>NC_136689.1:108696670-110135993 GCF_903797595.1 Erithacus rubecula
TGTTCCAGAAGCTTACTCTTCTCTAGGATAGATATTACAGAATTGTAGAATCACAGAATTATAGAGTGGTTTGAGTTGGAAGGGACCTTAAAGATCTTCTAATTCCAGCCCCCTTCCATGGGAAGGGACACCTTCCACTGGAATAGGTTGGTCAGAGCTCTATCCAGCCTGGCATTGAACACTTCTGCTGTATTATTGTCTGCTCAGCTTACACCCATCAGTTCTGGCCCAGCATTACCTTTTTACTTAAGCATTAATTATCTACCATTTACTCCCTATAATACTCAGCAGACAATAGTTGTATTTCTTCCAAGGGATTATCTTCCAAAATATTCAAATTTTCTTTTGCCAAGTTGGTTGTCTATTATGCTGATTATCTAATAGGCCACTTCTTCCCTGTTTTCATTTTAATTGCATGCCCCATAACAGTAAGAAAAAAGTGTACTGATTTAAAACCAGAAGTTAGTAAGTAATAGAGGATCGCTTTTTTGGTTGTTGCTGCCTGTGTTATCATGTTGTTGACTTTCACATGTCATAAAATTGAACGATTAATACACACTGGCCACAGTTGCTTATAAGTAGACTTCAGTTCTGAATGCCTCTATTCATATATGCATACATTTTGCTTATAGACACACATTTTCCAGATAATTGGATTCATTTTATAATAGACCAGATGGCAGAGCTTCTAAAAATCTATTGGCTTTTCCTCTGCTGTCTTGTTTTCCAACTTATTTCTGTTATAAATTGTGAGAAAACAATTACCTTGATTTATATGAGTCTGTATATACTCACGTGACTGTTGAGGGAAATTAACTGCTGTTAGAAGGCTGGATATAATCACTACTAATAAAAACTGTTTTACTCCAGAGAAATCTTACAAACTACATTTCCTGATACTTGTGAAAGAAGAAAGGAAACTATAAATATGTTGTTGGGAGATTGCACTTAAATACTTCATAAATGCAGAGTTATCACCTAGAGGATGGGTCCTCTGAGGTCAGTAATTCACATGAAAAAAAACAAAATCTCCTGCCATATATAAACTCTTCTCCCTTTTTGTGTATATGTACTATTCATTGAATCACAGAATGCAGATGACATTTAAACACAGCAAACTGCAGCTGTAAACCATGCATGCTGAAAGGATATTGATGGCAGATGTACACCAGGCAATGAGCTTTTGGACTCCTCTCTCTTGAAACAACAGACACAGCATGGCTCTGATTTGAGTGCTGAAGAGGAACAAAGTGTCAAAATGCCATGGAATCACAGGTGTTATACTTTATGCTCATTCATTAAGGAAGGAAGATATGTTAAATCAATGCAGTCTGGAGATAAAGAGAGATTGGATTACTCATTAAACATTCCCATATTTAGCTAAGTAAAACTAGTTGTAGTACTTATTTTCTTATCCTTGAGAATACCATTAGCCCATGTTTCAGGTAAAAAACCCTAATGATATGTTTTGGTTTTTTTATGAAGAACTATATGAATTCATTTTGTCACTTTGTATTTTGAGGTGCTATTTTAATACCCAGTGAATAAGCAAATTCCAATTAAAATGGGAAAGATAAACAAGCTGACAGCAGAAAGATGTTTTGCCTTATACATCAGTTCAATAGTTAAGGAAAAAAAAAAGATGGAAATATCAGTAAACTGGAACCAGTCAGTGAGAGTCAGATCAGTTCAGCTACTGGAATAAAACTGCCAGCCCTAAGTGCAAGTGCCTGAAACTACCTGGAGTTCTGAGCTCTCACACATAGCCAGCCACTAATCAGAGAAACATTTTAATAACTCCATACTATCTTCAGCTTTATCAGGATTTTTTTCTGCTCGTCTCTCATGTGGAAACCCCATGTTCCTCCCATACTGAATGGTGCTTGATGAACATTGATTGGTGCAACAACAACTACAGACTTGTACCTCTGTTTATGTCCTCAAAGAAAGAGGAAAACTATGATGGTGGGGAAAAAAGCCAATCAACCAGTGGGAGAAACCCCTCCAAGCTCCAGAAGTGACCATGGTGTTTGATGCAGAGAATGCCCAGTTAACAGTTGTGAAGAGAGAAAGGACTTACTACATGTATTGGAAATCTTTCCTGTGTTTCATTTTGACATAAGCTAAATTCACTTTTGATCCTTAAAATACCAAACTTAATTGAATGTAGAACTTGTTTCAGTTTGAATTCTAAGCACCACAGGCTTGTAGGTTTTTTTAATGAACCAAGAAAAAGAACTGAGATTTCTATTCCTCTGAGACAGAAATTCTTAAGTAAAGAGCATCTCCATGTCAACTTTTATGTTCATAAAGAAATAGATGCTCTAAAATTCGAGATTATAAAAAAAATTATTATGTATACATGGGTTTTTCATAGCTATGTTTGATAATACTGCTCTGATGTCCTCTTCTGAGTAGTATTTAAACTTCTAGATTACTTTGCTACCTTGCTGTCATTTCTTTGTCAAGCAGGCCAGGAGTAAATAAGAAAATGACATAGCACAAGATGAATACTCAAGTTACTTTATTGAAAGTGGTTGTCAAAGCAGACTGGTAATATTAATCTTTTGTCTAAACCGTATGTCAGGTTTTTTCTTCCTTTTTTTTTTTTTTTAAGAGAAGAAAAAGAGTCTGCTGTCTATTATCAAACTAATTTTACTTTAATTTCCTGTCATCATGTTATTTTTTATTTGACTACATAAGAAAGTTCCAATCTGATGGACAGTCCTCCATTTAACTGAATGAATCAGCATCTAAGTACATATTTTTGTCAAATGTGCCTCCTATGAGTTCTTACATATTCAAATGTTTTGAACTAGGATTAATTATTTTAGCCCACCCATATTTTCTTCCTCTTTTGTTCTCTGAAAAATAGCTCAGTGTTTTCCTAAACTCTAAAAAAAACCCAAGACAAAGCTTAATATTAAAAAAGTCTGTGCTATTAGAGCAAGTTCTTTGTCTTGAAAGCATAATGACTTGTAGAATGCAGTCTTTCTGGTAAGAAAGAAATAACAATTAGAAAAGAGCAGCCTTTCAGATGCTAAATTACCCACTCAAGAGAGCTCATGTTGGTTCAGGAAAAATCAGAAATTCACACAGGTTTTGCAATCTTCAACAGATTGGAAACTGCCACATTGTAAAGCTGTTCTTTGATACAAAAATGGTAGGCAACTTCAGAATGTGGTTTATGCCATCTTTAACAGGTGGAAATTAGGATCTTAAAAAGATGGCAGGAAATTTTATCAAAAGAGTCTGTTGGTAGAAAGTAAAGATGAGACTTTTTCTTTGAATACCACAACTTGTTCAATCAGCCTAACATGTGTCGTGTTTCCTGTCACTCCAGTTGGTTATGTGGTTGGAATACACACTTGGATTAGGCAAAAAAGAATTGATCCAGCTTTCCCCATAGTTCAGGGGAAGTATAATTTAACCTTCTATAAGCTCCCACCCTGCTTTGCAGGGATGAAGCTTTTGGGTTCTGTGCTGGCTTTGGCTGGGGTAGAGTTAATTTTCTTCCCAATGACTGGTATTGTGCAGAGTTTGGGGTAATGCTGATCACAGGTTAGATAAATACAGAGATGCTTTTGTTATTGCTGAGCAGGACTTGCACAGAGCCAAGGCCTTTTCTGCTTTTTGTGCTGACATGAGGATGAGGAAGTTGAAGGTACCTGGGAGATTTGGAGGAAACACAGCCAGGGCAGGCGACCCAAAGTGGCCAAAGGGATTTTCCACATATGTGACATCATGCTCTGTATGTGAAGAGGGGATCATTTGAAGTGATGGTGTTTGTCATGCCAAGTCATTGTTACATTTGATGGGGTCCTGCTCTCCTGGAGATGGCTGAACACCTACCCACGGGAAACTGAATTAATTCTTTGTTTTCTTTTGCTTTGTGCGTGACTTTTGCTTTCTCTATTAGTCTCTCTTCATCTCAGCCTTTTTTTACTCTTCCAATTTAGTCTCTGATCCTGTTGGTGGAGGAGTGAATGAGTGGCTGTGTGGCTGCCTGGGGTTAAACCACCAGAGGTTCCTACAGCAGACCCCAGCTCTCAACAAAACCAGGATAGAGCAGATCAGTGTAACACCCCAAAATTTTTTCCTTAGTGGCTTTCCTTACTTTATATACACACAATACAAAATCATCACTTGTCCCACATCTGTCCTGAAACCAGTGATTGCTAACATTTTTTAACTGTCTCAAATAATCTAAGAGAAAATAGGTGTTACTGCAAAGACTCTCAGTCAAGAGTGCTGCAGAAATTTATACCACCTGAATACTTGGGATTTTATTTGCATGAAATGGAAGGCACTATTTAGTCCTTATGAATTTTACACTAGAAGAGGAAGAAAACAAAAAGTAGACCTCTCCACTTTTCTCCAGATGGTAAATAATTTGATATAATTAATAATTAATTATTTAATATATTCCCTTTTTAGCCATGATGTCAGATTCTTTCATTCCACTTTATTTTGGTTTGCCCTATTGTTGAAGCTATGCTTGTGCTATACAGTCAGCTACTTTAAAAAATCTTTCTACATCTCACAGTAACGTATATTAAGGCAAAATCTAATATATATCAGCTAAAATTATGGAACATCAAGTGTGCTTTCAAAAGACTGACCTACAGAGGAAAAGAAATAAAAATAATCACACATTTGGATTATATTCTGCTTGTAAGTGAGTATGAATGAATGGCAGCAAAGATACCTTAGCAGGCAATGAGAGGCAAAAGGACAATGGTTTTTCTCTCTTGAGAAAACTCAAATGAATATAATTTTCTTAGGTTGAATTATGTTTATCATTTTAATTGAAAACATTCTTTACAAAGGCTTTTGAGAATCGACGACAAAACACAGGTGGTAGCCAGTCCCAAAGGAATTCAGAATATTGTTGTTGTGAAATGCAGGTAAAAAAAGACATAGAGAGGATGCTTAGAAACAAAGAATACAGGGTTTTTTTAGCAGAAAAGTCAATTTTCCTGTGGATCTCTGGACACACTGGCTACTCTTTAAAAATAAAAAAGAAACTCTATTTCCATGCGCTATAGTTTTCCTGTTCCTACAGTGTATATAGTCTTTCAACTAATAATATTCCTCTATTATCCTCCAAACTGTTCATTCAATTTAGACCTATTTTGTATTTTTGGGGGATGAATAGTTTTATCTTTAAGACATAAGTATTTTAAATTGTACATTTTCTTTTTGCTGGTCATATTAAGGAAAAAAAGTTTATTGCAAAGTTTCTTTTGGCATTTTTTTCCTAACAGCTAGAATTTAGAAAAAGAACTTACAAATAAAATATCTACCTATTTGTAGCCTAAATTATGATGGTGCCCTTCCATTCCCATGTCATAAACCAAATATTTAAGCTGAACATATGGTAATTTACCTCATAACCCACAATCTCCCATGTATGCAAAAAATTAATTACCTGGGGTAGCAAATAAAGCCTAATATCTCTAATAATTTAATAATATATTCCTTACTTTGTGATAAAAGTGTTTGAATCAAAACTTTTTTTTCAAATTGTCTCAGGTATTGGTTATTTCAATGGCATATACCATGCTGTATTTTGAATTTCTTAATTGGAAATTTTGTTACATAAATTCTGTCAACATTTTTCATAGGAATATGTTGCAGAAATCAGGTTTTGGTGTAAATTAATTATTAGTGTCCATAATTTTATGTATATGAAGAAATTTTAAAAAAATATGTGTTTCAATGTTTCCTTCCTTAGAAAAAGCCATTTTCAAAGACAAGCTACTCTCTTCTGATAACAGGTGGAGTTTTAATCTTTATGAAGATTTGAATGTTTAAGAGAAACAAGTATTAGAAGAGTCCTCTGGACTCTAGACAAAGGATGAATTAAGTGCTTAGTTCAGGCTCCCTTACATTTCTTCAAATGACAATTGGCCCAGTTACAAACATGAAATAAAAAAGCTCCAGTTTTATCTTTTGCAACTTACTCAGCTGTTTAAGTTTTGTTGTATTTGTAAAGGCTTCGGCTGAAGTTCTGTACTTGTCCTGAATAATACTAAGCAATGCTGATGTTGCCAGGCTAAAAGGAAAAGGAAGACACATTTTGGCAATCAAACTAGAATACACTGCAGCTATAACCAATTATATAAATAATCTGGAATGGTTTCACACAGAGACTAGAATCTTTGTGTGAACAAATAAATATGCCTGCAGCACAATGATTACTGTGCATACATGCAAAATATGAGCATAAAATCTGTAGCCAGCTAGGAAATGTGTAGTATAATGTGTGAATGCATCCTGAATACAAAGGAGGTTGTGGCCAACAATCTGAATTCATGCTGCTAACTGGAGAGATGTGCTGGCTCTTTTTTTAGCCAGCTCTTTACCAGCTGTCTGTTTTGCTGCCTCTCAGACTATATGAATACTCAAAAGTGGCACTTCTGATCCCGAGATGGGAGCAGATAAGAAGTTCAGCAAACTTTAGCACTTTGCAGGGGTGAACCTGCTAGCAGAAGCCAAGATTTCATTGCCATGCTTTGGAGTGTGGTTCTTGGGATGGTTTGTTTTGCAGATTTCTTTCTCTTATAGTTCATTAAGAACTTGGAGTGAGTATTCCATTAATGAACTGAATTGTATCAAGACCAGTGGCTCCCTAGAGGAATACTAACCAAAGGATCTCCTAGGGTTTAGAGCAAGACTTGCTAAGTGGAAAAAGAATTATAAGCCACAGATTTCAGTAAAAATTAAGAAAATGAAAATAAATAAATTTCATGTTGCAGAGGCTTATATTAGGGGCTTAATGACAATAAAGAAACTAAGTATAGTGAATACCATTCTCAGATGAGGCATTTTTAAAAGCAAATGGAAAGACCAGAAAACATATAAACAGAAGATCAAAACAGTTGTCATTTTGCCACATTTTTTTAATCCCAAAACCAAAATAGAAATAAATGTTAGAGTATCAGTGTGCCTTGAAGAAACAATAAAATTTCAAAGACACTGAAGACAATAAGGATGCTCAATTCGTATTCAGTCATAATTATCTGTGCACCTAGAAAATCATCACAAGAGTGTGGACAGAGTATAACATTCCATTAAATAAAGATGACATAGTTAAATAGAACAGGGAATGCCATGTGGTCATAGGTCAGCAACGGACTCACTAAAACAAGAGTAATGCTAAAATCACAGGAGTAGCCAAGACTGATTTGGTCATTCTTTAGTGAAGGACGAAAGAACCACTGAAAAAAACCTTTGTAGACTTTTGAAATACTCATAGAATGAAGAGAACTGTAATGCTATGAGAGCAGATAAAAATTGAACAATACAATATTAAATGCATAGGTAGAATTGCATAATATGACTATAAAATTTTGATTACCACATGCAAAAAGTATTGCTTTGAGGTTAAAAAAGAGAAAGACCAGAACTTCAGCAGAATTTTCTGAAGTTGAAAGCTGTTCCTTTGTCACTAAAAGTCTTTAAGGCTATTCTAATGGAAATCAACCATTTCAGAAAATCAAAATAGGCATTTATGCTGAATGCTCCAGGCTTAATGACAATACAATTTCAAATGTTAAGAGGCTAAGGAAATTTGATGAAAATTGCAAAGGTAGGGACTAAAAAAGTCAGCAGACATGGGACTGCTCCCCAGAAACAGGCTTGATGTAAATACAACAGTGTTTTCTTAAATAATTGGTTACTTTGAAAGCTATATTGAGGGAATGGCTTGAGGTAGCTAGCCCTGAAAAAGCCTAACCTGATGTGAAATTGTGGAAAAATACCCATGTTGCAAGAGAAAAAGAGTGGAGCCAGCTTTTTCTATTACTTGCAATGCACATTTGATTGGCTAAATCATTCATGAAATTGCACCCTAAAGGAAGAAAATGGAATAAAAATTTTGGAAGGAACATGTACTGCTCATTTGTTTTAAATAACGGATTTGTTCTAAAGTGTACATAAGTGATTTTTCTCCAACACCCCTCCTCACTCTTGTTAAGAAATTGGCTATGAAGGATGTCAGGTAAGCAATTAAGTCCTCTCCACTGTCATTGTGCTGAAGAAATTAAAAGTTTTTCAAAAGTAGGTGAAACTGAAGTTAGATCATCTCTGTGCAGCAGCTTTTAAGCTGAAAAAGAATGAAATTACTGTTATCTCCAAGGAACAATAAAATAACTGCTTCACAAGATAAAAAAGATCCCAGTAATGTATAAAAGTCTAGGGACTGTATATTTAGTATATATATTACTGTAAGCCCTCTACCTGAGATCAGAGTAGCAAAACACATTTACTAAATTCATGATGAGGAAACAGATATTGTCAGCACGGAATGCAAATCTGCCAGCTGAATCCACACAAAATATATCTTATGTTTGTCTATATATACATTATATATATGGATTTGGATATAAATATATCTCCATAATATATATTTTTGCTCTTTACCCACAAGAGCTTCATAAAACCTTCATCTTGTCTTAACAGTGTCATACAGCAGTGACATCATTGAGATGAGTTTTAAAAGAATAATGATGTAGAAAGCAAGAATGGTATAGGTCATTCCCTAGCAGGTTAGTACTAGCAAAAAAGACATTTGTTGCATGTTGAGCAATAGGAAAAATAGGTGATCTTCTTTTCAAGGATCCTATCATTTCCCCATGTGCTACTTTTCGTGCTCTGCCTAAATTGCCATATGCCCACTTCTGCCAATAAAGGAATAGTTTCCAAAATACCCAGTGAGAGCTACTGCACAGGAGCATTTTTGTCACTTGAGAGACAAAGGGTGTATGTGACACTTCTTCCAAAATTAAGATTACATTACAAATTACTATCAGACTAAGTTACCTAGCTATAGATGTATAAACTGCTGTGCTAATCAAAACATCTAGTTCCAGTATGCATTTGCCATATATTGTGTACAATTAGTATGGCTAAAACTAATGATAAGAGTTAAGATATTTGGCTTCTCAAGACTAAACATTATAGAGCAAAAAAAAAGGGGAATTAATTTTAGATTTTTTCAGAGGTATATTACAGAGAAAAATGTGGGCTCTTTCCTTTCTTTCTTGAAAATATAAACTAAAAAACCTGAAAGAGGACATTCAGTTTAATGAAAAGTAAACAAAAAAACCCCATCTCTTCCCACTCCACCAGAAAAAAAAGTAAGTCTACCTCAAGGGACTTAAATTGAAAGGAAAGCTTGCAGAATCCAGTTGCTGGTCTACTAAGCCATACCAGTTTGCTTATCAGCATGATAATGTCCTGAACAAAGAAAATCAAATTGTCACTTCTGATATCTAGTCAAATTCCCTGATTGAAAGAATCCTGGGATACAGAAAGGCAGATTTCAGGATTTTCCCTGGATTTTTTGCTGAGAACTTCAAACATGATAAAAAAATAAAAAAAAAAATTAAAAATTAAAAGGATAGGACAAACTTGCTTCAGAATTTTAGCTATCACAAAAGATGACTCTATGAACTCTGTGGTTTGTTTCTCTGCTGTTTAATGAAAATTCTTTTCTATAAGATATGATCTTGGTGTCATTCTTTTTGAATCAGAAAATCATTCTCTTACTAACTGACCCCAATCATTTTGAATGCCATACCTTTCACAGAATTTACCCCAAAAAACAAACACAAAGTATTCATATAATCTTCAAAATAATACTAAAAATTGATGAAGAAAATTATTAGTCATAAAATCCAGCACTAAGAAGTTAGAAAATTCAAAATTCATATGAAACTTATAAGCATGCCACACAATTTATTTACACAAGTATGGTGTTACTAATGAGTGAATACTTTGTGTTTTGTAAGGCGCATACAAAACAATATTGTACTAAAGTTGTATGGGCTGCAACGACCCAAAAAAAAGTTAAATCACTGCAATGCAGCAACCTGACCCCATTGCTTAGCAGCTAGAATATTCTGTGGGCACTTCTTGCACAGAGTGAAGCCAGGTCAAATGAGTAACACCTGCTCTCTGTCAGTAAGTGATGTTTCTGAAGCAGAAGAAATGAATGGCTTCAGTTGACAAGCCAAAAAGAAGAAAAGTTCTCCTCTCCCGCCTGCTTTCTCCAGAAAATCTCTGTTTTGATTATGTGATACTTCCGTGTTTGGGATGAGTTTATACAGCCATGGTGTTGGGCACAGGGTAAGGCTCAGGGATTAAAATCTTGGCTCTTGATATAAAAAGGCAGAACTCCTGATGCACTGCGCTATTCATGGCTTGTGGAAAACCTTCCTTTTTTCTATCATCACTTAATTAATTCCTTGTCTGTTTCACTGTTGACTGAACCATTGCATATATATTAAAATATTTATGCTCATTAATTTTTTTAACTGCTGACACATTCTGACCACAAACTAAAAAAAAAAAAAAAGTAATTTTTTCATCTTTGTTTTAGTAAAATTTGAGTAGAACGTCTTGCAATAAAATTAGGTACTCCTCTATCTGAAGGGCCCTCCTCAGTAATTTATCTGTGACCCGCTGCAAAACAGACAGATTGAAAAGCTTATACCACAAATAAATCTTTCATAAATGTCTTCAGTTTAAGAAAATATTCTACTTTCAGAAAGAAAATATCCTATATTTAATGCAGTATGTTGTGAAATATTTCTGTGTTCTGCATTTCTAGTTTAGGAAAACCCTTGAGGTAGACATTTTTGCACAGAGCATGATCAGCAACTTGAAGAAGTGCTTTATGCTATTAAAAATATGCTAAGCTTAGTAAAAAAATCCACTACTGAAGCCAGGCAATGTAGCTCTAACAGTCTGATGCAGAAAGTGTCTTCAAGATTAAACAGTAGCTAAATGCTTTCAGAGACAGAGAAAAGCAGCATTTTGTGATTGCTATTTATTTGTCCAGTCTCAAAATGAAGGGTCAGATGTTACCTAGTTTTAGAGAATATATTGACACACACACCTGAGATTGTATAAATCCTCTAAAAGTACATTAGATACATAAAAAAAACTAGTGCATGTTCTGCTAAGAAGAAGAAGACCCAAAAGGAATAATGCCAGCTTCTTCTCATGTTCTTATGATGACCTGGTTTTCAACAAAATAATTTTCCTTATTTATGTGCAGTGGTTTCCTTTCCCAATCATCCCAGTGAAGAAGAAAGATTAGTCAACAAAATAAATGAATCTTTGTCATATCTGACTTTTGTGTACTCCAAAGCAGCTATAAAGCAAACTTTGAAAATGTTCTGTTCTAACCATTTTTTCATTAAATCAAGAGAAAAGAATTGGAGTTGTCATTTGAATCTGATGGAAAAGATAGAAGAGATGAAATGACAACCTTCTATGTCATAATGTGATTCACTTAATCATTACTCTTTAAAAATTAATACCTCTGTGATTTTTCTCCTTACAGAATATTCATAGATTAGAAAATATTATTTCCCACCTGAAGGTTGGAATATTAAGACACAAAATTGGTTTACCCAGGAATCCATAGTCTTAGATCAGTGTCTTAGCTGCTGAGCCATCCTTTCAACTTAGGCCCAAAACAACTTCTTTAGAACCTTAAATACAGAGGTAGCTAAACAGAATTTAACTGTCATACACAAGAGAAATGACATAAATTTGGCTTACCCATTTTCAATGAAAGCTCTAGGAAAAAAATATAAATAACTATCACATATTTTCTTGGGTTTTCAGTTATAACGTAGTAACAACATATCATAAGTAACATTAATGCCTGTTAAAGAGGTCTAAATATTCAGCAGTCATTGCCAGGAAGAAAAATAAAGAGCAAAATGATAGAGTGAAGAGGAATTAGATTTTAACTCCAGTTCATCATGAGTGGGTAAGAGGCCTACTTAAGTTTGGTTAAGCCACTTTTAGCAGTAATCCCCAATGATAAGGACATGCTTGTAAAGACTTTTCAAGACTTTTTTCACAACTATTTGATTTTTAAATAATTTTTTAAAATTAGAGTGCTGAAAGATCTTTGTAAAGAAAGACAACAGCTGTACTCACCTGAAACATAAATTAAATCCCTATTAGAAATAGCATATTTTAAACAAACCAAAAAATTAGAATAGAAAAATAAAAGGAAAAACATTGTCCACTTTTAAACCCTTAGATCTGTAACATTCCCAATGAAAAAAGTAGCTCAGTTAGCACTGATCACTGCTCTTCACTGCTCATGAGCTGGAGTTTCAAAAAGCATCATCAAAAGCAAAAACGGAGTTACTGAATGACCAAATCACAACACAGAAAAAAATGCTGCTCAGTAAAGTTAGAGGAAAGAAAGGCATTAGTTTTTTTGAGCAGAGAAGTAAATGATAGAAAATTTCATTTAGCACCCAATTCCCTGTTGTTCGGGTGACACTGCAACAAGAAATGAAGCATGTAGGAACTGCAGAAATCAGCGTTAAGAACAAAAGGAGTTATCATAAGGTGTGCATTTCCATGACATCAAAATTTCCTATCAGTTTGCATTGTTATTCACCACACAGGTCAGTACTCTGTGTAGTTTTCATTGTTACAGCTGTTGTTCATGTCAGGTGATGTTGATGTACTCGGGTGACACCCTGAGCACTGTGACAAGAATAAAGCTGCAGGCAGAAGGTGACTGTATTCAGGCTTGACCTCAAGCTGTGGTCCCTGTTGCTGTTGTTGTTGCAAGGTTAGATGGTAGATTGGTAGTTTATTGGTTGTTTTTCTTCTGGGCTATGTTTGGGTTTGGTTTCTTTGGGGGGGATTTTATTTTATTTTATTTTGTATATATTCAGCCTGTGCTATTGCATAAAAGCACAAATTTAGTACATTTAATGTTTAACACACAGTCATCAGCCAGAAGTAAAGGTACTTGTATGTGTGGCAATACAGTTAATAGCAAAAAAAATTTTCTATAAAACAGAATCTTTTTTATTATTCCATTATCCTGTGATCAGAACAAGAAAACTTATTTATAATGTCTGTATCCTGATTTCTGTCTCATTTCCCAAGTGTTACCACTCTGAGATTATTCTACACTACCCATATTTTTCCTTCCTATCTAACTTGAGAAGATTGTAGATTGCAGAATTGCAGATCACTTCTGTGAACTGCATTTTAAACTTGGATGCTTCATATGCTGAAAAGAGAAGTTAATTTAAAGGCAAGTTTCAACACCAATTTTAGATGAAACACAATACTGTTGTCTCTGATACTGCCTTATAAATTATTAAAATGGTTAATTTCTCTTGAAAGCTTTTCAGTAAACTATTGTTTATTAATTGCCTCTGTTCATTGTCTCTTTAATAATAAAAGAAGCACAACTAATGAATGTGTCTGTTCTGCCTTAGGCATTATATCCACCTCTAGAGCATGCAAAAAGCTTTACACAACTAAGCCAGTAGTCTTAATGATCCTTTACAATGTATTTTCACTGAGATTTGGTCTAGCATGCATTTCCCTTGAATGTGGATGCTTTCAGGAATTCCAGAATAAATTTTTTCCCATCAAAAAAATCAAGTAAATATCTTCGTATGGGATATACATAATCTATTTTATGTGAAATGGACCAGAATTATAGTACACTACACTAAGAAGTATATCGTGTGCACCAGAGCTTCTTTGATTAACCTTATTATTTAAATCTGCCACTCCAATATAAAGTACATGACTTCAGTTCAGTGAAGTGCAATTATTGTATTGCACTACTGGCAAATTTGTTGCTAGAATGGAGATTTTTGGTCTGATTGAATTCAAGTAGTAAAAGATGATGAATCATACAGAACAGACATAAATCTCAAATGATTTATAACCAGAATTCCAGACTAGCTAATAGATAATAATCCAATAAAACACCATAGTGTTCTTTCTGATGGTTCACTAAATTATGTAGTTGAAATTATAGAATCTAGTATACCAGGCTGTAGGGGACCTCAAGGATCATCTGGTCCAAATTTTTTCAGCAAAAGCAGAGTCTACACAGGATAGCTCAGCAGCCTGTCTAGATGATTCTTTCCTTCCTTCCTTCCTATCCACTTCCATACTTCCCTGGGGAGATTATTCCAATGGCTGATTGATTTCATTGTGAAATATTTGCCCTTTGTGTCTACTTGGAATCTCTACAGGAGTCCCTTGTACCCATTATTCTTTGTCTTTTCCATATGACTTCTCATAAAAAGGAAGTCCTTTATCTTCTTTATAGTCACCATTTAAATACAGGAACATGGTAATAAGGTCTCCCCTAAATCTTTTTTCTCAAGGCTGAACAAACCCAGTTCTTTTTCCTTGTACTTTCCCAGTTCTTTTTCCAGTCCTTTGATCATCTTTGTGGCTCTTTTGTGGACCCTCTGCAGCCTGTCTGCATCCTTTCTGTACTGTCAGAACTAAAACCAAACAGGGCTTGAAAAGTGGGTAGAGTGCATCTCTGCTGGTAACATTCTTGTTGATCCAACCCAGCACCCTGTTGTCTTTCAGTGCTTGGACAGCACAGTGCTCACTCATATTGATCAGGTTGTCCACCAGGACCCCAAGGTCCCTTTCTAAAGAACAGATCTTTGGCCATGCTACATTCCTGGATTATATTTTCCCAATGGCAAGACCTTGTATTTATCCTTGTTGAATTTCTGCGGTTCTTGTTACCCACTCTTCCTGTACCCCTGTCCTGCATTATTCCACTATTCATATCTTCCTGCTGGGTTGTTGTCTTTTCTGAAGTGTCTACTTCCCCAATCAGTTTGATATCATTGACAAATTATCAGGGTATTTAATCCCATTATCCAGATCACTTATCTATCTAGATCTTAAACAGCATTGGGGCCCACACAGATCTCTGTGAGACCCCATTTCTGGCAGGTTCCAGTCTGAAAAGGAGCTGTTCACCACCTCCCTCTGGGTGCAGCCTGTCAGCCAGATCCCCACCCACCACACGGAGCACAGGTCTGGATCATACCACACCAGTCTCTCCAGAAGGAAGCTGTGGGTAAACATGTCAAAAGCCTTGGAGAAACCCAAGTAGACAATGCCCACCTCACCCCACATCAAGTGAGCAGGTTACTTTGTCATAGAAGGCAATCAGATTTTTCAAATATATTTTCCTTTGCTGAATTCATGTTGCTTTTTCTTAATCATGTGGTTCTTCTGACTTCTGCCTGACCCAGAAGGATTCATTCCATAACTTTCCTAGATACTGAAGTAAGACCAATGGGTCTGTTACTTATTGGATACTCCTTTATAGCCAAAAAAAAAAAAAAAAAAAACAACAAATTTATGTGCTTCTCAAATAATTAAAATCTGTCCCTTAAGTCAAGTTTTAGAGGACATTATTTCCTGCTCTTCATTTGAGACTTGACTACTTTGGGCTAAGCTGGGTTACCTGCAGTTAGGAAGACACTAAAAGCATTAACACATGTAATTTTATCTTGGTCAGTTTAATTGTTGATTATGCTGAAATATTGGCATAGGACATGCTTTACTAAGGTTTAGTATGGGCATAACATCTAATCCTGTTTATTTTTAGGGAGTATATCTGAATTGTACAGATATCTTGCATTAGTGAAAGGTCAATTAGTGAAAGATCTTTCTCATCCCAGGCAGTGTATGCCTCCAAAACTGACAAAGGATTCTATTGAAACAATTGTTATTTTCATAACTAAATTAAAAAGGTTTCTGTGAGAAAAGGAACTTCAAGACAGAAGACAGGTTTTAGCTGTCTTGATTTATCTTTGGGTACAATGAACAATAGTTTCTGGAAAAAGATACCTCCAAATAGAACTGGAATTTATTTCAGGATTAAGAGCAGATTTACCTTTATTTAAAGATCCTATTGTATGAACATATATATTTTCTGCTCCTCACTTTCCCCTTAAGGATTTTAGGTATTCAGGGAAAACTATTTTTGCATAAGCATAGTTTTTTTCCTCCTTTTATCTAAATGTGCTCAATAATTAAGGGTTGCAGTGCATTATAAGATACATACAGAGATTACAAAACATAGTAATCACTTTGAAGGGAAAAGATTTTGAAAATTTCAGCTAGGAATTAAAATACAATATCAGTTATGCTTTTAATGTTCAATTCTTTCTCCAAAAAGTCCATTATCACAGTACATCATAGTAGTAAAAAAACCCATAAAAGCAGTAACACAAATAATTCTTGCAGAATTTTTACATTGAACCAGAATAAAATTCCTTAAGTACTCTAAATATATCTTTTTTATGATTTTGTGGTTATGGAAGACTAATGCAAAGAGCCAGTGGCACAAAATTTCTATATGCACAAAAGGTATAAGGTATTTGGCTCATTGCATGATATGTAGAAAGATCATTGGCTGTCTCAAAATTAGACACTGGGTTTATCCATTCACTTAAGTAAACTTTCATGCCACTATCACTGTCTTCTTTCACATGTTTTGTCATACAAAATTATATATGTGCATGGTCAATAGATAATATGAATGTGTGAATATGAATATAAATGGATTTTCCTTTTCTTTGTAAGAGATTTTTCTTTAATTAATTTCACAAGATTCCTTGATTTTACCAAATAATAATTGAGGGAATCAAGGACATTTTAATTCATTTTTGTATACCTCAAACATAAACCTTTAGCTACCAAACTGAGACTAACACTCAGATGGTTCAACACTTCAGAGTACAGCGTTGTTCATTATATCTGAAAAATGAAGAGAAGTTATTCTCCCTTTCTCTAATAATGCAGATCTGAGGAAATGCATAACAGACTTGGAAGGTAAAATCTGTTAGTCTCAGAAGGTTTGTGCTGTCTGATTTGGAGTCTCTGCTAGTAAGCTACTTTGCCACCTACATTAACAATTGCAGCATAGAAGCAAAGGTCATTTTTTAAATAGCACAATAAAAAGTTCAGACCCTCCTATGCAAATGCCTCGACATTCACTTTATATTAGATGGAATGTTCTTTTTCCTTGTTATTCAGACCAAGAATTTTTTTTTTATGTAGCTCACTTTTTTGTATAGTGCATCTCCAGATACTGCTATCAACCATAAAAAGGCATGATTTTGCAACTACGTTGATTGTATACTGAAATTTATCAAGGCTTTGTTCAAATTGATTTGCTTTACTTTTCTTTACATTTTTTTCTAACAGGACTTTTTGCGTGATTGACATAACACTAATATTTAGAAGAACCTGCTATACTAAAATCCCTAACAGAATTTCCAAATAATGTGCATCAAAAATTTACAACTGTAATCAGTAAAGTATGAATCATATTTTCAATGCAATGTGGTTCTTAGCCTCAGAATCAAAACTGTCTAAAACAACTCTACAACCAATCCCATAAAATATATGGATGCTTTAAAATCTCTAAGGCAACAATCAAGGTGACATAAAAGTCAACAAAAATAATCTCTACAGGGCACAAAAGGGAGAGAGGGGAGGGGAGGGGGATGAACTGTTCTTTAGTGATTCAATACCAAATTTTCTATCTAGGAACTAAGATTTGTCATTATTCTTTGTGATTCATCTATCTCCATAAACAAATACTTAAAACATGCAAAATAAATTACCTCTATAAATAAATATTTGGTCATAGGGCAATTTAAAATCCAACTAACTTCTCCATACTTACACAAGCCAAATTAACTGAGATCCTAGCTGGTAAAAATGTTAGTTACTTCTTTTTTTTCCTTCTTCCTCTTTTTTTTTCTTTTTCCTTTTGTTTTTTCTTCCTTTTCCCCCATTTTTCTTTTTACTCTACTTTTTCTTTTCCTCTGGGCCTATTTATGAACTTTGTTAACTACATTCACAATAGAAGACAAATCATATTTATGAAATGTTTGTTGTGCCATGCTTCTCAACTGCTTGCACTTTCGTCTCTTGTATATATTTATGGTGTGACTGAAATGCATGTATTTCCAGGGTACAAATTGAGACTGAGATGTAGCTGTAGAACAGAAGATGCAAAACAGAATGGCTTACTGATTTTATCGTTAAAAAAAACCCACACATGTTTTGAGAGTCTGTAGACATTTTTCAAAATAATTTCATCCTTGCAAAGTAGTTACTACAAAAATTCTGCTGGTTTCTTTGAAGTGTTGATTACATCTGCAAACAAGCATTACTTTCAGTAGAGTTCATCAATCATTTGGCAGAACTATTTATATGTCTTTCATTTTCTTCAAGATGTACTCTCCCAGCAACCTAGTGACATATTACAATATGATCATGGTCTGGATTCAGGTTTAAAAAATCCCCAACTGATAAATATTTCTTTTGGTGGCTCAGATCCTAAGCTTGATCTATACCTTAGTCCTGCAAAGAAGCAGTTTTTCACAGTTGCAACCTCCTAGGCCAAATAAACTGGAAGAAAGGTGTTCTAAAAGGCCTATTCTATTACTGAGTAATTCTTTCACTATCCAAAAGAAATTTCTTTTCAGCACCTCAGGAATTCTTGAAACTGAGTATTCCTAGAGGAAAGTGGAGAATAAACGCAAAAATGGAAGAAGAAACTAATCAAAAGACTGCTCTGAAATTAACTTTAAAAAATGTATGATGACAGCTAGATTTAGGTCTCCTTAGAAGGCTTAGATTTCAAGAGGATTTAATTAGAAATGCCTCCTTAAGATTCTTTAACTGAATAGATAGAGAATCAGCAGTAAGACTTATTTGTCACGATAACAGGTTCTAAGGCCCTGTTGTACAAACTCATTGCAATAATTTACTGATTTCAGTGAGGAATTTGCATTATACTCCAATTCCCCCTAAATTCTGATTGTTGTCAGTGGTGGGGGAGTGTCATGGTGTGACTTGGGTTTGCCAACCTTCATATATTTAATTTCTTTTAGGGAGAGGACCCAGGAGTAGAGACAAGGCAGGCTCAAAACTAAAAAAAGATACAAAAAGAAATTTATTAATAACACAAAAAGAATTAAGAATAAGATTCCTAGATTATTCCCTCCTCCCTTCATTCCACATTTCTTACCAACAACATACAGGGAACACTTTAGTCAGTTCACCACCCAAATAATCATTTCAGCTTACTTAAGAAAGAAAAGTTGCTTTTTTAGTTTATTCTTAGGGGATGCCTTCACCTTCACAATCTACATCCGCCTGGGAAAATTCTGCAGATTATGACTCTCCTCTCATCCCCACAGTCCTTCCAGAGCTGTGTTATGGGTTATGTTACACACTTGGGGTACCACTTTTAAAGGCAGGCTGCTGAAAAACAAAATTCTCTTCATCTCCTCCATCAAATGTCTCTGTCCATATTCCAGTCCCACAACAGAGAGCTCCATTTCCCCGAGGCAAAAAGTCTTCTACTCAAGCATCCAAACCTCCCCAAGTATATTTCACAATTTAAAGGAATTTTAGTGTAGTCACCGTCCCCTCAGCCCACAAAAAAGATTTTCAGCTACTTATCAGTTGCATCTTTTCAATCTCTTCCCACCAGGAACATTATCTTCATTCTGCTGACCTTTGTAGTCTCCATGCTTTATTTCTTCTCATTCAGGGAAGCTCAGATCAAGAATCTTACCCAGGCCTTAAAAAGTTAAAATTGTATCCAGAAAGTGAAGAAGCCACATGGGCAGCTGGAGGCCTCTTCTGCCACGTGGAGAGCTGATCCGAGCGGAGCCCAGGCGAGCCAGGCCGGGGGCCAGCAGCTGGGGCCATGTGGAGCCGGGGGCCGCCCAGAGCCATCGGTCGGGGGGCCGGGACTATACGGCTGGGCCAGGCCCCTCACCAAGCCAGGCCCCCCACACAGCTGGGGCTGGGGTGCCGGGTCGGGACCCCGGCCAGAGACCCCCGCACCTCCCGAGGACGGAAGCCGAAGGTGAGCTTAGTTAATTTGATCCACTGTGATTTGTGAAAGCGAAATAACTTTTCATTGGTTTCCCGAGCTGTCCATCACCAAATCAGCTCTCTGATTGGTTCCAGCAGCTCACAGGGGAAGCCCTGAGATAGGGGACAGCCTCTCCTATTCCCAGCCTCGTGGAGCTTTCCCTGAGGCGAATCTACCCCGTCCCGTAGCACGTGAAACCAACACAGGGAGCCATAGGGTAATTGTGATTATGGCTGTATATTTATCTGTACTGAATATTTACTTCTGAAAAGTAAGAAGTACTTCTGGTTTCTAATTCATAACCTTTTTAAAAACAGTTGGCTGCTAGAAGAGGTCATGACTGCTGTTTGTAATAACTCTTGTTATCTTTTATAATAAGAATTATGTGGTATTTAAAAAACCCAGCTAAACAGAGTGTTTCATATCAGGAGTACTTTTTTACAAAACTGTAGACTTATTAATTTTATCCAAAATATGTGACTGGTAGAACAGAGGAAATTATTTTGCAACACACCTGCCTCCAGGATAATAGGCCACTCAATAGCCAAAACTGGATAAATAGAATCACCAAACCACTTTTGAGCAAGTTCAAAATTAGCCTTGAAAAAGATAATTTTGTACAGTAGTGAGCTGTGTGAGAACACAAAGAGTTCTTGTTCTGTAAAAAAAAAGGAGAATCTACTGAGTGCTTCAACAGAGGATTCAGGATTCACATTAAACTTCAGAAAAAACTATAGTCAGAGTACAGAATAACAAGATCTTTTTGTCAAAATTATTGTTTCTTATTAAGGAATGTTTCTGCAAATCTGTCTCAGAAGGCTGTTTAATCATTAGAAACCTTGCCTTTGAGTTTCGCAGCTACAGAGAAAAAAAATCTCCAGAATAATGTATTTTATTCAGAAACTGTGGAAAGTGTAGAGTAATAATGAAAACCTTTTATAGTACCTAGGATTCAGAATGATAACTGAAAAGGATGTATACTTGTTCAGATGCATCTATTGAACAATTTGAATAAGTGGAATTCATATAGAGTAATTATAAGCTTCTTTCTTGGCTGAATCTAAACCTTTGACGATAAACTGAGAATAAATGTGCATGTGTGAAACTGAATAATATGAAGTTGATGAAAAAAAAAAAACACTTCATTTAAAGTGTGTTTCTTATAATCTCTCTTATCAACACAGTCTTTGAATTAAGAACTTTACAGAAACCATTTATGATTCTTTTCAATGTAAACTAATGTGCTTGACATCTGAATTAACAGCTCTAGGTAGTTTCTCTGTCCCTTATGTATTCTTGCTGCTACAGGTGAGTTGAAAAGAATGTACAAAAAGAATTGTGCTTAAAATATTTTCTGGTTAAGTGATACATATTTAAAGTTAGCAATATGTTTCTTCAAAATGAAGATTCAATGATACTTAAAGAAACATTAATATTCTGAGCTTGCTTTTTGTATTTATTGTGTTCCCTGGCATCACTCTAAATCAGCTGACATTAAAAAAATTCTCACTGGTTGCTGTACTTTAGGGCAAAAATGTAGTAGGTAATATGTTAAGGAGTTAATTGTTTGCATTGAGTTAAATGGTCAGATTATGTTTTAAGGGTTTTGGTTTTCTAATATAATTAAATTAAAATTCTTATTTCATTTATCAGATCCCCTTGAAATGTTTTATTAATCAAATCTGTAGGTCTCTAGGCTCATGGCTGCATTGAGATTTTAATTTCTTTCAACACAACATCTTTTTCTTTTATAATTGCTTTTAGGTTTTAATGAAAGCAACCTAATTCCACCACTAATTTAAGTTTCAGGATGCCCTGAATATTTTCAGATGGTAAATAAATATTAATTTTACGAAATATGATAGTAACAGCACCTTACATCTCTCTCTTTTCTTTTTTTTTTTTCTTTTCTTTCCTTTTTTTCTTTTTTTTTTCCTGATGATGATATTAAGAGCCTGAATCTCAAGAAGCAGAAGAAGCATTCTTATAAACTGTGGGAGCAGAGAGAGAGAAAATCCTTCTGTCACCATGGCAGCAAATGGTCTTAGTCAATGTTTATACTTTGCATAAGAAGAGAATATAGTCATTTAGGACTACAGCATTGTTTTGAAAAGGCACTGGGACTAGACATAACCCACTGTTCTTTGAAGTTTGAAAATGCAATTAAAGACAGAGCAATGATGGCAGCAAGGTGTTAGCTTGCTTGCACTGAAGTTCATGAACTTCAAATATTTCAGCCAAGGATGAAATAACAGCTGCGTTATTAACCAGTCTTAGGAGTTGCATCATGACAACTGCACCTGGAATCCACAAAAAATTTTATAATGACAGGTATCCCATAAAAATCATCTTTTTTGAAGATAACAAAAATGCAGAGCATTCAAGGGAAGAACATAGATATAGCAGTACTTTCCCATTACATTTCTGAAATTTTTATCTCATCATCCTACAAATATTTATCAGCTTGTATATATGTATATAGGAAATCAGCCCAAAATCTACCACCTACATTTCAGAAAACATTAACTCCTTAGGGGAGCACAACTACAAAATAAAATCAACGAATCTTGAAAGATAAAGGCCATTTTTGTGCCCAGTTATGGCCAACACATTAATGCAATTACTGACATGAATACAGAATCAGATAAACCAGAGTGTTCTAAAGGAAGAGGTTATTGTGACACTGAATGAATTTTATGTGAAGGTAAAATGCCAGAATAAAATATTCTCTTGCAGACCTCAGCTGCCAACAAAGATTTAAAAATAAAATCTGATTGTGAGTGTGGTGGATGAGTGCATAAATTCCACATTTTTGTTAGAAGAGAACCCAAGGAACACCTTTATGTCTTAGTCATCATCTCACTTAGCCATACAAGAGAAGCAGTAATCATCTTGAATCTAAAAATAGGTCCTCCAGTTTCAGTGCTTAGGTATCTTCCTCTGAATCTATTTCAGCCTTAAACATTTTTGAAGACTGAGTGATGATATCTGAATAAAATAGTTTCTTTCAGATGGAATTATGTCAGGCTTCCATAAATAGAATTTTTTTTTCTATATCTCTTCTGGATGTGTCTTGCCCAACTTAAAGCAGTTGCCTTTTCCACAGCTATTTGCTTTTACAGGCAACAGTTGCTTCATATGCAGCTGATCAAGGAAATCTAATTCCTATTCATCTGCTTACATGCAGTGGGCTCCAGGACTACACATAAAAGCCTTGATATTAAAAATCATCCTTTTTACTTCACATTGATTACTGATCACTCTATGATTAATGTTATATATTGTATTCCAAGGGCATAGCAAGAAGCATATTAAATCCAGCTCCTAATTTTAAGGTGAGCACGATTGTGCCATTAGTATATTTCATTATGAAATTTACATTTTTTCCCCGCCACAAAAAAATAATACAGAAGATAAATCCCCACAAAGGTGCAAATATTCTAATATTTTTCTACTATTCTATCAGCACAAATTATGCTTTTGTCTATTTCTCATAGTCCTTATAGTAATACCCAGGAAAAAAGATTTGTCACATGACAATACTAATAAATCTTATGTATTTTATCTGTATAACAATAAAAATTTTAGATCTAGAATAACACCACAGTCTAACTTTGTTGTTTCAAAGTCTAACTTTGGCAGCTGTGGTTGCTTTTGATCTAATTTCTAATTTTGGTCTGTTTGGTCTGTTCCCAGTTCCTCAGGTCAGCATCAGGCCATCTCAGCTCTTCCTTGCTCAGATAAAATTTTCTGTGTGGTTCTAAAAGTAAGTTAAGCTTTTAGATTCTAACACAGACAACACAGTCTTCAATTATTTCCAGTTTTCAGCTTTTTTAGGGCTCTGAGATTAACGATATTACAAATGTAATTGCTTTCTTATTCTCAGGAATACAGAAGACTGCAGATGTATTGGTGAAAAATCTGAGATAAAAACATGATTTTTTTAATGTGTACACCCCATGGGTTCACACTAAAACCTGGATTTTCAAGCGTCAGCAGTTTTTTAAAAATTAGGGAGGAGGTGGCTGTAAGACAGCAATAATTTGCCAGTGGGACATGTTGTCACTTGGAAGTTTAAACTGAGAAGCCTCAGTGGGAGGTGCTTCTGCCAACTTTTGCTAGTAGACAAATCTACTAATTAAAAAAACTCAGGGCTTGTTTTTTATAACAAGAGCTGAGGAGGAATATTTGGTGGAGATCATATTCTGTAAGTCCACATATGCTGACTGTAATTAAGTAAATTTTTCATAATTGGTTTGTAATCTTATAATGTCATACTTGAAGAAAAAGTTAGTGAAAATATGGAAGTACTTGAAAAAAAGTTTAAAAATTACTGAAACAAATATGAACATCTAAATTGCATGGGTTTTTTGGCAACTGTTTATTGAAATGTTTGTAGCTAGCAATATCCTCAACATTCAGGCATTAAAAACATTATGTAAAAAATTGGTTTCTTTTTCCATAATATTGATTCTGAAAACCCCCCATGGAGTTTGCTTTCAACTTCTTAGCAGGTTTTCCAATCTGAGAATGAAAGGGAAGTATAAAATGCAAAATGCTTCCCAGAAGGAAGACACTTTCCCAGTCGTGAAAATTCCCAAGAGATGAAGATCTTGAATGTATTTGAAAGCTCTTCTCTTCAAAGGGATTAGTAGCCACAAAGGTTTTTTATTAAAACCCACTTGTGGGAAAGCTGTTCATCAGCCTCACTCTACTAAGTCCCTTGGGCATTACACATCATATTGAAAGCTACAAGCTAAAACCTGAAACCAAAAAATGATAAATACAGCAAATATTTGTGGTGACTATTCTCTTCCTTCTAATCCCACTCTCTGCTTATTCTTCCCTTTTTCTCTTTAATAAAAGCACTTTAAAATGGACTTTGCCAAAATTATTCGTACTTTGTGTTTCAAATATTTTTTCACAAATCTTGTTTTCTTTTTGTTTCCTTTCTGTCTGAAAGAGATTAAATCCATTTATAGATGTATCATTAGTTTTTATTTGCAACTTCTTATACTGCAGTTGTTGTAGCCCTGAGTTATTTATATATCTTCTCACTTACATAGGCTTTGTTATTATGTAAAGACACTTAAAAATATTTAATTTTGATTGCAGAGTTATTTTGTCTTTCATCTATTTTTTTAAACTCTCAGAACGACTCATGTAAGCAAAAGTGTTTTTCTGTTTATTTGCTTGTCAGCACAATTTCTTTTAAATCTTCTCATCACTCTATGTCAATATTCAGCCTGAAAGTCTGAAACTTTGCAATCTGGTGATGGCCTAACATGCCAGACAAGATCCATCCAAATCCAATTCTGTGCTTAAGGTCTGGGCATTAAGAAATCTCCAGTATGACTTGCCTTTTTATCTCTAGGATTTGTTATATATGAGATTTTCAAGACCTGATGCTCAGGCTGAATTTCCCATCCTATTACTGGAATCTTTACTTTTTTGTATTCTAAAACAGATCTTGTTTTGATGTTGTTTTCATTTCTATTTCCACATAAAACCACAAGAAGTGCAATTACCAGACACTGTTCAGGCTACACTTTTCTGAGCATGCTATATCTCCTTGTGTTTTGAACATGGATCGCAGAAATCTTAGGTGAAAAAACTGCTCTGCACTTGTCTGATGACTTATTTATCCAAGCCTAATGAGGGCAGAGAGGACAACCTCAGCACTTACTCCCATCATAATCTGCCTTTTTAAACACTCAAGGTTGCCTCTGACAATCAGCCTCTCCCTCTCTTCTTAGGCCATGTCACATGGTGAGAGTTTGCCTTCCTGTGCAGCCATCATCAGAGTGCAAATTTGCAGGATACCTTTTTATTCCATAGGACAGAAAAGGCTGAGGCAGGCTTCCCTAATGTGAGACTTCAAACCTTTTCAAAGGTTTCAGAGCTCTTCCCCATAAGGGTCTTTTTATTATTTGCAACAGTGGCTTTGTTCTTTTGACACAGAAACCACTAAGTGACCTTCTCAGAAAAAAAGATTCTCCCGTGTTAGGAGATCTGCCAGCTGTACCTGCACTGATGGAACTTGTCACTATGACTCAAAACTGATCGATGCCCACCTACCCAAGAAAAAGTTATTGTATCCAAGCCTGGCAAAATACACACCTTATCTTAGCACAAACCATCTCTTTTATTTACAGATGTTCTTTCTTAAGACACCTATGCTCTCACTTCATGGATTACTTGCCTGAATGCTGTCCATCAACTATCTGCTCTTCTTACCAGCTGATGAGCAAACACAGGAGCAAAATAGCTGCAACTTACCCATCAATATTGTCAGTAATGAGCAATGAGCACAGGATTAGATAAATGGCTGGTGGCTGTGGCAGTTTTTGTAAGACTTCAGTGGCAAGGAAAGTATAACAATTCTTGAACTGTGCACATCCTTTAAAGTCTGTTTTACTGTGGGGGGAGTTCAAAGGAATTGTCAGCTGTAGAGAACATTTGCTCTTCTCCTGCTTTTTGTTCTTCAATTTGGTCACCTCTTTTGGACTGTTTTGAACTGTTCCCAATGCCCCATAGCTTTGTGAAACTTTCAGGGCTTTTACCCTCTCTTGTTGCTCAAAACTATAAGGAGTCAGGCATTAGGAAAAGAGTATGTTATTAGGTTAAATGCTGGCGTGTCTCTTCTAATCAGTGATATAGCAAACTAAACATGACTAATAAGAGGATTATATTACTCCAACTATTGACTTTAACTCTTGTTTACACTAAATTATCTTTTTCTTAAGTGATACAGTGTATTGTTATGGTTAGATTTAAATCTAAAGTAAGTAACTTTAATCTAAATCAAGGCAGAGTAAGAACAAGTATAGATGTAAGCAATGGTGCAATTCAACAAACTGAATAAACTAAGGTAAGGCAATGTGTAGTCATGTCAGTAGAATTTACTTTGATAACTTTAGTTTCAAGGAATTAATTTCAAAATCGCAAATTTGAAAGGCAGAAGTATAAATCATTGCATCCTGAACTGATCTTCTGATTAAAAGTAGAGCATTAAACCATAAGCAGAAGATTTTTTAAAATGTGTAACAACACATTAAAACAACAAGGCATCCTCCTTCTTCATGACTAACCAATGACTTATCACCAAGAGTCTGGCAAAAAACTTAGCATCACTTACAAGCTGCATTCCCAGAAAGATCATTAAAATATGGATTAAGTCTTCATTAAGGGTGTACAGATTTTGTATTTTGCTTTGAAGGTAGAGAGGAAAGGAAGGTGAAATGACAACTGAAACACTGCATGAATTAACCTGAAAGATTGAAAGGTAATTGCATCCAGAAACCCTGTGTTGCTTCTCATATTCAGGTACCCATATATATAGGCACACAAGGACATAGTTTTTATACTGAATGCCATTTAATACCATCTACAGAAAAGTTGTGAGGATGAGAGGTATAGTATAGTCAGAGGCAGATGGAGATCAGGCTGGGATTCGAGGATATGAGGGCAACATTCAATTGTTAGATTCCATAATACTGGGTAAGACTCTTCAAAAGAGCTCATTGGAACTGCCAGATGTAGCAGCAGAGCTGAGAAAAGCAGTTTGCCTCTTTTAAAATCTTAGTATGGCCAAAATAGGAGAGGGACATCCTAGGGTGGAGTGCATGGCTCCAGTGTTCCTATTCCCTCACAGGCATAACTACAGAAAGAGAAAATGGGATTCCACTCAAAAAGAGTTGGAAATATCAAGGATTGAGACCATTACAATAGTTTGGTTTTTTGGGGATTTTTTAGTTCAAGTGCAAGTCATGCATTTAAGCTCTTTGAAAAATTAGATAGCTTTGTGATAGAGATGACTAATCAGAAGGTACTAGTCAAGATATTTTCTGTAATAATCTGCCTGCCATCAACTGAAAATGACTAAGCAAAAATATCACAAAATTTTCTTGATTTTGAGCCAAATATAACATACAAATGAAGTTATATGCCTTCTCACGCAAGTATTTCTCAAAAAGGGGGAAAAGCTTTAAAAGCTTCCAGGTCTCAACACCCTCTCCACATTTTAGAATGTGAAAAAAATGCAAATAAATTTATATAATAACTTGTAACCAAGAGAGCCTTTTTTAGCAGAAGAGATTATGAGAGCACAAAGGCAAAAGGATTTAGCCCAGTAAAACAAAGGCTGTGAGGACTGATATAATTGTTTTCTATAAATACATTAGTAAGGGCAAATTGCAGAGAGGGGAAAAAAAACCCTATTCAAGACAAAAAACATTCTGGCAGAATGCTGTCAGAAGAGAAGAAGCATATTCAGTGGTCATATATACACTTAGATTGAACCATCAGAGAAAAGGGGAAAAGCTTTCTGTTGGGAGCTTGGGGGGTCAAAAGGAAGCTCATTTTATATGAAGTTCATAAAGTTTATGAAAAATATTATGACGTAAAAGGCTTCAAATGTGGAATATTGGAATAAATGATCCCTGAAATTTCAGTCTTTATTCCTGTGTATACTAAACATAGCAATAATTTAGGATTTAAAAATTAAAAATAATGTGACAATTTGGCAGCCTACTGTAGACACTGATTCTGACCAAGAAGAGTAAGCTAAAGGAAAAGCTTTTTTTTTTGTCAAAGTGAATTATGCAAAATCCAATAGTCTGAACTGCATAATGTTTTTTTTTAATCAAGGAAACATTCAAATGGTAATTTCTTAAATTGTGTTATTTTTTAAAGTGTATTCCTATCTTTGTAGAAAATATGTATCAAAAATTTGAATCCTCACTCACCTTGTGATTTTCAGTTGTTAATTTTGTGGTGCAATCATTCAAGGGCCATGTAATGAAAATATGCAGCACATTGACATAAAATACAGATAGCTGAGAAATGTAGATGATCTTAAACAAAGGAAAAAGTTATGTGTTCAAGTTCTGATTCTGTATTTCTGATTAAGGTATGGTACATGAATTGTAAGTAGTATGGCTGATATATTTTCCCTAGAAGCCTTAATTCATATAACAAGAGTTTTAAAAACTATTATTTCCTTTGTCACACATAAACATTTCATAGTGAATTCCTGACAGTCTACTAGAAGGGAAGCTGTTATGTTCCTACTACTCCAGAAAAGCTGTGCTTCACAAAGTCTGAATCTTTCTTATAGATGCAACCCATACAAAATAGATATGGACCTCGCTCACTGTTATCCAAAATGTCACAGAACACCACCTGAATCCCTGAAACTGTGTGTATACTCTTAGACGCTCTAGCAGCAATGAGATAATTTGAATAATGTTTTAATCCCTGCATCACATGCTCACTTGTGTCACAGGCTGGTATAGAGTGTTAAAGAAGCACTTGTAGTTATCAATTTGTTTGGCATGGTAATCGTGTCAGCTCTTATAAGCTGAAGGGGCAAGGCATGGCCACTCCTGGAGAGTGAAGGTGCAGGATAAAATCAGTTTCTGTGGAGAGGAGCACACATGCCCTATCACCGAATGAGAGAAACTCTACAGCTCATTTAGAGCTTCTTACTTGACTAAGATTCTGAATCCTATTATACAATCTTTTAATGGATGTGTATATGAAAAGGGAAAGGCTTTAGAAAACAGTGGGTATAGCACAGTGTTTTCCCAAGGATGGTAAAGCTCTTCTTCACTTCAGATGAAAGCTTTATTGTTGTCTTTATAATAGCTGTATCTGACATGAATCATGTTGAAGACAGGGACCAACCATTTCCTCTCCCAAGAGAACCATTATCCTTATTTGAGACAAATCTTGTTCTGCACATGACACCAACCTGAACACAAGATAGGGAAGTTGCACAACACACTTAAATAACTCTTTCATGTAACGTCACAAGGACAAACCCTCAAAGTAGTCAGTGTCTTTAAAATCTCTTAACTAAATTCTTTGCTGTATCTTTGAATTGGAAGTGTGAATTAAATTAATTTCAAGTAAAATGAGGTTACAGCAATTTCAATTTGTTTGAAGAGCTGAGGAATGACTCAAAATTTCTTTAGCATGTGCATATTCCTGGAATAGACTATCATAACCAACAACATAATAATTGGTAGAAAAAAATTGAATAAAGGCAAAGCACAAATGTTTCTGATGCGAGATTATTTGGTATTACCCATGCTAAAAAAAAAAAAAAATCAGAGGAAAACAGTGATTGAAATGTGGCATGACTAGTTTTAAAAGAAATCCAAAATTGAAAATATTATTAAAGAACAAAGAAAGAAATATTCAGCAAGGCTATGAAGAGATCCAGAGTTTTTTTTCTGGCTACTATTTTCATTTATTCCGATAATATTTAGAATGCTGCTGGGACTGATATTAAATCTCACTGAAAATTGTGGGGACCATAATGCTATTTTAAGAGATCTAAGAGGTTCCTTTCTCATTTGCCACCACTGGTGAAATACCAGAAAAGAAAATCTGGGCAAATCATAGACACTCAGCACTTTTTAAATTGGAAAAGACCTTTAGGATCACAGAGTCCAAACATTAAACTAGCACCACCATGTTCACCACTAAACCATATCCCCATATCACATCTGTGCTTTTCTTGAACACATCTAGGAATGGTGTCTCCTATTTTTTGTTTTGTTTCATTTATGAACATTGAAATACTTAAAGCATGATATCTCAATATTACATTAAGCTTGGTTTTGGCAGTTCATGCACAGTCTCATTGCTGTTTCATTATAACTTTCTGTTGTTGCTCTTTTATTCAGTAATTTTTGGGGGTTGGTAGATGTAGAGTTTGAGATGTGGCAAGCCAATTTTATGTTAAAAATCAAAAGAAGTAAATTACACTCAAATGTCATGTGTACTTCTGGCCTTTAATTTCCCTGGTGCTTCAGTCATAGTTGATGAGGGAATGAACACAGTGCAAACATTCAATTCAACTGAAAGATGCCTATTTGAATGTGAAAAGATTTACAGCAATATTACTTTGAATACATAACAAAGCAGTGCTAAAATACAATTTAGCTTTTTTGTGTGTGTGTGGCCACAGTTTGAAGACGTTTGCATATCTGTCATGAAGGGATGTGCTACCAGGCCTGTCTGACACAGCTGGATCATGCACAGGACACATACCACAGAGCAGATGTCACCCAGCAAATTTACAACAATATTCATAAGGTGGCAGTAATTCATACTGCACTTGTGTGAACTTCTAATAGCTGTGCCAAGGAGCATAATTCTCCTATAATTTCACCACAGAAGTAGAAAATCTAGAAATAGCCATCTACAAATAAGCTTTGACAGAGCACATGATAAAAATTGTCAATATTGTCTTTCTATGCATGGACTCATACCAAATTGTTAGACAGACCTTAATGTAAAAATAAACAAAACAAAAAAACCCCTAATATTGATTTATCATCATCTGGAGTTATGAAACATAAAACATACTTTAAAATAAAGTATTTAATTGTTCTAGTAAAGCAATTGTGTAGTAAATATAGAAGTAGATCTGTAATTCAAACCAACTCTATATTAAAATGAAATATCTTCATCCCCTCCTCCAGAAAACTCTAATTGGAAATACAAAGGGAAATAGCAAAGATAAAAGTGTTACAAATTATTGATACAGAAACTTTAAGAGTTTCTTGCCATTATATCTTCTCAGATTGAGTCCTAGAAATTAGCATTTCAGGGAGGTTAGAGTTCATTACTAGTATAGGATACAATAGAATGGGTGTCTTCCGTATTTGGGTTCAATTTCTGAACAGGATGTCACTGCTTGCCTTACTGAAAGAAAAGAATAATCCTTCTGACAGTAATCCTCAATGTGACTTTGAAAAGCTTATTTACTAATCCAAATTAGTTTAGTTTTCTGACTGACAGCTATTTCAAAAGATAAAACAAAATGTATCTGATCACAGTGTGTCATGGCAAAGCATATGCATTGTAAGAGGTCATGCAATTATTTACTAGAGCTAAGTACACTGGCACTGAGGAGATACAACCTCTGAGATTCGTGTTGCACCTTCCTTAATCCCTTCACTGATTTGCCTTATCAATAGCTGACTCTTTCAAAGCTGCCTTCAAAGATCAACTCTCCTAAGTGCTTATTAAAGCTATCTAACATGACTTCTGTCTTCACCACCTCCCTCCACTCTTCTACCTGAACAGTTTCCCACAACCTGTAGTGTACCCTTATCCTTTTGGGGAGGAAAAGTCTGTTGGAGCCTTCTAGGAATTAGTGAAGTAAAATGATAAAGCAATATTAAAAGGTTCTTTTAGAAAGCTCAGTAGCTTATTTTGGACACTTTTTGGGATCATTGATAATGATAAGGGAAGATGTGCATCAGTTATACACAGCATCCTGATTAAGCTATAGTTCCAGTCCAGAAGATTCCTACTGCAAACAGGAGGTGCCATCACCAGGATGAGTGAGAAAACCCATCATTTATGGATACTGAAACAGAATGTGTTGTGTTGCTTTGATTTTTTTGTGCTGCACACTTCTAAACTAATGAAGATATCTTGATGTCAATTCCAAAATCAGTTAGATTTGCACTTTATATCTCCCAGATATAGTATGAAGCTCATACTCATGAAGAGTGATACACATAAGCCATGCTCTTCACAAAAATGTCAATAGGCTCTTAAAGGGTCTAGAAAACATGAGGAATGGCTGAGGGAGCTGGGGTTGTTTGACCTGGAGAAAAGGAGGGCTACCTGAGAGGAGGTTGTAATGAGATGGTGGTCACTGTCTTCTGCCATGCCTGCAGGAAGATGACCAGAGGAAATGGCCTTGAGATGAGACAAGGGTGATTCAGATAAGATATTAGGGAAAAAAAAAAAGTCAAAGTAGTCAGGCACTGAAATAGGTTGCCCAGGAGGTGGTGGAGTGGCCATCCCTGGAGGTGCCCAAGAGGCATCTGAGTCTGGTGCTGGATGATGTGATTCAGTGATTCAGGGGTTACAGTGACTGTGCTGACTGGGTGGTTGGGCTGGGAGATCTTGTAGGTCTCTTCCAACTTTGATGATTCTATAATTCTAAAATGAATCAAAGCTATGTACAATAACACAAAGGAGTACAGTTATTCTTTTGTATGCAGAGGATTCAATTTACAATGTCAAATATTTGTCACATAGCTTCTGCTCTCAAAGCATTAAATAATACTCACATTTTTGGCCTCAATTAACAGCAGCAGCAATAAAAACACTAAATAGAGTTATGGGCTGGGGATATGAGCTCCTATTCCAAAAGAACAGACTCTCTCATTCTCATTATTATTGTCAGCTTTTTCAACCCACATCACTTCAAGATGTACCTCTGTGTCAGCATTAAATCTAGATTGCAGCAGCAGGAGGCCAACCTTGGTGCTTTTAAAATTAAAAGTGCATAAATTATTCTCCCTAAAAACATAGAAAAAAGATGCCTGCTACCTGTCACCTTGTGAACCAGCTTGTCTATTTCTGAAACTTTATAGCTGAGTTTTAAAACTTTATAGAGTTCTAATAGAAAGATTTTTAAAATTATTTATAATGAAAGTTGTTATATGGCAGTGAACCTTAGTAACAGCAATACTTCTCAGGCTTGAAAGCTGAGAAAGATACCATATTTAATTTATTGCTCAAAGTATTATTATATATCTCAGAGTACTCAACGTTCATTGTATGCACTTCTTAATATTGATTCCCACTATCATTCTTAAAGTCTCTTCTTTGCAAATAAGAGTCATTATCGTTCTCAAATTCAGTGACAAGTGTAGAAGAAAAACTCATGGGACATAAGCAGACATCCTGCTGAAGGGCAGTTTCAGAACTAGAGTAGCCAATTGCTCATTCTGTCCGTGGAAAAAAAAAACCCAACAAAACAGCAAACTTTTGGATTTTGGCCCATATAGAGATTGTAGGAAAATTTTTGCAATACTGGTATTTTAACTATTAAATAGTACTCAATCTACAGCATGAAAAGGCTATAATTTGTAAATTATCCACTTACAGGATACTGAGTCATCCCTCAACTGAAATAAGAAAACAGCAAAGCTTGCAGAGAACACAATTTCATTTTTTCTTTACCTATATCACAACTGAATTCAAATTTCTCTTCCTAAAACGTAAAACAGCTGGGGAACATGAATCCTTTTAATTCAGACACAATGTTTTCCCACAAAATACAGAAGACACTATGCTGTGAGAAAGTTGTAGAGGTGACTGCTATCATCACTTGCTACTGTGTGAACATCCTTGTTAGTGCTCTCTCCAGGTTATGGGAACACTACAGTTTCCTTTGACTGCCACAGGAATGGCTACAGGAATGTGAAAAATTGCTCAAACATGCAGAAGAAAAAATTAATTTAAGCTTTGTTGGTTTTCTCATTTCACCCTTCTAACATTTTCTACTTGTTATCTTTATTTTAATAAGAAAAATGCATTTCATTTTTTAAAATTATGTTCTAATTCCTTGTTAATTTTTTTCCTGTATTTTATGACTTGTTATCTTGGCTGACAATTCTTTTCTCAATGTATACCAAAAAGTTGCAAACTCATATTTTCTATATATTTATAGCTTGGCCATTACAGTAGTAATGAGAGCACAGTACTGACAGGACAGAACACTTTGAATTCCTGCATGGAAAATGGTCCCAGTATAAGCAGTAGATAGAAGTCACAAATTATCCAGTATAAAGCTGAAAAAATGGTTTAAATCCTGCTTCTGGGCCCATTGCATTTCAGCCTAAGAGCTGAGATTCAGCAGCCAGGTCCCATGGGAAGGAGCCATCAAGGTTCAGTATCATGAATATTCAATGTTAACGTCAGAATGATGGTGAGACTGGAACTTAATTTGGAAGTCACAGCTGCCCTACTTAACAGACACATCTACAGCTAATGTGTCCAGATGAAGACTGCTATTTGTACATTGGAAGATGTTTTCAAAATGGCACATTGAAGTACAGCACTTCAGGTCAAGGGCCATTATGCCAAATTGCCCAATACACATATTCTGTGTCTAAGGTGAGGACCCAGTGCCACCAGGGGCACTTTACAGCCTCAGGACATGCAGCTAAAACACATTGAGGTTTCACAGCTACCACAGAGGTCAGACCAGGGATCTTACTGTATATGGTGCTCCTCAAAAGGATGGCAACAGTGCATGAGCATTTTAAGTCTAAGAAACTTTTCCCTGTGAGCTGTAAGGCAGAAGCAGTTCACTGAAAACTCCTTGCTTATGGCTCCACAGGAAATTGTATGCTTGAAGAATAATCCTTTTCTGTCACAGTGAGTCCAATTATATCAATACAGGTAAAAAAGGCAGATGGGATGGGGGAAGAAGTGAAAAAAAATTAAATAATAATTTTTTCTTATTTTCAGGTGTTTAAAGATGTTTTTCTTCTACAGAAAACAAATTTCTACCAAATCAAAAGGTACCTGATATAAATTTTCCAAAATCCTTGTGAGAATCATTCCAGTGTAAGAAGAAGTGTTATAAATGTATACACATATGTCTATATGTGTGTTTTTGTAAGTCAACAGTCCGTGTTGAAATTACTTGTTTCCTTACTGCTCTCCTGTTGCTGCAATATTAGCAGTGCCTTTGTGAAAATCATGGTTTCCCTCAAGTGCAATATCTTCCTGTTGTTGATTGAAGCAGTCAAATTGTACAGTCATGTATGACATTACAATTTTGTGCTAAGCTGTATTGACTATTTTGACAGAAAACACAGAGCATGAAAACCCCTAGCTGTTGGTAAGTAGTGGAAGTAGGGAGCTTGTTTCAGAGAATTAACTAACACATGTCAAAATCAGTTTTAATAGTGTTTGGATAAGAAGACTTTTGATGAAAATCCAAACAACCGTGGCTATCTCAACCCAATTTTCTTTTGCATGTTAGATCAACAGAAGATCATGGTAAGCAGCAGATTAGCTGAATTAGTCATATACTCCTCTCTGAGCTGGAGCACATTTCTGCAGGTAAACTGAGCTCATTATCAATCACCACAGACAGCACTTTAGGATGCTTCAAAGTCTGCTGAACTTCTTATTATGGTTTTATTTTCTGTGAGAGTAGAATACTGAAACATTTTGCTTCCTTGCAGGACTTCTTTGTTAGTGAATTTCTTGTATAAATATAAAGATTAATTTAAAACATCTTTTTCCTGCCAACAGTTTCTTGAAGGGACAAAAACAGAAGATAAGCTGGTATTTTGAAATTAAAGTATGTACACTGAGAAAAAATTATATTTTCATTAATCCCTTTCCTTTTCACTATTTCTTTTCCTTCCTTGTGTGCTCGCAACTCAGTTACCATTTCAGAAGGAAGAAAGTGAAATTGTGGACTCAGAAGGCAGTAGGTGACTAGAAAATGCAGGTGAGACCCTGGTTCAAGAGGAGCAACACCTCACTTGATGTGACTGGGTAAGCACCTTGCACTCTGGGCAAGCACTCTCCTCTTAGAGGATCCATTTAAAAACCTACACTGAGGAAGTGCAGTGTTAAGTGGAAACTGCAAATGAGACTGTTCTGCAGAAGAGATGGTTGTTAGGTCATATGAAGAAGTGGTGCAAAACTCAGGACATTAGACTCATGACTTGGAGTTCTTACATCAGTACCAGAGGAAAAAAGAATCATTTCACATTTTTTTCAATTGGTTTGTTTCAGCCTTTTGTGCAGTGGAAGGGAATATATACCAAAAGATGTACATTAAAAACCCACCTTTATTAAAACTTATTGTGTCTTTGCCTTGGTGATGGTATTAGAGCTAGCTCTAACTGGATATACTTCTTTTACTTCCAGACTATTCAATGTAAATTACTTTTAATGCTTTTGATTTATCAGGCTCATGTTAGACTCATGTTTGATAATGTTGCTCATTTTTTCATTATTTTTCCATAAATACTGAAGGATGCCTTGCATGTACATCATATGCCATATACAGTAATCTGGTTTTATGCACTCCATTTGCTAGAGGACAATAAGAATTTTATATTTCCATTGAAAAAAAAATTGCGCCTCTAGTAAGAACATATCTTAAAGCCAATGTTCCCGATTCTTTGCAGCTCGTGTGACAAATTTATCTACTTACTAATAGTATACCTACCTGGGAAATTACTCTCAAACTGGACATTTCCTAATGTATTTTCATCTTCATGAAACTCATTTATAGCTGCAGACAGAGTCCAGTAGAGCCTGAGGGAAAAGCACTTAATGCCATTTTGCTGAAAAAAAAAAAAAAAGCATTTGAATGTTATCCAATACTTTAGAAAGATTATATTGCTACCTGTTCACCCATTGCCTTTTTTTCTCCCCACCCCAATAACACAATTATTTTTTATTCAGATAACTGCAGTATTGTGTTCAGCTTAAGAAAATAAATTCCACAGCTCTAAACCTCCAGATTTCCAATCTGTTCTTGTTTGGATATGCAGCATCAGACCTGGGCTTGACTTAGCTTCTATCTTAAACTAAACCCAGGAGTTGCAGCAGCATGCTGTTTGTAATTTCTACTGGAAAAAACCTAACTCAAACCAAACCGTAAGGCCATCAGTGACTTAATATCCACTACAGACCAAACCCAAAAAGATTTGCTCAGGGTGCCATTTTTGGAGAAAGAAGAAAAATGTGGTTCTAGAGTCACACCTGAGTGTTTTGTTTTGTTCTTTAAAATTCTCTTTTATGTTGTTTCATTTAGTTTTGCAAAAATATTTCTTTTTCATTTTGACTTGGGAGAGAATCAATCAGTTTATACTTTTAAAATAAAAAATATAGAAATTTGCTGCCAGCCATTGAATCTTAAACAATGCAGAGAACAGGGCTTTTAATAGCAGGTTGTGACAAAAGTAATATTCTTAAACACTGACATCTCGTGGCACGCTCTAGAAATAGCAAAAATCTCCAGAGAGGTGATGTCTTTTTCTAAGTGAAGGTCAAGCAGAGCAAATGATGCACAAGACTCAAAATACATAAACATTTTCACTCTCCTTTAAAAATCAAAAGTGATAGATCTATTTTCTAACCATATCATTATTAAAAAAACAACAGAGAATTAGTTTCACAAAATACTAGGGTAAATGCTACATTAAAGAGCACCAAGATAAATAGTTAAGAGCATTTTGCAATTACTTAGGAATCTTTTTTCCATTAACACTATTAATAAATTGGGCAGCCTTTTAGGCAACCACAATGGGATGTGTAATGCCAAAAAAGCACTTCAGTAACAGGTCACATAATTAAAGGGCAAATAATCACCTTGGAAACCACGATGATGATTTTGGAGTGGTGTCATTACTGGGCTATACATCACTAGGTGATTGCAATTAAGCTTAAACTATAGTGTACTCTTGAACTAGAGGAAAATAATTGCCATGCTGTCTACAAGGGAGGGGATGTTCCATTCTAAACTCTTTAGGACCAGCCCTAGAGAAAAGTCCACCATGTCTGGCTAGTCCAGAGAGTCAAGTAAATGACCTTTTCTAATAGTAGTAGCAGAAAATTTTTTTTTTATTATTATTGTTTTTTAAGTTGGTGGCACTGGAATACCTCTTAAAATATTAGATTTCAGTTTGGAAAATATAGTAAGTACAGTTGACCCTGACCAAAAAACCTGAAACAAATTACTTACAGTCACTTACAATAAGCTTTTATTTGATTTTACAGCATAACTACCTGCACTGCTGTTAGTTACACTTATTCATCTCTCTGGTGGTGATCTTTAGAAAGTACTGTTAGAAGATCACAAAGCCTTTTTTTTCTGTAGGATTCAACCACCATATAGCCATTTAATTTTAATTTTCAAATGGCATTCCTCTCTGTTCCCTGTTTCAATAATTTTATCTTTGCCAACAGCTGCCTAGGACAGCATTTCCTGTTCACCTAAGGTCTCTCTAAATATGATGCAACCTTGTCATCTGCAAGAAATCAGCCTGGTTCACACTTTAGAAAGATAAAGAATATACATCGGGCTAGAAATAAGAGTTAAGCATCACTCACTGCACATAACCTAAAATCAGTCTTAGTGGAAGAACATAAAGGCAGGGTGTAGGGCAGAATGAACAGGTTCCATTAGCATTATCCAAATTCTAAACCTTGTATTGGTAACATTAGTCTTGTCAACAGCAAACAACCTGTTTTTCTCCATTCTGGAATCTCCTATTTGATGGAAAAATGAAAGATTATCAATATGAGCAAACAGCTTAAGGCAGAAATTTGAAGCAAAACCAGCTAAGATTGTCTAAATCCTGATGAGAAGCAGGGAATGCTTGAAGTGGAACCAATGCTACCAACACTGGAGAAACTGAATTTTCTCCAGTACTTCCCATTACAAGTGAGAAGATTTGTCACTGTCACCAGAAAATATGGAAACTCTGGTTACCAATATCACTTTCTTTTATCTGTCTATGATTTGCAGGAATTTTGGGAATTCTGCTATTATGGAAGAAATTTCTCTCTATGATTCTTATTTTCAAGACATCTAAGGGAGACATCACAAGCTATAAGTGTTGAAAACCAAGTCAATTATGCAAAAAAACCTCACCAACTTTCTGTAGAATATATTTATTTATTTATTTAAATATCACAATGTGGAAACATCATCTCTGGGTTGTTATTTCCTGTGAGTAACAGGTGCTGTTCAAATTTGTTGGGGAAAAAAACCCCACCTACAAAAAAAACAACAAAAAAAAACCACCTTCCCCAAAAGGAAGTTTGAAGTTCTTACACAGGAGAGAAAACATTAAGAACTGTGATTATGAGTAGGATATAAGAACTATAATATGTTTTAAAATTGAATAAAAGTATATTGGAAATATTCTAGAATTCTGGAAACAAATAAGAATACTTTAAAAAAATTATGAATACAATGAATGAGAACAAAACTAGGAGATTTATGCAAACTGGATCACATGAAGAATGAGAAAGATCAAGGGAAAAAACCCAACTTTCTTAAAGTGCTTGCTCACTACAAGTGTTGAAAGAGGGAACAAATTTGTTGCTTTGTTGTAACTTGATACCTGCAAATTTTATCTTTGCATCCTGCAAATTTACCAGATGTCTTGACTGGCAAAGTACGTATTGTTTAGGATACTTTTTCCTTTGGATTTCTAAAATGCAGAATACGTTTCTACTTCTGTCATTCACATGGATTGTCAATGGTTCAAGCTAGGAAAAGAGCAGTGGCATAATGAAAAACTGACAATAAAATCACTTATCTCAGTTTTTTTGCCTTTACTTCTGTGTATCTATACACAGAGAAAAATATAGTATGTACTGTTGAGAAAAGACAAACTGTTCAATGACAGTGAATGATATGCTGAGATCACTGTTAGAATAAACAAACCAAGGGAAGAAAAATATATTGCCACTTCAAAAAAGCAAGTCCAGTTTTATAATCTTACTCTTTTCCCAAAGTGATTTCCAGTTTTAACCCTATCCTTTCCTGTGGTGTATACTGAAAATAAGAGGTAAATGTGACTGTTTGGAAGACAAAATAATGATTAAAATAAGGCAATAAAATTTGTTATCAAACCAAACACACAGGTATGAAAGGCCTAGTTTTACTCTGAGAAAAAGATGAGAAAAATCTCCATAGGTGGAGGTTTTTCTTTCTACAGTTGCTCCTCCTGAACAATCCTAACCACTAAAGCGAGTTAAGTAGCAACCTACAGGGAAACTCCCTCAATCACTGCCAGGTAAACTCAGAATATGATACATTAAAGAGATTTTTGTGTCAATTTTCATGTGAGGTGCTTTGGTAGGGTCCAACTTCTCATCATAGGAGCCCAGCATGATGAGCTTAGTTAGACAAATTCATCCACACTGCAGTCTATTTAAAGCTAAGCTCCCAAACGCACTGGTATCAGTAGAAACTATATGCACAAATGCCACTGTGAGACAGCCCTCATAAGCTTCAAAGATTCAGAAGCAGGGTCTGATTGTACAAGTTGCTGACACTCAGGTCCTCAGGGTATCTAGGCACTTATCTCCTGCTGAAGGGAATTAAACAGAAGGCATCAGAGGGTGATGCTGAAACTCCTGCAGGCTTCATTTACATAAATGATGAGGTTCAAGTTAGTGGTAGCTTTTGTCTTCAGCAAGTCTTTTTCTCAGAACTTTAACTCCTAAATGAATTTTAAAACTCATTCTTTCTCCATAGTTAAACATGCAATCTCTTCACAAATAATTTTCAGTGTGATTTATCTTCTGGCAAAAGACAATTGCTTAGTGCACACTTTTATGACTTAAGAAATTCACTTAGATTCTGCTCTTTTTGTTAAAGCAATTTGCTACTAATTATATCCTAAAAAAACACTTCCACTATCAAGCATTAAGAAATTAGTACAAACTTGAGAAAGAATAATGGAAGATCACTATTAAAAATTAAAATAGCCATACATATATGCACAACTACTTGTTTTTGAATTTCCTTCCCCAACATATTTATCCCCAGCAATACCAGGATTGTGTATGTGGGTGTTACATCCTCCCCTCAGTTTCATCCTGGTTGTACTTAGAAGTTAATTACTAATCCTGTTCTCTCCCTTCTCTCTCCTCCTCACCACAAATTCCCATCATAAGACACGGTGCAATTACAGCATGATAGAAACCTCACACCCCTCCAGCCCTCCACAGCTGTCTTGGTTTGTCTTTTCAAATAGGACATCCCTGCAAGGAAGGATCGTCTGCTTAATCACTTTGGACTTCAGGTAGGAGTGTGTGAAGAAGAATTCTCTTCTTTTAAAGTCTTTGTGCAACTCTTCATTAAATTTATTTGCATGGATATTTATTTAATATACTTTAATTATGGACCTGATGAAAATATTCCTTTCTAAAAAAGCTGTTGAATATCAGGAATATGTTTTATTGTGAAGTTGTTTAAAATGCAGAGGATTGGGTAAGTACATAATTAAAGACCTATCATTCCCAACACAGTAGGGAAAAAATTACTCTGAATTCCATTAAGTAATCAAGGATTGATTGAATATGTCTAATATAATGTTTGGCCTATGAGGAGTATTGTTACAGAATTTTGAGTCATTCATATGTTTGGGCCATATGATTTTGTTCTAGTAAACCCATAGGTTTGACTGGAAACGTAAACATTTTATAATTTAAAATCTCCAATATTATTCCCAAAAGCTGTAATGAATGTTAGCTTGTGTCTGCTGCAGGTCCCAAAGATATTTGTAACACTTGATACTGAAAAACAAATTTACAAGAAAATAATTAATATCCTTGGGTTTGAACAAGCAATTTCAAAGTAAAATTGGAAATCAGATAGGATATTTAACACTGAATAAGCTCATTTGAATAATACAACACTCAGAGACGACTCTTATTTCAGAGAGGACTGGTAAAAAAAAGAAGGTTCATTTAATGCATACTTGAAAGATAGAAAAAACAGAGACGTAAGCTTTTTCTCTCAAAAAAGAATTTTAAAGACTAAAGGACGATATTTTATTACACTACAAATCAAATTCTTTGTACACCTGGTTGTATTTCCTGTCATAAAATTAATAAGCATTTCAAAGAAAATTTTATTGCTGATGCTTTAAATGCTTGTGCCTTCTGACCTATTTGGAACACATACTGAAGAACTTGCCGTGTCATTGGCTTTTATCTTTTACAAGTTATCTGATTCAAATTAAATATATTAATAGCATAAATTATTTAGTTAAAAATAAGCACAAACCTACTATCTTGAGAACTATATAAAGTGCTAATTTAAGAACTATATAAAGTAACAAGAAAAAATCCCTGGGGATAATTCTAGCAAGTTTGGATGCTACTATATTTTTTGTTCTCTGAAAGAGAATGGAAGCGAAAGAGGGTTTTTTTTTGTTGATGTTTTCTGGAGAAAAATACCTTCAGCCTCGAATGGCAATAGATATCACCTTGACCCCAAGTTCTGCAATGACCTGACCCTGGGGGCAAAGCACACCAGCAAGGAATCCATGGGTGTCTGACGAGCAGGATTGTTTGCCTGTGCCAGCTAACAAGGTTACTCTTGCTACTGTCACCTCTGTCCTCCACACATGGATGCCTGACCTGTTTGCTCATCAGCTTTTAAACTACCACATTTACAAGCAACGAATTTTGCAGCTTACCTAAACAATAGATGATTATGTTACAATGTTATATTGCAATGGGTGCTTCTATACTTGTGAATGGAGGATAGGGCAGAAGGGCTGTAGTGGTCTCAGAAACAAATATTCCCCCGTGTCTCTTAGACTTTACAGTGGACGCATCATTGTCATATTCAGAGGAAGGAGGCTCTAAACTGAATAAAATAGATAGCCAGATAGATGGCAAATCCCACCCTGACCATTAGCGTTTGACTAGCTGAAGCTCTAAACCATGAGATTTAACTTTAATCTTTATGTTAAGAAATTTGCAAGCACCATAAAAAAAGAGTAATGCCAAATATCTTATTTAAAGGAAAGGGATCTCTAGAGTAATTCACAGAAGCTGATTTTAGGATGATTTTTCTTATCTTTTGTCAGCTTTTGATTTTTCTCCATTTTTTGGAGTATCTAGAACATTTACAGAGAATGTATCAAATAGAAGTAGTTCAGTAGTGTTAGCCTAAGGATTTGTACCAGCAGCAACAAAAAAAGTCCCCCAGAATGTCTAGCCCCTGGAATAAGAGAAGAATTCCTTACAGAAGCCAAGTTTATATTTGATTCTCAGAAAATTCAGATCATTTTTAGAGATGATAATGGAGAAACCTCCTGCAACAGCTATTCCAAACTACTCTAGTGTTTATTACCTTCATTAATAGGATATTTTGACCTTGTTGCAGATTGTAATTGTCTAGTGCCAGTTTATATGCCTTGGATTAAGAATGCACTTTCTCCTAACCTGGGATATAATTCCATTGGGTAAGTAACTACAAGTTAACATCCATTCTCTTTGTTAATGAGCACTGCATAAACCTTGATTATAAGACTTATTTGTCAGGGCTTGCATAATTTTTGAATGTGAAACTTGCATGAAATGGGTCCTATAACATTGCACTGGTGACAGTTTTACCCATGCGGTACTCAGTGGGAAGATTGTTTCTCAACTTCTGCTTGTATTAAGATACATGGTGTTTTATTGCAGCCATTTAATCAGGCAATTAAATTCTTCCTAGGATTGCATTATTCAGAGTGTCTGCTTCACCAGTATGTGCATCATCTTCAGCCTCAGGAAACACAGAAACTCATTGTATAATCCATTGAGCTAGGGAAGAAGAGGCACTCCTTAAGAATAAGGACTAGCCCATTTTACAGCTCCATTAACAAATTTAATAAAACTGTCAGCCAGCTATTTAATCATTTATCTACCCTCCTATCTTAGCATTATTAATTGTGATTTAATGGGACATCTTGTTCAACGTCTCGAACAAATCCACTCATTTCACCCCCTGTTTGTTTTATGAAGAAAACTTGCAACTTTGGATTTATTTGACAACATTTACTTTAATTTACCTGCTTTTTCAAAATTATGACAACCTTTTAGGAACAATCTTTTAAAATAGGTGGGTGTAAATGTGTATTTTTCTTAATTTCAGTTTGATAATTTTTTCCATTTTGTATTTGTTAAGGGAAGAAAGATTATTTATTGAGAGAAAAGAGAGAAAGGAAATTTGAAAGTAAAAACAAGTAAAAGACAATCATATCAATCATCCTTTCAGCATCACCAAATGACATGTCAGTAGAAAAGAAGCAGCTTCACAGACCAAAGAGAGCACCTTGACAGATGGGTCACAGATTGAAAAGCTACAATGTAACTGCTAGAACTCATGATTTCTCTGATTCAAGGAGTTGGTGGAATGTAGTTGCCTTTTCACACCAGTAGTGATTTGCCACTGAATCATGTCTCTGTAACCAAATGATAAAATGGCTTTCCCATCAACCCCATTATTCTGGTCCCCCTTCCAGAGGAGCATCTTCCCACTTCATTTCTAGGTTATCAGTTTATGGCCTCTTTTTCTTCCTTTATAGGTTAATATTGGTCACATTCTGTCTCTAATATCCACTCTGGAGGTGCCTCTTGTCTCCTCTGTCAACAGCTGAAAGCCCAATTTCAAACTTATTTCCTTCACTTTCAGATCACTGTTAGGAGTTCTATTCTCTTCATTAAAACTCTTGAATTATGCAGTAGTACAAGGTTAGCAGCCTGATTTCCCACTTCACAAATACCTGCAATCCATCACAGTATCCACTGAGTATTGAATTAATGCCTTTCACAAACAATTTCCTGAGGCTCACTTTCCATTTTCTTTTAAATGTTTTTTCAAGAATCATTTTGTGAAGGATTTCTAGACACACTTATATGTGTAGTTTTTCTGAACTGTACTAAATATGTCTATAGGTATAACATACCTGGATAACTGTGAATATACATATGAATGTATTATGCTAGTGTGTACATGCATACATGAATGCACATTTAATTACATATATGGCATATGTACATGGAAGGTGTCTTCCCATACTTTTTCATAGTGCTGCTTTCCATGGAGCCAAGAGAAAAAAGAATTTAATAAGATCACTACTCATGTTTTACATTAGTCAGAAGTTTCCCCTGAACCCTCTGTTCCTTGTCTTTTCAGCCCTCTGTGCATCAGAACACAGATTGTGTGATACTACACACCTTGACATTGGGGCAGTGACCTCTGTGGTTCCAACAACATAAATAAAAGCAACGCCAGGAGCAACTGAGAGAAAATAATTTAAAAATTTCTGATCCAAGCAATATGAAATGCTGTTGACAAAGAAAAGATTATGTACTTTGAGGTTTCCAAAGCAATTGCATTACTTTAGGCCTACTGTGAAGATAATCGTGGTTTGATTTCCATCAAGGGAAAGCACTTAAATCTACCATCAACCAAAATGAGACTTCAGAATCAAACTATGATTTTACTTTCACAGATGTAGACATGAAAATATTTGCAGTGAGTACTTTTCCTTAGAGTCATATCTACTACATTTGGTATTTTGTAGTACATACTAATTCAGTGTTAAAATACACCTAAACACTAATTCTTAGTATAATAATGAGTTGTCTTAATTGTCTTTTGTGCGCTCCAAAACCTAGCAGATATAGTCCTGACAGTTTCTTCTGATAAAGGTGTTTGAAGTGAACTAAAATCCTGATAGCAAATCTCTTAGAAATGCTGCTTTTCCAAAATATTATTAGCATGTGAATTGAAAACAAGCTATTAGCACAGATTATCCTGGCACACAAAAATTATGTTTGGACACACAAGAGAGGGAATCATCTGCCTGACCCTCAGCTGTCCTTTTAAGCAAATCCACCATGAGAGAACATCCAACAGTTAAGCATGCCAAGATAATAGTCAGGAAAAAGAGCTAAAATTATTAGGAAACAGATGGCACTATAGGAAAAAATACACAGGTATTATCTATTGGGGTCACACTGTTGCTGGGCAATTCCATTGGTGTTAGATCCCTACCACAGCAAGTAGAGAAACAAGGTATTGACACCATACCAATGACTGAAAGTACAATGTAGTTATTTCTCATGTGTAGATCTCTTGGACACAGACCATTATCTGTGAAATTTACATGTCAAATTAGGGAATGAGCATATTTCCAACTATAATTGGGATTGTAACTAAAATACTTGAATATTAAAGTAGCAACTATTGGGAAACAAAACAAGTAGAGGCTCTTTTATAGATTTTATAAACACCTGTGAGAGCAAAAGGTGAGTGATACTGCCAATAAGGTAATTATTTGGAAAAATATTTTTGTGTAAAAAACATTTCTATAATCTGTTCTCAGCATGCTAGTTCAAAGAAAGATTCTATACAATGAATGGATGAGTCTCTAGTTGACTCGCTAAAAATTCAAAATTAAAGTTTCAAGTTAATGGTAATTCATGCAAACACAATAAATCTTTTCTACTGTTAGAAGGAGAAATAATTGCAAAACAATGTATATTTTCTTACTGAAGAATTCATTTTAACAAGACACAGAATCATATGTAATCAATGGAATAATTGTTTCCTTCTTTCCAAAAAAAAAAAATTCTCACAAGTGTACCACATCTTATTTCCATCCTAGTTCTTTCTGATTATGTGAAATAGCAAAAAGTTCATTTCTGCCTCATACAATCTCTTTCATACTACCAGACTAAATATGTATTGCCCCAAGCCATTGCTTATAATAGAGTTTTAAAATGAAATTGAAAATATTCGTTTCATATTTTTCAAAGGAGAAGGGATGAGTAGTGATATTATTGCCAATGTATTTATTAAACACAAATCAGCTTTAAAGGCATGCACTGGTTCAAAGAAAATAGTAAAGAAGAATTATTGCATATTACTGAATTCTGTAGAAAAGAAAAAAAAATTTGAAGTTCAAAAAAATACTACTGTCATGCATATTTCATTACTTTCAAGAGGAAAATGTCATAGTAGGGTTCTGTTATTATGCCTGATTGCTTTCCTAGGAAGAAAGGTGTTGATTGTCCTACTTTTCACATGAAATAAAAAACATTTTGAGAAGAATAGTTCACAAATTAATCAAAGGTCAGTTTCTCTCGAAATGAATCCCCGTATTTTAATAATGACAAAGTTATTTTAAAACAAAATTTATTCATAACTATGTTTGCTTCTTACCATGCATATTAATGGAGATATGCTTGGGTAGAATGGTAAGAAGTTTATGCTTGTCTCTCTTGAAATTTGTGAAAAAACTAGTCAAAAAAAGAAAAAAATTAGCATGTATTTAAAAATTTGCATAACACACTGAAAACAAAACTAGCAAATGCATCTTCTCCACTATAGAACCTTTCATGATGCATCCTCTGATTGTCTCCTGTTTAAGTATTATGAGGCACGAGATACTCTAACTATCTATCACAGAAGTGTGCTAAGACTTTTATTTTTTTATCAAATCTATTTGAAAACATCTGCTTAACCTTCAAAGATAATGAAAAATAATTTTACCATCCTCACTTGAAACTTACATGCTATAAGAGCAAAAGAACAGAAAGTTATATGCTTTTGCCTAATCCTTAATTTTAAATAGAAACCGTGATTTTCAGTTGACATGCAAGCTGACCAGCACATTATTCAGAACACACTATTAGCTGAGTGTGCACCTGGTTGAATGAAATGTAGCCTTTTAAATGTTTTATATGAAGAAATTGAATAGTTTCTTAGCCAGCCATCTGATGAAGATGAAATTTCAACTTATTATTATGAATAAACACTGATGTTATATCTATATTTAGCATCTATGGTGTTTTTTTCTATAAGCATATTTATATTATATACCTCTAAATGTAGAAAAGTGTAGTTATGTACATGTTGTGCTATGTTTCCACTACTGTACATAACAGAGAAAATTTGTAAACATGTTAATAGGTTTTTAACTATAAAATCCTACAGAATCCATTCAAGCTTAAAGATTTACGGAAGAACCAAAATATCACCAAACTTGGACAGATTTTTGTGCAAACATCTAAAAATTTGTCAGAAATCAAGATATAGGAAGAGATACAGTGCTGCTCAAATCTTTGGCACAAAGTTTGTTTACAAGTTTAACTTGATCAGTTCAAAACTGAGCAGAACTCTTTGATGAGACACCAGCAGCATAAATATCTGTTCAGCATGCAGGTAAGAGTTTTTCTTGTTGTTTTTATATAGGTAGAGAAATAGAAGCAAGACAAAGGGAGATCTCCACATGCAAATTTATAGATGCAGATACATGGGAGAAAAACAGTGTTTAAAAAGGGTCATCTTGCTGTGAGATCTCAAGTCACACGAGACTTTCTAGGTAAAATAACTAATCTGTCATGTTAGTTTACTGTTAAGTCTGGCTGTCTTGGCAACAAGCAAACATACCATTAAAGCACCTGAGGTGTGCACCTCCATTTGAGATGTAGTTCTGGAAGTCAAATTAATAACCATTAATAAAAGATGGCTACAAACCTTTTTCTCAAGTGAAAGTGCAGTGGGAAAGATGTCCTGGTGCACATTTCTGCACTGATAAACCAGTGTCATATATCATGTGCAAGGTCTTATTAAAAAAAAAAAAAAAAGAAAAAAAGAAAAAAAAAAGAAAAAAGAGGCAGAAGCTATAAAACATTTGGAAATAGAATTGTTCTTGGAAATTACTTAACTATACTGTGAAAAAATATTGCCCAGTTTTTACAAAGTGATACAACCTTGCTGTAAATCCATTGACTGATGTCAGGAAATGTGAAGCCAGGAATGAAAAATCTCAAGACATTGTCCCAAAAGTAAAGCTTTGTCAGGCATTTCTCAGAATTACTTTTGAGAATGTTGTCGTATGAGGTACCTAACTTCAGAGTATTCTTATCCTATTCAGTACTCTCAGCTGACAAACACACCCTCACATTATTAACCTGTCATTTCTCTTTGAATAAAATAATTTTTTCCATTTTATGGCAGCAACAAGAAACATTTGATTTAAGATATTATTTGTTGAAAAGAAGCTGAAAAGATGCTACTGTCTAATGGAAGAAGAGGTGAACTGGCAAGACCAGAATAGCTTTGAAAGATATTTCAAAGCTGCTGGAAAAATATTTGTAGTGCTTTGTATCAGTTTTTGTTTCCCTTAAGGAATGCTTTAGGACATGTCCTATGACTGTGAGGCTATTCAATAATAATTTGGCTCCACAGATTTGGTTTGCCAGCATTCCTTGATTTCCTGATGGGAAAACAAAGAACAGGTACTTACATGCATCAGTTATTATAGCTGCATTTTTACATTTCTGATATGTGGTCACTGGAATATGACAGTAAAGATGAACATGAACCTCTAGGATTGAATAAGCCAAGAAATAAAGCAATGTGAGTTTCATCAGTAATGGGAGTAAGCTGCAGTGAAACATTCTGCAAAGATTATAGAGACTGTGTTGGGATTTTTAAACATCACATTTAAAGAAGGCTGAGGACTCTTCCCCCAGCTTTTAACTCCACCTCTGAATCAAACACTGCAGAGATTTGACTGACCAATGCATTAAATAAACAATGCAGCAATTAAGATGACTTGTTCTTTTTTTAATATAAGTTGGTTTTCATAAAACATTTTAATCTAAATAAAATTCAATTGTCCAGCCAGGAGATCATATAAGAAAAAAAAAATTCTCTGCTTAATATTTCAATAGTAGAAGTTAAGGTTTAAATATTTCTTGAGATAAATATTATTGTCATGACTGAAAATCAGAATGAGTTAGAAGAATACTGCAGGAGTTTCCATATATTCAGATCTTTCAGTGTAATTGCTTTTTCAAGGGAGATAAAAGATATGTTGGATACTGAAAGGTTATCTGGTCATTTGTGAAAACAAACAAAACCAAATCAAATAAATAAGGTGCACAGTGAGAGAGGTAAGAGCTTATTTAGGGCACTAAGATTCTAGTGATCATTGAAGCCAAAACACAGTAGAGCTTCAAATCAACAGTGAGTTGTAGGGTTTATTGATAAAAATAGAAAGATTACATGGGAAAAATGTAAAAATACGTAAACAAAACTGAGAAACATTTTAAAAGACAAATTTATTGTATGTGTAAATAGTTGTTTTATAGTAGTTTTGTCTACGCTTAGGACCTAAAACCCAGTCATTAAAATAGGACACTGAGGCATGTCCACTTCTTTATATACTACTCCTACAACTAATGAAGTTAATGCTAGAGTTTATCCTCAAATAATATTAAAAAACTATTTATTGAAAATTTTATAATACCTTTTTCATTACTTGAAGGAATAGGCTTCTTAGAAGAAATATGTGAACTGTAGCATTTGCATTAATGCAAATCAGCCAAATCTCATTTTATTTATGGGTGTTGTGGCTACATGGATTTAACTGATAGGATTCCACTCTCCTTATTGCAAAAGGCTAATTCAAAAGGCATATACGTAGACAATATACAACCATGTGGACAATGTTTCCTGACAATAATTTTAAGAAAAATATTGCTAGTTTTAGACAATAGAAATACTTGTTGGATTCTCCATTATTTATTATTTAAAATTAAATTGCTGGTATTTTTGTGAGGTAGATGACAAAATTCAAAGCTATTATTTATTAATGACACCTATAAAAAATCATAAATACACTCAAAACCAAAATTACTTGGATGCTGAAGGTATACAGATGTGGCAACTCCAGACATAGTTTAGTGGTGAGCATGGCAGTGCAATGGAAATGTGGAGTTGTATTTGATCTTTGTTTTCTTTTCTAAACCTAAAATTCTATGATTGAATGATATTTTTCACCCGTGAATTTTTGGCTGTTATTGTCACCCTCTTAAAACGTCTAAAAAATAGCTCCTGATTAGACGTGGATGTGGTATCAAATTTCAACTACTGTCTCCATTACAGATTCATAGATATGCTGATATTTGTTTAAATACTTATGAATTCACAACATACTGTTCATTATTTATAAAAATATTTCAAGGAATGACATTTTCCTTTTTTTTCAAGAGATCAATATTGTGGCAGCATGTGAAGTTTCAGGTGCTCAAGCTTTTGCCTCTAGAAGACAAGAATTATTAATGTGGCAGATTCCAGTATTATGGGTAGCACCCACTTGTTCTATGAAGAACTGCCTAGTGAAAGACATTTTATGTTCATAAAGTCCCAGGGAGTATTCCAGGCTGCAATACTAGGAAAGAATACTGATGAGCAATTATTATGTCATTAAACATCCTTTATGAGTAGCCACTCCACTAATGCATTTCTTGTTCCTTGCCCTGGCTTTCAACACTGGATGGATTCTACAATGAGAGGAAGGCAAATAATAAGTAGGAAAATGAGGTTGGGGGCCTCCTCAGCTATGTTACTTGCTCTATTATCTCCATTATTCATTTTCTGTGTGGTACTGATAACGCTTTTAATTTACTTCTTTCTGTTTCCCCACGACTAAAATAAAGATAATAATTAGATACCTATTTCACAGAGATAGCCTAAAGATTAGTAAATGTTTGAAAAATTCTTTTAGAATATAATGCCCCATATAAATGCTAATGATTCTCATTAAATTAACTTGGTCTTGTGCTGGGGTCCATGCACTGGGAAAAATAAAACCACTCAGTAGTCTCTGGAAGAGTAAAGGAAATAAAAAGGGAATAAAAATGAAAGTTCCTCAAGTGCAAAGAGGAATACCTGTCAGTTTATTCTCAGTGGCCAGTGTCTGTGGAGTGTTACTCTGTTGATTAATGAGATTAAGCACTATTTTTTAAAAATATTGGTTGCAAGCAGTTTGAAGAAGAAAATTACCTTTTCCTGGGAAAAGAACAGGTAATAGTGTATTGTTATTCACTATGTTCTTGGTATGTTCTCTAACGTTTCATTAACTGGTGCAGTTGTCTCTGTGCTCTCACCCCCACTCCTTCCTTCTGTGCAATTTCTTTTGCCTCTGAACTCCATCAGGAGTCACTCTGCTGTGCTGGTTTGATTTCCTGTGCATCAGAATGGGATATTCTTATGCCTTGAGAAAGACATCCTTGAAAATCGTGCAGCTCCCCAGACCCTTTGCCCTTCTAGGGCAGTCTTTGGTGGGACCGTGCCAAAGAGAGTTCTGCACAAGCTGCAGTAGGTTCTTCTGAAGTCCAGGGTTGTACATTTGTCTTTGTCTAGTTCCTTTACATATCTTTTTCTAGGACCTTTAAACATCTGTCTAGCAAATGAGGAATAAATAGAAAGTTCAACAAATAAATTAATGTAGAACATAGAAGTTATCAGAACAAAAATGTTACAAAAAATTATGACATTTTTACCCTGGGTTCTTGCTCTATTTACCACTGTTTTATGCACTACCTCTTTAGTCTGAGCAATTTTAGATTTTTTTTAGACTATTACATGGATAATGTACTAATAGACCTCTAAACTTTGCTGTTTATCTCACCTAACTGCTGGATATCTTCATCTTTCTTTTCTGTTTCAAACCACTGTAAAACCCTGTAAGTCATCTCCACAGTATTTGCATCTCTATCTTTCTCTGCCCCTCTACTGAATATTTTCAGGTGCTATGACTTGCTTACTATTGTATCTCTCTCTATCTGGCCATAAACTTTTTCAGGCATGTGTGTTTTCAAGCAAAGCCTAAGCCTTTTGTCTAAATCAAGTTCTGTATATCACTTCTATACCTGAAACCTTTCCTGTCTGTTTTCAGTAATAAGATAGTTTTACACAAGTGCTTGTGATAAAAAAATAGAAGCAGCACTATTAGACATCTCTGCCCTAATAAAATATACTTTATTTGCTTATTGGAAGCTTAATGTGATCACTATATGCAGTATTAGGAATTGGGGTGATCAGTTCAAGAATGACAGTGAGGCACCTTGTATGTTATCAGAGAATTGCTTTTTTTTAGTGTTTTATGTGTGAATAAAGAAGGATTATTATGTTTCTCTAACAATAAATTTTGCTAGTGACACAAAGCTAAAAGCAAAAAACTTTAAAAGTTTGAATAAAAGAAGCAGATCTCTCCATTGCGTTCTCTAACAATCAATTAAATTTTTGACTGGGAGTGCAATATGTCATCCAATAAGTAACACATCAGCATTTTCAGATAATGTTTTCAGTACTATTCACAGGAATTTCTAAGAATAAACAATATATAAATATTCTGTAGTTATATTTAGCCTGCTGGTGTCTTCCAGTAACACATATAAGTATATTCACTGGAAGCACGTGAATTATTTGTAGTTACAAATGAAAGATTTCCATTGTAAACATTGACACAATTTTATGGCCTTGAAATGGAATTTTATTAAATTATTTTAAACTGATTTTGTTTTTGTCCCACAAATTTGATTAAAATACTGCATTCTTGGAAATACAAGAGGATGTTAAATGAAATTACGGAGATACTTACAAATAAAAATCTGCAGACCTAAATCTCATCACAAAATTGAATTGGACAAGTCTTTGTTCTTAAGTAAATTAGAGATAGAACATCTGACAAATATTATGAACAAACAGTACCATTGACATCAGCTGTTTCCCAAAGGAAGAACATTTATTTGCATTTCCAGATTTTCACTTCCTTTATAATTTAAACACCAATTAAATCTAAACAAAGATTGTGGTCACTTAACAACCATCTCTGACTTAAAAAAAAAAAAAAGTCATAAATTCTCTTTGTGTTACGCAAGGACATATAAAATTTTCCATCAATCATAAAATGTCAAGTCCTTGCTGAAACTTTCAAGGAAGTTTTACTTTGGTGAGCTTTAATATAAAAATAGACATGTCTTTCCCAAAAAATATGTGTGCTCTTCAAATCTGATGTCAAGAACTTTCAGAGAAAGATCTTTACAAAGATTTTCTTGTGGAGACATGATAAAAAATTGGTTACTTTCCTGTTAAGAAACATAAGGTGAATAGCTTTAGGTTTGGGACCAAAATGTCATTTCATTCTACTAAGAATCACAATACAATTTTTCATTCTGGCCTAGACAATGATGCAGTGTGGATACTTTGCAATTATATGACTTCCAATCTTGTTCAAAATCCCTAAAATGGGAATTAATGGGAATTTTGGCAACCATGCCATGGTCGTTAGACTGAGATTCGAATGTTCTGTTTCAGCTAACATGGGAGTGGAATTGCAAACAGTCCTTGGTCATCTTACAATTTTCATAACATGTTGTCTGACTGAAAAAGTGAAAGAAGCCTCAATTCTTCATTCAGATCTGAGTATGACAGAAAAGAAAATTTATTGTCTGCTGTCATATTTGAAGAATTCATGGTGTTTTTTGTTTGGCATTGTTTTTGGAGAAATTTTTGTGATATGAGACAGTAATTATGGTATGGGAATTTCACTCTTTTACTTAAAACTCAAGTTTTGATGATAGAGAACAGGGTTTCTGTTATAATGTTTTTGAACCACTGTTTTGATTTTTTTTTAAACTATAAATTCAGCTCTGGAATCAGAGCTATAAATTCATTATGTATGAATTTACATAATGCTGATGTAAATTATGCATATGCTTCAATAGTTGGCATAATTAAAAATAGGAATATAGAAGTCAAAAGCTGTTTTGGGAATGTCAGAATTTTAATATTCTACCCACTATACTCCTGAGCTAGTCTTAATACCTCCCTGAGTTGTCTTATTTTCTTCAATTTGTAATGGCTTGATCTCATTTTTAGTTATTAGAAGATCCATTTTATATTTGATGTAAAAGCTGGAAAAGCACAAAGCACTACTCAAGGCGTTGAAGACATGACAGAATAAATAGTGGTCACCTTTGTCAAAAACACAGGAACAGAAACTACATTTAAGGAAACAAATATTTAAAAATGAATGCAAACAATTCATGGCTTTTTTTGCTTTCTTTCTGGTGCAGAGAAGCACCAGTTTGAAGGCTCTTGCCCACCATGCTCTAGTCAGAAAAGACTGGGATCTGTATTCTGTTGTTTTACTAAGGTGTTTACATCCTCTGTGGTTCTAATGCTTGCTTAAAGCTGGGCTGGGTAAGACCAACCAGTTTGGTGGTGTTTTTTTGCTTGAGCCCATATCGGAATCAGAAAAATTTGAGAGAAAGGATTTTTTGCAGTCTTTGTGAGTGCTCTGAATTGAAGATATACATCCTTTTGAAAGCTTGGTGGTCATTCTAATCATTACTTCTTTTTATTATCCCTGTGTTTTTGTGGCTGAGTGTTAGTGCATGTTTGAATGTCTAAGACAAAGCTTTAAAAATCATACAGGGATGACACAATTCTTTACTATAACTTTAACAGCACCTTTGAGATGCCTGGCACAGCCCTGTGGGCCCTGTTAGAAGTATTGACAGCACAGCAGTATTTGGGCTTTGCTGAGAAGTGTTTGCCCAGCATGACATCTTTTTCTCACTGGTCCCACCTTGCCCCAGCAAGTAGGCTGAGGGTCAACTTTAAACTGGGGTGGGACACAGCTGGGACAGCTGATGCGAAGTGCTTTAGAGGTTATTCCACACCAGATGATGTGCTCAGCTAGAAAAGATGGAAGAAAGGAGGAGAAAGCTTGTGCACACCTCTTTTACTTTCCTTACTAAATCACCATTATTTCGCCCTGCAAATCTTACTGCCTTCCCTCTGTTTGCCCCATTCTGCAGGAGAGGTGATCCACCCATCTGTGTGAACGCTTGGCTGCTGATCACTGTCAACCCACCACCATGAAAAAACTAGTTGGACTATGGATGAACACTCACTCGATCTTCCTAGCATTGTTTTGTTGTATTAATGCCAATTTAGAAGGTTGCTGAAGACAGGGTAATAATTCCAGTCCTACTCAGTGAAGCCTCCATCTATCAAAAATATTACTCAACTAGCTATACACCGATGAATCCATTATAAAAGGTAGTTACAAACCAGGAAGACAGAATATATCCTTGTGTATATTTTATACACTTTTTGCAGATATGTTCTTATGTGTTGATTAAATTTTGCAGATTATTCAGGAGAGCAAGTAAACAGAAAGAGAGGGTTACTAAGACTTGGACATCCATAGAGCAAGAATTGTATTTCTGCTAGCAGATGGGAAGTTAAATCCCAGAGCACTAATCAGAATCAGAGCCTTCTTATCTCAGAAAAAAATCACCAATCACATACTTGTTTTTAAAAAATCAGTTCCAAATAGAATTTCGGAATCTTCAAAACTAAGTTTAAAAACTAAGGATTCCCAAGAGAAGATATGACACAGCAGTTCCTGGTTCTGATTATTACAAAATGCCACCAAGTAATCAAGAGTTCTTGTGTTGTATCTATTGGAATGGAGAATGCACTCGTGTGAACTGCCAAATAATCACAAAATGATGGAGAGCAATTCAGGTTAACTGAATGTAGTTGATATCAAATTTAAGTGCAGTCCAAAAGACCAACCATCTGTCATAATGCTTTGACCTGATAAAAATTATATGAAATTGTGAATGGCTTTTAAAAGAACAACAACAAAAGCCAAATTGAGGTCAAGAACCTTAGACCCTACAATTCAATGTTTTTAGTACAGCTTTGGATCGCAATTTAAATTCGCATTTTTCAGAGTTAACCCATCTCAAAACTTTTTATACTTTTTTCCTTTTATTTGGAGGGTAAAAGATAGATAATTTGTTCTTATGAAAAGCCTGAAAAGCTTTACTTATGAAGCCTTTCCCTAAGCCATGATCCATACTATTCAAATCAGAGACAATATGAAGTCCCTAAAATTGTTTTATTTAAATTCTGGCATGCACTGATTTCCCTCTGACATGCATTTTGTAGACGTTTTCATCTGAAGCTGCTAAGGATGTGGGGTGGGATTTCCAAGATGATATTTTCACAGAAACTTGCAAATAGACTCTTAGAGGTACTTGACAGCTTTGATATTGAAAAAAAAAAAAAAAAAATTACCTGGTAAGTATAAAATACTTTCGACTGTTCTGTACTCTGGTATTTATTTCTGTTTTCTGAAGGTGTTGAAGCTATGTGTTGTACTTTCTGGTAAGTACAGTGGTTTGCAGCAGAGTAATTATTCTCCTCTCATAAAAATACAACAGGAAGAATGGAGTGTTGCCAAGGGCTGTAGCTCCAGAATGAAGCTTTTCTCTCAGTGTTAATTAGGGTAAGCAGCAATTACAGGGATATGCATTTCTACTACAAGGACTGTTACCAAAATCCTTTTCGAAAATCTTTTGTAGCCAAGTAGACATAAAGAAGTCATTGTTATGTTTCTTAACCTGTAAGTCACTACATTTACTCCACTTTATTGCTTGGAATCCAGTGATTATAATGGACACTTCTATAGTAACAAATTACATAGTCTTAAAAATATAAACAGAACATTCACCTGCTGCAGCAATGTTCATTGAATTTCACTGAATTTATGAGAGCCATAAAAGAGCTAAAAGCTCCTTTCCAAGTGTTTTTACTTACGTATTTTCCTTTTGTTATAAAAACCAGAAAATCAGAAAAGCCATTTCTCTCACCAGATGGAGGCTCCTGACACTCTAAGGCTTTGCTTGGAGACTGCAAGCCACCAAAATTAAAGCATATAATTTCTTAAGTGCCACTAGGGGAATACCTGAATAGGAAACACAGAACTCAGCTAAGCATGTAGTAGAGAATTCTCTTATTACATTATGGAAACATATACTGTAGGTATCAAACATGGAGACAAGGAAGGAAATGTTCTGCAGTATATTATAGCAAAATGGTCCCTTCTGAGAAACAGAGTGCTCACAACTACATATTTTTTACTTATTGAAGGAATTGTAAAGACAAAAGTAATCCCTAAGGCATGTTAGAGCCTCTTTTATCTTGCCTAAGCAGGATCAAAAGCAGATCAGATTTAAGTACTTAGGTCAGGTAAAAGCCATAATAAGAACAAAGTTTTCACTCTCCAGATTCTTCCCTATACCCCAACAGAGTTAGAAGATATCTCAAGAACCCTCAAGTTTTTGGAAACACAGACATCATAGATCCACATAGTGCATACCAAATCTCCTTGCTGCACAGCAAAACTCCTTGGGTTACAGGAGACTCACAATGGCACAATGTAATAAAGAGGTTTGATCCTTGGTTTACTCTTTTAACACCTGGACTTTGAGACAACAACTCAGCACGTGGCTAGTTTTAGTAGAACAAAGCACATTTCCATCTATCCTGCTTTCCAACTCCAGAAGCAAAGTGTGGGGAGCAAGGGTTCTGCCTGATCTGCTCAAATCCACTATTTTTTCCCTCTGTACCAGCAGCTTTATGTATAGGCATATGCAATGGAGATCTGCTTATCACAAAGAACTACTGTCATAAATCTACCTACTCTTTTGTCTATAGTATTTCAGTGTAATGACCAACAATGCTTTGAATTAGAAACAATTTTTTTAAATTTCTAAAATTTTGACATCTGTCCATTATTTATATATCATATAATATTTTTTTTTTAATGGAGAACAACAGGTAGAATATGGGGGCAACATAAAACAAACCCCTAAAAAAGCCAGTACACTATTAGAAAGCATAAGTTTTGCGTAAATGCATATGTAGGAAGTTTGAAAGACTATCGTGCAGTTTTACAGGAAAAGATAAATTTCCTCCTGTGAAATATGCATTTAAATTGGGTAAAGAGTTCATTAGTTTGCACTGTTTATATAAAAGCTTTTCACGGAATCACAGAATGGAAGAGACTAGAGAGCAGATGTATAACACCATAAAACAGAAGTCTTAAAAGAGTATATGCAGGATGTTAAGTGAAATAAGTGATCAAAGAAAACAGAGGGCCATCTACCACACTAATAGTATACTTGGTGATTTTGAATAATTAACTTTATTAGCTCCCTAGAAATGAGAATGTTACATGCAGAGCTGACTGCAGTTACCATATGTCAGGAAGTCCCCTAATGTGACTGTATTTCACAACTTTCAAACATTAAAAAGAATACTGCATGGAAATACAGTTTTATGGAATAATTCCATGACCAGCACAGGATTGTTACTGATCACCTGAGGATGTCATTACATGGTCACACAGGATGCATTTGCAATGAGCTTGCAAGACACTGAGGTTGAATGGACCAACCCATGTGCAGAAAGCAGTGGGAGGGGGGAACTGATCCCATCTGCACCAGAACTGCAAAACCCATGGTTCAACTGCACTCAATGCATTATGAGAACAGACAGAGAATCCCTGTCCTATCAAGAAGCAGATCTGCTGTCTTCAATGGAAAATTACTTGTGGGGCTTTTGAGCAGAACAGATTAAATTAAAGATTAAATTTTCAGGAAAAATGTACGGGTAATTGGGAAACCCATGAAATCTGTATTGCATAAATGACATTCTTTGCCAAGGAGTATGAGATAAAAACACTATCCTGAAAGCATAGAGGTCTAATTTTTGAAGAATTTTAATTTTTAGGTTTTGATCACTCAGAGCAGTGACATTAAACCTTGGGTTTCCATCCTCTATGATATTTTTTCCAAGCATTTTTTAAATCTCTGCTTTTTCTGTAAGGGATCATTTCATCTACGTGCTATGAAAGGATAGCAGAAGGCATAACTCTGAACTTCATAACACACAAGATATTATGATGCTGGTGATAAGGTTCAGACTGATTAGATGTTTATAAAATGATGAACTATAAATATGTATAAAGAAATGAACAGATGCTAGTGTTGACAAGTAGACCCATGGCAACTCTAGCATATCAACATAAGATAAAAGAGTAAGTTCTGTAAAATTCCTGCTCTCCGAAATACCAAGAGTATAAAGCAGTGAGAAAAAGATCCCTTAAGTAGGGTGTTCATGAAAGTAGGGGAATTCATGGAATATATGATCATCTGCTCCTACATCAGCATCTTACTATATATCATAATCTAATATTCTAACCTGCGCATAGTACCTCTGAAGAACAAGTCTATCCTGAATTAGAACAGGTAGTAACACAAAATATCTCTTCCCTCCAGGAATGCAAACATATAAGTCTGACATCTGTTTCATTTGAAGCAGAATGTGGAAAGAATGGTGGGGGACTGAGGGGACAATGGAAATCATTAGGGAGCTCTAACATTAGCTTTCCAGCAGGCCTAAAGTGTGTTCCCTCTAAATAATGCCAAACAGACTTGCGTAGAAAAATTTCACAGATGTTGCATTTATCTTTATTTCTTAAAATATAGTATAGTTTATAGTACATAATGAATTTTTAAATACTAATTTAAAATTCTGAACACTACAGAAGTAGTCTTTAAATGAGGATTAAAAAAGAAATAGTATGTACAGGCAGATTCTAGATTCTTTCTAGATTCTTCCTGCACTGGGAATCCTAATGCCAATCCCCTGCCCAAGAGTAAAATGACAAGAGAAAATTTCAGTTCATATGGCTGCACCATTAGTAATCAGGAAATAGCCTCCTTCCCATGGGCTCCACTGGCATGTATCTTTTTTTGTGACCAGGACCAGATTCTGGACATCTTTTATTCTTAAACTGACCACATAAACAAGTAAATGAAAAGGAATTCTCATTTATACCTCTGAATCTATTGGAATAGCTACTGGAGCTGAGACACCTCACTGAGAGGGAAAGAAAAGGTGATTCCAAACTCCAGACAGTGGTGTCCCTGGAGAGAGAGTCTTGCTTTTCTTCCAATTGTATTTTTATCCCATCAACATTTCTGTTGCTATTTAGGTAATAGTATACTCATCTCAGTCACCTCAACTTATATGTGTGTATATATGTTTTGTTGTTTTGTTTTCGGTGGGTTTTGTTGTTGTTGTTATTGTTGTTGGTGGTGGTGGTGTTTTTTTGCCTAGCAGTCTTCTTTCCTGGTTCTCTGCCATTTATGCAAGGCACTAGTCTTACTCCCAGCCTAAACCAAAATTTCTCCCTGTTCCAAGGTTTCAAGCAGTCAAGTGGAAGAGAACAGGTAACGTTAACTTTCTATTGAGCAGTTTCAGAGGAACATAAACCATGAAGAAACACCCAAATGAAGCACAGCTTGTGCTGCCCAATTAATTTTCCCTGGGAATTGTTTACTGGGATGCTATGACTGTGATCTTTAGTCTTTGTTCATTTTCATGCGATATTTTCCCTCATTTCTGTCTTCAGCCAGTGAAGGAGTTTCCTCCATGTAGTACTATACAACAAGTGTAGAGTACAATTGCAATTTTGTCATGTTGCAATTGTGCTTGGAAATTCACAATTATTATGATTATCACAAATAATTGCAAAATTATCACAATGACTTTCATGCTACATTCCACCTTACTGAAGGAGATATCTTGGTAACTTGCAAAGTGTTTCTTGCCATCCTTTGGAGAGAAAAAGCAATGGTATTGACTTACTCCTCTAGATTTTATAGACTTTTAACTTTTTGTTTAAACTAATTTGCAATAACTTTGGCTAAAATAAAACCAGAATGCAAGGGTTCTAACAGCTTCAGTTCTTTTAGTTTCCCTTCCAGTTATAGAACTATTTTGGTTGGAAAATCTATTAAGATTATTGAGTCCAACCATTAACCCAGACATGCCAAGTCTACCACTAAACCAAGTCCCTCAGTGCCACATCTACACATCATCTAAATACCTCCAGGATTGGTTCCTCAATGTCTGCCCTGGGCAGTCTGTCCCAGTTCTTGACAACCCCTTCATGAACTTCAAAAGCTCCCTCAGAACCAGCTTAGAGGACTTAGCCTGTGATTTGTTCTTTGCTGTCTGCTGTAGTTCACTAAAGGAACTTTAATGAGGAAGATAAATCTGCTGTGTTGCCTCATCCTGACTGAGGTGCTCCATGATGGTAGGAGTCCTCCAGAAGCATGAGAGATATGCCTCCTCAAGGCTGATGAAGCTGAGCTACCCCAACCCAAGTTTGCAGAGCTCTAGCAAGAAGGGAGCCACCAGCAGAAATTAGTCTGGTGCTCTGACAGGTTTCAGTAAAACTTCTGAGATAATAGAGAGAGATTTTTCTGAACAGGATGTAATAGAGGTTTCTTGAAACCTGAAGCCCATGGAAGCTGCAGGGTAAGAATTGGAGACGGGTAAGATTCACATTTGAGCTGACTGCTGTCAGATGGCAGATGGCAAAGTTGTTTTCATATGCCCTTCCTTCCACAAATGAATGAGATTTCTCTAAGAAGAATACTGAAAAAAGTTATTGTTTTCTTATTTTCCTAGCCACTTTCAAGGCCTATTTTTGTTCCTTTTAAGTACTAGAAGCTTGTGAGTTTTGTTGCAATTGGTAAAGGCTCTGACAACATTTCATGTTTAGATTCAATCCTGAAGACATAAGCCTGTCTGTAGGACAACATATTATGAGTGTCGGGTTGATGTCTGTAAGATTCTAATCTAAAAAAATTATTTAGGCCATTAGCTCAATAATTCCTGCAGACCTTGTCTAAACTCAGTTGGCTTCATGTCTTCATAGGTTTTGAAGAACTAGAGAATGATCAAGTATATATATATATATATATATAAAATTATCTCAAGTCAATAAATTAAGTAGGATTATTAAAAATTTTAGATACAAGAATAATTCTAGTGAAAAACACAATTTATTAAGCAAATACATTATTTTTCTTATTCATTGCTGTTGGGAATATGATTTCAAATGAGGCCACTATTTTCACTAAACAAACAGATGGACAATTACATGCACAGATTTAGAAAGAGACATCTAGTTCTTAATATTTTGTCTTCAACTAATGAATAGAGAAAAACTCAATTTGCTGCCATAGATAGGCAGGAGGCATCCAACCTATGCAAAGAGCCATAATTGTTACCATTTAGGAAGATCAAGCACAGTTACTGATTTGAAGTTACCTCAGTCTTATGAGTGGGCAACATACTAGCAAATACTAGATTAGTTCCTTTTGTTTAATAAGTCTCTGAACAACTCAGAGTGAAATGTTAGAAACCACAATTCAGATCTGTTCCAATTTTGTGCACAGTTGAACAGCATATTTCCTATGTACTTTGAAATAGGTGACCACTTCTGACCTCTGGAATCATTTTAATAATAAGCAAAATGTAATGCACTGTTACAGCAGTTAATGGTCCATGTTTTAAGCTGTCATTACATATGACTGAAACACAATGAATATGCAATTGAAGATTAAAATAAGGAGCACAATAATTAGAAATTAATCTTTACCTTCTTCGTTTGAGTGGAAATGAGACTTCTAATGTTTGCAATAAATATAACAGTCCAACTACAATTGAATTAATTTATTATACTCCTTAATGGACTTCCAGGCTAACTCTTTGGATCAAGAATCAGAAATATCATGAAACTTCAGAATGTCACTTTGGGAGTTGTATTGTTATAAGCAAAGAAAGTGAAGAAATATGGCTCATCAACAAGAAAAAAAAAGTGTTATTCTAAAATCTCAAAAAATCAATACATAGTGATAAATTAACCACTTCAGATAATATGCATCAGCTTTGCACAAAATAAACTTAGCTGAAGACCTTCAACCCCTATGTTCTTGATCCTGCTTGAATCAGCATTGCAAAAAATTGCTTGCAAAGATAATAAGGAGGTGAGGTCTCCTCTGACTTGAGTTATCTAATGATCCCATTTGAGATGATATATATAATACACACAATATAAGTAAAAAAATATCACTAAGCAAAAAAGATTTATGAAAACTCTCAGAAATAAGAATAGCAATAGGTTATCTCTTCTAATTTTTAAGAAATCTCTGTTTTAGATGAGAGCAAAAAAACCCAAAAAATTAACACAACCTGCCTCCCCACAAAGCTGATAGATCAACACAAAAAAACATTAGCTTTCAAACATATTCACAGTTCTATAACCCCAGAGCATAGAGCATGCAATAAAATTCAGTCAAGAAAGTTTGTCTCTGAAAGAATTGTACATAGAAAATTTAACAATTATAAAGCATTAAGTATGCTGTGATACAAGAATTTATGTTAGAGGAGCTGCAATTCTGTGACTTCTCTGGTTTTCTTACTCTCTACTCTTTTGGTCCACTGCACTTTTTTTCTATTTAGCATTTTACTGCAAGATTCTTCACTGCTCTGCCCCACTCCACTTGCATTCTAAAGCTATCTATGTTTTAATATTTCCCATTTTCCACTCTTCCTTGTATACTGAAGTAAAACAAAATTATAATAATACTTTTTTGCATATACCCATTATACGATTTCCTGGGTTCATTAAACATACTTTGTTTCCACAGTTGAATATAACAAGGATTAAGCCATGCACTTTAAATTTTATTCCCATTTGGTTATGATGTTCCCAGACTCTGGAAAAGAAGCTCACACAATTTAAAGGACAGTTAAGTATTCCTTGTCTGAAATTTTTAGTTTTCCTTTCTACAGACTTGAGTATGTGCTTGGATTTTAAAACCCTTCACATTATTTTCAGACTGGTGCAGAAGTACTTTGCTGTGAATTAGAAGAAAAAGCTATACAAAACTCTTCAATTGCAGCCAGTCATCTAATGCTCATTTCTGTTGCTCATTCCAAGCAGGATTCCTCTCTGTATGAGTGAGACCAGCTGAAAATTCAGAAATATCCCTGAAATTTGAAGACTTTTCTGTAAATTGACATCTGTACAGTACTTGATCATTGCATTCTTTTTCATTTCACACCTTTTATATTTTTATAGCAAGCTCATCATTCTGATTCTCTCACACTGATGAACAGAGCTGCAAACCCCTCCTGTATCATTTCTGTCAAGCCACTGTCAAAATTATTAAATTTTTCTCTGGTTTTACGGTATCACCTGTTCCTGACACTTGTTTGCCACATTTGAGCCCTCTTGATTGTACCATGGGGAGGTACCAGAAGAAAGGAGCATGGGTTTGTCCCTCAGTAAGCAATGTACCATGCTTTCATATACACCATTGATACCAGAATCATTGGCTTAATACAGCAATACTTAAAGATTCTAGCAATTGATCCCTTTATCCCATAGTCAAAGTTTTAATGTATAAATTGATGGTTGATGTGTATTGTGTGACAGGTTATAAAACTGAAAATTATCTATGTTCCTGGACTGTCCTCCCATGATAATTTCTGCCACTGCTTCCAAACATGATGCTCCTTACTTCTTGTTATCTATATTTTCCAGGGCAATTGATGAAAAAAGTGGGTTTCAACATATTGTTTATAAACATATGATTGATTTTCCTTTTTTTAGTCATACAGAAAAAACAGAATTGGGACGTATTTGCTTCTGAATGGAAAGACATCTCTGGCAATGGTACTTTCTCCTCCAAGTGGAGCAAAGATTTGTTGTACTGCCACATCTCTGGATTGCTCTGAGCCCAAAACACAGTCCATTAATTTTGGGGCTGATGATAGTGGTCTCTTTTGTTTAGACGGGTTGTATAATGTTGTCCTTCTTCAGTGAATGCACAGAGGGCTTGATTCTTCTGGATTGTCATTCAAGCACCACTTGCAACATTGTTTTCCATTAAAATTATGTGTTAGGGAGAAGATGAGCTCTGCAATCAACAGTGCCTCTTTGTGATACTGACATACTAGGACTTTTAATTTTAATTATAAGAGGCTTCTGCACACACAGAGCACAGCAGTTCCTTTTAAAAACCCCAAACAAGAAAACAAGGAACAAAAAAGGAAAATCAAAAAGGCAATTTAACAGATTGGTCCACCCCTGTGACACCTGTTTCCCTCAGGGATCCGTGTCCTTTCCACAGGCCAGCTCTGAGGTGCTGCAGGTGTGGAGCCAGGGACCCTCTGAGAGTGTTTCTGTGTGAGACCAAGCCACAGGCAGCCCTGTAGGCTGGGGATGATCCTGACTGTCATGGGACGTGCTCTGCAATTTTTAGTCAATACTGCAGGACTGTTCCTCTGTCCCAAAAGCACACTGCCTCTGCCTTCTTTGCCAGCAAGCTGCCTTCTGTTGTCCCCATATACCATCTTTTTCCAGAGCTGCTGACTCAGAGACATTTATCATTTCAGGCGAGAAAACCTTTTAAGTAAGCATAAGAGGAGGCAGGCATTCTCAATTAGGCTCTAAACTTGCTTTTCTCAGGAAGAATATTGGTTTTCAAAAAAGACCTCTTCATAGCCCTTGCATTTCACTTGATGATTCAGCTCAGGAGCACTGAGTAATGCACACGATATTGTGCATCTCGGGAGCTGTTTAGAAACAGATTGCATGTATGAAATATGTGGCTTTTATACCACCTGCATTGATATAATTGCCTCTGGGCCATTGATTTCATTTAAAAAATCCATTACAATCCATTTTATAGTTATATAAGCCATGAATACAGAAGAATATCAAGCCAAATTTGTTTTTCTATGAAAGTGATGTTATTGTATGGTATGAGATCTTTAAGTCATCAGTATTATGAAATATCAGAATCATCACATTCACTTAAACGCCTAGAGAGCTGTCTCTATGATTCCTTTCACCAGAAAATGACCTGTAGAGATGAGTTAAAAAGTGTTATTTACTTCACTTGCCTGGAGCACCATCTTTTCTTTCTTAGTTTGAGTGACTTGGTTCCAAATGTAATTGCACGATTTCCATAAAATCAATGACAATATTGGCATCAAAATACGTCATTGTATGCTAACCCAAAGGCAAATGCAGCAATACCTGCAATGCTGATCTATTTTCTCTGATGCTGCATATAACTATGCAATAGGCAGCTTGAGAGGACCCACAGAGCATCTACTTTGTGAACTTTAACTTGCCACAAGATACTTTCAGTGGTCTATAACAAATTCCTGCATTAAAAGACCATACATGTTTATGGTCTGAAAGGGAAAGACCAGGGGCATCTTCAGTATCAACAGGTGACTTGCACAGTAAATACATAAATGCATTTCATTTTATTAATAATTATTTGTCTGCTCACACCATCACAAGTGTCACAATATGAGCATAATTGTCTCTGCTTTGCAGGAATACTTCAGAATCAGCTTAAAACAAATCAGCTTGCGGAACTGAACTGAGAAGTGACTTGAAGGTCTCTTGACAGGGGCTAATGATAAATGGTATTTCACTGTTATGAGAAGCTCAAATGGAGTATATTTCTAGTATTCATGTTAAATTTAGTTTTGACATATTCATTTACATCCTGCAAGGGGGAATAGAAAACACATTAATGAAACTGTCAGATAAGCTGGGAAATGTTGCGATAAGGACAGAGAAACAGCACAAAGAGGAAAAAAGGATTTGAAACAGAAAGTAAAATGTGTTCAGAAATTTGAAGACCAGAACAAATGGGAATTAATATTCCCTCCAACCTATCCAAGGAAAACTGTAGCAGAAGAAACCAAAAAGCATCAAATGCCAAGAGAGTTCTGGAAATTGACAGATACAATAATAAAGATGACTGACTTTTTATTGCTGCTGGAAATGCAGTAATATCAAATCATATGTGGCCACTTATCACTGTGTGTTTGGTTCACCTTATCTGTTTCCACATAGTGGGAAAAGAGTATTTTTGTCTTATTATAATTAGAGCCATCACTAAATGTAAGCAATTTCTCAAGCATATTGTTATGTCCAAGACATTGAAATAAAATAATCAAAGGTGTGTGGTTTAGACAAGCAGCTTTTATGAGAGGGCATCAGAGATGTCTGAAAATGTCCACTGTGGAATTTCAGTGAAGAAGGGTGTTCAACTTTCTACAGGTTGGCAAACACATTAGGAAACAAATAGAATAAAATTATGAAACAAGAAAATTCAGAAACAAGACAGTGCTTTCCAACAGTGAGGACTATTATACTTTGGGAATTGTCTCTCAATGAAAAGTAATGAGATTTCCATTATTCTAGCCAACTTGCATAAGTTGAGCCAGTCAAATTTTATAACAGGGAATAATTGCAGTAGCAGAGAGATAGACTAGATAACTCTAAACATGCTTTTTTCCATCCCTAATTTTTACAGCATAAAGGATATAATCTGGAAATACAAATTGCAATGGGAAATGTATTCTTCCTAATGGTTACAAATAAAGGCAATTTTTAGATAACATTCTCTCCCTTTTATATCTCTGCTCTGACTGCACCTTATCACACAGGTTTGTAAGATAAACTAATAACATGCACTTTAAAGGAAAAAGTATTACAGGGAAAAGAGAACTGGAAAGAATCCTACTGTTTCTAAAACTGCAAAATCATTTTGTATTTGCAGAAACAATGTTTCTTTTCATTTATTACAGTTATAGACAGTACAAATGCAAATTATATATATCCTAAGCAAAGTCAAAGGAATATAAAGAAAGTAAAAGAAGCAGAGAAAAAAACAGAAGAAAAAAGAAAGAAAATTAATGCATTCAATCATAAATTTAATTTGGTTAGTAGTACGCCTAAAGTCCCTTTATTTTATTCTTTTAGTCACCTTTTTTTTCACTATATATTACACCCTACTGGGAGGGTGTTGAATGCATTTTACATTGTGAGAGCTTAGACATTTTTTCACTTTTGCAAGGCTGTGTTTCTTACTTTGTTTCAAATGCTCAACAAACTCACTATATGACAGGACAATGAAAAAGATGTATTCCCATTAGATCTGTGTGAAGTACACATCATCAGTAATTCCATGAAGAAAATAAATTTGGAGGATATTGCTAACATTACAGTCATGTATAGCAGTTTCCAGTGTCACTGGAGACATTAATACTCAAAGTATATGCTCCTGAAATGTTTGTTCCCCTTCATTTGGTTTAGAGGAGTTTGCATTTTTTACAGTAAAATGCTTTTATAACCCTTACTGTCACATGGCTCAAAGATATTGAGAGACTACAACTGCTGTACTGGAGACTATCTTATTTTCATATATTTCATGTAGAAAACAGGTAGGATTCCCCACTCTAAACTTTGTATGATCTTTTGATATCCTTTAGTGGGACAGGGAAGAATGTTTGTATTTTGTTAAGCAGCACATTTACTGGAAGCCACGTTGAGGTTATTTTAAATCATAAATAATCTGCAGTGAAACCCAACAGTTTTTTTCAGTCTAGTTTGATGCATTTTTTGTGTCCTTACACATCCCTGCATGTATCTGTACACATATATATGTGTATATACATATATATTCATACACATTTTATATAAATCTATACATTGCACATATGTGCATATGAATAATAATGTAATTTTAATATACAGAAAAATTATTTAATTATATATAATAAATATGTGTGTCATATATATGGCTGAAATGTAATAATAGATAAATAAAAGTCTAGCTAATCTTGTATCACAGTATATTAGTGCCAGTATTATGTCTGCTAACATTATCATGTTTTTCATAGTATATTCCTATCTCTTCATGATTTCAGTTATCACAGAATAGGTTTGTTTTCACATACAAAACCCTGACAGCACAGGCATTCAGATAGACAGCATTCGACATGATGGGTCATAGCTCATCAAACTCAGTTATGTTTTCCGACTTTGAAAATGTTCTGATGTCTTACAAAGACAATTCTTGGTTTGTGAGCTTGTAGAAAAGCAGGGCTCAAATGCAAGTCTAGATTCCAATGTTGATTTTGTATTTAAGTTGTGTGGTAATGAAGTGAGATCTCGCATAACTTCTTTAAGCTCCAATAGTCAAGAGTCAATAAACACATGGCAAGTGCAACTGTATTTCCATTTTAATGTGCTTCTCTGATGATTCACTTTGTCTATGATGAAAAATGTAGAAAAAATAAACACAAGCATGTAGAAGCTACTCAGCTTGCAAAAAGTGACGAGCATTGTACTTTCATTGGTTGGTTGGCAGGTTATCCTTTCATCTAAAGAAATGGAAAGGATATCCTTTGGTCATTGGAAGAATGACAGATAAGGAACAATTAATCCATCTTAATGCAAAGGGTTTAACTTATAGCCTTTCAAGTTCTTTTATCTTTTAAGCTTTTCTGAAGTTTTATCAGATCATCCATCCATATAAGGATATGATTCATCTTACTATTCTTAGCATCAGTTTCTTGATCCCTCTTGGAGTATCTTTGGAAAATGCCTGCTGACATTGCCAAATAGCATGTGAGACACTGAAAAGATAAAACATGAAAAAGTAATAGTAGCTAAACTAATTACAAAAATTTGGGGCAAATCCCCTGTAAAAACATTCTAAGTAAAGAAAATTGATGAGGCAATGAGAAAACCACGGACCAGCATACATGGTCTATTTGTTATTTCTAGACAGCCTGAGTCATAAGTTATTAAAATGTCTGTAGCTATCCTTTTAAATGGTAATGAAATAGAAGTGTGTTACAATCAGTAGCTTCTGGCACAAACTCTCTGCTCAGAAAACCTATAAATCTACATGCTGCTTACTATGCTTCATGCATGCATATGGATAGACAGGCCTAACAAATAAGTAAAAAGGGCATTACAGAAAGCATTTCCATCTTCAGGAGTATGCAATATTTATTTATTATTATTTATGAATACTACAACATAAGCCTTTATGAAAAAGCCAAGTAGACAGATTATTTTTGCCACAGGCACAATGTACGAAAGCTTCTCAGTTCTTCAGCTTGCCAAGGTGTGATCTATTTGCCAAGTAGATGATCCATTTGTAAATAAGAAAGCAAGTATTTAATCATTACCCAAGTCTCATTAGACTGTGCACCTGAAGAAAAGTACAGATTTCCAACAGAATTTTCTCAGAATGCACAAATCGTATTGGATTTTAAAATTCCAAACTGGCCAAAACCAGGAATATTGAGTTGGATTCACTGTGCTGAAAGTGACTGATCACAGTTTCTGCTGTATTTATCTTGCAGGGTCAGAGACAAAATTTAGCAACTCTACGTAATATATACTGTCCAAGTTCCACTTAAATTTATAGTCTCCTGTTTTGCACAACAGACTTCTGTCAGCTAACACAAGTCTATAAAAAGTAACCCCTATGTTGTGTAAACAGTGAACTATAGCAGTTAAAAGCTAAGTCCTTTGTACAGAAGACTGCATGAATCATGCTCTGAAAAAAAAACCAGTTTTCTGTAAGGATTTTAAACTAACTGGGCTGCAGATCAAGCACTTGTTGAGTTCATTGCCCTGAAGGATATGGGTCATGCAAAGAATAAATTCATAACCCTGAATTTTAGGAAAAAGGGGTTTCAGGTCTTAAAGAAGAGTTTCCAGCTCTTCGTCAGTGGGACTACTAGGGAAACCATCCTCAGGGACAAGGAAGAAAAAATTTTAAGGATGCTTTCCATGGAGCACAAACACTAGCAATCCCAAGATGAAAAAAAGCGAGAGAAAGCAAGTGACCAGCCTGAATGAGTGGAGACCTGCTGGTCAGACTAAAGCACATGAAGGAAATGTACAGGCAGTGGAGACAGGCGCAGGTATCCTGGGAAGACTATAGGCATTCTGTCCAGCTGTGTAGGGATGAGGACAGGAAGGCCAAGGCCCAGATAGAGCTAAACTTGGCAAGGGATGCAGGGAATACTGAGGGCTTCTACAGATATGCCAGCTGGAAAAGGAAGGGCAAGGAGTGCCTACATTCCATGATAAACAGGGCTGGCAAACTGGAAATAATGAATGAGAAGGCAGAGGAATTCAACAAGTGTTTTGACTTAGTCTTCACTGGCAATCTGTCTTCCCAAACCTCTTGAGTGGAACGACCACAAGGAAGAGACTTGAGGAGCAAACTCCCTCCCAGTGTGAGAGATCAGGTTTCTGAGCACCTGAGGAACCTGAATATACACAAATCTATTGGACCTTAGGAGATGAATCCCAGAATCCTGAGGGAATTTATTCATGCAGGTGCCAAATAATTCTCCATGCTATTTGAAAAGTCAAGGCAGTCAGATGACTATGACCTGTCAACACTATGACCTGTGCCTGGGAAGATCATGGAGCAGATTTTCCTGGAAGCTATGCTAAAGCATGTGGAGAAGAGGGAGGTGATTCAAGATCTGCATGGTTTCACCAAGGGCAAGTTCTGCCTGACCAACCCAGTGGTCTTCTTTGATGGAGTGATTACATTAATGGATGAGAGAAAAGGTAGGGATGTTGTCAACCTGTTACTGTAATATTGAATTTTGCGGGATTTCCATCAAATTCAGTGAATGAGAAAGGCACGTTACAAGTTCTTCTGGGTGGAGAATGTTAAGCTGCAGAACACAGTGAATATACACATGATACTTAAAGCCCTCTAACCTAGCTTAGATAAACCTTGTGTGATACAAAATCAAGGAACAAAGCTCAGATGCACAGCTTGGATCTGCACCCCTTCTTCCATAACACTAATCCAGTGCTGGGTTCCTACCAATTCCTCTTTGTACTCTTACCTGTACTGTCATGTATGCAGACATCAGTAAGAACAGAGGCAAAACCAGATATGCTGGTTTTAGCTTTAAGCATTAAAAAGTTCCCTTAATTCTATTTACTGTAATTTCAAAGATACAATCTAACATTCTAGAGGTCAATACCTTTCATGCAAAGCTGTCATATTATGATGTTAATATTTATAACCTATAATTAATAACCACTCTTTCCTTACCATTTTTCTCTGATTTCGCACTACCTTTTAGTGAAACAAGTTGAAAAATATAATTTAAAAAAAATCCTGAGAAATATTCAGTGGAGAAAGATATGTCCACTGTAATTAGTCAGTTCATATCCATTAAAGGCCTAATTTAATTTTTTATTTAATTCTAATTTTTTATTTTTTCAATATGCAAAATAAGATATAACTGCATTAAAAATAATTTTTAAATTAAGATGTAATTTTACATTTTAAAACTTGTTCTTCCTTTTTTTTGTCTGAAATGGATTTTGTAACATTGATACAATCCTGTTGGAGATATAATTTTGAATAATTTTAATATTTCAATATTTTTTAATATTCCACTCTTTCATGTTATATTGACCTCTTCACTTCTTCCCTCACCAACTGACCCAGACAAAATTCTCTTTTCGCTGAACTGCTTGACCATTAAGATAAAATCCAGACTAAGAGGAATCTAATCAGTTGTTCTGCTTTACTAATGTCTACACTGTTGTGATAAAAGCAGAACTGATATGGCTTTGCCTGGCAAGTTCTTGTTGTTCCACTGAGTTTCATTTCTTAAAAAAAATTTTTTTTTACAGTTGTATGTTTCATCTTTCCAGCAGTCCTGACTACAAAACCTCTAAGAATATATGCCTCATCACCCATCCAATAAATGAGGATGCTTATTTGCTCTTCATCAGAGACTGCCTCTGATTAATTCTTCAATTAAAATCTCTGAGGCTATAGTTTCTTAGTGAAATTAAAGGGTGATGTTTAAAAGCATTTAATATCATATTTCCTCTGCTAAAAGACCCTTATTTTGTCAGTATAAAAGCAGTGGCAAAAGAATGAAGCTGAACATATTATTTAAGAAAATAAAGTTATCGTTTTGATTTCATACAGTTATGCTACAAAATTTGACAGCAAGCAAGGCAGGCTTCTACCAAAAACAGGCAAATATTGCAAGTGTAGTTCCAAGATAAACCATCCAGATGACAATTTCCATGCAGGCTCCTCTTCAGCCTGCCATGTCAAGCATATCCTTGAACTTGATAGACAAAAACACTATAGTATTTTCTGTGGGTCACTTTTTTGCGTGGTAAAGTAGTTAAGAGGAGTGTTTCCCTGTGTTGCTCAGATGATTCCAGCAATCATCCAGAGAGTAGCATCTGAAAGTACATCTAAGAGGCAAAACTCCAAGTGAAAGATGAGATTGCCTGGTTTAGCACCTGAATTGGATATTCTTTCCAAAATATTTCCAGATTTGCAGGAAAAGATGCTTGCCATTACTAGTCCTGCTGAAGTAGAAAAAATTCCCAGAGAGATTAGAAATTAGATGTCAAGTGAGAATAGAAATAAACAAACCTTAAGCCTTGCAGAAATCTAGCCTATTGAAAAATAAATACCAATGAATCTGTAGGGTGTTACTGTGGTTATGAACACAAGCACCCTAATGTTTATTTTAAACTTATTTGCATCTTAGGTGCTTTAACAGGATGTTTACAAATTCACAGATCCATGAGCATCACTTCTGTGACAAGAGAAGTAATTTGCTCAGGAAAAGTGCTCATTCATTTTTCACAGAGACACTCAAAGTGACATTTCTCAATAATGGCCAGTAGTGTCAGAAAGTGTCATAACTTGGTGTGTTGATTTAACCTGTGTATCTACCATACTGCTTTGCTGGGAAGTTCCTAGGAAGTATTTATATACTGATAATACTGCCTTCATATTTTCTCCTTATATAAGAAATTGAGAAAAACAAAAAACTTTTGGAAAATTGTTGAGGTCTTCCAAGAAGGATTCAAGGAACTCTTTTGGACAAGCATGTTAAACAAGACAGTGAAAAATCTGTGTATACAATTGGCATTGAATTCTTTGTATATTAGGCTTTGAGAAAACAATTAAAGAATTTCATTTGTAGATTAAGCTGCGCTGTGCTGAATTTTCAGCATAGTTGTCACTTTACTACAAATAATGTGTTTGGTAGTTATTTTCAATAGACCCCACCAAGCAATTATTACACAATCACAGAACATAAACATCATCCATTTTTAAGTATATACATAACCCCATCTTAATTATAGTAATGCACTTTGATACAAGTCAGCGGGTGTATTTGGCACACAGTCTAAACTTCAACACTGAATAGTTGTTTTATGACATGCATCTGATCTCCTGTATTAAACTAGAGTATTTTGCACAATACATTTATTATGAGACCTTCTTAACTGGACAAATAATTTTATGCTGTCACTTGTAAGAAGAATAATACTAAAAGATTTAGTAATAAAAGCAATTACTTGTTAACCTCTTTGTTGTTCAAATGCTAGATGGTTATCTGATTTTAAAGGAAAACCTCATTTTGCTTATTGTGATTGCTGTTTTGTGCAGCTGCAGTGAATTCCTAGTACACTTCAAGAAAATCTCTGTCCCAAAGCAATATCATTGCTCGAATCTATTAATTACAGTGCTTTAGAGTGAAGTGATGGCTATAAATATTTTCAACTAGAATTCAGAAGAACTGCATATTCCTCTTAATTTTGCTACCCTTCTGCTATCTTACCACAGGGAAATCATTTCAGTTCTCTGTTCTCTAATTTTAGCTATTTATGCTGCTTGCTTTTTGGAGTTGGAGACTATTTCCTCACATGCACGTATTGAGCACAGTGAGACCTTCATCTCACAATTTGTACCTTTAGGCATTATTGTCCACAAATATAATATTATTTTTTACTTACTAATAATCTTGTCTTAAATAACAACAAATACTGTAACATTTCCTTATAATTTCTGTTTTTCATCTCTTCTCTCAAGCACAAATAAACTCTATTGATTTCTTTTCCTCCCACTATGAACATTACAGAAATGAAACTTGAACTCAGTAACTTAATAGAACTTTGTTTTGCTTTCTTACCTGCACTATCCAATCTGCAACACACCAATGCTGAGTTTTGTGTTTGCACCCATTCTTCCTCCTAAAAATCAGATACACAGGAAAGTAGACATGATGTGTTTGTCTAAGATATGCTAGAATGGTGTCAGTGAGTTGCCAGTGAGAATTACTGGATTTAACTTGAATCATTACATTAGAAGAGCTAAGGGAAAAAAAACAAAAACCCAAACCTGAAAAGTTTTGGTAGAATCTTGTTCAGTACAAGAGGGGGGTTTCCAGGAAGCCATAAAAGCTTGAAGACATTTCTTTGGTTGTGTGAGATTTGATAGAGTGAGAGTCACTGCACTGGTGCTACTGCCACAGCCACAGTTTCTGTTTTCATCCATTTAGCTTACCTCACTTTCATTTGAAGAGCCCTGGAATTGATGATTTTTTACCTTTTTTGTGTTATTTGCAGTATGTTGTTGGTATACAACTTCCATGGCTGGATGGCCATGATCAAATCTGTTTTTGGTTAGTAGCATCCATTTAACATTTATTTTCCTTGAAATTCCTCATCCATTACATGAGAAAGAGGACACAATACCCAGGTTGCTCTCATCTGTGAAATCACAAATTTCCACAGTGGGATAAAGGGTAGATTTCAGAAGACACAATTCATTGCTAAGAGCAGTTAACCAGATAACTTCTTTTCTCACTTGAGCAACAGTTCACAGAAAACTGTATTTTAGAGCAGTTTTCAGTGCACTGACAATTCCAATGTCCAAGAAATCAGTGATTGGAAACTATTTAAATCATTGCAGTGTTTAGACCTGGAAACTGCAGAAAATGTGTACAAACTAATAGATCTATTTAGAGAGCCCAACTGACTGTGGTGCAGATACTTGAGAGAGATGGATTTTTCATCAGAATTAGCAGTACGCTGCCTCTGGCTGACAATATTTGCACTAAATATATTTTGGCTTTCCTACAGGATGTGTTTGTATTATCAGGAATTAAATTGAAAATTTTTAATATGAATCACCCCTTGCAAAAAGACCACAATGCATGGAAAATATGTTCTTCTAAGTTTTATCCTTCTTAAATAGTTATTAAAATCTATTTAGGATCTCAGATCATAGAGGGGTGTCTTTATCCTGAAATGTAAGGAACATAAAAATAAACAAAATTCAAGTGTGAAGTTAGGAACACAGTAATCTCTCTGACTCATCATTTTCCTGAAATTCTTTGAATACTTCTTTCAGTATTACAGCTCTTGAAAGTGAAAAAAAAAAATCCATAGTTGCATAAAAAAATCTAAATTTATGTTTTTACAGATTTGTTATGTTGTTTTATTAATTTTTTTATGTTAAAAAAAAACTCCTTCAGAAATGAGAAAAGCAAAACAATTTTCTTATATGCTTGGGATTATTCTATTCCACACATATGGCTTAAAATAACTTGACCTCAGACTTCTCATATGTGGACATAGTTGCTTTTCCTTTACAGGATTCAATGAATCACTCATGTGAATAAAAACACTTTTATGGGAGATAATATTTCTACCCAACCTATGAACATTAATTGCATAACTCAGAACACATGATACATGTGCTGATGCAGGAATTCTTTATGTTATTAATTTTCATTATAAATTTGGTAATATAGTTGTAGGTGGCTTACAGAAATAGAGATAAGCTTCATTAGAATACATCATATATATATATATATATGTGGATTGAAAAAATAAACTGAAGAATATAAATTCACTAGGGTTTGTGTTCAGGTTTAGGAACAATAATTAAAAAATATGTTATGAAATGTTGGGATTGAAGTTTTCTATCTCCTTGAAAGTATTACATGGATATTAGAAAAAATTGCTTCCTATTTACTCAATTAGCTGTTATTTGAGGAAGATCCTGTTTTTGAAAAGCTTCTAATGCTCATCACAATTTATTATCAATGTCTTGGGCACATAGTGGGTGCTGGTTAGGCTCAGCTGTGAAGGAAGTTTTGAATTTTTATTCTTAACCATTGAGTTCTGCAGAAAAACAGAATTAATTTCCCAAATTTTGAATTATCATGTCAAAGTGATTTATTCAGTTCTCACATCCCCTGGTTTGCACTGGAAAAGTAGCAAAGAAATTGAAGTTCCAAGCTGCAAATGCTGAAGATATAGCAGTAGCTTTCTTCCTCTTTTCTCATCTCTATGGCCTTTTCTGATTCTTCTCTGAAGACATAAACACTGTCCTTTGAGAAATTATTCTATTCCTAAGGAAATAAACTCAGTATTTTGAATCATTGTGAAAGGGCAAATTGTTATAGGAAGAGGAGACACATGATCACACAACTACAAATGCAACAAAAACAACATTCACTAGGTGTTAAGCTTACATAAACATTCTGTTCTTAATATGTGTTGCCAGTTTAAAAAGTATACATGAGCTGAGCCTATAATAATCATATTCCAATGTGCATAATTCTGATGGACATTTTAAAAGATTTTATTGGTGAAGAAAAGGACATCAAGCCAAGGACAGTTTGTTTGTTTATGCAAGATCTTTCATTCCAAAGAAATTCTGACAGAATCAAAGTACTTAGTAAAGTCTTTACCTGTGTGGCTGAATGTATGTACTTGTTTAAATCCAGTGATATTCAGGAAAGTACTGACTTTTCCTCCTACACAATTTAATAGTAATAATTTTAATTTGTGAATGCATACAAGTTCGTACTTAATACTAAATTTTCATGCTGTCCCCCAGTAACCTTGGTTTTCCTGAGACTAGTCACAACTATAAAAAAACAAATTATACCTCTGATTTCCCACAGCTATACACAAACACCTGTTTTAGAACATTTTCCTAGCTTCAATTTTATGCCTATAGTTAAATCCCCTTAATGATCCCAAACATCTATGTGTGGACACACCCCAAGAGACTGCCTGTCCATAAAAACATGCTGCAGCCAGCTGTAGGGTGCTTGTGTTTCTTTCTGCAGTGGGCTGTTAATGATTGCCATTGCAGCATTTTCTGGTCTTTCATCTGGTCTTCCCACCTAATAAAAATGGAAATGTAGCCCCAGGGAAAATTGTCTTTGTAAGCAATTAATCATTTTCCAAGTATAAATCAAGTAACTTTTTTGGGGGCAGTTCTGATTCCTCTCTTCAATATTCCCTCGAGACTAGATGGTATTTAAGGGTCCACTCCAAACCAAACTGTCGTGTGATCCTATGATTTCAAAAGCCACATTTGTCCATAAAAATGTGTGTTTGAAGGTGTTTCTTTTAATTGAAACTATCACTAGAACACTGAGCCTTGATGAGGATATTGATACAATATATAAACTAAGGAATTATTTTAGAAACAGCAAAACTACGAGTCCAGTTTTTTAATATAATTTCATGATACAAGCAAAATACAGCATTTATACTTTGGACCATAAAAACTTTGTAAATATAATTGTTATGTGGAAAAACATGTAAAATAATTATTATGGACATAACACTGTAAAAAGGATTTGCCAGATTTTGCCAAATAACACTTAAATGTATATATATAACTGTAATACTGCTATGCTTTTCAGTGATAATCATGCTTAGATCACTATGTCTCCAAATTTTTATAAATAGTCTTTCTCTTTGAGGTCTTTTCTACCAAAATTTCTTTCTATCTTTTTGAAGGATCTGCAGTTTCAAACATATATACTGCCATCAGGCACAAGTGGCCATTTGTCTCCATGCAACATATAAAATGTGATCTGGATGAAATAAATGAAATGAACGCAGCTGCCCACAGGTATTGATTGCACACATATTTTATCTTGAGCTTCCTTATGTTTTTTGGGGGTTTTTTTGTTTTTAAGTTACTCTACTCTTTGTTTCCAAATTATTTTCAAATGGTTGCAAATAATGTTCACTGATTGCCTTTAAGTGAATTCTGAATTAGCCATGTGATATGACACGCTGTATTATGAAATAAGGATTAAATGCAGAAAAACACAAATGAAACGTTTTGATTTCCCTGCTATGCAGTCTCGGTGCTAGACTTTTTTGAAATTATGAGAGAATAATGATAATTTTTAATGCTTCTAAGTCAAAATTCAGTGCTTAAAAGTAAAAGTGGAAAATGTATTGGGCAAAATAGTTTTATAGATAAATAATGCAGAAATCATGTTTGAGGTATAACTTTTGCACCTCTTACATAAGCAAATGGTTACTTGGAAATCTTGCTTTTGAGAGCTGAATTTGCACATTTAGAGCAATAAATGGTTTTCTGTGACAGAAACTGAGTCCTTAATAAAGGTTTATCTGAAGCTACATAACAAAATATTTTTTTCATAATCATGGTAGGAGCATTATAGACTAAAATACTTTTTTGGTGATTATTTTGTTCTTGTTTTTCTCTGAAAATACATAATGTTAAAGTTTTGAAATATTATTGGATCAATGCAGATTGCAGAATTCATATTGGATATTGAATTCTGAAGTTTTTTACAGGTGTTAATGTATCAGCTTAATTCAATATATAGTTCATATTATCATTAGTTAGCATTTGATGTACTTAAAGATGTCAATTGCACATTTACTTGAAATATTTTCATGGCATCTATCAATATGTTCAGCTTATTCTTCATTTGCTATAAAGAAACTGGGTGTTTTCATAACACTAACCCCAACTTTTTAAAATAGTTTTTTTATACAGTCTCCAAACAAATAGTCAGACTGAAAACTTTGTTAAGCATTCTCACAGTTTATCAACTACTGCATTTAAAAAAAAACAATCCACATATGTCCACCCTAATACCTGTGTATTTCCCACACCTTATACTCCATTTCTATTACTTGTGGACTGGCAAACAGTTGTTTACTTCAATTTAACTAGTAATGGTTCTTTTGAACACTCTCACCAGAGTGCAGAAAAATGTCACAATCTGGTCAAAATTCCTTTACAGAAATGATTTATTTTCCTTTTTTTTAAAAAATAACATATTCACAAGATCAGTTAAAGGTATGCATATCATCTATGTTCCACTCATGGCAGGTTTTTTTTTGGATGAATTCTACATTCAGTTAAAAATTCTTATAATTACAGAAGGGGATGCCTGTAAATAAATTGATATTTCTTTTGGATCAATTAAGAAACAAACTCAACCAACCCTCCCCTCCCCTCCCCAAATGTTCAGAACATCCACATTAATAATTATACTTCTCACAAAAATACTTAATTAAAGAGCATTTATTAAAGCAGCTCTCCCATTCATAGTAGGTGGGATTTAAGATTACTAAATATACAGAAAATATATACTGTAACATGCTTAAGGTGCCATACTTATGAAAACATCTAACTCATGTCTACTCCTTGATTCTGTAGACATATGGATTGTTATATATTTTTTATTAAATATTCTCCATCTAATTCAATAGGATATTAAAAAAACATAAATGAGTATCCTCAATATATACCATTAAATCTGTCTGTTTTATAACATAACATGCAATACCATAATAAAAAATATTTAGATAACCCAATGACTATCTAAACTAACATGCCTGATGGCAGAGCTGTGGTATATTTTATACTATTGTATGCATTAGCTTCAACATGAATTCTTAAGTATGGTTCAGCAGGAACTTGTTTTTCCACAGGTTCTTCATTCTGATTGCAATATTTACATTGCTATGTTGTTTATATATAAGTACAGGGTTTTTCTGTGCATCACATTTCTATTTTTCTGCTTGTCCTGAATAACAAGAGGAATTTTTTTAATAAGTATATCTTCTTTGAATGTTCTTGAATGCAATTTAATGATTTTGCATTTGTGCATCTTCAGTCATAATTATGTAAATTAGGTTATTTATGTTAATTGCACCCTTACAAAGTAGTCTACTGTAGTAATTAAATGGTGACAAAAGATTAGACAGTAAATTAAGGGGAAAAGCAGCAAAAGTTTTATCATTTAAGGTGCAGTCAATGTAGCATGGTAGTTTTTCACACTGCTTTAGGAGATGTACCATTGAGGATCTGTAAAAAAATGTAATTGGGAATTAAAATATTAATTGTAATTAAGATATTAATTTCTAAATTAATCTTTAGTTTTTTTCTAACACACTGGTTTGCAAAGTAAAACTCACAATTATCTTCATATATTCTAAGGATGATGTACTGTGCTCACAATAAAAACGTTGTTGTAGCAGTAGTATCCTGTTAGACGAGTTAATATCCATGAGAAAACAAGAGATCTTGGGAGATCTTTCCTTTATGTTGGAAAAAACAGTCTTCAGCATTAAATTTTCAAGGCTGGGAATAACTGCTTCAATTTTTACTACAGTCAGCACATTAATAGGCATTAGTACTTTAGGGAATATAATATATGGAATTTCAAAGGTATAACTTTTTTATATCTTTGTAAGCTCATCACAACCTTCAAAATAATATAACTTTTAGAATATATAATTATGTCCTTTATGGAAAAAAGGACACACTGCTGTTAGATTGTCTTAGCAGACCCTGATAATTGTGTACAATATTTATAAATATACTAAAAACCCCATCTTATACAAAGTTAATTAGTACCTCTGTTTCACAAGACTGTAGCAATAGAATAACTAATTTAAAATAATTAATAACTCTACAATTGTAAGATGGTCTTGTGCCAAAAGTTAAGACCTCTAACCCAAACAAAAACCTAAAACAATATGAAAATATGTGTGATTGTAAGATCAGAGGATGAAATTGCTGGTCCATTTGTGTCAGTAAAGAGCCACAACATATCTAGCAAGAGGCAGCTCACTCATCTGGGTGGGTGGAGCTCCAGTGCCCAATCAAATACAAGCCAAATGCATCAAGTCATGGTTTCCCATATCTGGGTGAGATGGAGTCCTAACAGCCTTGAAGACAAATAGTATTTAGTGCTCTTAACAGCCAAATCAAGCTGTTTTAGGTTTCAACATCTTCCACCACAGCATTACTTAAAAGTGTTATAGAGTTTATATTCTAAGTATGGTAACAAATCTAAATTTGTATATAATAAAGTCTTTTCATGGCTTATATGAGAAAAAAACTTGTTGAATGTTGTGATTTATTCAAAATGTGTTTCTGCACCATTGCAATCATTCAGATATTCAACTGTTACAACACTGTCTGCCTGTTGAACACTGACTGCAGAAAACTGAAAAAGTGTGAGTACACTAAGGAACAAGAAAATTAATATTTAATGCTTACATTTGGAAATTATTTTTACTGCAATAGGGGGGGGGGTTCTATAATTCAACTATGTTTCTTAAGACTGTACAGTTTAGACCTTTACATATACAGTATTTTTAAAAGATACATTCTGAAACTTCATTTAAAACATGAATTTTTTTTTGTTTAAATTTCTTGAAACATTTATTGTTTTCTCTCAAGATTTTTATCTCCATTTTTTGTCACTGCAAAGATTGGCATGCAATCTAAGTTGCCCTAATGTTTTTTTCTTGTTGAAATTTTGCTGAAAAGTTACAGAGAGGAAAGGATTCCACTAGCTCTATTCCATTCAACTTCACTGGGTTTTGTGTCTCCTATTTGGATCTCAACTCAATCTGGTTTTCTTCCAATATGATTTATGCTTCTGCTGTTGATAATCATCAAGTGGTTGCACTGTATGTTTCCATGCATTGTTCAGCATGTCTAGCAGAACATCTCCAACGATAAATGTGTGTTTACATTGATAAGTGTTTGCATGGGTACACAAAACTGGACATACTATTGTATAAATAAATCAATACTCAGAGCATTGAAACACCTTCCTCCTTCTTATAGTGAAATAATTTCCTCCTCTTCATGTGGTATTTGTCTGATCACTTTCTCCCTTTGTGCTGTTTTCTAATCTTCAACCTACACTCTCATTCAAGAGTTATAAATTGCATGTCACTTGTCTCAGTGCTTTGTTCTTTTAATAATTTATTTTATACAATTTACCCCAAACTTGCAATTTTAAATCCTCTGTGATAATGTACATCTGAGAAGAGTTTGTTGTAGTACAACAGTCTTAAAAAAAAAAGGAAGACAGAAAATAAGAGTGGGAGAGAAAAAGTATTCTCTTATAATTCCTTCAGCAAAATGAAATTAATCTTCCCTGATTTGTTCCAGTCTCTGTAAAAATCTCATTAAATTGCACATCAATGTGTTTTCAGGGATGATGTACTATTTAATCTTCTCTTTCCTTCAACAGAAATTTGAATAATATTTTTTCTAAATTTGAAAACAAACAGCAGAAAGAAATACTCAAATTCATTTGCATTTGACCTCAAATAATTTATTCTTAGACAAAATTGGTATATTTGCAGTTAACTTAGTTCCTGAGCTTCAAGCCCTTTCCAAGTCTGTTAAAGTCATGAACTGCAGCATTTTATGTAGTTCTTCAATGGAAATTTGCCAGGGAAGAAGTTTCACCTCCACTAAGAGGTGTGCTTCCCATGGACTTTGCTTTATTGAAAAATGAAAGTAACTCCAGAATATACTAAATATGAAAGCACACACTATTCCCAGCTCAGTAAGTTTTTTTAGAAAACTTTAGATTTAAGCATGTAGTTCCCTAATTAGACTACTTATGCTATGCACATGTAGGTTTGGGCCAAATGCTGTCACTGTTTCCTCAGAAATATTCTATTCTGATTGTCTACCCCTCCACTTCCCCATTTAAACTAGATAAAGTTCAGAATTGAAAATTGACAAATTTCCTGAGACAAATTCCCATTCAAGCCACTTTGTATGTAGAAACTTGTTTCATAAAGACATCTCACTTCACACCAAAGCTTGGCAGCTTTCCTCTCAGTGCACTCTCCCAGAAGCAGCAATGAAGAAGAAATATTTTCTCCGTAATTACAGAGTAAAAATTAAACTCTACTTTTTCCAAAATTGCTCAGGAACTACCTTTTCCACTAAAAGGCCAAAGGTAATTAATGAATCCAAAGGTGACTGATTGAAAGAGGAGGAGACATTTTCCCTGTTACCTGCTGAGAAGACTGGACTTTTAGGCCCTTGAGAGGATGTCTCAGCAGAGCCTTCTGCAATTTCTTTTCATACCATGGACTGTAGCCCTTCAGGGTTATTCACAGAGAGTCCTAGGAAGCAGGGCAAGATGGATATAAAACAGACATCAGAATGTGAATGTCATTAAACCTTCTATTTCTTATTTATTTATTGATAGAACAAACACGGTGTTACAATGTCCATAACATTATGAAACAATTCAGGAAAATAAGAGAGGTTTTGAAATTGTGATAATTTGTTTTGTGTTAACTGATAAATGCAGCAGACTAAGAAATTTAGGTGAAACAAGAAGAGATCAACTGAGCATGAAAGCATAACAGTGGATGCTCTAAGGAACTCTTAAAAATACTTTAAAAAAAAAACCCTCATAAAATTAAATATAATATTGCAAACAGTTATTTGAATGAATGTGGAAAATTCCTACTACTGAATCCTTCTCTATTTGCAAAGAACTAAAAATATATGAATGTGACAAAAAGTCTGTGGAAGGAACAGTTCCCCAGACTATTAGCAAGGAAATCATTCATTATTTGTTGAAATTTTGGAAATTCCAGTAAGCTATTTTCTGACAGCAATGTGCTGCCTGGAAGAGATTAGGCACATATGGAGACATTTATAAATTTTATCATTACTAATTCACATAATAACATATTGCTTTTTGAATCTCTCTTATATATAGGGCCAGTAGTGCAGTGATATAAGAGGTTCTTTCAAAAGCTGAAGTGTCTGAAATGTGTCTTGCTACTTTGTGACTTTCTATTAATCCATCCTGGATTCATGTGACACTTTCAAAATACAGGCAACAACCACCATATAGTAGCTTTCTATTTATTTTGTCCAACAGATGATCTTTCATATCAGAGTAGGAGTGTTTTTCAAAGACTGACAGATTAGATCTGGTATTGCCACTGACTTGCAAAAATGAGAAGGGGAAAATGGCAGCTGAGAGAAGCCATTGTTCTCAATCATTCAAAGATAATGGGAAAATTATTACGATGATGATGACAGGGAATGTACTCTAAATGAATGAATCATTTACAAATACTTTCTAAATTATGCTCTTCATGTCCAATGTAAAGTGACAGTTATTATACATGGCTTGCACACCTGTCTTCCTGTCATAGAAATCTAATTCTTTGCCATATCCCTTCCTCCAAGAAAATATCAGAGATATTTCTCACAATAACAGCTGGAATTTAAATTCACTGAATGTTATAGAAGCATATTCCATCTGGATATATATTGGGAAAAAACCCACTTAAAATTGTGAGGAAATACCTGGCTTTTGATTCAGGAATGCATGTTGTCATCAAAGGAATTTATGGTTCAGTTCTGTTCACCTATTCAATTCCCAAGCATTGCATTATCAGCTCCATAAAAGCCATTTCCTAACGTGTGGTTTAACTACCAAGGAGAATGCATTAAGCTCTTTATGGTGTTTAGAAAGTATTCACGGCACAATGCATGCAGATTATAGCACTAGCCTATTCTCTGCCTACTGTTTATCTACTGCAAGTTAAAAGAAAGAAAATTAAAATATTCAGGCACTTTAAAACTGTGAAGTCCATTTCCAGGCATAAAAAAGTGGAGATCTTGTTAGAAATTTCCATCACAGATACACTTTATGCATTCAACATGAGTTTCGGCTGCAACAGAAACAAAAAATTTCTATGTGAATACCTATTTTGTGCAAGCTCCATTTGATTCAGAGCAGAAAGGATTTGTAACTTCTGTGGTCCTAACTCCTGATGCAATAGATCACAGGATCATAGAACAGTTAGAGTAAGAAGGGATCTTAAAGATCATTTAGTTACAAGCTCCCTGCCATAGTCAGGGTCACCTTCCACTGGACCAGGTCACTTGGAAACTCATCCAGCCTAGTGTTGAACACTTCCAGGAATGTGGTAGGCATACAGTAAAAAATTTCTTTCTAAAATCTAATCTAAATCTACCCTCCTCCAGATTCAAGTCATTCACCCTTGTCCTGTCACTATATGTCCCTGTCAAAAGTTCCTGTCCAGCTTTGTTTTCAGCCTCTTCTGGGTATGGGAAGGCTTCTCTAAAGTCTCCCTTGAGGCTTCTCCAGGCTGAACAACCTCAACTCTCTCAGCCTATCTTCATAAAGTGGCGTTCCAGTTCTGTATCAATTTATTGCCTCTTTATGGAGTCATTGCAACAGGTCCACACATCACATGTGGGGGACCCCGAAGCTGAACAGACCACTCCAGGTGGGGTCCTGCTAGGGCAGAGTAGAGGGGGACTGTCACCTCCCTGCACCTGCTGGTCACGCTTTTTGTCATGCAAGGTTGTGCTCTTGAGGGCAACAAGTATACGTTGCCAAGACATATTGAGCTTTTCTTCTATAATCACTCAAGATTTTTTTCACAGAGCTACTCTCAATCCATATTCTTTGCATCTTGTATTTTTGCTTGGGCTTGCCCTGATGTATTTTCTTCAACCAGAGAATTTCAACCTTGCATAATTCATTTTGTTATGTGCTGTTGACCTATGCATGCACAGTAATGTCCTCTCAGGAGAGGTTTAAATTTACTCACCTCAGTAACCTGCACCCAGAAGTGTCTGTGAGAAAAAAAATTGGAACAAAGACCAAAGACCTTAAAGGCATTTACCTCATTCCTTCACTCTCACAGATTCAGTTTCACAAATACAAGTGAAGAGCTTAGCCCACTTTTCACATACTCCTGACACCATTTCTGGTTCTGGAGTTCTATTTATTAAGATTAAGGTTTGTTTAGTCAGCTCTGCTTTGATATTACACAAAATATGACATCCAAATTAAAATTAGTCTTGTCACAATTTGGAAAGGAAACTCTTTTCCCAACATCACTAACTCACTCACTCACTCACTCACTCACTCACTCACTCACTCACTCACTCACTCACTCACCAAAAATAATTGAGCTTGCATATGTGTGAATTAATTCAGAAGGAAGTGACAACATGATAGGGATAGCCATAGGAAAAAAGTATGGTAATAATCACATCTTCTAAAATGCACTGAACCAAACACTTTCTAAAGGACCATCTGGGCTCCATTGTCATAAAAAATAATTAAAACACAGGAAAGGTATTTTAAAAGATTAAAACAGGAATCTCCAGAGAATTGCAAAGCACAAACAATTATCGTCTACAGACAGAGCTGTAAAAATGCAAAATCTCCATCAATGAGCCAAGGAGGAAGGGTTTCAAATGAAGTTGTCCTTTTATGTCTAATTAAACACATACTATGTTTTGTTGCACGATTTCAGGTAAGTACTCTCACTGCTAGTTCTTGCAAAAGATAAATTGTGCAGTAAAACATAAGCACTAGAACATAATTGAAATTTTTCTTAAGTTCAGCAGACTAGGTATCGCTTCCTATAAAATTTTATTTCATTAAGTTTATAGGAATAATTTTATGCTTATTGTACATAAAACTGGCCATTATAAAGTGAGGAAAATAGTGTTTTCAACACACTTTATAAACATCTTTTCCAAAAATGTTATTCTCTAAATTGTTATTATTTAGACTGATCTTTTACTTGGAGATAGCAGCAGTAGCAAGTAAATGTGCAGTTCAAATAAAGTTTTGCAAGAATCATATTAAATTTATTTTGTCACCAAGTACTCTATTAGAACTTAGACTACTCTAAGAGTATTCACAGACTCTTCTAGAGGAAAACCATGCAATTAGAAATTGTAATTGTTCAAAAAATTAGATATTTCAGGTATTAAATAATGCAGTCTGAGGTAATCTTTATTATTTAGAAATGAAGTCATAATAACCTTGGCTAAAAAAGATGATCAGATCTGAAATAAATCCAAAATGAGTAATTTAATTTTGCATACATAGGGTTTTATTAAGTTATTTGAGTGATATGAATTGCATTTAAATTCCTCCTACTTTACCTCTGTCTTTTTTAACTGGTCTAAGAGGTTTATTAGGAAAATGTGTTTTCCAAAACTGCCTCATACTAAAACAGCCAAAAGATTGATCATAAGAGGATGATTAGGCTTTAAGTTTCTGTGTGCCACCACTGTACAACTGTTAGCTGACATTGATGCTACAGAATACTTGAATGGGTACTTGAGTTCAGATTCTGCAGAGAATTGTAGTTTTTAAAAAATTATGCATACAAGTAACAGATAATTTGTCTGAATATGAAATGCCTGCATTGGAAATGCATCTGTAGCCCAATGGCAGATTAAATGTGAACACAGCATGTTAAGGATGAAGACATTATTGTGTCTCACATGCTGCAAATATTTTAGAGTCCCTCAAAACAAGCCTCTGAGTTTGCTTTCTCTTGTTTTCCTTTAGCCTTTTCTGTTTCTTGATTCTAAACATTTCTGTATGGCTACCAGAAATGACCTTTCCAGAATAACAAACCAGTTTGAAGGCATTTTGAAAGGTGGGACCACAGGCACCCCTTCACACAGCTGGTGTCAGGAGTACTTTGCCCTGTGCCTTGGAATCTGCTTCTGACTATCATTTAGTGAGGAAGAAGTCAGTACAGACCACATAAATTCCAGACCTGATATGATAGAAGCAATGCTTTGCCAGTGTGAAGCACTGACTGCCTTTTTGCTGCAGCATGTTCTGTGAAAGCTGTTAACCCTAGTTAACCCTGCCACTGCCTCTGATGATCAGGATTATTAATGCAAGATTAAAGTCACAGTCAATAAAATATCTGAAAGCAAACATCTCAGGTTACCTGTCCAACAAAGAAGGTGGTAATTAGAGACCAAGATTCAGTTCTCATTTCAGGTCAGCTCAGAGAACAGTTGCATTAGTGTTTTCTTTCTTTTGTTGGAAAGAGGCAGCCTTGCATATTTTTATCTTGACTTACATTTGACTTCCACTGAAAAAGAAAGTATGCTTGAACAACAGTGATTTTATGTCCTGCTTCACTGATACAAGCTGTTTTGCACAACACACCCATTTTGGCCTTTCGTTTCCATGCTCTTGGGAATCAGTGCACTAATCTGAACTTGTTTTGCTTTAACATGAACAGGAACCACAGGTGTTTTAATTCAGGAAGACCACTGAGCTTATTGCTTTTAAACAACTGAGGTGGGTTGATGCCATTTCTGGGTAAGGCCAAAAATAATCACTTTTAATACATATTTATACTTCCAATAGCAAAAAACATTGACTATTGTAGACGAATACTTGATTAAATCAACAAGCATATAAAAGATAGTTAAAAGATAGTCTCCATTTAAATGGATGCTCTCCAGCATGAGAATAAATTCACAAATAGAATGGCATGTATGAGCCAACACAAGACTTGGTATTAGGACTGACTTGCTACCTTCTGAATATAGTTCAGTGACCTAAGTGACGTGACTGATGAGTTTAAGTTGGCAGCAGTTGTTCAGGATGACAAGCAGGAGACCGGTGTTAGTACTCATAAGTTGCTGAAGTTCAAACAAATTTGGAAATAATGGCAGTGTTTCTTGTCACAAGAAGATCTTATAAAATCAGCAGTGTTCATAAAAGTTGGAGATAATAATAGATATATGAATACAAACATGACATTCAGCCTTTGTGCGTGATATTCATTAAAGAAAGAACAAATATGTAACTATTTAGACCTTTCTTCATTTAATATTTGCTTGCAGTATAATAAAAGCACTTATCAGTGAATCTTCAGACAGTTTTTCAAGAACATCTTACAAAGCATACTATTTTTTTCAATTTGCTTCACTGCTGCAAAATAAGAAGTTGAATGTATTACTTTATCCATAGACCTGTATTACTTTATCCATAGAGATCTTCTAAACCAAAAATTGATGCTATGTGACATGACAAGGCATACTATCTCTCTGGGTGACATGGCCACTAAAATTTGGTCATTTAATGTTTAAAAATTTGCTGTCAGGTGTGTTAAGATACTTTTTCCACTGGAAATAAGCTGATAGGTATGGGAGGTTGGTGAGACATCTGAAGACTGACCAGAACTACATCTCTTAATATTTTTGCTAGAATTTGAAGGAAGCAACAATGGGAGAAGCAGTAAATATTTTTCCAAAATTACATTAAGATTCAGTGCTTTAAGTCAAGAGTTATAAACATCCAGACAATGACAGCACAGACAATTGCTTAGGGCTGCCTCATCCAACAGACTCGAAATTTGGACTCTGAGATTCAGAGTCATAGACATCATGTGGCAGAGGACTGCCAGTACCTGTATTCTGAATTTTAACTAATTTCCTGAAAATAACAGATTTAGCTTAATTTTCTAATTGCTAGCTCATTCTGTTTGCTGACATTAGTACAATGTATTTGGAACCGTTTTTTCCTTTGTCATCAGATTAGAACAAATTAAATAAGGAGAGAGATATTTTGAAAGCTTTGGCTTGGTTTGCAGGTTAAGACTTCTATCATTAAAAGGGCTACTCTGTATAGCATTAAATGGAAGAGCTGTAATTGTACTGAATAATTTAATGTTAGCTATTTCCATCTCCTGACAGCAGAATCTCATTATAATATTTGCAATAATAAACGACAATTTCTTTCAATCTCAGCCTATTTTTGAGAATAAACTTGGCAATTCACATACATATTACATCATTTTTTTCCATTATATACAGTACATTGGGTACTTTTAGCTCCTAGTGAGCATGCTCTTCTAAAAATCAAGCCACTAAGCAGATTTGCCAGTATTCCTTAGGAAGTTTTAGTCAACTAATGCAATTAAATGCATATGGCAGATTTTGATCCTGAGATGCAGTTAATTCTTTTCTTCTATTACTGCAATCATATCACCAAAATTGTCATGAGGGAATAAAATCAAAACACAAATATCAATATTCTTGTGTGATGCTGATATTGGTTATGGATCAAAAGACAACAGAGTCACCATTGATCACAATTATTCAGTCCATGAACAGGGTTTTTTTTTTAATAACATTAAATTCTTCCAAGTATATTTTCAAATCATTCTATGTTACTGATTATTACGCACTAATAAAGACTGAAAAAGATATGTGAACCTTAAAACCAAGAATGATTTCCGTGTTGAGACCTGGTTTTATTATATAGTGACACTTTCTTAATAGATAGAACTTTGAAATTAGTAGTGTGTGACACCTTCATTATATGAACCATTCCAGATTTGAAGTTATTTTGTGCATTCCTGGCCAGAATTTTTGGGTTTTTTTCTCATTGAAATAAAATACCAGTTCTGCTTCAGAAGTTCCCTGATGTGAACCAAAGCAAAGTAATAAAATGCACTGGAGATTAGTTCCAAACATGCTGATCCAGACTAAAATGTTGGGAAAAAAAAGTATCTCTAAAGTATACATCTATTGTACATCACCCTACCTATGCTTTCTCAGGCAGGGACCAGACTACATGATTGTGTCTGTGTCTCAGTGAAAGGCAAAAAGGAGAATGTAATCAATTCACGTTTCCGTGCTCTTCAGATTAAATCTGTGTAAATGAAATACATCAGAAGAAAATTGCTAGGCAGAGTGGGCTATAGTATCATGCCCAAACACAATTTTTAAAGGACAGCAGTAAGATTCCAGTAAGTGTGTACAACACAACGTGATGTATGGAGGTGTGCAAGAGTTAAACCCACGTAAATGTAAACCTCAATAAAGACATGTTATGTTCAGTCGCTTGTCATATACATAAGAAAATCCACATTAAGGTTCACTCACCTTGAGCTATGCCTCACTAGTATAGGTATTGACATCTTATTCTAAAGTGCTGGCTTACAGGATTCTTGGGAAGACAGTCTAATCAGATGTCTCCATAAATTCAAATTTTGATAGACTGTAGATTTCCAATTACTTGGAAAAGTAATGTTTGTTCCTTTCGATTATGGAAGTAGCATAGGACTCTAAAGCAAATATCCATTAGGTCAATATGCCTATTTCCATTTCCCTGTTAAAGATTTTTCTAGATAGTGTCTTTTCATGATGGAGCTACAGCAGAAGATGGGGGAATGATGCCTTAAGTCTTAGATTTTACATTTTCCAGGTTCTGTACTGTGCTAGTATGTGACTCTGAACTTCATATAAAGTATTAGCAAGTTCTCTTCACAGTTTAGTTAGACAAAACAATACTTCTCCATCCTGATAACCAAGCACACCATTGCAGCTTCAGGCCAAGTAAGTGGAAACAACAGTGAATTGAGGAGAGCAATCTGGGAGGGTGGGACTTCATAACCTGGAGCTGTAATAGATTAATTAATCCCAATATGTGAATGGACCAAAACGCATAAAAGTACGAAAACTCATGACTCAGAGTCCATCTTGGGTAGAGCCTTGGGCAGGCTCTTGTCCTGCCCAAGGTGTGTCCTTTGAAGGCCTTTTAATAAATACCTGCTTTATTCCTTTAACACTGTCTAGCCTCTGTTCCAGGTAGCCTCTGAGGGCATCATGACAGGTTAAGTTTATAAACTAAGTACACTCGATGGCAAGAATTTTTATTAAAAAGTTTTGCTCAATTATATTCATCTGTGTTTCTTCATCATGTTTCTGTATAAAACAATTTAAATCAGCAGTCATCCTGCATCTGGTTAGAGAAATGATTACCTCCACTGCATTCTACAAATGAAAGAGGACTTGGTACAAAGAGAGCTGAAGGCCACAAAATATACGATTGACATGCTAAATGATGTGCCAAGCTGATTAAATAAATCCCTCTTCAAATAGAACCAGTTATAAAAAAAAAAAAAAGGACAGATGCATATTTTCTGCTGGGATTTATACAACCATCTGGCCTTGCAATTTCCAGATGGAAGTTTCATATTAAGTTCTCAAACTAAGATTCTAAGGTATTTGAGAGATCTGTGTTTTCCTTTATTCAAGTATCTGAAGGATAGATGAAGTGCTCTCAGCACTTATGGTGGTAGCTGACTAAGGAAAATTGAATTTTTACAAAGTATGAAATCTATTACTTTGCCAAATATTCCCTTAATAAATTCATTCTATTAAAAGCTGCTACATGATTAATGAAAATAGTATCTTCAAAGACATTTGCAGAAAGCCAGAATTTCACAGCTCATAGCAAACTTTAATGAGACGATTAAGCCATAAAAGTACTTTCATTCTTGCATTTGAGTTTTTTTGCTATATTAAACTTTATGCCATAAGGAAGCCTTTCAAACTTGTTGTTTAGCATTTCAGAACAACTTTCTAGAAACTAATATTGTAAACAGGACATGACCAAATATACCAGGACTAAGGACATTTAGGATTTAAATTAGGACAACAGAAGTGCAAAAGGAGATAGATAACACCAATGTAAACAAACAAAATGTTCTCCAGATACATAATAAAAGATAGGTTAAGCATTCTGGAATGTGTAGTGGTCTAAACTAAAATACTGCACTGTTTATAAATAATCCCTATGCACATGGGCATCATGGAAACCTTTGAGAAATTCACAGAAATAACAACCTATATGGGATTACTGCCCCTTCATCTTGACCTCAGTTGCTGGTTGATTTGAAACCAGGGACTCCCTGAAAAGGGAACACACAGAAATATGGAAATGTTTGGCAAGATCTCTCAGCTCTTCTGGCTAGGGAGGAGGGTTGCAGAGGGTGCTTGGCACAGCATTCATTTCTCTAGCTCCATCACAACTACAGGAGTCATGGATTCAGCTGCCACAGTCTGAAGAAAACCATGTGCTTCACCACAAAATCTTCTCTTACGTCTTTGAGATAGAAAAGTTAAAGTACAACATGCTTGGTGCTTTCCACTGACTTTTGGCTCCTACTTGAGCTGTTGAACTATTCTTCTTCTTCCTGTCCCTCCTGTAGAACATCACTTCACAGGTCCTTGTGACCACTGCAATATATGCACAGTATTTATTATACCAATAATAAATCAGTTTGCTTACAGAGTAGCTTCATAGTCAGAGTAATGAGTTATAACCCAAACACAATTTGATTAATTCTGCTTGGAAGAAAAACACAAATGGGAGTTAGCCTAAACTAAATGGATAAATGCAAATTTGCATGCATCTATAAATATATACTAGATAACTTCACAGTATTAAAAGCTTGAGAATCCAATCTAGATCTCAGTTTCAAAACATGGGGCACTGAAATGGATTAAAATTCATCTGTAGCTCTGCATATATTATACTCCTTCTAACCTGTCAGCTGAGGACAAATTGCTGATTCAGTGTTGTACACAATATAATCATGACAGATGCAAACAACAATAATTATTAACTCAGGTAAGTGATAAACAGCCTTCTTCATCTAGTTATTGCTTGAAGAAATTCAACTAGGTGGCTAGTTTGAAGTGCTAAAAGGAAATAAACACTGAAAGCAAGTTCAAATCAGGATATTTACTTTAGTGGTGAAACTTTAGACACTTTCTTTTTTCCTTTCTCCTTTATGTCACACTTTATGGCATAGTAAGAAGGCATGAGAAGGTGAAACGACACTTATAATTTAAAGTGAAATTCGATGCTGAATCTTAATATCTTTTGGTATTTTCATACCCTGTTTACTCCCATTTCAGATTTTTTAGGACAGATTCTGACTAGATCAGAACATTTGTCCTCATCTCTAAGATTGTTTACAGTCTGTCTTAATCACCAGTACAGGTACTCTTCGTACAGTCACAATCTGCAGGATACTTGAAAAGAAAGAGTTGGTATTTTCTCATGGACATTTAAGGCATGCAACTTTTACCTTGAAGGATTTCTGGGTTTGAGAAAGCATAAAAACACTTGACCAGAAACTTGTCATCGAGCAGCAGAAAGGAAGCAGAGGATCTGCTTCTGATGGCCACTGCTTCTGTGAGGTGACAATGTTTCAATGAAGGAAAATTAGAAAACTGAATAGTTTAATGTCCATAGCAAGCACTGATTAGGGAATTCTGAAAAACTTTCCAAAGCAGAAAAACAGGCACAAAAATTCAAATATGATTCAAGACCTGGAGATTAAACTAAAGAGAATTAAACTACTTCATTTACTGATTTGTGGCGAGAAGCCATTTAATCAATCAGTGCAAAACTCCTAAATGCTTCCCCTTTGAAGTCAGGTGATGAAAAAGATTGATAAATGCCATCAGTTAAAGTCAGATTTTAGTCCTGTGTTGACTGTCTTTCAATGCTGCACTGTCCTGTCCTGCTCTCCTTCTATGCTTTGGTTGGTGCATCAGTAAACCATAAACCCCAACAAGACCTTCAATCCACATTTAGACTAATCTGGCAACACAGAGAGTAATGATTGAGTATATGGAGTATTATGGATGTTTAAGTTGTTAAAAATTGTAATTTCCCCAATTTATCTCTCAGTCTAGTCGTGAAGTTCCTTAACCAGAGTCATAATGGAATCATAAATGTTATTAGAATTATAAAGCATAATTACAACAAAATTAGTGTTCCTTAGACAAAACTACAGTATCATGAAGTTAATTACCAGTTTGCATCCTTGAAATATTTTAAGTGAATTACAAAAAGAGACATTAAGACTAACTCCACTCTTGTGTCAGCAGATAAAACTTCCACCATAACCATAAGTACAAGCCAAAAAGTGCTGCTCAGTATTTGTTACACAAACAAAAATAAAGTATGTACATAAAGTATGCTAGAAACTTAGAACAAGATATTATATCATGTGAACATAATATTGTGGCATACTTTGCTTGAAATGAAAACCTTTTAATGGGTAAAATTTTTGTAGATATTAATGCTCTGTAAATATAAAACTACAGACATGGTTCATGGACAAATATATTTCTCACGTCTTCAGAATTCTTTCTGATATTCTCATATTAGAAATGAATGGTAATATCATCTCTAGGCAGTTCTACATAGGAAGTAAAGGAGATCTACACGGGAAAAATATAAAAATATTAATAATCAAGTAGGTATATTTTATATTAAAGACTAGGCTACTCTTTAAACAGCTAATATAATAATTTGGTTAATATGTGCTTTTAAAACACATAGTGAGGAAAATTTTCACTTTATAACATTAGCAATATTTCTTGCCCAAGAGTAATCAACTATCAGCAAAGACAAGCAGTATTTTCTAAAAAAAAAAAAAAAAAAAAAGTAGGTGTGGGGAGAGAAAAGAACTAACCCAGACTGACCCTATAATTTCCAAACTAAATTTTTCATATACTTCTTAAAAGCATCTAAATTGATATTTGCTTTTGCCTGATATTAGTATCTGTGCCCTTCAAACTCACTGAACTGGAAAACTGCATTATTTAGAAACACTTTTTTAATAAATGAACTATTAAGGTACAATTAGATAAGCTAACATTCAGCAACTTTGACTCACTTCCTACAAGCTATTTAAAACATTTCCACTTGGCCCTATTGTCCTAAAACTGCTGCTTTGTATGCTCCCTCAAGCCCTCCAGCTCAATGAAAAGCTCTTGAAACTCCAGTTTTATGGTCATTATGAAACCAGTCCTTCACAGACCCTGTAACTATCTGAGCTTGAAACAGCCCATGCTAAAGTCCTACAGTTTTGTTGAGAACATAGTATTTTTATGACTCTGTGTTAACAATGCTCAGCAATAACAAAACCATACATTTTGCAGTCAAGAAAGCTGACAAGCAGTCAAAGAAACATTTTGCCACCTCAGATCCTGCTTACAGGTTTCAACTCTCAAAGCTCAAAAAAAGTCAGACATCAAGCTCAGCACCACTAAAACTGTGAGGCTGGGAGCCTAGCTCAAGTTAAACTAATTTTAAAGTGAAATACAAACATGCTTTCAGATCTTAAAATTATAAAACTTTCTGCAACATAAGCAAAACTATTTTTAATTTTTTTTATTTATTCAAGGATTATTTGATTCAATGGAGTAGAATTAGTGCAAGAAAAAAGCAATGCTTATAACACATAATTGATTAGCATGATAGCTATTTTCATCCTTTTTACCACCAGAAATCAGTTTACAAAATGTCACATGTAATTCTTTTTCAAAAAACATCGCCATATTTTTTTGCACCTTGTTTTTCTGACAAACCTGGTTTCTTTTGCCAAAGAGTCAGAAAGAGTATTAGATGCATTTGCTTTCTTTAGTTTATGGATGACTGAAGCTCACCATTTGATAAAATAAACAAGCTATTTTTGGTGCCTCCAAACCAACATGCAGCACCAGTGTGGAACCTCTCCAGCCTATGGCTTCACTTATCATGAGACCATAGGAAGAAGCAACATGGGAAATTCATAAGTACTAAAATTGTGTCTTCTGGACTTTGCTAATATCAGATATTGCAATTGCAGAAATCAAAACAAAACAAATACACAAACCCCCCCTTTCCTTAAAAATAACAAAAAACCCCAAGCAACAATAAAAAAAACCCATACCCACCACACACACAAAAACCCAAACCCACCATCTGAAAGCTTGCATCTAAGCACTGACTGCTAAGAGAAAAATACTATTTTGGCAATCCTATTAAAGCACCACTCTTCAAGTTCTAGAAAAATACAGGAAATAACCAGAAAAAACCTTCAATTTCTCTGAGCAACAATAAAAAAATTCTTACTGTGGTAGCACATTTCTTCTTATGGAGTTAATTGCATGTCAAATTTGCTGGATGACAAAGAATGGATGAATCAAAATAGTTATAACCTGTTTCTCTGTCTTGTGTTACTGCAAAAAAAAAAAAAAATCACAATTTGAATAATTTCTTCCTTTAAAAAGTTTCAATTTTTGTGAAAAATTACACTTCTGCATTCTTACAGAGCAGCATGTCTGAGAAAAATAAGGAAACATCAAAATTTCCTATGATAGATAATAAACCTCTGATATAAAAGTCCCACAAGATTTCTTGTGGGGATGGTAAAGAATCTTTATAACCCTATTTCAGTAATTCAGATTAGGTTATTGATGATAGGCTGTTGTCTGCATGTTTCATTATTTTATTTTATTGCTGTTTCATTATTTTCCTGAAATAATTCCCCACCTTTCCTGGAGGACTTGTATCCATTCTGCACATAGCACTAAAACCTCAGTGCAATGTAATAAACAGCAGTTTTGATATCAGCTAAGGGAATCAATTCAAGGTGTTGGCACAAAAAAAAACCCAAACAAAAAATACCCCTAAAAATCCATCAACAAACCACGAGACCCACAAAAGCTCCAGAAAACTTGTTTTTATTTCTTTTGGGGGTTTTGTGGATTTTTTTGGAGAAAGCAATGTACTTGTTATGGAGTAGACATAATTGATAAGGTTTTGAACACAGCAGGTTTCTGCTTTGCTGAGACTGAGGAAACTGCAGGCAAGAGACTGAGAAAATTATTTATGGATATAGGACAGCAGGACTAACAGAGATTAAGACATTCTTAGATACTACTCTAATCCTTAGGAGAAACTCAACAACCTAAGACATAAAGTAAATAATAACTATATGAAATCTGTCAAAATACATGTTCTCTCTCTCTGCTACTTTTAGCTCCCTCCTAATATCAAAGGAATAAAACTGTGCAGTACAGTGTAAAAATTGAACGTGATAAATGTAGCCTTTGTTGGCTTTTTTAAGAAGATTTTTTGAGGACATACCGAATCTATCAAGTTCATTTACAAGCATTATGAAAAATGCAACAAAAAGTATCTAAAAAACCTGATAGGTCATCTGATATCACCATCTCTCTGACACCCAAAAAAATGTACCTTGTTTTGCCTTTGGCTGAGGCAAACCAAAGATCCATCACACTTGTGCTTTGTTTCAAATGAAGGGTAGTAGACCTTGTCTGGAAAGAAGGAACTGTGAAGTTACTACCCCAGATTACAAACTCCTATAATTTGCAGCTCAGAGACTTCCTGACACAGAGATTTGTATTTCAATGCCTGATTTGATTTTTCCACCATTAACAGATACAGCTACTCTGTGGTGCCTGGAAAAATGTTGAGCACCCATTCATTCTGTTGCAAGAAGTTCTACAGCATAATTATAAGCTAGCCTGTATAGCTGTTACTTACACAGGAGGCATTCCAAATTCAGTTATCTTTCAGAGAGCATATGACTTAATAACTTACTTTTAGTTATTCTTCTTATTAGTTATTGCTATTTAGTTATTATAACCTTACTCTTCACCCACTCACAGACCATTTACATATATTAAAAGCACAAGTGTCAGACAATGTACTAGTGACTTTTTGCCCCTAAAAATGCAGAAAAAATATTCTTATTCTTTGCTTTCCTTTCAGTTTGTTTTGCCTTTTTTTGTTTTGCTTTTTGGTTTTTTTTTTGGTTTTTTAGTTTGTGTGAAAATTTTCTTTTTCAGTTGCTAGTTTCCCTGTGACACTTTGAAGGGAAAAACCTCCTTTAATGTATTTTGGAAATCCAAGCTGCTGACACTGAATTATACATATATCTTACAAACTAGGAAATACTTTCCTCACACATATACCATTGAGACTTGTTATAAAACCACAAGAAATGTAGCTCTGAGGACATCCAAGATCAAGTCATATTAAATAAGGGCACAATACAGTGCAAACCAAGGCCATAAGAAGCATATTATGGTTTCCCTTTGATTCCTTTATTGACAAGAAGTAGTTTGCAGGACTGAATGAATAAATAAATCAGCACACATGGTGAGGTTATTAAAGCACATTCAGAAAAATTTCCAGTACAATCCAGTCCCTTACATCCTACTATAAAAGTATCTCAAGCTTGGAACCTTGTCATAGACATGATCTTTGAACAAAACAAAAACTAATCTGTTTTCTAATATATAAATTATGAAGACAAAATTAAGGATAATCTTTCCCCGAAGTCTGTCTTCTAAAATACAAAACTGAGAATAATATCTGAGAAAAGTAAGAAGATACAGTTTATACACTTCTATATGCAGTATACTAAGACCTATTTATTGACTCAGAAAATAACTGATATAACTGTAATACAAATAACAGCAATATAGCCTTTTACTCTACAATAATTAACTCCACTGTTATTATTTTATTGTGCATTATGAATTTGTCTGTATTGCACCCCATTCTTTTATCTTATCCCTGTGAATTTTGAGAAGAGAACTACATGAATTTGCTTATTAAACAATCTTGAATGTAAAACACCTTTCCAACTTGCCATTAATGATAAATTTTGTTTTACAGAGAAGATTTTCCAGGTACATAACCCCTTAAAATTGTAGTTGTGAATTATCTGATAGATTTATGTATTGATATCTTTAGATTTTTCAACAGAACCATGCCTATTTTCATCTATGTTAGAAACATGTCAAAACTTGATTTTATGCCTGTAGGAGTTTTATTAGATGACTGTGTTAGCAATTTGACATTTACATCAAAAGTTGTTTACTTGCAAATCAGTTACATGTCTGTCTATCTGGTATAATAATATAAGGATCTGAAGAGAGATGCAAACTCACTTTACATTACTTTAGCCTTCAAAATTGCTGCTCCCCACAGACAAAAATAGCTATATTAATGCCATTTAACAGAGTTTTAATTTTCTGACCGCTAACATCTAATTTTGTAACTGACTCTGATGATTCCATTTCTAATTCTTCTGTTCCTTTTATATTTTCCATATTGACACCAGAATTATAAGCAGCAAAGACTAATGAAAATTCAGATTGATGCATTGATCTCCATAAGCAAGCAAATTCTAAGAAATCCTAATTCTGTTTAACATTAATTCTTGACAAACTCAAGAGTTTGTCAAAGATTAATCGAACTAAGAGACTATCTGTACCTTCTTTTGCAGGCATTGTGTTTTCCTTCTTGCTGTTACTGAGTTTAAAAGTTTGTTGTTTAATGTACACAGCTCCTATTCATGTGACTTTTTCAAGGACCATTATTTTCCTAAATTAAATAATAATTTCCCTGGTACTTGATAATATATATTAAGGAGAGGAGCACATAAGATGTAGGTTTCCAGCATTCTAGACCCACACTCATATCTTCCATTTTGTGGTAATAAGGTTGCCCTCAGAATATACAAATGAACTTACTGATTTTCACAACTGGAATGACTGCCCATAAATAAAAATAAAATAAAATAAAATAAAAAATAAAAAGCCCATTTTACCATTCCATAAAATATGTTTAATAATAAAATTCATATTAAGCCAGTCCAAATCTTATGCTGAGCAAGGCATCAATTGCAAGGGTTTCTCAGAAATGTAGTGTATGTATCACTCATCTCAATTATCATTGATGTTAATACCTGTACTGCAATGCCCTATTCAGATTTACAGAAAAGAAAAAAAAAAGCATTTTTTCTGTGAATGTCATCTCTTAGGACTTTCAGGCACCCTTGTATTATGAGCCAAATAGAAAAATCTGGTGCAACTCATGAGCTGTTATAAGCCTCAATGTTTTTTTCAATAGCTATGCCAGAAAATTTTACAACAGCTAAGTGATACTTCTTGGAGTCACCAAATGACCAAGACAAGTTGAAATAAGAGTAAAGAAAATGAGATAAATAACACATTTCATGAGAGTGACTTTCCAATCAAATTACCATCATCATATCTATAAGATTTATTATTACCTGAGTCCAGTCTCCTCAAATTCACAAAGAAGTCCCTGGTAAATTTGAGAGAATAATTGAGACCTAATAGTGGTATTTCACTTTTTGAGACTCTTAAAGCTGACAAAACAAAAATTAAATTATCATAAAATAGCATGATATCAATTACACAAGACAGGGAATCTCTGCAATTGTTGAAGGGGAGAAAACTTTGGTCTACTTCCTATGAATTTGATTTGTATGTTCTTACTGCATTTGTTATTATGTATCAGGATGGATGGTTGATTGCCTCATCATCCTAAGGCATTCTTATTTTAGTTTTCCAGTCAAATGTGTCCTTTTACACAAATAGCCTCTAACTTCTTGATCTATTGCTGTTAGAAACCTGATCATTTTCTTTCTCCCCCAAATGACCATAGTTTAAACTCTTCATACTAGATGAAAAGTTTGTGTCCCTTACCATCTCAGCACATTTGAGGACAAAATATCTAGTTTAAAAATTAATTAAAAACTTTATTCCATCAATAAAATTTATCCCACTTAAATATCAAAATTAACATAGTTCTGAACAATTAAGCCATAAGTTTATCTAAATATATATCCCATAAAACAGTATTACTGTAAAAGTTTCAACAGAGGTGGAAATCTCTTTTATGAATTTTGGTGTACCAGTAGGATTTTTCCCATTACTATTTGTAAACATGATTACGTGCTATCATGGTAAACATGGTTTCATGGAATATATGGTAAGAGAAAATGTAAGAAATTTGTACGTACATATATCTCTGACATTTTCACAAGTTTAAAAATGCAATTTTTACCAAAGTTTAGGACAAGTTTGCCCTCCAGTAAAAGACATGAAAATCCAAAATGCTGTTACAGTAACTATTACAAATGAAGAATTTAAAACCAAAGCAGCCTACAACCTTTTTGTCCTAGACCTGGGATTTGGAATGTACTGCATGACCTCTGGATGCTCCTTGCAGTCTAAAGTATGAAGGTTTCTACACAAAAAAAAAAAAAAAAAAAAAAAAAAAAAAAAAAAAAAAAAATCTTTTTCAGGAAATTTATATTAGATGACCCAGTCATACTTATCAGGCTGAAGCAGTCAATGGTTAACCTGCCCTCAGTGCTTGAATGTCAAAATCTCTCCTTACACTTAAATATGTTGTTCTTTGTCAAATGCTACATACTGTGTGCATGGGACACAGGAGAAAAATCAGTAAGCAAGAGATAATAAAGTTTATATCTCTGCTATAGATGGAAACAGATCTTAGAAAAGGACACGGGCTTTTAAGAAGATGCAGATTATATATTTTTATCTGCTTGAGGTTTTGGGGTACCTTCCTGATATTTGCTCTAGGCAGTGTCTCTTTCCTCTGTTTTACAATGAAATTCTCTATAACATAAATACAGATTGCTTAAAAAGAAACCCACAATAAAATAAAAAAAATAATATTTAAAGTAAAGGAACAATAATTAAAATAAAAGAATAATAATTGCAAAATCCACCTAAAAGATAAGAAGGTCATCTGTTAGTCTGGGGTTGCACATTCAGCTCTGAGATTACTCCCACCTTCACCTTTCTCAAGAGTCTGATAGGACAACTCACACTTCTATATCCTGCTGAGCCCCATGAGCAATGTGTAAGGTTTCAGTAGGCAACACCACACATCATCAGTCAAGTGGAATTCAGGTTTGTACAGCCTTCTGAAGGACTGAGAAAAAAACCATGGTAAACTATACTTGTACATAATTATGTATTTAATGGGTTGGAATGCTATATATAAAAGTCCTCATTCTCAAAATTGTTTGTATAATACATGAAAATTATGGTTTTACCACCTGCACAATATTTTATTCTGAGAAATAAAAAGTCATCTTAGAAACATTATTAAGGAAAAACAGCATAGACTTTACGGATTTTTTTGATTACTCTCATTAATGTCAGGTTCAAAATGGGTTGCATTCATAATTAGTTCTTACTGACTAAAAGGATCTAGTTCAAGAAAGAAAAAGATGAAAGGCTGTTGAATGTATGAATTGCTAAATTGGCCTTCCATTCCTAGAAAAAATAAAACAGCTTCTTTTTATGTACCATACTGTGTAACAAATGATGGGTTTTTAAGCACTGTGTGCTTCAATATTTGTGATATAGCAAGCTGCAATTTGATAATGTTTATGGGTTTTATTGCTGGGTGACATCTTGGAGAGATCACCACCTGTGGTGAACAGAAAGAGTCTAGAAATAAAATAACATAATAAAAATACTTGCTTTTAGTTAGGATATTCTATCCACTTAGTATCTCACAAAAAAAAAAAAAAAAAAAAAAAAAAAAAGAAAAAGAAGGACTCCTTACTGACAAGGAGAAAAAAAGAAATGCACAAGACATGGACTATTTGCACAGTCAGTGATTTAGAGTATATGGCAAAAGTTTATATTTTCTGAGTCTCAGTGGGCTTCTTATTATACTGTTCTTCAGTCATCCTGAAAACATGGTGACAAATCTAATTATTAATGGAAGCAATTAGATTCTGCATTATAAAAGTAATCAGAACTTATTGTAAATCCAGCTGTTTTTTCAGAATTGCGTGGAGATTTCAAACAGCCTTGCCTGCCAGAACAGAAGAAAGTTTGCTAATTTCTAAATATATATATATATATATGAAATTAGATATTAAATAATTTATTAAACAAATAATTCTAGTTATATAATCATTCTAGTGATTAGTTCCACTCACACACTTGGAAAGGCACATGATGCAAAAAAACTTAAGTTCAACATTTTAAGTGTCTTATTAATTACATATTCTATTGAAAAACAATGCTCCACTCCAGGATTTATTTTCTTATCTAAACTAAAATCATATTTTGCTTTTCAAAATGCATATGTGTAACATTTCTCTTCTGTATAAGAGGAAATTGACCCTTCCTTTCCTTGGTGCTTTGTGATAGAGCAAAACAGACAGTTTGAATGGATAAGTAAAGTCTTTCTACACAGTAACCAAGTCAAAGTATTCCAGGCACTGCAATCTTTAGGCAAAAGCTGTGTAACTATTACTGAATACAGCATGTCTTGTTGGCTTTATGAAGATAAAATGAGAAATAAAACATACACAATTTGTCTCAACTACATTAATCATATGTAATGCATTGACATAATCAGTAATATGTTATTTATACCTATAATAGTTTCTTATTTTTCTTACACACATTTTATGCATGAGCATGGCCTTATGTAAATTTGATTTATTTTCTTTTAATACAGGCATTCACAAACTGGCCCTTGGCACTATAAAATGTGTGAAAAAAACCTTAATGAAACTAAAATTAAAACATTGTCTTGTTTTAGTTCTTCTGCTTTCCTTTCAAGTGAACTTCATATCACAATTCTATGTCAGCTCTAATTAAAAAGTGTATATACATATATGAACACTAAAGTATTAACCACCTTAAAGTCACTGAAACCAAAAAAAGTCTTTTACGGCAGTGTTAAGGCCTTTTCAAAATGAAAAGTGTGAGTAGAATGATGCCTTGTTTCTCCTTTTCTTAGATAAGAGAGCTCTGACTCCTTGTCAGGATGTAGGAGCCACATATTTCTATTGCCCACGAACACAAAAGTGTTCCTTATCCCACATTTTAAAAACCCAACCTTGTCCAAAAATCAGCCAAAGAAACATTCAGAAGCCCAGACTTTACATGATGCAAGGGAAGGAATATGGAGCACCAAAATGGTTGAAACCAGTTCTTCTCAAATGTAATAGACTCTCAGCTCATCTTAAATCTAATGGCTAATCTGGTTTATCTAAGAAATAACAGAAAATAAATAGGGAAGTACAAGAATAAAGGCAATATGGCTGGCTGCAGCTGGGCTTAACAGCTTGCAGATTGGAAGCTTTGGAAAATGTTTTCCCTTTTGTAGTAGACCAAGTTTGGTGTGTCATAAAAAAGCTCATTCTGCAAGAAGCTTTTTAAAGACTTCAAGATGAACAAGCAGATTTAAAAAGGAATAAATAATCATGATGGAAAACAGCAAATAAGAAGACCACAGCTCTCCCATACTACATGCTTTGTCTTTGTAGCTACAAGCTTCATGCCCCCAGCAAACAATGAATTATAAATTACCTCACTGAATAGAACATTCACCTTCATCTATATGCTAATATTAAGAAGTAAATATGCACAGAAATAAGTGAGCATGTTTACTGGCCATAATAATGAATTAAAAGCAAAAGAACTCTAAACCAACTTCTCCAAGTCTTAATGGTGTTGAACAATATGACCCCTCACGATTTATAGGGCTGAAAAATTAAAGTCTGCCCTATAATTCTCAGAAAACAGACAGAATGACTGAAACAGAATCTGTGCTGTTAATCTTCCCTGTCATGCATATAATGTATGCCGTAACACCTATATTAAATTTATTATGGCTTTGGGTTTTTTTCCATCTCTATGTTTTTTTTTTGGTTTTGTTTTTTTTTTTTTTTTTTTTTTCATCTCTATGCACTAGGTGTTTATTTGGGGCTAGATGTTAATTTCAAAACACTGCAAAATTTTGTCTAAGTATGTATGAAACTGAGAATTCTTTCCATCTCCTAGCTTTTAAGATGTTCATATTAGCAAAATTACTTTCAGAAAATATGGGAACTGATTGAATCCACCGTGTGTGAATAAATATTTTGTGAAGACATTTCTTCTAAACATTTAAAAAAAAATTATTTTTCTGCAAATAAACAGTGCATCTAACTTGTTGGTGCCTTCAATGTACCTTGTAAGGCTCCTAACAATTCGAAGTTATCCTTACTGACTGCATAGACAGCATAAATCAGTACCTGTCTGCTAAATATGGCTTCACAAATAAAGCAATAAAACACTTTACCAGATATGATGCTGGAATATTTAATGTAATGATTTGGGGGTTTTTTTTAACTACATTAGGCTTCTATCAGTTTTCCCATATGATGATTGTTGATTCTAGGGTTAATGGTTGTTCCTAAGATTCAAATTCTCATTCCTTGGCAACAGTGAATTACTTTTAAATGTTGAGATATTTTAACCTGAATTTCCTTGTATTTGATTCCAGGAACAGTAGAGAAATCTTATGCATTTTATACCTGAGGTTTCAATGTACAATTATTTTCATATTTGGGGCTTTTTCTCTGACAGTGTGCAGTGGACACCGTCTAGTAATCACATTTAATGTCTTATGAATCTGCAGTGAAACCTTTACAAAATTAATGGCTACAAGATTGGATTTACTTTAATTGATGTTTCTTATGTCTGTGAACCAAAACAGAACAGAAATATTCAGGTGATATCTAAAGATTTAACTCATTGGAGAATAATAACTATTTATAATTCTTCCCCTATAAGCTATCCTATGAAATGAATTATTGTTAATTATGATATCACAAACAAAAGACCCTAATTTGGGGCAGAAGTAGTTCTTTAACAGCAAGATATAAAGTGTAATGAGATTCTTCTGTAAAGTCCTAAGCAGAAAACCTGTCACTGAATATTATGGCAGTACATGATCTAGAAAATTAATTTGAACTACGTAAAACATGTATATAAATCTAGTATTGTCTATTGAAAGGGAAAAGCAGAGACTAAAATCTCTCTTGTTACTAGTGAGTCAGTATTCCCAGGAAACCTTGTGTTAACTAGGAAAATACTGGAAATTGAAATGACCTTTAAATTAGAGAGAGTTTGGCATTTATATCCTGGTGATATCTTGCCTTTTTCATACCTTCTTCAGTTTAAAATCCTGCAAGTACATCTCTCAGTCTGACAAGATTTATAGTATCACTTGAAAAAAATACATTTCCACTGGTAATTCTTGTTAAGAATTAACATAACTTTTATATTCATCACATAAATAAAGATTTATAGTCTGATTAAAATCAGGCACAGCAATATCCTCCTTGCCATTCTTTGTAAAGATGCATAATGGGAATAAATTCTGATTTACAATATTAATTATTCTATGTCATAAAAAACGGTGTCTCTGCCTCACACACTGATATGGACTTTTCAATAAGAAATCTTCTCCTTTATATTTATCACTTCTCAGGCTACAGTAGGGATTTTTTTAGGCTTTTGCTTCAGTTACAGAATCAAAACAGAGCAGTATCATAGACACAGAGACGAAGAATCTGCTAAAATGACAAAAAAACACCCAAACCGTAATATTTTAAAAAATTGCAATCTGCTTTAGAAAAAAATAAAAGCTGGTTTTTTTCACACCAGTTGGCTGATTAATGATACAGCTCAAAAAGATTAAAAACCACAATACTTAACAAGTAACAAAGAAGCCATAAAGTTGAAGGACAAGCAGATGGTGACTTCTATCATATTTTTTAAAACTGAGAAACTACACTGTAGATCCTAGTGATGCCAATGCTATGTACTCTATAATTACCTCTAATCCAGGCAAAGGAGCTCAAATTTTGAGTACAGGTTAATAGGTGGAAGTACTAAGTTAAACAATCTGGGATAAATTTTTGTCTTAAAAATAACAACTTAAGATGACATAATAATGGATGAGGGTCAGAGATGGTTAGATTTAAGTTGGTCTTCACAGAAGAGACATCTGAAATAGTTGGTTCCTCAGAGAAATACTTTGTTGGAGACATATATTAGATAGTCCAGAGCACTGAAATGGAAAAATATTAGACTAGGGAACATTTAAATACACCAAACACATACAGGTCTGTGGGAAGTACCCAAAAGTGTTGATGTCTCTGCAGGTTCATACAACTACCTCTGAAAGCCCATGATGTTCAGAAGAGCTACCTGAGGACTGGAAAAAACCTGGAAAAATGTCCCTCCTATCTTCAAGAAGGGCAAGATGGAGGATCCAAGGATCTGCAGGCAAATCGGCATCACATTTGCCTTCCAGAAGGTGATGAAGCAAATAATCCTGGAAATTGTTCCTATGCATATCAACAAGAGGTTGACTAGGTGTATTCAACATAGATAATAGAATTATTATGCCTGATGAACCTGACAGTCTTGAACAAAAAACATTATTAATTTGGTGGGTGAGAGAAGAGAAGTTGATTTTGTGCATTCTGATTTTACCAAGGCTTTCAATGCTTTCACAAATATCTTCACTGAAACACTTATGAATGCATAGACCTGACAAGTGGTCCGTGATGTGGACTTTATACTACCTGAACTTCTGTGTTTGAAGGATTATGGTCAAAGTCATGAAGTCCAGCTGGAGGTCAGACATTGGTTTGGCATCCCAGGAATGAAAACTTGATTCAATACAATTTAACCTCTTCATTTATGATCTGAGTGATAGGACAGAGTGCACCCTTACCAAGTTTAAAGATGCTACAGAATTGTGAGGAGGGGTCAGTAGACCAGATAGCCATCTCACCATCCAGAGGGACTTTGGATGGCTGGAAAAATGAGCCTTAAAAAAAAGAGCATTATGAACTTCAGCAAAGGCAAGTGTAGAGCCCTGCACCTAGGAAGGAATAACCCCATAGACCAGTCCATGTTGGAGCCAAATGGCTGGAAGCAACTTTATAGAAAGGCCCTAGCAATCTTTGTGAATATCAGTTGAACACAAGCAAGCTGTGTGACTTCAGAGCAAATGAGAGTAACAAGATTCTGGGCTGCATTAGGAAGGCTGTTGCCAGGCAGTCAGAGGAAATAATCCTTCTCCTCTCCTCGGCACTTAGCCCACATCTGAAGTGCCCTTTCCAGTTCTGGGCTCCCCTCTACAAGAAAGACATTGACATACTGAACTAAATCCAGCAAAAGGACACAGACATGATTACAGCACTGGAGCACCTATCATGTGAGGAGTGACTGAGAGAGCTGGAAGAAAAGAAAATTCAGGAAGATTTACAAATGTGTATAAATACTAATGGAGGATGGAGAAGAGAAGATAGATCTGTGTCTTCTGTACCCAGCCTGGTTCCCTAGGCATCTGTGATGTGTTGACCTTGGCTGGAAGCTGGGTAATCACCAAACCACTCTACCCTTCCCCCTCCCAGCTGGCCAGGCAGGAAAATAAGAGAGGAAGGCAAACATCATAAAAAATGCTCCCCATTCTTCTTTCTTCCCTTAACTTTTATATCTGAGCTGATGTCATATGGTATGGAATATCTGTTTGGTCAATTTGGGCCAGCTGGCCTGGTTGTGCCCCCTGCCATCACCTTGCCCACTGCCAGCTCCTTGGGGGAGGTGAGGGGAATATCAAGAGACAGTGCTGATCCATCTCAACAGCCCCAGCACAGTTTCCCTAACCTGCCAATGTCAGAGAGAAGACTCAGGGCTGGACAGATGTTCAGGCTGACTGCAGGTAACCCAATATTCCTAACCTCTTTCAGTGACACCAAATAAGGACCAATTTATTTTCCTGTTTTGCTCAGATGTTTATAATGTTCATTTGATGGTTAAGATGGGGGTGGTTAGCTCCTTTCTAACAGCAAGAGGGTAAATAAGAGCTCCATCGTCAGAGTATGTACCTGTTGGTCTTGATTTCTGGATTAGTCATGTATTCTCTTCCTTCAAAGTGTCAAAGAAACCAGAATATTGCCCTACCAGTATCAATAGCAAGGATAATTAGAAAGTATCAGAATTCCTTAACAAAAAAGACAATGATACACAGGTATCAGTGTCTTTTTTGTAGAGGAATTTCTTGTGTGCCTGTATGATACCACACACACAGCTGAGACTGAAAATCCATATGTCAAATACACAACTGTGTCTCGTTTATGTCACCAGCCCTTGTACTATTTTATGCTATTACACTTGGTTTGGGATTATAAACAAGAAGATTTGTCTACTTGTTAAGAGCTTTGTTTGTTTAGCTCAGGGCAAAATAGCTTTGTATCTTTGTTGACTAAGTGTGACAGCTACAGAAAAAAAAAAAAAAAAGCTTTTAAGCATTCTTACTAAGCAACATTATCTGGGAGGCTAAATTAAAATTTACTTACAGTACAATAGGGTTTCAATGGGTTTTCAACAATTATCTTTGTACTTTCTCTGCCACTTTGTAGAAGAGTAATATGGGATATCTAAGAGAACAGCTTTATGTTTGCTTTTCTTTTGTACTTTTTTGTTTGTTGTTTTTTTGGTTATTCTTTTTCAGAAATTGCATCTCTGTTAGAATATATGGACTAACTGTGATATAGCAGTGTAAATTGTCTGAATAAGCCACATGCAGGCTGAAAATTCAGAGATCTCTTTTTTTCTTTTTTTAGTGGATATATATTTAGATTTTAAAAAAAACAACAAAAAAACTTCCTACCTATGCTTCAAAAATGCTTTGTGAAGTAACAGCAGTATGTGAGGAACAAGAATACTACTAAAACTTCACATTTGAAAGTATACTTTATAAAAATTTAAATCCAAGAGTGAATACAAAACTTACCTTGTATATTTTGCATTACAGACATATCCATCTTTTACTTGAATATGAAAGATGAATATTTAATCATAACAAGTCATTTTTTAGTTAATTAAAACAACTTTTTTTATAATATCCATAAATTTTAAAAGACATTTTTAAATGGGACATGTCTGCTGATCAAATAGCTTTGCATATTTTGGTTAAATTAGCGATAAATCTTCTTGAGAATAATATTGGATGCAACCTGAAGGGAGAACATAGTTTCTTTATTCACTTTTTCAGGACAAGTAGCTTGGTGCTTTCCAAGGAAACTGAAAAGTTTATGTTGTTTTCATAATACAGTTTATATTGAGTATCAAGAACAAGATTACAGTGGTCTGTATGTCTTCTCTAAACCCTTCTTTTTAGTTTGTACATTTTGTCCTCTGATGATGGTTGTTTATTCATGCATGCTTATTCCCAAAAACATAACTTTCCTTTAGCACACCTCTATACTATTTTCATATATTGGTGATTATTACTGAAAGAAGAATTTGGCATATCAAAGTTAATGCTCTAGGTAATGTCTTATTCTTAAGTTAGAGTTTTCCTCAATCTATTAACTTTTCTTCTTTTAAAAATATTTTTATGCTAGATTTAAAAAAAAATGCAAAAAGCAAACCAATGGTTTTCACTAAACAATATATAACTTTTATTCTGGTAATTTTATTCAAACATGCAAAATTTCTGTAATTTCTACCTGATCTTGATGAATTCAGTATGAAGCAATCTTCATGATTATTTGTTTTCCTAATTTACAGATAATTTGGTTTAGTGAGTGCAGCTTGGAAACATGGGGTTTTTTTTGGTAAAATTTTTTAAAACCCGTCTTCAACGTTGTCTGAAAAAAAAAAAAAACCTGTCAAAAATGTCCCTATGATGCCAGGACATTTCAAAGAGATGGAAAGCTTTCTTTTAAGCCTGCAACTTACATAATTTTTAAAATAAGTTGAAGACCCTGAATAATTTTTTTTAAACAGCATTATTTATTCCTAGGTGTTTTCATGCCTAATTTACTTTAGAATTACTTAAATCAGAAAAAAATCAACCATCTATATGCATCAATTGTTCTTCTCGAACACATGGACATGTGAAATACAGTTTCAAGTAACCAAAGATTTGCAGAATTCTTTCAAAAAGGAGCAGAATTCATAGGAACCACCTGGTTCTCCTTTATTTGATTTGTATACAAGTGTATGCATCTCATACAAAGAAATTCCTTCTGCTGAGCATGTGAAATAGACAGTATTCTCTGGGGCTACAAGGCAAGAAGAGAGTAGCTATTTAAACATACCTCAGAAAGGTATGTTATTGAGGTTCAGTTATTGTGACCTTAAAACATGACCAAAGAGTAGATTAAGAAAAAATGAGGTGACAAACTCTTAGATCTGATCCTAAAACTGACTCATTATGAAGCCAAATTCTAAGAAAGGGGTAATTTGAATTATGTGTCTTAATGTAATTTTAATAGGATTAATAATAAACCTTCAATTAAACTGTCAAGATATTAATTAGTCAAACAAAACATTATTGATTTTGCATACAAGATGTGTTTCATGTGTCCAGATAAGCCATAGATTGCAGTGTAAAAACTGTTGAATATGATCAAAATAGCCTGTAACTTGGATGCTGAAAACGGTAAAAGCATGTTTTTACCTTCTTCTCTGTATTATTCAGTGTTCAAGTCTAAAAGATACATTCCATATTTTCATTAGTTTCTGCTTACATATTTGATAACATATACAAGTGAACAGTGTGCAGTGGTGTGCACAAATACTCTGAAGAACAAAGAAATCTGTTCAAGAAGTTACACTAATGGGAACTCACATTTGCTATCTGCTACTGATTGCATTTAGTGTTCATTTTTCATTGTTATAGTAAAGCATGTATGATTTCTATAGTTTATGAATATAAGATTTTGGATATCAAAATGGAAAAAGAAAATAAGTCTGCCTTTTGACACATAAAGCATTTCTGTTAATTTTTTCTATCACTGCAAGTACTTCATGCCAAAGTACAAAGTGCTTTTTTTCCTCCAAAGTAATGTTTCCAAGAGTTCCATTTAAAAATATTTTATGGTCTATAATTGCTTTTTGTAACAATGTTGATGGAATTTTGTATAACATTAAATAAAAATTCAATTTCCATAGAAATGGAAATTATTTTAAACCATCTCCAGTAGTATATAATTTTCAATAACATGATATGTGGTTTACTTCAGTGATCATCATCCATGTAATTTTTAGCTACCCACTAATGTTAATTATGGATTAGGATTATATCCTGCCTTTGACAGGCTGAACAAAACATCAATTATTCAAAAGAAATTTTACTAGTGGTTGTTCAAAGACTAGAAAGACAGAGAATTGCTCAGAGCCACAGTGATGCTGCACAATATTTTTAATTATTGAATGTCTAGTTTGTTTTTTTTAAAGCCTTTTAAAGATGAAGATTGTCAGATTTATGCTTTTCTTGGTCTATGACAGTTTTAAATGCCAGAAAAAATTGCTGTCTCTATTTTAGGTAATGTTTCAACTGAAATAAAAGTGGAAATAGAAAGGGTGTCTTGAGGAGGAAGCTTTCAAGAAGAACTTTTAGTCAATATTTTTATGTCCCAATAAACTATCAAAGGTGTCAGTACTTTAAAATTCTGTTGATAAAAATGTTGATAAAAATCTTGTCACTTTAAGCTGCCATAAAAATTTACAAAAATAGGCTGACATTAGATTAAGTGTCTCTAGTAATCACCTCTCACCTTAAGATAAATTAACTTGAACGTAATTGAATTTATGATTAGAAGCTTTAGAAACCTTCTCTTTTTTTTTTTTTTTTTTCTATTAAAATTTAGAAGGTTTGCATAATTCCAGTAGATTTCATAACTTTCAAAATAAATGGCTTTTTTGTCTACTTTTTACTATGGACAATATAAACTAAGATATTTGAAGTCCTTATTGAAATTGCAGCAATCACACTTTTCAGACAGACTCCCAATACATCAACAAATATTTTCATAGTCTCTTACTTTGGATAAGGCTTGCTTAATCTCAATCCAGGAAATCTGGAAAATGTGGAAATTACAGAATAAAATTCTACTCCTTCTGCACAAGACAATATCCTTGATGAGTCACCTCAAGGGCCAAAGTAGGCTGATCAGGTCCTGCTTCAAAGTCCCCTCATATGATCATGACAATAATCCATCACCCTTGTGTTGTGCCCAAGACAACAGCTGGTGCCAGGCCTTGGGAAGGAGAAACTCTGTAATAAGTAGTACTGAAAAAAACTATTCAGAAGTGAAACAGCTTCCTAATCTCATGCAGCTGGTAGCTGACATTTTCTGAATATTGACTCTTATTTTCCTTTTTCTCTCTACCTCATAAAAATGCAATAAGGCATGCTGTTAACTACAGCTACATATCTTCTGGTTGGCTTAGAGAATGAAAAAGTGACTATTTTTGGATGAAAAATGCCATGGAAACATACACTGAGTTATACTAATGTTGGATTGCAAACATTATGTATTTAGTTTTTCATATATTTAAAAGAATATATTCCCTTCACCCACACTAAATCAGATAATTTGTTAATATCTTTGGGTGTTTTCACATTTTTTAATTGGAAATTACTAAACAGGCAAGTGCTTATTTCACATTCATGTTCATGCTTTTGTGCAGCTCAGTTACTGCAGAGTTATGCTCTGCATAAATTCTGCTTTCCAAAAGAATACTTTTGAGATGCCACCACAGTGAAGAAGAAATTGAGGGTAGGACAAAATTTAGATACTTAGTGGCTATGGAGCACTCAGGCCTATTTTACTGTCAAAGACAAAAGCCACTTCTTAAGTACATACGCATCTGAGAGAAAATTAAATCATTATTCATGTAATCTAGATTTTTCCCCATGCATACTATTTATGTAAAAACAGTTATCTGTATTCATATATCTGTATAATATAAAATCACATTTGAGTCATTGCTTTGATATTCTTTTATTGAAAAACACAGTTTAGCATGCATCTTCCTCCAGTTCTGTTAATAGTAGTTTTTATAGCGCAGCTCCTGAAAATTTTAGGAAAAAACCCCAAAGAACAAACAAAAGAAAAGTACTTTCAGAATTATAAACTCCACAACCTGAAGAGATCCAAAAGCATTAATGCAGTTATTTCACTCTACATGCATAATCATCTCTGCAGGATATAGGACTTACTGCATGTGCAATGTTAACACAAAAATACTAGGATTAACTTCAAGTAACAAGCACCAAGAACATCTCTATGTATACGACATGATATAGGTAACCAAAAAACTCTAAGAACTACCACCCAACACAGGGAACAGAACAGAGCTACTTCAAGATATCCAGTAGAAGTGATTAAAATTTAAAGGGGACACACTGGAAAAGAAAGAACCATAATAACCAAAAAAAAAAATTAAGAAAAAAAATAAAGACCTTTCCTCCTAGAGATTGCTTATATCAAATACCTGTTTTTTTAAATGCTTACCTGTAAATTTTGGGTAATAGGATAAACCAAAACAGGACTCCAAAACAATGGAGTTATATTCAGAATTCGGATTTTTTTTTCAGTCAGAAAGTCTAAAGATTTGTGCAGTGAGCTTACTAGACTTATTAAACTGTGGTGAGTTTTTAATGAGGCAATAGTTCTTCCCTAAAATTTATTTAAGTGACCCAAGTTTGCAGGAGTCTAGGTAACCCTCTTCCTGATTTATTTTTCTTAGGTTGGCCAATCCTATTAAGGTACAGTCACAAAATGTCTACATACATGAAATAATAAAGTCTGCAACTAATATTAAAAGCTGGTGCATTTGATATAATTATCAGCCACTGTTGAATTCCCTCCAGAACAGCTGGTTGGCTACACATGTGTAGAAATGAGTTTACAGTATAGGCACTCTAATTCTAAGACATGGCCTTTATCACAGATTGAACTCCTAGATAATTCCTTATAAAAGTCTTGTATGAAATGGACCAAACATAAAAAAGGACTCCTTTAAAACAACAACTGCTGCAATGGCAAGCTCCCTGTAGGTTCTAGCACATTTCAGTTGAGTGTGTTACTCCCAGGGTGCAAATATTAACAGGGATATTCACAAAAACACATGGATTGTGGGATATTAAAAGATCTTCTAGCCCCAACACTCCAGCATGGGCAGGGACATCTTCCATTGACTTCTACTCTTGGCCTTGTTGGATCAGGGTAGCCATGAAAAAGCTGTTCTTACTGCTGTTGCTTCCTCAGGGCCTGTGCAGACAACACAACAAAGGAATCATTTCACTTGGTGCTTTGTGTTTCCTCCAGGTATAATGAAGAACATTTTTTTCCAGGCCAATGGAAGAAATTAGTTGAAATAGTAGCCCTAACTGTGCTGCTCATTTTAGCAAGTTAAATTGAGGTCAATTCTGTTCTCTGGAGAGAAAAGAGATACAGGGAAATCATATTTTCTCCACTACTGCAGAGATGCTAGATACAACCTCTATCTTTACAGTTTGGAGGCATCCATTCTTTACATTGGATGCCTGTGTAACTCACCCTGCAAGTCACATCTTTTCTAGACAGGCAAATATAGATCTTCCTGTGTGATGGGATAATTCTACTTAATGCATCCTTGAGATCCCAAATTGAAAGGATATGAAGAAAAACCTCCAATCCTACTGAAAAAGCATAAAAATGCTTTTTCAAAACCTAATCTCATAATAATTTCATAGTTTCCCTTAGTATTAGCAAGAATTACATGTACATATTGACAGGACAGCAGAACCCTATGGAGACATTAGCAATTCCAAGCTGTATCAATCTTCAATGTCTCTTTTTGCCAGGATAGCAGCATTCCTTGATGTACCATTGATGGTCTGTTTTCTGCAGTGTTCTACTCTGAATCTAGCACTTTTCAATGATCTAGCAGAGGATGTAGGCATTTACTTTAATTGCAGTAAGCTTTAAGAGTTATAAAATGTAATACAAGTTCAAATATAAATAAATTTTCTAATTTTGCTCACTTGCAGATTTCTTAAAAATGTACAGATTCTTATGCATATAGTCAGGTTTCCTTAAACTTTCCAAAAGTAATAGTAATACTTGAATGTTTTATTATATTGGGACAATAGTTCTTTTTATGAAGATTTATTGATAAAATTGAATGCAATCCTAGCTCTTTAAAAATAAATGCTCAAATGATAGTTAAATTTAGAAACTACCTGAGCAGGGTTTTCCACAGGGCTTTAGGAACATTAGTTTTGGTAATAAAGCCAAAGAAACAGCTATGAAAAATTTGAGCTATTAATTATTTCCAGGTGTGAAGAAAGGAAAAGATACAACCTGAAAATGACTTCCTGATTTTCATGAATAATATACCATCAATAGAAAACCATTTCTATGAGACAAGGAGTACCCTTTTTTTTTCTCTATGACAAAATATTGACACAGTTAAACAATGTGAAAAGTGAAAAGGGAAGATCAAAAGTTAAGTTCAGACTCGTTAAACACAGAAATTTAAAATAATGCAAAGTGAAACATGATGTTTAGATCTTACATCTGTAAGGACTGATCCTACTCTTTGTTGGATTCTGTACCTGGGATGGAGTGATTCCAGGCACAAGCATGAATTGGTAGAGGGGGAGCTGGTAGATCTGGGATGTTGGTGAGCATCAGGCTCAGTGTGAGTCAGCAGTGTGTGTCCTGATAGCCCAAAGGGCAAACCCCATCCATTTACAGGTGAAAAGGATCCTACAGACCCTTGTGTGAATTCAGGAGAAGGGGGTCAGAGACTGCATGACAGCTTGAGAAAAGAGAATCTGAAGGCTCAAATTTCTTAGTGTCATTACTACTCTGACAGCAACGGGTAGACTGACAAAACAGAACCTTTACATGTTTCTTTCACCAAAAGATAGTACAATAAGTATACCCCAGAAATAATAATACTGAAATCACAATTTTACCATGAGATTTTAGAAACCTTAATCTTCTTTTTTTTGTCTTGTCTCACTTCATGACCTTCTTTTAAACCATACATGTATGTACAAATGTGATGTAAAATACTTCAATGTAACAATTCAATGTCACTATATAAGTATCCCATACATATAAATCAAAGAATTACTTTCTAATATAAATGTTAGATTAAATGTTCCATTCTTTTTAAAACTTGTAACATCTATAACAATATGCTTTCAGAATAACATAAAATAATTCTTGACTATAGACTTTTTCTCAATAAACTTACAGCAGCTCAAAGTTATAGCAAGGCAGATGAACCTCTGAATGATTGAACCATCAGTGGGCAAGTAGGATTTCAGCAGAGAGCCATGAAGCAGTGGAAGCAGCACAAATACACTCTTCCTTTTTTAACCCCATGCAGCTTCATGTGCACTGAACCTGTGCTCATAGCACTTCAGCTCAGCCCCAGCATTTTACCTCAGAGAAGGAACATCACTGTGGGGAGAGAAAGGAATAGGAAGAATATCATCCATCAATTTAATCCGTCTGCTGGATCCATTCCAGCCCAGTCAGAGCAGATCAAAAATACTTGTCAGTGTGTCAAGTATTTTAAAACTGTCCAGGAACACTCTCCTCAAAGGGTCCCAGTGTTTTGACCTGCAAAACACCATCATCATATCCCTAGACAGATCCCAGCAGGAAGTGTATGTGCTCCTTCACAGGAGTGAATAGTCTGTTTCAGGGCAAGGAAGGCTGAGTATGATACTGAGCTCCAGTCAGGTCCCTGTAATAAATCTACCTAAATTTACACATAAATACACCAAGAGTCTTAATCTTAGCATTCTTTTGCAGCATATCAGGGAGTTGTTTTATACATAAATGTAGTCACAGCTGCCATATTGGGTCATCTTACTGCAGTAATTCAGCAGGTATTGCTACAAATTTTTGGCAGTGATTATCATGTTTCTTCTATGCATCAGAAAGAATTATCTATTTTTGTCAGAAATTTTGTTGAGCATTTTTCTCTGGCCTACGGATTTACTTCTCTGTAAACCAGCACTAACCCTGTGCTACTTTTACTTTGGCCATTAAACAAATAAGAATTATGTGTGCTTGATCTGGTTTAGGTAGAGTTTAATTTTTATATAATATTTTTCTGGACTTTTGGAATGAGACTAAATTGTTTGGGGTAGGAGACAATTTTTAGCCTGCAGAGCCTCGGTTCTTAACCAAGAGAATATTCCATTTATAGTAGCTTTTGACTTCTTTATTTTGACTAGAGCATATTATGAATTCTGTCTGTAATTCCTAACCATGAAATCTTTGATTGCCACCTAGGGATATCTACCTCTGAGAGAACTTGAAACAGCTTTGATCACAGCTGTCAGGGCAGTAACATTGTTTTTAGTTTGAGACCATAACTCTTGTATTATAATTCATTTCTGGGTTTAAGCCACACACTGATTCAATAAAGACTGTCAGCAGCTAATAGTTTGGCTCACAGGAACTGAGAGAGAAATGGTTTCTTCTCTCACACAGCAAGCAACCCCCTGTTTAAAATCAGCAGTGTCCCAAGACACCATTTTCAGCATAGGCAGAATACAGGTAAGACAGAGATACCAACCCTTAGACATAAACAGAGGAATAATCAATATTAGAAAAGTGATTTTATATAACTACGAATAATTAAAAAAAAAAACTTACCAATATGTTGCAATGGTTATGTGTCAGAGATAATTACTTCCTTCAGAAATCCTAAATTATGCCAGATTTTTATAACAATCCAGTGAATTTTTCCTCATCAGAACAGCACTCACCTGCAGCTAATGCAGCATTTTCTTTACTACAACATCAACTAGCAAAATAAACCTGATCTCAGTGAAGACAAGAGTGACTCTGACTAGACACAATAAAAAGAGAGAAAACAAGCAATTAAGTGGTAGCTATGTAAAACTAATGGAAAGGTTACAATTTTTTGTTTTGATTTCTCCTTCAGTAATCTGGGTATATGGTTCAAATGAAAAAAAGTCCCTGCAAAGATGTCACAAGGCATGAATCCTGAATAGAGCATTGGTCACAAGGCATGCTGCATATGCACAGTGCTGCTGTAGGAGGAGTGGAGAAGGATGCTGAGACACAGTGCTGGCAGGTGGCACCTGCTGTGCTGTCCCTTGTCATGAACACAGGAATACACGATTCACACGGTAGAGAAGACAGCTGCATCTCATATTAGTTTGCCTTCGTGATTCCCTGTCAATAATGAGAAAACTCACATCTCTAAAAAAGGGTTTCACAATTAGATGCAGCTTGCAAATGTCAGATTCTGAACCTAATATGGAGTAATACTGGAGACAAGATTACACTGGGAAAGGAGTACAGAAAGAGACCTGGGGCTGCTGGTGGATGTCAGGCTCAGAGTGAGCCAGCTGTATGTGCCCTGGTAGCCCAGAGAGCAAAACCTATACCTGGGTGTTTCAAACACAGCATCACCAGCAGGCCAAAATATATGATTATCCTGCTTTACTCAGTGTTGGTGGAGCTTTATCTGCAGTGTCATGTGCAGTTCTGGGCCCCACAGTTTAACAAGGACATGAAGGTACTCAGCTACATCCAGAGAACGGCAACAGAGCTGGTGCAAGGGCTGGAAGAAACATCCTGTAAGAAAGGAGAAAAGAAAGCTGAGGGAAAGGAGGCAAGGAGACCTCATTTCTTGTCACAACTTTCCAATGAGGAAAGGTGAAGGAGTTGCTGATCTCTTCTCCCTTCGATCCTGGGGTGGGACATGTAGGAATGATTCAAAATGGCACCAGGGAAGGTTTAGACTGGACATCAGGAAACATTTCTTTACTGAAAGCCTGTTCAGACACTGGGACAAGCTTCCTAGAGAAGTGGTTGTTGTACCAACCAGTCAGTGTTTAAGAGACATTCAGACAATGCCCTTGAAAGTATATTTTAACTTTTGGGCAGCCCTGGTCAGAATGAGTCTGGTCCACCTGGACTAGGTGGTCATTGTAGGTCCCTTACATATAGATACTGCTGTATCTATTCTTGAAATCCAGGCTGGGTGGGCCAAAAGCTTGAAAGTTAGACTTTAGTTGAATATTTCTTTCAACTCTGCTGAAAACAAGAGTACCCAAAATTTTTCCAGTTAGACTTTAAATTAGTATTTCTCTCCTCTCTGTTGAAAATAAGAAGAGCCAATGTTGTGAGTTGGTTTGCTGAGTACTGTACTATTATTTTGCTCTTTTTCTCTGCCTTGAAACTGAGCACAGCTGGATAAAATGTAGAGAAAACTTCAGATTGTTTTTCATTATGTTGGCTCTGAATTGCTTCTGGTGACTCCGCTTGCTTTCTTAATTTATCTCTGCATAACAAGAAGTAGTTATTTTTGATCAGAGAACTGCTGATAGCTTCTATACTTATTTGCTGTGGATTTCTTTTATGAATACTGCCACATTCTGTTTGGTGGGGGGGAGAAATCATAGTTGTTACATGGTACCTATTATGCTGAATATCAAAAAGAGGATAATGAAATGATTATCAATCTCTTGGGTGCTAGGTCATAACCATTTCATAGGTAGAAAATTTCAGGAATTTTCAGAAGTCTCCTCTTTTAAGATTTGTGTGCCATGCATTTACAGATACAATATTCTAAAATGCATAATATATATTTTTCAATCTCCTGCTCAGATCACTGCAAAAGTAATAATCTTGCTGTCCTAGTTATTTTGCTTATGTTCTAGTTTTAGGAAAAAATAATTTTCCCTTAAAATATAGTCTTCAAAATGAAAAAAAAAACCAACAAAAAAACAAAAAACCTTTCAAAGCAAATAACTTTTATACTTTTATGTATATATGCATCCCTGCAACATCTGACTGCACCTGTCTTCACTCTGTCACCTGCCTTTCACTGCCAGCTTTTCAGAACACAGCTTGTGATGTTAGCACAGCACCTACAGGGCTGAGCCTGGAATCCACATAATCCTACATAGGATTCTTCCAATTAAAATCATAGTAAGCAGAAAATTATGCTTGGAAAAAGATGAAACTTTTATGGAATAGCTATAATAATAATGATGGACATTCTTTGATTTTTAGAATTTAGCTTGACCCTCAGAGGCATTTGTTGTCACAGGATGGTTGACATTGAAAGGAACCTCTGGAGATCATCTGGTGCAATGTCCCTGCTCAAGCAAGGCCATCTACAGCTGATTGCCCAGGTCATGTCCAAATGGATTTTAAATATTTCCAAGGATGGTAAATCCACTAAATATAATATTCCAACTTAGTTTCATCTCTGTTGTGCTCTAGAACTGTCAACCTTTCTTCTTCCTTTGTAGTGTCATGACCAGCCCTGCCAAGTTGTAAAAGATGTGATTTAAAAAGAAAATTTTAAAAAATTAAGAAGACAGAATTACAGTTGTTAGTATGTAAAGAAAAATCTCAGGATGAAAATGAATCAGCTTGGTTTTTTTTTCCATTTTGTTTTTTGCTTTTACAACTTGCAGTCATAAAACAGTCCAAGAAAAAGGCTTTTACAGATTATTTTTCTCAATATAAAATATTTTTTAAAAGAGGAAATTTGAAATGTGATGGAATCAAAATTCTCCTAAAAAGTGAAGATAAGGGATTATATGTGGAGGCTCCTTTTACTCCAGAAACTAAGAAAATAACATTTACCTTGAAAACCTTTTAATCATTTTTTTGGTTCTAAAGCTGTTGATGCAGCAGGATAGAAATACATTCACAATCTGTTGTTGATGATCTGTATTGTTAGAATTGCAAATGAAGACACTTTCTAGCAAAACAATAACAAAAAATGTTCTTGTCAAATCTTTCTGAATTTGTTTTTCCAGAGATTATTATTAACAACACTGATGTTCAGACAGGTGAGAAAAAGCAATCCTGATACAATTTTCCCTCCAATAGCACTTGCAATACATCTTTACAAGATATTTTTGATCTATTCATTTATCCAAAAGGATAAACATTGTTCAGGGATAGGTATTAACAAGCTGTGTAAAAAAAAAAAAAATATTTCTGTTTTATAAAAACTGGATGGGGAAATGAAATGGGAATTATTTTCTGTTTTGTTTATAATAGTTTAAGAAAAATGCATTAAATATTTCAAGTGGTTCCAAAACGCTTCAGAAATGATAACAACATATGTGTGTACTGTATAGGTTTTCTAAAGGGCTGTACTAATTTAGCTAAGCTCCATATTCTAATAGTCCAGTAAAATATATGGTGACCTTTTTTTAGTTGCATTAAGCATGACAATGATACAACATCCATGGAAAAATGCTCATGGCAATGATGATAGGCAGCTGGAGAGGGAATCCATTGGAGGAGAAAACCTGGCATGAGCTTTTCATAAATGCAGCTCATTTCCAAATTAAGGCATTGGTGGAAACTTCTGTTTAATGTGTATTCTTTTCTAGAATAAAGAGGACATTTGCTTTCTAGAGTAACATGACATAAGTTCCTTTAAATCTCTCTCTTGCTAAAATGGAACATTTGCATTACAATCACTTTTCCCTCCAGATGTCATTTGAAGCCTAATTCCCTAATAATTCTTTTAAATATTGGCTTATTTTTCATCCTGTTACTAGAAATGAAGCATTCATGCCCACAGCCTACTATTCACTCCAGAGATAAAAAAAAATGAGGAAATGACACAGCTTTCCTAGTGACATTAAATCCATTTAAGTTGTTTTTATTTCCTCCTCATTATCTCCCAGCAACTCTGATGTCTAATGTTTAAATTTACTTCAACCATCCTTAGTGAGATGCTCCTGTAGACATGGAGATCTCTTCACTGCTTTAAGATGTGGACTTTCTTAGCAACAGCACGTTTGAGATGACATTGGAGCAGCAGCATGAGTGGCCAAATAATTTGCCTTTCTTTTTCATGAAGGCAAGAAAAAAAAAAAAAATCAGCTCCAATGTTTAGTCTGGTTTTGAATTGTACATTAAATGTATGTTTTGCCTAGTGTAGGCTTTTCTGAGTGAAAAGGACCAGAATATAATAGGTAAAAGCTACAGTCCAGCTGAACTCTCTGGTGTTAGAATCTTGTAAGAGAGCAGAAAACATTTTTCAGAAGGTGGTTTTAGGGGTTAAAATTTTTAATTTTGGGAAACTGTAAAGAAAAGTCATAATCCTATCAGACTATTTTTTGTATTGGCAGGTTTTAGATGACTGTGAACCTGTGGAATACTTGCACAGGAACACAAAGCAATGCACAAGTCAGTAAACCATCCTTCCATGACTAGTATTGATTACCAACATCAAAACTTCAAGAGAAATATATCAATGGTGATTTGAACATTTTATATGAGTTTTGACACTAGCACAGTTTTTTGACTTTTTAAAAATTATGAATAGTCAAGAAGTCTCCTCATAAATAATTCAAAACTGTTACTGTTCTGACTTTTACAGAACATACAAATTACCTCCTGACTACAAGGGCAGGGCAAGAATATTTTTACCTTGATATCTAAAGACTCCGATCACTACAAATGAGGCTGCTTTGATCTGGGAATTTCAACTACAGATTGAGAAACCAAACTTTAAACATCTAAGCTTGAATATTTTGGCAGAGTTTCCAAATTTGAAGCTGATACTGCCTCTGAATGTCACCCATCACATAAAAAGGTTAATGAGACTCCTTTTAGTGTGGTGCAATGAAGTAACATGCTCCTCTGAGAATGGTACATGAAAGGATAAAACAGCATGACCCAAAATTTCAGTGAAATCTTGATAAAAAATACAATTAAGTGAGAAAAGTTTATGGTAGGGGAAAGTGAAGCTTAATTAGTTAGAAACCAGGCAAGAGCTTGAAAAAAATAAATTAATAATGTTTTCCTTCCTGAAACAGGCTTGGTTTTTAAGGCAGCAAAATTCATTTGGGGAATTTCTGAAATGCACATGGATATCCTAGCACCTATAAATAAAACGGCTTGGCCACAAATTTTTTTTTTTTTTTTCCTTCTTTTTTTTTTATTTTCTTCCTTTTTTTTTTTTTTTTTTTTTTTTTTCCCTGAAGTAAGCCATGCATTTCAATTAAATCTATTTACTACTGTTTCTTTCATCTTTTTGTCCAGATTAATTAGTGTAGAAACACATGGGGGGTTTATCCAGTCCCAATTTTTGTCACAGAAACAAAATAATGGTGGAAAAGGACAGTATTTTGAGGAGCAGCCACTGATTTCAACTTTGCCCTTGATGCATAAGCACACAGGGAAACACATCCCAAGAATTCAGTCAAGACAAAGATGAGAGTATATTGAAACAGTATGGAAAGCTTGCATGACAGAGTGAAGGAATAATAACCTGTGGATATAAAAACTTTCTCTAGATACAATCCTTAGGATTCAGAACATATTTTTAATGTTCTTGAGTGTTTTAAAGGTACAGCAGGCAGTAAAACACTCTGTGATGAGTGATATCTGGTCATAATGCTTGCATGGAGTTTACAGGAGCATTGAAATCAATCTGGGTCTTCCAGCAGTGCCCTGAAGGACATATTTCTAAATGCACTCCACACCCCAGGAGGGATGCGAAGCAAATGCAAACTTACAGAAAGACTCAGGAGCAGAGGCAGCAGTTTCCCCCCACAGCTGGCAAAGAGTGATTTATGAATAACTGTGCTGTGTGCAGAAGGATGAGGCAATGCCATCAGGAGAGGACTGAGTTAACGAGACAGCCTGAAAGCTACAGATTGCAGCTTTCAGCATTAACAAACTGGCTCACTGGGAAGAGGGATACAGCTTTCAAAACAGTGATTAAGTTCATTGAGCCAGACACCTCTGAGTAGTTTTGCTTTTTCCTCATAAGGGAAGGGGTGAAGTGCAAAGCAGCCTTGTCCTCTGCCCACACATGCTCTACTGTACCATGGAAATGGTTTCTCCTAAGTTTTAGTCACTTAGGCTTCTGAGAAATTAATATCCCTTTAAAAATGTTATTCATCACTTACTATGTGACTGGAACAGAATGTAAAAAAAAAAAAAAAAAAAAACAGAAAAAACAAGACCTGCAGTAACAGTTTCAAGATTAAAAATCTGAAAAGATGCATATTCTAGGATAAAGTGTGAATCAGATAAGAGACAAGAGAAAGCCTAAAATCACAATGACTTGAATAAAAGCTAGATTAAAGAAAAAGTGAAAATGCTAGAGATCTTCTTGGAGAAAATAAATAGTCTGTATGAAGATGAGTGTGACATTTGAAATAAAAGAATAGGAAAAGTGCATACTCTGATTATGACTCCAATAGTTATATGAGAATAAGGGGTATATGCATTTTCTATTTACAGCCAATGGAATGAAAAATCTGATGAATAACTCATTAAGATAACTTCACTATATAAAAGAATTTATGTTATCTATCTCTACCTTTTAAGTAATGCATGAATAATACCAATGCTAATTAATTTTCTAATTATTATTATTTATTATTTAATTTTTATCTGACTTTACAAGAGATGCAAAATGTCTTTGCAAAAAAATTTACTAAGGGGTGTGTTTTCATAGTACAGAAACATTCTTTTATAGCTACAATATCTTGTACCCTGGAAATGGCACTTCTCAAGTATTTATGAATATCAAAGAGGGTGGTAAAAAAGAAAGAGACATAAAAAAATTCTACAAGAGTGAAAAAAATCCAAGAAAAATAATTCCTTACCCAGTTAAATACCAAAGACTAACTGACGACTGGATGATAAAAGTTTTAGGGTGCATTAAAGTCATATTTCCATGGTATATGCTGGTTTAGTGCATCTCAGAGAAATTATCACTCAATTCTTTCTTCTTCAATTTCCTCATTTAATATCTTTTTCTGGTCCAATTTTTCTCTCAGAGATGACCTGCTATGTACTTAATTTAAGACACTATTCTCATGTGTACTTAGCTTTGCAAGGTGAAGCTTCTTTTAAAATTCAAAATAAATGCTTTCTTGCACAAAATTTTGTCTTTCTTTCTAACACTACTAACCATCTAATAAATAAATAAATAAATAAATAAATAAATAAATAAAAACTTAGGTAGTTACATCCCAACCATCAACATTTTATTTTTTCCCCAAAGCATGATGATATTTGGCAGGAATTGCCAAACTGAGGAAAGAGCGACCTGATATGAAGCTGTGATCAAGTGCCCAAAACCTTCCCTTATTAGAGCTATTGATAATATTTTAATTCATGTTTTTTCCAACAGAAAATAAGGGTTTTTTTTACAGAATCACAGAATAATTGAGGTTGGAAGGGATCTCTGTAGGACATCTGGTCCAGCCTTCCCCTGTTCTATCAGGGCCATTTAAAGTCAGTTTCTCAGGACTATGTCTAGATGGATTTTGAGTATCTCAGAGAATGGAGACTCCACAGATTATCTTGGCTGCTTTTGCCAGGGCTCAGTGCATGTTAAGTGACACAAGAAGCACATTAGAATGAGCCTTTAATCAGTTTTTCTTTCCATATTTTCACTGTCACCATTTTACATGTCTGCATCTGTGTTTCAGAGCTGAGCTAATATTTATATGCAACTGCAAGAAGGTAAAGCTGAAAAGAATTCTAAGGATAATGCATCAAAAACGTGATATTGTCTCTATAGCATATATTGTTATGAGGACTTTTAGGGTAGCATTATTAAGTAATGACACAGAAACATGTAAGAAATAATTAACTATTGCTTTGGTAATTATATGACCTTAGAATTTTATTCTCAGCAGTTAACTTTGTTTTGCTAGCAAAAACATTTGTTTTTAATGGGAAGTCATAATTAGTTTTATTCTAGTTTTACAACAGAAAATTAAAACTTTACTTTGATGGCAACCCCAAAGACATAATTAATTTTCAAAATGCTTGCAAAGGTAAAGATTAAATTATTAACTGTTACTACTGCAGAATAGCATCTCAAATCATTACAGAACAGTTCTGTACATGCTTTCTGGGTTGTTTATTTTTTCTTTTTTTGCGTGGTTTTTTTTTTTTTTTGGAGAGGAAGACACAGAGGATAGGATTTATAGGATTTGTTAGTTTATTTTTATTTGTTATTTATTATTTGGCACCATGTGCCAAATTACATTGCAGTTTTCCGCAGTGGTTGTTGATGTTTCTACACAGGTATGGAAGGCTAGGCAGGAGACTACTTCTGTAGGAACCCTAGTTAGACTATTATCATTCCAAAACAAGATAACAGTGGCAAATTTTAATTATGGAAGCTGTGGCTGTACTTACAGAATTAATGTATCCAGTTCTAAAATACAAATTTCCATGTTTTAGGGCACCAAATTAACAACAACAACAACAATAATAATAATAATAATAATAATAATAACAACAACAACAATAGTGTTCCTCTAAATTTTGTTGCAGAGATTTCAGTAAATAGTTTTGAATCTGCTACAGGTATTATGTAAATGCCTGTTGATCTACTGTGAGAATTTTATTCTTGTACTGGAGAGATAAATTGTAACAGCAAAAAATAAAAGCCATTAATGTCAGGCACAATTATCTTTTATTCAAACGGTTATCTTTCCTGTAATCAAAAAAAATCTGCATTTAGGGGAAAATTAGATTCTTTCCAGTGATTAAATATATATAGCATGGCATTAATACCTTTTTTATATTTACTCGATCATTTGTAATTTTTTTCAAAACAAATTGGTTGCTTAATGCAACTACAATTCAAAATAGTTTCTGGGGGAAAAAAACACAACAGCATATGCTAATAATATTGTTTTTAGTGCCTTCTCTAAACTGAGTTTTCCCCATGGTCTGTAAAGAGTTCCTGGCATTGCTAGTTCAGATGTTAGCTGTTGCTGTACAAGGGAAATGAACACTCAGCACCTGTAGGAGCTTCCTTTCTGTAACTCTTCTACTTTTAGCTTGCAGCAGAAGCATGTTCCTAAACCTCTTGCAGAAGACTTTTTGCCTGCAAGAATAAAATGTAACAAAAATTGCTAATTAATGCAGCTGGATGTATTCCTGACAATATGCCAGTTCCATCCTGACAGCACCCAGAACCATATGTCCTACTTCAAGAAAAATCTCAGTTCAAAATCATCTGTGAAAACTTGACCTACCATTTCTTGGGGCAGTATTCCAGTTAAAAACTTGAAAGAACCACATCCACTCACTTCACACAAAAATGAAATACAAACATGAAATAATTCATAAATCCTTATCATAAAATAACGTAACAGTTTTTACTGTGGCCAACCACTGTGACTTCTGAGGATTAATAGCAAACCTTGCATCATAATTCCTGAAATCTGGCAATCTCCTCAAATCTCTCATTTTTGCAGCCCCAAAGCTATTCCCACAGGCTTAGCTTTGTGTCAGATACTGTGAGAGATGCACCCTTAACCTGCTACTGGGTTCTTCCCTCCCATTTCATGTACTGGGAAGCAGCACACATCAGGAAATCACTTTTTCAGGGGGAGGAAGAGTAAGTTAGAGGGGAGTGAGTCAATCTGTATTCTGCTGCTTTCTGTCTTTGTGCTTCAGTGGCTGCATTTTTATCTACATCAAAGGGCTTTGCTTTACTTTCTCACCTAGGTTTCCTCCTCTTTTGTGCTAAGGTGGGAGTAAAGAATTCACTATGCTGAAAAGTTGACTCTAAAGGGAATAACATGTGTTAAGTGTTGGTAAACAGATTCCTATTAGAGATATTTCTACTTTTTTTGCTACTTTTTTATGCAAGGTGAGTAAATATTAACTCTTCATTACCATAAACAGAGTAACAGTCAAGCAAGCAGATGAAGTATAAAAAAACCAGGTGCAGTTGTCTTTCACAAATATGAATATCAATTAGGTGATCAGAGTTGGGAATTTCACCTGATTGATGGAAAGACTTTTTCTAATGAAAGGTCTCTTTTACAGTGATTGTCTAACAGCAATCAAGGCCTAGATTTGTCCAAACATCTCAGTATACAAGCAGTTCTTTATCTGCATGGTCTCAAACAAGTTTTCTTATGATTTATCCTAATTGTGAGTAGGAATGAAGTATTATGGTTTTTTTTCCAAGTTGCTTTATTATACTGCAGAAAAATTATTTAAAAGTAAAATGTAACCCTTTTTCACTGTTTTAGCCAAGTTAAAGATGAATCCAAGTCCAAGTTCTATTAGAGATTCACTCAGCTATGCACATTAATATGTGATGTCCAACATTAACTTGTCAGGAGGAAATACAACCAGGGGTTTCCAGTTCCCAAATGTAATTTACTCTAGAAATCACTCTCAATGATTTCTACTTCCATGATAGATCAAAAGCAAGTGATCCTGCTTTGGATTTTCACCTCCAAAACCTTTGACTCATCTTTACAACTTCTGCTTCTCAAGGTGTCAAAACAAAAGTAGCTCCGGGATTTCTAGAAGATTATACAAAGGCAGAGGAAGGAGATAAAAGGTTGAACTTTTTTACTGTACAACCCCTTTCATTTTTAGGTAATGTCACAAAGTACTTTGCAAATATCCAAGGGAAAAATCTGCAAGTTCTGGTTTTCCTGGTTTCAGTTTTGTTTGCCACCTATGTGGTCCCTTCCTCCAGGGAAACAGTGGGAGTGACCAGTGCTCTGGAAAAAATCCTCTAAGAAGGGTGCAATACTGTACTGGCTTGAAATAGTCTGTGGTCATTAATAAGGAGATTAACTGGATTGTACAGGAGCTGTTCCTTGTCCAGCACTGCTGTGAGTAGGCTTTATAATTTAAAAAATGGGAGACAATGTAATTCTAGAATTCAAAATGTTCTTGATATGTTGTAGAAGTGTACTGAAATAAAAAGATGCAACTGGATGGGAACAGTTATGCAGCAGTAGGCATAACATGTGTACATAAAGTGCTGAGAAGAAATATCAATGGGACTACTATACACAAGACACAAAGAAATCCTTCTTCATTAATCAGCATGACTAAAGTCTAATTAGGGTATTACATAAATGCATTTTAAAAAGTCAGGGGAAGAATGTCAAAGGAGATGTGGCCTAGAAAATGTATTATTTTAGAAAATACAGGGGTTATAATCCAGAAGAAAAAGAGAAATTATAAAAATAAATAAACAAAACAATACTTCACTACCCTACAAAATGTAAAATATCACCAAAAGGGGAAAAAAATATGTTCCTAATTCATGTGGCTAAACCAGAAAATAGTCTTGGAAGCGCTAGATCAGATAATCTAAGGATAAGGAACCTCCACGTTTAGAAGGTTTTAAATGAAAGATTTTAATGAACAACTATTTTAATACAAATGGTTGCTGTCATGCTGACCTGGCTTTGTCTGTGTTGGCTTGGCTGGCCCTCTGGCTTCTGCTCAGAATGAAGCTGTGCAGCAGTGAATTAAACTCACATGACTGTTCTCCCTCTGAAGCAGTCCTCTGAGGTTTGAATGATGCCCAGTTCATTATGCACACCATGTGCTCCTTATTATTAAACATCTCTGGAGGAAGACTGGCTCAGAGCCATCTTTAATCAGGGCATGGGACATCATTAGAGAGGAGTAGATCCAGCATTCTCTGCACCTTGCTACCAATGACCAATGGAAGATTGTCTATAAAGAGCACAGGACATCCACATGTTTAGGCAGTTTTATTCTCATGTTATCTATGCACCAGCTCATGATGTACGTGCTCTGGTGTTCACCTGTAGAAATGAGTGATTTCGCACTCTCCACTATAGCAATGACATATCCTGACCTGAAGAAATTATAGCTAAAAAACTATATTTTAACTGCTGTTGAGCTCCAGAAGTGCAGCAGTGGTGAGCTTCAGGCTCATAATTATAGAGCAACACCCCCAGGATTCCCAAGAAGGTCCATCCAGTTCTGGAGTACTGCACCTCTCCTGTGAACCAGTGAGCAGACCTGTCTCAGGAATAGTCCCAGTAGGATGAAAAGCTCCAGGCCATATTCCTACATGCCTTAAGTAAAGGTCCTGGGTTCTGTAAGGGATGAGCAATTTCCAAAGCAGTATGAGAGGCAGTCCTGCTTTTAATTGAAAGTACTGTGGCCTGACTTGACATACACCAGAGCAACTTAAAAAATCTCTGCTGCTCTCCTAGCAAATAAGCCATTTTCCCCTACATCTGTCAATATTGTCATACCATTATCCAGACCCTATTTATGTATACATGGCAAGGTTTGCACAAGCATCTGGGGCTTTCTTTGTGCCCTGAAATTATACTAAACCTTTAATTTTTTTTTTTTTCCATACAGCATCAGGAAGAAAAGGAATGATTGTGGCTGGAGCTCCTCATTTCAAAAGAGAAATTAGAGGATGGTGCTTATAATTGGAACTGTGTCAACTTTGAGATTGTGGACAACTGAAAAAGAAGTTGGATCAAATAGTTGAATTGGAACAACATCATGAAGAGGCAAGCATGTGGACTGGTATGAAAACAGAGATTGAAACCAGTACTAATTACAGGAAAGAAGAAGGAAGGAAGGAAGGAAGGAAGGAAGGAAGGAAGGAAGGAAGGAAGGAAGGAAGGAAGGAAGGCAGGAAGGAAGGAAGGAAGGACGGAATGAGGAAGGAAGGAAGGAAGGAAGGAAGGAAGGAAGGAAGGAAGGAAGGAAGGAAGGAAGGAAAGGAAGGAAGGAAGGAAGGAAGGAAGGAAGGACGGAAGGAAGGAAGGAAGGAAGAAGGAAGGAAGGAAGGAAGGAAGGAAGGAAGGACAGGAAGGAAGGCAGGAAGGAAGGAGGAAGGAAGGAAGGAAGAAGGAAGAAGGAGGAAGGAAGGAAGGAAGAAGGAAGGAAGGAAGGAAGGAAGGAGGAAGGAAGGAAGGGAAGGAAGGAAGGAAGGAAGGAAGGAAGGGGAAGGAAGCGAAAGGAAGGAAGGAAGGGAAGGAAGGAAGGAAGGAAGGAAGGAAGGCGATAGGAAGGAAGGAAGGAAGGAGGAAGGAAGGAAGGAAGGAGGAAGGAAGGAAGGAAGGAAGGAAGAAGGAAGGAATGGAAGGAAGGAAGAAGGAAGGAAGGAAGGAAGGAAGGAAGGAAGGAAGGAAGGAAGGAAGGAAGGAGGAAGGAAGGAAGGAAGGAGGAAGGAAGGGAGGAAGGAAGGAGAAGGAAGGAAGGAAGGAAGGAAGGAGGAAGGAAGGAAGATACGGAGGAAGGAAGGAAGGGAAGGGAAGAAAGGAAGGAAGGAAGGACAGGAGGAAGGAAGGAGGAAGGAAGGAAGGAAGGAAGGAAGGAAGGAAGGAAGGAAGGAAGGAAGGAAGGAGGAAGGAAGGAAGAAGGAAGGAAGGAAGGGAAGGAAGGAAGGAAGGAAGGAAGGAAGAAGGAAGAAGGAAGGACGGAAGGAAGGAAGGAAGGAAGGAAGGAAGGAAGGAAGGAAGGAAGGAAGGAAGGAAGGACAGGAAGGAAGGAAGGAAGGAAGGAAGGAAGGAAGGAAAGGAAGGAAGGAAGGAAGGAAGGAAGGAAGGAAGGAAGGAAGGAAGGAAGGAAGGAAGGAAGGAAGGAAGGAAGGAAGGAAGGAAGGAAGGAAGGAAGGAAGGAAGGAAGGAAGGAAGGAAGGAAGGAAGGAAGGAAGGAAGGAAGGAAGGAAGGAAGGAAGGAAGGAAGGAAGGAAGGAATATCAGAAAAGAATAAGGGATGACATTAGCATCTTGGAAAAATCTTTGGGGTCTTCTAACTGAGATGTGCTTGCTCTGTGTTTATAGTTGTTATCAAAATCCGTAAGAGTCACAAGTCAACCCATCTCATTTAAGATTCCTTTAATTATAGTGGGTGTTTGAGCAATGTCTTCATTCTGTAAAACTTGTATTTATGAGAGCAAGTACAGATTTTATTAAATCAGCCATCCGTATGATACGTATTGAGTATGAAATAGATGATTACCATATAAATTGGAGACAAATCTGAATTAAATACTGATCCATCCAAACCTTTAACAGCCAGAAAACAGCCTAATTGTCATGGATTTTGAAGGCTCTAATGGTTTCGATGAATACTATAATACACACAAAGGCAAATTTTAAACCATTAAAAAAACTCCAAAACACAGACGTTCAAATTATTTGTTGGGAGTTGTAAAAAATATAGTGAGAGGCAACAGAATTTAAAATCTAATAAAAAATGCCTAAGCCTGAAAAGAAAACTTCAGTGCAGTGATTAGCACCTGTATGAATGAAGTCAATTTCTAACCTTTCTGGTACAGATGAAGTATGTCAAGAGAACAAGATTACACAGGGAAAAGGTGACAGCATTATTGTTAATTTTTTTAATTGATAGCACTATAGCTGGTGGTTGGTTGGTGGGCAGGTTTGCTCTATGTTTTCCTCATAACCTTATGAATAAACAAATTAACTATAAGCTTTCTGTCTAGACAATGCAAGACAGGAAAATGTATAACAGAAAGTAGTTTTCTATTCTGCCTTCCATGGTGTACTGCAGCTAAACAGAAATTGAAATTGCTTTATGACTTACAGGAATGGCCATGTGTCTTACTCTTCCTCTACCTGGATTAGTTCATTTGCCAAGCATTATGTAAGAGAAGATTTGCATGCTCTCTGCTGTACTGAGCCAAAAGGGACAAAATCTGACCTGCATTAAACAGACAGGTTTTGTGTATTATCAGGAGCAAGCAGAGCTGTTGTAGCTGTAACAAATTCCAACCACATTGAAGCTGAGGTAAGATAAAACAGGTGTGCATTGCTGAGTAATGTCTGGATATGGTTGGTAAATCTTTTGCTTTCTCAGTTCTGTGATGGCAAAGCAGGCAAAGAAGCATTCCAATAAACTGCATTCACAATCCCTTCTTTCTCTTCCCACAGCACTTTCATCTATAAATGCCTTGCCTTGGGAACAACTATTACTGCTGGTTTCTGACTAACACTTTGACTTTGACTAAGGGGCTGAACTGAGAATAAATTTCACTCACACTATCCTTCCATTTAACCACTGACCACCAGGAGATACCAACATTAAGTTTTCCAATGTGGTGATTACACATCAGTCAGTTCCTTCATTTAGATTTTATTTCCATAGGCTGCTTGGAAGAGCATCCAATGAAAGTGTGTGAAAGTGTGTGAAGTTAAAGCATCATCTGATACTCTGGCCTCAGACAGAAGCCACAAGATGTTCAGCTGAATTTTATCAGCTGAAAAATCTATTCTTGTCTCCTAGGTGTTCAAAGATCAACAATTAAAACCCGTGCTTCAGGAATTCTGCTTTCTGAAATGTTGAAATTAGTCTTATTATTATATAGATTTAAAAGTACTCTTTTTTCTCCTCAAAACAGTATTTTGGATGAGTAAACTTTTATACTATTCATGGCCTGTACATATTCTTGGAAATCATGGCAAATTATTTTGTGTTATGTTTTGTCCTGAATTCTTGAATAACTGTGATATACATTTTACTCTGTCTCTGTTCAAGAGAACACCATCAAAATTTCTGCTAATTATTTTTAATCATTTCAATCCCTTACCTGGTCTATGTGCACATGTTGTTACTACTAAATGTATTGAGCTTTTTGTCATAAAAAGATTGACCCACTCTGTCTTCTACATGTTCCTGATTTTCACATTCAATGAGTTAATTACATTAATGTTAAAACAGACTTTGGCAGAACCTTAAATGCTCAAATTTTTAATATGTAAATTGATCAGAGTTCAACATCAAAGTTGTGTTGAATAATATTTTATCTTTTGTTCATGACATGGAATGGAATAGCACAAACTTCCTTAAAATAAAACAGGAGCAAGAATAGTTATGGTGGTGATTAAAATCTTAAGGGAAGCCAAAGAAAGCATCAGCAGAAAGGATCACTTTTTGCAGTCCTTTTTAAAAATTATGCCAGTAGACATAAAACTCATAGATCAAATTATTTCTCCTTGGTTCATTAGACCAATCACCTTTTATTGAACTGCACAATTTTCATTAAGTATAAACTAAATATGGCAGGCAGTGAATAAGCTGTCTTGTACTTAAATAAGATGGTTAAATTATTTTTGTAACAACTAAAAATCCCAGTTTAGCTATTGAGGGTCACCCAGGAGAGCTTTCTATTTTGAGTTAGATATTTTGCAGATTTTTAAGCCTTTCAAAGCAATTTTTTGAAATCTTTCAAATTTGGTTATTATTCAAAACCTGTGAAACAGAAAAATAAATATATTTAATCTGAAATGAAACAGGAAAATCAATAACACATGTAATCTATTAGGGTATGGTAAATCCACGCAAAAATATTTTTATCTATCTTTCCAATTGTGGTGGAAATATTCAACATAATTTATGCTTTTAAAATCAGTGGAAATTTTAGGTTTTAATTAAGGGGAGTTTTTTTTTTATTTATTTCCTCCTAATGAAACCTATTTCTAACCAGAAGACTCATAATTAAAAAATTTCATATCAGCTGGTAAAATTGATTCCAAGAGGAATAAATTGGTTTTGAGTTATAAAAGTTTCATTTTGAAATTATTAATCTGCTACAGAAAATACTGTGGACTTCCTATATGGCAAATGAAAGAAATTATATTTCTGTGGTAGAGGCATATTTTTTTTTTTTCCCTAAGGTTAAAATGTCATCCAGAACTGATACCACTGAAGCTGTAATCAGTACCTAGTTGGATCAGATTCTTCATTACTCCATTCTTGAATTATCCAATATAAATGTGTGCTTTTAATTTATATTCCCTACTTGGTCACAAATTGACAAATTCATAGGAATATGAAATAATTAAGGGAAATAATTATCATTTTGTTTGGGAAAAGAAAAAACTGAGTGCCTTGTTTCCTGCAAAATTAGATATAGAGCTGGTGTAGCTACCCACCGACCAGTTTTAACACCTTCTTACGCCCATGTTTGCAGTTACAGAAAGCTGCACTAGATGGATTCTAATATTTGATCACTTCTGGAACATGTTACAGTCAAAAGACATCTCTTGCTACAACTGGAGTGCTGTAACTGCACAAAAAAACCCCCAGATAGTGGTCTCATTATTTTTATAAAACGCAATCTCCTTTTCAAGACACTGCTGTAATCATTAACATCTTGTGCTCACCATCAAGTTATGTCACCATAACCCTAAATTTGCACACTGTAAATGCAGTTAAGGTGCCTATGCACAGCCTTCCTGATGCTGAACACATATGAAGCCTTCCCAACACAGACATGGCCTCAGCTCCAGGTCTGACAACATTCATTTGTCTGCTGTGCTGCTTGATAAACCCAGGGTAACTGTTGGATCCTCTGCATCGTTCCAGCTGCTGATACCAAATAACTGTGTAAAAGCCAGCAAACACCCTAGCAAGGTGCTGAGACAAATCAAAAGAGCTTGGGGACATCCCACTTTACATGCTGGGAAGATAGTAATGGTAGGATGAACCTTGCCAATGTTTTTATGTTTATTATGTTTGCAATACTGACCTTTGCTTTCAGAAATGGGAAAAAGACTTCAGATCATTACTCCTGTGATTCTACAACAACAGGCTATAATCAAGAGATCAGGACAAGAACATTTTTAAGAGTCTAGATGTTTCCATTATTGATGTTGGTAAGAAGCATCCCAATCCATGTTTCTGCATGGTACTTTCATGTATTTCCTAATGTAAACTCAGAGCTCTTCTTTTGCACCCATTTCACCTCTACAGGGTCTTAAACCATAGGGGCAATCACAAGATGAATGATTTAATATTAATTTCCAGAAGAAATGCCCCGTAACCTTTGAGTGTTCCAGTAAAAAAAAAACTTGATTTCTCATTCAATGTTCCCAACGTGGCCTGGGATTAAGACAGTATCAGTACCTGATGTCAATAGCAGACGTGTTGAAAGTATTGGAAGGCATCAACTTTTTTCAGCACCTATGGGCACTGATACTGACAGCCATTACCACCTGTCTGCTGGCAACTTGCCCATGCCTGTGGCTCCATCTCAGCAGGTATTTTTGACTCTTGTAGTCCTGGATTTGTTTAGACTAAAAGTTTTAGTTCATATCTCATACACTAATAGCATTCATCTCAGTTATTTTAGAGTTAATGGCTCAACTTCTATTACTGAGTGCAGCTGGTTAATCTAGTGAACAGACTTGCTTAAAAATAAAAAAATAAAAGCAATTATAAGTGTGATAAGAATGACAATTTGTGTTAAACAAGCATCTTGGTTACTTTCACAGATATGAGGCATGTAAAGGGCATTGCTGTTTACCACGGGTCACCCATCTTTGCAGTCACATACTACAACACAGTAAATGACAATACAAAAGGAACATATTCAAGAATTAACTCTGACAACTTTATTGTTGTTTAGTCTCTCTACAAAATAAGTTAAGAAAAAAGTAGTCCTGAATAATTCCTTTTGCACAGTTGTTTGATGATATCTCCCACATCAATTTGTTTTTTCTTTAATAAACAGTGCCTAGTGGTATCTATATAGAAAAATAGTTTTCCCAGGCAATCCACTTTCCTGCAGCAGTGCTTTGTGTGCTGATTATTTCAGAGCATTCACGTCCTCTTTTCATTTCACACGAAGGAAGTAATTTATTCCATTGTACATGGCTCTATCCCATCCTCCTCACTTCCTCTTTTGCCCTCAATTCCACTGTGCTGTGCTCTGTGTATTTCTATCTAAGAGCCATCACAAACCCCCAGTTGTCACCTCTAATGCCTTTGCCTGCTGTGAGAGCTGGACAGTGCAAGCCAGCTCCCTGCCAGGTTCCTGCCCCACAAGATATTGAGCAGGAGGAGATCAGCCTTTAAACCACAGAATGACTGAGTGAAACCACTGCTCACAGCTTTACAGCTTTGCAGTGCTGTGGAAGCACAGTGGCTGACTCTAAATTTGGCATCAAAGTCTACTGGAAGGTCAGTACATTCCTGCTATGTGTTCATTCACTGTGTTTTCCTCCCGAAGGAATCACTGGGATTATTGCTCAGAATAACTGATTCCACTGTGCTCCAGGTGATGGACAGTGGGCAAGACACCATTTAGGCACCAAAGAAGCCTCTCACACCCATTGTATATCTATGTTTATGTATGTAAAGAATAACAGACTGCTCCATCGTGCTCTTGAATCTGGTGAGCTAATTTGCCTTAACTTCAAAATGATTGCCCACCAAATTAAATCTCTGTTGCATGCCATGCACTTTGTATCTGAATACCCTTGAGTGAGAACAGAGCAATGTGAATTCTGCTGTTTAACAGAAGCTGTTTAAAAGAAGTCTGCTTCCAGCTGACAGTGGTGTTCAGAAAAAGCAACAATTAGAAGGATTAGGAAATCTGTGAAAAAGACAATAATACAATTTTGGATCATAGTTTTGTAATTATAATGCACAAGAATATCTAATCTGGTTTCTCATTCAGAACACTTAAAATAGAACTTGAAATTATGCTAGAATATTCAGCTCCAACTGATTATTTTTTGTTTATCTGGGCTATGCCTCAACAAACATTGCAAAAAGAAAATTACAGGAAAAATCCTTATCAATAGTAGCAGAAGTCTTAGTGGGGAAAAAAGAAGATGTAAAATATTAAAATTAAATTCCCCATCAAGGCAAATCAGGGATATATTGAAAAAACATCACAGTAATGTTTTTCTTTTGATTACAATCTTTTACTGATTCAAGCAGAATGGAAGTGAAATAAAGTTATTTTGCAAATACCCTAACCAGTGATTCCTCATTTTCTTCTATAATCATGTTTATTCTAACTCTTCAAATTTCAGCAAAGTAATTGGAAGTACAGGAGTATATAAACATGTAAAAATGTAAAATATTAATGGCAAAAAACTAAAAAAATTACAATTTATAAGATACTATTAAAGGCCAGACCCCTAAAATCTTCTGTTGGTTCTGTGAAAACCCAAAGAGTTTTTATGATTAATCCAGCAGCATGAAAATATTCAAAATGCTTTTGACAATACAGAGTATTGCATTTTGCCTCCATCTTTTTAAGTCTGTACTTATTTTTAAGCTCTTTTTTTTTTTTTTTTAAGACTAAGTGAGCAAAAAAAGTGTTTTCTTTTATACGTCATATATATTCAGATAACCACATCTCATAACTTTCATTTCTGCCTGTGTTTGTCATAGTATGAAAAACGCAAGCACAGGCATGAAATATGCATCTGTGACATCACGAAACAAAAGTACAGATTTCTCAAATAAAACCATAGGGGCCAACTTTGTTTTAAATGAGCACGTGTAAACAAACTATGCATCATATTAGTGTTTGCCTGCAGCCTATATGTAACTCCTATAATTTGCATGTCTTTGAAGTGATGGATGTTTAAATATAAAATGTCAGCTTTATACCTAAATTTACCTACTACTGAAACTCATTAAATATGTCCATCTTCAACCTGTCCTTTATCCTGTTCCACTGTGGAGATCATAATTTCTTTTCATTATGAAAACATAGCAAGACAGAAGAAGAGAATCTGTAGGAAGGCAGGAGAGATGAAAAGATCAGCCCAACACTTTAAAGTTTTGAAACTTCGATATGACACTCTGTAAGACAGTATCTATGTTTATCCTGTATTTATCATCATACATACTGATGCTTAGAGAAATCGACCTTAGTTTTGTGTTTTGTGATTACCTAATGGTAAAAACTAGTATCAGAATTAAGAAGACACACACATCGTCTGATTATACAAAAATATTTTTAATTTCAAAATAAAACAGTTTGATAACAGTTCCACCCTCATTTACTTTCAGTTCAGGAGTTTGGTTTTTGGGAATGTGAAGTTGTTTACTTGTCTCTTTCTAGAAAGCTGATGACATTGCTTCAAAAAATTATCAGAGGCTCCATTAATTTTATAATCTTTCAGAATATATCCAATCACCTTCTTCAGGTACACAGTGGAACTCAAATACCACGTGGCACTAGTTTGAAACTCAAACAAAATTCTGATTGACAAAAGAACTGCAAGACTGCAGTGTATTTCATTCCTAGGATCAGTGAACAGGCTAACAAAAAATCAGGCACACCTGAAATTGCACTGGTCTCTGTGAATTAGAGAAGCTGGGAACTGCCACTGTTAATTACAGTTTAAGAGCTTGGATTTAATCCAGGTGATTAAACACATGTTTAGACTGCCCTGAGCCTGATCATTTCCGTGGAGAAGTGCCCTGCCTTTCACACCCCATGGGAGTTTGCATCCACCCCCAGGCACCCACAAGTGCAGAGCACTTCTGGGGAGCTGTTGAGCCCTCTTCTCTTGCCAAACAAGTCAGACTGCAGGAAAATAATTTGTAATTAATTTCCCTGTTCCTGCCACAAGACAGAAGGGTACCAGACAAAATTAAGCCATAACCTGTTCTGTGGGCTGTGTGTCCGCCCACCCATAGTCGATGATTGCTAAGTGCCCCCAAAGTCCATCAGCTCGTGGCAAAGACAGGCTGAGATTCAGAGAATTCTGGGTTGCTTTTCTTGTAAAAACATTTTGTGTCTATTCACTTCTCACATTACTCTGCCCCTGGCTAAGGCAGGATGTGTTCTGTGTTTTGTTCTGGTTTTTAAAGACTCGGGTAATAGCTGTATCTTTTGCCTTCAGTTGTGTTCCTCAATCTAATGTGCTGTTAAGGAGAGAAGCTTCAATTTTCTTTCTGCTGCTAATGAAGCAAGTGGGTATTTGGCTTGCTTCTTCAATCAGACCTGTAGTAATTGAAAGAAAAAGGATTAAAAAGTACAAAAGTGTGCTCTTAGAAGAAGAATAATGTCCTGACATATCCCAGCCTCATTGTTTTGTAAACAAGCTAGTCAGATTTCAGTCCAATAGGCAGAATTCACAATAAAACTGAGATGGTTTTGCTCAAAATCAATATAATCACTTCTAGAGTTGTCATCAAATGTGAGAATAACATCATGAAGAAGCTGTGCCTTGCAAGTTTTGTGCTTAATATTTGATCCCTGAAAACTGTCTGTAATGAGAACTGCTTTGATATATGCAATCATCACACTGTAAAAAGAAAGCCAAACAACAGACAGAGAACAATTAACTTCAATGACTGTAGTCAAACAAGTGTTGAATCAAATCTGATCCAAACAAGACTTTCCTCAGGTATGGGTAGAGAGAAGTAAAAAAAAAAAGTTCCAAATCAAAGCAAAAGTTCAAAGGAGATTCAGTAAGGGAAAAATGTCTTAGGCTCACAGAATTACACAAGAACCTTTGCAAAAGAGAAAAGATTAAAGGTGTGCTTGTTCTGCCAGCTGAACCATCAGCTGTACTTAGAAAAGGAAATCTGAAAAAAAAGAGATCTCTTTGTTTATTAAATTATCTCAATAATTATATATAAATGATAACAATACAAAATCACTGGTTATACAAGAAAGATTTTTAAAATTCTCATATCTTAGTCTCTTAACATGAAAAAATCATCTTAACATGGAAAAAAGAAAAGTGATAAATGCTATTGCAGTTTTAATGCAGAAAATATTCTATGCTCAGTGTTGATTTTTTATGACACATTTTTCTTGCACTGTTCCTACATAACACCAGACTTAGAGTCAGTCTACAGCTGAATCCAGAAATGACAGCTACTTTGGATGGTCTTCTAGTTTATCTCAACTTTTTTTAAGTGAGATTACAGGCACCATAACCACATAGGTAAACACTGAGTTTTATGCAGTGGAAAGGAAAGGAAGAATCGGTAGTTTATTTAAATTGCATTCTTAAGGGGATGGTTCTTCTCTCATAACAATTGTGGGTTAACAGCTGAAGTGTGTCAAAGTAAGAATGCAGATCACCAGGTGAAACACTTTGGCTAAAAGGATCTATACCAAATGGTAATGTTTTCAAAATCCAAGGAGAAGAAAGAGACATGGTGCCCCAATAAGAGATTATGACTCTGAAAAGGACCCAGACTGCTGCGTCAATATGGAATTCAGATTCCTTTAAAATGTCTGCGATTTTTTGGGTAAAATTTAAAATTACTGATATACAATGTAAGATCTCAACTAGCTCCCACCAGTGCCCCTCAGGGCACAAGGTGCTCTTTTATCTCTGCACACTCTTCCTCTCCTTTAGACACAAATTAATTTGAAGATAAAAATAGCTGTTATTTTGCTTATGCAACTAATACTGTCTTGTAGTAGGACAACAAGAATGTGTAAAATAAATCAAGCAACAATTTGTACCTTTTTCATGGACTTGCTGAACATACAGCAATGGAGAAATTACTTTGTTGATTTCTACATCCATAAATTCTTTTTTAAATTGGCAGAAAGGATATTTTCTATTCTTCCAGACCCAGAGATGATCTGATTTCTGTTGCTGCTTTGAATAATAATTGAATATGGTAAATTCCTGTGTTTGCATATCCTCACTTTGGTTTTCATCAGACATATGAAAAAATTTACCGTTCAAAATCAGGCTATTTTATACAGTGCAACAATAGCAACATTTATGTTAAGAAAAGAATTGCAATCACATTCATGAGATTACAGAGTAATACACTAATTTTCTGGAGTAAAAAAGGAAAAGAAATTAAAAAAGCAAAGTCACGAAATCACCATCAACTAAAAGGTCATTCCACTTTTTCTTCACTCCCTTTTCCTCAGGCAATAAAATTTAATTACAATAATGTGCTTCATTTGTGCATTTTATCATTTCTTCTAATGTATTTGGCAGTTCATTTAGAAATTAATTTGGATCAACTTTCAGCTTTTCATAAAAGTACTGAAGAAACAGGGTATTGGACAAAATCCAAGCAAAGTCCAGAAAGAATCATAGAATTTTTAAGGTTGGAAAAGACACCTGAGATCACCAAGTCCAACCATTAACCCAGCACTGACCTGTTCACCACTGAACTACCCAAGTGCCACATCTACAGGTGTTCTGAACACTTCCAGGGATGGTGATTTTATCATTTCCCTGAGCAGCTTGTTTCAAAGCTGTCCACACTCTCCATGTAGAAACTTTTCCTAATATCTAACCTAAACCTTCCTGGGTAAAACTTGAGGTGATAACCCTGAGAATAGCACAGATGGTTAGAGCATGGTGCTAATAACACCAGGATCAGGAGTTTAACCCCTGTATGGGCCTTTCACTTGAGAATTGGACTCCATGATCCTTGTGGGTCCCTTCCAACGCAGAATATTCAGTAATTCTGTGATTTTCTTTGTGCTTATCAATGGTTACCTGGGAGAAGAGACCAACCCCCATCTTGCTACAACCTCCTTTAAGGTCTCTCTAGAGAGCCAGAAGGTCTCTCTTGAACCTCCTATTCTGCATCCTAAAAACTTAAAAAGCAGCTCCCTGAGCTGCTCCTGATCACATTTGTGGTAAAGACACTTCCCAACTTCCACTGCCCTTCTCTGGACGTGCTTCCCCACTTCAATGTCTTTCTTGTAGTGAGAGGCCTAAAGCTGAACACGGGATCCAAGCTGTGGCTTCTCAAGTGAAGAGTACGTTTGGTGTTCCTAAATCAACTCTATAATTTTGGTGTCAACCAGATTGCCGCCATCATGTCAAGAGATCAAAATATCTTTACCTGTAAATCTCTCCTTGAATTTTTAAAGCCTCTTAATGAAGGAAATATTTTGAAGAAATGAAAGTTGGACTACAAATACAGCCTGACAATAAGAATTTTTGCTTTTAGAAATTATGCGAATCACTTACATAATACTTGACACTTATGAACAAAGGAGATCTGCTCCAAAATGCTGAAGGTCTAAAGCTCATTTGAAGTAGTGAAAAAGTGGTCACTTTATTTGTAGACAATTGAACAGATCCTATCATTAAAAACAGAATTTAAAACAGAGAAATTTCTGATACATTGAAAGTAGAAATTTTTACAAAATAGCCTTCATTTTACTAGCTACAAATATTGACCTCTCACATGTTATTCCTTACAATGAATATAAAATTATAAGATGAGCTACAAAGCAACACATAAAGGAGACAAGCAGATCCAGTGAACAGATTGAATAAAAATGATACAGCACTTGACAGTAGGCACAAAAATAAAAAGCCCAAAAAAACCCCAAAATAATTCGTTTATGAACTTCAGGTTAAAAAAAAAAAAAAAGGAGAGAATGAACTTCTGGCAGGATATGGAGACCTGAAATGAACTTGCAATAAGCAGTTCTGAGCAAAGCTAATATAAAAGTCTGTAAATGTTAAGGTGTCAAAAGGCATGCAATACTCCAGAGGAAGAGAGCAGTGACCAATGACACAATTGAAAATGTTATGCCAAAAAGCATAAAAATTACATCAAATATTGTTACAAAAATTGCAAATGGCACGATTTAAAGCAATGAAGAGACACATCACAAGGAGGATGGCTTGGTCTTTGTTAATCTGACTCACATCTTCTGTGTGAGAGCCCTGTAGTGATGCTGTGTTCTTTGAATCATTTGCTCTCTAGGTCCATAACAACCTTCCTTTCATCAGTATTTATGAAGACACACATAGCAGAAGTGGAAGATTGAAGACCATGGGACTCAGTCAGACCATGCTGTTTTATATTTCTTGCACTTGGTTTTCTCTTACCATGTCCAGTTATTATCAGAGGTGCTTGCAGAAGTTACCACAGGTGTTTATAGATGCTTACACCAGCAGTGTAGTTTCTGAGTGTGTTAAAATAGTATTGAATTCACAGAAGTCATAGCATCTAAACTCAGTATTTGTAAATGTTCATAATTCCTTCTTACAGAATGACTTTTAGACATCCTTATATATGTTGTAAGATTTATACAGACATGGAGTATCTTAAAAAACTCCTATGAAGTGAAAGAAAGCCCTTAACTTTTACATTTTTTACTCAGATTTGTTTTATGTTATTTTTAACTCATAGTCTGGATTTTCATACAGGAGGAAAATCCCTGATAACAACCAAAATAAAAGCTGAACCCTGAAATGCACCAGTTCTCTAAAGAGGTGAAATGGCTGACACAGGGGAAACTGAGCCCGACTGAGGGAGTTTATTCTGCAGTACTTTGGGAAGATTTAGCAGAAATACTGTAAAGCAAAGTTTAAACCATTTATTCTCTTCGTATGTATAATATTCTGCAAGCCATCACCAGTTTAAATTCTCAATGTGTAAAACAGACATGATCTATATCAATATGTTACTGTTCAATCCACCTCTTGTTTCTGGATGTCTTAATTGCACACAATCTGGCAGGTCAGACTTGCAGAGGCTGGGGTGAAAAGAAAAGGTTTTTTTCCTTTTATTTTTACCCCTCTTTAAAAATCTTTCTGAATCCTTAAGAAACCCAAACAAACCACAACTCACCAAAAAAACCTCCCAACAAATAAGCAAAGCAAATTAAAAACCCAAGTACTTCTATTATTAGTATTTTATTTCCTGTTTAGTCCATAATGAATGAGAAATACAGATAGTTGAACAGTCACTCCTATCTTGGAATTAGCCCAGATCATCTGGCACCATCCCAAGGCTCTTTATCCTCAGAGCACTTAAATAGCAGCTACTGAGCAGAGAAGAGTTGGGAAAAAAGTACAAAAGATTTATGAGAGCAGTAAATGCAATGAGACTTAGAACACAGTGAATTATTAGTTGTAAATTAATCTTATCTGAAGGTCAGAGCAATCCAACTGTTTGTAAATCATGTGAAAATTGATTCTAGTTTCTGGCAATTCGTTATATTCTAAATTATAATTGAATAAGACAAATCATCTATTTTCTCCTAATACAATTTTGCCTTTTTCACTTTTCATTTCATGTGGGGTCTGCCCTGGATAGAACATGACTTCTGACTTAAAGGAAGATTGATTTTGGCACAAGCAGTCTCTTTTTTTCCATAGGTAGCTACTTCTGCTATCATAAGGAACTGTATGAAGTGGCTGAATCAAAAAGTTCTCACAATTCAAAGGAATATATATATGTATATGTATGTACATATATATGTATATATTACATTTATATGGATATGGATATGGATAGCTGAAAATATGAGGACAGAAGCATTAAAAGGCATGATTGAATATATATTCATATTTATATATCTGTATTTCTATATTTATTTTTAACAAATATGATCTCACTATCTGATTTAAAAATTAAAAATAAAGAGCGAAATACTTGTATATTCTTGATTCTCTTTTTCCTCCTGACAAAAGAGAGGTAGAAGAGTTGAAATTTTGATTATTTTCCCCTTAACTGCTAGTTAGTGAATAATAGTGAAAATAGCGAAAAATAGACAAAAAAAGAAACTTATTTTTGATTGAGGGTAGAGGCAGAGCATTCATCCAATTTCATTTTTTTCTTTAAGTCTTAGTTTGAATTTGTCTGAAGCAGGGAGCTTACCCTCATTTGTTGCAGAAGTCAGAATGTGGTGGATGAAGGTGGAGGAAGGGGAAGTATGTCTGCTGATGAAAGGAGTCAGTATGAGAGCTAAAAGGGTTATCCTTGTCAACTTTATATGCTTTTTTCTTTATATTTGTTTTAATATGTGATTAAGATCAAGAAAAGCATTACAAGATGGACTCAACTAAACCTGCATGGGTAGATATGACTCAATTTCATGAACATTTCTGGACAATAACTAATTAGATTAGAGCTTTTACCAAATATGAGGACTATACAGGCTTGCATGCATCGCATTGACAGTGAAAAACCAGCAATTTTTATGGGGTTAAAAATACATATAATTGTCTCACATAAGCATATGCATCAGAGAGAATTTCCACATGCTTCCACCCAAAAGTGCAAGAACAATAAATTAAAGTATTTTGCAGGCACCACCTGAAGAGTGACCTTGTATTTGCAGAGGCTGCTTCAGGATATGAAGCTGATTTAATTTGATAACTAGACTTTGCAGCACAGAACTGGAAAAAACAAGGCTCACCAGCAGTAAAATCAGAAAAGCAGACAAAAAATAGATCCTGAAATCCCTGCTGTGAACATTTTTAATTTGCTAGCTTAAGAGATGGGTCTTCCTGACAAGACAGTGTGCTTTTACACATTTGTGCAAGAGCCTGGGAGTAGAAATACTCCTGCAGCAAACAGATAGCAGTTATTTTCCTTTGATAGAAATGTTTATCTTTTCAATACACTGAGATACTAACCCCCACAGTCAAATAAACAAAAAGCTATTTACCATTTAGATTTATCAGTGTCTACCTGTAGCATCATGTGCTCTGGTTTATTTCCCATCTCACAGAGTACTACTGCCTGCCTGCACAGATTGTCTACCTTCAGCCTTTGGAAACAAAACCTCTGACTCCTTATACAAAGATTTTCATCTTTTTGGACACTGCCTACTAGAAGGAGGAAAGGGTTCCTATACTGGATCAAATTTGTGATCAAATGAAGAAAACTGATTTATTTTCTTGAAATTATCTGACTAATTTGAAAGATGCAGCTTTGTGTGGGGTACTATTTTCCTAAAATCACAGCCTAAAGGTTATAATGGGAAACAGAGAAAGTTTAGTGGTCATATTTTTTGAGGCTTTATTAAATATAATTTTCTGAGAACTGAACTTTGGTGCAGATTTTTTTTAAAATTCAGTAAATCAAAAATATCTCTGATAAATCTGTCAATATTTTCAACTTATATTTTATGTAAACATGTCTATCTTTCCAAGCTTGTATGAAAAACATTGGCAATCAGAATAACTGAATAACTTCCTTGAAATCCTTAAACATTAGTAAAATTTTATGCCTTTACCTGCATTAATTCTATGGGCAAAAGGCATTAAGTGTTCACTCACATGAGTAAAGAGCTGCATCCTTGAGCCACTACAATATATATCTCATTGTTGTATAATCTCTTTACAGACTTCAAATATGGACTTCAAATATGAAATTTGCCAGTCTACTGCTCTTTATATTCTACTTCCATCTCAAGAATTTATATTCATTGCATGCAACTTCCTCCTCCCTCTTATTTGTGACCTCCTAAAGGCATCACATAAATGAAAGCTAGTTTATTTTTCCAGCTGCATCACTAGGTAAAATAAAAGATATTACCCACCTGCATGAGCTCTGTTATATCCTTAGACTATCATGACCACAATATCCTACTTTATTTCACCAAGTACAGTCAACTTGTAAAAATAAATGTTGTTTACTTCTATTATATAATGATACCTTGAGATGTAGGGCCAGTTGTGATGAAGGAATCAGAAAAACTCTCATTTTTGAGGCTCTAAAAGAGCTCAAACCTTGACCTTCAGTGAAATGTATTCAGTTCTAACAGAATTAATATTGCTCAAAGCTAAGAGAAGCTGTCCTTCCCTGATATTTTGACAGTAATATTTCTTTTTCATGAAATTTATATTTCTTAGTGAAAACTAATTCCATCCGAAACAGCAGGCTCATGCCAAGTTGCCTTATGCTGGTTGAAATTAAAAAACAAAACAAAACAAAACAAAGCTTTTGACACTAGGTGATAAGAGGGTTTAGAGAACACTTAATGCTTCTCAGTGGTAAGCAGTACAGCATTTGTCCCCAGTAGCCAGAGTGCAGGTGGGACTTTGGTGTCACCTTGTGGGCTCACCTGCCCCATTCCCTCCAGTGCTGTGGGGAACCACAGCTGTGACAGGAACTTTTCATTGCGGTCTTACAAAGAAATAATAAATGAGTTACTACAGAAATCAGACTCCTCAAGCACTCTTCAGTGAAATAGATATATATAATGTATATATATGTACAGCTTTCCACTGAGCATTAAAAGATTTCTGCAGGGTTAAACCAAGAACTGCATGGCACAGAGGGAGTCAGTGGCAGGAAAATGAGTACCAATCTTAACCAAAAATAAAGAATGGGAAAGTCCAGACAAGGACAGAGGAATAGTCAAAAGGACTATTTTGTGGCAGCAAACTTACATCAGCTCAGCTCTATGGGACAAAATGCATTCCTGTCAAGCAACAGACAATTAGTGACTGTTTGTTGAAGTACAACAATGGTTTGTAGTCAGTGCTGGCCAGAAAAAGATGTAGTCTGAGTCATGGATGAGGTTCAAATTTCTTTCATTTCAGTATGAACATGCAAGTTCATAGATGACAAAGCACAGTTAACGTATAGATGAAATTTCGGATAAATTTTTAGGGTAAAAATGTAATTCAGACATCCAACTGATATTTTAAGGTTCTATTTGAGCTGTATTTGTGTTAATTTTCAGATCCCCATTTTCAAAACTAATTAATGCTTTATACTTAATTAGGCTGTTAGGAATATTTAAAAAACCCTGTATTTTCCTCCTTAAATATATATATATATATGTATGTGTGTATGTATGTATGCATAAACCTCCCTGGGTTTTTCATTTTAAAAACAAAGCAAAAACGAAATTTAAAATAATTTTTAAAAAGAGAAAAATAAATTTACTAATATTGTGATGTCTTAAGTTAAAGCCTGAAGGAATAACCACAGGAGTGACACATGCAAACTGAGCACAATGGATAAAGACTGCTCAGATACTAATCAAAAAGTGCTAGAAATCGTCTAGGTGACAAAGTAAATACCCACTGGCAAGCATTATTTGAAAAGCCTTCACTTTGCATTTCAAGTGTGCATGCAGACTTAATAGAAGTAAAATAATACAAAGGCTTCTCAAGCAATAGAACAGAGGATCAAGATTCTGACAGTTCAGATTACTTTAGGGTGGGGCCCTGGAGCTGAAAATAGCAACAAAATAGCATAACAAAAATGCATAAACTGCTATGAGTTGTCTTATTTTTATTATCTCCCAATCTTTGAGACTTCTCAATCACAGGAAGAGGATCTTGCACATAAAGAAAAAAGTGAAATCAGAGCTTTTTCAAGAAAAAGTTTTCTACAAGGTAATAGCTTAGATTCTTCTCCTGAAAAAGCAAAATGTACCCAGAGGATTTCTACCACACCTGAGCCAGGGGGTTTTGAGGATTGCCTTCATGTTTACTCCTCTTAGCAACAGTGGTTAAGTTTTGCAGCTGGTGGCTGCTTTGACAGAGGAATGGAACACATGCAGAGGCATTTGTACCTGCTGGGTCTTGGGTTAGCTGAGAAGCACCAGACAGTCTAAAAAGTGGACAAAATGTTCAGTAGGATGTTTCCAAGGTGAGCATTGATGGCCTTCCCTTTCAGATATTTTTGGGACTTTTAGGTTTTGGAGCCAGGATCTTAAACTCCCTTTGCCAAATCCTTTGAGGGGAACATCCTTTCCAGCTTGTGGATCTGAGTGAAACAAAACAACCTGTTCTTCTTAATTGAACCTAACTAATAAGAAAACCTGGCAGAAAGCTGAAAGTAGATAACTTGAAAAATGTAAAATCCAAGAGCTTTTTTTATTTATGAGCTTCAAAAAAAAATTCCATGTAGTTGAAACCTTGCAAAATCTGCAACTTGTATGCAGTAAGATTTTAATGGAAAATTTCTACCAAGTAGTTGATTTGCAGAGTGTCAAGCACCAAAAGCTTTATCTGAAATCAATAAAGACTTCTGGTACATCACATTTCAGGTAATTAAACTTTGCATGACTTCTGTGGGACTATTACATGGTGTTTTATTCAGTTTTGTAGTTGTTTTCAGACAATCCTGATTTCCACAAAGTTGTTTTTATGGTATTTGTTTCTTTCCACCAGCCACTCTGAGAAATTATATTTCAGCTTACAGTTCCTTAATAAACAATTGACATTTATATGCAATTTAGTGTGGAGGAATTTAAAAAGTAAGAGCCTATTTTTGCTGTTGCTCAGTTGGATGAAGGTGTTTTGTCCTGAAGAATAATTGTTGTCAAATATCTAATGGAAGAGAGTTTAAAAGGAAGGCTGTGTTTTCTATGAGCAAAGATAATCTTTGAACTTGCATTTGAAATGCTTTCCAAAACAGGGTATTTTACAAATATCAGTGGAACAGTGAGCTGGTTTCAGTTTTGCTTGCAAATATATTTCAATGTCTGTTTCACTGATGACTGTTAAAATGAAAATTCTTCCAACTTTACAAGTTGAAAAGAGCAAAGTATCAACTATGTTACAGGTGATGCAGTGCCCTGTGGGCTGCTGGCCCATATCTATCATTCATTGCATTCTCCTATTTGAGTCCAGCCACAGCTGGACATAAGAGTGTTGGGTGCTTGTGAGCTGCAACAACTGTGTGCACACAGTACATCACTTTCTATATCACTACATGTGACAGAAAACATCAGAACTTAAGTTCTGTTTCTCCTGAAGTGGAGACAACTGAGACAGAGCAGACCTTTGAATATGACAGTGAGCTGCTTGCACTCCTTTCTCAGCCTACATCTGCCTCATTTCCTCAAGTCTTTGACCAGACAGCTTAAACACGGCATTTCACAGATCACCTTCACTCAGAGACAAACGAGGCACAGCCAGTTTTTGTCTCTAAAGTGTCCAGGACAGCAGTGACAGAAAGGCATGAGACAAGCAGCTATTGAACCTGCCAGCCATGACCAGTTGTACAAATGCCTCAAGAGAAGGCAGTTTTTTTCCTTTCCCTAAAGAATCTGGGTAGGTATCCAATGCTAAAAGAAATTACAGACTTGGCAATTCAGAGTTTGTAAGATAAGACCTTGTCTCTTCCTCCTGTTTCATTATTTGTAGTCTTCTTGAGCTTGAGTTTATCATTTAGTCCTCCTCTTTCAATTCCAGCATCCAAGACTGTGATAAAGAGTATGTCATGCTGAATGTGTAAAATGTGTCTGTGAAATATGTAGGAAGGAGCTGTGCTATCCATAAAACCAATTCATGATGCACCTGGACAGATTTCTACAAAAGTAACTTGAAAGCAATGCTTTTAATTATTTCTCACATATTTCTCATATTTCACTATGTCTCATATCTATGTGCATTATTAGTTACCATAATTTTTCATGTAGGAAAGACAGAGGCTGTGATACATAAGGATGATAGGCTATATGAACTACAAAAGGTCAAGTTTAAAGTGTTACTTGATATTTTCTAGAATCCATTGTTTTCTTTATGAAGGAAAAATAACCAAAGAGAAATCATTTTTACCCAGACTGCTGAATTTATTTTCCATCACTTTCTTATTCTCAGCCTTCAGAAATAATAAACTGGTTGTATCTGCTGACATTTTTCTGGAAGATTGATCTTCGCAGTCACACAGATTTTGCAAACATAATACCAACTTGCATTTATATAGCTCATTTCATCTCCAAGAGTCCCAAAACCTTTTACAAATTTAATGGAGTGGAGTATATACTCACCCCACATTGAATACAGGCATCTCCAGAGCAAAGTATACTATATGACTAGCTAGTAGCAGTTTGAGAAAAGACAGAGAGAGTTATTTTATCACCTTAAAAACCCAAGACAAAGTTTAATTGGCTGCATGATATTAGTGCATAGTTTTACTATGCACTTATCTCTGTTTTCTAATTAATGAAAGCAGAGAATGCTCTATAGTCTTGCAAAAAGTCTGCCAGACCTTGGCATTAAAGCTGTAAGAATGACCTTACTGGGCAGGCCAGGAGGTCTTTCAATGTTGTGTTTTGTTTCTGACACCAATAAGTATCTAGAAAATAGATTAAGAACAAAGAGTCACATGATATCGATTTTCCCTAGGTCCTGCCCAGTCTCAAGAATAATCAGGGATTTCCTGAGATAAAATGATGTTTTATCTAAAACCCCTCCACAGAGTTTTCCTTCACAGACTTGTCTAGTTCCTCTTCATACACATATTACTATTATTACTATTATTATTATTATTATTATTATTATTATTATTATTATTAATATTGTTGTTGTTATTGCTATTATCCCTGAATCACTGAGGAAAGATGTTCCAAGTTTAATTTCCATGCAGTGAAAACTCTCAAAATCCACTTAGAATGAACCCCAAACCAAGTGGTAGGTATCACCTCTTACTTTATGTCCCTTCACTGTTTTATGAAAAGAAACAGCAAACTCATTCCTCAATGACTTTCTCCACAGTACTTTTAGAGATTTCTATGCTGAGGCAAAGATTTGGTTCTCAATTTGCCAACTGCAGATTGAGATGGAGCTGTGTGTGGCAGCCCAAGACATGAGGCCAAGAGCTGCCAACCCTTTGGTTAACAAAGAACACAAGGACAGGTGGTGACAGCCAGGTGGATGGACCCTGAGACACAGCAGGAGAGGAGGACTCAGGAGGAACAGTGAGACTTTCTCATGCTTGGGCTGTGAGGGGATAAAAGCCATGGGGTCCCCCTTGAAGGCATCAGATCAAGTTCTTTCTTGTGTTATTGCACCAAGAATAAATGTCTTTGTGGAATGAGACATCTGTGATTCTGCCATAGGAAAGCCAAGGTCAAAACTGTAAAAAAGGCTGGTCTGGCTGCATGTGAGTGGAGTGTGTGGGGAGTCAAGCCAGGCACCTGCTGGCTCACTGAGCTGCTGTGAAGGAGGTCCCAGCAGCAGAAGCCTCTGGCATTGGGAGTGTGACTGCCAGAGTCTCCTGGGTGGTCAGGCTGGCAACTTTCCTTAGCATCCATTCTAAATCTCCCCATCTCTTTTCTACAAATGAAAACCTCATATTCTCTTTATTTGTTTCTCTATACTCTGAGCTGTGGCCACTGCCTGTTCTTGTCATCTTCTCCAGTTTGACATTCTTTTTAGATGGAAGGAAACTGGATTGCAGTCACTAGTCAATTTAGAAGGAGACCAGGGCTTTACTCAGTGACAAATTAATATTTCCCATTTTTTAATCTCTATTTCTTATTTAACATGTTTTGAATAAACTTGAGCTGTGAGGAACCTCCCAGTATTGAGACAACAACCTTTAGAAGAGTGGGTGGTACCCAACACAGCAGTGCCAAACTGTTTCTGGACAGGCATCTGTCAGGACCTGCAGATCCTGGCTCACCCCACATAGGACATAGCACTGCAGGGTACAAAACAGGGAGGAGGAGATCTGTACCAAGGAAGAATGCTGGACAACATAGATAGGTAATCTCTGAAACCGCTTCTTATTCATGGATCAATGAAAATGAAAAATAAGAATTGATTGAGAGTTTTCAGCCACACAGCTGAGATTTCCCCCTCTATATATGTGTAAGGTCTTCAATCTTTTTTCTTTTTTTGTTTCCCAGTGAACATATTTCTCACAGGCGCTTAATCATTTTTAGTAACAGTATTTATCATTTGTCATTTTCCAGAATGAAGAGATCACAGAATACCTCAAGCATGTTTTCACCAAAGCAGTGTAAACAGACACTCATTTGTCTGGTGATGTGTTATTTCTCGCATATTTAAAATCAGTCACTCTATATCCTTCCTACCCTGTAACTTTCCTTCCTACCCTGCAAACCATGCTTCCACTTTTCCTCTGCCTTCTTAAATTTTGTACATATAACCATTTTTTGTCAACTTCTTAACCCTCAGATATTCACATTTCCAATTTTCAAGTATTTCCATCTGACCAAAACCCTGTCATTCATATTATCTTCTTCCAATGATCCTGCTCTTTTTTTAATCTAAACTGCGTTAATTTTCCACTTTTTTCAGACTTCTGAAAAACTCCAGTTGTCATGTTCCTGCCTCTGCTATAAAAATGTGGGTACTTTCTCCTATATCATTTATGGGCAAATGAAAAAATGTGCACTTAACACCAACTCCAGACTACCTTCCACTCTCACCTCCACCACTGCATGCTACTACATCATTTCATTACCCCTGTATTATGCTTCTCTGTCAATATTCATTCCATGTTACAGGATTAACGTTACAGTCATTTTGGAAATTTTAAAAATAAGATTAATGTGCATTTTGGATACAACAAGTGATATTTTCTATGCCAAGAACAGTTATCTCTAGCACTTCTCATTCTTCAGAAGAAACCCATACATGAACTCAAGTAACTCTTCCATAGTAAAATAAAATCACATTCATGATGCAGAGGGACAGTTTTCTTGTAAGGATAGAAGTCCCATCAGAAGAAAATTCTCAGAGTAGAGCATTTGCCCTAAATACTAAGTATTTAAAAAAATGTACAAATTAAAGAACGTACAAGAGGTCTTTTAATATGAGTGTTCACTTGAAAATATATACTAGAAATTTTTGTGTATAATTCCTTGCAGAGTGTCATAGAAAGCCTCTTAACTACAGGATTATTCCAAACATTAACACAACCTTGCACATCCCCTCACATTGGAAATTTAAACCTGGAGAGCAGGGGGAAATGTGTATTACTGAGTGTTTTCCTATTGTGAGTTCACTCAGGTGGTGAAGGGATCAGCAATATTCATCTAAGGTTTCTGTGACTAGATCAAGCCACACAAAAGGCAGGCCCTGTGCAGGGCCAGGAGTTGGGCTTTGATGATCCTTGTGGGTCTCTTCCAGCTTAGGATATTCTATGATTCTGTGATTCTATCACCCAAGACAGGTCTCTCAGTCCTGCTTTTTGCTGGCCTCAAGCTCATTCACCTCCAGCTGACCTTGCATATAAACCACTGTGATGAGGGGCACACGCTGAGGATGCAAAGGGGATGAGGATGCAAAGGGAATGAGGATGTTAAGGGACACATTATCATATCCAGCACACCCTGAGGACATGCTCTGTGGTGCAATCCCTTGCTGACCATTTAATGAGGTTTGTGTTTCATTCTTAGTCATCACTTATTCAAGACAGTACAAGGACAGAAACTGCAATTTATTCAGATCTATTAGGGCAAAATAATCAACCAAGCAATATGTGACTACACTTAGAGTTAAAGCAAGTCTTATAAAGAGAAAAGTTATTTCCCAAAAACTTGAAAACTTACCAATTTATAAATAAGAATTTTGCCTTGTTTTTCTTTCTATTTATAGGTTCATATTGGAAATGAGGAAAATGAGATAAAAGTGCTAATAAAAGAGATAATAAATATTATCTATGTGCTTAGAGAGGGCAGAGAGAATAATTAGGGTTTTTTAAAAAAGTATTTATTGTGAATTAAATGCTGATTGCAGAACAACCCTTAGATACTTATGGAGAATTAAAGGCTTAGAGTGCTCAAATCTTCTAGTATCTTTAGGGCACCTGATAGGATTTCTCATATCCTGTTAAACTTCAGACTTGTTGACAAGACTGAGAAATTGTTTTCTCATCTTCTCATCATAAATAAATGCTAGGGAAAGAGGGAAGCAGTTGTGAGGTTTCTTAGTATGTAATGTGCTCCTACTTATGTTTTAAAATGGAGAACAATAGGCTGATTGAAAGAATAGGAAAAAATAAAAAAAAGAAGAAACAGCTGCACCTGACAGAAATTCTACATTCTGATAATGAAATCATGTTGTCTGATGGAAATTTCTCTTCTTCATTTCATAAAATCTCTGCCTTTCACAGGTGTTCAAATGCAGCTATGCATATGCTACTGTGGCACCATCTGTACAAGTAAGTGACTTTGAAATGTTATTTTTCAGAAGCATCACATATAAAACAGGTCCATTCTAATCAGGAAAATATTAAGAACATGATATAGAGTCTCATAATACATCTTTCAAGTAGGGACACCCACACAGAGCACCTGCTGCTCATCACAACAAATTAATTCATCCTCACCTCTGAACTCAGCTGCATGCAAAATAGAGCAGCAAACTGAGACACTGGAATACTTTTTAGTCTGCCTGTAATGGCAGCTGGGATTTAAACTAATGACATAAACAATGAAACAAATGAAATAAAGAGATAGATATGTAAAAACTGTAGGGCAGGGTAGTTCATATGCCCAAAATGCCTTTTATAGAGTGCCATTCATTATATTCTCCCCTATATACTACTTAGAAAAAAGCTTGTCAGTTTTATGTAAACCATTTTAGATTAAACCAGTAGCTATTAAACTTACTTATCTGACAGTTCATGGCCACAGCTTGAATAAAGTTCTCCTTTCCATAATTTCAGCTAATCTTTGGTTTGAAGGAGAACATTTAGTATACTAAGTTAAATAAAATTACAAATTTATGATTTCTTTTTTCTAAATCCTGAAAAAGAGTAAAAGATGCAACAGGATCATACTGTGATTTTAAAATGTCCTTCACTTTGTTCTTGTAAAATTGGAGGTAATCAAAAGGTATGGAATTCAAATTCATCCTCAGTTCCTGAACATCAATATGGTGAATAAGTTTTTAGATATTAGCAGGCTGCAGAACTAGGGAAAGAGTTCAGATGAATCATTAATGAAGAAATGGCCCATCTTATTAATGGGATGTATCTTTTGCTTCTTCATTGGCTTTCTGCATTTTTCAAAAGGTTGATGTTTTCTATTCTTACTTAACTGCTGCTGGAAGCACAAATCTCAAGAGACGCTTCTCAAACACGAGCAGACTGAACTCTGATAACCCATAAACACAGCACAGCTCTCAATCACTAGTGCAGCATGGAAATTCAATTTTTAAGGGAAAAGACAAAATATAAAACTAACTTTGAGGTTTCTCCAATACTCCATGAAAATGTGAATCCTGCTAATTACAGGAAATTTTTCAAATTTCAAACAGTAAGAGAGTTCAAATACAATGTTGTTTCTATATAATTTCTCCAAACTATTCTCCAAACACTCATAAAAACTATGATTGCTATGGTTACTACTTTTTTTTTGAGATATTTTGAAATTAAAAGAATTTTTAAAAAACAGCATATATTGTTCTTGTTACATTATTCAAATATATGCTATAAAACAAAACCATCACGATTTTTGCCAACTTGAGCAGGCACAAAAGTGATTTAAAAAAGTCACATTTTTAATGCATGACTTAAAAATTCAACACCTGAACTTTGGGTCAACTTGTGCAATGAACTCTCTGCATTTAAAGTTCATGATGATCCTCTGGAACACTGATGGTCTTAGAAGGTTATGCATTCTAAAACATGTATCTTTGGATTGTCTGCATTTATTTTTTCTCTGTTATCTCTCAGAGAATACTGGCCCTTAATTTATATTATTCAGTTGTTCCAAGTGAGCATTTGATATTTTATTTGAATCCATATGTGTCTTTGACCTACTTCCATGGAATGTTGAAAGAAGCTTTGAGATATTTAATCACAATTTTAGAAAATTAAGATTAAGGGATTTTTTGAATTTGCTTCTTGTCTAAGTTACTGTGTGTCAGATCTAAGGGCTCTTTGTTCAAAGAATTAACATCACTTTAAATTGTAGGATCATAGAATGGTTTCAGTTGGTTTGGATGTTAAAGATTGTCTCATTCCAGCTCCTCTGCCATGGACAGGGACATTTTCCATTAGTCCAGATTGCTCAGAGAATACCCATCCAGCCTTGAACACCTCCAGGGTTGAGGAATCCACAACTCCCCTGTTCAGCATGCCCAGTGCCTCTCCACCCTCACACTAAACAATTTCTTCCTCATATCTAATACAACCCTACCCTCTTTCATTTCAGACATTCCCTCTTGTTCTATCACTACCATGTGCCAGTCAGAAGCTCTCTCCAGCTTTTTTGTAGACCCTTTAGGGGGTTATAAAGGAGTTATAAGGTCTCTCCAGAGGTTTCTCTTCTCCAGACTGAAAAACCCCAGTTCTCTCCTTTCCTCATAGGTGAGGTGCTCCATATCTCTGGTCATGTTCATGCCCTCCTCTGGCCTTGGCCCAGGAAGTCCAGGTCCTTCTAATGTCATGGGTTCCAGAGCTGAGTGCATCTCTCCAGGTGCAGTGTCATGGGACAGTACTACAGGGGGAGAACCTGTATGAAACAACTTTTTCAGGAACTGGGGACTAGCAGCAACTATCAAAATTCATGAATTCTATAGAAAGATTCTGATGCATAAATTACCTACATATCCCCATGTCTATAATAACTTGTCAGCTAGATAGCTTTTAAAATATATATGTGTAGCTGAAAACCTTTATTGCTACATTAAACTATTTTTCATTAAAAGCATACTTTTCGTGAAGAAAAAGAAGATTTTATGTATAAGATGGTGCTGCCCCAAATCATTTAAGTACTGATTACTCCCTTTTGCCTCAAACAGGTGGTTATTCCCAACAGATGGCACTGCAGAACATATAAATTTTGAAAGCAATAGTGTGTTTTATTTCTTAGAAAGTCAAAGAGAAATTGCCTACCCTATTCAGGCCACTTTTGCTGTTATGAGACACCATATTTAGCCTCCAAACTCCATCCCTTTGCCTTCTGTCATCTTTGCTAGCTGGAATCCAAAGGAGCTTTTTGTTATTTTGACTGCTAAGTTAGCACACAAAACACTTGCCTTGCAAGCCAGGACATCAGATACAATTAAATAAAGATTTTCCATATTAACTTCAAATTAAGGAATTTCATTGTCAGACGTGAGACTGAAATTTAAGGAACCAGTCATTTTAATAAAAGAAGAGTTTACTCTGAATACTGTAAAATAAAGTTTCCTAATAAATATTTTTATCATTGGATATTCAGGCCCTTTTTTTTTTCTCGAGGGTGTAATTGAAATATAATGTGGTTTGTAAATTATAGGTTATTTTCATTTACTAGCTATCAGTTTCTATCAGTATGTCAGGCATTGCAGTGCCTGTTATTGTTTGCAAAACAAGCAGACCTTTATTAAACCAGCTCAGGAAATCTGAAGTAATCTCCAACCATGAGATACCATTCTTTCATTGTCATTATCATTCAAACAACAAGAGCTGAGAGCAGTCTCACTGGAATATTCTTGAACCAGGAGGAACTGACTCTTAGTTTCAAAAGAAGATTTTTTTTTATTTTATTTTTTTTCCTAAAAGCATGAAATAGTATAGTTTTACAGCACATAAGAATCTGAGAAGGGTCTAACATATAATCAAAAATATGAAATATAAAACTCCCTCATGACAGTCAGAATCCAGATGGACTTGATGGGAAATCAGTTGGCATATGGGTCAGAAGGAGGTCACTGCTCAGTTGATATTTTTGTAGGAAGGGATAAGACAAGGTTTTATTGACATTTTGAGACATGAATCTTGAGTCCTGGCTAAGACTCTAAAGTCTGAGAAGTCCCCAAAGCCAAAAAAAAAAAAAAAAACCAAACCAAACCAAACCAAAACAAAACAAAACAAAAAAAAAACACAAAAAAACCCCAAACAGACAAAAACCCCTACCCAACAAAACCCAAAATCCAAAGTCCAAACAACCTTCCAAAGAAGGCTTCCCAGCTTGCCCAAAAGTAACAAGTGAATATTTGCTATCAATAAAGAGTTAGTGTTTGCAGAACAAAAGCTTTCACTTTGTGTTTCTTTAGTTTCTTTATCTTAAGGAAGTTACCAGACATCTAATCCATCTAACTCTAAATCTTTCCTGAAAGTATTTCTTCTGCTTAGCATTCCTGATAAGTTTTGTCTCCAAAAAGAAACAGCATTTTTCAAAACACAGTTGTGTCATTTTCTGTAGCAATTAAAGTGTCTATTAATTTGAAATTAAAAACAGTTCAAAAGACCTGTCAGGTTGAAGAGTGTTAACCCTGCTTTCTATCATCTCTAACTAGATTTACAAAGGAAATCTGAGACACCTGAATCATGAAGTGTGGCTGTACAGAAGTGATGATGTCAACAGGAAAAAAAAAGCTTCACAAAGACTTTTGTCACATTTATATTTCATAGGTCAGACAGTCAGTTCTACATTAATTTTTAAGCAGTCAATTCTTGCCCTTCCACAGCATTTACAGTAATGAATGCAGGGAGCAAACAGAGAGGTAACTCATAAGTGCTTTTGACAACTCTAATTTTCAAACACCTGATCTAGTCATAAATGATAACTACTGTGAGCAGAGCTGCAAGGTCAGGGTGTGCAGAAGCTACCAGCTTAACTCACAGTTTCATTTCCTTTCATTGTCCTTCCTCATGTGTTGGTGAGTTTGTTTTGGTTGTTTTGGTTTATGTGTTTTTTTAAATTAACAATTGAAATTAACAAAAAGCAGTTAATATCAGAATTACATAGGCACTTATTTTATGCAACAAGCCCTTATATTCTAAAAATAGAAAATGTGTATCATATATATAATAACTTTGATAAAAATATCTAATTCTTTTATAGTTATGAAAAATATTACAGCTTCTTTAGGCAGTCTTCTAAAATAGTCTTTATGGTTTTTTAAATTCAGGCCTTTCTCTCTTTCTGAAAAGAAAAAAAATTAACCATTCAGTCTCTACTGTGCCTTTCTGAATAAGTAATGTATATGTTTTTGGGCATCTGTATACTTGCAAACTATCTATAAGTAGCAAAGTACCACACAATGATTTCCCTGATCCTTTAAAACAGCCTTTGCTCAGAGCACCTGTTAAACTACTAGCATTTTTAATTATCCAGCTGTTAGGGAATAGGCTTGGAATATCAGCATCTTAGAGGAAATTTCTGCTTTTTTCAGCTTTTAGTGCCTAAACATATACTCCTTATTTATTTTTTTATATCTATATCACAATAGAGTTGCAGTGAAAAGGACACTCAAATTTGAAGACTATAACTATGGTATGGTTATATTCTCCACAGGAATCTTCACACCAGAACACCTGTGATATGCACTTATAACCAATGCTGAAAAATCTATATGTGTTTTCCCCACCAGCAAATCGAACTAACTCTTTCAAGTCTGAAATTTACTTAGTGACTGGAATTAGAAATACTAACACCACATCATCAAGCTGTCAGCTGAAGAGCTCTGCAGCAGCATACAAAAGGAGTTCTTTTTATTTCAAACCTCTGGTGTATTACAGCCTTGATAGCAAGAGAAGTAAAGGAAAGGCTTTTCCTGAGAGCATTTTTATTTTATTAGGACATATTCAGAAGCCAAAGCCACTAGTAGTTCTTATTTAAATAATTCAAAAGAATCCACACTGACAAGGCAGCAGGACCAGAGACACTGTGAAAATAATCACCTTATGCTTGACACAGCTTTGTGGGAGCACCAGCCAAAAGTCTGCCTGTTGCTGACCTACACTGAGACAACTTACTTGCAAGACTGGTAATGGGTGGGTGTTGTGCATTATGGAGAATTTTAGACAATAATCAGGTTTGTACCAGAGATCAAATGAGATTTGTATTTTACTCTCAGATATAAGAACTGCCTGGTGGAGAAAGTGTGCTGGCTATAAGACTGGTGAGAGAAGAAAGAAGTCATATGATAAAATTGCCAGTATATTGGATGAATGTAATATCCTTCTGTTCAGAAATGCAGAACACACTTTTGCCTCCTATTTCAAAGTTAAATAAATATATGTTGGGAAAACCTGCTAAAGATGTGTGCTTCCTCTGATAACATTGACTTGATTATCAGATTTTATGCAAGAATTATATAGGATCACTTAGCATCAAACGTGGGTGTGATGTGCTAAAGAAATTGCAATCTAACATGATTTATCACTTTTAAAAGGCTTTGTACAGTTGAGTAAGGTAATCAAGCCACCACTACCAGACATTTTAAGATCACAGGACTGCTTACACCACCAGCCCTGTCCGTGTTTGATGTCAGCCATTGGTGAGATGCCAGTTGCCACACAGGTCACAAACAATCTGAAGGCAACTATAGCACACCTCCTGTGTGTGAAAACTGGCAGGCATGCGAACTGTCCAATGTGAAAAAGAACTATTCAAGTCTGACCTGGACTACATGAAAAAAATTGAAAAAATGCATTATCACATCCACCTGTCCTACTGGATCATAGTCAAAGATTAACCCATGAACTGCTGTGACTAAGGTATGTTTTAAATCACTTCTTAGAATGATAAAATGCCTTGGGTTGGAAGGGTCCTTTAAAGGTAATCTAGCTCAAACCCCCATCTTCAGCTAGGTCAGATGACTAGAAACCATTGAACCTGACCTTGAATGTTTTCAGGAATAGGGTATCCACATTCTGGGCATTCTCAACATAAAAAAAAAATTCTTCCTAATATCTAGTCTGAATCTACACTCCTTTAAAATTTCCTCTTTTCCTATTGCTGTAGATCACAGTAAATTATGTTCATCTTTCTTTTAAACCCCATTTAAATATTGAGAAGCTGCAGTAAGGTTTCCATCTCAAGAATCTAACAAAACTGTGTCCATATCAGATACTTCATATTTGCTCTGCATATGAACAAATACAGGTTTGAAAGATGCAGAACTTAATTCCTAAGCTACTTCACATCAGAAGGCAGCACTCACTCTGATAAAAGCAAGTGTGAAGAACCACTAATCCTGTCAAATACCACTGCACTAAGTGTTATTTCAACATGAGCAATTAAGCAGGTAAATTTGTAAACAAAATAACCCTGCTCCAGCAGAGCAGATGTATGGCCCATGTCCAAGCAAGCATTTAGGACAGCCACAATGATCTTCAAATTTATTCCTGGTATGGCCATTTTCAAACCTGAACAAATTAGCCAACTCTCTTGATATGACAATGGAAGTTTGCTATAAAATTTTACACTTTGTATGAGTCCTAGAAAAAGCTAATTTATAGGGGGAAAAAAAAAGGAAAAAAAATATGACCAAAGATGCCTTTTTAAATTTTTTTTTCCTAAAGAGAAAACTATTTGGAATGTATTAGTTTGTTATTCCTTAACTCCTTCTTCCTTTTTTATACTTCATTGCAGAAAAAACAAGGAAGATAATAAAGGGTCTGAAAAATTGATAAAAAGCAAAAGAAGGTATGTTTCAAATTTCTTTTATTTAAAAAATGAAAATTTATTTTATGGAGAACATAAATGAAATTAAAATTTTTACTGTTCTTCAAATAATTTTATAAATAAAAATTTTATAAATGCAAACACGTTGCACATATGCTTATCTTTACATACACCCAGACAATGTATAGCTCCATATGAACAGATTATGTCATTCATTTGGGTGTAATTTGTGTGGCTTTCCTGATAATGGCAGCACATCTGGATAGGTACTGGAGTTTTGATTAAAGTGTTGCAAAATCTAGTCACAGGACAATACCATTAATCTGAATGGAAGTTTTTGAAATGTGCAGAATGTGGAAGGTAACCAGTCCTTAGCTCTAGCCCTACTGTTCCTGGATGAAATTATGATCTATAAATCTCAGGAACATGCCCATATTTACAGCAAGAAGTTACCAAATTTTTACCAAAAAAAAAAAAAAAAAAAAAAAAGGAATAAAAGAATTGTCTGGTACCTTACCTTATTACATGAAAGATACAAGTTCAGGTGGAAATTGAATCTTCTTCCTATGAAGAAATAATTGCTGGGGAAAAGCTAGCAGTAAGACTATTCAGTCAAATAACAGAACTGTTGAATCCCTGGGGTGTTTTTCTTCCCATAAAGTTTCCTATCAATGGAAAAAAAGCAAAAAGCTTTAAAAAATAGAATTAAATAGTTGTCCAGGCAACTCTGTAAAAGGTGTTTATCTCTCTTGAGTCCATCGTCTTTATTCTGGATTTATTTTCATACATAAGACCCAAAAAGCATCTCCTAGCATCAAGTGGCCAAATGTAAACTATGTCAACAAATACTTTTCCTTTCCTTTTAGTTTCAGCAAAGAGAAAGCCACCATCTTCTTTGATTTAAACAAAAAAACAAACAAACAAACAAAAAAATAGTAAAGGGACACTTGACCTGCTTCACGCTTGCAGATAAAAGGATGATGTTACCAGGAACTCATGCTACCAGGAAGGGACTTGTATGTGTTCCATTTCAGGTAACACCATCTGCTTTTGTCCAGAAATGTGAGAAATCCCTTCCTACGGTAGAGAAAGAAGTAATAAGTAAATCAGCATCTTCTATTAGAAAATCTAGAAGCCTCACAGACAGCATATTTAAAAAATAATGCATAGAGCCTCAAGGGACTGATCTTAGTCATTTACATGCTTTGCATTTTGAATATGCTTGGAAGAAAAAAAAATATTAGTATGCCAAAACTCATTATCTGGAATCCACAACTTGTTGAAATAACTGCTCACAAAGACGCAGAGCTGCATGAATAAAAATGAGAGAGAAGAAAAGTGTGCATGCAGGGTAATAAAACAGCTAAAAAAATCACAAGGCAACAATGTAGCTAAGGTATTGATTGTCAACATGAAAGAAAAGTGTTCCCTTTTTGAAGTTATTGAGGCCACTTCAGCTTTACCTTATTGCCCATATACTCTGTTTGTGGCAAATGAGAAAGATGGTTCATCACTCAGCAAAGATTATGGCATAAGCAGGAGCAAGTAAAACACTATGGAATTTGAAATATTTTGAGCTTGAATAAGAATTCACAATTAAAGAGTGTACTTTGAATAAATTTTAAAGCAGGGATAGAGGCACCAGCTTGCGAAAATCCCAACACGTTTTCTCCCAGCATTCAGAGTTAAAAAATCACTTCTTCCATAATTTTAAGACTGTTCTGAGATGTCTATTTCTATCAATCCCTGACCCTTCTGTTATTATACCACCCTATCCAAAGGTTTGTTTGTTTGTTTGTTTGTTTTTAATGTCTTTGTATACTTTGATATTTTAGGAGTCTGCTGACTACAGAATTATTAAAATGCATTATATCTGAAAGAATGCAAAGGCAACAACATTTGTGTCCCATCCTGGGAAGGTCAGCCATGATAAATGGGCATTAAATTCCTACAGAAACACTTTTCAGTTCTGCTGTATCAGCTCCTTAAACTACTTACAACAAAGATGTTTCAGATGAGAGGGTGCTATGGAATCAGTACATCCAGGTAGCACAAAAATGCCTTTACCATGCAACAGCAACTAATTCTCACACAGTCAGAGGAATGTCCTCAAAACCGGAGAAGTCTGAGCAAGTTTCATTTTTCAGGAACTTGGAGCAATTGCTCTTGTTATGGCAGACTTCACTTGGGAAAAGCAACGGAGCACACAGGGAATATACAGCCCCAGAAGAGATAAAGAAGGAGGTGTCTGGCAATAGTTAAATGCCCAGAAAATATGAGCACTATAAGAAGGAAAAATACTGTGGCCATCCAAGAGACTTTTGACACTTGCTGTACTATAAAGAATCTTGCTTCTTTACATTTTTATCAAACAGTTTTTGTCTTAGTTTCAGTCCTATATTCAATAATGTGGGAGATTTTCTTCTTTACTCTTGGAAGAGCAGTTTAAGAGGAAAGTGAGATTTTAATGGGATCAAGAGCATGGCAGGGTGAATTCTCTGTAAAGCATCTTGTGTGTACCATGTGTTTTGTGAGCATGTCTTTATCTCCAGGGTTTTCTTCAGCTGTAGGAGTGGGAGAGGGGATATAAGGCAGAGTGCCTGGGCAGAGTGGGCTGTGAACACAGGGGTGCTGCTCAGGAGCAGGTACTGCAGGTCTCAGTGCTGTGCCTGGAAGGAACAGCTCAAAGTAAGAAAAACACTGATCTTTGACTGCAGCTTTAATCTTGACCTGAATCTTTGTTTCAGATTTTAATGCAGAGCTGCATGTGTAAGATCACAGTGAGTTTACCCAGTCTTCTTTGAGATCAGGAACTTAAAGCTTCAAATGCATTCTTCTCTCTCCTCTTAAAATATCTGAAAATGAGAATATGGCAAAATGAAGTGTCTTTATTTCTTCCACACACAATGAGAAACGTCAATCAGATATCAGAGAAATCATAGAAGAACTTCATGTTTATGATATGTTGTTTTCCATGAATGTTGATAATCTGCAATTATTTTACAAACCATTCAAAAAACTCAAATATATTCAAAAGAACATAAAGGTTTGCAAGTGGATTTGAGTTAAAAATTATATTTTCTTCAGAAAACATATAGAAGTATCAACTCAACTTGTGAAAGCAGATGTTTGCACCAAGCCTTTCTGCCAAAAGTCCTATTGTCCATAACTCACTGTCTCAAAGACTTTTTCCCTTCTTACATAGGCTTTTCAGCCAAGGCATATCCTTAATAATAAAGAGTATCAAAGAGTGCTTTCTTACAGATAAAGGGATGAAGGGACAAGAGCTTCTATCTGTACATTAAATAATTTTTTTAAGATTTACAGACATTACCAGGCTAGAAAGTCAGAAGTCTTAAATCGATTTCTGCTAAATGTACATTAATTTGAGAATGCAACCAGTCACAGAAACTCCATTTTTTAATTGCACAACTGATGATCTGCAAATGGCTGCATATTCTCTCTCAGCTTCTCTTTCTCCTTATTAGAAAGCTAAGAAAGCTGAGAAAAAGCCATCCATCAGTAAAATTGCTTCTTTCAGACTAACTCAAACATGGAACTTCAGGCATAATGAATTAGAAACAATCCTGTTGAGAGTAGCCATCATGTCCAGATGACCCCAGGTCCTGAGCCCTGCCAATGTGCAAAATAAGTAGTGTACACGGAAGAACACAGAAGTGTTCTCATTAGCAAATCAACACAGCAAATGGATGAAGTTTTCTGACTTTAAAATGAATGATGGAAAGCCACATCATTAACTTGGAATGAGATTTTCTGGTCTGTAGTCTTAAGCTAGTCTTCAAATATACATCAATATTTGTGAAGAAAAGCTGATGGCTGGTGTATAAATTTTAACTCATTATAGGTATGTCCACAAAGAAAAAAGACTACCAACTTTTGACTTTCCTGACATGGGAAAGTACATGCAAGCCACTCCTATATGTCATTTCTTTTCACTATGACAAGGAGATTTTAAAATTATTTTGCTGTAAATTAATGCCATTAGATCATTACCTGATAAAGAAATTATTCTCATCCTTTAGCTTCTATGTTGGTCTGAGAAATAGATATATTTTTGAGCAAATATGACATCCTAACAAAGAATTTATTTTCATATTACCACCGACAAGATCAGCACATTCAATCACATCAGCCATAAACCTTTAAAAAGAAGAAGAGACAGATGCATAGAAAACTGTCCTTACATATGGAAGGAATTGCCAAAATCAGAAGTAATCTTTAATGCTAAAGTCACACTTAGTCTCCATTCTTCAATCCTGAAGAAACTACTTTGAAATTAAGATGTATAAGACCATGAGGACTCAAAGTAGGCACTGGGAAATGAAATTGCTGTTTCTGAGTTATTAATATGTCACTTTTCTTTAATGCAATTCATTTAATGTTTTTTTTTAATATACAAAAGTTGAAATAATCCCATCACTTGGTTAAAAGAATGGAAGTGCAGCAGTTCCCAGCTATAAAGTAAAGGACTTAAAGAAATATCAGGAGTTTAAAAGTTCACCAGCTTCATTGCATTTCTGATGCTGGCACAAAATACACTTTTATCCAGCTGACCATAATCACTTTAGTAGCCATTTCAGGTTCTTGCATGACTTCACTGCAGCACCTCCCTTCCAGAAAAATTTTGGTGTGCTTACATAATTAGATCTCAAAAGCACGGCCTCTCTAGTTTTCAATGCCAAATACAGGGGGAAAAGGTGCAATTACATAATATAGTTTTACATCTATTAAAGACCAGTTTAGGGTATGGTTTTGCTTTACACCTTGTAGCCATTAGGAATATTCCATACGGTATATAAGAAACTGTTAAGAAATTGCACTGTAATTTGTCAATGGTGTATTCAGCTCTGCGTGAATTCTAGAGATAAATGTGAAGATCTATAGCAGTGGGAGTTGCACTCCCCCTACACTGCCTGATGGAAACAAGTGGGGAAAAGGTAATAAATTCAGTGCCAAAACCAAGAAGGAAAGACTGGTACTGAAGTGCCCTATTCTTGTCAGAGTTTTGATACTATAAATTGCATGAAAAAGCACCTTCATCTAAGCCAGCTATCAGTAAACTATCAGGGGGAAAATACTATAAAGATCTATTGCAGTAGGTAGCTTCCTTTTTCCCCTCTTTGGAGACATTAGTGCAATCCCCAGTGCCTGATCCTAAAAGTAATGGGGAAACAGAATCCTGTCAGTGATTTGAGTTTCTCATGAGCCTAATAGGAAACTCATTGACATGAGGGATACCTTTCCCTTCTCCTACTGCCATCCTTCCCTTCCCTTGGGCAGAGGCTAAAACAATAACTCTGGTACAGCTTCCCAGGGACTAGGCAAAGAAACCATGGTTAAATTCCAGAAAGGCAGGCAGCACCTTGATCTTCAGGTCATACCCCAAGACACCCAAGGGAGCACCTCGTGCAGAACAGACCCAACTGTGAATAACTGCAATAAGAACATTGGAGTAATATATGTGGAGATTCTCCTTAAAAACTGTATGACTTTCACTGCTCCTTCTCCACACTATACAGCCACTTTACTGCATAAGGAGATTATCTATTAGCATTTTAATAATAATAATAACTATAACAGGCAAGTAAGTCAGCAAATTAAGGCTCTCATCAGCAGTACATTATGTAGGAACAGTTTAAAATAAATTGCACTTACTCAGCTCAGCAAAATCGAGGTTAAATCCAACTCTGGATCCTCCACAGGTTCAACATTTCCACTAAAATTCACCCTCCTGATGAGCAGCAAAAAAATTCTGGTATCTGGAAGGGATCCTTTCTGTGATGGCTGCTTCAGGCAGGTCACTCTATGGTGAAAATTGGGCAGTTCATGGATGGTTATCTCTCATTGAGAAATAAGTGTTCTACACCATAAATAAGGAGAAGAACAGACAGACCTCACAGAGCTGGCAGGTGGTGGTTTAATATTTGCTCTATCTTATTTGTTTTGACAAAATACTGTGAACAAAATGCAGGCAAATTTTTCTGCAATGTTGTCAGCAATTAGCAAAATGACAGTCAAGCCCAAAAGTTGGGTTTACACCAAGTGATTTCAAAGAATAGATAAAGAAACAAAGAGTGAAGTCTTATTTGTAGTAACTTCTTGATAATCAGGACTGAGAAACAACAACTGCAAAGCATTCTCAAAAATAACAACTTACAGGTTATTAAACAGAGCTTGGACTTGGTCAAAAAACTCCAGATAATCGGCTCATAAGTAGAAAAAAATATGAAGTGAAAGTACTTAATGTGCAATGAATAACAATATTTTCTGGTTTCTTGTCTTGTGATTTCAAGTACAACTTATTGTGTATATAGCCAAAAGCAAACATATATTCAGGGAGGACTGGGAATGAAGGGCATGAGACTTTCCCCTTTCCTCTTTGTGTATCTGTATATCTGGTTTTCTGTACATCTTGGGCAGAGCATCTATGTAAAGGCCATGAGGACAGGGATTGCATCTGCTCAGATAAATCTTTCTCGGAGGAGTAACGGTGAAGCAGCGCAGTATTTAAACAGTGTCAGTAGCTAAGTAGTTCAGAGAAAGAAAACAATTGTGTTAATGATGGAGATGGGAAAATGCTGCCATCTTTACATCCTCCCTGTTTTTCTGACAACTGTAATCAGAAGCAGCAACAGCAGCACAAAGCCAAGAGAAATTAATGGCCAAAAATAAAGGCAGACAGGCAAACTCTACATGTTTTCTTTGAACAGAGGTAATTTACTAGTAAACATACTAGAGTATACAAAGACCACATTTTTTGGCTTTGTTATTTGGATTATTTTCAGTTCTTTTTTTTTTTTTTTTTTCACATACAAACTCTCTCTCTCTCTCTCTCACACACACACACACACAAAAAGTATTTTATATTTTGCATACTTTGCATAATGATAAATATTTAGAAACAGAAAGACATGGAGCAGAGCAGTCACTTGTTCTCCCTAAGACACCTGGGAGTGCCAACCATATTTACCTTATTTCTGGTTATTTATACAAAAGAATCTGTGATAACTGCAGGGGCTGAGGGATACCCACTTCAGAACATCCCCCATATTTGCAACAAGACTGGTTTTTGAACACTTATAGAAGAGAAGATGGAACAGAAAGCCCTAGAAAAACACTGCAGATATTAGCTTAGAGAAAAAAAAAAAAAAAAAAAAAAATAGAAGAAAAAAGAAAAAGCAGCTCCCATACCTGTAGAACCTTCCAGGACTGAGGAGTAGTAACTTGTTGTCAGACACCAAACCATGGTAACCAGTCCAGTCTCCAGTCCCTGGACTGCATAATGCAGTCCATCAAGCCCTGCAGTATTTCATATTCTACAGAAAGGGTGAGTCTGTCTTTCAAATGTTTTGGTTTCTGATATTTTAAAGCCATGAAAATTAATTACAGGACAGCAAATTTATATCTACATCTGATTAGAGCAATGTAAAGATTTATGGATGCCAGAAAACCTCACAATCATGCACTGCTGTACGATTTAGAACATTTCTCATTTGCTTTCACACACACTCTAATAAGATCATTTCTGCTTCAGTTTCCTGAGTGGGAGTTCCCTAAGGACTGGATTTCATTATCAATTTTGATGGCTCGATGCTTTCAACCTTCAGCTTACATCCGGACAAAGCATACAGTGAAGAAGAATAATACAAGGGATGTCCTGTCATCACTTACTGACAAAGCACAATGATCTAGTCTTTGTGTGCTTTTCAATTTTACAGAACAGCTTTTATTATGTTACTTGTACTTACGTTATGCATCACAGTCTTTATTCTTCATATTTCTCCTCTCACTCATTCAAAAACCATTAGGCAAATCTCCATACTGTTAAAGCCACTTTAAAAACAATTATTTTGAAAATAAATTAATTCTAAATTCCTTCTATGTGCTTAAGATCTGTCATGACTTTCAAGTTCAAATGTCTTATGTTCATTGTACAGACACAAGGGTTTTGTTTTAAAAATTCTTCTAGAAGAATCTGGGGACTGGGAATTCAACAAAGTCCATAATTGTCCTTTATAGATAACAAGGCATGGTAACAAAGCTTCTTGTCTCTTTCCTCACCCAAAGGATTCTAGTCATGTGTAGGTTTCACCCAGCCTCAATTAAGCAAGAAATTTCAGAATCCAGGTCCAACCAAGTGATAGAGTGGAAATGCACATCAGCAACTCAGGAGACACCACCCATTGTGAAAAACAATATCCAGGGTAAAACTGAGCCACTCAGAGTTGAGACTGTAATTATTAATCCGTGGAACAAATAACTTTAATGATGTGAGGGTAAATCATTTAGCCTTTTCTTCTCCTGTAACAGACAAACTCTCAAATATGAACATGAGGAGACAAGACCCTAAATTTATACATATTTTTCCTCTGAACTTTTGCACATTTTTCAAAATGAGAATATTTAGATATCTACTTTGTAAGAGTATCTGAAGGCTATTGAGGATAAACTAAATTAAAATTTGTTGACCATTAAGTTTTAAGAGGTAGATATTGCTCAGATACTCCTCAGCAGTTCAGTTTGTAGACTGATATCAGAAATAGAGGTCTGTGCTCCAATTCCTCCCCTAACTTTGTCCATTCTATCACCTGAAATGTCTCCCCATTTCTCTGCATCACTTCTCATAAAGAGTCTGTACTAGGGAAATAAATTTTTCGAATCACAGGATTAAAAGTAGCAAACAAAGAAAAAGTTATGCATTCCCAGTAAGTAGTATAGAATGGAATACTCATCCTGGAGATGCCAGTAACTTTAAAAAAGAGTAAAACTGTACCTTTTTTTTTCCCCAGCAAGTCGTCTGACAAACTATTTTCCATGTCAGATTCTGATAACATAGAAAACTTCAATGAAAACAGAATATGCGATTCTATTATAAAGACCAATTTTCAATGTCAATCATAAGACTCACACTAGCAAATTAAGGGGTGTTAGAAATATTCCCAGACACTTAGGCCAAATGACCTAAAGCACCCTGAATGAATGCTTATGAGCTGTCTTAGCATCCAAAAGTGAATGGCTTCATGCTCCCTCCATTTCTCCTAAGAGAACATTTTTACTGCTGAATCTTACACTGAAGAATTACCTGTGAAAAGACAAGTTTAAACAGTTTAGAAGTATAGTCCAGAATAATCCTGGGCACTGATCTTCCAGGGAAAATCATTAAACTGGAGAAAGATCTCCACACATTTCCCAGGTCCACCTGGAGCACCATTTCCCTTTGGGCTCAGATTTTGAGAACACAGCCCACAAACAGATATTTAAGGTATTTCAACTAGGAAAGCCTAAAACGAGACCACACTATAACTTTCAAGACTGACACAAGAAAATTATGTTGCACTTCTGCCACAGATAGGCCAGTAAAAAGTAGATACAATTTCTGGTATAAAAGTTATTTAGGTTGGCCATTACAGAACAAAAGAAATATAAAAAATAAAAAGAAAACTGCTAAACCCTTGTCTAAACAATAAATTTAGTGACACATGAAAATCTATCTCTGGAGGTTTTTAAATAAAAGATTAGGCATAAGTTCATTGGGAATTATTTAGGTAGGGTCAGTGTTATCTGTAGACAGGTTAATGGTCTAGACTGTATTTTTCAACTCTACACTACTCCTATTTTCATTATCTACTTTTCACTTTCTTTTCCCAGATTCTTAGTGATTACAGTGTAGAAAAGATACAGTTAATGTCACTTCAGTTTAGGGGGGAAAAATGTCTACCTGTACATCATTTTCCTTTATTTAATTTGGAGTTAGACCTCTAAAGCTTATAGCAAGAAACAAAGTCTAACTTTTGTTGTTGTTGTTGTTGTTGTTGTTGAGTGAAGTTCTTTTTAGGGTTTTTAATTCTCCTTTGTAGTTTCGGGACACAGATCTCCCAGAAGACAAAATGTCTGCACTGGCAGCAGATATCACTCCTACAGTATAATTTCATTTCAACAAAATTGAATAAATAGAATGAGTTACTACAGTTGTTTTTTTTCCTTCCAAGTCCCAAGGGGACCAAATGTATGTTGAAACAAGAACTAGACTAACAAAAAAATACCACGAGAAAATTTTCTCATGCACTTTTGGAGTTTTGCTGTGTGCACACTAGAGCAAAAATGCCAAAAGACTCATCTGTCTGTTTCTAGCTCCATCCTCTCCGCATTCCCTACCCTCAATACACACTCTTTCTAAGCATCACCAGGATATTTCCCAGCTAAGCTTGTTTGGCCTTAACATTTTGCAGATTCATTTTTGTTATTTTTGTCCACAGAGTGTATCTGCAAAGCATTTCTTAAGATTTGCATCTCCACTGCTGTGCCAAGGTAACTTTAGGCTAGCTGGTAAAAACCAAATAATTCCATGTTTGCATCCAGGTTTAATTGACTGTCCTTACGTCTCACCCTTTTCTGTGTTTGAAAGTCAGATGGTTCCCTAGGTGAAACACGAGTTCCCAACATTTCACTGTCATGCTGGTGCAAAAGATGAGTGAAATGCACCTGGTTGAAGGTGAATGTATCTAAGCCCTTGCTGTCCAACAGCCTCACAACTTGTGGGCTGAGATAAGGTTATTATGCCCAAGCATACCAAGGGGTTGTAGGGAAGCTGAAGACAACTGAGCAGAGCCAGTGAACCAGATTCCATATGCCTGGAAAACAGAGGGACCAGGATTCATGACCAGACTCTGGATACCCTTCATGCAACCATTTTACCTTGGCCAGTAGCCTGACTGCTCCCAGGAGAGTAGTCATAAACTTTCATAAACCAACTTCCAAAGACTGTAAGCCTTCTGAGCATCGACAAATAAAATCTCATCCAAAGACAAACATCTGCAAGCATAAAAACAAATGCACATACAGCATTGATTTTGGAAAGGTTTTGGATCCCTTGAGCAAAGCCTTGAAAATTCTCAATAATTATGCCACAACTCAAATATAAAATACAAATTATATGATCAACAGTTCTCATCACATAGAAGAGTCAAAATAAATCAGATGTAAGGCATCCACAATGTTTTCTGTATGTGCTTCAGATATAAAAAGTTTTTCTAAAAAACTTCCTCTTTGTAATTTTCCTTTTTTTAAATGAGCATATTGACATTGATAGAATTGGAATCAAGCAACAATTAAATGTTTGACCTTGAAAATGTTACAGAAGTAACGCCATGAATGTATTAAGCATTTTTTAGTCATCTCAGCAGGCATGATACTATGAATTATGTAAAAATGGGCATCAATTTTTCAAAGCAATAGATGTGACACGACTATATGGTGAAAACAAAGTACTTGCATTAAATGAGACATGTAGTTGGTCCAAACTAATGTGATCCAAACAGTCTTCACTTAAAATATTTATTAGATAAAAAAGATTCCATAGCTGCACTTTGCAGTACCTATTTTGTAAGCAATCTTTTCCCATGGTATTTAATGTAGTTATTTCGGTGTTGATGTTTTAGCATTTTGACAGCTAGGACATATTTCACCATTACTCGAGTCAGGCCACTAATGCATCTCTGTTTGTGTGGACTGTGTCTATTTCACAATTTTATTCAATTTGCAGGACATCAGAATGACAAAAAAATTGAAAAAAATATCACAGGACCTACATTTTAACCTCCTTATTACAGATAAAGACATGATAATCAATAATTTAAAATAGTTTTTTTGTCACTAAAAGTTTACTAGAACACTGAAAATATTACCTAGTAGTCAGAAATTTTTGTATGCATTTTAAGAAATAAAGCTCACTTTAACCCTACTTTTTCTGCTTTCTTTCTCAGCAATGCTATTGCACATCATAGGTATGGAGGTATTTTTAAGGATTAACATATTGAGTATGATACCAAAATCATACTCAATATGTTAATCCTTAAAAATACCTCAGTTTTCTTGGGTGCTAGGAAATTTCTTCACCAAAAGTGTAGTCAAGCATCTTCACCAAAAGGATTGTCCAGCATTGGAACAAGCTGCTCAGGGAAGTGCTGGAGTCACCATGCCTGGAGGTGTTTACAAGGTGTGCAGATGTGACACCTGGGGACATTGTTTGGTGGAGGACTGGGCAGTGCTGGGTCACAGTCAAACTCAATAGTCTAAAGGTCTTTTCCAAACTAAATATTTCTGATGATTGTTAACCAATTTTGGTTCAGTTTTTTCTATATTTTTGGAGTATGCTCCCCAGCACATAAGAGAACAAATAATTTTCTACAGTAATTTAGGAAAACAGTTCCATTTTCAAAACTACCTTGGACATTTAAAAACATATATCTCCATAACTTAGACAAGAGACAATGGGCACAAACTGCAACACAGAGAGCTCTTTCTGAGCATCAGGAAACACTTACTCTGTGTGAGAGCCACCAAGCATGGGCCCAGGCTGCCCAGAGAGGTGTGGAGTCTCCATCCCTGGACATATTTGAAAGCCACTTAAGACATGGTCTTGGGCAGTTGGCTCTGGATGGCCTTGCCTGAACTCTTGGACCAGATATTCATTGCATCCTTGGCCACTCTATGATTTGGTGATATTTTGGCAGTTTCAAGCACAAAAGGTATCTGCAGTACAATTCTTATCAGAAAGAAGAATAGAACCATCCGAAACATATTTACAGATTATAGCATTCAATATGGAGATTTATAGTTAGAAAATGGATGTAGATGTCAATTTTTTAGAAGCTTTCATAATTCTGTTGCACTAATTACCTTTTCTGTGTAATTATACAGCAGGATATGTTTTTAGTTTGAAGAAGATATCACCTTCAGCATTGTTAGAGGCTACATGCCTAATTAAGAATGTGATTCACAGAAGAGCAGGGTACTAAACAACTCTAATGGCACATACATGTTTAACTAATGATAGCATTGATTTTTCAGTAGTTTAGCTTTTGAACATAGGACAGCTGGCTTACTGTTATATATAGTTTTAGCATAGTGCTGGAAGTATTCATCATGAGCAACAAGCAAAATAATTACTTTTGAGACAGGGGAACCGAGGCTGTAAATATTGAAGTAGCAACACAAGGCTTTAACAAAAAGCCTGAGGGATATATAACACAAATAAACCTCCCTAAATTCTCTCATAAAATGTGTTCTACTTCTTGTGGTGTACTGAGTGCTGGCACAGAGACTGAAGATGGGAAAAAAAAACTTCCAGTACCTATCTGGACAGGAATCACTCAGTTGTTAAAGGGCAGACACAGACTACTACTCATATAAAGCTATCTTTTGTCACTCGGCCCTGCAGTCACTGGGCTGAGGTTACATATTCACTGCCATGTTACTGAGCACTACCTCACCATCCAACAGTGTTAATCTGGAATGGTAAGGCAGGTGAGAAGGGCACAATGTGATTTCTTATATGGATGACAGACCAAGGAGGAGGTTACAGTGTCCTGAGCTGAACGTATATGACTGTGAGAATGATCACTCTGAAGTTTTGTGGGATCTTGCTTCAGATGGATCCCTATAATTCTGTGCAGCCTGATAGGGTCCTTCCAGGAATCCTCAAAGAACTGGCTGATGTCATTGCAAAACCTCTCTTGAGGATTTTTGGACAGTCCTGGGAATCCAGAGAGGTCTCAAATGACTGGAAGCTTGTGAATGTCCTAATTTTCAAAAGGGCAGGAAGGAGGTCCCCAGAAACTACAGCCCCTTCAGTCTCACTTTAGTGCTGGTAAAGTTATGGGCAAGGTTATTCTGGGAGGTACAACACAGCCATCAGTCACAGCCAGCACAGCTTCATGAGGGAAAATCCTGCTTCCCAAAGCTGATTTTCTTTTTTGACAAGGACACCCATCTGCCTGATCAAGGGAAGCCAGTTGATGTAATCTTTTTGGGTTACAGGAAAACTTTCCCTACATTCTCTCACCATATCCTTCTGGATAAAATGTCCAGCACAGAACTAGATAGACACGTCATGGATGAGTGAGTAACTCGCTGACAGATCAGATTCAACCCTCTGGGAACCCTCTGGTGTGATCCTCATTGTGGTGGGTCCTAATATTGCCCCTTTTCTGTTTGTTTCCTACCCCCACTGAAGGTGTGCTCTTCCCCACATAGCCAAAGTGTGAGTCTCACACCTAACCACATGTGGCAAGTGCCATTGAGGGCATCACAGTCTTTCCCAGAGGATCAACAGATCAGACCAAACACTTACCAAAGACCTGGGTCTTTCTCACACAGGCTTAGGTGGTCAGATGAGACACCTTTGGGTAGGTCATGACCCATGAGTCACTTCTCAGTAATATCTCTGGTTGCACCACAAATCTTTACATTTCTAATGGCTACAGAACTACTTCACGCTGTACCAGGTCTGAATTAACTGTAAAGGGCAGTTTTCAGCTGCTTCAGCAGTGCATTGCAAGTAAAGAAATGCACAAAACTCCAAGAGCAGAAATAATTAATGAAGACAATTATATTGTCTTTTAACTTTTTCCTTTTTCAATTACGAGAGTTGAATCCAATTACTACGTTGTAACAGATAGTTAAACCGGTTTTGTTCTCTTGCCAGAAACCAGAAAGGCAGTATTTTTTCTAAAAAACATCTCTTCTATAAATAAATAAACAGAAATTAATTATTAATTAGCCACTTGGCAGTAGAACTCATTTCTACTGAAGACTAGTTAATAACCATCCTAGTACCATAAGAAGAGACTTGTATCACTAGTGAGTAACAAATTTGTTTAAATTTGTTTTGCTATTCTGGATGCAATTCTGAAAGTGCCAGAAATAGCCATCAGGTTTCTAAGTTTGTCTACATTCCTCAGCCCACCATCCCTACCTTTTTCTTTTTTTTTTCCCCCAACCTTTGGTTGTCCTTCTGTTTTTTCCAAAAGTATTTTCTTAAAACACCAAACTCCGTTTTCATGCTGTTTATGGCATACAAGAAAACTATATATCAAAGCTAGGAAATTAAACTCAGTTATACCATGTCGAAGTTACTTTAACCAAGGATGACCAATTTCCACTGGACCTCAAATTCAAAAGGCAATGATTAGCCTAAGACCTGTCTGGATTTGCTTACAGGTATGAAATATCTGTGCCATTTTAACATTACTTCAGAAAACATTAAGCAAGAAAACGTGGTGTTAAAAAAAAAAAAAAGCCAGCAGTTAACAATAAAAGAAAATGTAAATGTTTGGTCTAATTTTCTGGTGTATAGAGAACAACAACAATTTTTTTTTATATGTGCTAACAACTAGCTACATCCCACTTTCTGTATACTGAATATAAATTGTGTTTTATTTAAAACCATACAAAGCTTGTGAGCAGAAGCTTAATTAAAGCCCTTCAGAAAAGATTTCAAGCATGTAAAAAGAGTATTTTTTTTATATGTCTCATTAGAAACTGATGCATCTTTATTAATTCACAGCAACAGGAATTAATTATCCTGAGTTTATGGCAGTCAGGTATTCAGCATACCTGGATCCATTCTGCTGGGGCACACTTCCATTCAAATTCATGGAATCATAGAAAGTCTTGGCTTGGAAGGGACTTAAAAGTTCATCTTGCTCTAACTACTGATTCCTCTGCCATGGGCTAGGACATGTTCCACCAAGCCAGGTTGCACAAAGCCCCCATCCAACCTGGCCTTGAATGCTTCCAGCAGTTGGGCATCAACAGCTTCTCTGGGAGAATCCATCCCAGCCTGACGAAAAGCCCAACAAAACACTTGCCTGACACTGAGAGCAAAGGCTGGGCTTCCAGGAAACAAAAGTCTCTTCCTTACATAGCCCCAGTAACATCTTTGCAGCTAGGCAGTTCCTCTCTTAGGAAATTATTAGGAAACTAATGGAGTCTTTTGGCTGGCAATCAACAATTTTAGAAATAACTACAAGTTTAGACATTACTTAAAAACTTTCCCAACAAAGTAAGAATAGGAAAAAACAGAAAGGAATTCAATTCAAGATGAGGTTAACAAATCGCTATATATTAAAACAAGGCTGAGGTAAAATAATAGAGAATACCACACAGTATTATGACAAGTTATTTATAGCCACTCTGTTAAGAATTTTTATATGTTTTATAACCATTTTATTTACACCATATTCATTCTCATCCTCAGAGATTATTTCCCCTGAAACATCTCAATAAGCAATAAATACATGATAAATGAAGGTTACTGCAGCTGAAACTGTAGAAAAGTTTGTGCTTTAAAAAGCTGCCAGTCTTGGTAAATCAGTTCAGACAACTTGTATTGATTAATGTTTCTGTCAGAAGAGATGTTCCAAGGTTTGCTTTGTCACCCAGCAGAGATCAGAAGTCACTATATGGTCTTTTAAAATACAGTAGGATCAGTTGAAGAATGTCTTATGTTAAAACTAAAAGAGCCACTAGAGATTAAACCAAATATTCTGAATGCCGTGCTGTCCTTGGCATCAGCAGGAGTTATGTGTGCGGAATTGCAGAATAATTTAAACTATTTGCATGGTTTTCAAACTGACTACAAAAAAGTATCAAACTATTAACACAAAATCATTAAAGGGGGCAAAGTAAAGTTGTGGTACCACTGAGAGAGGTAACTTTTAGTTCAATTAACTTCATCAGAACATGATGTTTTCTGAAATACTGTAATCACTGCGATTCAAAAGCTAGAAAATGAATCAACAGATGTACTAAACTAGAATGTAATGCAATGTAATTGCAACTTACATATATGGTATACAAGAAAAGTGTATATCATATCTTTGCTAACTGACATATATTTTCAGAAATATTTGTGTAAAAATTCAATGTGTTTGTAAATATTCCAGTCAGTGCAATGCAACAGTATTCTATAGAAATCTATGGCTTTAAGTAACAGTACCTCTATCACAATCAAATAATAATGTTTCTATTCATACCTGCCACATACCTAGTCTGGCGGAAAAATCTTACCAGAGCCAAACATAGTTCACAACTGAAGAAAGAAGAGGTACGAAAGGAAAAAAACCCAAATAAAACATAAAACTAGTCCTGTCCTCTTGATTTAGTCCCATTAAACCTTTTAGACTGTCAAGAAAATTCTGTTTTTCCAGTATGTTGACATTGCAGTAATAATAACATAAACACACCATAAATTAAATTCACCTTAGAGTACATTCTTTGCACTTATTTGTATTTGTAAGCACCAGGGGATTTTATTTCCAACATAAGTAAATTTTACATTTCAGAAGACTAAAGCAAATCTGCTAAAGCTTGAAAGGAATATTACTTGACGAATCTGCCAATTTCATAGTTCAGTTATTTGTCCTTTTTCAATTGCAGTAGATGTAATTTGTGTCTAGGGAGTTCTGTGCAATTCTATTTCACTCTTCTTCCAATCTCCTTATTCCTCCAAGTCACAAAGTACTTTTTTGCATATTCCCAATGGAACATGAAAAGTTCTAAATTCTTTTGAAAATTCAGTGTTATCAAACTAAACTTGATTATCTCATTAATTCACTGATATTTCAAAAACAGGTACGTTCCTAGCACACAATAAATAAAAATGACAGAAATCATTAAGGTTTGGGGGTTTTTAAACATTCATTAAAAAACATTAAAAAAAAATTTACCAGAAGTCAGAACACTTATAAAAACGTAATCTTTTATGAACAAGAATATTGGTTCTGTGGTAGTGTGTTATATAGAGATCTAACAGGATTCATTATCCCCAGGTCCAGTCTAACTTATACATCGCTTCAAAGCCATGATAAAAACATGCTTATGAAACTTTTTTATATAAAAAGTGCAATTTATCACACAGATTTATTTCCACCTTGAAATTGTATTGTCACAGAGAAGAAAAGTTCTCTTCTTCAACAACCAGATAGTGAACTAGAGAACAGATGAGTTCAGTTCAGAAACAACCCTTGCAGCTCACTTTTATTACCTGCACTAAAGACTTTTAACATTGAAAGTGATGCTGTCAGCTAAGGAGGTTAATTGCACTGATAACAACTGTCTTCTGAGGGTTCCTAACATAGATATATTTTCAAGTGCTTCTTGAAGACTTACAAGGAGATGGTGAGATTGCTAAAACTTGGCAACCAATATATAACTTCCTTTACTGGATAATTTGATCCCTATCTTGCTTGGTTTCTGCTTTATTCAGCCCATTAAACTATTTCACTGCAACATTAGACATATTTATGTATCACAAACTCTTTAAAGCCCACTGAATAACTAAAGGGGGACTTTTTTCAAAACCTCACAGATGGCCCAAAAGGAAAAGGCTTGTAAATAACAGCCCTTCTAAAAGCTGATGCAGTAGCCGTGTAGTTTCACCTGTTCAGAGGCATGTAATCATCTCCTTTATGAATTGCTGCTCATTTCTAATACAGGGCTGATATATGTAAGTGAGGAAAACTTCTAAAATGGTACAAAGCTTGATAAGGCAAGCATGAAACTAAGTGTCATTAGCATGAAGTGGATGTGAAAACAGAAGAAATTCCAATTTTAGTGAAATGGCTGAGTAGGGAGATGCATCACATGACTTAACAACTTTGCCAAGAAGTTGTACAAATTTTGGACCTGCAACTGGAGTGTAGAATAGTACATTTTTTTTTAGGAATTATCAAGTTTAAATTGAAAATAAACCCCAAACATCTGCTGCTTTTATCACAAAGCCAGAGAGTTACAACAGGTCCCAAACTGGAGGTAAAGGGTCCCATTCAGAGGGACCCTGGCAAACCTCATCAAGTTCAACAAAGCAAAGGGCAAGGTTCTACACCTGGTTGTGGCAATCCCAGGCACACCTACAGACTGGGCAGAGAAATGATTGAGAGAAACCCTGCAAAGAAGGACTTGGGCATGATGGCTGGTGGAAAACTCAGATGAGCTGGCAGTGTGAGCCCATAGCCCAGAAAGCCAAAGGAATCCTGCTACATCCCAAAGGAGCGTGGCCAAGGTTGGAGGAGGTGATTCTTCCCTCCTACCCTGCTCTTGTGAGAGCCCACCTGGAGCATTCTGTTCTGGTGTGCCCAGAAGGATGTGGAACTGTTGGAGCAAGTCCAGAAGAAGGCCAAAACATTGATTAGAGGACCTGAGAACCTCTCTTACAAAAGCCAAGAAAATTGGGGCTGTTAGATCTGGAGAAGAAAAATTTGTGTGGAGACCTCACAGCAATTTTCCAGTGTCTGAAAAGGTACTACAGAAAAGCCAGAGAGCCAGAGAGGGACACTTTTTCAGGAATTGCAATAGGACAAGGAGTAATGGGTATAGGCTGAAAGAAAACAGGTTTAGGTTAAAATAAGGAAAAAAATATTTACTGTGAAGGTGATGAAAAATTGGAGCCAATTGCCCAGGGAGGTTGCAGATGCCCCAACCCTGGCAATGCTCAAAGCCAGGTTGGATAAGGCCTTAAGCAATCTGATCTAGTGGAATGCATCCCTGCTCTCTTCAGGTGAGGTTGGGACTAAATGATCTTTAAGATCCCATCCCAACTCTTAACGTTATATGGTCTAGACTAGATGAAGTGATTCTCAAAGGATATGGAAACACAGAGAGTAGGTGAAAAGTCTTCTGAGGATTTATGCCTGAGAGGTAATGAGAGATTTATGCTTGAAAGATGTTCTGATTTGGTTTTCTTTTGTATTGATTCTAGTATTTTTTTAAAGGCAACTAAGCCCATGTTTTTTTCTTTTCAAGTGTTTCTCAGTTGGAGTGATCCCTTTAGCACACCTGACTTTTCACTGTGCTCATTTTACACTTCTTAGCTTAGAAGGTCTGTAATTAAGACAAGGCAAAAAGACATTAATGATGTTGGATCTTTTCATAAACTATGCATTTTTCTGCAGTGCTGCATATCTACCTCCTACTCACTCATTTACTGTAGGTGTTTTTTCCCATGCTCTGTGTATGGGAAAGAAACCATCTGTATTTATCAAAAATACATCTGTATTTATCAAAATCTGTCCAATTCACGTATTCAGACACTAGTTACAGTTTCATAAAGAGGTTCACTACAGTGAAAATCTTTAGTCTTCTTTATGCAGCAAGTGTACACAGAGGAATCATGCTCATCATAAGATGAGCCTAATAACTTCAGGAGTATTCATATGACTGAGATGAGAAGAATTCATATTTTTTCTGTAACTAGATACAAGTCATTGTTCTTATAGTGAAATATCCATACATCTAAAATAAACTATTTTTATGGAGGTACGTTTCTGCTTCCCTGCCTTTTTTAACCAAAAAGTTGTTTATTATTCCATTAACTGCAGGTCTGAGGACATTATGCAGCCATTAAAAAGCTACACCTCAGACATGTTTCTAATAGGGCTGTATTTATAGACAATAAGTAGGGCCAGTGTTTTGTCACAGTAAATTATACATGAAGCAGTCTAGCCATGGGAGAAAAAAAGGCACGTGTCACAAATTGCTAATAAAACTGCCAGAGCTCACAGCCTGCATTTTAATCAAGGCATACTTTATTTCATTATAAAAATCAAGTTAAAAATGTTTAACTAAATGTTTTAAAAATAATCAAACTGCTGCTATAAATGGCTTTTGGCATGCAGATGGGGACTAAGAACAGCTTTCTATTTCACCTTTGACAGAAAAGACCATGTTTTAAGCTAAAAGAACTCAGCAACCTGCAATCCAACTTGAGTAAAACAGTCCCTAAGAGCTAGTGAATTAGTATTGGGTTTCATTTAAGGTTTGTCAACAAATATAAATTAAGTGTAGATATATTGAATTCCACTTTTATGCAAGTATATACAAGATGGCCAGTTTTCAAATGTGCACAAAACCACGTATTTATAAAATTATTTCTGAATAGAGAGATCACATATAATAATAAAAAAAAAATTACACTGCCACTATGGGCATAAAGTTTTGTTGTTATTTTTTATTATTTTTTTAATAGATGCACATTTATTAGTTTTGCAGCAGAAACCACCAGAATCCACTGAAATTCACAGCTTTTCCCTAACCTGTAGAAACATTGAATTTAGCTCTTCTCTTTGACCTTGGACTTGCAGTCAGGTGCACCAACCTCCCTTCCTTCAGTACATGGAACAATAAAGTATACTGGTGCAGAAGAAACAAAAATAACAGATGTTACTGATACACTATGAGAGTCTTCTTACCTGGAATAACTCATCCTGCTTTTTGATACTTGTGGAAGTCAGTTCATGGCTTGTACTGCCATCCTTAAAATGGCATAGCTATAAAGTGTTACTAGTAGTGATGAAATTAAGTCCTTCTATCCTCCTGAGTCAGTATGAGTAATCTGCAGAACCTCAGTTTACTAGATCTCACCATTAAGGCAGAAGAGTTGTAACTCCACCACTTTGGAAATATTACAAGGCTATACCTGCCAAGAATAAACCACTAAGGAGTTGAGAGTAATACACAAAGATTGAAAGATGCATTTCTTGCACTTTGTTAACACAGTGCATAAAGAATAATCATTTAGTCCACATGCCAGTTGTGAGGGGCAATTACACACAGTTCCTGCTCCTAGTTCCTCTAGGAGTTGTCAAACACTAGTCTCTTCTCCACTGCAAGGTAAGGTAAGCCTTGCCATCTGTCAACCTGCACTATGTTCTTTTCATTCCACTTCAGTGTGTTTTTTCTGTGCTGCTGATTTAAACTTATTTTTTTTCTGCTGGTACTGCTTTTTACCTCATTTGCAAAAGACGTAAATCAGTGTCAGTCATGGTATGTCAGTGATCCTTGTGGGTCCCTTCCAACTTTGCAGATTATGTAGTTTTGTGATTCTGTGATTCTGTAATATGACAAACAATCCTTTTTACTTTTACTTTATTTACTAAGAACTATATTGACCTTGGAACTTCAGGAAATGTGTGGGAAATTTTTGCCAACTTAAAACCTAAACTGGAGAATTTCCATCATGTTTCAGAAAAATGTTTAGGGCCACCTTATTTAACCTTTGCTCTAATACTACTTTTAAGGTTCCTGTATGATTGAACTAATATATTAGCTGACCATATAGAAATACCTTGTCTGTAAGAATGAAATTTTGCTGGAAAAGTCTGTTCCCTCAATGATTCCTTGATGATTTAAATTTAAAACCTTGATTGACCTCAGTTCCTTAAGGAAACAATATTTATTAATATTATCAAGATTTCTAATGAACTATTTAAGTCCAGAGCCTTAAATAGAGATTTTGCCTTTTCCCCTCAGACCACAAAATCTGTTCTTCAAAAGCAGAGGCATCAGGGTTGGTTAGACAAGCAAATAAGAGGGAGAAAAAACAAATGGAGAAAAAAATTTCTACTGAACACGTGCTCAGAGTAGAACTGCAAAGCAAGATCTTTGTTGTCAGCTCTCCAAGCTACTTGAAAAACAAGGGAGGAAGTTGACAGCTTAATTTTTCATATTGGTCTCAATTCTCATCATGCTGTAAGAGAAGGGAAGTCTTACCCCACTTTTCCCTAGGCAGTCAATTGAGAAGTTCCTGAAAAGAGGCATAAATGAATGTGCAAATCCCTCTGCTACTGAAAGAAACCACTAGCCAGTCATGCCAGAAAGGGGTAAGAAAGTTTTTGGCACAACCTCTCCTCACATTTCTTCACTGTGGGCAGGTAAGGATCTAAAAAATTTCAGTGTCCAGCTGGAGCTACTTAAGGACATCGGATAATTTTCCAAAGTGTTTATAATTAAGTTATGCCTACATTTTCAATGAAAACCTTGCTTGCCTCCTGCTGTCCATGGTGACTCAGGCACTTCAGGGTTGTCTTCAAAAGTCTCCTTAGAGGCATTTTCCTGTTGAAGTCAAAGAAAATATAGTTCACTGAGAATTCAGCAGAGAGTGAAACAACATCTGGTCTCAAAATATGAGTATTTTTGATACCAGAAGAAGTTATTTTAACTTGGCTTGATTTTGTTTTTTAAATATATTTCAACTGTGCGTTTTTTGTGCCTGTGAACATGTATAGGTATATGCATGCTTGTACCTGCATAGACACTTGTTTTTCCCTATGTGGTTTGATTTAATTGTAAGAAGAGGGAAAATAAAGATGGCTTAAATTATCATTCAAGATTTTTAATCACTTTTAAATTATGATACTGCACAGAGTCATCCATATATAACCCCACCGGTGAGTTATTTACATGCAGCATGAAATAATTATTTTGTTTATTCTATTTATAACAAGAGCTGTGAAGAACAAAAAAAAAAAAAAGAAACATTACAATAGAGATTGGAAATTTTTTTTCAAGGGGATTGCCATATATTTGTACCCATCAACAATACACAGAAATTAGAATGAATTATGTTTATAGATTCCTTTGCAGGTCACAATGTGAATATTTAAGTGAGTTATTATTGTCACTCTCCTGATTTAAACTGACAATTAGTTTCCTAACAAACCATTAAACATTTATCAACTGATAGAAATACAACAGTTACTATGCACAGCAGTTAATCTTCTAGTGGATGGGTTGGAGCAACATTTTTGAACTTATTATTGTTCTGTACTTGAAGAGTAACATAAATAAAATCATGTAGCAAAATTTTACAAGGTTATATTACGATGGATTCTGTTACAGGGAAATTAATGACAGAATTATTATAAAAAAGTTTCAATCTCATTCATGCATCCATTCAGTCAACCTGACCCTCTGTATTTCAGTCTTTTTATCATCAGATGCTAAAGCTGTGCCCTGTAGTGACACTCAATTGAAATAAACAGCCTAGAAGTCCCAACTGTACAGGTAGATAATTGTTCATCAGTGTCATGAACAAACTACTGCATACAGGGTGACTGACTTCAAAATATTGAATCCCCATCTGGTGAGACCTAAAAAGCAATGGAAAGGTTTGAAAGCAATGAAGCAAGTCCCTTTTTGGCAGATGTTATTTGACAGCTGCATCTTGGGATCCTAGCAGCACTCCTGCTGGCTCATATTAATATATTCTTGAAGATATCATGATGGAATTTGTGGAAAAGAGAGGATCCTTTTCTCTTCAATGAGCTGCATTTTATGTCATTCCTCTTATATCTAATCCACTTAGTAAATTTTGATTTCAAGAGACTCTTCAAAGTTCATTGAACTGTATTTTTTCAAAAGCTTTAGCTTACGCTTTAGCTCACATGCTGCAGGCTGAATCCCTACAGAAAATAAAATTGACCTAACAGGCATGTCAAGGTGTTTGTTTTTATTTTTTCCCCAAAGGAAAGAGAGAAGAAACATGATTCTGGGTCACTGCTCTTCCCATGCACCTTGTGGCATATATATGTCCCACAGGGTCCCCAGTGAGCTCCACAACACTGTATTCTGTCTACATCCTGTTCAGCAGATCTTCACTCTTCCAGGGAGAAAAAATCCTAATACTGCTGCTTGAATTGCACACATAGAACTAACATATACAGATAAAAGTCTACATTAATAGTTTTGCTTGTTATATAATGAATATCAGAAGAATACTATGCACCTAACTTGAACTAAACTCCTAGAAGAGCTGAAATTGAATCTAAGACAGAGGCAGCCTAAGCTGTATGACTTCTAGAAAAGTTGTTATCCTTGGTGGTAATGACAAAAGCATTAGGAAGGAAACATTGCTGGAGGCCAGGGACATTCAGAAGCTGTAGAATTTCCTGTTTAAAAAAAAAGTAGAATTTTATATTTACTTCAAGTAACTGTGGTTTTAACCCATTCTGCACCTGTTACAAGGCTTTTTGGTGTAATACCCAATGTGAATTCAAAAATTCTTGATGAGAGGAACCACTCAAATGTTTCCAAGTCCCTCATTCCTAAATACTTTTTCCTTATGTGAGAATTTGCCAGCTATCTTTATATATTATAGTTAAAGGAATTTTTTTTCTAGAAGAGGCATTTATTTTTACTTTAGGAACCTTGCATAATTCCACCTCCTACTGATCATCTTTGAGCAGCTCTGTTCTATACTTTCTGCATACTAACCTGTTTTTCTACCCATTTACACAATGTCCAATGTAATTGCAGTTATCTGCTTCTCTGATAAATTTGAAAATTGTTTTAAACATATTCTAAAGGAGATTATTCATTACTTTTACATTTTATAAATAACAGTTGTGTGCTTCACTGCAATGCAAGATTCACAGAATTAGCAAAATAAGTATTAGCTTTGTAAGCTTTAAAAGTTGTGACACTCCTGGATGTGGATGTGGCACTTAGGGATATTGTTTAGTGAACACAATGATGCTTTGTTCATGGTTGGACTCAATAATTTAAAGGTCTTTTTCAACCTGAATGATTCTATGATTCTGTGAGATACCAGGAAAGTGAATTGTTAGACCAAAGTCTCTCAACAAGTGGATTTGCATAAATACATCATTTACATGCTATTATATTAATTAAAACAAGGGCATGAAACTGTGTCAGAGGAGGTTTAGGTTAGAAATTAGGAAGAGGTCCTTATCCAGGGGGTGATTGGGCATTGGAACATTCCCTGGGAAGTGGACACATATTAATATCATCAAGTTTATGGAAGTTATCTTGAATAGTTTAGTAAATCTTCATCTTTATAAAAAACAAAATGTCAAAAAATACACCTCGTGTGTTCAGGTAGGAATGATTGTGCTAATTATACTAAGTTATATATACTAAGTTATGCTAAATTATACTAAATTATCGTCCTCTCCATGAGCATCTTCCTTTTCTTTTTTTTTAGATACACAGCCATCAGATATCAGATATCAGAATGTTTTGATGATTCCTTGATTAATGGCCAATAGGAAACAGAAAGAGGGCCAGTTTATGCTTGCACTTTCCCAACCTAGAATATGGCCAGGAAGACCACCTTCAGACAGCCACAGAAAAAGTACTCGAGAGCCCCGGCAGAGGCCAACACAAACTAAAAGAATGAGCAAAGAACCTCCCAAAAGCTGATGGTCCAGCTTCCCACAAGGAAAATTCACTTACCGCTTACTGCTGTGCAGGTGGCCAGACATCTCACACTGCACCATTCATCAGCTTAAAGTTTACATCCTTCCTCAGCTTCTCTGAGCACAGCTATCATCAGTTGCTGCCTTTCTTCAGACAAAAGGAGAAAATTGCTGATTAGTCTTTTCATGAAAATCTGCAAATGATGCAGTCCCAAGCCAGGTAGTAACATACAACAAAATAAAAATCCTTCATAAGAGAAATGCTTTCTCATATCCACTTAGAGATGAAACAAAAAAAAATTGAGAACTAGTCTGGATTTTATACCTGTCGATATCTCCTTTAGAGCAAAGGGAGAATAAAAAAATATTTCTAATATATGACCTTACTTTTTCTGTGCCTATCTGCAAGATGAAATAATGGCTCAGTTGAACAGATCTGATGCTTTATTGCATTTCTTTTCTGATACCATCCTTTACTTAGACAACCATTTTCTTCTTAATCTATAAGGGAATTCCAATGAGAACATTCAGTTCCTTTATTTTATTCCAGCACTTTCATAACAATACGCATGAATCATAGTGCACATTACATTGCAGCCCTGCAACTTTGAGTCCATTTTTTTCACTTTATTTTCATCGTGAGTCTACAAGGAAGTATTCTCTAAGTGCTGTCTCACAAATTAATAGCAAGCAGAGACCTGCTTTTTTTCTATGTTTTTTCTCTTCAGACTTCAGCTTTCTGCTTTTGAAGTGTTTTATGAGAAACCTCATTCAACATTAAAATTCAACATATCCAAGTAAATTCTGACTCAGGGTCTATTAAATTCAGTGCACATTTCTACCAATGTGAATGTGTTTTAGGCCCACTCATTACTCTTTGAGGCAATTACGAGTTTTACAAGACAGTATAATCACGATTTCAAAAACTTTACAGGTTTTGTAGTCCATTAAAACTTTCCTGCTGATCTCCATCTGTTCTAAAGACAATAAATACATGTTTCTTTCAAGTACTCTGCTTTATCAGCATAATATCTTTTTGCCTAAGCAGATTTTATCCTCTATTTCTGGAGAGACATGGTTTGGTTTGGAATTTTTTGGTTAAGGAATAATAATGGCCCCCACCCCAAAGCACCCTGCAGTACCAGTACCAGTGCCAGAATCACTACCAGTACCGGTACCAGTGGCTCTGCTCAGGTCAGGTCAGGCACAACAGATGCTGCACTAGACCAGGCTGGATAAACCCATCCAGACCCCCACTGGGTTCATGTAGGGTTGCTTGGATATGGGTGCATCATTCTGCCCAGCACCTCTGAAACAGAGAATAGCCTAAAGTTGGTGAGAAGCCCACTGCTGCAGCAGGACAGGCATCACCAGTGCTGGCATTGCTTTGCAGTGCTGTCCTGCAGAGAGCATTTGTCTCGTGGGATTGCTCTTCTGACAGCAGGAAGCAGGGCATGAATAACACAACACTTCTGCAGCAGATGCAAGGTTCTGCACCCTCCATGACCTCCACCCTCAGTTACCCTGTAATTTAAGATGTTCTCTGGGAGATGATCTGAAGAAGATGACACACTTGAACTATTACAGATCAAAGACAAGGATATATTCCATAGGGAAATGGTTGTGAAGAAATAGACTGCTTTGTTAGCTGTTCTTTCCACTTTATGCCAGCCATGCATAAACAGACCTACTCAGTTCTCCTCCCACAATTAGCAAAAGGTACATCTATACCCAAAAGTATGTCAAAAACCTGAATTTCAAAGTTCTCAAAAGAAGGCACATTGCCTGTCTTACTGCTGCCTAAACTAAGATGAAATATCTTGTTCAGCACTGCAAAAAGGAAAAAAAAAAAAAAAAAAGATGAGTGGCAGAGAGAGAACCTTTTTCAGATGCAGAATGAAGTGCTCCATCCACTGAACCATGCCACATGCATCAGCTTGCTTTATTTCTGATACACTTGACCACTCAACTGTTTCTGGTTTGTCATTTCCTTAGGAGAAAAACAGAAATGAAGGGAAGAAAACAGCTGAGAAATAAAGCAGGCAGGAGCAATATAAAACTCAGGGTGAGTTGTGCTTTGAGAAGAAAGGTTAAGTAAGGAAAGAAAACAAATACTGGCTGTATGTAAAGGAAACATTCTTGCTGTAACAGCTCTGGCTGCACACAGAATACATTAGCCTGGCCAAAGCTCAGGGCTTATGCCATTAGCTTGCTTTCAGAACCTGAAATAACAATGTATTTTTGAGACCTTAAGGGAGAACACATCACCTAACATCCCACTGTTAATTGTTAACAAAGGCCATCCACCTGTGCTGTCCTGATAAAAAGCACTGCCATTTCCTGCCATCTCAACATTGTGTGTCAGTGCAGAAAGCTGACAAGCAAGTGTTTCTGGGCCCCTGGAAGCATTCATTCATGCATACATAAGTGTATCTTTAGAGAAGAGGCTCCTGCTTGCTCTGCTTGAATAGAGGAATATGGGAATTATCTGTGAAGATAACTTGAGTACAAGATCAGCTCTAAATTTGCCAAGTGTTCTCACCATGGTGACTGTGTAAATTTATTACAAGTTTCAGTAGTATCTTAGTCCTTCAAGTAACACTTAATTTAATATCCTGATTCATTACCTGAACAAGCAGGAGAAGGCAGTTTTTAAAGAAATACAACTCACAGATGGTAGTAAAAAATGACAGTCTCAATAGATTTTTCCTGTCCAGGCCTCATAATTTTGTTTTTAAAAAAAGACTAAGGAGACTTGAAATCCAAATATATCAGGAGTTATACTGCAGAGACCATGAACATTTTGGTGGTCACTGAACAATCCAAACAATTCAACCAACCAATCAAAGAGAAATAACCATAAGAACAGAGAAAATAAAATTCTATACCCCCTAATTTTACTCCAGCTTTTAATTAATATTAAAAAATATTGACCAAATTAAATTGAAAACCACTGTTCCAAAATCTGTTACTTTATCTTCAGAGTTTTTGTTTCCACAAGAAAATCCAAAAACAACAGCAAAAAAAGCCCCCAAACCTTGATACCTAGTTTTGATCCAGTAAAGAACATATATACAAGCTTCATTTTCTATTAAGATTTCTTTTCCTAGGTCAACAGGTCCTAAAGTAAAAAAACCAAAAGCTGAAAGTGATAATTAGAAGTCAAAAGACATATCAGCAAAGAAGAAGAGTAAAAAAATACCATTAGTAGAATTAACAATTTTTTTAATAGGGCTTGTATATTTTATGTAGGCTCATTTTCTAACTCCTTTGCATTGTGAATATTTTCAAGTAAAGATAAAAAGAAAGAAGCTTGACCAGCATGTTGGCAAAGTAAGATTATAACTTTTGACTTCTTCATAGAAAGCATTTTTGCAACTCTCATGCTTGATATGCACCAGACATGCAGCAGATGCAGTTGCACTGGTCATTTAAATGAGCAAAATAAAAGTTAGAAATCTTACCTTGGAGTTTTCTTGCTGCAAGGTTTGTAGCAGCTGCAACATCACTTATTTGTCCCAGAAATTTCAAGGTGCCCTTGATGATGATGATGATGATTTTCTTATATTCCCTATCATATGACCACATTCATGCACAAACAAATTACTATTTCTTTAGCAATATTTAAAATATTTTATTGATTATAAATTAAAATTCAGAACATAATTCAGATATGTGATTACATAGATATATGGTAATCTCAAAAATTGGAAAACCTGTAAAGTCATGCAAAATATTTTCATCAATAGTCAGATAATTTAAATCTAATTTAAATCATACAATTGAATCTAATTCTTTGACACCTAAGGTTACTAGGTAAGGTAGAGTTGGGAACCAGAGCTGATTCAGGTACAGTAATTTTTAAATGGGTCACAAGAAATCATTAACTACTTTTCGCTTTCTGTAGCAGATAAGCCATGAACTGACACACTCTCTCTCTCCTCCCTCCCTCACCCTCTTCCTGCAGCTGGATGGAGAGAATTGGAGGCAGAAGAGCTGAAGATCATGGGTTGAGATACCAACAATTACTGGAAACAGCAATGAGATAGCAAAAGCAAACAGTAACAGCAGTAATATTAATTTTAAAAGTGTGCAAGAGAGGCAAGCAATTCACATGCAAATGATAAGAGTGGAGCCTGAGCCCCCTGTCATGCTTCCCCAGCTTGGGAGAGACCCCCTTCCACCAGTCCCCATGAAGTGAAGTGATGTGGAATAGAATAGACTCTGGATTTCAGCCATTTCCCCTCCTGGGAACTGCAAAAATGAACCTTGTCCTGGCTGGAATCAGGACATAAACACAGGGTACAGGGTAAAGACAGAAAATGGCATAAAAACAATTTTGTCACCTTGACAACTTCCTGTTTATTTCTGACAGTCTCACTTGAAAGAGAGCAGTCACAGAAACATCACTGCTGAAAAATTTCACACAGGTTTGAAGTCTTGAGCTCAAAACCAGCCCACACAGGAACCCTTCAACAGCAACCTAGAGAGAAAAACAACAAAAAGAAATCCTCAGGCTTTCTAAACATTTTTGACCCTGTCAAAGAAAAGAAATGAGTTTTCAATCCTGTGACTTAAGAAAGCAACATTATTGTCATCAGAGAAAGAAGCTTCTTCTCAGCTAACAGAAAAGCAGAACACAAATCTCGCTCTGCAGGGACAAGCAGGATGGTAGCCAAAAGATTCCTGGAAAGAAGACTGCTCACTCTTGACCTCTGAAGCAACAGGGATCAGAGAACACCCCTTAGACATATTTTCTCATCAGCAGAACTCAAACTGCAAACAGCAATTGTTTCATTTTTTATCCTCATATAACTCCACTAGTCTATGTAGTATGTTCTGTTGTCTCAAATGTACATCCTACGGGTATTTTGTGGTCAGCACACACAGGAGCAAGAAAAAACATAAAAATATGGCTAAAAGTGCCTCCATTGCCTCCCCACACACCACTGCATGAAAAGAAGAGGAAATTAAACCTCTGCTCAGTATAGTTTCAGTTAGTTCCCAGTTACATTTGCTGTCATTCAAGCCACACAACTCAGGCCTGGCTGAAGGGATCCCTAGCACATTGCTCATCTTGCCTAGGATAACTCCTGAACTCCCTGGTAAGGGAAGTGGGCAATGTAGGTCTCAGATTGAATGACATTGCTTTACAGAGCCCACAGCTTCCTGAGATCTGGCATTAGGATCTGAAATGCCACCATTGTCTGCCATGGGTAGAGACTGCTATGTTTGTATAATATACTAGGAGGAGGGACAGCTTAGATAAGAAAAGCCTCATGAAGATGCTTGCATGAATCTAAAGTGTACAGAAAAGATAATAGTATATAAAATTTGAATTGCCACCATACACATTATCAGAAGCTGACATTACCACATACTTGAAAAGAAAGACCTGGAGCAAAGCTCAGGCCCCTGAAAAGGTACCTTTAAATAATTAAATAGCCAGTTTGGGTTTTGAGGGTATGATTTTGTTGGTTTGGATTTTTTGTTGTTGTTTTTTTTTGCTTTTTGTTTGGAGGGGGAGTTGAGGGGGTAATATTAGGGAATCAGACTTGCCATTTTATTTGCAGACATACAGCTGCAATGGAGAAATCTCTTGCTTAGCAGCAGAAGCTTAGAACCCTAAATTTTATGTTTCTTTGATGTAACTAATGATTATTCAGTGGAAACAGACCTGGAAACCTCTTGGGTTTACAGTGTACTGCAAAAAAAGCAACAAAACCCAAAAGAGTATTAAAGTGACTGCAACATAAACCCTTATTATGTTTTACTTGACCTCAAATGTGGCAACTACTTCCCTTATACAAATGGGAAGGAGCTCAAGCTACAGAGGAAAAGGGAGGCACTGGGCTGACCTTGACAGAGAGGCAGGTGGTGGCTGCAGACAACTCTCTGATCCAGCTCATCAGGATCCATCTTTGAATTCAAGGACTCACACAACTCAAAAATTGCGTGCAGAAGATTAGAGGGCTTCAGATCCACCCTTAACTGCTTGTCTGTTTACAGTTCCAACAAAGAAACATGATATATGTACATGTTTGCATATATATATGTGTATGTGTGTGTGTGTGTGTGTGTGTGTGTGTGTGTATGGATATATATATGTATATATGGATATATATATGTGTGTCTATATGGATGTATGGATGTATGTATGTGTCCTTAGTGTGCAGAATCCCTCCCCAACAATATACAGCTTTAAATCACTGCAAACAAGAGACATCTCAGGAAAATGTTTTAAGATATTTTTTTCTCATTTTTGTTTGCCAAGCTTGTTAGCAACGTACTCGATGAATGATGAATATAAAGGATAGGAGACTGCATGGGAGTCATGACTGTTTATGGGAAGGTTAATAATGGAACTGATCATGTCATCACTGACACTTTCCCTGTCTTTATTCATTTAATATGTGGGAAGAAAGTCAAGGACAGAACATGAAATAGAAAAGGAATAGCTGAGCTCCTTCATTGTTACTTAGATAAGCTGAATAATATAGAATCATTCACTGTGAAACAGGGCAAAAAGTCAACAAATGCTAATGAGTCTCCATAGGTTTTATAACTTTCAATTCTCTATAGTCTTTATTGGTGTCTCTTCTAAAGCCTTGTGCTTGCAGTAAATAGAGAAAACAGCAGTTTGAAGCAGTACTAGAGGTTGAAGCCTGCTGTGTTGAACTTCTCAGATTTCTGGGAATGAGAGAGCTTTAGTAGTTCCTGTACAAAATTTAAATCTGTATTTCAAGTGGCATTTCAATTGCCACTGAGCTGCTGCACGGACCGAGCGGACAGAACAAGAATGCTTCATCTCCTTGATTATTTCCTCAATGGCTTTTGAACCATTCTGTGGAGTATATCTGAACCTGTGGGCAAAACTGAGTACATAAATTAGAGTATAACAGTGAACAAATATTGCCAACAGAGCGTGTTTATGAACATGCTCGGTCACAAGGACAGAACGCTTCTTAGAGGAGAAATAAGTTGCACTAAAAGAGAAAGAGAACCTTAGAAAATGTTCCCTGGTGTGTGTGGAATTTTTTTCTTTAGAAATCCTAATCATGCACCCTGGGTGTAACCCTAATGCCCAAAGTCTACAGTGAGCAGCTGGGCCTGACAGTGTGCAGCTACCTGCACCACACAGCTGCAGGAGCACCTTTCAGGATGGAATCCTTCACCTCTGCCAAGACAGTCTGGTGCCTCCTGAAACTGTCCCCCATCAGTTCTACACCTGAGAAAAACAGTGCTCGAAAACACCACTTCTGCACCTGAGCAAAATAATGCTCAGAAAAGAGCTGCTTAGAAAATAGGTTAAGACACACACAGTATCCTAAATTTCACAAGATGAGACAAACCATTTAAATCTTCAGCTCCAAACCTATGTTTTAACTCTTCAACAAGAACCCCATTTTCTGAAGAATCTTCATAGTCTGGGTCCTTACATTGGGGACAAACTACCACCCCGTGTTCACCAGGTTCTTCTTACCACTTTCTAGTCAAAATTCCTATTCAAATTTCCTTTGGGAGTCTGGGATTAGTAGCCAAGGCTAGCAGGCTAATTTCACAACTGGAGCAATTTAATTTTTTAAAAAGTGTCACTAGCGGTCAGCCTACATGCATTAACTTTTCATTTCCCTGTATGCTCTGCCATGAGACAAAAGACATATCTCTCCTCTGGGGATAAGGGAGCAAAATAACATTTATCTTCCTAATGTCTGCTCCTTGCAGATGTACAATTGTCCTTATGACAAATTTTTTGTTTCAAACTGTTGAGGTGACTCAGCTGGACAGTGGGACAGGATAAATGAAGATATCTGATTTCCCTAGGGATTTTATTCCACAAAAAGAGACAAAGTTCAAAAACCCCTGAGCATATGCTGAATGATAATACATGCAGTCCATCCTCATGGAGGTAGCCAGTCACACATTCCACAAACTATAAGACTATGTTTTAAAGTGTGCATAAGCTAATAAGCTCAGCTGTTCCCGTGCTTATTAAGACGTTAATTCAAGGATCTATGCTGTGCTCCTGCTGAGCTGCAACATTTGCCTGATTAATGTTTTTTCAGTAGGAGCTGGTAGGGAGTGATTACTTTCCTCTGTTTCCTTAGGCAGCAAGTCTACCTCTGCTACAAGACATCTGTAAGCATTTAAGGAACATTTCATCTCAGGGAGAGGATCCAAGCACTCTGTTCATCAAAGAGTGCTGTTGGATCATGGCCTCAAGGTCCCACTTACCAGTTCAAGTTAAAATCCAAGCTGTCCCAAAGTTACTTAGATCTAGACTTTTGTTAATATTACCTTGAGAAAGAAAAAGGAAAAAAGGAGAAAAAGTTGTAATTTATGTTACATAACCACCCCTTAGCTCCATTTCTGAAACACTGGAGAAGAATACTGATCACAATTTCCTAGCAACTGGTCCCACTTTGAGCAGAGGAAAAGCAATCCTTCCAGTGGCATCTACCTGGGCACTCTGTAGTGATCCAGGATTTCAGGGTTCCTGTTTCAGTGGAGCAGCTTATGGTCCTCAGGTATAAAACATCAAGCATCTATTGGTGAGACACTGTTCTGCAGGATTTCTATAGTTTCCCAGTGCTTTTTAGATTTCCTCCTCAATTTCAATCTCATTGGCTATTTACATCAGCTTTCCAACTCCTCAGTCTGATTTCAGTACAAGGATTCAACAAGAATTCAGACACTGTATGCTTTACCTCAGACCACTGACTCCTGAGTGATTATCTACTCTCTTGAAAGGAAACTCTGCACTGCCTCAACAATCCTTTGTGGGGAAAAAAAGTCTAAGAGAATGGAAGAAATTTGATATTATCCATAAAGCTCATAGGGGAAAAATAGAACACATAAAATATGATGAAAAAAAATTTAAAAATTATGTCCCAAAACATACTGCAGTACCTTCTGTTTTTCATATAGAAGCACCAGAAAGCAGAAAGCTAAAACCATAACACTAAAGCTGCATCAACTCCTTGTTTATGGAATTTACCTCGCCTTAATTTTGGCAATAAATTCTAGTACTAACAATTATAAGGAAAAAAAGAAAAAAAAAGGAAAAGAAAAAAGAAAAAAGGAAGATCACTGTAGACTGGAAATATTTCAAAATTAAAGGGAAACCTGGTCTTTATTTATTGGAGTGTGTTGGCAAGAGAATATAACATTAATGAACAAAACTGCTCTGCATCAGACAGCACATTTCTGTTACAAACACAAATTAAAGCATTTGTTTCTAGTGTAGAAATCTATTCCACTCATTTTTCCTCAGGCTCTGTTTTCTCACTCCTCAGGGTGTCTGGCTGTTTGGAAAGAAAAAGCATTGATTTAAGGCTCAGTTCTGCAACACTGTTAATTGTGTGAGTGGATCTTACCCACAAGTCATCCCTATGAAGCAAATGAAGATGCTTGTATGCATAGGAATTAGAGCTGGTTGGGAATTGGTTTTTCTTTTCTTTTCTTTTCTTTTCTTTTCTTTTCTTTTCTTTTCTTTTCTTTTCTTTTCTTTTCTTTTCTTTTCTTTTCTTTTCTTTTCTTTTCTTTTCTTTTCTTTTCTTTTTTCTTTTTCTTTTTTCTTTTCTTTTTTCTTTTTTCTTTTCTTTTTTCTTTTTTCTTTTCTTTTTTCTTTTTTCTTTTCTTTCCTTTTCTTTTCTTCTTTTCTTTTCTTTTCTTTTCTTTTTCTTTTCTTTTTCTTTTCTTTTCTTTTTCTTTTTTTTCTTTTCTTTTCTTTTCTTTCTTTTCTTTTCTTTTCTTTTCTTTTCTTTTCTTTTCTTTTCTTTTCTTTTCTTTTCTTTTCTTTTCTTTTCTTTTCTTTTCTTTTCTTTCTTTCCCCCTGTAAACAATTTTTTGCATAGATATTACAACGTTTGACAAAATATATGAGCTTGGCTTGTATCTGCTTCTTTCACAGACTTGGAAAGGGATTTTCCATGCAGATTTGCACACAGAAGTTTGGGGTCAGAATACTAATTTTTTAATGCATTCACACAGTGCACACAGTCCACAAAGATCTCCTTCTGGGGCTAACATTGCTGCTTTAGAAAAACTAGCTACATGCCATTTCAGTAGGGTCAAGACTATGAAATTTGCTATGGCAAGAAGTTTTGCTTGCTCCAAAATAAAATTTTAACTTATGGTGAAGAATAAAAGGCATCCATCCATTCCTGCTCTGGTCTTTCTGTTGAATCAGCTCTTGCAATGTGCTTTTCCATGCCTTGGTGGCAGGCACAAAATGCCAGACCATCACACTTCAGCAGCAGGTTCTTCAGTTCTTCAGTGGCTGAGACACCTTTCCATTGAAAACCCAACTCTGTAAATTCCTTTACCTTGCTTGGCAGGATGGTAACAGTTGGTATTTGACTCTAATCATACAAACAAACTTTTATTTTTTTTCTGTTTGCCACTAAACTGCTTGGGATTTTACCTCCCTTAAACCTGCAACACAGCTTCATGCATAATCTACAGGGAGAGATTCTATAAAATAGTAACTGTAATTGTGAGTCAGAGAAAAATTCCACTTCATTTTGCATTACCATGTGCTGTCAGACAACTTTATTGTTGCCCTTACTTATTATGTGCTGGTCCAAAGCATGCTCAGTTTGAGATATAGCACAGCAATGACAAACCAGGTGTGACCTAATTTATTCAAACATGTTTGCAGGTTCAGCCACAGAACTAAGAGCACACCAGAAGTCCAAAACATTTCTGTGTTGTGCTAGTTAGTCTTGCAGGCTGAGCTGATCCAGGTCTTGCAGCTGTGCCCAAGCCAGTGCCCAAGCCAGCTAGGTTAAAAATAGGAAAGCTCCAGTATTGTTCTAAGTCCTGAATGTGTGTTCACATACAGACCAGTAACATGGCTTTGGGGTTTTTTTTTTAATTACCAACCCATGCAGGAAGCTAAATTTTAGTACAATTGTAATTTTTCTGTAGACACGCTCATCTTTTTGTATTTTCTGTGGTTTAACTCATTAAAGTTAAAAGGTACGGATTAAACCAAGCCCTTTTATAAATACAGATTCTTTGTGGGAAAAAACATTAAGGATTACCCTGCTGTTCCTTTTAGAAGTCAGTTCACTGTTCAATGTTATGTTAGAGATGTGTGATGGCTTTAGAAGCAAAGTAAATTTCTATAGGCCTGGCACACAGTGATAAACTGAGTCCTATTCAAGAAGAAACACAACTTCATCAGCAAGGACTCGGATCAATGGTAGTACAATCAATCCCTTGACAGGAGAAACAGGGGGTTGTTATGACCATCCCATACATATACTTCACACAGATGAGGTTTCCTATCGACATCTGCTGTAGAGGAAAAGGATTGGTCTAATTAAAGCTGAGGACCTGGGAGAGATATATTCAAGTCTCCTCATCTGGGATAGATTTGCTGTGGGCCTTAGCTTATGGCAAAGTCCTGTGCTTAAGATTTCCATTTATAGAAAGTGGAAAAGTAGCTTTTTCACTTCTTTCAGGGATTTTGTGCTGATAAATATGTGGTACTTACAAGCACCATGTAAGAATGTAAAACAAAATCTGAACAGCCTCAAGAAGATGAGTATGATACTTATTCTTTTAAAGCAAGGATATTAAACCAGTCAAGCAGAAGTATATCATTAAACTGTTCCCTTTTCCAAGGTTGTAAGTAAGCTCATTCCCCTGAAGGTGACTTGTCAGGAACATATGCATTTTCTGTAAGATACTGTTCTCTATTTGCAGTTTGCTAAATATTACTGGGAATAGAATTAAGGCATTTATGCCAGCAAATGTGGTATTCTCAATGGCTACACACAGAATCAACTACCTGTCAAATTTCTCCACCTTGCACCAAGAAGAAATAAGGTAAGAGGAATGGGATTTTTCTTCCCTAATCTAATAGCACAGACATTTAAATCTGAGCTAGTCACCCCAGGCTCCCTCTCAAGTTCATGTTGTGAATACATTCCTTCTAGCAGGTGATTCATCTCATCCTAAAGCAGACAACTAAAAATAGGTCAAGCTTTTACTTCTGTCAACTGCAGAAGCAGGTTAACATGAGCAGCTTACCTAAAAAGGTCTATACAGTATCCCATCATGTATCAATTTTGTGCCACTGTGTTGTGTAGACTTTTTCTCATTTCTCTTCTTTGTGTTTAGAAGGCCTTTTAGCATAGTCTAAAGCAAAAAAATCACAAAATATAGCACATTTAGAAACAGTGTTAAATATAAATTATACCTCTTACATCTTATGAGATGAAAATTTGTCCTCCAAATTGCACTGAAATTTTGTGGAGTTTGAGTGTGCCATCTACACCTTGGTAAAGAACAGAGAAAGTTGAAAACCTCACTGGTCTTTTGCTTTCTCCTAAAATAGTAGATGTTCCTGTTTCCACAAAAATGTGGAGCTTCCTAAGGCTAGGATGTACAAACTATGGGAGAAGAAAAGAGTATCTGTGTACCCAACATGATTTTTTAAATAAACATATCTTTTTATAAATTCCTTAAAAATACATCTATGATTTCTCTTCAGAGGACTTATTCCTGTGTATCTTTTACCTTGTGTTCTATAAGAAGGCTTCTTCACCACTCTGCACGGAAAAGCACAGCTTGCCTGCTGGATCAATCCCACACAAGATTCAGTCTTGCTCAAAAGTTTCAGAAGCAGCAAGAAGATCTATGGACCAGAATAAAGCTCTGTCATTAGTAATTAACAGTAAGCTACATGCTGATAGTTACAAAAACCCAATGCATATATTTTGCCCATGAACAATTTAAGACAGAGATTTAAGACAGCATGTAGCTGTGCCTTAAGGAAAGGAACAGCTTCCAGAAGTCTAGATACATTTTCCTAATTAAATTTCAGGAATCAATAACATGTGTTCAGTAGAGGTGTCTTGGGAAGACCTTCTAAATGAGCAGTCACATTCACCAGATATACTCTCTTATTAGTGGTTACTTTAGAAACAATTGCTTTTGAAATGAAAGATGAGTAAAATTACATTTAAACTATTGCCTTTAATACACCAAAGAGGACCTTAAAATTAACTGAAGAGGAAAGAGATCATATGAGTTTGTGGCTTTTTCAAACAGCACTAATACAAGAAAGAAAACAGAATTGTAGTTACAGAGCAGAAGTACAAATATTTTTTTGTTTTTATAGTACCAAAAGAATGAAAAAACAGAAGTGTTTCTAAACCATTTCAGAAGAGAGAAAGGGAATGGATGGATTTTTATTATCCTTGTTAAATGTCCAATTTACTGTCAAACCTCTTCAGTTGTTTGAGACATCTTAGAGACCTTTTTCCAAGAAAAAGGAATGCCACATGCTGGACTTACCGACTGCATTAAAAAGACCATTATCACTATTTTTAACAGCCAGATGAAAACAGCTGAATTTTATCTCTAGAACTCAGGCTACACCAGCAGGTGAGGGCCTGATATTTTGCTGACCCCCTGGGCAGAGGAGGCACCAGGCATGTGGAGATCATTCCCCATGCATCCCAGATGTACTCTGCGCTGCTTCCCATGCTGCAGGTGCCCAGGTGCTGGCAGTGGGGAGCAGCAGAGGTGGCTTCTGTGAGCAGAGGCCAAGGCTGTCCCATGCCAGGCACAGCCATCTCCAGGAGACCTACTGCAGGGCACAGCTGAGCCCTTCAACACCATTGCTGGCTCCTCTCCGCTGACATAGTTCAGATAAAAAATGCTGCGCAGCATCTAAGAGAGAGGAGTGAGAAAAATGTGAGAAACAGCCCTGCAGATGCCAAGGCCTGAGATGGAGAGGGGATGCTCCAGATTCCCCAGAGGGATCCACACTGGAGTCAATGGACATTCCTGAATGACTGCAGCTGATGGAGAGCTCATTCTGGAGCAAGGGAAAGCTGTGGAGAGTAAAGAGCAGCTGAGGAGAGCTGTTATGAGCTGAGCCCAAGCCTGCTGCATTTTTGTACTGCTGGCTGAGAGCTGGTACCACATGGAAATTGCAGTTCATTCCTCAAACTTTGACCATCACCATTCACTAATTTAGGATTTGGTCCTTTCAGTCTTGAGTTATAAGAGTAGCATTCATTGAAGGCCATGTCCAGTGCCTAAGGTAAGATAATAGATAAAGTACTTTGAACAAACCCTGCATAATTGGTACAGAGCAGAGAGGTAAAATAGTGACTCCACTCCATCACCAAAACTTCATCCAGGTTCCTAAGTTAAAACACATCTCAAACATCATTTCACTCAAGGAACATTTTCCAAAGATTAGGAACACACTACTCACACATAATTTTTCTATAGTACTATAAAAGAGGCAATAGAGATAACAACTTGGGAGTCTTCTACATAGTGTCCTCCACCAGAAAGGGATCCTGGAGCAATTAGTGAGGTGGGCTGTAGTGGCTCCACTGGAAAATCCATAATAGAATATTTTATTCTGAAAAGTCATAATTTTATCTGCAGTAAAACAAAAGCAAAAGAAAAACCTTTCTTCTTGAAAAGTTTGGTGTTTAATGGTGTGAGGCCACATGAGGATGTAGCAAAGGATTCAGACATGGATATCTTTTTAAGAACCCCATACTCTGGTCCAGTATTTCACAAAAATTCAGACTCATAAACATGCACACACGTACACAGGCGTTGTACATTTGTTGATCTCTAATTTCTTTTTCCTCTTGACAGAACTTATAATAAATCTGAAAGGGTAACAGGTAGAATTACCACACAAGAGAAATGAACTGGAAAAATGGATAATAGTGTTTATGTTTATAATTTACATTCCATTTGCAGCTTCATTCAGAACAACAGCCCAGTAGCCAGTTGCAGTCTATTCAAGTGAATAAAATAAAATACTTTTATTATTTTTGTTGAACAATCTCTTGGTTTGCATGTAAATAAAATTTTTTTAGTTAAAAACTATTGAATTTGTTTCAGGTAATTAATCATTTGTGGCACACTCTGAGCACACTAATACAGAGAGATGCCTGGACAGGAAACTTTTATTGGAATTGGGAGGACAGCAGCATCAGTTCTGGCACTTCTGAAGTTTGCAACTATGGAAAAGATTTTGTCATGAAAAAACCTTTCAAACCTTAATTTAATAAAACTGAAGAGGGAAAGAAAACAAAACACACTTTTCCACTTTCTCACAGAGAAAAAATAGAATTTCTGGATGATTTCAACTAGCTTTCAAAATGCACTTTGGTAATTTGTTACCAAGAAATGTGAAATACTCCGAAGCATATTCAGCACATTACCAAATAAATAGGTTTTCTGACAGCTTTTTCAGGAAAACAGATGAATTGATCTATGAAAAAACATAATAAGTTATGTCTGATATTAAAACATGAACAAAATATAATTTGTCATGAAACTGCATGGCAAGTTTTGATCTCAGCTGGTTCTAAAATGAAACAGTGTTTTTCAAAAGAGTCACAGGCAGCAAAAAAAAAAAATTACTGTAAACCATATTGCAGACACGATTTGTCATGTTGCAGAAGCAACATGCAATTCAGAGCTCACTAGCTGACCAGCTTGAGAAACTTTTGCAATTTCCATTTTCTTGAGAAGTGAGACTGAGAACTCTTTTGCCCCATACATTTCCTGGTGATTTCCATAGCCAAGCCACAGAAGAGACAGAGTCAGGTGTCCTGCATTCTCTGCAGTTCAACAGCAGTATAATTCTGGAAGACCTGATTTTCAATTCTATTAGGGGGAAAAAAAAGCCAATATTATCAATCAAAAATTTAGTTTGAGAAAATATGCATTAATGCCTAGCATTCCAATAAAAAATTTTAAATCAGTTCAACTTTTGATCTGAAAACATCAGTGGGAAAGCCTTCCTCCCCTAACTAACAGAGGTTTATAGGGCCCCTAAAGCCAGTGCCATCTTTGCACCCCACACACAAGGAACAGGCACACAGACTGTAACCCTCATCTTTGTAAAATATTCCTGGTTGCTCAGGAATTCCTTGGAGTTTGAAACTGCTCCTTTAACTTTCCCTCCAGACCCATAATCTGCAGCAATGGGAATGCAGGAGGCTCTTGCTCACAACAAGCCATACATTTCACTCCACATCTTCTGCCTGCAGATCTCCTGTTCCTCTCTTGCCCCTTAGCTCCCTGCCCACATTCTTGTTCTTCTTCAACAATAGGCCAAGTCGTGACACCTTTTCACTATTGAGGAGCCATTTGCTGTGATTTTTTACAGTTTAGGAAACCTTACCATTCAACCACTTAGAGCAGTGATGGGACCCAAACAGGTGTTTGCTGCCCATGCAGTCTACACTTTCTGTTATACATAACATTTTATCACAAAGAAAAGCATTTTGCTTCAGCTGTAATCACGAATCTGTAATAAAGGACTGAGTCAAGCTGTGAATATGCTACTTTAGCTACAAATTGTTCTAATCTACATACATTCCCAGCTCTGGCACTCAGTAGACAGGGAATTTGTCATATTTCCCACATAACTGTGCAGCTATTGTATTCAAAAATGTTGCCCTTCTCCTCCAGAGAGAGTCTGAAGGGTGTTCAAAACTGTGTGAACTGAAAATATCCAAAACTTGGACAAGCCTTATAAATGTAAATGGAGAAGTGGTTGTTTGGAGCATGGTGCTAAAATGGCCAAGGTCACGGATTCAATCCCTGTATGGCCATTCACTTTGGAGCTGGACTTCACCGTCCTTGTGGGTCCCATCCAACTCAGACTGCTCTGTGATTCTCAGGTGAGATTTCTAAATAAGAGTTAGGTGAACAGAACTTCTTCATTTCTTGAGAACTCATTCTTGCAAGTGCGAACAGCAGGCCTAGAGCTAACTCTCAGATCTCTTCTTCTTGCTCATGTGACACATGAGGATAAACTCAGATATTCTGCATAAAAGCCATATACATTTTCCTTCCCTTATGCAGCAATACAAAGCTACTCATACTCCAAAAGCTGCAGCTCTGAATGATCAAATCCAGCAGACTGCCAATGGTCCTAAAAGCTGCTTCACTAAATCCACTCTTCAGTAACAAAAAACTTGCCCTGAAGTTCAGCTCCCAGCAACAGCTACACAGCAGAGCCCTGTATATACTTATCTAGGGAAAACATATTGCATACAGCACATTGCTATCTCATGCTCTAATTAAAGGAATGCAAATATACCTGCAATCTTGCCCTAGAGACCAAATCATTTGCATTTTTTCCTCATAGAATCATTTTGACTTATCGGCATGACTGTAAGTTATCTGAAACACGAGGTGCTATCATGAACTCTTCCTCAAAATTGCTTTTAGAAACTAGAAGAACCTTTGATTTGCCCCATTACTAAGTACCTGCTATGCAATCCACAACCATCAATTTAGAGCAAAATCCTGGACCTGAGGTGAAAACTTATTTTTTTTCTCCATTCATCAGCAGAATGCACTTCACCAGACAATTTTCCTGAGGTCAAAAAGGGCATACTTGTCAAAACAAAGCTTTTAAAGAGATGCTTTTTATATGTTGTATGAATTCTAGAATTTATTTATAAAATTTTAATGTTTATGTTATGCTTTAGGGTAAAATTAAAATCTTTTCTGTATAACAAAGGTACATCTTGCATCTCTCTCTCTCTTAATTTGTATTTTTACATACAATTCTTCATAAATTTACTTCAAAATTTGATTTCAAAGAAAAGAGTTCATATTATAGTGCATTGGCCATTCTTGTGGATTTCCAGCCCATGTTTAAAATTTTAACATTGGTCAAACTTGGAAAACATCTTAGTTTTTCATCATACCAGAACTGGATACTGCAGGTCAAATGCAGCGCCCTTCAGACCAAAATTAAAGGACTACTAAAATAAAACACAATAAAAGTATTAACAGAGTCAAGACACAAACATATCTCCTCTGCTTGTTTCACAGCAAATAAACACTTAGGACACTGTAAAAGTGAAAAGTGCCTTTTATAGGGTCCTAAGTGGTGTTTAAGTTAGAGGACCAAATACAAACAGACACACAAAATAGTCTTATCTTTTATTTTCCCCTTTATTTCTACCTGCATCTTTTAACCTGTTCAAGCTGCATTTCTTTAGCTGATGACATTTGGATTGTGCTGGTAATTAGCCTGAGGAGGCAAAGACTAATGACCCCAATTATTGCTGGAGGCACAGCTGGAGAATCTTAAAAGCTAAAGTTTATCAGTGTGTGTGGGGGTGGAGGGTGTTCCAAACAGAAGAGCTTTCCACAGCATAAGATAGCTAAATAGAATTGCAGTGTTCTTGCTGTGTATTGAAAATTAGAGTCCTTCATTGGCAGAAACAGGGGGGATTTGCTGCAATGTTATTTAATAACAAGGAGAACTTTTGAGGTATATAAGCACCACATTAAAAAGGCCTACATGTATTCAAATGTGCCTTTTATTACCATAACTGTGTAGCCCTGTTAATAGAGAATTGCAACTACTAGTACCAGATCTCACTGTTGTAGTGAGTTTGAAAGGCCTCTGTTGGCAGGATGAGATATTTATGACTCACAATCAATGTAGTAGTGCAGCAGAAAATGCAGCCTTGGTATGAGAGCAGAGTCCCTGTGAAGTGCAGGGACTTCCCTGCAGGAAGTGGCGTAGGTAAATACTGACATGGTATGGCAAGAGATGAGTCCAGTGTTTTTTACAGACAACCCCACAGCTATGCACAGATCTTCACAGTTTTCAGTTACAAACCCTCAAACATCCTAGAAAAGGAAAAATAACACCATGTATGTAATGTATATAATATGTATGCCATATTTTCTTAATACTTATTTATATAGGGCATGTTTGCCTTTCCCATGATCAAGATTTTGAGCATGGCACTACACAGTTTATTAGATAAGCACAATGAGCGAATTCCTTACTGATAGTTGTTTTCTTTGCAACACAACCCATGATAGCTCAAATCAGCAAATTCTTAGCAACATGGCATCTTTGTTATGGTTGCCCTGTTGGACATTCTGCCTCTCTGACCATCCAAAATGTATGTCTTGCCCTTATGACCTCTGAAAAAGTCCAAAGACACAGAGTGTAATGGACGTCAGAAGGAGAGGGCTTGCTACAGCTACTCAAGACTGGCAGTCAGTTTCTTGTAACATCATATTTAAAATATTGGGAGAGTTATAACAAAAGTATTAGCAGAAATAATTCACAAAACTTTTCTGAAGAGCAAGACAGCATTCCATTTTCTCTGAGAATATGAGTATTTTCATAAAGAGCACAAGCATTCTTCTCATTGTATCACAATGAAAATCTAAGTAGAGTGTTTTGTGAGTTTGTATGGGATTATACATTATCTGTTAGTATTCTTCCAAGGACATTGAAACTTGTTCCTACAGATTTTAGTCCAGCTGCATGCTTTGCCTCTGTTTCTGAAGAACTTTATTGTGCCCCATGCAAACAAACACAAGCCAGCCCTGCTGGTTTGGGGAGCTCAGTGAGTTTATGTTCTCCTCAGGCACATTACAGACACAAAATTCATACTCTTCATTTTGCTCACAGGAAAGATCACTCCAGTCCCAGGACAATGGTGAGCTCTCTGTGTGTCCTAGACCTGCCTACAAGGATCAGGTGGGCACCATGCAACTCCATTTTAAAAGCCCATTGAGAAAGCTGCTTTTGGGAGAAGGTCTTTTCCATGGTCCTCAGGCTTCATTAAGGTGCAAAGGTAGAGGATTGAGCCATCTTCCTAGCTATATTTTACATTTTTCTGTCAGAACTATAGTTTTCCTTTGAAGTACAAAAGTACTTCCATTGTCTATAAGGAGGCTCTTCATGTGTGAGAAGAGTGCATAGACTGTGCACAAGTATAAGCAGCAAAGGGATATTTCAAAGATAAGAGAACTTTAAGATAAACTTCAGTGACATAAGGTGACATTCCACTTGCTGAAATTTTAGCAATCCATTTCAAGACCCAGAAAAAAAAATACAGAGACAGGTACCTTTTAACTTTCCTTTTGGAGACAGTTTCTCTAAGTATTAATATACTTTTGTCTCACTGAACTTGAAGCATTTTTTAGGACAAGATAGACTCCATGCGTGTTTAGTTTTGATCAGTTTTACGGATCATGACCAGAGATGTCCGAATTTACCAATGAAAAATACACTATAAGACAAGTCCTGCCTCTGAATTAGCATCTCCAGGAATGAAGGCATTGCAAATAAACAAAACAGATGGGCTAAATATTGTACATGTAATCAAAAGGGGAGAAAAATGTTCACATTCTAGTTTCTTTCATCTGCATTGAATTGGATTGCATTGAACTCTCATGGTAAGGAGAAAAAGCCAGCGAATATTTATTTCCATCCTGTTCATGGAAGTACCAAGGTTGGCTGATATGTGCTCTTCCCAAGGCACAGCCCCTTGGCCAGAGCGTGGAGCTGCTCCGTGTCCTGGGCCGAGCTGCCCGTTCGCGCGGGGCTGGCGCCGCGCACTGCGCCGGAGCGCCAGGCGAGGAGAAAATGGAAGCGGCAATTTTCTCCAGCTCAGGCTTTTTCCCCGCTTTGATGTGATTTGTTAGAACACTCTCAGTGATTTGAGAGCGTTCCTTTTTCCCCAGCCGGGTTCCAGCAGTACTTTCAGGGTGCCCCGGGGTGCCTGTCACTCTCTGACATCTGTTAGAGTTGAAGGCCATCAGCTGGGTTTGCATGCTGAAAACAAATTCTCAGTGGGGTCCACAATTTCTCTGCGCTGTTGCTGTGCAGCAAAGTAGTATCTATTGATCACTGACTGTAACTGTAGTAGGTCAACAATTACTGCTGGTGGGAGCTCTCCCACGCCTCAGTGCAGCAGCACGCATTAATGTGCTCTAAATGAGCAGGTGGAGGGGAGGGGAGATGAGGAAAGGCTCTGCTCCTGGGCAGAGCTTTTACAAACAAAGGAACTTTAAAGCAGTCAGATGTATAGAAATAAAACCACGTTATCTAATACAGAGTACCCGTCTGGCACAGGAAAATAAAATAAAAAAAATGCCAGGAAAATTGAAGCTTGCACAAGATTAAACGTCTGCATCAAAAAGTCAGGGATGATAATGAATTATTCCTAAACTCTCTCAATATTTCATCCTACATCTGATGTTTCAAATACAAACACAAACATACACAGAAGGAATTAAAGAAGAACTAATACATTTGAAAATAATTTAGAATGCTTAGAAACAGAGCTATTTAAGACAGTATTTCTTCCCTTACTTTTTAAAACATGACAAGACTTCACAATTTCAATCAGTTCAATTCCACACTGTAGACAAAAATCACCGTGCTAATTGTAGGTAGGAGAATAGCACAGGTGATTGCACATTTTTAAACAGCCCTACACATATTTAGACACTTAGTGTTTTTTAGGAGAAAATAGCAAAGAATTCAAGCCAGAAATTTGTGGATGATGGAATAGATGTGGGATAACACATGTTGCTTTGTTAACAGAGGTGAAAATACATAAATGTCAAGCTGGTATCACTGCCCAGAGCCTTTGTATTACAGCAATTAGATTTACCAAACCAAGATTTGGTTTTAACTGTGGATTCTAAGATAGAGTGCCACCAGCACACCTGGGAGGAGGACTGCTGCTTCTAAAAACTCTCTGCCAGGTCAAAGAGACCAATAACAAATCTGATTTCTATCATTCTACCTCTCTCAAGTTGGAAAGAAACAAATGGTAGTTTATGTATATACTTTACCAACCGTGCCAAGTGTGTTGCTGTCAGAAACAGGATCAGGAAAGCTCTTCTCCAGTTCTCCAGGCCATTCACACACTCTTCTGTGTCATCTCCCAGTATGGCCAAGGTCTTTGTTTCTTTCCCCTAATATCCCCTGGTTAGGAAACTTTTCCCATGCCAGACCATGTGGCCACCAGTGCTAGGAGCTGCTAACTTCTCTCTGGGGAAGAAGGTCTGCATCTCTATCTCCCAAATAAACCCGAAATCCCAAAACAATGCAAGTCTAAGTCCTCCTGGCTTAGCAGAAATTATATTTTTACTCTGAAATGACCCATAACATATCTTGTACTGGTATATTTAGGAAAGGGGCTCAAATAACCCTGTCTAAATTCTATAAACCACTCATGAGCAGAGCAGAGCTACTCACTCTACTGCATTCATGTTTTCATCAACTCAATTACCATCTTGACATGAAAAGGAGACTAAAGTACAAACACACAGATTGACAGATGCTATTCTTTTTTGTAAACAAAAAAAATCCCTTCATCCAGAGAAAAAAGTCTTTGCCACTTACTGTGACACATTAAAAATTAATTTGCCTCATAGCTTCTCAACAGAGACCAGAGATGGGTGGAAATAGGAGTTAGGTACTGGTATTTTTCCATCAATAAGAAAGAAAATATGAACCAGAAACATAAGTAAACAGAAAACAAAACTAATTATTTGGTTTAAATCATAGCAGATAGTTTTAATGTTAAAGGCTGCACTTGAAATATCAGAAGTGCCCTGAATAAACAGGACAAATAACTGAAAAAAATCAAATCTAATCTAAAACTTATGGAAGTGCAAATGAGAGATGTTTGAATTACTAACACCAGTAGAATGTAGGCAAAAGAGCTAAAGCATTTCCACTAATTACAATGATACTCCACGGAATTAAACCATAACAACAGTCTTGTTGCTTTCAAAAAAAGAACAGGATTTGAAACTTGTGATAGGAAAGAAAGTAAGGGATAGAGTTACAACAAATGAAGTAGATTAGAAAGATTTCTGAATTCAGTCATACCTAAACAAATAGTTGGTGATAATTGTAAATTTAAGAGGCTGTCTTTTGGAAAAGTAACATTACAATGTTTTTTGTTTCTGCATTGCTTAAAACTTTGAAAGCATAGAAGAAAATATTTTTTTTTTCATATATGTATCTGTTTTATATTCAAAAATTCTGAACAGTGTGTGATTGAGTACATGAAAACATATTTTCTGTATCTCTGTAAAAGTTGTGTTCCCATCATGTGTATAAAAGAATACAACAATGTATAAGTAATTTGGGATGCAGATCTAGCATCAGTAGTCCAGAGGCATCAGTCATGGCAAATACAGTTATATGATCATAAACCAAGCCAAATCCAGTAAAAGCTATTCTGAACTGTGTTTTTCTCTATTAATTTTTGGAGCTTCTCTCTTACAGGAATAGGCTGAGAGAGCTGAATCTGTTCAGCCTCCAGAAGAGACAACTGAGAGAGGACCTCATCAATGTCTATCAGTATCTGAAGGGAGGGTGAAAAGAGCATGGATCCAGGCTCTTCTTGGTGGTGCCAAGCAATAGGACAAGAAGCAATGGGCAGAAAGTGATGCTCAGGAAGTTCCACCTGAGCATGAGGAATACCTTTAGTGTGCAGTACTGAGCACTGGAAGAGATTGCCCATAGAGGTTGTGGAGTCTCCCTCACTGGAGATAATCAAGGAGCACCTGGACACAATCCTGTGCCATGTGCTTGAGGATGACCCCAGCTGAGGAAAGAGGTTTGGACCAGATGAACCACTCTGTCCTTTCCAACCTGACCCATCCTGTGATTCTGTAATTTCTGAAGCAATGTTTGCCATGTGCAGCCACAAACACTACTTTTGTGGCCTCTCATTGCAATCACCTCGTGCTTGCCTTCTGCTTCTAGACTATAGTGCTTCCAATTCACTACTATGTGTCTAGTAAAAAATGCCTCAGTTTAGCCTAAACGGCTTTTTTTTGCAAAAATTTAACTTTCTTTATCAAACCTTAACTCTGGAATCTATGATGATAGATCAGCTGCACTTCTATATATGTTGTTCTCTTCCAGTACCATAAAATTATGTCTCAACAACTTCGGCTCACTTTCAATATTTTCTATTTTCTAATTTCTTTCCAAAATTCTTTATAAACCTTACTTTTTTTGTACTTTGAGGCTGGGAGTGGTGAAGGGAGTGTCATTTACTAGGGTATTTTCATTGTTGTTGCTTTTAATTCTTATACAGTTTAATAAAGTCTCTCTTACCCAGTTAAATAAAAAGAAAATATTATAATAATCCTGGAAACATTTTTAATGTTGTTGAGCACCTTATTCTTTCATTCAGGTTGTTTCCTCCTGGCACCTAGGAACACAATGCATGCTGGTTCACCCACTGCTCTAATACATCTAGAGAGAATCTGCAACAATGAAGGAAAAGCTCCAGAATCTTCTTCCTTCATGTGCAATGTGGTCAGCAACACAGAATTCTAATATGTAGTAAATTCCCTTTTTGATCCTATGCTTGGAAGCTTCTTTTAAAAGTATAAACCAATCTAGTCACTTCATTAAAACCTTTAAAGTATATTAATAAAGGCTATAGTGTCATATTCTCATTAAATAATATCCTGATAGAAGATTTATTTATTTACTGTATTTAGGTATGGTTTCTAGACTATTATTTCTATTTTCTATGTCTATCATTTGATTAACAAAAGGTTATATAAGTGTAAGCCTTTTGAGTGGTGCAAGAAATTACTGGATTTCTCACACTGACAGTAACAGCAAAGCAGCAACATAAAAAGAAGATAGACAACTGTTTAATTGTTGTGTGGAAATGGGTTCTGTATGGATGCTGATCTAAATTTCCCATTTAGAACCCAATGAACAAAAAGAACAAGATTTGAACAACCCATTTCTTATCAGTTAGGTAACCTGCCTAAAATGCATTTTCAGGTCTTTACAACATTGCAAAGAACTACCATATGGACTAATGCTGCTAATCCTACTTGAGACCACAAACTTAATGAGACAATTTAAGTAAGGCAGCAGATAAGCTGTGCTTTTCTGCTTGGTGTTGAATTTCATGAATAACAAGGAAGAATTGTCATTAACAGCCTTTGTAAAAGTAGTAGAAATACACCTAAGAAAGCAGAATCAATTGAAATTGCACAAATTGCATGTCATGAGGTAGATTAAAGTATGTCTGGGAAGAAAAAAAATTGTATTTAAAATAGATAAATGCAGCATAGTTTGCTCTTTTGCAGTTTAAATTGCAATTCAGTTCCTAATCAGTCAGATAATTTCAAATAGGAAATAATAATGGAGTCTATTTCCATATCAGTGACTACATGCAGAGCAAATTTTGCCGAAGTAATCCAATTATTCTTTCTATTTGCTTTGATATCATGCTGCCTCCAGGTAATTACCAGAAAAGTTGGACAGATGTGGTTCCACAGGAATTATGCTAGCACTCAAATACCATGTAGGACCCAGCAAGTGAAACACTTAATTCCTGAATGGAGCTCCTTGTTGACATAAAGTTTTTTGCTGAGAGTTACTCAGGCTCTGGCAGCTCCTCTGATGACTCTTACCCTGATCTGAGATTTAATATTCTCCAAATACTCAGCAGATGTGGTTTGTGCCAGAGGTGCTCAGCTAGACCTCAGCAACTCCCATTCCTTGACTGGAATTTAGGGCAAACAGTCAAGAAGGGGCTTTGCTGGCCCATCAGCAGGTGAGGTTTAGGGATGCTCCCTTTGTTCAGTTCGAGCTGCCATAGCACAATGGGTCAGATGCTGTCTGTGAGGAGCCTGGTCCTTGGCTGGGGGACACTGGAGACAGTGCTTGTGTTGGCTGCAGTGGCACACAAGCACTTTTCTCCTCTGAACCTGACCTTTCAGTAGTATTTGGCATAATATTCATGGCTGCTTTAAAAGCAGCATGGCTGCTATAAAAAAGGTGTAAGAGCTCCTCAGCAATTGTGAATATTTTATTTTTTACATCATGTTTACTAGCGGGATTATGTTTATGTAGAACAGATAAAAGCTGTCGTATTTATTTCTATTTGGGATCCAGCATGACTTCTATTAGCTTTTGACAGCTTCCATTTGACAAAACAGAAGAGAAGTGTCTGATTAGTGGCTTTTTTTTTTTTTTTTTTTTTTACGTTTTTCTTTTTGGTATAATAATGAGAGGCAATTCTTTTAAGCACCTCTGGAGACTGCATCTTTTTCAAAGGCTCATGCAAGAAAACTGATTCATCAAACTAGCTAATTATTCAGAATTCTTCAACATTTTTAAAATAAAAAATTGAGTGGAAAGGAAAAGGAATTTCTCATTCTACAGTAAATTACAACTTTCTGTTAAGGAAGTGGAAGTGAAGTGTAGCAATTTCTTGTACCACAGAAACCAAATTTTCTGTCATAAGTCTGAAATATCTTTCTTGCCAAATGTGTAAGGGAGACATTTGTTGCTAGTGTTGTGCTATGTACAAGGTTTTCCTAAATAATTCAAGAAAACAGCTCATGCTGAAACCTTACAAATCTACTTTTTAATTCCCTGTCCATATTCATCAACTCAGTCCAGTAATTCACCTTCTCCCTGTTGAGCTGAAAGTAGCAAAGAAAGCAAATACTGCCACAGTGCTACTTTCATGAAGCCTTTGACTTTTTAACTCTTCAAATTCAGGGGATTGATACATTTCCTCCCCTTTACTTTTTTATATATCCAAATATTTCTTTCTGAAACACAAGGAAACAAATTCTTTTAGTATTGCTTAAGACACAATTTTCCTAAGAATATGAAAGATAATGGAACCTTCTGTTTTTATACACAGCTATTGTCAAGTGTTTCCCATTGTTAGTCCAAACACAAATTACAGTCTACACTCATGACTACTGAAAATCTATCTTATTTTGCTCCCATATTTCTCTCCTACAAAACTGATGGTGGAGTATGTATTCAGAAGATGGACCTGTGAAGCCTGATAAAATTAACTTCAGTTTCAGATGCAGGGATTTTGCCTTCTGTGTTGTGTGCTTATGCAAAGCAGTCATTTGTTCTTTGGTGTGTAGATTTTAGAAGTCTGACATCATATTTACTGTCCCAAAATCTGAATTGGACTCTAAAAGATCATTGAAACATCACCAGGAATAAATAAAAAGGAAGAATGACAAAGGCATGATGCATTTGGCCTTGCTGAAAACCAATGGAGGCACAGTCAGTAGGAAAACATTCCTCATTTGTGAGCATGACAGTCATTACAAATTCCAGCTATCAGGATTAAAAAATAGTCTTAAAATTAGTCACCTTTTCTTAAAAAAACAAAAACAAAAACAAAACTAATTTGGAGGCAAATGCCAAACCCAAAGCCCTACTCCCTAGCTTAAACCTTCCTGTGATCTCTGAATATGCTAGATATTACCTCAGGCTGTAAGTTGCATTGTTACTCAAAGCTAGAATTAATTATCAGGCATTGACACCATTACAGCAGCATATGTTTAAGAGAAATATACTTACTACATCTGTTTTGATCATCTCCCATTAAGTGAAATATGAGAACCTAGGTACATTTCTACATGATGTTTATTATCATGTTTCTTATCTTAGTCTTCTGTTGAGGCTCAGAGGAAGACATGGCCATGAAGCTGCTGGCAACCCCCTGGTGAATGTTCCCATCAACCACCCCAGAACCCATCTGCAGCACCATGGACCCCAAATCCCCAGCATGTCTGTAGCCACCAAGACAGCACCAGAATCCTCTATTGTGTCTCCCATTCAGTGAATTTCCATAAAAAAATTCCAACTCAACCAGTTTATCTTAGTTTTGCAGACAGAGAGGTTTGCAAATAGTAATTCACTGTCAGCTGTACTGGATGATGACTACCCAGTCACCAGCCAAGGCTTGCAGGTGGCTTAGAAACATGAAATGGGAAGATCTGTAGAATCAGTCTGACCATGCAATCAGGACAGGATTTATGTAAAATTGGACCAGTATTAGAAAAAAAAAATGAAAGAAAAAAAATCTAATGAAAGACCAGTGTGATAACCCATCTGTCAGTTTTTAGAAACTGGATAACAGCCTGATGTGAAGTTTTTTCACTCTTCTAACACCAAAGAGCAGCCAGCCCAAAATCATTCCAATTTATATCTACCATAGACCTATTTCACTGATACCCAGGAACTAACTAAGCATAAACAGAAGTCCTGACAAAAAAGAACTTATTAAACAGTGAACTCATAACAACATAACATTGATAACCAGAAACTGAGAAGTTCATAATTTTATAGATCATTATTAGCTCTCATTGTAAACTGACAATTTTTGAATGGTGCTCTGAAATAACATTATTTAAATAATTTCAGTGAATTGTGTAAAAACTAAAATAAAGTATGTTTCTCCCTATTCTATACCATAAAATCCATTCTCAGTTTAGTACACATAAAAGAAACAAAGTGTAAAAATGCAATATATTCTCCTACAAGCATAGTTAAATTGGAAAGTTTTGCTAAAATATTTTTCTTTTCCATGGAAAGGATTTTCTTGCAAAAAAAGAAGAGATTTTTCCTGAGATTCCTCTGCTATCCATCTCTCCCTGCATATGTGCATGAAATTTTTCTGGCTATATATTGCAAAAGGAAATGTGTCATTAAATGCTTTTCAAAGTGCCATTGCTGAGTGTGTTGGAAGTATTTTCTGTGCTCTTCATGAATGGCAGGCTGCACATCCCAGGCATCAGCTGCAGTTCATTAGTGCTACAACAGCACCAAACCAGATGACTGTTCCACAGGGCTCTTCAAAGGCAGAGATAATCAGCCAGCTCTCACTGACGAAGGAAAAGATTATTCCTTCAGCTTTTTCTCAGGAAAACAAGTTGTCAGCCCAGGAAAAGTAGAGCAAAAAATAAATTTCTAAGAAACATGGAAGCACTCATAAGAAACTTCTCTAAAGTGAAGAGTGGGGAGCTGTTAGCTGAAATTTGTTCTGGAAAAAAAAAACCTCTATTTTTCCTTGATGCTTTGATTTATAATTGGTGGGGGGTTTTAGGGAAATCAGGAGCACACAATACCTGGAAAGGGTACACAGAGACTCTTTGCTTGCAGGAAGTATACTTCAAGTTTTCTCACAGGTATTCATATTATGCACTTCAAATTTGAATGGTATGAGTGGGTTCATTATTACAAGAAGCTCAATTTCCTCTAATGCTTTCCTGCATGACTAGATTTTCATCAACAGAAATTGAAACAGTAGATTCAAGTCTTGCATGCACCACAGTATTTTTCAGGTATTGATTGGGAAATGCAGGAGGACTTTCTTAGATCTTGTTTATTTAGAACCATTTTGAAGCTTAGTTATACTTGCACTAAAGAACAGGATATTACTTACAAAAACAAATAAACAAAATCAACAAAAAACCAAACAAATCCCAAAACAAACCAACCAAACTAATAAAGTAAAAACTCCAGAAAAAGACATTTTGAAAAGGTACAGGAGAATGTTTAACAAAATGTTCAATAAGTTCTCTAAAACAAAATTGCTAATTTTAAACTTGACATCACAAATACTTTTAGAAAGCCATAGAATTAGCATAGAATTTTGGAGGGGAGAGGAAACTGTTCCTCTGCCAAATCTCACTGCTAAGAACTACAGAATAAGATGTGATCAGGTACCTACAGAGCATTTATGCACAAACATGACTGGTTCTGCCTGCACTGCCATAGCATCCCACATCTCCTGAGAGTTGTCTGACAAGTTATCTCACAGTCCAGGACACTGGCAGTACCAAAGCAAATTTGTGCAGCCACATGATACAATAAAACTAAACAGACATTGAAAGAACAAGAGCATGCCTCTTTTATTAGCATGCTCCATTGAAAAAACAATTGGAATCCAAACATCACTTGATCTTTCTGATGGACCTCAAACCAGAGCATCTGACACTCCTACTATAAAATTCTCTTGTCTTCTTTGCTTCTTCCTTTCAATTTAGAGAGGTAAGATGTCAGGAACGTTCATAACAAGCTACAAACTGCAAAGCAAAACCCTTCAGGCTGGATGGACACTATCCACATTTCCTTTGTTTCTAAACTCAGTTCAGATAAGCCTGTGACAAGAGATTGCTCAGCTGCAGGAAAATTCATAATTAGAGCAACTAGTACACTAAAAATTGCCCAAGATATTCTTGAATGGCTGTCAGACAGTGGCACATTTGACAAGACATCAGGTAGAGAGGGATGGATGGATGGATGGATGGATGGATGGATGGATGGATGGATGGATGGATGGATGGATGGATGGATGGATGGATGGATGAAGAACGCAGACTCCATGCAAGAAAGCAGGGATCAATTTGGGTGCTAGCCCACAGCATTCCTACTACCAGGTGCTTTCATCTCATACACACAAAAATATGTTTGTACACACTGAAAAGGTTTCCAGATCAAAGAATAACAAAACACAATAAAAGAAAGTACCCCCCTCCACAAATGATCACAACTTTAGGCATGTCATCTGAAACATGAAAAACAAAGTTGTATTTGATGCTCATTCCTGCTAAGGAAAAAAATAACTTCTAGCTGGACTGAGAACTGTCAAATCTCAAGCAAAATCAATTCTGTCCTTGACAAAAGACATTATTTCTTCAGGATGAAAAGTATCTTTTTGACTGTCCTTACTCTTTTTACTATTTGTATCATTGCTTCACAGGAATAGGTAAAACTCTTCTTTTCTACAGCAAGCAAAACATGCCATGAATAGATCAAATATGAATTTGACACAATCCAAGTGAGAGGAATACTTCATGATATATATGAACAGAATACTAAAATAGAAAAAACCCCACTAACTTTTAAAAAAGGTATTTAAAATTTATGTCTGACAAAGCACTGCCTAGATTCAAATGAAAACCAAGTACTGATTTTTTATACTTTTCCTTTAGTTGTTGTTTGTCTTCTGTACAGATTCCCACACAGTTCACTAGAGAATTGAACAACATATTGGAACAAGGCAGAGCACTCAGCTGAAACAGCTGACACAATGTTAGACTCTCTGCTAGCAAGCAGCTATTTTGCATCTAAAACCCCTGTTTATTACCAAGATTTTTTAGATCTTCCAGTGTTCTGATCCATTGCAAAAAAGCAGAAGATTTAGGCATCTCTTAGGTTACTATGGGAGTTCATGCTCTTTGAGGGACTTTACTGCATGCAATGTGTCTGTACGTGTAACCAACTTAACACTAAAGAAAAAGGATAAAATTTTGAGTAAATGTAGTTTTGTATTTAATTTTACTTTATTTAGTTTATCTGCTTATATTTAAACAGCCCTAGTTTTGTACACTGGAATAGAATAAGGCTACAGCTTATACTTATATGTAAAGCAAACACTTTTAATGCAGGGTCAATTACATGCATACAAATCCTCACCTAGTGTCCTAGTGGTTAGTTTTCAGGGCTTGGTGATTTTTTTTTTTTTTTTTTTTTTTTTTTTAATTTATGGTAAGTAAATCTGTTCCAGAATAGAGGTTTTACCACTTGCTTCTTCTTTTTCTCAGGTCACAGACCTGAAAAATGGCACACTGTGGGAGTTCAACACATTTCTTATCATACATCACAAACCTTTGTTACCATTAAGTTAATTCAAATATTTTAAAATTAATATCTCTGCTCCCAGAGATTTCCATTTTCTATATGTATTCCACCTTCTATGGAGGACACAGCCTTAATTATCTTTTAAGATCCCACATTAATACCATGCAAAGCACTGATTAATTGTACAGCACCCATAATAAAGAGTAGTGCCAAGATAAAACCATATTCCTTCTTGTGAAAGGTATGAACTAATGATGATAACTCATGTGCAGCAGTCTGGAGGAGGCTGCTGCCCTCCCAAATGACAACTCTTGACCAAAAAAGCACTCACAGGCATCCTCCAAGAAAACAACATTTCAGTGATTTTCATCACATGCTTTACCCCCATTCTCTTCCATAGTGTACCATAGGTACTGTCTTGCCTATAGTACACATTTCCACATTTCTTTCAGCTGTGGACAGCATCTCTGACAGGGCACACTGCACTGCTGAGGACACAGGCAGAATTTCCACAGGAGATTTGCACAGAAGAGGCTTCCCCATGCAGGAGTGATGGACAAGGTGTGACTTCAAGCTGTCAGTCAGTGCAGGGACTGTGCAATGAGCTTGACATGTGGGCCCTCCATGAATGATCAGTGACTCCAACAGTACCCACAGTACCAATGCTTTTGATAATCATATTGTAACTCATCACTTAATGACAATATAATCCACAGATGACTTAACCTTTTAACTAAGGCCTCCAGTACTCAGCTGTAGGTAGATGCTGTGACTGTGAATTGCTCTTTTCTTTTTCAGGAGAAGTAAGTGGGTGTGAGAGGGTGAAATTTTCACTGAACTGAGCTTCAGGACAGGGAACTTGAAGGAACTTCCCAAAGTGTTGTGGTTATAAAACTTACTGCTTAACAGCTTCAGGTAACATGCTCTATTTGGGAAGATTAATTCAATAGTGATCAAATCCAACACAAAGTTCTTTCATTTCCCAAACATTTCCTGCCCATCATTTTTCACCCTTCTAATGAACTACTGCTTGCTTCCCATGCTCAAAAAAAACCAAAAAACAAACAAAAAAAAAAAGCATCAGACAGACTCCTATCAAGGCTATCAAGACAAGCCCAATGATTTGAAAAGTTCTCAGAGATGCTGTAGCTCTTTGCTGAAGACAAACAACTCATTTGGATCATCCCATCCACACACACAAAATGGGTCAAGAAAACAAGGCATATTTGAACACAATCATTTTTATCAGTTACAATCAAACTAATTTTGATTATAAAGAGTTCACAAGGAGGTGGCAGGCTCAAAAGTCTAATTAATTACAAACACACAGTCTAAAATAATAGTAATTTGATAATCCCATGCTGCTGTAATCATTATCCAGTGTTCTTTGTTCATATTACACTCCCACAAAACAAGCATTTCCAAGCATCCCCTTGTAATGTACAAACATAAGGAGAACAAAAATTACATGTGGGAACCTTAACTAAATGACAGTAGAAGTAATCAAGCTGAAAACCATCTGCCATTACTGGCTGCACAGTGAAGTTTGCTCTGAAAACTACAGCGTGGGAGGCTTATTTTGCAAGGAGAGAAAAAGGTATCCTGGCAAGGAGAGCCAGTGAATCCCAAACCTTCAAATGCACATCAGCCTCCTCCACCAGCAATTGCACTGTGAGGCCCAAAGGCCACTATACTTCATGAGGACATTACCTACTATTTATATTAGCACAGTATCCAGCAGATTTTCTATTCAGCCACATGGTGCAGGAAAAAAAGCACTTCTCAGTTAAGCAGGCAATTTTTTGGTCCTCTTGCTGCTACTTTTTATTCTGCTCAGAAGTCCTGCCAGCACTAGGATCTTTGGAGCTGCTGCACTTTCACCTCTGATATTTCCAAAAATTCAAGCATTTCAAGGTTTTGCTGTGACTTTTTAAAGGGAAAGAGAAAACAAAGAGCTTCTCCTCTGCTGAAAAGTAATGAAAACCAGGCTGAACAACTCAGCTGTGCACATGCCTGCAGGAAAAGGGGGCAAATATTTCTGATGCCAAACTGTCTTGTAAGAGGAAATCTGCCAAACATGGTCTGCTTCCAAAATTCCTCAGAGATAGTGTCAGTCTCAGGCTGGGATAAGCAAGAAGCTATCTGGATTCAGAGCCTAAAATCCACATCACATTCTCTGTAGAATGGGCAGGCAACCCCCTCTCATTTGCTCTTGCTCGTTCTCTCTTCCACCTGCTGCCTTATCCTGTTTTTTCCCAATAAGAAATCAGGAGGAAAGCAGACCCCTGACTTGGTCTGTCCTGCACCAGGATCTAGGGCCAGCTGGGTAAGGTCTCATTTCAATAACAAAATGCTTCTTATAGAGTCTTTTTGTAAAGGCATTTGCCAAAGGGGTTAAGTGCCACAAAGCATGTTTTCCAATAGTTAAACTGAGACATGGGCTAATAATATGTACGGTAACATACAGACCAGGAAAAGAAACTTCAATTCCCCTTACTACTATCTTATTTACATAGGCTGTTTTCTCAGATCTGCTGTCAGAATTTAAAATTTGTGGTTAGATCCACTAAACAACTTAGATCACACAGTTTTAGCATAAGCAGTGCATAGTACTCCCTAACTTTTGGACATCTTGCCTACAGATGATAAATGCTCCCATTGCCAGGCAGCATATAAAGCTTGAAGAAAATTTTGAAGACGAGCTCTTTGTTTTCAGCTTTGCATTTTCATGGAAATAGACTGGCATCTTCAGAGGAAATTAATATTGTTCCCTTGGATTACAGTGTGGAACATCTATATTTATTCACAGATTCCTGTTGTGCCTCATGCCAAAGAGCTAATCCAGTGCAGCACTTTCGCCACCTCCAGCCAGCTCTTTAAACAGCAGATTTGAGGTTATACATGGCATATGCCTCAAGCAGACCCCCTCCCTCTGTAAGGCCCTCAAATTGAGGCTGGGGCCAAGGGACAGGGAACTGCAAAGGACAGGGAGAATATTCAGCTGAAAGGAAATGCTGGAGAAAAGGTGGGACTGGAAGGCAAGCCTGAAATATTACAGTTCTAGGAACAGGGTATTGCATTGTGTCTGACAATTTATCTTCATTGAAACTGAAAGGGCTGAGCATTCACCTGATAGAGGCTTGTACCGCTCCTTTCTCATGAAAAAAGTGCAAATGTCAGCACTTTCTTTCCTCAGTAGTTGAATTACTGCAGGAACAATTTTCCATTATTCTCTGTTTCCCTGAGGGAAATATACTGCACTGGTGTGAGATGGTGTGGTCACTATGAGCTCTGGCTAGGGAAGGGATGGCCAGACCCCATAATAACGGAGGAACTGGTGGCCAAATCAGCACTTGGTGGCTGTGAGTTTGTCCCAACCCTCATTTGGGGGCATCCACAGCCCTTCCTTCTCCCTCATTTCTTCATCTTCTTCCCCCTGCTGCTACCTTGTACCTGTTGGCAGTCAGGAGGCAACAGCAGACTCATTATTAACTTGAAGGGAATCAGGACTTCATTTTTTTCAGGTACTCTTCAGGTACTTCTGCTTTTTGTTCTTGTATCATTGATGTTATAGGTAAAATTCAAGCCAGAAATTTTTATTCTGTCTATTCTACTCTGAAGGAAAGTTTCTAAAATATTTACTTCTAGGATGTCAGAGAAAAATACAGTGAGAAGCTTACTGTTCAGCTATTTTCATTAAAGATTTTATCAACTGTTCTTAGCCATATCCCCAAGTTCTAATTAGGAAATGGCTTTGACACAGAGCTTTAAGAATCGTCAGAGCAGCGAAGTTGGTGTTCTTGCCATTCTTGTTTGTGACTAAACACTTTTAACAGCTTTTTCAATCTCTCTTTTTTAATATTGATCCTGAAATCTCTGAACAGCTTAGCAGCAAATCAAGGCTGCATCATTAAAAGCAATTAACTTACAAACACTATAATCTCTGGAGAGAGGAAAGAAAAAAAGATAAAATTTGTACCTCACAACCTCACACAGTACATGCAAGCAAATTAAGCTTTTCTCTGTGGTGCCAAGACCATAGTGGGACTTCTTTTCTCCAGAAGGGTTAAATAGATGAACTAAGACCTGGTGCCCTGCTACATGTCCACCACACAACCAAGACAATTTGTGCAGACAGCATGGGAACTAATAAAACCAGTCCCATATATTGAAACCAAAAAGAAAAGATGGCTGTCACACACTTCCATTAATTCCACCTGCATAGAATTTACCTGTCACAAGGGAACATCCATTGAAAACCTTTGTCTTTCCGGTTTTGTGAGAGCACTTGCACCAATATCTTGTGTTGTTTGCAACAGCTTCATTCACCTTCAAGGCGTAACCCAGCAGAAGCATTTTGTGCTTTCTGGACAAAGCAAAACCAGCTGTTTCATGATCCCTTGTTGGGACTTGGGTGACAATTAAGTTACATTAAACCCCAAAGCAGCAACGTAGGAATTGGAGAAGATATGGACATACAGTATTTTACTTGAGGTACCTAAAGGCAACTACACACTTGAACACCATTGTGAACCTTTGCCTATATGATTCATTTATTTTTAAATCCCAAGTATCGCATTATTATCACTATCTTATCCACAAAAATAATAATAATAAAAAATTAAAAATGAGAGATATACTTTTGTGACCAAAGGGAAAACAGTCTGCTTTATTTTTAAACCAAATTTCTGGTGTGAGATAAGGTCCTGGAGTTGCATGTCATAATTAAAAAGTTTTAGTAAGAATTAAACCAAATCTAAAAACCTAGTTCTTAGATATGGAGAAATCAGTTTGTGCAGCTACTTAAAATGATGATTCTGTAACACCTTTCTACAAATACATTCACACAATTCATATTTTGGGGAGTAGAAAAGAAGAGCTGTGGAATGAAGCACTAGAGGTTTCTGTAAGAAGATAGCTCATTACCCATTTTCCACTTCTCACGTGTTGTTTACTGGCATTTTGTGTTATTTGGGCTAACAAGCCTGACATTAATGCCCATGCAAATTCCCACTCTGGCCTTTGAATATTCAGTATTCAGTACATCCTTCCTCTGCTATTACAATTGTTTGGAAATGTGCTAGCTTTATTGGTTTTTTTTCAAGAAAAGTTGAAACTGCATCTGAGCAAGATTGTTGCCAGTACTCATCTCTGCACTGGCATCACTGGCAAAGCTGAGAACAAGCTGTGGAAACATTATGATAGATCTGGTTTATGCCATAAATATGACACTTGCTTTTTTGGCCACCATTTCACATTTTGCCCAATTTTCAGAAAGTAAATCAACAACTGCCAGAGATTATAAACTCTCGGGACTGAAAACCTGCCAGTTTGCTGGATAGTGAGGTTAGTTGCTTCTGAAAATGCTGAAGGTAGGGATGGGATCTGTTTGTGGTATAGCTTTAGGATCTGGAATGGACACAAAAATCTTGCTGAGGCCCTGGGCAGCAGAGTGGCAAGCATGGCTCTGAGGCACTTTCCTTCAGGTGACACTTCCTTCTCCAAGAATGCCCTGCAGGGGCCAGGCTATAGTTCTACAGGATTCAGAAAATATAATGTGTATTTGTTTCACAATTCAGGGCTCCAGCCTATGCCTCTGCTCCAGGCAGGAAACAAGCAGCAGCCCTGTGCAGCAGGAACAGCAGCTACTGCATTACACATCTGTAAGTCATGCACAGGCATGGGGTGTGCCAGCCACGGCAGTTTTCTGCACAGCTGTGCTTTCCTCATGTGCCCAGTTCTCAACACAAGGTCTCAAGTAAGCACTAGGATGAAGCTCAAAGTAACTCTGACTGCTGAAGACATCAAATGCCCAATTACACAGCTAGTCAAACCATACTGACCCTTTTACAGTGTGGCACCTTGAATGGTTATGAATGAAGAGCTTTATCCACGCCATCAGTTCTTGAAAGGTCTCAGACTGCATAAAGCACATCTCAGAAGAAAACCTGTTATACTATACACCTAACACAGGAATTTCAGAAAATTATTTGGTAAAATCATAAAGACTCTTCTGAGACTGACTCCACATTTTACAAATACGTGTTTGTATCTAAGCAAGTTACTCCAAGAAATATTTCACTATAAAAACATCTATGTAGATTTTTTTGTCTTTCCTAACAGTTGCCAGCACCCAGCCTTTGTTCCCGAAAGACAATGCTGCCCTCTTCTGGTATCCTTGATTACATGCAACGTTTTAGGAAAAATTCTGCAAGGTAAAGAAGCATTTTTAAAAGGATGTGCTACTTTTGACTGTGTAGAAGAGAGACACGCCAAGTTTTGAGAAAAACAAGCTAAAACAAGCAAAGTGCCACAAATAAAAAACTTAGTTTTGTAGGCTGTTGATCTAAAAAGGGCTCTACTGTTGTTAAGAGTTTACTGAAAGTCAATTGTAGAGAATTTGTTAGATGTGGAGCAAAGAGTACAAAAAGGAATGCTTTACAGTGCTGCTTTTACTGACTACAGCACAAAATCACTGTACCATTTTTTAAGGGAAAAACTGAAGGCCAAGACAAACAAATAGGTTAGAAAGATTGAAACCAGGTATTTAAAGTGGTTAAAACACAGAAGAATGTCCTTACAAGCTAACATATACAACAACTATGGATTGTACAGACCTGATAAATGGCAGAAATTATTTTTAACAAGGAATCCAAATTTGCAGCTGATTTTATTGATTTTATAAACTGCACTGATTATTACTGCTATTTTATATAACTGTTTATTTACCAGTAACTTCCTCATACAAATTATCCATCTCTCCTTTTTCATTCCTGCTCCAATCCTGGAAAAACGCTTTTTGATCACTGAGTTCAGCTACAAAGCTTGTTTTGATGCTTGTGTAGCTCTGTCTCATATGTCATATATGACATCACCCATGGCAGGACAAAACACATCAGTCTCTCTGGTTGACCTGCTGTCTATAGGTAACCACTCACTCATTCATGCTTGTGTGGCAAAAGCCTGGTTTTACATAGATAGGAGTAACATGCCACTATTGTTGTAAAAAAAAACCCAAAAACAAACAAAAAAAAAACCCCACAAAAAACCCAATTTATCATTCTCACACAATGCTCTAATGCAGAAAATTGACCTGGTGTGACAGCAGAAAAGTGGAGAGACAGGAAGCAGCAAGGGGATCAAGGTGTGGGCCACCCCTGGAACTAGAGATTCTAGAGCTATGCATAGCTCTAGAACAGTTGTTTTAAAAATATGCAGACCCAAAACTTGAAACAAAATACAGCATCTAACATATGCAGATTATTACAGACAGATAACTTGAATACAAGCTGGAGATGCAGAACAATGAAGGATGATGCAAAAAGCCCATTATCCAACATACAAATGACTCCCAAGGTGAACCCAGGAGGGTAAGAAGGAACCATCAACATGAACAAAATATTCTGCCATGAAAAATGGCAGAAGTGTAGAATGCTGTGTTACCCTCCCTAGCTACGAATCTAAAACTCAAGGGAAACAAAGAGAGATTGAGCATAACCAAGAGGAGGATTAGAAACAAAGAGCATGTGCCGCAGTTTTAACTGTTTTACTGTAATATAAAGAACTGCAATTTAACTCTTTGTATCTATTTGTCTACAAGGAACATCTTTCAGTTTGTTGAGATCATCTATGGAACTCATCCACGGAAACAGCAGAACAGCAGGAAACCCTAGTGAACTGTTTTCAGCCGGGACCAAAAAAAAAAAAAAGCAAACAAAATGGAAAGAAAATGCTTATAAAACAAAAACTGCCAGCATTTAGCATGTACTGATACCTCTAGTATAGCTGTTTTTTCTTTATGCTAAAATCATGGCTAGTCATGAATGTATGAAAAAAAAAGTGGCAGAAAACAATGCAGTGCCTTTGCTTCTTTCTAGCATGGAAGTATTTTGCAAAATATCCTAGCAAGGTATTACATAGATTCCTTGCTTGCAGTAGAAGAGGATAGAGCTTTAAAAAGGATGTCCCAGATCCCCATTCTCTTTAAAGCATCACAAAACACAAAGGAGGACAGAAAACTCTAGGAAGAAAATGTTACCATCATGCCGATAATCACTGCTAAATTAGCATTAGATTCTTGCTTCCATACTGACCACAAACATGGTACAAGCCTTGCAGCTAAACAGGCCAGCTTTACTTGAACAGAGAAATTCAACAACTTGACAAGCACACTCTGAAGCTACAGAACTAAGAGACAGGCACTGATCAAGCCAGTCATCTAAATTTTCCTGAAGTTGTTTTACTAAAACATCTCAAAACCCACACAGCTTTAAAGCTTCACTGCTCCAGTTACACTCCAATGACCTTCTCAGAACAAGTTTATGGAAAATGCCTCATACATGATTCAAGTGTTGTCAAAGTAAGTAGCAGCTCATTAAAGTTCAGTATATGCACCTCCAAGAAGAAAGATCACCACTCCTTTACCTTTCATAATTGATTAGTAAATCACAAAGCCTTCAGTTTTACTCAATTACATGAATGATGGAAGGAGACACTCTTGAGGACATATGGATAAATATTTAATGAGCTAAAACAGTTTTAAACAGAACATGGGATGTTTGATTATGTTCCCTATTTGTTTTCAAACTGACAGGCAAAGATGCATTTTAAAAGTATCTTAGAGAAAAATAAATACAGGATTAAAAATAAAAAAAAAAAACAAAACTAGCCTTAAGTTGCAAGCACCTGAACAAGCAACAGAGTGCTCAGCCAAGCACAGCTGTTCAGGCTCACTGCAATGAAAATTGCTCTTTTCAAGTTTTTGGGAGGCAGCTGCTCAGTTGTTCCTGAATGACGTGGGATTAAAAATTCAGGTCTTTTGAAAGGACTGCACTGGTCTTGGTTCCTCAACCAGACCAAATATTAATCCCCCTGTAGTTCAAATTCACCACATTCTTCCTCACAGTGATCACAATTGTAACACTGCTCATCAGCCTACCTGACCCACCCTGAATCTTTCCTCTAAGTGGCAACAAAAAGCACCTGCATCAAGAAGGAGTTGCAGTAGGAAGTGTGATTCACTGGTTGCTCACACCACCCCTGCAGATGTTACCTCCAAGTTTTCCTTATTTGTTTTGACCCAGGTAGTCACACAGTTGAGGATTAGGGGAAAAAAAACCAAACCAACAACAAAAAAAACCCCACAGAAATTTCACTATTTAGGAAAAAAAATACCAAACCAAAACAAAACATGGAAATGTTCTTCATTATATAGCTCAAGTTTAGCTTCTGGGCTCTCCAGAGGAAACTCTCCACACAAGTACTTCAGAAGTAGTGCTGAGGCCAAAATAGCTTTTCCTGTGTCATAAGTAACATCTCATCTTTCAATCTTTGCAAAAATTCGCAATTTATCAAGAATATATACTTCTGAAATTCAAGAATAGCCTTTATTAAGAGATTACGAACCTAATTATGAAACAACTGGTACCTGAATTTCCAGATAACTGAAAATACTTCCACAGAAACACAGAAATTCAAGCAAGCAGAAACCACAAAAAAACATTTTATTGCAACAATGTCCCCATCATCAAGTGAGATGGCAAAAATTAAATTTTAATTAATTTGCATTTCTACCTTTTTATTTATGTAAATATAAATTCAAGAGTGTAAAATAAATCCACATATAAAACACAGAGGAAACATTCTCTTTCAGTGACTCCAAAAAAAAACTTACATACTGAAGATTCATGACAAGTCATCCACTGTCCATTTTTCCAAGTATACAGGCATGAAAGAATGCAGAAATTTATTCTCAAAAAAGCATCCTGTATAAAGTCCTTGAAGTACTTAAGTAATATTTAGTAATCTCATTCTTGAGCTCATGGATGTAGATTCCAAGAAGAGACAAACATCTCAAACTTCCTATTATTTAGCTTCCATCTAAAATAATCCATTTAAAACAAGATTATGTTCAATTCCTATAGCTGAAGCAACACAATTACTTTATTAGTATCATTATTCTGGAAAACTACTTCCTATAAGGTTTTCCTGCTTTTAAAATAAAAGTCAGAATATTTATTTCAAATAGTTTTGCTTACTTATATGGTAAATATATTGCGGAAAGTAACTCCACATGCTGGTACAACAGGCCTTCATGAAATTCCATTTAAACATTACTATGATGTACCTTAAAAACAGGGACTACAGCATGAAATGCACCAAAGAGAGTGAGTGTTACTGGATTGTGTCTGACCTTCCTTCTCAGATGCAACAAAATGCTAATGCATTTTGAAGTAAATATTGGACTCCTAGACCATATGAATACTAGTTGGTTATAAATATTTGGAATAGGAACATTTACTGCTTTAGAAATATATGATTATTTTGTTAATTGTTTCACACAAAAGGAAGTGTCAACAGTATTATAATATGTATCATGGGGGATATTTCAATGGGAATGTTTTTCATTAGGTTTAACAAGCATACATTTCCACATTTCCAATGATTGTGGTTTTTAACACCTATCATGCCAAGTTCTTAATTAACTGTTTACCCTCATGGTTATGTTACAACAGAATGAAGAAATTAAGATGGTAAAAGCAAAGTTAAAAATGAGAACTGCAAATAACTTCACAACTAGAAGAGGGAAAATCATTGAAGGATTTAAATCAGCACTATTGTGGGTCCCCACAGTTGCACTGTTACTCTTAGGTTTCCAAAAGATGCATATGATTTTATAAATATTTTTGTGCTAAGAGCCATGCTCAGAAACAAAATATAGGCTGGCACAAGTCTACCTTCTTGGAGATGCATGTTAAGTATAAAAATCACTTACTAAAGTGCATTTGCTGAACAAATTCTAACTTCTACTATTATAGCTATCCCAATAAGCAATACAAACTAAACTTTGTTGAAATTCTACCTCTACTTAAAAGCAGTAAATATAGATGACTGAAATCTAAATTACAATCTTGAATTACCAAACTTTTTGACTCAATACTGTGAGCTTTAGAAATAAACAAAATATACTGTCCTATACTTCCCACAAAGGAGGAATTGCCTCTAGTTAGAAATACTGACAGTGTAGAATGGAGTTAAATATAAGCAGAGCTGAAGTAAGCATTCTTCTTATTCAATATGGTGTTTCTTTAAGGCTCTGAGAGAAGCTTAGCTGTTAGTTGTTGCAAGATCTTTTGGCAAAAGATAAATGCAGAAGTAGCAGGGTCATCTGACATTTCAGAACTTGTATTTTCATATTTTACTAAAGCCAGCTCATTCAGTGTCTGTATACATTTATTGCACTTGTGTTGTTGGAATACATCTATACCAACATAGTAATAATGATTGCAACAAAGCCATAGTAAAATAAACTTTAAAAGGGTCTGATTTGGATATTAGAGGATAAGTGTCTGCATGTTTAAAATGCTTCCCTAATAGTAATAAATACAGACAAATTTCTCATCAAGTCAGATGCACATGTTTAACCAATTATTTAGCATATATAAAATTTTACTCATCCTTTTATCAATACAAATCTGTAAGGGATCCAAAAAAGACTTACCATGCAAAATATTGATTAGTGCTGCATAATGGAATATATATTTCTATCAGAGTTAAAACAGCATTTTGAAAATTTAAAGAAAAATAGACTTTTAAAAAGGGATTCTACTGTCGAATGCAAGTCTTCCTTGTAGCAAAGACAAGATAGAGACAGGTTACCATTTATAGCTGTACTTCAGTCTTGATGAAAGACTAGTAATAATTTGTCCACCTACTTCTTAATAAATGCTACATTTTCAAGAATAAAGGAACTATCAGTAGGCATTATTTCTACTTAAAACAAGTTATTTTTCTCTGTAATAGGTCAAGTATGCTTTTAAAGATTCGGGTAATGGTAGACTCATAATTTTCTCTCTCAACAGATTTCGAGGAGGCTCTTCTGGCTTCAAGGCCTCACTGTGATCTTTATCTTCCTCCTCTTTGTTATCATCTTCCATTCTTTCATCTTCTTCACTGTCTAGAGGCTGAGGAATGAGCTGATTCCCAACAAACACATAGGTGTTAATCCTGCGTCTCCGGCATCTCCGGCGCTTGCGTTTCGGAGGAGCCTTCTGAGCAATACCCTTGGCTTTCATCTCCTCGTTTATGAAGTTTCTAAGAGTGCGTCTGATATATATTCGAGCTAGGTCCTGGAGGTTCCTAACAGCACATGGAGCTAAAAGGAAAGAAAAATAAGTTATACTAAGTGAAGTTTCCCTCTAGCAAAACAATCCCAAACTAGCTGCAAGGCAGTGAAACTAATGTTCAAAAACAATTCAATTGAAATTTTAGTACATGAAAAATATGCAAATGACACAAGGTTAGTTAGTATCACCTTGACAAACCCTGTGGCACAGTCCAGGAAACAAAGAGGTCTTTTGGCAGATGTGCAAGAAGTAGAAAGCAAGAACAGATCACTAAAATAAATTTAAGAAATTATAAAAAATACTGCCACTTTTTAGCACCTAGCATGTCTTGCCACCTACTGATCCTGTTGTGGGAAAATAATTTCTAACCCTGTGCCACATTTGTTTAGGCAAGTGCCTTTCTTCTGCCTCCTTCTTCTGCTCGCTTCCTACTGAATTTAACTGTTGAGGGAGGGACGTGTCTAATTCACATGTAACAAACCAGATAAGCCCCCTGTATCTTTGCAGAAGACGAATCAAAAATTAGTTAAGTCCTAAAGGGAGAAAAATCCAAACCAACAAGTAAGAAAAAAGCCAAAACTTTGTTTTCCAATGATGGCCAGGTGATGAAAAACACTGCTTGGCTGCTGGACACCTGCCCTAGATAAGCTATGGGTGGCTAATTACAAGGAAAACAAAAACAAAGTACACCAGCCAATGTTGAAGGTTGCTCAACTTTCTTACTTGTCAATTTCCTTGCTGTACAGAATATCATAAAATTAACAGGGACCATAGCAAAGAAGAAGTTACTGAATAAGTAATTTAAAAATTACACTTCCAGAAAATCCATTCAGCTATAAAACCTCCCAATGTAGTTTAAACAAGATCTATTGTTACAATACAATGACTTCAGTTGCAGATTAATTATTTATCTGAGACAGAAAGGATATTAAGACTAACACAGGTTAAAAAAAAAAAAAAAAAACCAAGAAAAAAAGAGTACCATTTCCTTGGCATACAATCAGCTCAAAATTCAAGAACGAAACACTATCTAACCGCCAACAACACGTTTATAAGTTCAGGTGAAACAAACCATGATTGCAGATTGTATGCCAATGTAACAAATGCAAGCATTTTTTAACGAGAGGCATAGGATGCAAAATTTTGGATAGTTACTGTCCATGTATTTCCATTTGTCTGCTATCAATGAAGTGCATCCTAACAAATAACTACATTGATAAAATGAACATTTTAACACCATCTCTAGTTTTCTACAAAAAAAAAAAAAAAGGCTACTTTGAGCATGGCTGACCAATATTTTACATATGAGAGTTATTTCAGTCTATATATATAACAACACATATATGTCAGAAAGCATTCAAGGGTTGTCCGAACTATGGCACAGACTCTACTTTTACTAAGCAATGATATCTGCAATCTCTGGCTAAAGTTTATAGAAGAAGCATGTCCACTAAACAACTCTGAACTTCTAAGATAAATTATAGGTCTGTGGATTTGAAACAAATAGACAATGCTACTATAAAAGAAAATAGGTAAAAATTTTATTCATTGATCTTCAGCGCACATTTTTACACCCTTCACCCCTACCATATACACCCAACAGATCCACAAAAACACTTTGTTTTGAAGTTTTAAAATAAAACCAGAGCCACCTGAGCAGTGGAAAGAAGCCTATCTCACTAATCTCAATTTACAGTGCAACTTCAAGCCTCTAACACTTTCTTCTTTTAGCTGTGAACAATACCACATTTGGTTATCTTTTCCTCTTCTCACTAAAAATTCATCTTGAAATTATAACACAGAAACACCTTTCTTGTACTACCATTCAGCTCTGAATGTCCATGGTCTGCACTCCTCGTTTTGAAACTTTAGAAATGTTTTTAGAAAAACCTCTTTTGTTCTAGGGAATTAGACTGCATAAAATCATCATAAAGTTTGACTAGCCACTTCTGTATTTCATTGTTAGATATGACACAACCTATGTATTATGGATGGAACAGAAAAAAAAAATTTTGAATTAGTAAATTGATTTCAGGAAATTACTTCTGAGGCCTCAAAACAAGTATTTTAACAACAAAAATTATTTCTGCATAGAAATAGATTACGTAAAGGAAATTATCTTCTACACTTTGCATAAAAAAACATAAAAAGTAACTATCACAGCAAGCTCACACACAGTCAAAACTAGCCAGATCAGCAGTTACAGACAATGCAAGCTGACAGAACATCCTGAACTCCTTAAGGGCTTATGCCAGTTTCACAGTTAAAACGCGTTATCTTTTAGGCTCTTTGTTGAGTTTACTTAATTTCCCACATGCTACAACAGATTTGTGTTCTACTCCTAGCCCTGACAACACCAACAGAAAATTTTAACTCTATGCTTTTCTTTGTCAGCTTTTTCTCCTTCCGTTATCATCCTATCTTACCATTTGGCAACAGGCATACTTCAAAAGATTTTCTAAATACCTTTACTACCTCTGCTCAAAGAACTGCAGCTAGAAAGCCAATCCCAATGACTAATAACAAACAGCTAGGTATGACTATATCCACTGCAGACACACATAAAGCATATTTGGACTTACTAATATCCTATCATATCACAGTGCCATTTTAGACCTCTTCCTTCCATTTCAGAGAGAAGAGGGAAAAAAAAATTTCTCTGGTATACCACGAGAAAGTTGGCACTATGTGGAACCTAACATTAGCTGGCTATTTTGTCTATACTGTTGTAATAAAGAAGCTGAACTTAAAAGGAAAAGGTGGCTGGAAAAACAAAACAGAAAAATTTATATCACTTGAATTCAGAATAGTAAATGTGAAGCAACACAGACCATGTACCAGGAACACAAACACCTATCAGTGAGATATTGCTTTGCTAAACGGAATGTTTCTACAGCACAGCCTCTCAACTTCCAGACCTCCACCATCAGGCACCATAACATCCCTGCAAGCCAAAGGGAGAGAGCACAAACTTACGCAGTCCTACAGTGTCATGTTTGCCGTTGTCATTTCTGTTTGGTTGCACTAGTGGGGCAAATGAAACAGCAAGGATATTCTTACTTTCCCATGTGTTCTGTCCTGTTCTCAAGATCTGTGTTAGCTGCAAAACAAAATCAATATAAATCAGTGGTTACAATTTTGTCATAGTCAATACCATTCAGGTTGGTTTCAAACACACCTTTGTTTTGCTTCAAGATTAATGGATTAAAATTGTTTTATGAACAGAAAGGAGTTTGGTAATCCTTGAAATACCACTTGGTCACTAGCGTACTGAATAAGGCTCTTTGGTAATGGGAAGAGATGCAGCTGGAAAACTAAGGCTCTAAGGTTAAAACTAAGGTAAGTTTTGTTTTTTCTTATTTTTCCAAAAGATCAAAGAACTTTAGATTGGGAGCAACCTCTTGAACAGGGCCAAAACCAAAGTTAAATCAGAAGCTTTTTTGATTAAGTGAAAAAAGATTGAGGACTGAGATTCCTCACCTGTCTAGACAACCTGCTGTAGTGTTCAATCATTCTAACTATGAAAACCTCTTTTCCTTATTTGCAGAAATTAATGCAGAAATCTCCCCTGCTGCCAATTTCTAACACTCTTTTCAGTATGCTGTGCAACTGGGAGGAGAACTGGACTCCTGTCTACCAAGTCAATTCTCCACTCCTTCAGGAAGACAACAGCAATTAAACATTTCCTTGGCATTTTTCAGCAAGCTACATTATCTCGGACCTTGTAGCTGCTCCTCACACTTTACATGCCCTAAGGCCCTATTCATTTGTATTTAAGGTAAAGAATAATCACATTTTTAATTTCTCTCTTAAATTGTGACTATTTTTAAGTTGGATTCCATCAATTTCAACTGACAGTATCTTAGTTGAATAAATAATTAAATTATTTATGGAACAGAATCACGTAGGCTATGCTTAAATTTCTTTCACATTTTAAGAAAGCAGATGATAATGTGACAATTCTATTTTGAAAGTATTTAACATGCTTATCAACAAGCATTTTAGTAATTATCTGTATTTAGGAGAACATCAACTTTAATCACATGATGTGCCTTTCTCAATTTCCCTATTAGTAAAACAGGGAGAATAATACTTACCATTGAGAAGCCTTTTGTGGTCTAAGGATGAAAAGTGATAAAAGTGCGAAGTATTATTAAAATAATATGCCCCTGTCTGAAAAGCTTTAAATCTAATATGGAAAAGCAACACAGAAAATTTCTATGAATACAGACATATTTTTCATTCTTTTTTTTCCCCTCCCCTTGAAATTTCCCACTCATAACATTTATTTTGTATTCTTTGAAATCAATTCCCCTCGTTTAGAGGTGGTTTTTTTGTTTTGAAGTACTGACTGAAAATGTTTGTGTGGCAGGGAGATTTCAAAGCAGTTCTGGTATAACACATAGGAAATAGTATGAAACGGACTTTTTTAAAAGCAGGATATTGATGCTCTCCTACAAATTTAAGGAAAAACAGTTCAAGACTTCATTAAAAAGATTAGTATCTGCTTAACTGCAACAACACACCGAATCAAGGTATCGTTAGTTGAACATTAACTTAGTCAAATATATACTCAAAAGCATTATTTAAATTACATATTTCTCATACTAGAAGAAAAAAAAGGGGAAATTTTCACTAAGTCACCTGATCTTCTATAGGCATTACTAAAATGCCTCCAACTTTCAATAAAATTTTCATGTAGTTTTCATGGTCTTTCTGGACTCCAGCTCCACAGTAAATCCGGTCATATTGATGACTGTCTGAGGCTATTTCCAAACAATTACCAACCACAAAAGCAGGTTCACAGAACTCAAATCTAAGGGGAAGAAGAAAAAAAGAAAGAGGGGACACATTTCAAATGAGGATTTTTAAGAAAAGCCAGTCCAGATAAAGACAGAAAAATATATCCCATCATAAAGAATGATTAGCATGCATAATTATTAAGTTAATATTAAGACATTACTTTGAAAGTAATCTGGTTTTTTTCTGCCACATCAGGGACCACTGCAGAAAAAACTCTTTAAGCAGTTACAGTTATGTACTATACAAAACAGAGAAAGCTTCCACAAGCAAGTAGATTCATACAAAGAAATCTTAAGCCATAAGGTGCAAGTGCCACTAAAATAGTATATTTATTAACAATGAGTGATATCCAGGATATTGAATAAACATTGAAAAGTCTCATTTCCTATTAGCTTCCCTCCATTTTCTATCAGTTAGGGTCTTTTTCAAGACTCATTTTCCTCTACCTCTCAATTTTCCACCTTGAGCCCAATCCACTTTTCCCCAAAAAGGAATTCAATGGAAAAGTCTGACTTCTTTTTTTTTTTCAAGCACACGCAAAAAAAAAAAAAAAAGGCAAAAAAAAAAAATTGTTATCTCAGAAACATCTCATTTTCATCAGCAAATGGAAGTTATACAACTGCATTTTAGTGGACCTTAGTTTAGTGGACAAGTTACAGGGACTGTAAGTGTTCTCTGCCACTGCATAAAATACCAAAGGAAAAAATGTAAAGGGTAGTACTTTATTGCTAAAGCTGCATAAATTCTCCATAATACTGTTATTTTTTGACATTTTTTTAAATCTCTGAAGCATGTTACTGCTTCAGCTGTTAACACCATAATAAAGTTTACCATTTTGTAAAAAATTCCTTGAGTGAATAACTGCACATCTTCCCCGAGCAATTTATCTATAAGAAGAGAGGTTACAAAGTAGCTCATAGAAAGATTTTATAGTTCTCCTCAAAAAAAAAATATTACATAAAACCTAACATCCTTGTTGTTGAATGAAGAAGTTAATAAACTTCATCTGGCAGCATTAAAGTCCAATGCATCTCATAGAGCATCCAGAAGTAATTAATTTTTCTAAGAACTTCAAATACATATAGGCATTTTATGAACTTTATGGCTGACTGTCAATCGAAAGCAATTTTTCTTTTTGCTTGGCTAGCATTAGCAAATCCCAGTACAATACCTGACAACATTCAAATCAATATTTTTTCAGCTACAGTAAAGTTGGCAGCTTTCACTGCTTAGGGATGAAGCCTGTAAGGCTTGGCTGACTTTCTGATCTAGAGTGCTGCCATTAACAAAATAGGAAATATAAGTTTTTGCTGGAAGTATATTTTTCCTTGCTAGATGGGATGCTTGATCTTGAAAATACTCCAATGCTTCTTTCTTTCACTAGTCCAGATAGACCCTAGAATCTTTTAAAAGCTACTGCACAGTTCTCTATAATGCACTTCTTGTGGTTAACAGTCCACGTTTTTTCTCTTACAAATCTGGGGGTGGGGGGAAGCTACAAACAACACTGGTCAGTTGAAAAGAAAAAAGGGAGATGGAAGTGAAGTAGGGATAAACTGCCTTATTGAACAGAACTGAGAAGGTGAAGCTAGACCAGCCTGAATGGTGATTGAAATAATTCCAGATTAACACAGAAAGATCTAGAAATACATTAGACAAGGCTAAATGCTGGGAAGAAAATGAAATCCAAGACACTTATGAATCTGTTGAAGAAGTAGATCTCATTTCACAAGCACTTGAGCTACCATGTTCTTTCCTACATTTTCTACATTCTACATACAAGTCAATCAGATAATTTATGCCACAGTTTTCATTTCAGATTGCCTACAGTTTAAATCAAGCATTATCACACTGATTTAATTTGAAAGCTTGAGCAAAGTACTTTTGTGGTCTTAAAAAGTAAAGGAGGAAGGCGGAAGGGGCAGGGAGAGAACAAATATGGTACTTTTCCAAAATGCAGTTTTAAATCTTGACACAGCCCCTTAGTTTTTAGAAAAATGAAGATGGCTTCTCTCCCTGCTTCCCTCCCACAGCTTTCACAACCTGTCTTCTCATAATGCTTCTCTAAAACCTACCAGATTTATTACCATATAATCATGTTTCCTCTACTAGAAACCACCCTAAATATCTCATGAATACACTGGTTACACTCTCTTCAAACAAGGAGGAACAATAAACCGTCCAAGACACAACAAAACCCCATGAAACACTCCTCAGACACAAAATAACTCTATACATGAGCTGAGGGGAAAAAAACTCCTTAGTAGTCTTTACTAATATAGTAAAAGCTGAAGATAATTTGTCACTTAGCTCTGCAGCTTGCAACCAGAAGGGCACAAAGTGCAAATAAAGACAGAAGCAACTTCTTAATACACCCGCAAGAGTTCAGATGCACTAGAGACCAACTCTGACCATATGCACTTTGTTTGGACTGTGATCCCTCCACACTATCAGAAGAGTTTTGTGAAGACACAAAGCTCATGACCAAAACAGCTGTTCATTTATGATTCCATTTACTTTAAAGAATACCTTCTTCCTCCACACAGTTTTTCAGCCAGTTTCAACCCAGTCTATTAACAGGTGGTCTTCCTGACAGACTCATTTCCCATAGCCAAACTAAACACTTTATGGACTAGGTTATATGTAATTTCTGAAGACACGTCTTTAATCCACCTCAGATGAAAAATTACTTCTAATCAGCTCACCTGGCCATGCAATGCTCACCCCAGCTAGCCTGAATTGGTATGCTAGATGCTGGCATGATGCTATAGTTCAGAAACTGCCACATGTACCCTGTTACTCAGAAGGTAAAAATAGGTAGATGAACAGGGAGGAGAAGGTGATAAAGTCTCTTGTAACAACAACATGCCTGTTTAGAAGCCAATCCCTCTTCATTTGTGCTTCTCACATAATAATTCAGAAATAACTGCTTCATGTGTTAGGGTATGAACAGTGACTCATACCAGATATACCAGAAATACAAGAAAAGCATACTGCTTTCCTACTTAGTGAAGCACCATGGACTTTTCATGGACTAGTTAAATTGTAGAATAGCGAATCTTGCTCCTCCACACTCCTACAAAACACAGACCTCACTAGTGATGCAGCAAGACTCTTTCCCAGATCTCTGAATCTTAAGATGACTTTGATTATACACACACCTCTGAATCAGAAAGAGCTGATAAAGGTATGTACCATTTTCTTGTATTTATCCAATCCAATAATAAGAGATGACCTTCAAACACAGACTGATATATAATTCTGAAGTTTGTTCTGCAAACATGCCTAAGTAATTTTCAAAAAAAGTAAAGTTTAGATTGGTTTTACTCAAGTGTATGAGACCCTATCAATTCATCAGGAAATTATTTAAAATTTAAATACAATGGTCCTACAAATACAAGGAAGTATTTAATATTAAAATACCTACCAGGTGCATTGCAAGCATGTTAGTCTGACAGTAGGAAAGTAGTATCAACCATATTAGGTCAAGTTCCATTTTAAAGCAATCAAACTCCAGTTCTTTTAGTACTAATTGTCACTACATCCAAAAAGTTCATTTTATTCCTATTGCATCTGGAGTATCAAAACAGACCAGATAATATTCTTCATTGTGTGTTACACTGAGCTATCTTTTATTAACATTGACGAAATAAAATCATTTATTCCATTAACACGCAGTATTGACAAACCTGCCATATAACTACAAAGAAGAGCTACTATTTCACTTAAACACTTCTTTTATTTCCAAGCTGAAATGCAACTAGGAATTGCCAAGCGTTCTTTAATGTTTGTTCACCTCTATGTGACGAGGGTGGTTTTACAGAATATTACATTGGTAAGATAAAAAACAAAACAAAACAAAACAAAAAAACCCCACCTATTTCACACATTAGGTAACAAAAGGAAGGGAAAAAAGTGCTGGAACTACCTGGAAAAGTTTAGTCACTTCAGGTTCTTCAGTTGAATCTGCTATCTTGATTACAAGAGACCAAGAATACAGAAAATTCGTAAGAATTCCCATTACCAATAACATGGCAACAGAAAAATCTCTGTTTAAACAAACACTTCCCACAGCATAAATTTATGCACACACAGATCACATGTAGCAATGGCCCAAGATAACCAAGCAGTTTCAAGCATGTAAGACTTTTGCATGGAATGGGCACTTCACACATTTCTTCCAGATAAATAAAATAAAAATAAAAAAAAAAAAAAACAACCAAAACCAAAAACAAACCACCTGTAGAATTTAAAATGAGTTTAGTGAGTTTTTTGCCTTTCCTGAAGAAACTTAGGAAAATTCTCAAGTAATAGATTGTAACTGTCCATGTCTTTAAGATTCCCTATAGATAGCAACACAACAAAGTATTACTACTGTACTAAAATAAACAACCATTTAAAACACTTCCAGCAAAGACCTAAGGTTCAGTTTGTTGCTCTTGTATCCATATCCACCAATCTAGTATATCTGTCATAGCAAAATATTAAACAAAGAAACAGCAGAGTATAGCATTAAACTTCCCTAGTAGCCATGATTTTTTACGAAGGGATTCACTGGTTGGTCCTAAGATAATACTCACCCATGAACCCCACCTTTAATTACTTCCAGCTCTGAATATGTACAGGGCACTTCTTGGGCTAAGCTCTTCTACCTATACAACCTCCATGAATTCAGGATGTTGTGCTGATACATTGTGAAGACAAAATTAGGTGCAAGGAGGTATGGACTGACTCCTTTTTTATTGCTTTAAGTGGTAAACACTTGATTTTTCAAAAAAAGAACAAGGTCAATGTGGAAAAAAATATCAAGTAATCTGAAGGGAAAAAAAAAAACCTGTCAGCATCCACAGATTTGTATCTGAAGGAAATGTTAAAACATGTTATGAGATTAAAAGATGCAATACTGGGGAATCAATTAAAACTGTTTTTGCTAAGAGAATAATAATTTAGTTCTTAAAACCAGCACCACTCCAGCTACATTTTACACCTCTCAACTATGACACTCACATCAAAATATCAGCTGGCAGTACACTTCTGCCTATCCTCATAATTACTAACCACACTCACATCTCTCAGCCTACTGTTCACAACCCTTATAGAAAGAAAACCCATATCAGGATGAATTTAGTATACTTTTACCCCATGCACACACATTTCCCTTGGTTAGTCAACTCAAAACTCTAAAAAGCCTGAATTCATATTCAGTACCATCAAACTGCTTTAAGTAATTCCCTTCCAATGGAAATTCATTTAAATTTATTTAAATTTAGGGCACAAAGGACTACTTTCAACTTTAATAATATATAAGAAAAGGTTGGCAAGTTGTTAACATTTGTCATGTGAACTACAATGACACTACATTAGAAGAAAGAATTTCACACAAGTCTTTGTGGGAAAAAAATTCCAAAACATAACTTATCTTAATAAATATTTCAAAACAGAATAGTAAATCCAGCATAAGAACTCATGGAATTAGCTTTGTATCAAACTACCCTTAAACCATCAAACACATTAATAACCAGACATTGAAAAGAATCTGCAAAATATGCAGAGTCTGAAAATATGTGATAAAACATTAAACAATTTTCCTTACTGTGATGAGTGATCTAATCATACCAACACACTTTTGTCCTAGCTCTAATATACTGGCCATACTTTTCAAAAATGGACTCCTCAGGATTGCAGAAGAAAAGAAAGAAGCAAACAAAACCCTCACCAGTTCTGGTGCATTTGTTGGTGAAGAGAAACAAACCCAAAAACTGGGGTATAAAGCTACAGCAGTTGCAAAGTGACTTCCTGCACTGACTTGAAGACGCAGACTGAAAAGCGACACATCACTTAACCTAGAAAGGTGTGGCATCTTGGTGCAGTGCATTAAGAATAAAATGTCAGAGCTTCCTTTATATCCAAGAATTTCCTAAACCAGTAATCTTACTCCAAGCATTTCTAGAACCTAGTTTTTAAACACTGATGTATTCACTGAAAGAAACTTTCAAGAAGTTTTCAAATAATTTAGTAAATTTTTCCAGTTTCAAAACTTTTCTTCTTTGAAAAGAACAGATGAAGGTGAACATTCATATGGCTTTATGTGATATAATATGCCACAGAACATGCAAAAGATTAATGAAATAATTTTTGATTTCTATGACTCAGTCTCTCTCATTTAACTTGACTGTGAAAGTGCTTTAGAGCTAACACCAGTCAGATACAAAGGTAAACAATTTTTAGAGGTGTTAATTCTTTTCCTGTGAAGTGAGGCAGTATCAGAGCAAGCAAGATGGCAAACTCTTTCCACCTTTCCTCTAGTTCCTTCTCCATTGTTCATTCCATCTCATTTAAGTATTTTTCCAACCTCTCTGAACTAGTCTTTGGTTTCTGTATAAATGCACATTTATGTATTTCTAGCAGGTTTTGCTGAAAAGTTACACACCTTTCGTCCACCAGTGTTGTTGATACCTCTTGCATGTACACTAGAAACACTAGAAAACAAACAAATTTAAGTATTTTATCCTTGAAAAGCTCTCATCATAGATCTCATTTTAAATCCCTTCCATCCAATTACAACAGCAACTTTAATCAGCATCACAGAAATAGCCAAAAGTTATGCTGGCAAAATTTCTATTCAATACTTTTATCCTGGACGCTTTTTCAGTTTTCAGGCAATGCTACAGGCATAGTGGGAAATGTGTATCTCTACCTCACTTGTACTTGTCAGTTTTCCATATCTGACTAAAACTATCTTACTTCTTAGCTTTCTTGTTCATGATTTCTGATATTCTCAGCAGTTTTATTGAGTGGACCAAAGCACATTATTTAATCACTTCTGAAGTCCAACACTGGTTCTTAAAAATACTTATGACTCATGACACTTTTCCTTCAACACAGATTTACAAAATTTAATAATATAATAATTTAATAATTTATTTTATAATAATGCAATAATTTAATAATATAAATTCATTGTATTATATCAAAACTTTGGTAGCAAAATTCAAAGCAATACGGAAGGAATACTTTTTAGTAATTCCACAGAGAATCTTGAGAAAAGGGAACAGGCATAGGGAAATAAGAAAAAAATCTCTCATTTCAGTTTATTGTCAAGGCCTTATGACACCCATAGAAAAAGTCTCGAGAAAGATTTGTCTGTTAACAAAAACTAGAAAATTATTTCCTACTTGTAATGAAGTAGAAAATTTTATACATTTAAAAAGTTGTATTTTCTACTGTGTTTGTGTGAAACAACAGTTTTTATAGGAGCCATACACCCAAGTACTGTCATCACTTGTTTTGAGGCAAGAAGAATTTTAAGTACTATCAAAACTTGTAGACATCAGAGATTTCCAAGGGCAGTGTACAAGACAGGACTTATTTAAAAAAGGTGTTTTATTTGTTGTTCTAAAAGGAAGAATATACATTTTTTGTAACTATCAAATACTTGGAAAAGGCAGGTTTAGTTCCTCCCAGGTAAGAGTATACTCAATTGTCTGTGGAGTCTTCTGGTTTACAAGGTAAAGAATGAGAAGTAATACTCATACATCTAAATAAATAAAAAAAAGACTACGTTTCAAACCCCTATTTTCCTTCCCTTTTGGTTTAACATAACCTCTGGCATCAAAGAATCCCACTGCCTGTGTTGCTCTGATTACATTAAATCTCAACAAGAAATCTCTGCCCTCTAAAAAAGCATTATTTACACTATCTGAAATTAAGTTATCAGTAAGATTTAAACTGAGAAAGCCATCAGTAAGTTTTGCACACAATTTGGTTTTCCTGCATAGATTTTTACTGAAATCACTAGCCAGCTGACCAGCAAGAAGAAGCTCTATTTTTCTTTGTGCATACACTAGGGATTCACCTTCCAAATCTAATTTAAAAAGTGTGCCTTTAGAATCCTACCACTAGCCTTACTTTACAATGTAGAAATATACTCTTGCTGAAAGATGTTCTTTACTGTTCTTTAATGCCAACACAATCTACTACAGGATTTCAGGAAGAAGTTCCACCCATAACAGTTATCCCAGAATTAGTACTAGGGGTTCTTATCACTTACCATTGAAGTGGATTCTTTTGCTCCTGAGCAGGGTTGGTGATTCTCTTTCACAGCAGGGACTTCACCAGCTTACCCAGGTTTGGGCTTTGATAGGGTGCTAGAAGATGGGCAACCTAGCCTTGCCCTGTGGCTCTCTCTTCGAGCAGGATATTCTATGTCTAGAAGTTGAATGGGAGCAGAAAAGACAACACATTCCCCTTCAATAAACAGGTGAAGCGGGGCCTGGTACTTGAACATATGTGTTTTAGATAGAGCCTTCTTAAGAATGATTCTTTTCCCCTTAATTGGCATGCATTCTCAAGATTTCAAGAATGAAAGAGAGCCTTACGTATATTTCAGACTCAAAGAATTTTCCTTGGTCTATACCTAAAATCTTTGTTCCTCTACCATCATGAAACTTTCAGATGTTTTCAAGAAAACATCTTTGCTTTTACTGGCAAATATACATCAAGTAAATCAAGGCAGCATTTTATCTTTCAGAATGCACAACTCCACCTCCATTTAGAGGAGAACTGTTTTTATAGATTGGTGGAATATGGATACAGATACATGTAATTGCTGATATTATTTGAAATAGGTAACTGAGAACTCTTCTTCTGATGAAGGCCGAAACTGGGCTAAGACCAGCTATCAGAGATAGACAGCCCTTTCTTTAGGCTGAGAAAGGGCCTCCAATCCTTCCTGACATGCTAATTTTATACACTGTCAAGTCTCTGATAAAGTACCTCACCTGAATCATAGGAAAGTAAACTTTTAATTCTACTTCAACATTATTATCAGAAATCAAAAAAGCAAGTTAAACTATCACACAACCGTGGAACATCCCCCCATACAAATGTCATCAAAACAATATTCCATCTTGTTTTCAGGCAAGAATCCATCTAGATCATCATGATCCAGCTCCACAAAAGGTGCAAAACCAATGGCCTATTACTCCGAGCAAAGGAACAACGCTACAAAAGATTTAATTATGATCCATGCTGAAGCTCTCCAAGTACCTACCCGTAAGTTTAAAATTCTGGTTTTTGTTTCAAAAGCAGAATGCTTAGAACATTCAGATCAGACTGCAGAACTTAATACACTAAAGAAAGAAAGCAGGGAAGTGGTAAACTAAAGCTTTACTAAATTTCCTATTTGCATAAGTCCATTATTGCCAGGAACACACATCATGATCTCTGCGCTTTTTATGTTCCCTAGGCACCTTGTTAGAGGCTGTTAGTCAAGTGAAAGTTATTTTTCATACACACATTCACTGAGACAATTCATAACAGTCTGTCATGTAAACTATTTTTACATAGTAAGGACTCCTGCTTGGAATACACCAGTGTTTAGCAGCAGACAGACACTGCACATATCTTCCCTGGGTGGTCTTTCAGCCAAATATTAAGCTGACCAAAGTAATAGTTAATTCAGATGCTGCAGTTCTATAATTTCGGATAAATATCTTTCACTTATAAATGAAGATGCAGGAAAGTTACTGAAACATGAAGCAAAACCAGACTTACTGAGCCAAAAAAACATTGCTCTGAGAGTCAGCTAAAAATTCAAGATACGATATTAACAGTTACAGTAAAAACGAATACAAAAGAACCCTACAAGAGGAAAAAACACACATCTTCATTAACTACAGTAAAATCCATAATATTTACAAAGAAAGTAGTCAGCCAGAATCAGCTGTACAGACAACTTGGAAATTCCCCCAAAACAAAATCCAACCAGGCAACCATTATCTTATCAGCTGCACTGTAGTTTTCACACGCAGATTTTATCAAAAAGCACTTTCACAAGTTGTATCCGTTGCATCAGAAACATACACCACTGTTGTTATTTCATATACTAGCTCTGTGTAGCAGTGAGAATGGTATCTCCCTGACTTCCCCTGTACCCTGTCCTGTGGTCCAGTCCTTTCCCCTCCCCCCTGAGCTGATTGGCTGGGCTCTGGTTTTACTCCGCCCCTGGCGGGGGGTTTAAAATCCAAGGTCCAGGCATTCCCACTTCCTCTTTCTCCCTGCAAGACATCTGAAATAAAGCTGTGAACACCATCGGGAGAAGGAGCCTCCTTTGTTCTTTTACCTCCTTCCTGCAGGGCTCTGGGCTTCCTTCTAGCAACAGAGCTAGCCGGAGGGAAGCTCTAGATGGCAACTGCACACCACTGACATTTGCTTACATCATATTTAACAGTTTTGTTTTATTACAAGTTTTTACATGTTTTAAAGTATAACCAACGCCCCCAGGGTTCCACTATTCATTTACTAAACTATCCTAATCAAATTTTGTTTCAATAATGACAAAACTTCATTGCTACCCCAATTTCTTTTAATTTCTGTACATAAACCTATCACCTGATTGGAAAGACAATCCAATCAAAACCAGCTTTTGCACACATCTACAGTAATGTAGAAGTGTATGTGCAACAGGTACATCTAATGTAACAGAGCCATTAATGCAGTATTAGTAGTGATCACAAATGACCCTATTTCACACGTTTTTAAGACACATAAATTGCATCCTAAAGCCGCTCACGGAATCCATTTCTATTTGTTCTAGCTTGTGTTACAGATTAACCTCAGCCAACAGAAATGCTTGTATTGACAACAGTAATGAAAGATATGCGTATTTTCCTATGTTATTTTATTTTATTGGACTAACACAGTACTAAAATAATCTAGCCAGTTATCAGAATTACAGAATTGACTTCAGACACAGGCTGATACTCTTCAGTTACTTAGGAGCATCAAGAGAAAGGCTAGTGGCCAGACATGAGCTCTTGAAGTTTGGGGTATGGGAAAAAAGTGGATTGAGCTTCAGTCAACATAATCAAGAACATGGCAGCACATTACACAGGTAAAAGGATAGCAAGAATTTTCTTTGCAGCCCATAGGGAAGGAAAGAGGTGTAAAATGTGCAATTTTTAGGCTACTCCTACTTTTCTGCATTTCCAGAAGTTATCATATAGTCACTGTTAGAGAATTTATTGCCTGCAAGGAAAGAAGTCTTAACGAAAAGCAGCCCTAGCCAGAACCTCATTTTCCCTTCCACTGAGGCAGAGACACCCAATACTCTTGCAGGTCAACTTATAATAATAAAAAAAAATTGAGTAAGCAAGAACAATCAGGTTCAAAGCCCTGGAACCCAGAGTTATACCCAGAAGTAAAAATGAGCAGCGCTACGAGCACAGATGAATACTCTTAAGTCCATTTCTTCAGGAAGTAAACAAAGGCAATCAGAAAAAATTACTCATGTAGAGATCAACAGGTGCAGGTTAGAAAAAGCCAATACTGTACAGAGAGACTATGTAAAATTACATAATAAAAACTCATTTAATGGATAAAAATTGCTCTACACATGCAAAGATAACCACAGGTCATGTCATTCTCCCAAATGCATATATGCATGTATGTGCACATATACACGTGTCTGTGCACGCATACCCGTCACCAAAATGCAGAAAAATCCACTTTGCTAAACACTGCACAGGAGAAATACTCCTATACTTCCAGAGAGTGCTTTTGTAAGTCTCAACTTACCATATGATGTACAGCCACATACTGTTTAGGTTTTGGTTGTGTGATGCCATTCTTCTCCCCTCCCTAAGCTCATAAGCAATGACACACTGAGTTTAAAACCAAAAATGTTATTGCAAAGTAAGCCAGACAAATTATATACTTACTTATCAAAGCTATCACTGTATTTTATGAAGCTCTCCAACTTTTCCTTGGCATATTCTACCACATCTGAATGAAGCTCTATTCCATGATTTATCCCAAAAGGCCCTGTAAATAAAAATAGCATGGTGTGTTTTTGTGATGCTTCTTTTCTAAGCACAGCAAAACTGCATGGAACAGCACTATAGTGTGAAAACATTAAAAACACATAAAACAGAAGCCTCCAAACACTGCTAGACAAAGTTGTTTTTTGCATCTGCATTACCAGTGTTTAAAGAGGAAGGTAAAAGGCCAAAGGTTTGATAAAAGAACCTGGACAATGACAACAAAACAATTACAGACATGTTCTTTATCATTTATAAGCATGCAGAAAGCTGACTACACTGAAGTCACTCTGAGCAAATTCTTTTTCTAAATACTACTTGCTTGGAATTCAACAAATAAAAATTATAATTTAGTCTGTATTTCGATACTTAGATTTTGAAGCTTTCTTATGGCCAACTTCATCTTTTAACAATTTAGAGATTGGGGATTATATCCCTTAGCCACATATGCTCTTCCATTTTGCAGGTTGCAAAATCATAAATTTGTTCCTGATTCAGTTATAAATAATAACTAATTTCCACCTAGAACAGTGAAATAGCCCACACATCACGTTCACTCATCACAATCCCATCACAACTGTATTGCTTTCCTGTGATCAAACCCAAGTATAATTTCAAGTCAAACTGTGTGCCAAAAGGTAATGCTGTATTTCAGGAACAAGAAGAAATCATGAGACAGTATTATGAGGATTATCCACATCAAGGAGGAATCTGAATCAGACAGTCACATTTGCTGTAAGGATTCTAAATTTAACATGCACTCATAGCCCAGGGTCTTTAGTCATTGGAGCATAGAATTGAAAAAGAGAGAGGGAAGGGGAAGACAGAAAGTAAACATCAATAAGATTAGACAAAACTTATATTTATATCCTCTACTGCATTCTAAATCTTTCCTAAATATTTAGCTCCATGATGTTTCTCCAGTGAAACAGAATTGAATTTGTCTTTTCTAGGACACAGATAAGAGAGGTTTTGTTTAACTGCAACAAAAGTATAGCATATAGCTATGTACCATTAACCTGATCAGTAACTGCATCTCTTAACATAATTTAGAGCATTTTCTGCTGGATGAAATAAAAGCAATCCACTAGGTTACCACTGGCAGTGCCTGTAAGACCTCTCTGATTGCAGGCAAGAGGTAGCTATCATCCAAGGGATGTTCTTAGAACCTGTGAGAACATTTACCTCCTGCTGACATTCATTTTTACTGTAAATTCATTTTATTATTGGTCACTTTAAGAAAAGCATTGGCACAGGAAACCCCTTTCTAGCTGTTTACCTATATATTCTCTTGCACCATAATAGCCTATGATGTTTCTAACAGTTCTACAGCACACAGCAGCATTCAAGGTATGTTTTCTTTATCTAAAAACTAGCCAAAATTCCTTTAATCGCATAATTTAAAGTAAATTAAAAACGCATCAACTTCACATGTACATAAAAATAAATCAACTTCACACGTTCATTCCTTCAAGTCCCTAACTTTGAAAGCAACTAAACCATCTTTCAAGTGTAAGTTGCTCCAAAAACTGGAAATTGTAACTATGAATGCAGAACACTACCACATCATCATACACCACAGTATCTGTAATTTAAGTGGAAAGATGAGAAACGTGTTCTCTTCTTTCACTGGGAAAGTCATAGCTGGACATGTAAGCAGAGTCAGCTATTCTAAAAATGTGAAACCAACTTCACTACCACTCTCTGGCCTCCTTCAGCATAATGAAATAGCAATTCCTCCACCTAGTCAAAACTTCATTTACGTTTTAACAGTACCAGCAACAGTTAATTTAATCTCTGTGGATTGGTGTGTGGTCTTTTTAGTATGTTGCTATACTTAGAAGTGATCATAGTTTCAAATTATTTGATAATTTAAGCTAGTCATTTTGACACTGCCAATGTGGCAGAAGCATTACTCACTACATTGTCAAATTGAAAGATAACCCAGCTCCTGTCAAAACCCTCATGGTTCTGCTCCTCACTGCAGTGTATGCTGAAAATGGTTTGAAAAAAAGTGAGCTTTTAAAAATGAATATGGTTTATTTGTCAGAAAATGACATCTGTTTATTTTAATTTGTTAAAGCAACTGTTCCCTGGTTTAAAACAAACACTAAAGCAGAATTATTATATGTAACTAGTTTTATCAGAGGAGCATAGTAAGAAAATAAAGGCACATAAATTGCATTTATATGTTCTGTGCCTCAGCCTAGAACTCAAAACACATTACAACATTAAGACTTTGGTAACAGGGTACAGTTTCCAAACCAAGGGAAATCTTCTTCTGTAAGTAGCTGGGCAGCTGCTGCTCAAGCCCTGCTAAGGACTATCAGCACCTGAGCTGCCTTTCTGGGAACATCTGTAGGGTAACTGTGCTCCTCAAGGGCTGTCAGCCAACCTCAGCCTCTGTAGAAGACAAATCTTTTCCTGCTTAATTCCTTCAACTCTGCATACACTGCTCTGAAGGATACAAATTCTGCTTGATGCCAAGAGGTCAAACCCAGGAACACTGAGCAGCTACTCGAACTTGGTTAAGTAGAGATACAAATGCAATATACAGAATCAAGTGCAATAAACACAAATTTCTTTTTTTTTAACATAATAGTTAAGGAAGAATAACAAAGTAACAAAGCTTTCCACAAGACAAATCAAAAAGTACCATTAGTCGCTACCCTGAAGAAACATTTTAAAGAAAAAATGCTGCAATATTTACTAAATATTTTAATAATGAACTTAAAATATTACAACGCAATTTAAAATATCTACTCTCAATCAGAAGCACTTCCAAACAGAGAAAAGAAACTCTCTAAGAGTAGATAACTTTACCTTATTTTTACCTCTGAATGACCATAATTCCTTTTTCCACAAAACAGTGGAATCTTTTATTTATTAGTATTTATTAGAACAAACAATACTGCAGATACCAACAAATGACGTTTTTATGCACTATTAGCCATAATTTGTTCCTTCCAATATATAAGAGCTCATGATAGAAAGTAACTAAATTAATTGAAAATAAAAAGGCTACTAACACCTTAGTTTTGTATATAAATAAATTTAAGCAAAATCTGTGTATTACCTGTCAGCAAGATTTCTGCAACCAAAGAAAAACTGCATGCAATATGGTCAAGAAAACTGTATCTACGACAAATACACATTAAAATAACTACAGCTGTTTTACACAATAAAATTATTTGTAAAAAAAAATTAGTTTGCTCTATAATCTATATGCTGGGCATGAGCAGATTAATGCAATTTTCTCTCCAGGTATTAAAATTCAATTTAGGCAACTATATTTAGTTCCATCTTTTTTTATATAGGAAAGGTATTTGAAAACAAGAAAAAACACAGTGCTACTATGGTAAAATTCTTTAAAAAACTGACAGACCTGATTAAAATGTCTCATCAGTCAAAATCCCAAAATTTTCTCACTAAAAAACTGATGAAATTTATTTTAAAGTAACTGTTTGCATACTGACACAGATTTCTTTTTCAGTTAAGTTTCTTCAAGAGAATCAGCCTCTACAATTTAGATTTTCTTTTCCATAAACTGAAGATCAAAACCTATAGTAAAGGCACAAAGAGTGCAAATGCAGATGAAAATTTTAGTCTTCAAAAGTTGTTCTACTCTACCTTTCTTTTAAAGAACAATAAGGATTGTTTCCTTCCAAATGAGAATTTTAGACTACAGAATGCAGGAAAAATTGCCTCTTCCAAAACATCCATGAAATCTCACCAAACTACAGCATCAGAGAACTCCTTGTAAATAATAAACAATATTTTAACAATACATCCCAAACAGACAGCCTTATATATGGTACTGTCAGTGTTAAAGAAGTAACAGTAAGGTTTTACAGGGCTTGCATAATCTTTTGAAATATGCAAACCCACTATACTTGAATAAAAATGTTCAGGTTACCTAATATTAATAATTACCTAATATCAATCCCACCATTGTACTCAAGTATCCGGTTCCGCTACCCAGATTTAAAAAAGACAATCCAGGCTGAAGTTTCAGTGCTTCCATGACTTCTGAATAAATGCAAGGTGCTGACAGGTGTATATTTCCATGCTTCCAGGCCAAGTCTTTGTAAGCATTGTCCCTGTATCCTTCCAGATAATAATCACCACGATCAATTGCTCTGAAGGCTTGCTCCACACTCTCGGTGCGAATGTACTGAGCTTCTTTCAAGTTATCAATTAAGTCATCGTTGTCTTCTCCAGCACTCACAGCTCCTCCCATGCTGAACTTCTGTGGTAATTCAATTAGTTTGCAAAATACATTAGGAGGAGAGTTTTCCCAAAAGTATATGTATGTAATGGAGTCTCAGCTGTTCAGAAGGACATCACAAGTTAATCCTGCAAAACAGATACATTTACATAACTTGAGTTTCAAAAGACAAAGAAATTCACAATTATTAGCAGCCAATGAAATACTGTTAGCACTGGGTAATTTTATGAAGTAGAACTAAGAGTCAGGACAGCTAGTATTCAATCAAAATTCTGCCCCTCAGATTTGAACTCAGAGCTGAGAAACATTAATATGTCAACATAGGCTATCTACATTATGCAAACCCTTATGCTGTGCTCCTTGCTAGACACTGCAAACACTACAGTGCTAAGAACCCATCACTCATGCTTATATATTTGAGGGGACATGGATGGGACAGCAGCTGCCCTTGGGTGAGTTCTAGTCCCATCCTGAGAACTAAGTGTCCAATAACAGTTGGAGCATGTACCAACTTAGCTGATTTTGAAAGAAAATTGGTTTCCATGGTCTAAGATCACTCCATGGGGGAAACAAAGCCCAGTAAGGGATGATGTCCAGGAGATGCTTAAGATGTTTACTTTTGAGCCAAAACTAAATACTAGTGCAGATACAATGGCACACTGGTCCCTTCTGGAATCAAAACAGGAAAGCCCAGAAAGTATCTAAGCATTTCCTAATGCCTGCCATATTCACTAGAGGAATAAAAAGTTCTTAAGTACCTAGAAATTTTTAACAGCTTGCCAGCTCCTAAGTTCTACACAGAAGACTGCAGTAAGTCAAACTTCAAAATAATTCCTTCAGATCTGTATTTTATCTGCAGTTATTTCATTATGAATTACTAAACTCAAAATCCAGATGTTAACATTTCTAATGCTGCATGAATTACCAGTAAAATAGCAATAGAAGACTAGGAGACAGAAAAACAAAAGTTTAACATACCATTTCTAGGTGAACAGAGTACACAGTGAGTATCAGAATAACACTGATAAAACACTGAAATTCTAGTTGTTGTTCAGTAGTGTTTAACCTAAGCCAAGGACTTTTCCATTTCCTACACTTTGCAGTGAGCAAATACACAAGAAGCCAGGAGGGAGCATGGCCAGGACAGCTGATCTGGCCAAAGGGCTATTCCATACCATAGGACATTATGACCAATATATAAACTGAAGGGAGTTTACTGGGGAGGGGGGTGGAATGTTCAGGGCTGTTAAAGCTCTGGTAAATCAGTCTAAACAATGGCTGTTCACCATTCAGCTGTGTGCTTCCCTCTGAAGCAAAACCAATTCCTGCTAACATTCAGGAGTGGAAAGAAGTAAAAAGTCACTGCATGTAATTATCCAGCAACAAATCCTTTGATTAAGTAGAAAAAACACCTTAGTGTGTATCCAACTGCATGGGAATATTTCTTTCTACTTGTGAAAAAACTACAGGACAACTTAGATAACAAGAAACCTGAGAGAGTATAGTTTATAAAAAGTTTATAAAAGGTTTATAAAAGTTTATAAAAATATTTCACCCCTACTTGTTTGTCTGAACTTACACTACACCTTGAAGGTTCAATGAATCAAATGATGATACTTAAGTTAAATAATCTACAGTGAACAAAGCAATATTTTTGGCCTTCTTTCATACTAAAATGTTTATTATTATCTTGAGATACGTTTGGAAATAAATTGAACTAAAGCTACAAAAATAAGAACTGAGTTTCCTAAACACTTAATTCAGCTGCTACATTTGAGAAACAGGAATTCCGCTTTCAGCTCTTCCTACGGGGTGCATGCACCGCCTCACACCAGCAGATGGAGAACTCGGCTAGCCATCAGCAGCGCACCAGCAAACATGTAGAGCCCGGGGATGGGAAAACCTAGAGCTTCAGCATTTCCATCAAGAGTATTCACTCCATGCACATATCATCTATTTCCCATAAACAATGGTTCTCTAATTTTCAACACTCACAGCATGAAACAGAATTATTTTAGGAATTTGGCAATTTTGTATTCTTGGCATCATATGATGGCTCAAGTTATTGCAGTATCACAAGACTTTCTACTGATGACACCCACCAAGTGTCTCAGCTTCAACAATCACAGAAAATCTCAAAGGCAAGAACAGAAAAGGTGCAGTCGACACCACAACATTGAGGGAAATAGAGGGGCAGAGAAATGGAGTCTCCTGTCAAGAATGGGACACAGCAGAACAGCATGGCTGTTTGGCAGTGCAGTTCAAGGCTACATCTCATTCTGGACACATGGCCCCTGTCCGAAGCAGGTGACATTAGGTATTTGACAGAGATGGCCTTTGCTTTTTAGGCATCTTGTTTTGGTTTGCTTTCACTAAGTCATCTATGGTACTCTACTCTCCACTTCACAGCTACAGGTAAGCAAAAATGCTGCTCAAGTGGAAAATATTTTTGTTCAAAAACAAAGAATGTCCTAGGAAGTGAAAGAGATAGATGTTTTCGTGAGAAGTTGCCTCTTGTGCTGCAGAGAAATACTTTTTGATAGTTCACTTTCCTCCAATGATTTCATGTTCAAACTTTTGTTTATGAAGTAAAACTACTACTAGAAGAGATGATAGCTATTTTAAAGACACAAAAGAAAATGCCTCAGAAGCCATTTTAGCACAGCTGGAGAAAAAAGGCAAGTTAGCCAAATCCTCCTTGTGACAGTTGACCCAGGACCCAGATAAAAACAGCAGAGTATACTATAAAACTTTGTACACAGCTGAATGCTCACCAGAAAACATCCTGTTAAGCTCCCCGATATTAAAACTGAAGCATACACAGCTCACAAAGAGCACAAGCAGCATTCTGCTATTACACTATGAAGTATAACAACTTCACAAGAAAGATGAAGGTTTGCTAATTAACAAAATACAGCTATTGCTTTTAGCCTTAGGAATCTCTGGAATACAGAAGACAACAGAAATTACAGTGCAGGAGTTAAAATTTTAATATTGTCCTGATAAAAAACCCACTGCAATTAAAATAATCTTCATTTCTCATTTCTGCACTACTCATGAATTTATTTTCAGAAGTTGGAACCCAAGTTTCTCATATTCACAATAAAAATGAAATGGAAACACTTTCCAATTTCTGTAACAATGCACATAACTGTATAACACCACCTCTGACCTGTTTCTGACCTAACTCATAACCAATTTCAGTGAAATACCCTACATAATTTCTGGCTGGTTTTTTGATGGTTTGGGGGTTTTTTGGGGGGGTTTTGTGGTTTGTTTTTTTTTGGCTGTTTTTGCTTTTTTTGTTGGTTTTTTTAATATTTTCACATTAACTGTGAGACACATCACATTGGCTATGTGGCTAAGAGGTGATGACAATTTGAGTGCATTTTAATTCTTCACTGTTTTATAAGGTATGCAAAACTCTTAGCTGAGAAGTTAGTAACAAATTATAAGGTTAAACAAATTTTTTTCCAAGTTTTGCATGTTTCAGAATTTCTACAAATATATTTGTACATCAAGTTAATTTCCTGGGCCACTAAGGACTTGCACACTCTCTTAAATACAATTTAAATACCATGCCAGCAAGGTATCCATTCAATTTCCCAGACAAAACCTCATTGATATTGCTAAATCCACACAGTATCAAGTATCTTAAAATTTGTACCTTGTAATACTGACACAACCTGACTCCATATAGATAATGACTCAGAAATAGAAGCTACTTAAGCCAACTAACTTGATCCTTACTTTGTTTCAAATTGAAAACAGACAATAGAATAATAAATGGAATCAGCCACACTTAAAGCCTCCTCCTCACAACTATTTTCACTAACACATCAGCTTGGAGAAACATGACACTGAATCAGGAGTATGATACACTACCTTAAACTCATACACAGAGTACAACCTTGCTTAGTCAATCCTCCCTCTCAATCCAGCAACAAGCCACTGAGCTACACACTGACATTAGGATTCATCTGTTCAGTTTCTCCAAAAAGGAATATTCTGTGACTGGCAATAGAAGGGAATTAACCATAAATGCACACACAGGTCTGAAACACTTCAGCCAAGTTAACAGTTTCGGCTTACTCATGGCAAAAATCAACAACATCACTCTAATCAGCAGAGATTTGAAGTTCCCCAGGCTACCAGTCCAGTGTAAGACCTACTCCTTTCTATCCAGACTCAATACATGACATCCCTGCAGCTGTTATGAACTCAAGATCATACTTAATCTGTCCTCATCCCATCCAATGACTCCTACAACCACAAGACTCCATTTTCAGTTAGCTGCCTTTTTCCTCCCAAGTATTATAATAGTGACTCACACAAGGAAATTCAACTTCAAACTGCAGACCTGAGCTTAAGATTTCAGCAGGAACTTTCAAACAAACAGTATGATTGATTATGATCTGAAAGGAAAAGAATAATTCTAATATTGCCTTCATCCAGAAAAGACTGGAGAAAACCAAAATATGAAGTATGTGCTGCAGCAACTGTAGTAAGTAACAGAATTAAGAATAAAATGTGGGACACACAGAGGTATTTTGGAATTAAGTCTTCCTAAACTTTTTTTAAAAATTTTTACACCTATACCTCACTGCTAAACTGATACTAACGGCAGCAAAAAGTATAAGTGCTTTGGAAACCCGACTACTAGAACTGCCTTTTCTTCCACAGCTATTTGTTTTGTCACTCCAAGCATCTATGAAAGAAGAAAACCAGTTGTTTTCAGGATATATGATGCTACTTGGTGCATTAAGGAAAACTCTGTCAAGAACACTGCACATTTTTGAAGTTTACACTCTAGACTAATCTTATTACTCCTAAACTGCTGTTCAGTGGGTCACTTCAAGAAGCTCTTCAAGTTAAACAGAAATAAGTACAAAACCAAGTAGAGTCAGCTCTCCAGTGCAGTGCACTCCACAGAGCATTCTTCAAGGTTCTTTGCAATATAGCAATGGAACAAAAAATAGACCACGGGATTAGTGTTAAGTCAAATGAATGTAAACAGCTACAACTACTGACTTAACCTGAATTGCATTGACCTACTTGGGCAGAAAATGTTTGTCAAGTCTGATGTAAGCCTAAGCCCTGATCTTCCTGTTTGAGCTTTCAACCAGTGTTTACACAAGATTCCAGATATGTGCCTGCTTTCACTCTTCCTCCACTTCCAGTCACCTGAACATGCTGAACAGCAGATACGGCACCACATTTCTCTCAAAAGAGGTTCTGAAACTTAAGGAACTACACAAATGTATGAGTAGTGACAAGCATATAAGCACATGATCAAATGAATTTAACCTTGGTAGCTACACAAGGGCATAATTTTGGACTAACTTGCTGAGTAGCTACTGAATTATTTTTTTTTAATAGAGACAGTTCACAGGAATTCGAGTTTAAAAAACAGTAAAATAACATAGAATTTTGTTAGTTGCTTTTGTGTTTTTCTCTCTTCTTTGAACTAATATACATTTCTTTCTCAGTCTATGCTGTCTCTTGTACTTAATTTGTTCTCGTCTGACATTCTATCTACCCCCTGCACCATATCAAGGACTGAATGCTGAAAAGAACATTTTTCTATACATAGCTCTGTATGCCAGACCTCTTCTCAGGTATGCTGATAAAGTCTTGAAAATTCATTACATTTTACTATAAAGTAAAGCAAAGAATCCTACATACTTTCAAGACTAAAATTTTAATGTGCAGCTTAACCCCACATCCTAACTTAGCTCTCCTTACTGCTTAAAATCCCAGGCAGCCAAATAACTTCTGCAAAGCTGAGCCTTTCAGGCCTTAGCAGCAGTTTCTTCTTCAACCACAGAAAAAAATAATTAATTGCTATAGGCATATCCATGATTACCTCTCAACAGGTTGTATGTATACCTTTATGACTGAGTGAATGCTAGGTCTGCCCTGATTCTAAGTACCATACAGTACACCATCAACTGCAGACTTCAAAATAATGAATACTATTGCTTCTGTACCCACAACAGTCCAAAACATTTCCTGTTGCTTAGTTGTAAGACATTGTGCAAAATGCTCTCGTCAATGGGGAGCCTAATGTGATTTAGTGACCTTTCAAAGTTTCATTAAAGATCTCCTAAGCAAAGGATATCAGTTTAACCCAATGTCTAACATGTAGAAGATCCCCTATCCTTCCTCTAATACTAGTGTCCATGACAGAACCTGGCAGTCAGCACATTTTGTAAAGGTCTCAGCTCCTGAGAGGTGTGCCTACAGCTCTGTCTATTCCCAGGCCACAACTATTTTTAGTTTGTCCAGTATAAACTAGCCAAGGAGCTTTATCACAGACTGGTTGGGAGAAAAGGGAAAGTTGAAAAGCTTCTCTCAAGGGTCTAACAGACGCAGAGAAACAGGAGGTACCAGGTAATAGCAGCTTGTTCACTGCCTAAAATATCAAGACTTTGTGGGAGATATGGATCGATGATGATTAATACATAGAGATGTCTGATACTCACTGCGCCTCCCTCAGGCACCTGTTTTGCATTTCACAAACTGCTGTCTGTGCACATAGTTCACAAATTAGTGAGCTACAGAGTGACCAGGCTGTAAAACCCACTGCCACAATACATAGCTTTGTAGAAGAATATTTAACAGAGTATTCACTTCAAGCAGATTCATATAAGCCATAATAGGCAAATGTTAAGAATCAGAAGAGCTGTAGAGTGATGTCTAAAAAGAACTGGTTCTGGTATATCTAATTCTGTTTAGCCTGAAAAGGCAAAAGACATAAAAGTGACAAAAACATTTCTGCAAATTTCAATATTGTAATCACTTTCCATCTAAGATACCTAGAAATATACATAAAGAAGAAGTGAAACTGCCAACATTTTTAAAACAAAATTTGTGTCTCTTAATGAAAGAAAATGGTTAATAATTTTGTTTGGGTTACAAGAACAAAAATGATGCTCCTTTACTGGGAGTAACCTTCAGAGAGCAACCATTTAACAACTGGGGGATGGGAAAGGAGAATCCTCTTTTATACTGAAAAACAAACTAGGTTTTTAACAAGAACCAAAATATACTTTCCTAGCCTTTTACCATAAAAGTTATAGTTCTTAAGCAGATCAAGTCACACTTCATATAACTTTGACTAGGCAAAATGTGGCCCATGACAAAATTTTCACTATTTCAACCAGTACTAAAGTTCAAAAACTTACTGCACATAAACATTTCAAATTATTTAAATAACTCATTTCCAGCAGCAACAGAACAACATATGCCTGTTGCCTTTAGCAAAAGAAAACAGAAATGAGGTCAAGTGTAAAAATAGAAGATAGTTGCATTCCTGACACTTGAAACTTCATCTTGGAGCTATGCATGTACTTCAGTGTCTACGAAAAAAAAAAAAAAAACCAAACCAAACCAAACAAAAAAAAAAAAAAAAAAAAACCAAAACCAAACCCAGGCCCAATAAAAAACAAAAATATCAAACAACTTTACCAACCTCCAAGTACACTAAAATGTTTGGCTTCTGATCTTCACAAATGTATCTAAGAGCTTCAAAATAGCGCACGATTATCACAGCATAAATAAATACTTTATTACCATGATTTTTTTTTCACAGCCTGAGAATCTCAACTTTTATTTATGAATCCTCTTCTTATGGGATGCTAAATAAATACAATTTAAGGAAAAAATAAATCCCAATTCTTTTTTGCTTGATCCTTAAAACAGTACAGTGCAATACAAGAGTATGTTTGAGAAGTCATTTTATGACTTAGTCCTGTAATTCTTAAGAGGGAAGAATGATTAAAGCCCACTCCTGAACCTCAGAACCATGAAACAAAATTCTTTCACTGATGCAATCTTCCAGAAGCATCACACTGCAATTATTTTTTTTCAAATGTAACTTATTTACTAACACTTGCACACTGAGTTAATTTTATCTTGTCAAAGAAAGCAACAAGCCCACTTTCTTTCTTTTAACCCCCAAATCCTGCATATCCAAAAGCTTTAGGGATCCTTACCATAATTTGTCTCAGTCTCCACACATACCATAACTCCATGAACAGTACAACCTAAAATGATGCGACTTTGTTCATAAATCTCTACTACTTAAGATTTTCAATGCTCACTTTATATAAAACAGAGATCAACTTTCCTGTCATGGTGCTAACCAAAAGAAAGTGATGACTTATCAAAACTTTCAAAACATATGAATCAAGCCTGAACTAATCTGCATTAAAATTCTAACAAAAATACTCTAGTCATCCAGGGGGAAAAAAATCAACACTTTAGTTTACAATATAGAAGGTTACAGCATTAATATTCTTATCAAAGTCTGTTTCACAAAGCTTCATGCAAATATTCCCCCTACTTTGAGGTAACATTTCAGAGTATTGATTTTGTAAAAGCACCACTTTAATTTATGCCTCTGTGGCCAGTCAGTACCTTCTACCTTAAATTTTCCACAGGGCTTGCAAACGATTAAACAAATTATTTGCCCGCACATATCAAAGTTAACCTTGTTGGGTTATGTGATAAAAAGCTATTCTGCACACAAAGAAGTGGAGATGAACTTACGAGTGGGGGAAACTCACGGGGCAATACCCTGATCCAGGCTACCATCAGCTCTCTCCACACTCCCACCAGCACCATGCCTCTCCAAGGCATTTCTCTGATCCAAAGCTGTGACTCTTACAGAGCTACAAAAGTTACCACAGAGTGCCGGGAAAGGGATCTGGGGATAGCTCAAGTCCTTTAAGGGGATCCTTGGGGGAAAGGGAGAAAAAAATAAAATCTATGATTAGGGGAGAAACAAGCCTGGGAAAGCCAGAGCTATGGTGGACAGGTCACCTGTGAGCAGGTTGCAGGTCAGTACATGCATCCAGCTGTGCCCTCCCTATCCTATGAGGCTATTAATCTCTTTCTGCAACTTTCTCTTGGGCCTCTGTTTGCTTCCCATGTGCATCTACAAGACACGGAGTCAGATCACAGGTTACAAAGGCTGGTGGGTCCGTGGTGCCAGCAAAGCAGGGCGTGAGCTTCTGTAGGTGCGGGTGTAATCACACAGAGTACCAACCTGGACTGGCCAGCAAACCTGCAGAGTGGCCTTGGAACTGGGAGGGACACACTGGCTGAGTGAGGCAGCTGAGGGAGCTGCCTGCTGGAGGAAGAAAATGGGGCCCAAGGTGAGCTGCTAGACAATCTGTGGTATTTGGAATTGGCAGCTGAGCATGTGCACATGTTTAAAAGGCAATGGGGCATAAACAGACTGAAGAGCTCCAGGGTAGAATGAGTGCCTAAATCCAGTACCTTGGAAAGATTCATAATATACACACAGGTTTGCAGACATTCAACTTGGCAATCCAGAAAGAGTAACAGCATGAGGCCACTGATGCTGTTTATGCTTGCATTAGTGCCATCTCCTGTGTTGGCGTGGTGGCAAATTATATACATACGTGCTGAGTATGTGTTTGCTTGCTACTGAGAATACATGCTTAGCCTCACACCTCACAGCACCTGAGGCCACAGACACCTCAACTGAAAACCAGAAATACTTGGCCTTCTCTAAAAGCAAACTAAAGTACATAAGCACATTTTAAACTTGAAAATGTTTCTGAATTACTGGTTTTCTTTGTCTTCAGGTATGAATCAAGTACTGCTGTAAACGTTGCTCCAAAATTATAACTTTCTTACAATGGCAGATGTCATCTGGAAAGGATTTGGAGCATTTCTGAAAGCTCCAGTAACCATTCCAAGATATTCATGCAAATACTTCAGCAAAAAATGGAAGCTGAGAAGCTTTCGTCATTGCCTATATAGCAGCTGTGCACTTGCACAGCTCAAGATAATCATCATTCCTACCATCTTACTGTATCAGGTTTTTGCAGTCATACAAAGCACATGGTTTTCACCTGACAGAAGTGTAGTTTACAGATGTAACACAAGAGGCTGCTACACTCACACAACCTGATGTAGTTATATCACGGACAACTCCAGTTTATCGAGAGCATGCCAGAATGGAGAAGTCAAATTTTACACTGACTTTTTCTGACAACTGAATTACTTCAGAAAACATCACAGAATCTCAGGAAACTTGGCAGTAATGAGTCTTAGTCATGATGAATGCATAATTAACTGAAGCAAATAACAGGAGACTAAGGCCTATGGGATTTTATAATACTGCAGATGTTAGCTCAGCAGAAATCAAAAACTCAGCAGCTTGACTCTTCTGTGTCTTTCCACTTTCACTGACCTTCTGACCGCAATAATGTCAAATTTAGAGTTTCTTGAAAGAAGAACAAAGAAAAGCTTAACAAACTGGACTAAACTGAATGGAAGGAAAACCGCAGCTCAGTCTCAAAAGGGAAGAGGAGACAGTTTTGCAAATAAAAGAGCAAAATCACATGCCCAGCAGAAGAGCCAGCAAAATCCCATCCACCAGAATCCAACAAGAGCAACAAGAGTGAACAAGAACTTCTTGAGTCTCAGGCAAAGATTTTCAAACGAAAATCATATCCTATAATGGCTAAGTGATGTACCAGTAGAAATACAGCATTCCTGATTACTTATTAGCACTGCAGAAATATTAACCATTTGTCAAAATTATGCATCTCCTTTAGCAACTGCTTTGGAGTTCAGTCTTTCAGCAATGATGACTTGCATTCATTTCAGTCCTATCAAGCAAAAACAACTGTTCTGAAAACATGAATAAGAGAATAGTGGCTCTCACAATCACCTCTTTTTTTGACTTTGATATACAGACCATGATATAACAGCACAGTCATCCTGACAGGGTTGAACAGTATTACTTGGCTCTTTATTTTATTTGTCAAGAAAGTTGCATGGTAATTCCCAAATATCTGCTAAAAACACTTGCTATAGAAATAAAGAATTCTCAAAATAGTAATCACTTCTCATTTTCTGACAACCACATCGTTCCAATTCTTCTTTCAATGTTAAAACAACCACTTATAGGAATCAAGCCTTTTGTCTGGGACAGGGATGCCACAGGCATATCAATTGCTGACTGTTCACTAGCTAGTGATTCACTAGCTATTACTATAAACAATTCCAATTACTATCACTTCACTTACAAAAACTACACAGTGACACAGAAATCTTTTGGAGAGGCAGATTTGTCTCTTTGTAAAATATGAGCAAATAATTAAGACATCACCTCTGAGATGATCTCTTTGAAATCTAGCTCCCTTTCACTCCTGAAGACAACTCATAATTCTATTTGTTTTGCTGGAAAATGGTACCAATACATGCTTTTATTGTTATACTCCCTTTGTGCTACAATATTACTGCATACTGCCTTTCACTACATCTTAAACTAGTATTTTAGAAAACTGATTTGACTCTAACTCTTACTACTAAATCTAAGAAGACATTTGTAGACATCAGCTGGAAAGAAGAAATTCTTCCCAGTGACAGATGCCTCCTGGAGGAACATTATCCAGTATTACAAAGTTGTCAGTATTCATCCTGAAAATAGTTTTCAAGATTGCTTAATTTGCCATTAGAAATATGCACCTATCACTTAAGACTTTAACAAGCCAATTGTTAAAAAAAAAAGGAAGAAATAATTATGATTACTGACAGCTTTAATAAGACTTATCTATTTAGAAATTATGCAAAGAAAAGGTTTTGTAATAAAAACATCAAGCTTCTGCTACTTGTGATGTGACTTGAGTACTCAAACACAGACCTCTAGTGCTATTTTAGGTGCTCATGCTAGCTATTGGCTACTTGGCTGGTGCTACAGCAACAATTAGTGTCTAAATAAAACAGAAAACCCTTCTGCCCACATCCTGTCTTTGCTTCTCTGCAAGTAAGTCAGAGGAGCTGATCTTTCTGTGCAACTTAGGACTGGCTTTGAAAGGAACCTAACAGTTGGGACTGGAAAAGCCACTAGATAAAAGGCACCATTGGCCAAGAGACACCAAAAGAGCAAACCTGGAGACACTGACTTGCAACCAGTTTGTAATCACCAGGTTCCAAAAACACACAGAAAAGAGATCCTGTTTGCATTCTCTACACTGCCACAGAATTGGCTGGTTGTGCACATGTTCGTCTCTAAACACCCCATCTCCAATAAAGCATGTATGTCATCAACCAAGACAAGAGCTCTCTTCTCTAACTGCTCAGCTACTTCTACTTCAGATTTATACTGTCTGCCATCTTTCTTTTTTTAATATTTCAAATAATGCAGACCTTCAGTAAATCCTCCCATATCTAGCAGCTCCATGCTGACAACTCTGATGCCCTGAGGCACCTCCACATAAATGTCTTTCATTCAAGATTAAAAATATCTCATGTCACTATCAAACCACTTGATGTAAGCCTGTTACCTTTTAAACCTGATTTTAAAGTTTTGTTGTCAAATTCTGAATTGTTTCTTTATACAAGTTTTTCAGCATTAATTCAAATTGTACTCTTTTACACCTTAGAAACACAGCAAGCCCAACTTTGTTTTGCAACTGTAAGCTGAGTAAATGCTACTTTGAGAAAATCAAGTGAAACACAATACTTGAGAGGGTTTCCAAACCTCACCTGTTATGTCACCTTAACAACACTTAGAGTATCTTAAAATCTCAAATTGCATGCAATTTACAGAGCTCAATACTCAACACTTGTAAAAGCAAGATTTCTGCATCCTTTCTTCACTAAATATTAACAAAACTAAGCCAGAGCTCCAAAATTAACCTTCATTAAATGCATTTTCTAAGCAACAGGCTCCAAGCATTTTTCTGCCTCAAGACAGCCCCTCTATGAAGAAAAATTTCACAGTAATTCCCCACTCTAGAATTTCACCATAGGAGAATACACCAGAATCTGTAGCCTGTCTCTTAGGGCTGTGGAGTTTGTATTTTTTGTTCATTTTAAGTGTTCTGTAATAACCACTAAACCAATGTCTTTTCTTCACAATAAAGGACAATTTATACTTTTGTGCTTCAATTTAAAGGATTGATAAAATTAATTGAGAAATATGTCACATACCAACTGCAGTCATAATGTACAAGTGAAAAAGACCCTACAGTTGTTCTCCAGATCCATTTCAAATCCTACAGGTTCCAATCATTTTTTTTCTTTCCAAAAATAAGCTTATTTGGACTAACTGCCAGTTTTAAACATCTTTGCTTACAGTTTACTTTTACTTCTTACTTCCAACATTTCCAATAAGTTTCTGATCAGAAGTAGATTCAGCAAAAATACACACACATACATTCTGTAAGTATTTTAAGTTCCTTGAGGTTAATAGCATTGTAGACTTTGCAACGCTTTCTCTGAAACATGAAGTAGGCATGACATACCAGGACAAAAAGGGCAGAAAACCAACACCACCCTCCTGAATGCCAGCCAGCTATCCTTCAACTCTGAAAAAAAATATATTCAGCATCCTAAGCTGCTATAAACTCTATCCTTTCTTCAAGGACCAGAAGTCCAGCCCAAAATTCTTAAATAACACAGCAGCAGAAACCATTTTAAGAGTCTGCATGAAGGAGGCCTGAAGGCTTTCATTAACATCCAGTGCACACAAATAAGTCCCAAAGGAATTGGAACACAGTAGTTATTTCCTGATGCTCTCATGTAATTATACCCATAATATTTGATATAACTACCACACTTCAGTCCCTATAACTCCATAAATGATGAAGTAGAACAGTGTGAACACAGTTCTGCAAAGCCAATATATTGAAAGAATTCTCCATCCAGAAAATCCACACCTGTTGGTTGGAGAGGATGAAGCACGCAGATCAACTTCTGACCCTACCTGAAGATTCCTGGAGTGCCTTAGGCTAGTCACATACCTAATTATTCATTTCCAAAACATAATTGCACATACATTCTACCCACTTTTGCTTTGAGGAGTTTACATCTTGAGTAGGTAAAATAAATGAGATTATATTAAATTATGTCTGTATTCAAGGGTGCCAAGTGCTGGAGACTTCAAGACACTTTTATTATACAGAGAGCTAATTAATCATCAGCTACAGAATATCACTTTCAGTTCAGCAGGGTAAAATAGTAGATCTGTGACATTCCTGCTGAAAATGGGAACAAAGAAGGAAATGACAAGAACAGGTATATATAAAAACACCTATTATCCAGAAAAAATTACAGGTGTTTCTCTCCATGCAACTAAGAACATCATGAGCATTACTATAATACCAAATATTTCAGAATTGCTTTTAATGTATTTATTTTGGGGAACTTGCAAAACATCTGACATAAACCTTTCTGAGACATTGCATGGGAAGATTTTATTACCTGGTTTGGGGGAGAAAAAAACAAGAATCATGCACTACAATGTCTTGCAGTAGGAATTTTGTGCTAATGTCTTAAGTTTGCCTTAAGACTTCCCCCTCAGGCAAGGTACCATGCCTGAGAAGCCTACCTTTAGCTTCAGAATACACACTTCCCATCTCAAAGTGCTTCAAGTTTACAGAAACATAACCAAGTGACTGCTCTGGTATGGTCCAGCACAGGCATGGAAAACTACAACACATGCCTGAAACAGAGGTCCTATTCTTAGGTCTTGTGTTAGGCAAAAGGAGCTGAAGGTTGGAGCAGTCACTGACAGGCAAACAGAATACTAAACAACAAAAACCATCAAACTGCCAAGATTATGATTACAAAAATGGCAAGATTTTATAATTTAAAAATAGAATACTGCAAAATTGAAACCGGCCAGTCACATATCTAAAGCACATCATGACACAGATCAGATGAAGCAAATCCAGAGGAAAGGCCAATTAGAAGCAGGAAGATTTTTACAAGAATTCTAGAATGAAGATCAGAGATTATGCAGGGAACTAACCTAACCCTGCACAGACACAGTGGTAAAATCTGGCCATCCAGGACTGTTCAGTATTACACACTTTTTTCTGTTTCTGTGATTTCATTATATTCTCCTCACTGCAGACCCCCTAACAAGATCCAATTGTATTTTCTAGCACTTCTGAGGGACACTGACTGTTGTAAAGAACATCTGGCTAAGTGTCCATCTCCAAAGCCCTCATTGTGGCTCTCTGACCTCACTCACATACTTCTAACATTCCTATCATTATATTTATTCATCCAAAGTCAGTTAAAATACCAATAGATCTGCTACACATTTTTCCACCTACACATCCAAAATACTTTTCAAACTTTCCCAACAAATCAGGCAGGAGTTCTGGAGAAGACAGCTCCATTTATCCAAGCCTGATTCCTTTCCAGAGATGGTGTGCCCAGAGTAACGTAATAGTCCTGTTGAGGGGGGGGGAAGGAAAAAAAAAAAAAAAGGTATCACAAATTATAATTCATTTGCAAGCATAATGGATTAAGGCTGAAAAGACATTTTCACCACACATTATTGTAATTAACTCTAAGCACTGGATTTTTTGCGTCTTGCATCTTAAAAAGAATTCTCTGTAACACAGAGGTCATATGGTCAAGAGGAATTGGGTACCTTCATTAATTTGCTGAAGTGCTGACTAGCCTTATTCTGGGTATTTTTTGTCTGTGTCTCGACGTTTGTTGTTCTTCATGAGAAGAAATCTCACCTTCTTGCTAAAGCCTGCATTTCAACTGTGCTTGACTTACTACTTGACAGGACTAAAAAAAATATCCCCCAGGAGAACGCTAAGTAAGTTGGCACTGGCAAGTACTGCAAGGACACAAGCATTTTCCACACACTGGAGCAATTCAGTACTTCCAATAAGAATTTGTTTTAAAACAGAAACCCTCTCACCTTTCCACCTTAGATGTTTGTTTCCATTTTTGTTATTTTGTTGGGGTTTGGTTTATTTTTTGGTTTTTGTTTGTTTTTGTTAATGACAGAGCTGCACAAAGCAGGCCCAGGCTGCTGACCGAGTATCAAATAAATGCCAAGATTCCTTCCCCCTCTGCCCTCCCTTCCCTTTCCTGCAACTTCAGAGCGAGCCGCCGACAACTGCCGAGGCAGGGGGGAGGAGGGCGGGCGGAGGGCAGAGAGACCCGCACATGCACCGCAGGTGGCCCGAGGTTTCGGGCCCCAGAGGAATCCCATTAACACCGCAGACCGCAGCTCAGCTGCAGATGTGACCCCAGGACGCCTCCTCGAGCAGATAACAACAAAGAAAACAGCCCGGAGGAGGTGGCAGCCCCGGAGCCAGTTCCTGCTCCTCCCCTTACTCTCCTCCCAGCCAAAACACAGACCACAATATAAACAGAGACAAAATGTGCGTTTATGGCAAAGCAAGGGGCAGAGGTAGATTTCTCCTTTTCCCCCGGCGGCTGCGGCCAGGAAAGCTCACCGACCGACTCGCCCTGGCTGCGCGGGCGAAAGCGAAGTTATCAAGCACTTCACACACTTTATTTATGTAAACAAAGTATCTTCCTCCCGCTGCAGCCGCACCGCCTCCTCCACTCTCAGGAGGATAAATACCCTTCATTTGCCCACGGGTTTTGGAAACAAAACAAGATGTTGTCTCACGCACCCCTCAATAATGCCTCGGCCTAGAAGACGCAGCCCCCACCTGCCCCCGAGGTTGTGAAGACTCGACAAGGAAAATAAACAAACCAAGCACAAGCAAATCCCCCCGAACGCAGGCTCCCCTTCTCCCTGCATTTCCTCAGAGGCAGAAAGCAAACGCACAGCCGTCACGGGGGGGGAGGCAGGGCGCTGAGCCGCAGCGGGGGACAAGCGCTGCCTCACCTTGCCTGCAGCACCGCCTCCCCCGCCGGGGTCCCGAGGCTGGAACCTTCTCTCGTGTCCCCGTCCTGTCACAGCTGCCCGGGCCCGCGCCAGCTGCACCAACCCCTTTTGGGCCAGAGATTATTTATTACGCAGGCGGCGTGAGGGGTGGAAAGGGTCGGGCAAAGGAGGAGGAGGAAGGAGAAGGGGCTGCCAACGGCGTACGCACGGAGCCCGTCCTGTCCCTCCCCAGGGCGAGCCCTCGCCCTGTCCCGGCTGCGCGAAAACAACCGCCCCCCCCCCATCCCCCTTACCCCGCGCCTGCGTGCGGGGCCCGCGGACAATGGGCATGGGAGCGCCTGGGCAGCCAGCGAAGGGCAGGGGCCGGAGAGCCGCATTCTCCCCCTCCCCCGCCGCAACCCAACCGTCCCGGCCGCTCGACGGGGCCTCCGCGCCGCACAGCGCGACCGGAGCGCAGTTCTGCCCACCGCCCCACAGTGCGGGATACTCACCCGTTCCGCAGCGGGCCCCGGACCCTGCGCTGGGCGGCCACCGGCGAGACCCGCCTGGGGGTGGAGGGGTGAGAACTGCAGACAGGAGAGCGCTCCGGCCGGGCGCGGGCGAACGGCCGAGCGAGCGGAGGGCGGCGCTGGGCGGCCGCGGGCCGGGGGTGTGCGGGTCGGTTCGGCGGCCGGTGCCGGTGCGAGGGCCGAGCCGGGACGGGACAGGACGGGACGTGGGAGGCGGGGCCCGACAGCTGAGAGGATGTAAACAGAGCGTCACGTGACCCCGCCCCCCGCGCGCGGGGCCGCCGGGCGGGGCGAGGCGAGGGAGAGCGCTGCGCCGCTCCTCGCCCGGCCCTGATTGGCTACTCGCCCCCGCGCGACAGCCAATGGGCGGCCGGCGCTCGCGGCGCTCGTCACCAGTCGCTCTGGGGTCGCGGGGGCGCGCGGTGCCTCCCCCTCACTCGCCCTGCTCCTCCCCGCCGGCCGGGGATCGCTGGCCGTGCCGTGTCCCGCCCGTGCCGTGTGTGTCCCCGGCCCTCTTGTGTCCTGTGGTCCGCCCAGGATGGACAGCAGGACCTGCGGAAGGGCCGAGCCGCGCGGGGAGGAGCGGCAGCGGCGGCGGCACCGCGGGTGGGTGGCTGGGGTCACGGCGGAGGCCCGGATTTAAAAACATGCGCAAAGTGCCCCCGGTGCCCGTCCGAAATAGCTTCGCTTTCCCCGGGATTCCCTTCTCGCCTTTCTCAGGGGATGCGCGGGCTCTGCAGGACCTTTCCGTGGGGCCTCTCGGAAGGGGGCCAGAGCGTTCCCCCACGCCCCGGGGGAAGGGCCCTCGGGCTGTGCTTTCGAAGTTTCGACAGATAGTTGGAAAACCTACAGGAAGCAAGAGGGATCACTGGGAAAGCCCAGAGCAATCATTAGAAATGTCAGAAAACGTCTAAAGGGGAGCTGTGAAGATGGTAAAAGATCTAGAGGGGATGTCACATGAAGAAGGGCTGAGGTCGCTTGGCTTGTTCAGGCTGGAGGGGAGACTGGGGAGAGGCCTCGCAGCAGCTTCCATGGCAGAGGAGGGGGAGCCTTTGATTTCCTCCTGGTGACCAGTGAAGGGCCTGCGGGAAGAGCGTGAAGATGTTGTGGAGGTTTTGGTTGGATTTTAGAGAAAGATTCTTCACCCTGAGGGTCGCTGAGAAACTGGCACAGGCTCCCTAGGGAAGTGGTTAGGGTACTAAGTCTGACCTAAGTTTTGGACAACACTCCCAAGCCCAAGGTGTAATTCTTGGTGTGGTCCTTTGCATGGCCAGGAGTTTAACTTTGGTAATCCTTGTGTAACCTCTTCAGCTCAGGATATTCCGTGATTCTATGGATTTGGGATAGGAAGAAGGAAATAGACATAAGTAAGTGGAAAGTCAGGGAAGCATTGGGCCCCAGTGCAAACTTGAAGCCCAAGGTGATGAGGAATGTTGGGTCATTCTGAACCCTGGTCTCAAGTGATATTTCTGGGGCATTGTGTCACATTTGATTTGGTAAGGAGGAATTGGATTTGTGTGATTTCGAGAGTCAGTGGAGAAAATAAGCTCAGCTGGTGCTTGGGAGAATTAAGAGTTACACAGGACTTGTAGCAACTTGACTAATCTGTTTTCTTTGAGGAAAGGAATGAGAAGCACCTGAGGTCAGTATCAGAAAAAGGATGACATTCACATTTCAGGAACAGTAAGTTCATATTCACCAAATGATCAGGCAAAAGGTGTAGTATTTAAGGATTTCAGGCTAATGGATATGAAAACCTGAAGATGTAGAGTGGGCATTATAATAAAAGTAATTTAGATAACTTGTAGATATTTACAATGATAATTTAATCTGGAGTGTTGTAAGCACAGAGTGTTTTGTGAAATGCAGCTGAGAGGCATAAAGTTTTGAGCTTCAGCCAAAGTTTGAGTAGTGGTGGAACAGGATTTCTAACTAAAAGTCCTGAGAATTGAAGGACATAAAAGTGTAGCTGGTAGGAGTGAGTATTACTCTGTTGGGGGGCAGGATTAGTTAATATGGGCAGCACAAAATGGTTGTCGATGGCAACAGCTAAGGTGAAGAGAACTGATAATAAGAGGGAGAGTTTCTGTTAGGCTGGGACTCAGAAATAAGTCTCCTGCCAGTGAGTGATGCAAATAGTGCTACAAATTGCCACCCATTTGTTGATGTAACTGATGGCTCCTTGGATAAAAGAGAGAGAAGGAAGAATAAACACATAAATTCCATTTTTACATTAAAATATGCCTTGCATCAGTAAACAAAAAATTTTTGCTGGCTTTGAGTATTGCAAGTTTGTTTCTATTAATTTTTTTTTTTAATTAGATGTAATAAGTTTGTATAATTCTCTGCCTATTGTACGTGTGAGGGTTTCCTGGTTTTTATTTCTTCTCTTTGCATCACATCCTAAATATTCTTGTGCCTGAGCAGCATGTGGTCATTACCTGTCAGACGAGGTGCACTTAACTCAGTATTCAGTCAGGACAGATGTTGTGGCCATGTTTTGCTCATTCAATTTTAAGAGAATTTTTCAGGTAGTTTTATTCCTCTGTAAATTACCATGCTTGAACTGATACTATTTTTTCCATTTGCAGTGAACATGGACATACAATTAGGAAGGCCATTCTGCCATTTTCTTTCAGAGCTGACAAGAAGCTTCAGCATTCAGGTCTAGCAGAAAATTCTACTCAAACATTATAGTTCTCCAAATCTAACTCCTGTCCATCCACTGTTAAAAAAGAAGTAAGGTGTGTATTTCCTGATGCAGTGTATAACTTCTGTATCTTGATGTGAAAAATGCTTGTTGTCACATTATTTTAAATTTGAGATGTGTATCATTGGGGCAACCTTTGTTTTCATTTAAATGTAAGTTAATACTCTCAAAAAAAGCTAAAGTATTATGTGACAGGCCCATCAAAGCCCTGTATAAGCTTGCTGAATTCAAAACCCACATTTCTCATTTCTTAACTGAATGATACTAAAATAACAAAACCCACTTCCTAACTGAAGCACAATGAACATCCTTTCACACTCATAAAAGAGTGGGCTAGGCTAAAGTTCCCCCCAAATATTATTCTATGCAAGTTTGGAGTTGTTTTATTGTATGTCTAGGTTTAAGCACAATGTACTTTTTCAGTATTTTGTTCTGCTGCTTTATTGGTTTTTTCATGATCATGCAGATCAAGTCTCAACTATGTGGAAGACTCCAATGAATCTTTATTCTGTACTTCTGGTGAAGGTTCTAACATTCAGATATCTAATGGATAAGTACTCAAGACTGCCATTTTTTAGGTAAATTTGAAATTTGCTACCAGGGGTCATTAAGGCTAAGTATTTAGACTTAACTGTTACTATAATGGACAGAAAATTGGATATACAGATCAATTTATAATGAAAACTGTTTCAAATAAAGATAATGTCATAAATACTGAGTAGGCATATTTAATTTCTTATTTATGTAGAAAAAGTATTGTCCTTTAGGCATATTGATGTTCCTAACAATGGCAAGTAAAAGTAGAGTGGTAAAAATTGCATTCCCTGAATACAGTCCTCTTGGCATAAAACTAACAAATAATACATCATTTGCACTGCTAATATTTTTTGCATGTCTCTAATTAATGAAAACCATTCATATGTCATTGCATTTAAAGTACTTTGATTTGAATCAGCTTCAACTTTATGTTCTGTTGTTGAATAAACATTTTAAAATATTTTTAATGCTACAGAAACCATAGAAAACAGGTATTAAAGTATTTTTCTTTAACATTTATTTTTAGACATATATGCCATTTTCTTAATCTAATAAAGCTTAAATTTGTAAAATTTTTGGTGAAGCTTAAACTGATGCTGTTTAAATTTTTTTTTGTGTGTTCTGCAATGCAATCTAATTTTAATAAAGTTATGACAGTATAATGTTTTGTAGGATTTCTTAAGGTTTGGATTATTCCTACCAAGTAAAGAACTTCATTACTTTGTTGTTTAGCTCTGGAAAGTCAATGCAAGGATAAGGATATTAGAGACTTAGAGTTTATCTCTATTTATAATTAGTTATTTCACACTGTGGTGCATACATTTGTGTGTTGACATAGCTTTCTAGAAAATACTTATAACTCTGTATCATTTTGAAGCAACTGTTTTCTGATTCTGCTTTTTTTTTCTCATTTTGCATTCTCTTTTTTTCTCTAGTTTCCACAATCTTATTAGATTTCCTTTCCCCAGACGAATTTCATTCTGTACTTTTGTTTCCTCTTTAGTTACCACACATTTTAAAATTACAGTTGATTTCCTGTATCTATTTTACGTAATGTCTCATGCTGATAACTTCCTGACACTTACCTTTCATCCTCTGAGCTCTCTCTTTGCCTTTTTTAAATTTTTCCTTTGATTGCCTTCTTTCTTTTCCTTTATTTTTGGTAGATTTTCTTCCTGACAGTAGGTTTTACAGCTGTAGAACTAAAAAGATGTGCTACAGAAGTAGCAGCTCCAGTTTTCAGATGTTGCCCTCTGCTCTCTACAGCAGATACCACTTCTGGCAGTTGGATACAGTGATGACATACTTCAGGCTATGTCACACATTCCATTGGTGTAGCTTGTTTCAGGAATAGGGTCTGAAACAGAGAAATGATGTAGTGTCTTCTCCTGTCTTGCAGTCTTTGTCTTCCTGCATTACTGTGTTATCTCAGAGAGTAAAAGTACTGGGTTGCTGCAAATGGCACAAGTAATGCAAAGGGAAAAAAATTGAAATCACTTCTGAAAAAGCAGTTTAATTTGTCCTGAATTTTTGGCCTACCTTTCATATTTTTTAAATGTTCTGTTTTTGCATTCTTTGCTCCCAGATGTTCCAATGTAACTTCTGCGACTCTCATCTGTATCCCATCAGTCATCATGCCATTTCCAAAGATTTGTGGTAAGTAATGTTCAAGTTCCCAGGAATGGAACTAGGTCATCCTCCAGAGAGTGCCAAGCCCAAGCTGAGTCTCTTCAGGTGGCATGTACAGGATGAACACACCCATAGCTAAGCTGTGATGGTCTGGTCAGAGTGTAACCTGCAGTCCTCATGAGTGGTCAGACACCAGCCTGGCAAACCATCATCCACTGTTGATGTGGGCCTCTGGAGCCAGTAGCTGTGAAGCTGCACTTCTTTGAGGTGTGGCCTGGCTCTGAAAGCAGTTTAGTCACATTTGTACAATGTTGCTTTGACAGGTGAGACTTGAAAGATTTCACCTGTAAAACTGGTAAGATCTACATGCGCTCTATGTAGTGTCACTGCATCTTTGACCTTGTTAATCTGCAGTTTGGGTAAACAAACCCAGCATTACTGTCTTAGATTAAAGTGATCAGAACAATGTTTCCCAAAGCTCCAGAGCTAGGTCATTGCAAAGAGTGCCTTTAAAAGGAGTAAATCAACCTTAATTACAGGCCTTGTCTGTGTGCCAGATTCTTTCATTGAGTATTCCTACTGGACTTTAAGACTTGCCATTTTTTCTTTGAGATCTGCACATCCTTCTTCCTCTCTAGCCCCCTTCAGGGAGGCCGTTTGTTACTGTAACTTGCTAAGGTGAGTTTTTATGGATAGGGATTTTTATTGTTGTAAATTTTAAAATGCACTTTTTGCAAATATTTTGCATATTTTGCAAATATGAATTGCATTGAGCAATTTAACAATGTTTTTAATGCTATGCATCACAATCATATTACTCTGAATCACACCAAATAAAATGCGTTGGGGGTTTGAGTTACATATATTTGTTTGGGATGCCAGTAATCTTATCTGTGCATCCCACCTCTCACACCCCATTTAAGTGGTCACATTTTTTATCAACTTGTTAAAAGAAATGTGATACAGTGGTAGCAGAAACATCTCTTGATGCTTCAACTAGGCAGGAATAGCAGTGATGATCTTCAAAAGTGATATTCCTGCATACCACATGTTAGGATGGTTCATGAGGCTTTTTTTCTTTGCCATGAAATCTTCTGCTAGGGTGGTATTAGCACTCTCAGCCCCTCTGGAGCAGTTTTTGGGAGAGCTTCTGGCAGTGGGCAGAGTATGGTGCTAGATGTATCTTAGCTGTCAGAGCATAAGCTGAGCTTGGTTCAGATTTTAAGACATTGAAAGCACATACTAGAAAAAGAAAAATACCAAAACAATGAAACCCATATTTTTACTTAAAGATGCAAAGAATTGCATGAAATGAAGAAAGAAATTAAATGGAGTCTGTTGCCATAGACATTGGTCTTAAGGATGTGTTTCTCATGATCACCTGTTTGGCCTTCATATTACTCTTCCAACTTCTTGTGTGTGCCTTCCTGTTTTGTTTTTCTGTTAAGAACAAGTCTGAGGATGTAGAAACAGAAGGATTCCAATGGTCTGTAGTCACTGCCAAGTGCTTAACCAAATGTTGTAATGCTTATAAATACAACAAACTGAGCACATCTATGTATTGATTGACATACTACAAAATCTAGTCTCACAGTCAAATATTAAAAAATCTTTTACAATTTGGTACTAAGGCAGGTGTCAGTTACTTAGATTTCATGTATATTACTTTTTTCCATGACCTGTGATGGAAAAAGAAATGTCTTCCTTTAGTATTTCTGCTTTAAATTATTTGTAACTTGTCTCAGAGGTATATTAGGATACAAAATGAATATGTAAGCAGAAAGTGTCATATATTATCACTTCTGTCCTCCTTATTGATCGTAAACTGCAAGCACGAGACGTTCTCCATGGAAATATGTTGATTAGTCTCTAGATGTAGCTGACAGTGAGTCAACAACATACTCTTTATGTCATCCTTTTCTTAAATCAATAGAGTGTTTTTTCTAAATTTATAACGTTCTTTTTTTAGAAGGAACACAGTTCTTCAAACCAAGAAAAATTATATGCCACCATGGTTAATATTTTAAAGACAGTCTCTGAGCTTCCCTTGAATGAGTCATGTTTAAAGGAAGTTGCTGTATTTATAGCAAACAGCAGAAATATTATTCTGAAAATAATAAATGTTTTCACTTTATTTTTGCCTGATTTTGTTAATCAAATATGAAACAATATGTAATTTAATTTATATGAATTAAAAATTAACTTGTGGAGCCTCTCTTCTGTATTTGGGCTGATAATATCCTGTAATATATTAGTTTATGCAGTGTGCACTAGTCCTGTTACTGATAGTCATCTAGCCTAGGTTCCATAATTTCAGAGGTTTTTAAGATCACCTGATTATCCAAGCACTCTATTTCTTAGATGCAACTTTTAAGTAGGAAAGATGAGGAAAGTTTATCTGCATGTTGTAAATGTGTCAAAAATGCTTCTAGTTCCATTTTTAACACATTTAATATTTTGGCAAAGTGAGAAGGTTATATTTATATATTTTTCCCCTAAGAGAATTTAAATCCCTTAATCAGTAGGATGAAGTTGTTACAGACATAAATTTGGTCTTTTTTTTGGTTGCATAAAAGCATCCTTTATCAACAGACTACCAAAAAGACAAGGAAAGAATATTTTATAAACACTAAAAATATGTTAAGTTCATATTATATAATATCCTCCAGTTTAAGTAATTTTTGTAAGACATGGACAAATATTACATTATATTAACATGCTTACCAAAAGATTAATGCTTTAGATGCAGCATGCAGGTTGCTCTTGAAAAGTGTTCTAACAAAACATAATCTTTTCTGTTAACCTCCTCCAAACTTCTGATGCTTAAAAAAAATACTATTGTTATTTTTTCTCCAAATTTGGCAGAAGTTTAGCCCTTTTTTTTTTCCTCCTTTTTGGATGATGCAGTTGGGTATTAAGTCTTTGATATATGTGGAGATGGCAAGGGCACTAAAAGTGAAACTTCATAACTGTGTTTAAGAAGCACACTATGTATTAAGTTGGATGCAACGTCATTGTTAGGAGAGCTGCAAAGTATCTCTAGATCAGATCTGTTCTCAACCAATTAAAGTGTTTCCCTAGAGTCCCTCATCTGCTGTTGTACATGCGAGCTTAGGTATACAGTAAAAGGAATTAAGTAGCCTGAGTCCTCTCTTATTTTATCCCCTGACTCTTGGAGCAGTAGTGAGAAAGGTAAAAATTTTGAGATGTTTGGTAGGTAAGATACCATCACTGAAATCAATTAATCGATGGCTATGGGGAACAATAGTCTCTATTGTTCTCTACTTCTCTATTTGGCCATTTCTCTAGCTGTTTCCCCTAACACTAATGGCAAGATCCTTTCTGCCTTCAGCTGTTTTTATACAAAGCCATATAGATTGAAGTGCAGCTAGACCCTTTGTTGTGGGCAGTGGGAGCTTCATATAAAGTTTATTAAAGAAGCCTTCCTGTTGAGACAGAGGTTCCTGTTGAGTGCAGAAAGGACCCCTTTGCTCTCTAAACTCCTTCTTAGAAAGGAGGCTGGATATGGCTGGATCCAGTCTTACTCCCAGATTTGTCAACAGTCTAAAGGATTATATATGTGTAATCGAACTTTGTCCTGCAAGATTAAGGACGGCAAAACATATATATTTATATAAGTATATGTAATTTATCATTATAATAATTAGACTAAAGGATCTTAATCAGAACAATTTACTACATAGAGGAGCTATAGCAGCTATTATAGTGTATTGCAAACCAATGCTGAAGCAATTATATTAAAGTACGTGTATTAAAGCTAGCAAAAATTGTTAAGTAGAGATTGATGTTACACACATCAATGACTGGGCAAATCTCTTTTGCTCAGCCTGGAGAAGTAACCTTGAGGGACATTTCCACTTATGGGAGGAACCTCAACACATACGCTCTAAGAATGAATGTCTTAGAAGACTCTGCTGCTAAAATTCAGGACTGGAATTTTATTGTATAGAGTAACTGACTGTCAGTCATATGTCTCCAGGCCAGCTGTGCCAGTTCAGCAGCTTCAGATAAGTTGTTGGAAGTATCACTTGTTTATTCCTTTATCTGGGTACTTTACCAGTCCTACCACATCTTCATCTCACTATCAGAATGCTTAATTTTGGGGTTGATGAATCAAACTGGTTTCAGCTTTATTCAACACCAAAAGCATTTTGATGCCCCTTTCTTCATTTACCACTGGTGGCTTTGCAAATAGGACATTGCTCGAGTTTTTTTACCCATTCCAGGCAGAGCATCCTGCAAGTGCATATTAGAGGAAGAGTTACTAGCACATTTTGGACAGGAGCGGCTAAAGTGGGAGAAGAATGCAAGATGCTGAAGGCAGTTCTTGTAACTGAGTATGCTCATAGTGAGTGGTAGATTTGAGCTATTCCATGCACAGCTGCTTGCATGATATGCTGAATACTTTCAGGGGCCTCAGTTCTGAGAGATTCATTTTGACAGGAATAGTAGCCAGCCAGCAGCTAGAGAAGGACTCCAAAGCTGAAGGGGAATGGAGAGCTGAGAGTATCTGCAGCACAGGATGAGTAGTGTTCTCATTGTCTGGGCACAGTCCAATCACACCTGAGCTGGATTACCACAGGAGAGTGGTAATAGCAACAGAGTTTATGGAGAGATCATGGAGCAAAAGCAAGGCAACAAGCCAGAACACCAGTGTGGGGGTGGGAGGTAACACCTATAGGATAGAGCAACCTGAGGCTAAATGAATCTTCTCAGGCCACAGGCAGGGCTTGTGAGTGGACTCTTACCAGGATCATAACAGCCTCTTGGTGCACTAGACCATGACGTTGAGCTTTGTAACTGATCAAACCTGAATGGAGCTCTTAAAAGCCATAACTTGGCAGGCCATACTTTGCAGTGAATACCTAATTACAGGGTGTAATAACCAGATGAAGATTGTACTGATTTGTCATGTTTAAGGTGTGCTCAGTTAAAAAGGTTCTGATAGTTTCAGCAGCCTTTGGTAGGCATTTAGTCTCTTGTAAAAATTATATCTTACTGTTGTGATAAGAAATAGGCTTATGACCCTTCTCATTTTTTTTTTTTATTTGGTCTAGTGCATCTATCTTCATATGCAAGACAAGGATGAGCAAGCTTGTGTTAAGCTCTGAGCAAATGCTGAAGGCCAGTATTGTCCCTTTAGTGCATACTGGTAATAGTGGAAGATCTTGTTAAAGCCAACTCGTTCTTGCATGCAACTACAGGATTGAACATTGTGTACTCCGGAAGATCTGCATGAGTGCCTAAAGCTCCACCCTTTAAATCATGTGAAAGATTGTATCACAGTGAGACACTGGAAGTTGCCCAGAGAGCCTGTGGATATCCTGAACTGCTGAGAGCCACCATGGATGGGGCTCTGAGTAACCTGGTCTTAGCAGGACGTGTGCCTGCCCATTGCAGGGAAGTTGGACTAAGTCATCTCTAAGTTCCCTTCCAACCCAAACCATTATATGGTTCTATGTTTCATCTTGATTCTTGGCACTTTTCTACTAACCAAAAGAAAAAAAAAAAAAAAAAGCCTGTATAATCAACTACTTGGCAATAAAAAACTATAAATCTTCACAGGGGTTATATGCCTTTAACTGTATTACCCAATCTCTAATTTTTCGTGCAATTAAATGAAAAGAAAAATAAAAAAACACAGGCATGAGAGAGTGTGAAAATTACTTAGCTAAAGTCTGTGACTTCTCAAGTAAAATAACAGCCTGAAATCAATGGGGCAACACACAAGTGTGAGGGTATAGCTTACATAGCCTTTCTTGAGTGCATGTTGAGACTTTCAGTGGCAAGGAGGTGTTCAGGGAACGCTCAGTGAGAAAAGTGTAAATGTTTTCTGCTAACAGTATGCTATATATTATAATAATGTCAGGATCAATTATCCTGGAACAGTTAAAATCTCAGTATATTAAAGAAAAAGATCAAAGTTCTTTTCCTGCTAAGTTTGCCTCTGCATGACTTGATAGCCTGCTACTGAAGGAGGTAAAAAGACAGTGATAATACAAACCTCATTTTCCTCCCCCAAAGTATGAACTGTATTTAACTGATGTGCTTTTTTTCATTTTTTAGCATATAATTAATTGAAATTTCCACTCATGAAAATGTCTTACAGTGTATAGGTAGCAACATGTTATTGTTAGAGAATGCTCACTAATTATCTCTTTTGAACTTCCTGTTTTTAAAGTCTGTATCTAGGTCATTTCTGGGTGCTTCAGTGCTTCACATAATAATTTCCTATTGAAAAAGTGGAACTCAAAGCATACTCTAGATCATAGGTAAATCTAGCAAGTAGCAAGTAAAGATTGTGCCAGCATCAAGTTAGGTCAATGAAAGTTTACCCTAAAGTCTCACTTTGGCTTCTAAGTAATTGTAATTGGAAAACTCTGCTAATTTGATACTTCTGTTCTCTGAAAAGAAGGTTGATGCTGTAGAATAGAAAATGAAGCTCAAGAACTTTCTTTTCTGTGAAAAAGTGTAGAAAGGAACTGACTTATGTGGACATATTCAAAAGCTGTCTGGGCACAAGCCTAAGTAACATGCTTTAACTAAATGACCTCCAGTGGTCTGTTCTAACCTTAGTGGAATGGTGCTTTTTCTTATGTTTTACCTGAATCAATCTATTTGTATTTTTGTCATATAATAGAGACCTGCACCCATAATATCCACAAAGTTAGCAGTTAAGACCTATGAATAGAATTATATCCAAATAATTTAAGTCTCTAGAGCAATTGAAGTCTTTAGGCACTACCCAGAATGTAAGTGACCACACATAGGTCAAGCTTGTATGACAAATGAAATTATTTGATATCCAACTGGGTTCACTGGGATTCTTCAAATACATCTATATTAAGAGTAAAATTTCATGGATATGTTTAAAAAATAGGTATATGCTATATACAGTAGCAAAACAGAAACATCCCACAGAACTCAGGTTATTTAATCTTGCTCCATTTTGTTCATACATATCTTTTAACATTAAAAAATTAGATGAAGGCTACTGCATAGCTCTTCATATCTTTTTTGGTAGTATTCTGGCTTTCAAAAGTTTGTAGAATCTTTAGATGAAGTTTTAGAATATAAAACAAAAAGAAATAACTATAGTTTCCTGACCCTCAGCTGTGATGAGGAAAGAGTAAAAGCGTCTCATTTTCTGGAATAATTCACGAGAAACAGATTTTAGAAAGCCACAATGGGCTAGATACTTAAGAGTTGTTCTGAATAATTTTAAAAATTTCACACTTCCTTGGATTCTAGTTTAGGATTTTTTCTTGTCTGTTATGCCACAGAAGCAGCTTTTGATGGTTTAATCCTACTTTATTCCAGATACTTAAAATTTTCTGAAATTTTCTGCTTGGAACTTTTGGGTGCTTTAGACCTTGACTGTCAGAGTAGCTTCAGTTTGTGTAATGTGGGTATGCTTCTGTTAAAAGTTCATTTAGCCAAATGACCCTGAGGCTTTTTTCATTGCTTTTCATTCAGTACCATCTGCACTATCACTGACATTAATAAAGTCAATGTACTACATTTCTTTATTCTGACTTTCCACCTGCAGCCAAGAAGGGTCATTTCAGATAATAAGAGTAGCTCATCTTTATTCTGGTGTTTAAAATGTAAGAGATGTTACAGATCCTTCATTTAATTAATTCACTGACCTTCAAACATAATAATTTATTTTGTCACATGTTAATTAGTTTTCCACAACAAAGACAAACTAAGTATATGGTTGTAGTATTTGTGTGACTATTTAAAACTAATTAAGCTGTTGCAGAAGAGCGACACCATACATTGCAATCAGAACTGGGGAATCAAAACACAATTGGATACTGAGAGTCTAGACTGTAATAAATACTTGTTTTGTGACTCAGAGCTGCAGTGACTGTAATGTCTGAAGACTTTTAGTTAGAGGATGAAATGCACTCTTCATTTCATAGAAAAAAAAAGACATGGAAACACATAAAGGTAAAACCCCAGCATTTGAATAATGCTGCCCTCTTAGTGAATCGTGATGTAAACCTTTCAGCATGCTGTGACCTACTAACACCAGTTTCAAAAATTTCAAATCAACTTACTCAATACCTACATTTCATCCAAAACCATAAAAAACTTTAAATATCAATTATAGAACAAAATTAACTCTGATAAATTTCTTTCTTGATGGTTATATGTAAACAAATATAAATATTCTTAGGGTTATTGCAGTACAATTTTTCTTCCCCCAGTAGCTACAAGGGTCATGAACAACCAAAAATGGTGTTATTGCAAAGTACTATAACATCCAAAATATCTTCACTATTTCCTCTGCCTAAAACAGAGCGTAAATTCTTCAAGAATCGGGGATGTCTTTACTGGGTTTATTACTGTATCTCACTTATGTAGCTCAACTATCAGAATGTCCCCTTTTAATAGATCATTTAGCTTCTGACATCACTATCATAGTCACTTTCTGCTGACAACTCTTCTGATTTTACTAGAGTTGTTTTCAGAAGCACAGTTACTGGTTAGTGGAAAGGAAGGTGGAAGTTACATGGCACTAATAATTGTTACTAATTTTCAGTGAGCCCTTAGATCTGATTTCTGTTTGACAGGAAATTCTCTGAAATACTTTCTTTAAATCAGCACAATATTGAGAAAACTTTATTAAAATTCTATGTAGGAATTTGTGTTTAGTCAGCTTCCTACTGGGGCATTAACACCAGAGAGTTTGATTTCTTTAGATACTGTTTAGATAATTTTTCTTTGCAGCATAATTACTAGAGCAGCACTGTAATGGTCACAGAACCCAAAAGCTCCCAGACCTGAAACACTACCAAATTACTGTGAAGAACCTAAACTAAACTGGTGATATGAGTTTGATAGAGGTTCTTCCTCCTTTAGACTTGGTTTTGCCAATCAATTCATATTATCTGTAGAGAAAATAAGGGACTATGGTATTCATTACTTCTGCTCTCTCTTGTTATATTAAATACCGAAGACTTAAATGGAAGTTGAAGGATATTTTTTAATACTCTTAAATAACAGTAAAGTAATGATAATTTTCATTCCCATAGCTTTGAAATGTAAAGATAATTATTTCCCCAGTTCTCTGTAGAATAGGCATGTATCATTAGCCTTCGAGTACGGTGAAGTACAGCAAGGTTAAACAAATTTTTCAGAACTAGAAAAAAATAAGGAAAACCAAGAATAGCAGTCTAATTTCTTGTCATCTTGTTCTGTTCTGTTTTCACAAGATCAGCCTTTATTAAGTTGTCATCTGAAGCACCTTTAACAGGTTATTCCCATGAAGAATTTAAATTAGAGGCTTTGAAAGTTTATTTAGGAAATTAACTACCAAGACAGGGAATACAAAAAGCATTGAACTGCTGGTGAGTTTTGTCAAGTGTACACAATTAAAAGTCCCTGTCATTCTGCTTTCTTGGATGCTAATTTCTTTTGGGTTTTCTTTTCATGGCTGAAGTGCTCACCAAAACAAAATCAAAAATGTCATTATATAGGAGAAATGCCTAGGTTGTGGTACTCCTGGGTTCCCTGAAGCAGAACAAGTTTCCTGCTGTTGTAGGGAACCCGAAATACTGGTATCGTCCTCTGGTAGCTTTTGCACTACAAGTCTTACATTTTTCTCAAGGAAGGAGAGTGATCTCTGATTTATGGCATGCAGGGACAGAGCTCTTGGCTTTTCTTTGGGCCTGCTTTTACTTGCTTATGTCTGATTATGGGGAGTTGAGCAAAACAGGGACACCCAGCATTTATGTTCCTTTATTCTTCGATATATTTTATCAGATTTTGTAGACTTCAAGGTGAAATTGCTAGAAGTGAAACAGTCTCCTGGCAAAATTGTATCACAGATGTCCAGTCTAGGCAGCTTTACAAGAAAAATAAGTCTAACAGTGTTTTGGTTGGTTGTTTAAAGCAGCTTTAATATTAAGCTGTATAGCCAGTATACCAAATAAGGCTCTTGAAGTGAGTTAAAAACTACAGTCCTGACATTTCTATTTAGATTTTTCTTTAGGGAGATCACATTTGGATGAGTTCAAAAGCTGTTTCCATGAGTTTTTGCAATTTTCTTCTACAGCAAAATTTAGCTGTTTTCACCAGGCATCACTGCAAGTTGCCAGGAAAGTGTCAGAATTCTTCTCAGTAAATCGGTTTCTACAAATTTGTCCCAGGTAAAAAAAACAAAGAAAATGAGTCTTATGACTAAAAGAAAAAAGAGTAACAAATCTAGTGATGGGGAAAGAAAAATAATGTTCTTGCTAAAGGCTATTTAATTTTATCTTTGTAAATTTTTTAAGACTATTGTTTATATTCTTGTAGGGAGCTCTCCTGTTTACTGATCTATTCATTGGTAAGAAAAAATGCTTTACAACCTTAAAAATAGTTCTTGATAGATGAGGATAATAAAAAGGTTGCTATACTCTATGAAAGATAATTTCTTCTGTAACAAAATGTTTTCCTCCCATATTCTTACTGCCTGTTTTTCACCTCATAGGTTAGCAAGCTTCTAGTCCATTCTTAAATAAGTCTGTCCAGTTGCACCTTGAACCCTGAAAACAATAGTACAAAATCAATTCTTTCTTCAAGCCCCAAATACCACTAGTGAGGCACACCAGAGTGGAGCCCACCTTACCATGGTGGAAAGCAGGGTCAGAGCTGCCTCCCTACAGAGCTTCATTCCTACACTGGCTCCCCAGAGTGGCAACACTGAGGAATATTTTGATTAAATGCTAGAGTAATTCAGATAAGACTTGAAAATAAAATCTTTTTTTAACTTGTTTTTTCATGAGAGACTGTGTCATGGTAGTTCCATTTTAGGACTGTAAACAAGTAGTGCTGTTCTGGCAGTGGCTCCATATAAGAGTTTTGTTACCAGGCTGTACATCTTACTTGCTGGAGGTCTGAACACTCTACTGTTACAATCCTTGGCACTGTAAGGAGAGGAATGCCTGGTACTTCAGTAAACATGTAAACCGTGCTTGAAACGTCTCCAGGATCTAGTCTGCTGTTCCAAGCAAATGCTGCATTCTTCATCAATAAAGGAATTGTGATGTTGCATTTGCATCTCTCTGTTTGTTGAATAAAGTACACTTGAGTGCATTCTTGATTTGGAAAGAGATGTTTTAAAAGATTTAAGAGAAATCTTGGTACAGACGAAGGAAAGAATTACAAGGTTAGACATTGCTTGGAAAGCATGCATTGTATGAGAACACAATTTAATAAAAGAAAAGAATGGTGCTTTCTATTGGGATTTGTTATATCTAAATCTGACATAACAGACCCGAGTCCAGAGTGTGTTGCAATCACTCTGCTGCTGGACTGTCTTCTGTCAGACTTCATGTTGGGGTTTTTTGTAAACTTATGTGGTAGTCTTTTCATTTTCCATTAATGCACAAGCTCAGAACTTGCAGTTTTTAGAGCTAGTCAGGCCTCTTGTCCAGGGACTTAATGAAGGTCACTCCGGATCTGTGTCTATAAGGCACATGAAAATGTGTCACAGAAGAAATATGTAGACATTTCTGTTCATTTAGAAAAGGATTGTGTCTGCAAGCATTATGCCATTAGTTTTCTTTCTGAGATGTTTTCTAAGTAGAGAAATGTCAAAAGGCAAAACCCTGAGGGAACCATTGTGCGATGATTTCTTTTATATTTAAAGATAGTGTTCAGGAGAAGCAGTACACTTGTTAAAAGGGTAGGTGTTTTAATCTGAAGTGAAAAATGGAAGGCATTCTGTAAAAGACTTGAAAACAAATTCATCACTTCACACATTAGGCTATCTAGAGATGAAATTTTGGCACAGTGTTTGAGGATAAATGGCATGTCTTTTTGATCAAAGATTTTGGAGATTAGCTGAATATTAAATATGTAAATATACTCGCCTCTAACAGGTATGTAATTGGCAAGAATGATCAGAGTATCCTTTCAAATCTCTAGACAGATACTAAGTATGTATTTTCCCACGTTCAAAATTTTACTCTTTTTTTTTTTTTTTCTTTTTATAAGAGCCTCTTCATCTGCTCTTCTTCAGGAAAAGGATCATGCTGACAAAGAAGACTTCTTTTGAAAAGCTTAAAGAGGAGCATTTGCTATGAAATATTGATCCTTTGGAAGCAGCTGATAGTGGCAAAGCCCACTCCATCACTTAGGAGTCTGACAACCCTGGAAACAGGCTGGCCAAACTGTCTGAATCTGATTTCTGCATTGCTTACATCCCTGTGCTAGCAGCTGATATCATAGTATTAGCCTTCTTTAGTCCTCATGTAACCTCTTGAAACTTATATGGGCTCCATGCTCTGAGATTACCTGCCAAATATTTAAAAAAAGAATCATCATCACCTCTCTCTTTCTTTTCATTTTCCACCTGGGGAGAAAATAGCTTGATTAGTTTGGGTGATGATAGGAAGCTGGAGGAAATCCAATCATGATTTTTCAATCTGAAGGGTTTATTTCCTTTCATTTCATTCATTTCCATTCATCTGAAGGTAATGAGGTTATGCAGGTCTGATTTCAAAGGACACAATTTTGAAATGATGTGTTTTGCTTAGGTACATTATAGCTTTAAATTGGTGATTTTGATGAAGTTGCATAAACTAGAGCATAATGCAGTTTCTCCCCCCTCCCCGAGATATGGTGGCTCAGCAGTGAAGACACGCAGTGGTTTATTGGGATTTTTTCTCTCTCCCTACTAAAGCATACAAGAACAGATCTGCTGAGTAGGAAGTGCTATTTTTACAAATCACTTTTCAAACCAGAGCCTCACTGTAGACATTTTGAAGACACTAAACTAAGCATTCTAGCAGTCACTACTCCTCCAGCTGCAAAGATGCATATTAGAAGCTTCAGTGTAGGTCATTTAATAATTTAGTAGTCTCCTCTTTATCTATTTTGTTGTCAACTAGCTGAAGTATTTCCCAGTAAGTGTTCTTCACATTTCTGGGGTTAACCATCCAGAAATTCCTTGCTTACATACAAACCGCTTATGATTTAAAAAAAAATTTTTGAAATCAAGGTATCTAAAAAATAATGTAAATGTGGTAAATGTAAATTTTGCTTTCAAAATGCTTTTTAATTTACTGGGATTCATTGTGATAACATCTGAGCATCTAATTTATTTTCATAATCAGTCCTTTGAGACAGAGAAATGTTATTGTTATCCGCATCATGCAGATGAGAAGTGTTTTGCTGAAAGCTGTCCAGGGCCTGCATAAAAGAGAAGGGAGATAAAACCATCTTTCATATTTCAATCTAAATTGTTCAAATGCTAATGAAATAGCAAACATGATTAAGGTGCTTGTTTACAAGTTGTTGCAGAGGCGTCTCTTCCTTGACCATGCAACTTCCATCCTCTCACTCTTTTTGACTCCCTCCAGCTGCTGCCATTGATCTGTCCTTTTTATTCTTTGCACCAGTGATAAGGACAACAGATTTTCCCCCTTTTGATTGAGCCTAATTTTTTCTTTTTTCCAGGTTTTGCTGTAATCTGGGATGACTCTTAGCAACTCCTTTCTATCATTTCCAAAAAGAAAAAAACTAACCCAACTCTTATATGACAGACAAAACAAAGCCACCCCAAACACAATCAGAAATCATATATCCAGTAAGCATGTAGTAACCATTCAAAACATTTGTTGAAAGCCAATCTTTTGGCTAGAGAGCGTAACTTTCCAGCTAGTTAATTACTAGGTTAAGATATGGATGCATCTATAATCTTTCTTTTTAATTTCTGCAGAAGTTTTTACATAAGAACATCTGGCTCACTTGAGGCAATTAAACCATTTTGCATCCCAGCTGGGTTAGCCTGTGTGATAAATAACCTGGAATTATTGAAAAACAAAAAAAAAAGTCACCAAAGTAGTAAGAAATAAAAGGTATTTTGAAAGTTTTCTGCCAACCATTCTTTCCAACATGAAACAGAGGAGGGTTTTTATAATTCCTGAGAACAGTCTCCTTGACTTTGATAGCTCAAATTTCAGAGCACCTGCGTAAGTTTTTATAGCACCATAGCACGGGATTACAGGGCCCATATCCAGAAATGGGCTTTGAGCCAGTTCTAGTTCAGTGACTAATGGGTAGAAATCAGTGTGCTTAAACTCAAAGCACTTTTTATTTGTGTTAGAGACTTTCACAACTCAAATACTGTCCTTATTAGCCTTAGAGTTGGAATTAATATTGCCCCATAGTTTCTAGTTAATATATATTCTGCCTATCAGAACATCTGTTTTTCAGGAAAATTAGCCTTTGCTTCCTAGTATAGTCCTTCCTGTTCATAGAGCAGCCTAGATGATGCTGAAAGTTGAGATCATTTTAGGTTTAGCTGGACAAGGACTTCTCTCATCTGTGACCAACAAAGTGTTTTGCTGAGTTCTGAAACAACCAGAAGGAAAATGTACAGAAAGTGTCAGTGAGTCATTTGTATACAGGCCTCTGGGCATTTATCCTTCCCTTGGAAGGGCATTTTTCCTCTGATCCACTGGAGCAGAATGAAATTATATTTTAATTTTAGGACTGGACTTACATGTAAATGTTGTACTTTCAAATTTTAGAATTCTGATATAGACATTATTAGTAAGGTAGTAATTGACTATGCCAGTATTCAAGTAAGGAAGTGAATTCTCACTGGATGAACAGGCAAGTGAGTGCATCCTACCCTGCAATGATGTTCTGAAAATCACTTTGAAAATGAGCCAATGGGCTTCTGCTATCCAAGGAATAGATTTCAGTCACTGCACACCTTTGCCTTGTAAACAGACGAATAATTATTATGTTATGTTTACATTCTGACATCTCATGCAAGGTACTTATCTACAAACCTGAAAACTGGATACTTTGTATAATGTGAAGATCACTGGCTGCTATATTTTTTACATCCTTGTGTAAAAATAAGTGTGCTGAAAAAAATACTTTCCATTCTTACTATTTGATGACTTACCCACATTTTAGACATTTTCTTACATAAAAGTTTAATCAATAACTTCAAGGATAATTCAGTATTTTTGTAAAAAGAAATATATTATTTTTCATAGTCTATTCAATATTCTTTCCCGTATTTCAGAAATATAAATAATTCCAAACTTTATCTGATATGTTGAGTTAAAAAAAAAAGATTGTTTACTCATATTTTTTTAAGAACATTCTAGAAAGTTGCTAATATGCTGCACTGAAGAAGTGGCTATTAGAGTATCTGGTAACACATAAAACATATAATTTTGCATTGATATATTAGTATGTGAACTCTCCTGTTGTATTGCTTTCCCCGAAGACCTTATTTCTGTTCTGAAGAACAGAAATGCAGTAATATTCCAAAGTGGCAAGAAATTACTTGGTAAAAGAATTTGTGAGATAACTTAGTTTTGAATCTGGAGATGGGCAATAAAGTTGTTTTCATGTGTGAAGCAAAGGGATCATTACAAGTGCTGCTAAAATTATCAGACTTTAAAAAAAAATGCAAATATTAAGTCAATTACAATGAAAAGCTGCACAGAAGTATGAGAAATGCTGTTTTCTTTTTCTTTTCCTGTCATTTTCTTTTAGTTTTAGTGACAGCATTCATTTTGCTTGATTTATAGAAAATTAAAATTTATAGAAATCCATTTAGAGGCTGTCTACACGTTAAGTTCTTTGAGATGGAAAAAATGTTCAGACTAATACAAGATTGCACACTTGTAAAATGAAAGCATATTTTTCCAATAAAAAATTTAAAGGACAAATGTACTTCCAGCTGTGCCATATTTCTGTAACTAATAATATGCAAAAGGCTTGCTCCTCAGCTGATAGAATTCAGTATTACTTGTCACTAGTAAGGCAAAATCCACATAAACACATGGCTCACTAACTAGAAAAGTTCTGCAGTGTGTTACCTAAACTTTAGGAGAAATGAAACCTAAAACTATGCAATTAATATCTGAAAAATCAACATGCTCTTAAATTTTTCCACATATGAATTTGTTGTGAAGGGAAAATATGTCTTCAATTCTAATAGTTTTGTTTTCTTCTTTGTTTAGAAGTGAGAACTAATTAATTTCCCAGTAAAGGAGCTACTGGAATGAAAGAGCAGTTGAGAAATACCTGATGGATGCTGCACTTGGGATAGTTCAGTTTGTAGCAGGATTTTGATGAGTAATATGAAATGTCCAATATCCTAAGAAGAGTAGAGGAATTTGCCCTTGCTTTCGAATTGTTTACCGATTTGCGTTTTCCTGAGGCATGGAATGCCCTCTGGTGGAGCACAAGCTTTATGGCAAGTTAAAGTACTGGAAAAATGGGAATTAACAGTTGAGTGTGCAGCCTCTCCTCCATTCTGATTTTTAGCTCAGTGACAGAGCTTTTCCAGCCATCTGCAGTTGTGACAACTTTGGGCAAGTGGCTGAAGTTAGCAGTGAGACTTTATTCGGAGCTGCAGCCTTGCCAAGAGTGAGTGACACTGCCCTTGGAATAGGTAAGAATCCTGCCAATGCTGAAGCAGAATTAAAGTCACATTGTGCTCTGAATTGCTCTACCATAGGACTAGAAATAAAACACTGTCTTACTGAGAATTTAGTCCTGTGTATCTTTATTGCGCACAGAGGACTGTATAGCAAAGAAAGAATTTATCTTTGCAATATGCACAGAGGCTGTCTTTAGCATTTTTGCCAAGTTCATCTCAACCTGGAGCATAGAAATTGAACAGTTGCTGTCAGACATAAGAAATTTAAAAATTATTTTCTAAATTGTATTAATGCTTTATACACTGGTACATTTTGTTAAAATCACCTGTTGTGAATCAGTCTTTTTTTAGCACAGTTATTGGTATCAGATGGTGAAAATATTTCTTTACCCTAACAGGGAAACACATGGAAAGAAGAGAAATCTAGCTTGTGTTTGTGTGAAGATTTCCATTTTTTAGGAGATGAAAAAATGATTGAAAAGATGATGAATATAGAATGGATATAGACAATCTCTTCCCCTATCCTCCCCTCCTCCCTAGTCCTATCTACCTGGTGCTGTCTTTCTTTGAAAAACTGTAAGTAGAAATAGTAATGGAAAAAGTAAAGAAAAATATATTTAGTGGTAACTGGAAATGGACTTCAAGCGACAAGTAAAGGTACTATCTCAGGCTGTTTTATTTCTTCAGTGTTCCAAAAGACAATAGGTTTTTTGCTCTGTGTATCAGAAGGATAATAGAGACATACATGCTAGAAAAATAGATACTTTTTCTTGGCCTGAGTTGTTAAATAAGGAGGTTTTATATAGCTTTATAAATCAACTGGCTTTCTAAAGGAGAAATCACTTTCCTATGGCAAAGACCCTCAACCTTCAAAGTTTTTAACCTTTATACCCAAGGAAAAACAAAGTATTAGCAAGACATATAAAGAGGAGGAAAAAGAGCCCCCAACATTTCTAACTTAAAGTTTCAGCAGGAAGGAAAGAAGCAGGGATGTATAAGGCTTTTTAAAAATTCAGACATTCTGTTTTGTTCCACTCCAGCTGTATTTAAATACTACTGCTGCTGAAAGGTGTTGAGATTATTCAACATAAACTAATCTAGACATTAAAGAAATTTTTGCCTTTGGTTAGATTGCTAGTGACAGTGTTGTGGGTTGCAAAGGGCTGATTGTGAAATCAAGCAAACAACAATAATTCAGAAAGTTCATTTTGACATGACAGAGCTGACTGGAGGCTCATTATAAATACCAGTTCCATATAAAGAAAGGCAGAAGGGAATTTACTTCAGTGTTTTTATTGCTGGAGGTGACAGACACACACACATGAAGTGAAAATCAACAATGAATACATAAAAGCAACTTTGCTTTGTAAAAGCTTAAGCTTGTTTCACTCACAATTTTGATTTAAAATTGTTTAAAAACCCCACAACATTCAGTTTACTTCAACTTTTACATTCCTTTGACTGAATACTGTTCCATGTATTCAGGGAACAATCTTATTTCATGGCTTCTGTTACCCTGCTCATGTCTTTTAAGATCTCTCAAAGAAATTCCTGTGAAACTCCTATTCTGTCATTTAACCTGTTATATATCCACTGGCTGAGAAAGCTAAGGTCCATTTTTAAGTGCCTGACTGTACTTCAATTTTTAAAAACCTTAAGATAGCTCTTTGCCAGAGCACTAAGTGTAGGTAACTTGCCCTTTGCTGCACATCTTTAGGTATTTTAGAGGGGGCACAAGTTCAATCTGACTGCTCTGAGTAAAAACTGCATAGCCCATAAGATGAAGACAAGACAGATAGTGTACAGTCCCAGAGCCAACACAAGATCTTACTGCATGTTCTCTACACGTGACAACTGAATAGTTATTCTTCTTACTCAACGCTGGCACAGTAACACTGGATGATGCTTTCTTCCTTCTGAATGCCTTCAGTGATTTTGTAAATGTATAAACATCAACTAAAAATGGACTGAATGATCCATTTAGCACATTCCCAAGCCATTAACTCTGGTTATTTGTGGGGATGAAAACAGGAGGAACTAGAACTTTCTGCCTGGAAAGTGTAAAACATCCCAAGAGATTTATTTGAAAGTGTTCACTATTACTTATGGCAGGCAAGAGGCCCCAGAAATCAAAGGCATGTCTTCCAGAGTTATATGGATGCCATTTGGCATGACAATTAGAACAGAATCTGAAAAGTCAGGAAGTTACTGGGATAACAGAACAATGACAGATTGATGGTATGGTAAATCCCTTAGTCAAAGGCAGTCTTAATAAGCCCTGAAGAGACCAACTCAGAAAAGGTTAGGGGAAACAAACTCATGGCACACATTACATTTCAAATGAGTAATTATCATGTGGATTCTATTTTGTGGCTTACCAGCTTCTCCGATTTGGAGCAGAGCATTTATTTTTTAAAAAAGCTGGTTGAATTTATAGGGCATTCTGCCCCTGGATAATTTTATTGACAACAGGTATGCAGTTAAATCTGGAGTTTCTCAGACAGTACTGTATTGATTACCTTACACCTTACATTGTATATTCCTTAAATATCAAATCACCTAGAGTACATTAAGGAGTAAACTAGCTTTTAATTGAGTGCCTTTTTATTATACTAGGTGGTTTGGATTAGTGGCACATCAGCGCGTTCCTCTATTAGTGTGCTTCCGTAATAACTAGAGGAAGGGAAGCTGAGGCCTTAAAAAAAAAAAAAAAGTAAATCAGTTTAGATAGCTATTCACTCTACAGAGAACTTCATTGACTAAAATATGAGTAAGTTAATGGAGTGAGGTCAGACACTCATATAACAATAGGTGCTTGTTTAAAAGTAAGCGGTGTGCAAATTGAATTTGTGATACAAAGAGAAACAAGGTGAAATTTCCCTGGACAAGAACCAAAAAGAAGGGAAAAATGCCCACAGATAAAAATCAAATTTATCTTAAAACAGATTCATGTCAACCAGACCAAAAGTGATAAACAGAACTACATATGGTGCTTTACATGGTGAGTTGTACTTCAATTACAAAATCTGAAGTGTAGGAAGGCAATATTCATGTCAAAAATTTATTATTTTAATTGCTACCCAAGTCCTACCCTTTTCCCCAGCCATGTTTGTTTTCTCTTTTTCATCTCATTTTTCTGACCTATCTCATCTCATATTCTGTGGGAAGCAATGACTTTTGCTTGCAGGGCTCAGTTCATCCCAAGAGGAGAGAAGACACAAGAATTACCAATACGTTAATCAAGGTATTGATCTGAAAGTGATCTGCAAGGGGATGTGTTTTAGCCAGGATTTCAGTTTATGTAGCATCCTCAGACCAATGTTATACTCATGTGCCACCTTTTCTACCTAGGAGCTCAATAAAGGTGCGATAAGGGTTCTCTGTCTGTCTTTCAGGGCTGAAGTTTCTTCTTCAGCCACTAACTGTACTAGGTCCCAGCAGGTGACAGGATGGAGGAGGAAGATGAATCATTTGGATTCTGCTGCCATGGGCTGACTTATCTCTGACTTATCTGTGAAACAACTGATGTGTCCTGTCAGAGATGTAGCCAGCAGCCCCCGCTGCGGGCGCTTCCTCACACGGGGCCTCTGCCTCCTCCACCTCCTGCCAGCATCAGCTCTGTCAGTGTGCAGTCCCGCTCTCCCTCAGCTGATTATTGGTAAAATGATTAAGGATGCATTAATCCCCAGAGAATTTGCTTATGTAGTTCATCATATTGCAAATTATTTTTAGTTTCTCTTAGTTGCTTCTGGGTTGTGGACACTGCTGAAGGCCTAGGCACATTTTAGCAGGCCTTTTTCTCAAGTATTTTCTCAGGCCATGAAACTTTCCCAGCTCCAGCCAGGATTTTTCCCAGGCTGGAGACTTTTTCTCTATTGTAAACATAAGACAAGGAATCATAACAGAGATAAACACCTGCAAGGTCCATGAGAAAGTCAAGAAGGAGAGGTGAATCCTTCTCTGACCAATGATTTGTCTGTAATTTGCTTTGCACTAGATGCTTTATTTAAGGCAATGGTTTCTTTCAATAAATTTCTCTTTCTTGTTCTTTTTTGCACCAATTAAGAGAGTGTCTTGTTGCTTTTTTTTCACTGCTCCATAATCTTTCTCCACGGCAATACTGGGTAGATCAATCACAAAAGCAGAACTGCAAAACTAACTGCTCCACTTGTGCTTCTTTATTGTTTCTCATCTGCTTGGCCCTGTGTAAACAACACATGCTGGTGAACATATGGCTCAGGCAGAGTGAGACTAGAAGGTGGGACAACACCCCAGCACAGCAAAGTACTGTGTCCTCTGGAATCATCATAGAACCATAGAATGGTTTGGGTTGGAAGGAACCTTAAAGATCATCTACTCCCAACCCCCTGCCACTTTCCAAAAGATCGGGTTGCTCACAGCCCTGTCCAGCCCAGTCCTGAAGATTTTCATAGATGGAGCATCAGCAGCTTCTCTGGGCAACTTGTTCCAATGCCTCACCACCCTCACAGTAGAGAATTTATTCCTGATACCTCACCTAAACCTATTTGCAGTTTAAAGCTGTTGTCCCTTCTCCTGTCACTCCATTGTCCTTTTAAGAAGTGTCTCTCTATTTTTCTTGCATAGCCCCTGTAGGTACTGAAGGGCCACAATCATCTCTCAGGATCTTATTGAGCCTCAGAAGAACAAAACTCCTAACTAATTTACCAACAGTCATAAAACCTTTTATTTTCAATAAAATTATTTACCTTTTTTTGTTTGTTTGTTTGTTTTGTTAGAAAAGTTAACAAGTAGTACAGATAATAGACTCGGACTCCTACCTGGCACGATTTTACACCCTATGCACAGGCTGGCTCAGAAATTCCATTTTGGTATCTTAGTCCTGTACAAGCTTCCCCTGATACCCCAGCAGTCCCAATGATTCTGTCATGTATTGGCTTGGAAGCTGTGCCCTGACACCTCTTTGCTCCAATCACACTATGTGCAAGGCATCAGTGAACACCTGACAAAAACACAAAAATCACACTGATACTTTTTCAGCCAGATCAGCAGGCTGGAGATCCTAGCTTCATTACAGGACCACTAGGTGGCATTTAGTAGCCCTGTTTTAGATGTTTAATATATTTGATTTCTTTGTTGCTTTAGATACAAACTTGATGAATGGCAAATTGAACAGCATTCTGGAAAACCTGTACTGGTTGTTCCTGTAAAATATATCAAAGTCTTTCTGCTTATCACACCTCTCAGAGATTCATTAAATTCAGTGAATGCCTCTGAGCACTCAATGAACACCTCCGGCCAGGTGGCAGGAAAGGTAATTGATTATCAAGAAAAAATAAGAGTCCTTCTAGCTCTTTAATAAATACTTAGTGTTGTAGGCTGTATAGGAGCTGTAGCTGTATATGCCATGAGAAGATTGACCTTGTCCACAGCCACAGCTATAGGACCATGACATAACTCTGCATACATAGAAAGTGAATTTCTGGGGCAGCACACCAAAGGCAACAGGAGAGCTCCTGTGGCCTTTGTCTGTATCTGCCGAATCAGTGACCCCACAACACCCTAGCCTTGATAACTGTAGATCAGAGAGATGGTATGAACCATTTTCCTATAAATTCAAAGTTCTTTTTATAATAAACTATTGTATGATTGTTTGGGAGGACTGGATTGCTGCAGAAAGCATTTCACATCTGGAAATTTTAAGACTGGCTTCTGAACAGAGAGAGGAGGTGAACAACCTAAGTATCTGTGTACAGTTATTTTCATTGCAAATACAACATAGTTGATAGAAATTGGTGTGATACCACAAGGTATATACCAAAACACATGCAGAAGCTACATCCAAGAGAAATGTTTTGATTGCATACTTCTTCACATTTAGGATAATGTTTATTTTTTGTCCTCTCATTCAGAGTCTTTATGAATTTTACTTAGCAGTGAAGTGATGCTGAAATTACTGATCCCAGAACTTTTGTGAAAACTATTTATAGTAACGCCCACGGTTAATGATTCAATAAGGAGGCTTACAAAGTATATTTTCCCAGTGATCTCAAGTGACATATCCTAAAAGCAGTGAGCTTTTGATGCGCTGACATTTGTTCCTGGGAAAAAAAAAAAAAAGAGCAATAGCATATTGTAAAATTTCATCCTTCAGATGCTAAAAATAGGAGGAAATGGAAGAAAATAATTGCTTGAAGTCAGAAACCAATATAACAATATGTAGTGCTTCTGTAGCTGCAAAGCAGGCTGACTCAGAAGCTAATGTTTTGGTGGAAAAGGTCAAGAAGAAAATGGTTTATGAGTCTCAGTGATCTTTATATTAAGTGACTCTTAGGTTACCAATTACTGAGCTCCTACCTGATGAAAAAAAATTCACCCAGTCTGTTAAAATCAGGAAATATTTCAAATGAGTGTAACTTAAAGTTGCAGGCTGTGAGGAGGGGGGACCGAAGAGATAACATTGGTTGAAATGTAAAGAAAGGTTTTGTGTGGATTGCTTCAGTCCAGACAAAAAACAGAACAAAGGATGCTTCCAGCTAACACAGTAAGAAGAACCAAATTGATCAATAAATAACTGCTTTAATAATGGAAGATTTATATCAGTTTAGAATTTATTTTCTTCTATGTTTCCTTTCAACTGTGTTTTTCATTTGAAAAGGATCTGAGAAAGGGATTCCTACTTATGGCAGTAATATCTTAGCATTAAAGAGAAATACATGAAATGGGGGAAGGGTAAGGAAGAGAAGGTAGCTGTTTCCAAAGCAGCTAGGAGAAAACAAAACTTAATTATTTTATGTTCAGCTTGGAAACTGCACTAATTTTTATCAATAATAGATATGAAGTGAAAAATAGAAATAAAAATCCCAGGATTTATTGGAGTAACAGGGTTTGAGTGCCATCAATGTTGTGAAGTCTCCCTCACCAGACATGTGCAAGAACCATCTGCACACAATTGTGTGCCACGTGCTCTAGAGTGAGCCTGCTTGAGCAGAGAGGTTGGACCTGATGACCCACTGTCATCCCTTTCAACCTGACCCATTCTGTGATTCTGTGAATACATTAGAAACTGAACAAGACCTTGGATTTCCCAAGTTGTGAGGATTTTTTTTGTTAGCTTGAAACCTGTAAAAGTGGTTCTATTGCTTGTCGTGCAGTGACTAATAAACAACTGCTGCTTTTGTGTTTGCTCCCAGCCCTCAGCCTGTGTTACCTGCTGGAAACCCCAGTGCCATCAGCTGAAGGAGGGCATTTAGTAAAAGGTACTGAAGTACATGAACATGCTAAGGTATGTTTTTTGGTTAATTTAATTAATTTTTTACAACTTTTTGCAAGGTCTGGTAGTGATAAGAGAAGGAGAAATTACTTTAAACTGCAAGAGAGTAGGTTTAGGTTAAGTATTTGGAAAAAAGTCTTTATTATGAGGATGGTGAGACACTGGAACGAGTTGCCCAACTTTTCCCAGAGAATCTGTGGCTACCCCATCCCTGGCAGTGTTCAAGGCCAGGTTGGATGGGGCTCTGAGCAACTTGGTCCAGTGGAAGGTGTCCCTGCCAATGGCAAGGGGGTTGGAACTAGATGATCTTTAAGGTCCCTTCAAAGCCAAATCATTCTAGGATTCTATGATGTCCCACAGTTTTATTGAGCCACAGGTAGAGGAAAATTGAATAGAGGCTGCAAAGCTCCCTGCAAAGGCATTTGTTATTTGACACTGCTTCTTGACATTAAGTAGTAATTAACTACAGTGGCAAAGTCTGGTATTTGAATATCTTCAAAAAAAAAAAAAAAAAAAAAAACAACAACAAAAAAAAACCCAAAAACAAAAAAAAAAAAACCAAAAAAAACCCTCAATTAAAAGCACAAGAAGCATTTTTTCTTGTTTATATCCCACAGGCAAACTTAGAAACTTTATGTTCAGTCATAAGTAGTAGCATTAGGAAACCACCTTCTACATAAAAGTCCTAGAAAATTCTTTCAAAGAGAATTTTTCTTTCTTTCAGAGAGAAAAATTATTTTAGAGTGCTACAAAGAGTATTCAAAAAATAAACATTTTCTTTGACCTTAAGAAAGACTATGGAGATTTTATTTTCATCAGATAGGTGGATTTTGATTCCTGGCAGCCATTTCTTTCTTTATCAACAATTAAAACAATTTCATAATACTTTATTTTTGTCAAATTGATAACTTTCCAAACAGTCTTTTTTTTTCACCTTTAAGCCAAGACAAATTGATGTATGTGGGCATTTTAACACATCAAGCTTTAAAGAACATTTTAAATTTTTTTTTTAACAGGGATTACTGTGTTACTTGTTGCCTATATTAATTTTCTCCTTTAAATCAAAGACAAATAACCAACCAATAACCTCTTCCATTCCATTTTTGAAACTCAAAAAACCCAAACCTCAGATGTACTGTTATCTAAATAACATACTTAAAACCTGAACTGTGAATAGAAATTAAAGGCTATAGAGTAAATTTTCCCTCATTTTTGTGAATTATACCAGTTGTCTTCCTACTTTATAGCTGTCTTTTATCTTCCAGCAGTGACACCCTCATCTGACTTATGATCTCTCCACAGGAAGTCATTGAGTGACACAATAGAGTTAATGAATTGGTCTTTCACCTCCAAAAACCTGATCTAAATGCTAGCCTGAGATAATGAGCATGATGGAGTTCAGTAATGTCAGCAGAGTATTAACTTCTGTTTAAAGGAAGAATGAGCACTGGCAGGAAAATGGATTTTAAGAGAGATTTGGAGCAATTGCACCTGCATGCATTATGGCAACTCCAGCCTTCCTTCATTAGAGTCATATTCACATTATCCCTTTGCTATTTGAATAGAATTTGGCAGAGGTTTGTTTGCAGAGTGTATCATTTATCAGGGATCTTTCTAGATATTTAAGTTCCCTACATTCTAATATCTGAGCACCCCACCTTCAGTACCTGGTGGTTCATTGTCACAATACATGTATACAAAAAATCAGAGAGGATCACTTAACCAGTCAAGGGTAATAAATTTTATCACAGACATACATAATAGCAGTATATTTCAGGGGAAAAAAACTACACTAAAAGAACAAAAAAAAAAAAAAATAACACTACCATCTGGGAATCACTGGGGTAACTGCAGAAGTCAGCAGGACTGACAGTGTTTATCTTTCCACCACAGAAAGGCCAAATGCAGCCTACTTCCCTGCTGCAAGTGGATTACTGGGATCTCCTGGAGGCCTTCAGAGGCAGTCTACAGAACATCTACAGAGGTAACACCTTCACTCATTTTTGGATCCACTCCCTAGCAGCTACATCAAGAAATCAAACAAGAAAAAAAACTCCAAAGCAGCAAATCCCAAAACTCACCACCAGCAAAAATAAGTTCAAAGCAAGTAAAATCTTAAGACAACAGGAGTAGCAGCAGTTATTGCTTCCCCACATTTATCCCCACTGATTTCTTTCCCTGTGTAGTCCTGTGTCTTTGGGGGAGAGACTGATATTCCCTGACTGCTCCTCAAAACTGTCAAGAAGAACAAGACGCTCAGAGTAGCTCTGCTGTTGACCTAGCTGATTTATTTCCCTCACAACAAAGTCCAAGCTTTTTCCTCAAAAAACCAACAGCAACAACAAAACAAAACTGAAACCAACCAAATGAACAAACTCCCCCAAACCTCAACCCATCCTAATCCAAAAAAAAAAAAAAAAAAAAAAACAAAAACATAAATCAGGTATTTGCAAACTAGCCACTTAAATTTTTCAAGGCAGTTGAACCCCGAATACCAAAGGAAGCAAGGATTTTAGAATAGTGACATAGTTGGTACAATCACGTGTACAGAGAAAACACCATCTTTACCTCTTAGCTAAATGAGCTTTACTTTTTCCCGAATGGCAGCAGCATCTGAGTAACTTGTTCCCTGCACAGTCACTGGCTCCTCACCCTCTTAGACTGACATTTATGCACTCACCAGTTCTGTATCTCTTTGTGTTTAGGATTCCAATCCCAGCAAAATATATCTATTACAGCAGACAGACTGTAAACAGTTTACAGGGTGGTATTCTGTTAGCTTAACCATTACCACCCTTTTTACTTTCTTCCTGGTTTTGCTATTGGTTTGGGTTGTTTGTTTGTTTTTCCTTCACAGCTTCTGATTCACCCCTAATTACAGTCCATAAACAGCTTTAATGTAGCTTTGTCCTCCTCTTGTGCTCTCCTGCCTTCCCCTCCACAGCTGCCTTCAGTTCCCACCAAAAGGCTGGTTCAGACCCTCACAGTACACGGCTTTAAATCCAAGTTTATCTGAACCCAGACTATGCCTGTCTCTGATCAAAGGTTAATTTTAAACTTAGGCAGATGTTTGTCCCCAGAGTTTACATAGTTTATGTATTTAGAAGACAAATGTTCTCTTGGCTTTTGTTATTCTATATTAAGCAAGCCAGATTCTCTCTGGGTATGACCGACAGGAAGCAGGCAGTGGTGTTTGTGCTCAGCCAGTGCCAGGGGCCAGCTGAGCCACAGCAAACCTGTGCCTGGAGCCGGGCAGGTCTGTATGTGTGGGTACCTGCTCAGTGCTGGAACTTGCTCCAGGAGGCATGAACAGAGCACTCAGCAGGGCACTGATTGTTAAATGCTGAGTAGGAACCACTGAAGTGCTGAATGAGACACATAGGAAATGTCCTGTGCATCAGGGACTTGATGTCATGTGTGGGACATGCAAGCTTCAAAACCTGCAGAGCCTGACATAAGCACAGCCCAGGAATCACTGCTTTAGAGTGCACATGTGTGGGGGAGAAGAGGAATATAATGATGCTTGGAAAGGAGTGATCTGGTTTTTTCTGCCTGCCAATTCACTCCATTTGTTCTGTGCTCCAGCTGAGAAGGAATCTCTTAGATGTACCAGTACACACTGTCATGGCACATTTGCTCAACTACATTAAGCTTTGTTGTAATTTTGTATCATCTTAGATGTCTTTCTGAAATTTTTCCTTCTTTTTTTTTTTTATTTTTTAGAGGACTTCTATATAAATATATATATTTACATATATATATATATATAGTATATATATAAACATATATATTTTTATATGGGGAGGATATATACATCAGTATATCAGAGATTTGTCAGTTAATTCCTTTCAAACGTGTGTGTCAGATCAGTGGAAAGGAAGTCTCCCTGCCCTGTCCTAGGTTCACACACTGGGTCTTCCTCTGCCCTCTGGAGTTGCCACCTTGCCCAGGAGTTCATGGGCGTGATCAGAGAAGGGAGGATTCACAACTGAAGAACAGGGCAGACAGAAGGATAAATGGAAGATCCAGCAAGGAAATAGCACAGAAAACAGGTATGGGTGGCTCCTGAAGAGAACAACATCAAAATCATAGCCAAAACAGGAGATGAGCTAAAAATCACCTTTCCCTAAGGTTTGAAAGAGAGCAGCGTGGACACTTGGAAAGAAACTGAGTTGTGAGTTTGAAACCCAGACTGGATATGAAGGCTGCCTCTGCTGTGATACTTGGGACTGGAACCCTCAAATTATCTTCTGCCTTCCCTTTTAGTTTTGAATCTTCTTACATATAAAAGTATGCTCTTCTAGCATCTCTTCAGAAATAAACTGGCTTGTAAATAAATAAATAAATAAATAAATAAATAAATAAATATATATATATATATATTAATCCTTATATATATATATAACCCCTTTATTATTCTGAGAGTGGTTACTTCCAAGAAAGAGATTTATACGCTACCTTATGTTGGGGTGTATTCAGGATGAGCATCTAAACAGTTCCAAAATATATCTCCAGCACTTCTTGGTGGCAGTAACTGGAGCCTTTAACTGTGCTCCAGAAGGAGGGAACAGGTTCATGCTCTGCAGCTTCATCCTGCTGCTTGTTTTGCTGAAGTCAGTTGGCTGTAGAAACCGAGCAGACAGCTCAGACACTTAAGAGTGGACTTGTTTATGCCTTCCTTCTCTCTGAGCATTCACATGAGCTTTGTATATTCACAATTGGGTTTACAAATGTAGCTGTCCAGGATACCTCATGTCTGGATATGCTCAGAGCAAAGTAAGAAATGGCAGAGCCACATTTTACATGGTACTGTGGTCAGGTTAATAAATCTTGCAAGCTTTCCAAATAGTATGTCATCTTAAATTTTGTTATGTAGGTTCTTCATCTTCAAAGGTTTGCATCCAGTCAGCTGAAAATATGCAAAGACCAGGCTCATTGTCATCTGCAGAATACCAAGTAATGTACCCTAAAAGAATTTGTATTTGTGCCAAAAGTATGTACCAAAAAAATATTTCCAAGCTTTAGGTTTGTTTTTTATCAAGCTAAGAGAAATGGCTTTGTTTTAAAATCAGCAACCATGTCTATAAAAAGGTATGATACACCAGAAACATTAAAATAGCCTTATAGGAACACACGGTATGTCTCTGGTGATAATCCTAACAGTGTGCCTTGTGCTCATAATTTTATATGCATGGTGGGCTAGCAGAGTTCTGCTTCTTTTGATCATATATATGGTGGAAAATTGACCAGATTAATGTTCTCTTGACAAACTGAGATTTTGGATACTCTGATCAGTGTTTTAATGACCAGTGTAAACATATCCTATCTTTTTAGCTGGCAGTGAAATGGCTCTGAAGCTGTAAAACAGGAATGAAATACAGGCTGTATTTGTAAAATGTTGAGGATAGAAATAAGAGAAAGGCAAGCAGTGATTTTAAAGCATTGGTAGAATGTTTCCTATTACTCAAACCCAACCACAAACCCCAGGAAAATGCATTTTTAATCTCTCTTAAGAAGAGCAGTGTGCCGTGATCGTTAGGGGAGGAAATGTGGCTCAGCAGGTAGCAAAGGTAGCAAAGAACTCTCAGCCACCCAGCATTCAAGGAAAAGGAGGCCATGAAGGGATAGGTGCCTACAGTCCCTGCCATAAGAACCTTTTGTTACTTGAAAGCACATTTTTTCATGGGTTCAGACAGACACCTACCCAGAGTTTTCTGTCCCAGGATTAATTTCCATTTTTGTGACATTGGAGAACTCGATAATTCATGTGGAGAAACAGAAACTAGCTGTGAGAAGGCCAGGGATTTCAGTTGAACCTCATTCACATGGAAATTATTTGGGATTCCTGGAAAATACAGGACAATTATTTTGCCGGTTTTTGGACCTAACCAAGTTGAAGAGACCTCAATGTTCTCATCCCAGTCCTAGTGCACAGTTTAGCTAATAGTGCCAGCAATGATTTTTAAGCAAACTCCTTGCTCAAAATAGGCATATCCATGTTTTCAGGATCTGAGAGGCAGGATAAAGTGAAGAGAGAGTAAGAGCAAGGATGTTCTCCCAAAATGAACAGAAAACCTGCACTGATCTCCAGAAGGATTAAACAGAGAAGATTATCCTGAGCTACTGGCAGGAGCAAACAGAAGCTTCTGCCTCTTAAGTTTACTGCATCTGAGACATGGAGATAATTTGGATTTGTTATTACCTAAAGTGGGTGTTGACATACTGCAACATGCATGTATCTACTCTGGATTCCCAGTATCATTGTGGCCTTGAGAAAGGTGAATTAAAGATGTAATATAATAAGTTTACTAGATGATCTACTGGCAATGCTAGTTTTCAGTGGATAAAAAGGAAGTTTTCAATTCATTCTAAATTTAGGGAGACAGTAGATCTGAAAGAAAGACAGTAATTCTGTCATGTTGACTTTGAACTTTGTAGTTGTATAGTTTGCTATTTTTAATTTACATTCAGGTCATTTAGATTCAATTTTGAGGACAGAAAGCAGATTAGAAATCCACAGTGTGGTTTCAAAAGATTCTTTGAAGTTAAGTTTGACTCATGTGGTTACTGCTGCCAGGTTTTGTTGCTCAAACAATCCGATGAGTTTCTTAAGTAAATTTATTGAAAGTCATTTCCCTAAAACACATTTCTCTCTAGAACACCTATAAAAACAAAACAGATTAAATAAATATTAGAGGGGAAAATAATACTAAAGAATCTAATTATGCTTAATAAGATAGAAAGTTATGGAAACTATTTCAATTATGTCTTTTCCAGTTATTTAGAAAGGAGAGGACATTGAAACCCAAGTAATTACTATTACTACTTCAGCATTTGGGGCTAGTGTTAAGGGGGGAAAAATTGACATTTTGAAAATTTGACAAAAAAAATGCATCTTAATTTCTGAAAATAAACAAAAGGCTACTTTGTGTGGTAGATCAACAGCAAGCTGCAGGACATTTAGTGAAAGAGAACAAAATAACATGATGCTTGTATGTCACATTGGTACTGGTCTCCTGTTTGAAAGCTCATGGCACCTTGGCCGAGGAAGGAATGGCACCAATAACTGCAAAATAACTTCATTGCAAGTAAAATCCTATTTGGTGGAACTGCTTAATTCTGACACTGCCTCATAAAAGCAGAACACATAAAAGTACATTTTAATTCGAGTGTTCAACTTCTTCCTTACCTCCTTCACATGGAAAAACTTGTTACTCAACTGTCCAATGAATCAGTTTTCTCACCCTATATTTTTCATTACTGGAGAAACAAAAGGAAAATCCTTGTCAAAATTTAAGACTTCCTTGCTTTCAACAGGCTTCTCAACATTAAAAAAAAAAAAAAAAGAAAAAAAAAAAAGCCTTAATCTCCAGATATATGTACTCACAACAAGTGAAAAATTCCAGAACAATGTTTTTAATCAGAATTTAGCAACCCCATTTGGATGCTTTCCTGCTTTACAACGCTTGGTAAGGAACCAAATCAGATGGCTGAGTGAGTAACTTTGAATGTCTGTCACACATCAGAACAGGGATGTGGAATTAAGAGCAAGCTCAGGAAAAGCTGCTTGTTTCTGTGCCATTTTATAGGTGTGGCAAAGGGCTTGTTTATATAGTCCAGAGGCAAGTGGGAAATACCCGAGCTGGCAGGGACTGCTCCTTCATAGGCAGAACTAACAGCTAGCAGAATTGTTGTGATCAACTACGTAGGAAAATCCCTGAAAATGAAGGTGAATATATGTATAGATCCATACACATTATATTTACTTTTTTTAAAATTTCTTTTTTAATATTATTTATTTAAGTGCATGCCATATGGACATTTGACTCTTTCCTGCTAACAGTATATATATGGTGCCCGTGATCATTACCCTGGAACAGGAAAATTGGAGCTTAGAAAGGATTTTGTTAATAAGCCTTTCCTAAATGACACTTTTACAGTCCACCTCTCAAAGGAGTACAGTGCCAACTTTGTTGTGAGGCAGATGGTAGTGAAAAAGGTGGATGTGACTCTGATCATTTAGCAGGGAAATTAATTTATGTGGTACTAACCAGCCTCCAAATTGGGTTTATTGGCTCATTACAGTTTCTCCAAAACACCAAAGCTTTATGTTTTAAAGAAGCTGAAGGTTGTTTTCAGGATATGTGAGAGGAAGGGAGAATGGAAAAAAGAAAGGGGTGGGGGGGTGGAATTAGGAGAGTGATGAGGATCTGTATTAAAGGTAAGATTACAACTTTAATGCAATGGGAAATTTGCAGATCAGCCAAAGAATGTTGAAGAAATTCTGCCTTCTGGTAGTGAAATACATCTTTATCCACCTTTCACTGTTGTGATATGAATGTTCTTGAATTATTAGCATTGTGCTTTTGGCATTGATACACCATTGTTGCACAAAGTAAATTAAATTCACCATGGTCCAGCATTACGACATGTAGATATTGCCCTATATGTTTAATAAACAAAAAATGTGGATGTCCTTATAGCAGAATAACTCTCTGTCTATTTAGCATACTAAAATAAGTAAATTCAGGATAAAACTTAGACAGCAAAATGTAGATCTTGCTTTATGTTTCAGAATTTTCTGTCAGATGGATAATCCTTATATTATCTCTACTTGGGGCATTCTATGGCCCATCGTTATCCTAAGGACAATTAGGAGTCTTTACTACCAGCCTGCCTGAGGAAAAAATAGTGCTGCTAGATCTGGTGCTTTAAATTTTATTGTTTCACTTCCTTCAAAGTAATTATTTGTGCATGTAAATTACCTACTCTGAAGAGGATTTATGTAATGCATTACAGTAAGTGCTATGATGAGATTTGTAAACATTCCTTAAAATTTAGTTCTGAAGTTTTATTAGGGTGCTATAGTCAACTCTTATCTTCAATAATTTTTTGACATTTCATGGGATATTCTGCAACTGCAAGACTAATAAAATGCTAGACTGTGACTTGGTTTTAGTTATCTTTCCTTATGCTCATGTTGGGAGGGACCTAAAAAATCATCTTTCACTAGACCAGAGTACTCTCAGTTTGAATGCATTACCCTTTATCCTGTCACCACATGCTCATGTAAACAGTCTGTCTCCATCTTTCTTGCAGATTCTCTTCAGACCCTGGAAGGCAACAGTTAGGTCACTCTGAAACCTCCTCTTCTCCAGGCCAAATAATCCAAATTTTCTCAGCATTTCCTCATAGGAGAGGGTGCTCCATCCCTCTAGTCATCTTGGTGGCCTCCTCTGGACTTGCTCCCAACAGGTCCATGTCCCTCCTGTGCTGGGCATCCCAGAGCTAGATGCAGCACTGCAGATGGGGTCTCACCAGTGCTTAGTTTGTGTCTAACTCAGCAGAAATTATTTGAGTAGTATAAAATTAATTTCCAATGGATTTTTTTCAAAAACAAGTGGCAATGTAGTATTTGTGGTTTTTTCAGGTTTTTTTTTGGTTTTTTTTGTTTTTTTTTTTAATTTAATGGAGTGTAAACTTTAAAAATATTGGCAGTTTGTATCCAGGCACACCTGCAGAGAAGCACAAGTCATAATGTGGGTAAACTCCCAGATTAGGGTAACTCCTTCATATCTGTTGGATGGGCTTTTTATAGATTCTACATGACAACCTGTAAATTTGCAGGGTGCACATGATTGCACTTTCCACTTGAAACAGGGACACTCTCATGGTTGCCTTGTTTTCATCCTGTGAGCTTGTATTTCTCATCAGAAAAAGAATCACAGAAAATTTTCAAAAGGAGCAAGATGATGATAGCCAGAATCTTGCAGGGTGTTTTGTCTTTTAAAGTTTGAGGAAGGGCTACTTATATTGTCAGGTGACTTGAGGTTCCATTTCAGGTAATAAACAAAAGTTTCTGATGATTTTGAAAGTGGGAATGTTGCGTAGAGGCTCATATGTGTCTTGTATTGCATTCCAGTCCTGTACTAATACTCATTTTCTCCAGAACAGATTGTCTGTAATTAGTTGAAATAAATACCTGCTATAGAGTTTAGGACATCCTCCAGAAAGACTTGGCTAGAATGAAGGATTCCCAAATCCCAGACTGAGTCTTAAAATAGTCCTCCCTAATATGGGGATATTTATATTTGACAGCTTAATCTTGTTTGACATGAAAGTTTTCAAGGTCTATGCTTCTAGTCCACTTTTCTAGAAGTAAATTAAGTTTGTCTCCACTTCATCCTGCTTTTGCCAGCCTGATTGGATTTCTCATAAAGTCTCACATGTGGGATGTACAAAACAATCTGTAATCACTTTATGTAGCAAATAGATGTGCTAAAAGCTGTGCAAATGCTCAGAGTGTGTCTGTAGGTGCACATCTTCTTTGCAGAGAACAATACCTTCCCATGGTATTCCAAAGAAGAAAAGTTTTTTCTCCAGTACTGCTAGTTAGCAGGTGTAGATAAAAGTGGTTGAGGTGATCAAGATACATTGGATTCATAAATACAAGAATTTCCTCTCTGTTGGTTAGGCTTGCTTTCCTTTCAATTACAGCCTAATCCTTCCATTGCTTATGCTGAAGACTCTCTACCTGTTCCAGTTGCCTGACTTCCAAGCATCAATATGGTTGTAAACTTTTGAAGGACAATTAGAGACAAAAGTATTACATTAAAGCCTGATGAAGTGAAATGGAGCAAGGAAAGAGAAGGGCTTCTTATCAAATGTTTTTTGGTGGTACTACTGGAGTGTGGAGTATCTCCCTGTGAAAAGCTGTAATAGTCCAGTTATCTGAATGAAAATGCAGTTGTGGTGTACAAGAGCTGCTTGAGCCCCTCTTGCAGCATCCTGCTTCTTTCTTCCTTGCCTGTAATTAAAAGTTGATTTTGAATGCTAAGATCTGAGTCTCTCCAGATGCTGGGGTGGAATCTTGAGGATCCCAGTAACAAGTAACCAAAACAGATAATTGTCAGCAGATAAATGTCTACACTTTAGGGTGGAAAAAATGCAAATGAAAGGGCGTATTCCATGAAATGCTCTAGATTTTCTGTTTCCTCTAAATCTATGGCAGTTGTAAGTGTTCACTGACTACAAAAGATAAATGGGTCTCTGATATGATACTCAGAGAGTCCCAAGGGAACATTTTGTGGGATGGTGTATCCTCTGGACCAAAAAGTCTACTCACTCTTTCCTAATTTAATTCCTTTCCTGTGCTGATCTCCACCTGCAGTAATACATTTTAATTAGATTAAAAACAAAAGCAAAAACACAAAACCAAAAAGCAACAACAATAAAAAATCCCAACAATGACAACAACAACAACAAAACAAAACATACAAACAAAACAAAACAAAACAAACAAAAAAAAAAACAAAAAAAAAAAAGGAAAAATAAATAGGAACCAAACACTTTAAATTTGTTTGGTTTAAACCAAACACTTTTTAAGAATTCCATACTCCATACTTTTGATGATTGTAATTTTAATAGATTACCTGTTAGTTGATAAACTGTAGAATTTCATAAAGCCTAGATCACACTTTTCAGAGTCATCTAGTAGACACTGCCATTCCAGGTTTTAAGTGACTATTTAAAGCATATCAAAGACAAATTTTCAGAATATGGCAACATTCTGTCTAGAAAGACTGAAAGGCTGAGACAATTTGAATTGTTCAGCCTGGAGAAGAGAAAACTTCAGGATGTCATAACTGAGGCCTTCCAGGATATAAAGGGAGCCACAAAAATGATGGAGAGAGGTGATTTAAAGGGTCATGTAGTGACAAGACAAGGATCAACAGCTTCACAATGAAAGAAGGTTGGTTTTGATTGGATATTAGGGAGAAATTCTCTGCTGTGAGGATGGTGAGAGTCTGGAACAGGTTGCCCAGAGAAGCTGTAAATTGCATGGGGTAATAACTAGATTATCTTCCTAGCTCAGGCCATTCTAGGATTCTCTGAAGTCGGATGTGTTTCTCCTCATGCTTCACAGTGTGCCAGGTCTAGGTGTGCCAACATTTGAGGAAGATATGCAGAATGAGATGGGTACCTTGCTAATGCTGTGGGGATCTCTGTGCAATGCTAGAGCAGTTCTCTGTAGAGCCACCCTGTGTCTGCCATCACTGGTGCAGTGCAAGAGCTTGTAGGATAAGGATGACCAGAATATTTAATTGCCACTGCTTTAAGCCCAATTTCTGAAGTGCCTTTGGTTTGCCTTAGTGCTAGGGTCTGTCATAAGACATGTTCTGGGAAGATTATGGACATCACATAATTTGAACTTGGTCCTTTTAGAGGTGCTGTGCTTCAATAACACCAGTCAGGCTTCCCCTGAAGATAAAGTGTCAGCTGCTGTGGGAGCCACACACCAAAGTGGCTCTGCAGGACCCTGTCTGGTGTCCTGAAGTGCTGGCAGTGGCCAGCACAAAAGAGCTCTGCATTTTCTCCCCCACAAATTCTTTGTGATCTCTACTCTTCCTGGTATCCTGCTGTACTGTCTGCGGTTCCTTGTGCTTTTAGCAATACCCACATTAGGTCTTCCCCCATCCAACTATTTCTTGTGCCCTAGTCCTAAATCACAGAGTTTGCAATAGTAGTTCTGAAGTTAATTTTGTTTCTTTAACCCCAAGTAAGTGTATTCACCATGCTTTTTTGTTGTTGGGGACATACACTATCAAAATCCTTAAACCTGAGTATTATTTACCTGGTATACAAGGTTTACTGTTTTCTGACATTAGGAAAGACATGGGAGGCCATTTGTTAGTGAGGGATTTTTTATGTATCCTGGCTTCATAAATTCTTGATTGTCATTCACCCATTGTCTTGGCTCATTACACAAACCATTTCTTAAGGCTCACCACAGCAGGAATTATTTTCATTTTTGTTCTGCTAATGGAACTTGATTTGGAAAAACTCAATGGAAGTCATTTAAGAAGCCTTAGCTTCAAATGAAAAATATGAAACAGTTTATTTCTCATTGGGGAAAAATGTGAGTTGGAGAAAGAAAAAGGCAACAAAAGAAAGAAGTGGAGATACATATAGAATCACATATAGAATCCACAGTATGAGAGCCTAAAACACTGCAGGAGGAATCCAGGTAATGAACCAACAGTCTGAGAAACCCACGGGGAGTTTCCAAAGCATTTTTTTCTTTGGAGAAGATAAAAATAATTTCCCTAAGATTATATTTATGGACTTGTAACCAACACAAAGATCATATATTATGATTTAAGCCAACTGTTTATCCAGTGTGGCTGAATATAAGTTGGTAAAGCCCTTCTCTCAGGTAAAGAATGTTCTGCAGCTCATACAGCAGAAATATCCTTGTTTCAAGTCCTTTTGCCACCAGCCTAAAAAGGATTGCTCTTATCTTTGATACACAGCAATATACCCAGGAGACAATACCACTATAATGTTTGGTTTGTTCTGAGTTGAACTTGACAAATAATTTATGATGCTTCTCAAAAATAGAAATCTGTATCAATAGCAATTTTCTCTCTTAATAAGTTTCCCACAAAAGCTTCTGTGAATTTTTTTCATATTATTTTTTGTAAATATTCCTTAAAATATGAGGAGCAGAAGAACCAGAACACTCATTATTTGCAATTCAGTTTATGAGTAGCATTTATTTTTAGTTTCATGGATATTCAGCACTGTGGTATCACAACTCCTTGTGTAAATAAATTTTTGCTTTCAGTGATTAAGTCTCAGGAAAACAAGTCAGGAAAACATCACTGTTCTAAGGATTATAAAATTGTGGTGAAACAGTTGCATTATTACTGGTGAAAACAAAGTACAGAATTTGGTATAACTAGGTTGTCAAGTGCTTAATCCATTATTCTTGGGAATTCTATGCTTTAAAAAAATTTATGGAAGCACTGAAAATAGCATGTAGTGCAGCCAGAACTTGAAAACTAAGCTGGCAGGCCAGATTAAACTGGTTTTTAAAGTAAAACAATGAGCACTGAAATATTTGAATCCTTCTCTTAAATAGGTGGCTGGTAACCATGAGAAAAAAAGCTTGCAAAAATCTCTATCCAGACCCTCTACACTGTTTTCTGATCAATGCATAAGACCAAGCAGGAATTTTTCCAGGCTGAAAAAATTGGAATTTTTACAAGTACAGCCCCACCTCTTGACTGACAAATCTAACTCTCAATTCCTTGGTAAGGGCCCCCTTGCAGCACTTCATAGTGGCCAGGTCCTTCAGAGTTCCTTTGGACCACGACACTCCTAACAACACCCCAGCCGTCAAGTTTTTGCGTTCAGCAAAATCCAGATGGATTCAGAGTTGAGGGTATGAGATAATTAACCTTCAAATCTGTTTCCATCAGCTTACTTTGAAGTCCCATATTCACAACTGTCAGAAAGCACAGGTAGAAATACTGCTTAAAACATGAGCAAATACTTTCTGTTGCTTAATGCAACCAAGGTCATTCACTCTGGAGTACCTGCTATAGCTGTGGAAAGATGTGTTGCCTAAGGGTTTGAACTGAAGGAGAAAGAGTTTGCAAAACTCAGTTATACTGATATTAATAGACTACAGCCAGATGGTGCAGTCATCAATAATCTAAAAATATCCCTGGTGCATAGTCAAAAGCAAAGTAGCATGAAAATTAATGTAAAAAAATTGCACTCACCAATAATGTCCTAAAAAACCTTTAATGGTGCCCTGTGTTTGCTGAAAGATCAGTGTGTAGAGACAGTGAAAGTCTTTGTCTGTGAGAAGTCACTGAAAGAGAATCTTGCCCATTACCTACCTGGCCGATTTTAGTGTTGTGCTCTTAAGCAAGTGAGTTAGAATAAATACTTTAAACAGTGTCTTTAAATGACACCAAATTTTTGTTAAAAACATGCACTCATCCTTCTGTGACCTGGCCCACTAATGAGTCAAAATTCCTGTGACAAGCCTGATTCATCATTCTTGTGTGGGTTTTGATATTGTTTCCAAACCCTTCTGCAGAAAAGGCAAAAATTTACCATTCTGGCATGGCCCTATTTGTGCAATTATTGACAACTGTCTTAAGATAGAGTGGTGATCAAAATAATTCTCATCAAAATCAGAATATATGTATTTATGTTTATACGTAAAGCTATGAGAGTACCATAACTATTATATGTATTTGCAAGTTGCTCAGGTTATTCATATATAGAAACATATATGCATACATACACATATATTTGTAGGCAATGGTCCACCTGCCATCTACATAGAAATTGTTGTACACCTCAGCTGCTACATTTTTACATTACTGTGAACTTCTCCATCTAAGACTGTGGCTGAATTAAAGAAAGCAGTGTTTATTCAAATGCTAATAAGATTTTTAATATTTTTATAGAAATTTATGAGGAAGTAGTCCCCATTTAAGTCTTAGCAATTAGTTAATGCAGGCTTTAAATTCAACAATATTAACTAGAGAGAAAAAAAATTACACACATGCATTTTTTAAAACCCTTACCTGGGATGATCTAGTTTTGATTTTCTCTAGGCCCAGGGGAGGAAACACCACCAAAAAGAAATCAATTTTCATTCTGCTGATCCCTGAAGGAAAAGGCTGATATAGTACTTTTTTTTTTTTTTTTTTTTTTTTTGTGCACATAAGCTATTTCTCACTAACTCAGTCTTTTTATAGTACATGTCAAAAGGCAAGAAGGATGGGTTTTGTTGGGTTTTTTTTTTTCCCCACAGGTATTCCCTAGCAATGGATTTGGGAGCCTTTGTTCTATGCAAAGTCAAAAATCTCCTGTATGCCTTCAGAGATCTACATGCACAGGCTCTGTGAAAGAAAGAGTACATGTTATTTCTCAGGGCATGTCAGCTTTTATGAAATTGAGCGTTTCTTCAGTAACAAGAGAAGCAAATGGAAAAAGACATGGCAGGAGATTATACTTGTCAAGTGGAAGAAAGAGCACAACTGCCTGCTACAAAACCACCTCAGTGCCTGTATAGCTCAAAGAGATAACTCAAACCAACAGTGCTTGAAATGGTGATGTACAGGAAAGACTCTTCAGAGCAGGAGAAGTTCTAAAGATTTTTACCTTGGTTTTGGAGATTTTTGTTTTGTGGGGATTTTTTTCATTTGTTTGGTTTTGTTTTTGTCTTGGCTCACTTTCCCCCCCATGTTCTGTTCTGACAATCTCACAGATTTCCCTTTTCCAAAGCAGTGCTGGGCTGAGACAATGTGGGCTTGCTTTGTCAGTAGTGGCTTTTCTGAAGTATGGAAAAAAGTTATTTTATGAGGAGCAGACACTATGAAAATGGGAAGTGAGATGCAGATTAGGATGTAAAGTTTGAGATGTGCTAGTGATGGCACTACATATGGATTACTCCCATACATGACCACACATGACCAAATTATTCAAGAAAAAAACCCCATTTTTAAAAATGCTTGAGAGCTGCTGAGAAGAAAAACATTTGAAGGAAATGAGTAGAGACACAGTCTACTTTTGCTCAAGAGAGCAGGCAACTAAGAAAAGGTGTTCTGCTCAGCGTCATGTTTCCCTACAGGTGCATATTGAAGAAAAATCATATTATGATTTTTCATTGGTGTAACCAACAGTTGAATCTATTCCAGATTTATACAGTTCTATCCAAATCTTCAACAGTTTCTTCTTGGAATGATACTTATTTCTTTTCCTCAAAGCTTCTTGAACCATTTCAGAGTAGAAAGGAGCAGCCCTAAATCACACTGAAAGACTAGCAATGACTGAAATGAAGGCATAGCATATAATTTTTATTTAAAAATATATAAGATAATTTTTTATTTATTTTTATGCAAAAATAAGACTAGAGGTGTTGCAAATGTTCTTACAGTACAATACTTCAACAGCTGTAAAACCTGAGACTTCTTTTTGAAGTCACCCAAAAAAATAATTCAAAGGGCCAAAATATCATCCTTACCAGAATCCTGTAATCAAAGGCTCTCAACCCCCATGAGAGATACTCAGAAAACATTTGGATTTATATGTTAAAAAAATTTAAAGGAACACATTACAATTTTTTGGGTTTTTTTAAGTCAATGAAAACCAATTTGCTTCAAAGCAATTCATTGCAAAATCTGAACACCAATATGGTGTTGGGCCTGTTTTATGCTTCCCTTTTTTTCTGACAGCTGGTGATACCCTTATTTCTATGAATAATTTTTTATTCATGCACACTTCAGGGATAATTTCTGAAGTTAGCAGTGGTACTTGTGAAGAAAAATCACTTTTGAGCATCCAACTTTTAAGGATAAATTTTTCAAAGGCACATAAGTGACTTAGGATCCTACACTAATTTTTAAAAGTGATTTAAGCCCCCCTAGCTTAGTTTCCTGACAGCCAGAAAGATTTAGGATTTGAAGGGATTTATTTAGATGGTTTTCAGCATTGTTTGGCAGAGATGCACAGCACAACTCCTCCACTGCTCACAGCTTGGAATTTCAGCACCAACTTGAGTGTCTGTTTGCAGCTTGGGATCCCTACATGGGAATTGCTAAGCTTGTAAGAAAGGGATTTTCATCTTTTTAAGGCAAACAGCTGAGCGAGGAAGCTGCCTGAATTAGCCAATAGTGCAAGGCTGAAGAATGGGGCTTATGTGTCTGAGCAACTGATGTGATGCCAGTTTAGAGGTGGCTCCCCTCGCTCAGGATCCTTGGCTGGGAGCTCTGCTGGACTTGGGCACTGCAGCCAAGTCAACTGCTTAAGCAGCCTGTGCCCTAGTTGTCAAAACCTCTGCTTGTCTTGAAGGCTGTCTCTGCTCACTTATTCTGTTATTATCCCTCAGCAGTCAGGTAGTCTGGAGCTGGGCTTTTCTTCCACCTAGAGGTGTCCGTGTATTTGTTTTTCTGTCATGGTGCTGGGTGACAGCCAGCCTTAGGCATGCTGAGGACACTGCTGGATGGGTAAGCCAGCAATAGAAGGATATTGTTTAGATAGAAGGATATATATGTTTAGATATCCAGGCTAAAACCCTGATGTCAGGACTTGCAGGATCTTTGCTTGAGGCAGGGCTCAGAGCAGCTCATTACTGTGGTAGTGAAGTTGAGATTGGGCTGATATGAATGCGCTGGATAGCAGCAAGTGAGAAGTTATCATTACTGATTTGCACTGATGGATTCACCGTGACCTGGTTTTAAAATGCTCAGTGAAGCCTCTTCAGATGCATAGTTTGATTGTTTATGACCTGGCTCAAAGGAAGTTGGTTTTGGAAATGGATTTTATTTTCATGACTTATGTATGCTGGGATCCCTCAAGGTGATTGGTATCACAGTATCACACAGCATAATGACTAAATATTTAGGTTTCTAAATATTTGTGTGAATCTGAATCTTGCATGCTTTAAAAATCATGGATGCCTATCAGCATCCTTTAATAAATGTACTTACAAACTTCCCTGAACTCTGGTTTGTTTTTTTTTTTTTTTTTTTTTAATTGGAAGTTGTTCTGAGCACCTGAATTGCAGTTCATAGATTTGAACATTAAATTATTACAAACATATTAAAAAAAATTCTAAAAATAGCTTCTTCTGAGATAACTGTTAAGCTATTCACTATTGAGGCAGCCGTGCTTTCTATTTTAAGCTTCTTTATAATGGAACATGGCTTTACTATTTCAGTTTGTTTTGAAGTCCTGCCACCTATTGGTTTATCAGAGCAATGATTGGGGTGGCTGGATGTCTCCCTGTGAAACCACAAAGGAAAGTGGATCTTACAGCATTGAACCCCTAAGCTCCAAGAAATCTAAGAAGTGAGCAGAAGTAATTTAGCCCCTTTGCAATTGCCAGATAATTTTGTAGTGCTGTATTTGCACCCCATATGGACAAGGCAATTGCTGAACCTTAGTTTCTCTCCTTTTGAATTTAGGAAAAAAATCCTCTTCAGTAATCAAAACACTGAAGCCCTGGAATCGTATTCAAAGGATTTGCAGACTACAGTAGAAAAATGTACATATGTTCATTGATGCAAAATAGTTTTTAAATATACAGATATGCATACACTACATTTACTTGTTTTGAGCCAAATTGTGCATAAATAACTTCTCTCATAGCTGCAAACAGATCAATCACTTTGCCTGTATTTGCAAATGCCTTCTTCTCTACCACTAATACACTGCACTGGGAGAATATTTTAGAATCCTCTTGTAGCTTATGTTAATGTTATTCTGGTACCACATTACTTTCAAGATCCTCTCTACAAAACTAAAAACTAGTTATAATAAGAGTATCTGGGTAGTGAAAGCAGAGCACAGACATAAGTTAAGAGTTACATGAACAGTGCACAACAAAAGTCTAAGGAGTAAGTATCACCTATATGGGAGCAGAAGTAAAAAAATGGGAAAAATGTATTTCTAGACCTTCTGGTACTAAGATATTTGAAATTTTCCTATGAAAGTGAGGATTTTTCAAGACAGCTGAACCTGCTTTTAACCTTAACTTTTCTTAACACTTTATTCAGGAGATATTTCACTTTTGAACAGTGACCTTTGTCACCTCCACCGCCTGTTTTCTGCCTGGTATCATCCAGGGCAAAATAAAATAACCACCTGAGGAGAGGAGACTGGCAGCTACTGAGGGCTAGTCAATCAACCAGACTCTCTTTCCCTGCTAGTACCAAAGCAGTGTGGGCAAGTAGCATTGTACAGAAGAAGCAATGATCAACTTGTCACAGCTGCAACATAGACCGTATAGAATAAGGCATCATTGTTAACAAAGCTTGCCCTGACAGCTCAATCAAGTTGTGTTAAGCTTATTCATGCAAAAGGGTCTGCATGAAGAAGACAAAATATTTTAAGAAAAGACCTTAAAAAATATATCACTCTCAAGAAACTTCCAATTAGTTAACGGTTATTTAAATATTTGGGATAGAAAACTGCCTAATTCACAAGCCTTGCTGTCTTCTGTTCATTATTTTGTGTACCCAAAAGAATTCACTAAAGTGCACTCCACACGATGACAGTGTGACAAGGGCCAATTTGTGAATAACTTGTCAACAGCTTGAATGAAACTCTAGAAATCCATAACAGGTGCTCGATAGCTATAATCGAGTGACAGATGGATTAGATACATGAAACCACAACAAACTGACTGAATGGGAGAGGGAGAGAGAACGAGGGTGAGAGTGGGGGAGGTTCATTAACTATAGAAGAGAGCAAAAATACATGAATTATTAAAGAAGCAGCATGAGCCAATTTGTGTGGATGCTTCCTGCTCATCTTCAGCAGCCCTGGGAAGAGGAGCTGCAATGCCAGCTACTACACACAGCAGCATTGGTCTAATATCTTGACTCCAGGCAGGGGTGTACCAGAGCTTGGCACTGGCCTTGATTGCAGAAATCACTGTTGTATTTCAGCACACATACAAGAGCTGATTCAGCAGTGCACTTGAGTGCAGGCCTTGCTCTGAGCATCTGAATAGCACCATTAAGGTCAGCAGAACAACTCTGTTAACTCACACAGACACGTTTGAGCGCCTTGCTGAATTTTTGTTCTCTGTTGTGGGACCCCCAGTAGTATAAGTTGTTAACAGTCCCCCTTGGGACACAAGAGTGTTGAGTACCCCTCAGGGGCACAGGCAAGGATGGAGCAGCATTTCTCTGCAGCTTTCAGAGGGTTTGCCCTCTGAGCCAAACCTGTGTCCTGCAGGTCTGTTCCTGTGCCAGCAATCCCAGGGGGTCTCTCCCCATAGCCAGAGGCTGCCTGCACCCAGCTCATCAGCTTTTCTTGATGGGGGACCCACAACACCATCACTTCTGGACACCCCATGTTTTAAGCACCCAGACCCATCCATAGGCACCCACTGGCCACACACAGTTCTGTTCCACATGTGTCTCAGCAGAGACAAATTCTATCTAGCCAGTGCCCAGCCTTTGACTTCTGCCTGGCCCTGACTGCTCCTCAGCTCTCTTTCTCTCCAATGGGTCTTCCCTTAAATTAATTTTTTTACTTTAAATTAAATCTTCCATTTCCTTATTTTCCTCCTGTGCACTCTTCTGCTTAGTGCCACAATCCCAGATTTGCAGTTATTCTATCCAAACAATGCTTTTCCACAGCTACCTATTAAGGGAACAACCAAAACCTTGACAGCTGGTTTGATTTTATAGAGTGACGTATCTTTTTCGTTCTGTAACAAATCTTGCTCTTCCTAATATCTTCTCTCAGAGAAAAAATTGTGACATTTTTAAACTTATGATGACAAACAAAATATAGTTCCTGAATATGTCAGGTGCAAAAACAAGACTTGCTTTTGTAAAAAAAACAAAACAGTAGTAGATATTGGTTTCTATTTCTCTTCTCCACAAATGTAATGTAAACACACAGAGTAAACTACTGCTTAGAAAAGGAATTTGCTGTGCAGTCATTATTGTACCAGAAACCCCTGTGATTATAAAATGTAGCCATTTTGCTGTAAGTGTTGAACCCTTTAATTTTCTTGCACTTTGGCATAATCTTTATGTTTTATGATGTATTCAGTCCTGCCACCATCCAGGATGCTCTGTTTACCTGAGGTGAGAGTGTTCTCTCTGGCTGTGTGGGTAGTGATCCCCAAAACACCACACTAGCAACTCATACACCCATGTGAACCTTGGATCAGTGAATTCAAAGTGTCAGAATTAACCCAAAGAAGGCACTGTTCCATACTTGAATGTCTTTCAGCTCCTAGCAATGAAAAAGAAAGTTGAGTTTCTAGATGGAGAATGTAGGGAAAAGGCAATCCTGCACACAAGGATCATGCATTAATGAAATTTCATTTTGTTTCATTTAAACTCTATTTTATAGTCTTTCAGCAGCTGCTTGCCTTGAAAGATTGCCTTGAGAAAAAGATTTCACTGATTTTTTTTATTTTTTTTTTTTACTGAGATGCAGTAATGTTCATTTAAATATACAACTGAGGGGCTAAAAGAACATAAGATAGGAGATGAAGAGATCATGAGCTGTGATAGGGGTACTCAGCTGTCACCACTACCATGGTGGTCAGTAATGATGATATAATAGCTAATACCACTGCTTAGGACAGAGCAGGCAGGCTCTTGTAGCAAGCAATAAAAGCATATTAAAGAAAATTGCAGATCCATACACAATCAATTGTATTTCAGTCTCTGGAAGAGTTTGCCTGCTTGGGTAGTTCTTAGCCATTGCTGCTACAGAAACAAAGCTAAGATTGGAGAAAGTTTCCTGTTTAGTAAGTGAATTTTCCTCTTTCAGATCTAACTAAATGTTCCTCTCTTTTGGCTGAAAAACCTATTTTATGTATATTAGCCTTGGATCTAGCAGTGTTTCTCTGTTCCAAAGTTAAAAAACCCAATCTGATTGCATGCTCTTATGTCTATGCCTCCTTTGTAATGCACACTGTAATTATCACCATGCAGAGAATTTTGCCTGTCTACTCCACAGCTGCTTGTGGGTGAAACAGCAACTCTATGTGAGCAAGTACACAGATGTTCAGCTATTGAATCACTTCTTTGCAATCCAGATCTGACAATAATTAGGATGTCACTGATCTCCAAGCACCTGATCCAGTGTTGACTTTCTTATTTTGAGAAATCAAATTAAACTTTGGCCTGGTGGATTTTAGGGTTCTGAAGCAAAAAGTGATGTTTGTGAAGACTGGGATAAATTGGCAATTGCATCTTTGATCTACAAGATGTTTATTTTGAACCTCTCTACTTTGCCTAACCCTTTTGAGTAATTTCTCTAACATAAAAAAAGCAGTCAGCTTCTTTCATTGGAATGAACAAGTACTAGACATTGGTTTGGATTTGGTTTGGGATTTTTTTCACCTATTAAACCAGGTAATTCAATCAAAACTCTATCTGAACTCCTCAAGACTAGCTGTACCACTGATTTACACATAGGATCTCATTAAGAGCATTCTAGAGGCCAGAGCAGGACTTGCTCAAGTCTACTGCTAACAGCTAGATGAAAGCAATGTTATTAACCTCCCATTTCACAGATGGAAGGTGAGAAAGAAGCAGCAGCAACTTCTTCACAGTTGCAGATTCATACACTTGTGTAAGCAAATGGCAGACAAATGCCTGGGCACATCTTTCACTCCTCCATGACTAGGAGTGAGAATTTGCACATGAGCCATTTGCATGTGGTCAGCTGTTTGAAGTGTAAATGGTGCTAAACCATGCAGATTTGCTTTTCAAACTCATTCCATTAAGACATTTCACCAAGACTTGTAGGTTATAAATGTTAGAGCCAGGAACAGCTGCAAGGAGAGTACCTCTCCCCTTGCATTGAGAGAGCAGCTGTTGAAAGAGGTGTTCTCCTGATTGGGCACTATAAACAGAAACTAGAAACAATCTAGTTTCTAGTTTCTAGAAACAATCACATTACAACTTTTGCAAAATCCAGCCCTGTAGATGATTAATCTGCTAGTAACCTGTGTGAAGCTGAAGAACTTTAAAAAGCCATTGCTTTAGCTTAAATAACTTCTTCCTTTAGCTGGTCTGACCTGAGGACATCAGTTTCTTCACAGTTTGATTTGGCTTAGCACTTTTAGCTGGAGCCAGTAGAGAAAAGGAATAAAAATGTCACACAAAATGTTTCACATATAATTCACCATCTTCCCAGCCAACTTGTGTATGTTATTTCTATGTAAAAATAAAGGAGGCATAAGAGCAGTTTTTACCCAAACACTTTTCCTATAGAGATTTCGGTCAAAAACCAAAACAACCCCAAAACCCCCGAAAAACAAAGAAAACCCCCAACACAACAAAGCAATATAAAACCTCACATTAAAACACTATTCTTTATTATCAGCCTGTGACAATAATGTAGGGTGAATCCCTATATAAGGACTGGGTCTAAATTCTGAATTTTCAAAAATTATTTTAAAATACCTTGAAGCCAATCATAACTGGGATTGCTAGAGCTCCTTATGTTTAAACCTGAAGTTAAGAGTTGCTCTTAAGCAAAAATCCATGTGTATATTGTAACTTCTAGGTAAATTTGAGACCTGGATTATTAATGCTTGGTTGGATCCCAGATTTCAGTGTTAGAGGCATTCCTGTGTTACTGAGGTACATGCCAACGTGTGCATGAGAGTGTATTAGGGTATGTGTTGAATAAACTTCATGATGATTTTTAGCTCTTCTGCATCTTTCTGGGATATATTAACTTGCTGACTGGCTATCACTCTGAAGTGGACAAGAAGTGTAAAGAATGAAAAACCTGAATCATATTTCAGAGATGTGTATTCATACCATAGGGAAAAGAGAGAGAGTATTAAAATTTTGGCAGCTGAATGCTTGTGCCCTCAGGCCAATGCTGTACATTCAGCAGCAGGCTGTCATACCCTAATTGCTAGTACCCCTTTGTGAATCAACATCTCTGAGAAGCCAATTCTACATGAGGCTTCTTTAATATACATCTTCCCATTTGCCCCACGTATATTTCAGTTTGCCATCTGATAATTGGAATTGTGTGGGTAGCAGCCGGTACCATCTGGCTTGTTAATAAGTAGAGGATAAAAATGTCTAATGCCTTGCTCTACATAAATACAAGAATTGCCCTACAAATAAACAGCTCCCAAAAACCTCAAATGATGAGAACAAAAGAAAATAGTGTGGTCTTAGCTCATTAAAAAATACTGAGGAGAGAATGAGGGAACAGTGGGAAAGCCCCATCACTTGCCATCTGAAGTTTTAGTGTAACTAAAACATATGGGGAAAATAATGCAAAATTAAAAGTGGTAATGCACTTTTCACACCAAAACATATTGGGCCACTATACAAATGATGCAATTAAAACTGCTGCCTTCGGGAGCCAAAACCTAAGCTGAATAAGTACGGTACAATTAAACTTTTTGATTTAAAACCAGTGAAAGATTTATCATAATGAAGCTCAGAATGCACATAATATGACTTGGGGGCATCAAAGCTAAGCTATAGAAAGCCACATGTCCTACAACACAGAGTTAGAATTGGAAGACTGACATCAGCAGATTTTAGGGCACAGAAAGGCTTACAAGTTCATTTGCACGTGAATGGCCAAGACCATGCAAAATCTTGCCTGTAAACAGTGCAGTATTGTAATCACTACTTTAATTAACAGGAAGGCAGTGCAAAGCTGCCTGCATTGGGGAAATAAACTCTGATCCTGTGGGCTGGATGTGAGAGCCGCGCTGTTGTGTTTGGAACCTGCTGGAACTTGCACAGCGCCTTATCTGGGAGGCTTCATGCGCATCACGACAATGTCCCCTAATCTGGCAATAAAAAGGGCATCATGAGCCCTGGCAGCCGGGCCAGCCAGCCAAGGCTGCAGTCACGCCATGCTCCCAAGATGGGGAGAGGAGATTTAAGCCTCTTGCAAGAAAAAAACCCAGCAAGGATTGCCTCCAGCGTGGCCTGGGTATGGAGGGGGAAAGCGAGGAAATGCAGCTGGGTGTTCACTGCCTGGCTGGGGCTGGCTGTACGTGGGAGGGTGCACAGGTAGAGGAGAAGAGGCACTCACACAGCACCTCGGTTCCTCCAAACCACCACCCCCCCACCAAACCTCAGCCTGCAAAGGCAGTGCTGGCCATCGGAGTTTTGCACCTTTGGGGTCTCCCCAGCAAGGCTTAGCCTGCCCTGCTGATGCTGGGTAATGCCTTCATTCTTCCAGATAAAACCCATGCCAGGGCGGGCCAGGGCCCAGAGCATGTGCTTCCCCAGGTAGGAGGGTTAGTAACAGTACTCCTGAGCAGAGAGAGAAAGCTGGAGAGGATATTTACTGTGACAAAATGGGTGAAGACCCACATTTGGAAAACAGGCCTGTTCAGCTGGGTGGAGCTGATATAGTTTGGCACCCAAGGGACTACTGTGGCTTTCTGCCCTGTGCTCCAACCCTGTAGGTGTCAGGGTTATAGTTACTGCTTGTCTACCTTCATTCTTGCTCAAATTACACTCACACATAAGACTTTTGCTGTTTACATCCTTTGAGGTTGCACCAAGCACTCAAGCACAGTTCTCTGGCCAGCCTTACACTAACTCTTGCTGCTACTCTGAGTTACACGTCATGCTGATCTGGAGCTGGCCCTTGCCAAACAGAAGCTCTAACAGCTGAACCTCCCTCCTCTTCCCTCTTCTCATGAATCATAATTTTTGCTCTCATAACAATCAGCTGATTTTTCACAGAATCTGTAGGAGCTCCATTATCTCAATAAAAATACTTCTGCTTTTATAGCCTTTGCTTCTGTTGTTTTGAAATTTAGCTTCTGCATTTTGAAAATTTAGTTTGAGGCTGGCTGGCAGCACTAACTGGAAGATATCTTCAGGGGAAACCATATAAGAATCAAGGCAATAAAATGAAGACTGTGATAATGTCTTAGAAAAAAGAAAAAAAAAAAGGGGGGGGGCATGTTATATGCCTTACACATTTGCTGTGGCTCTTTCTCCCTCACTGTATGCACATCTGTACCTCATGCCCATGTGTAAGACTGGTGTTGCTCATTCTCAATGCACTTTGGTGTAATTTTCTTTTTCCAGATGTGGAAACAGAGCTTCACGTGTCTTGCTCAGGGTAACCTAGAAGCCTGAGTTGGGCCTCAGTCTGGGGTTTCTGTGGGTCCATTTTGTCTCCTGCCAGCTGGAAAACATGAGATATCCCTTCACAGCCTTCAGCACTAGTGCTTTGTGTGTGGTACCTCTGCCACGTGTGTCTGTGCAAAGAGCTCAGCTCTTCAGTCTGTGGAGGAGGCACTGCACTTCCACTGCAGGAATTCAATTTACACCCATTCTCCTGGTAAGTTTTTATGAGCCTTTTACAACCTTCATTCCTTCACTAAGATCTTTTTGACCATGTATCAGAATTAAAGAAACCAACTCCCGGTTCTAGGCACTTGCCTCCCAAAGGAACTAAACTCATCCTGCACCTAAAGGATCAGATCAATTTAATCCCAATAATTTTGAAATTAGGATAGAACGTGGGTCCTAATTCGAATTTTGTTTATTGTTTTACAAGTAAGCAGAGGGTGCATGTCAGATGCTACATGTTACTGTAATTAGGGAATATTGCTAGCCAGATAGCTTCAATCCTAGTTCCAGCTTCAAGGAAATGTTTGGACAGACAGTATTGTCATTTAAGGAAAAAATTATATTAATTTTTTTTTTTCTCTCAAAAAAAGAAAAAAAGAAAAAAATTAAAATAATTAAACAAAAGAAATGTGCACAAACCAGTACATGAGGAGTTTGGTAAGCTATAGAACCAGGCTTGGGGAAACTAGAGTGATGTTTTCTTCAATAGTTGGGATGGATACAAGTACCCACCTGGAATTTTATGATGTACTGTTTGTGCAAACAAGTTTTAATAGGATATATATATATATTTGAGGCATAGATAGATAGATAGATAGATAGATAGATATAGATATAGATATAGATGATAAGATGATAAGATGATAGATATAGATATAGATATAGATATAGATATAGATATAGATATAGATATAAATATATAACAATTCTATGAAATAATAGGAAAACTTAGTAGATCTGGATTGGCCAGAGAAAGGAATTTGAAAAATGCTTTGTTTGGCAAAAACTGTTGTGCATTTAGCTTCTAAAAATTAGGTTCCTCCAAGGGATGTGAAGCTGGGCACCAAAAGCTGGTTGGAAAAAATCTTGTGCAGTAACAGTTTCAGGAGCAGACAGCAGCAACCTAAACAGTAATTGCTATCACATAACTGAAAAGTCCTGAGATTTACTTAGACAATGTTCCTGGGAACATTTGTTAAGAATGAAATGCAGTTGAAGCAATTTGTACCATGAAGTCAGACAGGAAATCAGACTAATCCCTGATGCAATTATGTGTAAGCTTGGCTGTCTAAGACTTACTAGAGCAAAAGAGAAAGAAGAAAACCAAGCCAGAATGAGATATTGAAAGGTGCTGTAAGTAGGTCACTGTCCTACATTGCACAAAAGCTAAATGCAGCTCTATCATCCCACAGTATCCTGAGCAAGTTGAACAAAGGACTTTTTCTAATACAGATCTCCCGGCAGCATCCAAGTTATACAGCTACATAAATCATAAAAAAAGTTCAGGCATAGCAGAATTTACAGGACAGGTAGAATGTACTGTGCTGAATAAACACAGGAGAAAACCAAGAAGAGGACTTGTGTCATAACTCTGTGTCACTGCATGATAACAAATTCCCATCAAGAAATCCTGTGATTTATTAAGAGTACAGTGTAAGAAGGATGAAGGGGCATTGAGCAGAAAAGCCATGACATGTTAGATATATACAATAAGTCAGCAAGAGAGACAAGATGCTTATTTAATAAATAGAGATAAAATTCTATTTTCTACAGAGTTTATTTTCTACATCATGAGCTCAAAACTCTTCATCATGCTTAGTTTAGAGAGAGGATGGGCTTCCTGAGCTGTCAGGACAGCAGATGTTGACTGTTCTTGCTCCCCTTCCTTCTCTTTCGTATTGAAAGCTTCAATTCCTTTCAAACTAATTACAATTTGGGATTTGTGTATTTTTACTGAATTATGTACTTTCCCCCTTCTACAGGCATGGTTACAGAACAGTTGTTAAAAATGGGAACTTCAGAAGATGGAAATGGTTTGAAAGGTTATTCAAGCACAATGCCATTGTTATGGGATATCCCCCACCCCCCAGTTTATATCAGTTTAATAATGAATATAGCTGTCTTGGAGTGACTTTATAATGTTTGTGTTTATTATTTCTTTTTTAATGGAAAAAGGCCATAATTTCAACACCAAATCATTATTAGGGCAAGTTATTTAAAGATGAATATAAATAGTCTTTAGATAGTCACTTAATTGTGGATATCATATTTCTATCCAAAACCACGGGGAAAAGGGTTTTTCTGCTCACAATCCTTGTCTCAGGTTACTGGAAATATTTGAGATTAGAGCACAGTTTTCTTAGGTGTGTGTAGAACCCAACATCCTGATACCACTGCCTTTCCCCAATCTTATAAACAGCAGATAATCATATTTAGTATATTTGTATAATATAATATAATTATAAATTATGTGATAAGAGTTTTCTGTCTGAAATAAGGCTTTCTAAATTTGTGATTTCAATTTAGGCAGCCAGGAAAAATGAAAATGTTTGCCTCAGTCCTTATCTGTTGAGCATTAAGGCACATTGCTAAGACAGACCTGCTTTCTGCTTTGTCTGTGATGTGTGAGGAAAGACTGTTCCACTAGTGCCTCATGATATGAAGATCCACAGCAGAAGTTTAATAGTAAATTTTTAGAACCCTTAAAATCTTATTTTATGTTCATTGTCATATTGTATAAATAACTAATAATTGACTTAATAAAAGAACCAGTTCATGGTGCCCTTGGATAAGTGTCCTAGAACAAAGAAAACTGAATTCCACTAGAGCACAGCTTCCCAGGACAGCTTCTGTCTTCATTCCAGCCCTTTGCTGACTCTACAGCTTCAAACCTGGCTAGATTTGTGAGCATCCTGGATTCAAATTTTTTAATTCTCTTCTAGCTAAATGCAGGACATGCAATTTTTTAATGTGTCTGTCCATTTTGGTTTATCTAAATATGTCTATTCAAATAAATAATTATCAGCTGCTTTATGGCATTTAAATTTGACTTATTTTCCAAATGAAAATTATTCTCTATCTGTGGAAAGTTGGAATCTGAGACAAGAAATGCTCCTGAAGCCATTAGCACACATCCTAAATAGAACTGGCCTGTTTTCGCTACAACGAGCAGTGAAAAAAGAAAGTCCATTAGAGGGAAATATTGTCTTTCTAAAGCCAGCAGATTTTTATTTCTGCAATGTCTAAGCACTGCAATTCTCAGCAGAAAATAGCACTGGAACAGTGGGCGGTTCCGAATTGCTGGAAACTTTACAATGGCTTTTATGTTTAAACATCATTTAGCAGCTGTTAAAGGTCAGCACAAATCCTGTACTTTATCAGTATAAATGAAGTCTACAACTGCCAAGAAAAGAATTCATTAAATAATGCAGTGATTATCATCTTGAATTTTTTTTCCCTTCTGAAGTGAAAAGGACCTCTTAAGTGGTTCTATTTTTCTTCTCCTTATTTCGAATTGACAAAGTAAAGCACTAATTGAAATATTTATATCAGAAATTTACTTATGAGGATGACACATTTTGTACACAAAGCAAGTGAAACATTTGACACATCATATAGTGCCAGGTGCAGTTAAGAAAGTGTAATATAAGTAGGCATTTAGAGACTAAGAAGCCCAACAAACTTGCTGCAATATTTCATTATCAATTTTATTTCCTACCATACACCAAATGTACAGCACAGAACACAATTTTGTCGTTTTGATGTAAGAAATATTAATTGTATGAAGAAACAGTATACAAACTACTCCAAATTAAAAAATGCATACATCATTGCTCTTTACAAAAGGTCTAATTTACAATATAGCTCATCAATGCATTTAAACACAAAAAAAAAAAAAAAGAAAAAAGAAAAACAGAAAAGAAAAAAACAGTGCACATTACAAAACACATCAAGTACAAGGGAGGCAAATAAATACAAACATACTTCACAGAACATCCTGAGCAAACAACCAAACACAGATAAATTAACCTGAAGCCATAGTAAATCATAATAATAAATACATAGCTCAGTAAGAGATTTTTTTTACTTAAATAAAATATATAACAAATTTGTTAAAATATTTAGTAAATTAAATTTTAATCTCTGTAATGAGTGAACTCATTTTGTATGCATTTAACAAGTATAACAAATGTTTGTTTTTTTGTGTTTTTAGCAAGAACAATAATAGCAAATTTTTGTTTGGTGTTCTCCTATTTATATTAGACAGCACATATGGTAGCTTTTGAAAAATCAATTTTAAAATAAACACAGCTCCTAAGAACACACATTTTCCCCTGTCTAAACTAACATTGGAGAGTTGAATTAACTCCCCAACAAAAAGCAAGCCCCACCTAATGCAGAACAGTGACCACAGTGCATGAGAGTTGAATCACTTCTGAATAGTACTTTTGTGCAGGAACAGTAATAATATAATTGTATATGTCAAGCCTGTGAATGCCATCATATTCAATCTAAATATAAATGCGGCTAATAAAAATAAACACTTTCATTATAGCACGGAAAAATTAAACACACGCTAGATCCATGTATACATTTACACTGAGGCACATATGCACATGAGGTGTGTGTGCATACAAAAAAGGCAGTTTAGCTGGTTGTTTATACCTTTTTCTTAAAAAAAATAAATATAAAAAAAAACTTCTGAAACAATGCTTAATTACTTACAATCCCTGAAATAGACATTGCCTCTGTTATAGCAACCGCTGCTTTCTGACGGATTCAGAAGTTCCACACCCAGGCTGACCGGATACCGAGGCGCAAGTGCTCGTCTGTCCACACCTCCACCTGCCTGTCTGCTCTGTAGCACTTGGGACCCTACCAGAAGGCTGGTGGCAAATTCAGTATCAGCCTAGTCTTAGTGAAGAAGGATGGGAGAAACCAGTCACGGTGTTGCTACTGGCCGTTCAAGGGACCAGCGGCCACCGTGGTGCCAGAGGGGTGTTTGCTGGTGCCCTCCAGGCCGCTGCCTTCTCAGCTGCCATTACCTTCAAACCATTCAAATGCCATTTCAGGGGAGATGTGTTCGACTCACTATGTACAAAGCCTTTAGCTTGGGATGTGTTTGCGTTTTTTTTAAATCCAAATCCATTGCAATACTGGTCACTTGCTTAAAACCTCAGCGTCTCATACTAAAAAAGTACCAGTACCTACCTAATTACCCTTCTTGTTTAGAGATAATTGTCATTTCCCTCCGTGAGCTAACTCTGAACAAAAACTGCAGTGGTAAAATAAATCTGAAGTTCTCTTGAAACATTTTAAATAATCATTCTCATAGGCTAAATCACGCAGCCAAGTCAAGTGCTTTGCTGATTGCTATATTTCATTATTGCTAACATATTCTTTAACACACTGTTTTCCAGCATACTGTGCTTTTAAGAGCCCGAGTTCCCCACTAGTGGGCACCATTTATCTTCTCATTCCATGCATCTTCACATCTCATGTTACTGCAAACCCATTTCTGATACAAAGCCATTATAAAAAAGCAGGATGTGAGGAAAATAAAACTAGAACCACGGTTCAGTCATTTGTTACTTTCATAGTTTTTTTTTCTTCCTGTACAAACCCAGCAAGTTATTTAATTTACAGTATAGCTTTCAGTCTATTTAAAATCCCATTGGAAAATAAATTAATAAACACATTTGTAAAAATATGGCAGGCCGCAAAAATGCTGTTAAAAGATAAAAAAACCAACTCTTTGATTAGAAATAAATAAAAAATATAAAAAATAGTCGCACACACTTTTTACATTCACTTTACAAAAACTGAGTGCAAAAGAAGAAAAAAAAAGAAATTGTACTGAAATAAATACAATATACTAACAGAGTGCATTGCTGTTAATACAAATAGTCTGTTGTGGTTTTATTCTTTTTTTTTTATGTCAGCTGGGAAAAAATTAGTGCAATGTTGCAATTGTAAATGCAGCATGGCAACCTACACCCCTTAGCAGTACATGAACTCCTAACAGATCCATCTGGAGTTTACTGCTGTTAAGTAATTTCTGTTGCCCAGCAGCTTTCACATCCTACACATGGATGCCCTTCACTGCCTGTTTGATACTTTCCAGCAGAGCTTTGCATTCGGGGGAATAGTCCCGTTCCAGATTGCTGTACATGTCTGTGAGTGTATTTACATATGCTTCGAAATTCTGCTCACTGATTGGCCCCTAAATGGAGACAAAACAGATTATAATTGTAGGAGGTAAAATTAAGGCTGAAAAAATCCAAACACCCAACCCCAAAACATGGCAAAGGAGCGATATGGCAACTGGGGAGAAGTCATAAACATCTATGTTTTGTTAATGTTTTATGGTGTGTTAGGGATTTTTATTTTTGGTGGCCAATTTTTCTCTGGGACTGTGTCTGATATTCCCCTTAACTGTCCTTTCTTAATCTTCCAGTGGCACTCTTGACATTTGGAAAGGGGACTGGAAACACGAGTACCTCTGTGGCTTTGACTGTGTTTGAGAGAAAGATGTGAAATTTTTGAGAAGATAGAACTTGGTTGTCTCCAGTAAAATAATCTGCATGAAACAGGTTATAGATTATCTGGGAGCTGAGTAAATAAGGATTCTCACCAGAGTGATGTTTTCACCCTTTGTGCAGGGAGGTTTGAGGGAAAAGCCTGCTTTGCACAGTGTGTACAGGGCAGAGATACCAGGGCTGGCTCGTTCCTGAAAGCAACTGCACCTACTCACACTCTTCATGATCCTGCATCTCTGCAAAGCAAATCAGCCTAAAAATGCTCTCTGCTAATGCACCTCCAGTGCTCCTGTGCTTGCTCATCTTCTTCAAGTGCAGGCAAGACAGTGTCAAAAGAAGGTGTTATGGCTGGGGTCTTACCATCTGTGGGAGCTGAATGTCAGCAAGACTGGAGATGAGGGCTTGGCTTAAGCCAGCTAACTCCTTCAACAGGCTCTCGTTGTTCTGCTCTATGAGTTTGTTCTCTTCTTCTATTGTTTTCAAATTGCTCTCCATAGATGTGATCTAAAAGAGACAGGCAGGAACAAACACAGACAGACAAACCCTTGGCAGCATTGTTACTGCAGTTTCAACCCAAAATATCAGCTGGACGGTTACAAGAGAGGCCATGATGAATCTGAAACTCAGCTATGTGGTTTTTAAGAGAGACATAGCTTCTCCACAGAACATTCAGAGCAAAGAGGAGGAGGTATTTCCTCTGAAATGACAGACTTGGCTGCTGGTTCATGGAGAAACCTGGCAGCAAGGCACTGGAGAGTGCCCCAGAGTGGGAGGAGGGAATTGAGCTTGGAAGGTCAGTGTGGAGCTGGGATGGAGAGTGTGGCCACGGGGCTGGTGGAGGGAAGGAGAAAGGAGGTTGATGTTTACATTGCTGTCCTGCTCTTACAGCATCCCTGCTGCTCGAGCACAATAGCAAGGACATGGGTATTAGATGCTGTGCCTCTTTCCTGCCCTGCTCCTGGGTGAGGTCTGGGCTGGCTGGGATTAGCAACAGGCCTGGTGCTGGGAGCAATAAGAAAAATACAGAGTGGAAAGGAAACTGAGAGGCTGAGTGTGTATCACAAAGATGATCTCTGACCAACAGAATGGTAAGGAGGATTTTGGAAAGAGCAGGAAAAAGCAGCCAAATTAGAAAACTGGTATCTTTTTAAAGTGAGAGTTCTGGGATATACTCAGGTCTGAAAGCTGAGATGTCAAAAGCAGTGCTTAAAAAATAAAAAAAAAAAAACCAAAAAAACCAAAAAAACAGCAGTGGCAAGGTCTGGTTCCTTCCTGCCCTGCTCCTTGTCCCAGGAGCAGACAGCTTGGCAGGGCAGAACAAAGGGCTGCCATCCTAGTTCCCTGTCACAGCTCCACAAGGCACTGACTGGTGCAGTCATATTGTCATGCCTATCCTATCCTATCCTATCCTATCCTATCCTATCCTATCCTATCCTATCCTATCCTATCCTATCCTATCCTATCCTATCCTATCCTATCCTATCCTATCCTATCCTATCCTATCCTATCCTATCCTATCCTATCCTATCCTATCCTATCCTATCCTATCCTATCCTATCCTATCCTATCCTATCCTATCCTATCCTATCCTATCCTATCCTATCCTATCCTATCCTATCCTATCCATCCTTATGAGCATCCACCTCTTTGCACTACTGAATTGCCTCCTGCTTGTGGCTGTTGTGCTTCCTTTGCTCACACACAGTCACACAGCAAAGCTCCCCAGTGTGAGAAACCCCTTTGTGTGTGCCTGTCATCCACTACAACCCCTCCTCTGGAGAGTGTTCATAGCAGCCTAACACCTGGCTGGGTGGCAGGAGGTAGGAGATTTGTGGCTTCTGCTGTAGTTGAGTTCAGGCTTTGTTGGTCAAACTGCCTTCCCCAGGGAGAAAGCCCAGGCAGGACAAATCTGACTGCATAAACTGGGCAATCTCCATGCAAGTAGCAGAGTCATCAGCAGGGAGAAGCAAGTGTCCTGAGACAGTGAGCACAGCCCCTCTGCCATGCAGTTTGGTCTGGGTATCCCCACAACTGCTGTGTTGTGAAGCCAGATTGTTTAGACCCAGCACAGGTGGCACAGGCTCCTACCTTGTTTAGATCACAACACACAGTGGTTATTGCAAAAACAGCAGGAGTCAACACTGCTCATTCCAATGTGGTGCAAATACAGGGGAGTATGGTTACACTCAGTTTGGTTTAGATCAGTTTAGATTCATATTCAGTTCACAGATTTCATTTAATTTCACTCTTATTCTGAAAATTCTGAAGCTTCTGCTCATGTTTTTACCCAGTCTGCCCAGCTTAACTTCCAGGTGCATATGTGAATCTGAAGGGATGAACCTATACAGCTCACTGCACAGAACCACTACCAGCATATTAAAGACAATCTCTCCAGTACACAAAATAATGAAAGAGAATGACTCTTCTCCACCACTGCCATCAAAACCCTCTGCTACACAAATTAGCAAAAGGTATATATTCTTTACCAGCTGTTGCCTGGAGGCAAAATTCAAACTATTTGAATAACTGACAGTGTATGAACTAAACTATTTGAAAATTTTCTTAGGTACACATAAGAACTCATTAAATTCAGCTCTCATTAAGAGTTGGACTGGATTTGTAACAGGAATTATCATCCCTAAAAGTTCAAGTCATAGGACCTCCATGGTTTGGTAAGCAAATATTCAGTCAATAAAGGAAAATTGATGTTTTGTTTGGTAAGTATGTTTTATTTCTGCTTGCTAAGATTAGTTACAAACTGCCCTGAATTTGTCATTCACCAGATCTTTAAGACAATACCTGCTAGTTATTTACAGAAAACAAAAAAAATCCATGAGGCTGGAAAAACAAGTGCAGAGGAGAGTAGCTATTTTTAAACATAGCATTTATATAGCATTCAATTTATTTATCATGCTTAAACATAGCATTAGAAAAGTATTCGCATTTATGGCATACCTGAGTTTGAAGTTTCATCATGTCAGCTTCAATTTTAAGATTGGATTCATTCAGTTCTTTTATTTCCTCATCCAAATGTCTTATTTCTTCATCACTCTCAATACCTGTAAATAGTTGAAAATAACAATATCAGATTCAAAGTGTCCACATGTAAGTGGACATATGAGTAACAAGCTGCATTACCTGTTACTTAACCATAGGAAAATAAGCTTTTCAACAAATAGATTGATCCTTAAATTGTGTTTTTGTTTGATTTTGCTGTCAAAATTCATTCCTACCTGTTAAGCATCTATATGAACTGAAACAGATGGAGCTATCTTAGTCCTCATTTTTTCATAATTTCTTTTTTTTTTTCATTGCATCGTGCAATTACAAGCTGGAGGGTACAGAAAGGAAAAATTGCCCAGGAAGAGGAAAGTTTATCATAAAACATGAGGAAATATTTATGGTGCTTGGGTGTGGGTTTTTTTTGTTTTGTTTTGTCTTTGCTTTGTTTTGTTTGTTTGTTTGGGGGTTTTATGAGTTTTGTTTGTTTTTGTTTCGGTGGTTTTGTTTGGTTGGTTTGTTTTAAAATGAATTCAAAAGCAACCTTTCCTTTGCAGAAAACACATCAGGGCAACATCTTCACTAGTATTATAATTTCTCATTCATGTTTCTGATCTTGCAAGAATAACTTCAGTATCACAACCTTAGTTATATCTGATAAATAGTGAAATCTAAATAACGGTGAAATTTACAGATAACTAGCAAGTATTACAGGAGAAAAACAAGAAAAATGAAGCCTGTCTTTTTCATCCCAACAAGTTAGACTACAAGTAAAAAAAAGCTTCAGTTCTTTAATTAAAACCTTGTCCTGAAAAATACTGAGCTGTAGCAGCTGCTGGCAATACATGTGCCTGTTTCTGCTTAGGATCACTCTGAGCCCAACCCTTCCTGGAGATTTGTGCCACTGTTGTTACAGCTTTAAAGCCTAGAACTGAGTCTACTGGGGAGCCAGTTTGGGAAATCTTCAAGCAGTACTGCAATCATTTTCCTCAGCAGTTGGAGGCTAAAGACTAAATTTTCTGAATCCTGGCTCAATGCCCAACTTGCTAAAGCACATTGTATAAGAAGGGAGACTCCTACACATTTCCCCCTGCAACTCTTTGGCAATTATTGCTTTACACTTAGGTTAGCTAAATTGCACAAGCACTACATAGATATAAACTCTGTAGGAATGAAGTTAGAGAGATGAGTCCATTTCTGCCCACAATATTTCTCCCTTCTTGCCTTATTCATCAGGCAGCTAAGTCCTCCTGGTCTGTAACTAATTGTTTATTAATAAAAACAATATTGAAAGTATACCCTAATAAAAACTCATGCTCTGTGACAAGAGCATATCCTTAATGTTATCAAGATGTAAATGAGAATAATTTTATAATCTCTCATGCAAACATTTTTGTTAGTCAAGATTTTTTATTGCTAGAGACAACTGAAAGTAGTGAGAATTAATGCCAGAATGGCGTAAAAGGGCACAAGTATAAATGGGAGTCAGGGCCCTTCTATCTAAATAAATGTCATCATTTTTTACAGATCTCCTTACCGCCACTTGCTTTAAGCTTGATAGTCATTAATTCTTCCGAAATTTTGCCCTTTTTTATGGTTTGTGCATTCAGAGGACAACCAGACAGGCTGAAACAGATAGGAAAAAAAACATTAGCACCCACTTGAAAATGGCAATAATCCTTTCAGGCAATATTATCATGCACTTGGACAGACCTCTGTACCTAAGGTCACATCAGTATCTCCATTATAGCCTGGCTCCGGGGAATGACATAACACATAGAGTCATTTAGCTGTATATTCCAGCTTCAAAACTGGCACAGAAATCTCAATCTGTGAGTAAACAACTCTTAAGCATATTTCAAAAATAACAAAAATTGCAGTAGCAGCTACTGTTAAACTATATGAAGATACATTTACAGAATTCCTAAAGTTCAAACACTTATAAACTGTTTTTATCAAGGGATTGTGCTCCAAAGGGGAATAGAGTATGGTCCTTTAAAATGGCAAGTTTACTATCCTAAAAAAAATTAGTTAATGGGATGATGTCCACAGTGCACAATTATTGTATCACTTTGTTGATACATAATAATGATCAATACAATAATAACTCTGCATATACCCTATAGGCTGTAATAGCTTTTTTGAATGGTCCTATTATATAGTCAGTTTGCTTTTTAACCACTGTTCACATTAAATTACATTTTGCTATTTCAAAGCTTACAATTTCATCAGCTGGTAATTATCTGAGGCAATTTTTATAGCCCACTAAAGGGCTGAGAGGAATTGCACTGTCTTAATACAACCTTTATAAATAACAAAGAAGAAATACCCATATGCTGAAGAACTGGCAGAAGGATTTTTTAGGTGTAGCTGAGTAAGGAGTGAGGGAAAATTTTATTGCACAGGAAAATGGTTGCTCTGTGTCTGTTTGTGCATGTGTGTGTGTGTGTAAAAATTAATTAAAAAAAAAGAAAAAAAGAAAAAGAGAATCCTAACAGAAATTGCATTTTACACATAGAAAAAACACCCTGAAAAAAAAAATAACAAAAAACAAACCAAATCAGCAAAACCTAAGCTTTCATTATCTTGGCTAAAAGCTATACAGGTTCTAAATTTCTGCTTATTATCTCTGTCCAGAGCAGATAGATAACTGGGAGATTGTTTGACAGCTATGAGTTACCTGTTAGCAACTTCAAAAGTCCTAAGAAAGGATATCAGAGTTATATTTGCTATGTCATTTTAATTAACATGGTCCTGAGGGTGACAAAGTCTTATGAAGGACAGGAATCATCTGTACTACGAATTGCTACCAGCTAACATACAGTTTTTGCTACTTGCTTAATTAGCCACAATTTACAGTAGTGTCCTGATGAAAAGACTTTAAGGTGGAATGTAGGTAATAAAATTAGGACAACACTGGACTCTTGTTGAATTTATTCAAATGACCTTGGGCATTTCTTGTTTTGGAGAAGTTGGCTCAAAGTGTTAGGAGGAAAGCAAAAGAGATAGAGAATGTAGATTTAATTACTGTTAAAGACAGAAAACCAAACTTGTCAATCAGACTCTAATTATTCTTGATTCAATATGGTCAATGGTGTTTTTCACAGTGATAGATGGTGTTCATTGTTGTTAGTTATATGTGTAACTCCTTCTCTGTAATGATAATTTTCTTTGTAAGATTGTTTTAACTCCAGAGTTCTTTAATCCAAATGAGTGCTGCATGCTTAATGTTTTTCTTTGTTTAACTTGACCGTTTAAATGCAACATTTTTGAGTATAATTTTTCCAGTGGTAGAAAGATGAGATTAATGACTCTTGGCTAAAACTTTCTGATGACATTTCAATTATATTTCTCTTTTCTTTTGAGGATATTCAGATACAACTCCATATTTTCCTAGGAAAGGAATCTATTTAATTTTAAAATTCATAGGTACTGTGCTAATCTGAACACCTTGGAATGTCATGCTTCAATGGGAACATAGAAAAAGACATAAAAGCTTAAGTCTCTCAATTCTGTTTTATATTACTTTAGCTGCAATGTTATTACTCAAAAGACTTTAGCACAATTTATTCTAAACTCACATGTTTCCAATTCAAAGTGGAATGTTAAGGAAAAATGAAAAGAGAAAACACAAAGTTATACCTTCTGTGGGTGACAAAAACATTATTAACATGACCCAGCCCGTTGCAGCCTGGCAAAGGACAGTGTGGCAGCTCCTGTTTGTTCAGTTTCCAGGATAGTGAAGACCCATTGACAGGACTCTCCTTCTGTCTCTTGGCAGCCAAAGGACAGCCAGAAGCAGTGCGATGAGAAGTGTATTTACCTGATATGTGACCTTGGCCATCACAGCCTATCACTGGACATCTACAGAAACACAGCAAAGGAAACCTCATTTTCTCTGGAGAGAGCAGGCAAAGAGTCACAAAAATTCCAAAAATCCTCCTGGCTGCCTTTGCCACTTTGCTTTAATGGGGTAAGGCTTGGTCCCTGGTGGCACACTGTACCAGAGCATCTAAATCTTGTCAAGCTGAGTTATAGGGGTTCAGCTGATCTTAAAATAAGGCAATTTAAAACACAGTTATAGGGACTAAGAAAATAAGACGTTAATTTAGACAGTATATTACCAGAAAGGAAAATTGAAATTCTATCACGGGCAATAAATCACACTTCTTCAAGTGTATGGAAGTCAACATTGTCTCCTTTCTATCTTGGTTTCTGGTATGAAGCAGGGGGTGGGTTCCTGTAACTGGAAAACTTGCATGGAAATCCATGCAAATACTTGCAAAGAAAGGATAGGGAATTTTTTGTGCTGCTCTGTTAGTGTTATACAGTTTTGCATGTCACTAGCAGGTATTAAGACAACATTCCACACAACTAAGTCTTCACTTTTATATTCTGGCAGTTATCAGTTACAAATTTTAATTAAATGTACATTTAAGCCAGGAATGTAGTGAATATCTATTGAGTTTCCAGTTTTCACTTTAAGTGAAATTTTCATTCACAGATAAAGACATGAGACTTACAGATATTTAAGTTCTCTGGAACATATTCTGAACGTGTCACTCTGATTTAATTAGCTGACATGTTTCACCTCAGTCAGTAACAAATTTCCTTCATTTTGCCAATTTTTTCAACCAATTGGCAGTTACATAGCACTCTTTAAGATAACTGGAGCAATGCAAGCAGATACAGCAATCCTTCCTCACTGTTCAGTCTCCTAGGTGATGGACTCCACCAACTCAACTGGAAGCAGAAACATTTGGTTTGCTTCCAGCTCTGGGCACTATTCGCACATGGTTGAGATTAACTGGAGCATCTCCCTATGATTCCTCAAGCCCTGAGCTCTTACAGGCCATTTCCCCCCTCCACTGGTGGTGGACCCCTGTTTCTGTACTCACTTAAGTTCAGGGTCTTCTTTTTCTTCCTTTGTAGGTGTGACTTTGATACCCCCTTTCCTGGCACGAGGACAGCCAGACAAGCTGAAAGAAGCACACAGAATAAGAGCCACCTCTTTGTGCTGCTGCCAACCAGGAGCCCTGAGCACTGCAGCCCCATGGGATGGGATGGGATGGTTGTTACCTTCTGTGGGATGCATAGTTCCCTGTGACGTGGCCAGAACCATCACAGCCAGGTGTTGGGCACCTATGGAACAGCAGAGGAAGCTTACAAAATACAATCACAAAGATACAGAGCAAATAATGTGTACAATCTATATTTTGTCTAGAGTAGAAGAAAGAACAGAAGAGCTTTTGTCAAATAACTAAACCTACCTCTCACTGGTTTTTGTCTTTTTCTTAAATAAGCAGACATTGGGGACAGACATTATTGGGGAGGGATTTAATTTTTTTAATAGCAGAGTTTTAATAGGGAATGTGATATATATTGTATATTGTGTGCAGATTTAGTTTATATCAATGTTTGCATCAAACATTTTTCCTTGTACAGAATCAACATTACAAAGAGAAGAAAAAAAAGCAGCTTGATATAGATCTATCTGTAAATTTGCTATTACGTGTTTGTTTGTTATTGGTATGATGTTTTCAGGTAGAGATATAAATAAACACTTTGCCAGTATTTACAGAAGGGGAAATGAAAGCAGAGCAGCAGTTTTACTTTTGGGCATCAGTAGATGATAGCCAGAATTGGAATTTAATAATTTGTGTATTCTAGCACTGTAAGCATACCAGAGGAAAATCTCTTTCTAGCTTGAGATTCAGTTGGGTTTTCAGCTGAGCAATTGGATTATGCTTATTTCTCATAGTTAAGGGGTTTCTCTGTTTATGTGTGACAAACAAGCCTTTTAAAGTATGAATGTTTAATACTGAAACATCCATACAATATAAAAACCACCTGCCTGTTACTGTGCTTTTGCCAGCAATCTGGCAGGGTGGGCTTTTTGCTTGCTGTGCCCCAAAAGCCAGCTTGGGTCAGTAGGTCTTTCCACTGACTTCTGTGGGGTTTGGGGCAGGACCTCACTGGTAACACCTGCCATCTCAGAAGTACAGAGGTTTTATTTTTTCTTTAATTTTTCATGTTGTTTTGTTTTTTTGTTTTGTTGTCTTGCTTTTTGGGTTTTTTCTGGTTTTTTTTTTGTTTTGTTTTGTTTTGTTTTTGTTTTGCTTTTTTTTTTTTTTTTTTATTTAAAGCTGTTATATATTTGTAGGGTGGTTTGGTTTGAGGCTTTTTCAGAGAATATAAACATATCTCAGCAAACAAAGCAGCACCAAAAAACATTTGCCTTAGAACTTATGCCAGTTTTCTCTATGTTTCTGTATTATACAACACAAAGTTCTTATACTAAGCAACCCTAAGGGACTTTGAAATGCTATGATTTTTACAGAGTATCAGAATTACATAAGGAGCTGTGCCAAATAGTGTTGTACTGAACCACTAAGGAAAGTGGCAGGGTTCAATGTGCTCTTAAGGGTCTCAGTTGCTACTGAATCTTTCCTGAGTTAAAGAGATTTGTGATTCCATCTAGTCACTCATAGGATGCCATGGAAAACACCTACAAATATAATTGTAATAGCACATCTGAGTGTGCAGGTGCATCTCTTCACATAATATTTAAAACTAGTTTTCTGTGAACAATTAATTTGTCAAAAATCTGACTTCTTTAGGACAAGAACAAATTTATGCATTGATTCAAGTAGAACTGAGAAAATAATTTCAAACTGAGAAAGGGGTGACTTTTTTTTTTTAAGATAACGTCAAAACATTTCATGATGACACTTAGTGAACAAAATATTTTTGGCAGAATGACTTGCCTCACACTGACACCAGAGGTAAATGTGGGGGTTTGCAGAGTGGCAGGGTATGCCTGAGTAGAACTAAACATTGACCTATTAAGGGTAAGGACTGGGCACAATGTCTCGTGGAGCAGGCAGCAAGGGCAGATGTCTGGAGAGTGTGAATGTTCACAAGTAAATCCAGAACACCTGCCAAAAGCTAAGGAAATTAATTTTGGCTACTTGTTTTATCAGATGATCACAGATGGAAGGGCTCCCTGCATAGACTGGAGGGGGACCTTAATTCAAGAAAAGCTCTTTGTGTGAGACATTCAGATCTGAAAGTCTGGGAGTTGTGAATATACTTAAAAAAAGACACTGAACCAAATTTTATACCACCCCATCTGTATTTACCACTTCTGGCAGCAGACAGATATCCAACTGGATTGGAGTCTAGCTATTCTGGAGGTCACTGAAGATTTGAGGCTGAGATATTATCAGTACTAATGAAACTGTAAAAGGATATTTCAGGTGGGCTACTCATAAGCAGTAAAAAAAATCATTAGCATGGAGTTCGGTTTTCTAAATTTTGGTCATATCTGTGTCTGGATTGTGAAATTCAAGGACACAAAAGACACCAAAAATCTATTGCCTTGCAATCAGTAATGCTGTGGAATTTTGTCAGCTTTTAAGTGGTGTTTGGACTGGTGCCCCAGCTTAGGGAGTCATCCTCTGTAATGGATTCCTGCACAGAGCCAAGAAAATAGGATTTACATCGAAGGGCCAGAGGTCTCAGGACATCAAATTAAGAGATGTCAACATTCAGGTGAGTGTAAGTTACGAGTTCTTTTCCAATTCTTCCACATTCTTTATTCAAAAATAAATTTCTCAGTGAATTCATATATAAATTCTTGCAAATGGGAATTGAGTACCTCCTATTTTGTCAATCTCTCCAAGTGGATTGCTTTATCTTTAGGAAGATGAACTACAATTATATGTAAAATTTAAACACTGAGCTGCAGGTTTAGAAGCACTTCTGGTACTTTTTTTCTCCTCAAAAGCTCACCAGAGGTGCTGGATATTAAGCAAACCCATAGAGATCAGCTGAGAAAACCATTTTCTGAAATTTGTTATACTGCCTATGGAATATAAATCAATATCAATGTTTTATGCGGAAGCCATGTAGAAAAACTGCTCAAAAGTCTCCTAAAAATTAACATTTAACCATTGCAAAAACTAGTCTAGGATAGGATTGACCACCTATTCCTAAAAGTTTCTGAACTATAAGTAAATACCTCTAAAGTACACATCTAAAATTATTTAAAGTTTGATATGCAAGCTCTTTGATTAAATAGAATATCAGCCACAATTATTCCTTTTAGCTTTAAAATCTGAGTCATCATCAAACTTATTATGTTTTAAATTGACCATCTCGGATTGTTCTGAACAACAAGAATCCTCATAAAGAAATTTTCTTGAATCTGAATAACAGGCCCACTTTCTGAGCAGATCTTCCTTATTTCCAAACTGTGGATCACATGGAAGCCTTGTATCTTTGCTGGCATAGAGTTTCATAATTAAAGCCAAAATCTTATCTTGATTCTGGCAAATTAAACATGAATAACATTTGGAAAAAATACACAGCTTTTTCATATTCATGCCTAACTACATGAGGGTACTTTCCTGGCCTGATTCTGTGAGCGTTTATGCCCTCTGCTCACACAGCAATGCTGAAATTAACTACTGATATACCAGCACAAGCATGATTGCAGCATTTTGGAATAAGATTTAATTTAGACAGAAGCAGAGTTTTGTTAAAAATATCACCTGAACTACGTTTGCAGGAACCTAAATTAAGGTGGTGCATTTGCAAAAAATAATTTTATTTAGCCTTTTTTCCTTTTGCGAATTGTCTGTGAACAGATTTTGATTTTTGCTCTTTTTCTAGTTAATTGAAATTAAATGCTAACTGCGTTATGCAACATATTTCTGTCTGTGAAATGTCCATGAACTTTGACTTTGTCTTTCACAACTCACTTATTATACATGGCGTACAGTGTGCAGTTTGTCATTTAAGTCATATGCTGTTGCTCCTCTTTCCTTATGGCATGACCAAAACTCTAGAAGCTTTAGTGGAAAAATAACCATATTGGTATGCAAATTTTCTTATTCACACATGAATGGGGTGGGGGGGGGGTGATGCATGAGGAGCAACTATTCAAAATATTTGTATGAGTGTCTTTGTATGGCAGCAGGCCAATAAAAGCAGGGACAAATATATATGACTCAGCAAATGACTTCAAATTTGTCAGCATTTTTGCAAATCAGTTCCTCGCTAACCATTCTGCTCTTTTAAAATAAACTAAACCTAAATTTTATACCTTTGAGGATCAGAGATATCAAAAAATGAAGCATTGTGCCAGTGTGCCAGTTTACCTACTGGCTTTGGGAACTGCTTTGGACAGCTGCCTGTATAAATGGTCTTTCTTTGCTATTTTGCTGCATCTCCTGTACATTCAACTTCATAGCTACCATCAGTTCAGCATTTCAATTATAACTGAAGTTGTAAGGCTAGGGAGTAAGACCACTAACATTTGATCTGGGGAAGTCAAACACTGTGCCAAGCCTAAATGTAGTCACTTCTGCTATTAATATCATTAGAAACGAAAGCAGTACCATGATCAGACTTTAATTTCTTCTATCTGGACTAGGGATGAGCCTAAAGGACAGAAAGGACAGTCACAGGGTTCTCCCCTTTTTACATGCATTCATGAGTTTTTCCAAGCCATCTATTATGGGATCCAATTTACAAGTTGCAGAGGGAAAGCCATGAAAGAACTCTAATTATCCTTCCCTTTTCCCCACATCCTTATTGACAAAGCCAATTCAATAACTAGATGACTGGTTGCCAGTGCCTCTCTTGACTACAGATTTTTGAAATATTCATATGTCCCTATACATCTGTCTATATAGCAAAGCCTGCACAGTCCTTTTGTAACTGACATTTCATGGTGAGAATTATGCCAGCACAAAATCCTATGACTTGATGTCTGCTTTAGTGACATTAAACTCATCGTATAGGGTAGTGAATAATAAAAAGGATTTGCAGGTATTCTGGTCTCATTTTTAGATTTATTCTGACTAGATTTATTTCTAACTAAATAATTCCAATTAATACTATCTCGATCAGTTGCCAGGTCAATCTTGCATATTAGATATTTTCTATTCCTCTCTGATTCAGAAATACTGAGAAAACTGCATCCTTCCTAGTGTTCACAATTTTTGTCCCCCCAGGTCCTGAATAATGAATGAAAATGAAGGGGTACAAGAATGAAGAAAGACAAATGGTGAAAAGTAAACTTTATTTCACTTAAAAGCTTTCAAACCATTTCACTACACTTTTCAGACAAAGGTTTGATACCAGAGCAATTCAAATTTGCAACTTCAATAACACAGGGAACATGTTTGTCCAAGATAAAAACCAATAATATTTGTGTTATTGTCAATACTTACTTGAGCTCCTGAGAGTTAGCAGCCATAAGGGATTTTAATGTCTTGTCAGCTAATGGGCACCCAGAAACACTGAAAAGAAAACCTGATGTGAAATATTTTACTAAACCAAAGCATTTATTGTTATCCAAAACAGCAATGTCCAGACAATCTATGATTTATATTAGTCAAAATTATACCCTCAAATATTTATTCTTGGCCAACATAAGCCAACATAAGGCTGTGGTTCTTAAATCACTAAAAAAAAAAAAAAAAAAAATTAGTTTGGGACAAAGGTTTCTAACTCCTTTAAAGCTTTGCTATGTGAGGACAGTGGTACATAGAATCCATCTTTTATGTTTTCTATATGAAGACATCTAGAGGATCTGGTCCACGTGGTTGGTAGAAGGCAGAAAACACTTCCATTCTGCTCCCAAGGGAAAAGCAGGAAACTATTGTTTCAACAATAATTTACTGTCTATGTTGACAGTAGGCTATTTTGAGGAAAATACTTAATATCCTCATGTTTATAATAGCAGATTATGAATTTCAAAGCCATTCATAGAGAGGTATGCAGAAACCTCATTTATGCAACAGCATCTGTATAGAGACTGCTTGTACACTCAGGGAAATGCAAACTTCACTAAATGACTAATCTGCAGGTCTCAGCTGATAAATGCAGCTACAGTAATAAGCATATGATGCTGAACTTCCTCAGTCTACTAAGTCCAGCCTTCACAAATGTAACAAAATCAGGAAAAGCAACCACATTTCTCTGTGGATAATTTTCTGCAAACTGCTCTTGAATCCATGGTTAGTACAAAAAGGTTCAAAGTTGACAGAGGTAGAAGTATCTCTGTTTCCTGTTTCAGGCTTCCTGTTGTTTCTTACCTGCGGTGTGAGGCATAGTTTCCTGTTACATGACCACTGCCATCACATCCTGGGGTTGGACAGCTGTGCAAAAGAGAAGGAGTGAGAAATTACAGTGTAGATAATGCACCACAAAGCTCACCATACTCTGCAGTGAATTATGTAATGATCCTGATATAATGTTCATCATTACACACTGTCACAACACTGCAGAAATCTGGAAAAAATTCACTTCTATTTTTTAATTATTATTTGAAGCACAGAGGGAAAGAATTTATCTCATTTCCACAACACAAGTAATTCAAAACCTTGGGAGATTTTTTCTGTGTAGGGTTACCTTTACACAGGTATTTGCTTACAAAGTGGGCTCTTAAAAAGACTGTTTTATTATTGGCACAACATTTTCACAGTAATTCATAAATGTTGGAGCAGAAGTTTGTGATCTGACCTCTAGTATAACATACTGGAGGCCAGAGAACAGTAATATTTAAAATAATTCCTTTCACTCCTGACTAAAATAAGGCACCTTCTTTAGAAACATATCCAATATCTATTTACTGATACAAGTGAAAAAGATGTTAGGGTTGTTTGCAGTACAAAAAGCACGTCATCACACATCTAAAATTTTGAAAGAGAACAAAACTTTCTCAAGCTTCTCTCACTGAACTGAGAGGTGATACAAAGGTGGTTGTTGTGGTGTGGGAATGGTACTCCCCAAATTTGTGTTCCCACCAAGACTCTCCAAATCTTAGGCTTCTTCCTCGCCCTCCCTTTCTCCTTCCCCTGTGACAGGTTGGAGAGTAGAATTGGAGGCACAAAAGGTGAAAGCCACATTTTGAGATAAGAACAGTTTACTGGAAACAGCAATGAGATAACAGAATGATTGGTAAAAGCAAAAACATCCACAGGAAAGTGTACAAGATAGGCAAATGATTGCCAGAACAGAACTGGTGTTACCCAGCCATTCTCTTTGCCAAACTCACTCGACTGGGAGGAAAGCATCTCCCTGGGTGAGGTTATGGAATAACCCAGCTCCTGGTTACTGCAATATTTAACCCTGTCCTGGCTGGAACCAAGACAATTGTGTATGTTTAACAGAACAGATACACTCATTTAAACCAACAGATGGAGTCATACTCCATTTAGAGAAGATGTTACAGTTTCTTTTTTTCCTCAGTCTTTCTTCAGTTGTAACACTGAAGTAAATTTTCAAACTGGGATGCAGTCCTCTGTAAAAGGGCAAAGATACCAAGAAATGCAACTTGTACATGGAGGGGGATAATATGCCTTTGTGAAATACTTTAAAAAACTTTAACACCAACCCTGCAGAGTTACCTTATAAAGAACTGTTTCTCTTTCACTGGGAATATGGATAAAAAGGGCAAGCAGATGCTGCACAAAAACTGTTATCTAGTGCACCATGTTAATGAACAAGGGGTGCCTGAGATGCTCACCTGGCTATTTTCTCTGAGCTGGTAGAATGCTAGGAAGTTTTTCAAATCTGTAAAAAAGCCTTAGGAAGACATCAGCCTCATTTTCACAGCCCATTTCAGCCTGATTGAAGCTGTTATGGCCAACAGAATTAGCATGGAAAAATAGAAAGCACATGCTGGACGGTGGTGTTCATACAGCAGTTCACTCCAACTGCACTAACCATGTATGAAAATTTTTCTCTGCAAGTGCTTATGTCATTTTAAAAGCTTCCTCATGATGGAGCCAACTGTACTGAATTTTTTTGTAAAATATCTGAGCTCAGTGGGATCATAGGAATGTAGTTAGATCCCTATATTTCCTATGGATTCTTCTGATAAATTAAAATTATTCCTTGTTTAATTTTTGACACAATTACATCTTAGATTCCTGTTTTTAGATATTGTTTGAACATAATAGAGTACAACCACTCTAAGCTCATCATTGCCCTAGTAAATACTTTGGTCCTATTATTTAGGAGAGTAGAAAAGTATATTACAGGTATCTCAAAACAGGTCAGTATCACAAAGAAATAAATATTGCTAAAGAAAAGCCATTAGTCTTCAGCAAATAAACTCTCAGTGATTTTTGTATGCATTTGTTTTAGGAGAAAAGGCAAAACAACCTGACCTGTAGCAATTTAGGTCATGAACTATGACCAGATATAATGTGGTGAGTAGACAACATGCAGACTGCATGACATGAGGAGAAACAATTGCTCTTCACAGCAGCTTGCCCCGGGGAAATGTAAATTCTAGAGACAGAGGCAGCTCTAACTGCTTCAGTGCCACTGAGTCTGGAGAGCAGGACACAAGTTGGAGGGACGTGATTCATTTATTTATGGGTGAGCCTGCAGTTATGGGCTGTCATCACTAAGTGATGTGAGCCACACTTGTTCAGAGAGACCTGCTCTGGTTTGGGACAAAAGGAAAGTGCCATAAATGATTGCTGAGTCCTGCTTGACTATTACAGTGAAAAGTCTGTGTTAATATCAAATTGATATTGACATGAACGGAAAGGGATTTTGTGAAGAGCCTGGATAAGATTTAAAAGGTGACTTGTGTTATGATCTGTTTGGGACGATTTTAGTGAACAATTCTAGACTGAAGCAAGCTGTTGTATGCAGACGGATTTAATAGACTATTTGCAGTTCTAGATAGTAAAGTTATGGAACTTAACACAGAGCAAGTGTGTCTCAGTATTTGGGAAAAGAGACTATTAACCTGTAGTCCCAGGGTGTGAATTTCTACAGCCACTGGATTTTCAGTGGGGCTGAATAACTAATTCTGCTTAGAAGGAAGCAGATGAAAGATTCAAACATGTTTCTTACAGGCTGGAAAACCCCATTCTATCTTGTATTTTGTCTCCTTATGAACTCTGCATGTTTTCTGTCTGAGAAATCCTGACTGCTTCTACACAAGCTCTAAGCAATGGATCTATAATGACGATTGTTCAATTAAAGCTTATTTAATTATGCAAGCATTAGCAGAGGCAATCTGTAGCATGTTATGAAGCTGTGTGTTTTGTAGAAGGAGCTGTTGCCCACTTGTTACCTATCTATCTGAGGAATAAAGAGTGGACCCAGTGTAAATTTAGTCATTAATCTATCTGGACCCCCAGGCACACTCTGGCTTGTTACAGCTCCAAACCTCATCTGCATACCCACAATGTGGAACTAGCTACCAGCAGTGAATTGTGCAAGTCTCCCTGCTCAGCTCCTGCAAATCCACTTCAAAACAGAAGCCAGAACAGCAGCATAGCCAAAGGAAAATGCAGCATTTTATGTGACTCACGTGATGAGTTCCTTTTTGAGATCCCTTGAATGGAGCTTGGGTTTAGGACTCGGTATGGAGACATCTCCTGGGTACTTCTTTTCCTCCATGTTTTCTGGAGAGCTCACTGGATCTTTCTGAAATATTAGATGAGAATTTAACAAAAGATTTCTCTCTTGAATTCCTCCCACACATTCAAGAAACAATTTGCCATGGCAAGAAGAGAACCTCTTGTAAATTATGAAAAAAAATGTGAAAGAGAAATGATGGAGAGAAATTAAGAAAGTTTAGTATATCATAGTTTCAGGTTCTTACAGGCAGATTTTTAAAATGTGCAAATATTTCTGAAAGCAGATGCTCGTTTCAGCCATATATAGGATAAATTTGTGTTTGTTTTGTAGGATGATGATAAAGGCCAAAGAAAAGTACACAGAGAAAATAAAGGTGATTGTTGGTAGAGCCAAACAAGACTGACAGTTATGTTCTTTTTATTTGCTATGTAAGTACATTGCTGGCTTTTTTAATACAATTGAAGTGGTGACCATTGCATCATAATTTACAAAACTGCAACCATAAATTTTATAAAGTGTTATTTACATAAGCAAATGTAAATGCAAAGCTTTTTAGCTCTGTGGAATAGACTGTCCTGTTATCTTATTGAAAGGGCAGATTCTTGTTGAAATAAAAATCATAAAAAACAAAAAAACTTCAGAACTTTTTTAATAGCAGGCTGCTAAGGGGAGTTCTTAATTTCTAATATTTGTAGATCAAAATCATCACTGCTACCCTACTGTTTGGTGGATGGTATGAATTATGAGCCTTCACTCCCTTGGGAAGCCATTTTGGAAACTTGGAGTCCTGGAAGGAAATTACATTTTTGTTTTCTGAAAAATTTTCTTTGATAATTTCAAACTAGCTTGGTTTATACTGTTTTGAGACTTAAAGCCTTCAATTATTATTATCTTTATCAGAGATAAGTATTTTCTTTTTGGAGAGATGCTCTGCTACTATTTTATCATTTGAGAGTTCTCCAAAGCTTATAGCATCAATTATCAGACCTCTATTTATCCCTTCTTGGACTTCATGTTGGTTTTGTGATTCCGTTCCAATGCTCAGGTGTTTCCCAGAGATTACCATCTGTAGGAGCAGAAACTGCTGCCTGTGGTTGAGAGGGGAAGGTCCCAGCCTCTGCTAAACTCAGAGTGCTGGTGCCACGGATGCTCTGGGCTTGTGCAGCTGGCAGTTGTGCCAGGACAGAGGAGCAGGGCTGTCTGCAGAGCTGTTAGCACAGAGTGCAGGGCTGAGCTGAATCTGGACTGAAAATGGGGTTTCTGCCTCCTGGGTCTTGTAAGCTCTGCAGGGGTTTTTCTTCTGATAAAGCTTCCATATGGTCCTCAATTCTGGCAGCTCATCTTTGCCTGCTTGAAGGCTGGATCCTCAATATGACTTTCTTCTGCTTTCTGCTACTGGTTACCTACTGCCTACTGTAACTCACACTTCACATATATAGAAACGATGCCATATTATTGCTGTGTGAATTACTACTGATTTTTTTTCAACCACATTTGTGGGGTTAATTTGTTTGGGAATAATCTAATCTGCTACAAATATAGAAAGCAAAAATACATATACTCAGCTTTACTAAACACTCTTGCACAGTAATTAATGAGCAATTATTTTGAATAAATAGAAAAACCGTCATATATTTCAGGCTTGGGGAATTATAGTTCTGAGGGAGAACTTCAGATAAGGAGCAAGAGAAAATTAGCAGCTACAGAAGGTCTTGATAAAATGTCAGTACAGAAATAATAAATGATTGAAAGTCTTCCAAACATGGAAACTAAAATGCTAAAATGCAAAAGTAGAAAAATGGATGTCAGCTTTGTTCAAGATCTAAGAAACATCAAAGATATTATTTCAGAGTTGGGTTAAATCTTGTTCCCAGTGGCATATAGGGGTGATTTTGGCAGTGGTATCTGGGGGTGATTTTGCCAAGAGTATTTGAATTCCTGACTTCTGTCCACAAGTTCTGACCCACCTTTCTTACAAACTCATAAGTGCCAGCAGGGATCATCACTTGTAAAAATGAATGCTCCCCAAAGAAACACAAAAAAAGTACTAACTCCCTGTTGCCAGCTGGAAGGGATCAGACGTCAAAATAACTTCAAAAAACACAGGTAAAATGGTTTCCAGTTAATTTAACGGAGGTTGAAGAAGGGCGGTTTATTAGTTTCCTGTCTAACTCTGCCAGGCTACATCTGCATCACTGAACTCATGTGTGTTTCTAAAATTTTAAAGCATGCCCTGCCTGGATCCTATGTATCTGAGAGGCATGCATCAGCCTCTTCCACTTCTTCTGAGAGCAAGGGTGTGATGAAAAAAGCCCTGTAGCACTCCACTGATCCTGATCTGGGTCATTCACCTGCAGCACACCAACCAGAGGAGCCATAACTGTGCTCCAGGATATGATAATATCTCCATATGTGTAACTTGTGTTCTTTGTTTTAAATTAAAGATATCCTGATATTTTGCTGGCAATGAACTGGAAAATTTGTGTGTGTGTGTGTGTGTGTGTGTGTGTGTGTGTGTGTGTGTGAGTGTGAGTATGTGAGTTATTCATCATGTCACTGTCTGATACCTGCTGCACCGAGCAGACTGATGGAGAATTATGTATATCCAAGGTCTGACAAAATGCTACAGTATTGCAGTTCACAACTCCATTTCCCTGATTCTTTTAATAAAACAAGATTTTGTGGTGAAGACTGACAGGAGTACACCTACAGACACCAGTATAACTGATATTAAAGGGTTTAGAATTGCAGTATTTTCATTTTCTATCTTTAAATAATTGGGGTTTTTTCAAATCTTAATGCTGAATTTCCTGAATCAAGCTACTAAGATTTGTAATTTTTTAAACTAAAACTATATACACACATACAATCAGAAACATCAACAATTTTATAGGTTTCTTTCTTAGTATATTGCCCAGGAGTAAGGGAGATATATAGACATTTAAACAGATGACTTCTTCAGCATTTTCTTAGTTCCTTGAGGGACACTTGGTGGTATTTAAGCAGCATAAAATCCTCATATGTAGAAGCTACAAAATCAGGACAGTGCAAAGGAAATGGAGGCAAACGAATACTGAAACTCTGCCTTTCTAGAACATTACATCACTACACATGGCCCCAAAGGTTCTTGCATCTGTCTGAAACATAGGTCAGAAACAAAGAACAAATACTTTTTAAACCTCTGCACTTATGACTAAAAGTAGAGCATCACATCTTGGCTTGTGTGCTTCTCCAGCTATTTATCTTTGGAGGGAGAGAGGGAAAACACCTTTAGCACTTCTCTCTTTCTGGAATGTTGGGTGATAATCGTCACAGCTAGTCAAGCCTAACTGTATGTATAATTTTTCCTTTTCCATTTGAATGGATTCATGGTTAAATGCTATCAAAATCTAAAGAATTTCAGACTAAAAGGAAAATCAGAACCAGCCCAATTGGTCCAAGCACTTCTATTTCCTGCAAAAAGCATGTGTGTATTCATGCATGCACACTACTGAAAGAAAGCAAGCAATGATACTCCATTAATGTACAGATGGAAGTTTATATTGATTTCAGCAAAGACCAGAACATAATGGTAACATGAATAACAGATAATAGCATCTGGCACTTTTAACATTTTTAAGCCCTGAAATCTTTGGAGAACTGACAGTTGAACTAACTGACAGCTCTAGTTATTTCTCAGTGCTTTCCTTTTGGAGAGATTTTGAGCTTTTTCCAAACTCAGATTTTTTTTTTTTAAGGGGGCATCTGGACAGGCTATTTTGCTGAAAGAGAGAGAGACAATATTTTCTGGAAATTACCACCAAAATTAAGCAACTGTTGTGCATATGAACCAGATAACAATGAATTAGAAATAGATATAATCAGTCATTTTCTTTGCATAAGGATAACTGCCAGTCTTTGATTTTGAAAACAGAGCCTCTGGCCCTGACATCACTGGACATATCAAGGCTCCCTGGGATGGCAAAATCTCACAGCAGAGATCTGGGGCCAGATCCTCAATTAAGGACAAAATACAGTGTCAAAGCACTGAGTGCAAGTGCATAGGACCATTATGTTATGTTGGGTAGTTTTTTCCAATTCCCTGTGCTGGAAAGGGACAGGGAAACATCCAGACACCCATGACAGCCTTGTCCGGTATGGACTGGGGGGGATGTGGAGATGCTCCTGACTTGGCTCTTGTGCTGAGCTGTGATGCAGAAGGGAGGAGGAGTGACACAATAGGTCCCCTGCCAAGCCTGTGACATCTCCTGATCCCAGCATCAAGGCACTCCTCTCAAAGCTGGATGTGCTTGCTCATTGTGCAGCCTGAATGGGAAGGGACTGAGCCCTCAGCTTCCTGCTTCACCTCAAACCCACTCCAAAACCCTGGTCCATGGATGTTCTGTCACTGGGGAGATAAAGACCATCATTAGCCCCCAGGGGGAGACTGCAAAGGGTTCAACAAACCCAGCCTCCAAGAAATGAAAGCTTTTTCAGTGGACACATTGCAACCCACTACCCAGCGGTGATAGATTTCTTTTTCCTCACGCAACTAAATTGTCTTTTAATTCTTAGTGGGTTCTGAATTGGATGCCTGGATCCCCCAACTTCAATTGTTCACCCCATCTGTGTCTCCTTGAAGTGTCAGATTTGATATTTGAACAAAAGATAATTTCATATTAATACAATAATCAAATTCTATTATTAGATATATAAGGAGTAAGTAGTATAAAACCTCCCAACCAGGACATCTTTTAGTTTATTTCTGAAAACTGTAACATAGTTTTTTATCTAATCAACCTTTTAAAGAGCTGGTGGTTCCTTCCTGATTTAAGAAAAGTGAAAACAGTCTATAACCTGAAATTCAGGCTCAAGAGAAAAAAAAAATTAAATCAAACTTGCCAGCAAAGTAGAAGAATAAGAAAAAAAGGCCATAGTAGACTACGCTGCCTTGTTTTCAAGACATGATAAACAGACATGAAAAAGCAAAACAGAAACAAAATCCAAATCAAGACAATTACTGATTTGGAAGTGACACTCTAGAAGTTTGATTGCATAAGTTGCAAGTTGGAGATCTAAGACTCAGTGGCATAAATTTCTTGCAGTACGTAAAATAAAAAGTTTTCTGATGAAAGAATATTACAGACAAGGTTTTAAGTATGAGTTTAAATGCTTAGATAGCAAATTATCTAGAAATCTAAGGAGCTGGTATGGAAAAATTGTCTTTTGTTTCAGCATGAAAAAAGTGTCTTGGTTTGATTTTGCTTGTTGGGTTTTTTTTGTTTTGTTTTGGGGTTTTTTTGTGTTTTGTTTTTTGTGGGGTTTTTTTTGTTTGTTTGGTTGGGTTTTTTATTTGTTTTTTTTCCCCTGGTGATTGCTTGTCCATTTGGGTGTCTGTGTTACAAGACTGAACCATTAGGAAAAAAATTAAAAAGTAGACGCTAATGATGGATACCTTTGTTTCCTTTACCTTAGAGACTTACAAACATTAACAAGTAGGCTCTGAAAGGAAGATTTTTCAAACTGAGTAATGGGTGCTTTTATTTTTATGTCCCATCCAAGAGACTATTAAAACCAGATGAATGTTCACAAGCCTCTACCTGTGGAAACTGATTCCCTTTAAACTGTACTAGATGGTCCTAAACACTATCATATGGTCCCTCGTGCAAGAGAAAAAGTCACTCAAACTGAAAAAATACCTCTTTTTCTTCTTCTTTTCTGCCATGGGTCTTGCTGTAGTTGATTGGTGTATCCCAGCCTTCCTGTTCACAAAGTGCCTGGTAGAAGGCTGCATTTACCAGGATGCTGCTTGCTTTGAAAGGAGAAGAGGAAGGAGTGGGAAGTGCTGTGCTGGAAGAAGTGAGAGGCATAACTTTGTCTTGGCTTCGATTCTTTTTCATGCTCAAATCCAGTGTGCCATTTTCATCCACTTCTATCTCAGCTCCCTGACATGCAACAGGAAATAGAGACATGTTTAGATATGGACAAGGCAAGGCTGTAAAATAACCATGTGGTGCTTTTAAAGGATAAATATAAATGCACGCTTTTATTTAAATTTATCTGAATCTAAACCCAGCTTTTCGAATTATGTCAGTTAATGTCCAACTCTTAGGCAGACTTAAGATTAGCTTCAGTAATGGTATCCCTGCATCTCAGCTTAAACATAGTAAGTAGAATTTAAATAAGATGCCGCTAAACCATAACCTATACACCCTAAATCTAGTTTTATTTAAAAAAAGTTTAGCTTTAAATCTTCTTGATCTTTTCACTCTTACAGAGAACTATGACCCCAATTCACAGTTAAAAGCATTAATGCATTGTTTAGATCATCAACAGCATTACTATTACATATCCACCCTTCCCCCCACACCCTGGAAACATTACAACATCTGCATCATGGTGGGGGAGAAGGAGGCGGAAAGAAATACATCTAAAAGTAGCACAGTAGGGTTTTCTACATTACTTGAAATAACAAACTGCCTTTATCATAGTTTGACTAGGCCACTAAGGCTCAGGTCTGCACCACAGACTGGGAGGTACAGGAGGATCTTGAGGAGGCTCTCCCTAATGGAGACATTCTGCCTGAGTTAACAAACCATTTGCTTTCTTGGAAGTACAGCAAAGAGCAGCCTCTAACTGCAGAGATGTGTTCAGTTTGGGGAGAGACCCAATCTCTCTTTCCAGCCTGGGAGAAGTTCTCCTGCTCACAAAAAGGGGCAAATGCTGCTTGACTGTATAGAAACAAAGGAAGGAAATGTCACTGTTCTGCCTTACACTGGTCACAGAAAAAGAGGACAAACTGCTCTTCTTGCAGTGGTAAAAAGCTGCTGAAAGTGCCACTTACTAATGTAAGCAGCAACAAATTTGCCCTCATGTTTAATATGCTACACTGCATATTGACATATTTTATGTATAGGGATGAATATAAGACTAGTCCTTGCTATTGCCAACATTTACTGAAGGCAGGTAGGGGGAAAATGAAACCTGGCTTCTGGAGGACAACTCAGTAGTCTAGTTCAGTGTTTTCCTGAATAAGGTGGAGAACATTCAAAGACTATGGGGATAGATAGCAATGCCAGAAATTTACACACAGAATACTGTAATTAACAGTATTCTGCTCATTGTCTTCCTGTTATTGTCATCACTACTATTTTTAATTTACATCACCACAAAGCTTGGACAACACTTGGAATTTGGGGTAGATGTGTTTGGTGCTATGCAACTGTAGGAGACAATTGTGTAAACCAAGATTTCCAATCTTGAGTAATATCACAGGAAACTCACAGTGTAAGTGAATCACCTAGATGTTGTGCTGTAAATAGAAAAGGGTCAGGTATGTCAGGGGGAGAGTTTGTCTGTCTTTCTTAGACCTCTTTCTCAGAAAGACATTGGCAGAAGGAGTCCTTTTCTTTTCCTGCCCATTACATATTGCTGGGGCATGATGATTAGTCAAACATTCAGTTCCTAAAGATGGGGCAATGAAACCTGTCCTTGCTTGAGGATCTTAGGAGTTGAGGTGAAGCAGGGAGTTCTTCTCATGTGCTGAAAGTGTGACCTGGCCATGTTGACTGGACCAAGGATTCAAGCTTCCTTCCTGCAGCCTTGCCTTCTACCACTGTCAGTGATGATTCATTTAAACATAAAATATGATTGATTAAATTTTCTGAATCACAAGGAAAATATTGGTGGTAGATGACACTTTGAGGCCTGACAACCCCTCTTCACTCAGCCAGCATGATTCTCATTTGCATCCATGAGCCTGACACAGATGCCCACCTAGACCAAAGCACCACCAAACCATCTGCTTGTCCCTGGTTCAGAAACTCAGGCACCTCTTATGTTTGCTTCTCCCACATAGCCAAGTTCACATTTTCAATCATACAGCTTAAAGGGAGAGATGTTTTATTATATTTATGGGAAGTAAATACACTTCTAATATGTTCATACTAAGACGCTTTTGTTATATCTTTCTGTCCCTTTTTAGTAAATAGTTTAATCTCCTGTGATAGTTTTAAGCCCTGAATTTGACAGTGCAGCTTATCCTGGATAATAACTTAGTAACCACAACATCTTATGCCATCTGTATAATATCAAATACATTTTTATACCAGCATTAATAAACCTTAGTTACAAAAATCCAAGATATTAACTATATCAGTGCCAAGCACACACTCCAGGATCTGACAATATAGCCCTGCCATGATCGCCCCAGTGTTTTTTGGCTTCATAGTTGATATGTAACTATAGCAATGAAATAGAGCTACAGTAATCAAGTTTAATGACCAATGTAAAGTAAAATGCTAAATATTGTAGTTGCTGACATTTTTCATAATAAAAAAACTTGGGTTAAGTCTGCACAACCAACATTCACATAAAATTCCAGACCTCTGTGACAGATGGCTTAGGAAAGGAAGCCATGTGACTGGGCTGCGGTAGTTTTATAGTGCAAAACCCATAAATAGTGCAGATTCTCTGTCACTGACAAAATATCAACTACTCAGAAGGCAACAGCAACAACAAAAAGGACCAAAAACAATCAAGGTCCCCTTCTTAATGCAACTTGACATAGAATAATGTCAAAAAAATCATTCTCTCTGAGAAACAGATACCAATAGCCTCCACAAGGAGCTCTGGCTGATAAGCAGAACATTTGCTAACACAGATATTTAAAGCTTTCTCAACAGTTACTGAAATTCATGTAGAAGTTGGGCTGTCCAACACATACCTAATTCAGATCAGGGGAGGCTGTGTTGTGTTTGTGAAGTAGAGTGCAGATGGGGTTTAAGTGTGCTCACAGATGCACACAACAATTAAATAAAGTCATGGGAAAAACGAGATTTTGCCCATTGCAGGACTGATCACACTTTTACAGCATGGCTTTTTACTCAGAATGGTATAAAAGAGCTATTGCTTTGGTGCCTTCCTAGCAAACTCCAAATGGCAGAGCAAAAGGAGGAAAGTCAGAGTTATTGCTCCAGTTTACATTCCTACTCTGATCCCACCCTCCTCTCAATATGTCTCCTTTGCTTGCTTTGCCACATTTATTTTTACATTAATTTTTAAATGGAACTAAAAAGACAAAAATGGGAAATGGGAAAAAATGCTAGAGCAGTGCTCTGACATGCTGACAGAAAATGGCACTTACTATGCTTAGCTCAGGCTTGTAAAGGCTGTGTTCTCCTCACTGAAGGCAAGATCTTATTACTGTTGACTCTAGTGCATGTGGGAACAGGCCTATATTTATCCATTTATGATGACATATTTAAAATACAGCTAATAAAACAATGTAAACTGTTCTGGTTATTTCTTAAAACTGTAAGCAAAACAAAGATGAAAATGTATATTTTTATTTCCTAACTTATGTTTGTTTTAAGCTATGTAAATTGTTGCAGCCTGATTTTGATCTTATGTTTTTATTTGCACTGGTGTAAATCAGGAAAATATCGACTGAAGCAATGAAGAAAAGTCAATGAGCATGATAGGATACACACAGTAATTAAAGCCAGGTTACTTCTCACCTACTACCTCATCAGCGGCAGTCTAATCCCCCCACCTCACATTTTACAAGCAGCTGATAAAAGGATTCCGGAATAAAAAATGAAAGAAAAATGATGGGAACACGTTTTCTTTTTTCCAGCAGATATTCAGTGAAAAAGTACTTTTCAATATACAAAATACTACTTTATTACCAAAAATTAAGACTAATATAATTAAACAACAACAACAAAAAAAAAATAGTCTGTATACTCTCCAACTACTTTGTACAATAAAGTCAATCTTTTTCAGCCTTGTTTATCTTCTGGCATAAATATTAGGGAATATTTTCTATTCCCTAATTAGGTCCTGTCCTTAGACCTGAATTACAACAGCTAGGACAATAAAGGATGCTAGGTTTTTGTGTTAAATTTCTCCTCCATTTTTGGTATGCTTTTGGCCCATCTGATCAGTCATAATATTTAATACTCTCTAGTGTGTCTCCAGTAATTATTACAAGTTAATCTTTGTCTCAGCTGGATCAGAAATAGTAAATTATTGTGTCTGCATGGATTTTATTTCAAACCTGTGACACTGGAGATTGTGTCATGACATATAAGGCAACTCATGTATTCTTTGGTTGGCATCAGCCGTGGAACTTAATGCTAACCAAGTCCAAAGGAACAACATGATCAATGATTTTGCATTCCCCCTAGCAGTTCAATCTGGTTTGGAACACTCAAAAGAGCTCATAAGTTCTGGTATTGGGAGTAAATGTGACTTGTATCTTGCCGTGTGTATGAATAATATTCTTAATACAAGTCCACCCAAAAGAGCAGAATCTTTATTTCCAGCCAACAAAAACACATGCACCTGGTCCTCAGTTCTTCACACTTAAATTTAAGCGATTGACTACTTCTGCAGAAAATTAAAATATTAATTTGGGTCAAAGTGAGAAAACTTGTAACAGCCCAACAACATCTGAGACAAAACTGGAGTCACAATTTAAGCCCAGAGCAGTTCACAAATTAAAAGAACCTAGCCAAGAAGGTACTTAGAGAGCAATATGCACAGCGGTATTACAGGATGGTGCTTAGTGATACTCTTGGATGATTTTTCATCCTGTATTTAGGCTTTAAGGTATTTGGAGAAAAGTACTGCCTGAAAACATGCTGAGTGCTAACTACATGTTTTAAATAATTGATGCAATTTTCACCATCATCAATATCCAAGAATGGAGAGAGATGATACAATTTTATTCAAAAATCAGAATTTAAACTTTAAACATTTTTAGCAAGTGTGATTTTATTTTTATATTTTTTGTTGGTTTATATTTTTATATTTGTTGTTTTATTTCAAGGCCTAGTGTGCATATGCCATTTTGTCTAAACAGGTGGGAAAAACACCAAAACAGTCAACAAAATGCTTGGCAAGCAGTAGTGATGAGGATACAGATAAAATGTTGCTTGCAGCTACCTCACTGAGACATGTGTAGTGAGGGCTGTAAACAGAGGAGATCCCTGCAAGTTATGATGCTGTGGATTCTTACACAGAGCTAGAAACTGCAAGCTAAGTCTCCTTGGAGAGCCCTTCTGGTGACTTCAATGGGAGCTGAATGAAGCTACATAAACTGCAAATCAAATAGAACCAGGAGACTGGCCTGGGGTACTGACTGCATGAGAATTGCCTGGTTGGGATTATACTCAGGGGAAAATTTTACTACAGTCCCAGGCTGAATGGATCAGACAGTGCAACATTAATGTGATATTAATTATTTTGAAAACTGTATCACCAAGGTATCTGATGATCTTACTATTTTGTATGCAACTGATACATAATTCATAGAGAAGATTTAAGATTAATTTTACTGTACATTTCAGAATAAATGTATTTTTAATAGCTTAATTTTTAAATTGTTATTTTTAAACTTGTGATATTTGTCAGATCACCTTGAACATAAGGTCTCTTTGGAAGTTTTTCTCACCAGTGTTAATGTGTAATGTGACTTTTCTATTATTGTTATACTTCTCTTTCTCTTTTGTTATCTTGGACTCCCTTTTGAACTGATATGTAGAGGATGAGAGATACAAATTTGAATATTAATTAAATTACTGACATTTTGAACTATGTTATAAAATTTATTTACTTTTTTATTTAAATGTTATCTGTATATACAGGAAAGGGGTGAATATTCAGGGCAAACTATCCAACTCTTTCTAGGAGAGGGACTATGTTTTGGGGGGTGAAGAAATAAAATTTAAGAGGCAAAAAGAAAAAAGATACTTGGGAACACACTTGTGCTAAAAATCATTTTGCTGTTTCCCCCACTTGTTTAAGCAAGGCAACATATGCATGCCTTGAGCAAATACAAGGAAATGCCACATACTTGAAATGTTTGAACTTTAAGTTCTGCTTTTAAAACTTAGATGCACAATATTTTTACATCTCTGACAATTGTGCTACTGGCAAAGTATTTCCAGCAAGCGTGGGAAGTCCTCTGCAGTCTCACATATCTTGTTCTACCACCACACAGCCTCCCATCTGTAAAGAACCAAGGACTGGATTTCTGGGACGCTGCCTGATACTCAAACACCTTTACAAGTCAGGAGCTTTGATCCACTAAAGTATGGATGAATGCTAATCAGATTTTCTTAAAAAATGGAGCAAAAGGATGTGCCAAGGGGCAGGGATGAGATGCTTGATACTGTGGAGCTCTGAACACAGCCACACAACTATTTTCAAACCTGTTGAAAGTGTGTGCTGTTGAGTAGAAAAGGGAAATTATTAACTCTGTAGTAATGCATTGCATTATTTGAGTACAAATGCAGATAAACACTCAAGAGGGGTGTTTTTAATACTCTAAAAATTTGTAAGATATTCTAGCAATTAAACATTTACTTTTAAAGGATTCAAACCAAAAAACTGTGGAATTAAGTTGTCAGACTGTCTTCAGTAAAGACACTTTCTAATTTTAAAATATGAAACAAAAAAATACTATTTATCAGTGTTTCTAAATTGTTTTGTGGCTGGTAGTGCACAATTTTTTTTTTTGTTTGTTTGAATCCTGTATGATCAAGGTAATAAATATCCAAAACCAAATAAAAATATGTTTTGTGTGCTTTTGGACACTGAGTCTGTTTGGGGCTTACTTGTCTGTGTTTTGGCCAGAAGCTAATTATGATTCTTCTGTCAGATGTTTTGTAGCAGTATGCCCTCCAGAAAGTCTGGCAAAAGTGGAGGCAGGCAGATAGCAAGGTAGGCAGGTGATTTTCTTTTAGGCTGGATTCCTGGCTGTGAAAAAGGAGTAAGCTATGTGCCCCAAGTGCCCCTCTGCATCATTACTATTATGTTCACTTCCATTCAATCCTTCCCCATGATTTGGCAACTGTGAAGCAGGTACATAGGAGAAAATCTTTGGGTTATGCCTGGTCCCTTTACTGCTCTTTCTGGCATCAAAGGTCTATTGCTGAGGTCAGCCAAAGGCTGCTGCAGCAATTTAATCCAACCATTGGCATCAGTTTTCATTTCCCTACTAGAAGAAGTCTCTATTAAAGACTGATGGAAGGATGTTTTTTGCAGCAGATATCAAGGATGAATTTGTCATTGGGAAAGGTTCTTTGAAATAGATAATGAGTTACAGGGAATGCATGTGGATGTACTCTAGAAAGCTTACCCTGTGGCATCTACCAACACTGATTTTAATGTCCAAAACTTCACATGCAAGTATAAATCATAAGCAGCAAATTAGGGGATAGCACTCTCCAAAGGCACAAGGCTCAGAATACCTAAAAAGGTATTATGATGGTGGCAAAATTAATGATTCCACACATACAAAAAAAAAAAAAAAAAAAAAAAATACAGCTAACCTAGCAGTGGTGAATAAACCCTCAACCAAAATGTACCAAAATGTAGATCAACAGCTGTGGAAGACACATCTAGCCTTGGAGGCTCAGATAACAGAGAGATAAGGTAGAGTGACACAGACTTGCAGAAAAACAGATCATCTGTCTTTTGCAGCAAACATCATGAGTCAGAGTCCCGCAGCAAAAGCACACCTGCTATGCTGTGTTTTGACAAATGCACCTCTTTTCACTCCCCAATGATTTGTCTTTAAGTTCTTGTAATGACTCCCTCTTACCTACAAAGAGCTTTCAAAAGTTTCTTTGCAGTGGAACACGTGTGACTTTAATGCAAATAATAAACAACCGTACTCCCACACCACTGTCATCAGAAGAAAATCTTGTCTATTTTCATCAGCATTATAATACTATCTAATGGCACAGAAAATAAGGCTCATAGCTCACACAGCACCATTTGTAAATCATAAAGATCTGTGAGGAAACGCAGAGCAGAAACCAAAACACGAAAGCCACACAAACATCTACAAAATTAGGCAGCTTTCCATTATGACAGACTTGCCCAAATTATCTATCTCCAAACGCAGTGGGCCTGATTCTCCACTCTTGCCAGCAGAAAGGGGAATTTTACCAAAGTCAGTTGTTATTCACCCCTTTCCACCTTGCCAAACTGTTAGGGGCTCCAAACACAACAGACTCCATAGGTAGTTCTGTTCCATTGCTAGCAAAATATCCCCTTGATTAATCATATGATTTTTATGTATTTTTCATACATCAGTCCCCAAAATGATCACTAATGGCAGGTTTCAGAGGGAGAAAAATTCCCTCTTAAAACAGATCTTACTCATTATCCACCACAGATTGTTTTTGGATTTCAAACAACCTTTTACTTTTTCCTCCCAGAAAACTCCCCCCTTGTAATTAAGGCTCAATTATGAAAAGAATTAACAACGTAATTCCTGCTATTTATTTAGTTTTTATCAGAACTGGTCACTGTGTTACAGATTTTTTTTTTTTTTCTCTGCCTCTCTTCAAAAGAGCATGCAAACAGAAGCCTCCTTTTGGGGGATTTAATGCAGTCACTGACATGAAAGACAGTTTATTCGCACAGTTCAGTAGCTAGCACACCCTCCAGGTTCTTGGACTACCCTACCTTGGCAGACAGACTCTGTGGTTTGTTGGAGAGGATCTCTGCTGCTTCCCTGCAGCGGGTGGAAAGGTTCAGGATAGCAGCAGCTGCTGCTATGTGGGTGTCTTCACTACATTGACCGTAGCTATAAGAGTTGGCATGGCAAGGGCTCTGTGTGTGGGCGCTAGCACTAGGCAGTCGATTAGAAAATTTCACTGGATTTGAAAAATGCTTTGCTGTTGAAGAGAGATTTGATTAGCAATTGCATGTATGAAATTTCCCCCGTTAAATAGTTTTGCTTCTCAGACTACGATTTCATACATTAAAAAAAAAAATATTCAAAGATTACATTTAAAACAATCCGTTTGCTATTGCCAGTAAGGATTTACAGTAAAAATGGCTTCAGAAATGCAATAATTTAATTTTTCCTTCAGAAATACACATCTGTCAACAAACCTTCTGAGATTTTTACTCTTATTTTACATATCCTTTACTCAGACATTAAAAACAATGATGTCCAAGGAAAGACTGAGCAAGCATTAGTGTGCACCCATTGTGATTTGACCACTCCAGTGGACAAATGCAATTGTAAATGTATTCTTATAAAGGCTTCCTCTTGGAGATCTGTTGTGCAAAAAAACCAACTTGTGACTTGTCCAGTCTTAGCTAAAACAACACTGCTTACTCTCCTTAGATGAATATGTCTCTTATTTAAATAGCTTTGCTTATGTGACTAAGGACCAAAAAACTCTTGAATGAAGCAGAAAAATCAGATAAAAACATTACCTGTAAGGCACATTCAATACTAAATACTTTGTGGAAATATTTAGAAATTTAAGTCCACTCTTTAAACAATTTAAAACATAATGAACATGCATGTGTTTAGAGTCCTTTGTTGGCTATATTTAGAATAATACACAGATTTATTAGGCACAGGGAGGTCAGCTGAAAATTAAATACTAACAGGTGAACAGAAAAGCACTTTCACATACAAAAGTGGCAAGTGTGCTTCTTTTTCTTCATCAGTAGCATTTACTCTAAAACAGTTAGAGAGAACTCTGCTCTCTCTTCTGGATTTTGGAGCTTGAGATGGCATAAACTGTTGCAGAGAGAACACAGCATCATGATTTCAGCTGTAAAGAAGCAATAATCACTTCTTTTGTTTGCAGCCTTCACAGTGTCCTACAAAGATAAACTAAGTAAAATCCAATTTCTCAGCCTACACCCAGATACATCAAGAACATTTCTGCATATGGCCATCTGCTCCTTCCCTAAAGATCTGAGCCCCAAGGCTCTGGATCCCTTTGGATGTAGAGCTTTGGCTGAGTGCTTTTTAATGCTGAGAGCTACACAAGGCATAGGAGGACTCATCTTCCCTCAAACTTGGGATGCTCTGAAAGAAACGCTTGTTTATGTGCTTTGACTGTGGCTGAATGCTATATTCCATTTTTCTAAGCACTGGAGGCATCTCAGTAGAGCAATACATGAAAGCCTCATGATTCAGTCCTTCCTTTCTCTAGTGAAAATTAAAAAGGATTTATCTACCCTGCTGTAAACACAGCACTGTAGCACAAACAAGATAGTCTACATTTTTAACAGTTACTACAATAGAATTTAAATTGTGTTTAAAGACCAGAAAGTGCATTTTTTTATTACCTATCTTAAAATAAAAAGCAACCAACAACCAATCAACCAACCAACTAAAAAATCACCCCAGGCTATAAAGGGTGTATTTTTTGTTAAAAAACCCCCAAGTTTACAAGTGCAGAATACACAGAGGGCTAATGATGGGCTTTTGTCTGGCTACATATTTACATAGGACTCTGAACCCATCACTACATCATCAGCTTCTTATTGCCAACTTTTGTATACCTGAATAGTTAAATCACTCTCCAGCTCTTTCACTTTCACCTTTCCATTAAAATAATAGCTGCACATTGCAATCTTTGCAAGAACAACAGGCTGTAAACTTCAGCTCTGATATAGTTCATACATAAATTGCATATATATGTATTTGCATTTGTATAAAAACATTTCAATCATTTTTTCCTTGAAATGAACCTGTGAAATAGACATACATCTGTGCAAAGAGACAGCTAATAGGGAATATTCAATTTTACAAACAAAATTGGAAAATCTGCCACCCAAGAAGCTGGCAATGCATATATTTGCTTTCATTTAAGCAAGCCTATTTTCCAGGTCAGATAAATATCTACTTTTCATTTGCAATTTTAAAGAGAATATTTATATATATAAACACAACAAACAGATACCTACAAACACATATGTGTTTTTTTGAGTACAGACACATAAACAAATAAATATTAAAATTTACAAAATTTTATAAATATGTAAAACATATATAATATTTTATAGAATTATATGTATATTATAATTAATTTATATATTAATTTATTCATTAAAAATATATTGCTTTTCTGTTCACCTTACTATGAATGCTCTTCTTTGTTGGAGTAAGTGGGACAAAATTTGTTTTCCTATTTTATTTTCCTTTACTAATCTTTTTATCATTTGCAAAACAAAAGCCAACTAAAAATTCTTTTTTAACATTGTTCTGGATCTATTTTCTTCTGACCCAACTTTTGGTGGAATGAAACATTTCCATTTCCCTCATGGCAACAGGATCATTTGCTTCTTTAAACTGAAGAATATTTTATAATGGTCAATAAAATGGCAGAACCTTGTTGATATTTCCTATGAGATTCTGAAGAGCATCTGCAATAAACCATCAGTGTTCAAACTGTGGTATCTCATTTGTACAGAGTAGTATCTCAACAAATCTGTAAATGATTCAAGCAGAGGAATCTTGATAACAATTTGATGCACTGGATATGACTGCACTACAAATACAATTTAGTGCAGGAATATGAGGTACCAAAACAAATTCAGCCCAGGCCTGGAATTAATGTAGCTTGGGCACGTGCTCTTCTAGGAGGAATAATACCTGTATAGATTCACCTAAATGGTACCTGAAGTACCTTTGAAACCTAACTTGGATTTCTTTATATTATAATTCATTATATCTTGTGCAGATACATTCTATGGGACTTCTCATCTATCCCATAAATATTACAATATTTAATACAATTATTACAATTTAATCAAGGAAGAAGGCAATGAGTAAAACATAAAACATTCCTTTTTACTCCTCTTTTCTACTGATAACTGCTTTCAAAAGAAGCACCAAAACCCTAAAATTTCTAGTAATTATATTTAGCATTTTAAAATTCTGTATTTAGCAAATTAATGTTCTATTTAACATTCTAGACACAAGTGATTAAAGATAGTTTCTACAGACCTTTTTAGAATTCTAGAAGTTTGAAAGCAGGACAAGCAAAAAGGAAAAATATTCATCGACATTTTGCCCCTTTTCCAAGAGAAAATTTAATTTTCAGCTTACATTCAAGAAACTGAGGTGTTTTTCGACCTTGTGACACAGGTGCTGTTGTGCGTTTCCCAAAGACTTGTGCATCAAAACTGGCATAATCAAATGGGACTTTCCCAAACTTCTCCTGTTCTTTCACCAGGGTGCCTCTGGAGGAAGTGACTGGCTGTGAAGTTCTATAATTGTAATGAGATACCTCAGGCTGTTTTGTTAAATTTGTCCTGCAGAGAGGAGGAAAAGAATGAAGGAGAAATACAAGAATGTCTTTAAATAACTTTGTCTTAAAAATAGGATATGATTGCATCTCATAATCCAAAAATGTGTTACTATCACATGCAAAACTTCCTGGTGGGTGTATACAAGAAATAAACAAGATGAACATGGTGGCTGACTAGTAGTCAAAAAGTCCTTTGACTACTTCACAAACTAAAGAACATTAAAAAAATGCAGTATTCTTCAATAGCAGTTTGGGCTATTTACAAGGAAGTTACTGACTTACTGCTAGATTACCATTTCCTTTAGTTCTAAAAATTTGTCTAGATTTTTTCCTAGCTTTTATTTTTTTTCAGATCAGTATTGTTCTCACTTTACTGTGAATGAGTATGGTATAAATATAATATACGATGATCTGTGCTATTTGGGAGGAACAAATGATTTATGGTGTGTTATTCCATTTAGTTAATGTCCAGTAACTACTTGTCTTTAGTAATTTCCTTAGGACTTTTCATATGTAGAGTTAAGGCACGTGCAGTTGGCAGACACATGGACATAATATTCTGTAATGGCTCTGAAGGAACCATTAGAGCTGATCATGTCAATAATCCACAAATTAAAGTGTCCCCAAATAGACCTGAATATAATAGGTTGTAATGGTCGTGGTGCCAATGATGTGCAAATTATGCATGTCTGTAGGGTCCATATAATTCAGACAAAATACAATTGCAATAAAAATTGTTTCTCCTTTTTGATGTCATTGTATAAAAAACAAATTAAAGTAATTAAAACAATAAACTAAAAATAAAGAAATTCTATGGATTGCTCTGATCAGGTTACTTGTGTGGAAGGTTTAATAGGGTATATTTGATTGCTTATCCAAAGATACATCTCTTGTCCTTCATGTCAGCCACATGCACGAGAACCAACAGAAAAATGGTGGTTTATTTTGAGAATCAGTTCTGCAGAGGTTCATCTTGGAAAACTGGGTTACCACTTAAGCCAAAATCTGAAGTGGGTGAAAGACCTGAGGACCAAGCATCAGAATTTTTGCATAAATAAGAGTTAGTTTGTTTGGAGAAACTGGCTTGTGAGGGCTCCTACCTGTGAGTCTGGTCATGGCACTGCCCAGCTTTTGGAGACTCGAGCTGGTTCTTTTCCTGGGACATTGCCAACTTTTCAGCTGCAGCAATTGGACAACCAGAAAGGCTGTTGAAAAGCAAAGGTGAAGAACAGAAACAAGAAAAAAACCATTGAAATTAATTCTTGTGCAAAGGAGATGTCTGCTGTTTTTCTGTGGAAACCAGTGACTTTGATGGTCTGTGCATCTAAGGGAACTACTGCTGTTATAGCTCAGATTCATCTGTTTTTCAATCCTTAATGCAAAACTGTGAAATCTCTGTATTTTAGGTGATATATCTGGAAACTGAATCATGTAGGAGTTTTCCACAGTTCAGCTTTGATGTTTTGTGTCTGGCAAGTCACTAGTAAATTTTTTGACAAATGACATTTACTTTATCAGCTAAACCATGCATATAAGCCTCCTGCTGATTAAAAGGAAAGTGAATTTGAGAAAAAAAACCCAAAAACCAGGGATATATGAGAGACTGTTACCAAAGAACACATTTTATCATTTCAAGTTGTGCTAGCTTATATTTTCCTATTTGTTTTATTAGATTAGAACATGTTTTCTTATCCTATTCATGGCTTGCTCATGATACAGCTGATGTGCTTCAAAGATGACTAGGGATTTAAAATAGGAAAAACAAAGAAAAAAATCTGCTTGTGCCTTATATATTCTTCTATAGAAACTTGTCATATGTCTGATAAAGACTAACTATTTTTAGTGTTAAATACAATATGATAGATCTTACTTTTGGTGTACTCATGCAGTAACAAATCAATCAATAAATAAAACCCCCAAAATCTCACAAAAATTCAGATCAACAAAGAAAGTTGGTTTTGAAATTGTTATGTCCTGAGTTTGATTTTAAGATTGACACTACATTTTCCCAGAAGCAGTGTGATGGAATATACTACTTCCAGCAGAAAGCAGTACTGACAAGAGCTGTGCAGACAGCAATGGCTTGCTGGAGACAGAGTGTGGCTCTCTGCCTCACCTGCAGTCCAGCTGTGATTCCCCAGCTGCCTGCCTGGAAGTCTTTTCTCAATTTTACCTTCTCCCTGCAGGCAGCATGCTAAACAGATAGGAGGGTTCCAGGCAGGAAGATTCCATTCCTGAGGATAACAAGTGGAGCTTTCAAACAACTTTTCAAATAGTTCACTTAAAATTTTCTGTTTGGCTAAAAGGGAACATGCCTTGATTGGAAGCTCCTGTCAACAATTAGCAGCATGTAGTGGTGCAAAACAAATGGGTTTTAGTTTCCATGGGGTTTTCCAGTTGTAGCAATAATAATGTATTTTTTCATTCCTTCCCCTTGTACGTGAAGAATTTTCAGTGTAAGGACTGTGATGAAATTGTAGCTTTAAATCTCATCTGTGAAAATACTAGTGGAATTTGTCATCCTCTGTGCTACAGCCATTTTTTAATATAATAGAATTAAACACAATTATTTGGTTATAAATAATACAGGCTGCCCTTGCAGTTCATAGACACTCTTCAGTGTAGTACCTAGCATCTAATTCCAAGATGTGCCTATCAATTAACTCCCGAGAATGTGTTAGTTTTGAGTGGACAGGAATTTTTCTGATCTACCTTCGGTGTGTGTTGCGATTGCTGTTGACATGTCCTCTTCCAGTGCATCCTGGGGTGGGGCACTTTAAAACATTTTCATGCATGGCAAGAACTAAACAGAAATATAAAAAAAGTTGAGAATAAAATGCATCAATTAAAACCACATGTTGTTCAAAAAATGTGCATATCTTCTTTGTACTCAGTTTCTCAATTGTTTCTCATTTTTATCACGAAAGAAGAGTAGAAAAAATGACCTTCAACACAGTGACTATGGTACCTCCAGCATAAGCCAGTCTATTTCACATGCATAAAATTGTTTATACAGGCTTTAAAAGAATGTAAGTGGAAATCAGCAAAGAGGTTAAATCGTGAAGCCTTTTATGCACCAACACTGGAAAATGCAGGGGGCAGAGGAGCCCTGGGCCACATTGTCCATGGTACATGGAGCTGCAGTTCCTCTCTGTCCCAGAGAAGGAAATCTCCCAGGTACATGAGGGCTGTTTATACATTTTATCAGATATTTTTAGTTCATTCCTTTGAACTTTGTACCTTCTATCATCTGAGCTGTGCTGAAACTACCTTGGACTAACCAGTAATGGTTCCAAGCATCAGCTTACACTCTTAGTAGTGATTACAACCTCTTGCCTGTACATTTCTTGTGCCCGTGGATGTGGATCACCTTCGCTAAACCTGACAGATATGTCTGGGTTAATCATTATGCACCTTTAGGGCACAGTGTTTCACAAAAAATTGACTGTTCAATCCACAGGTTTGTTCTGCCAGGAACCACATTCTAACTCTGTTTTTTTGTTTGGGTTTGTTTTTTTGTTCCCACCAGGACAGAGCATATCTAATTGGAAGCATGATAATTAACAAGGACTTGTTAATTTTAACTTTTTAGGAAGTTAATGTTGCTAAGGCCTTCGAAATTCAGCCTGCTTAATTCAGCAGATGTTTCCATAAGTACGGTTTAGCACCAGATTTAAGAAAGGAGAGAGCTACAGTTAAGAAGAGGATTTTGGTAAAGTGCAAATATCCTTTTAATTTGTTGTTATGCATACCCCCACAAAGAACTGTCTGACTAACTAGGTTGTTTAAGCAGATAGTTTCACATTAAGTTTTGGCTTATTACACAGCATTTCATTGCATCATGTTGTAGGATTACACACACACACAGTCAAGCCAGTGTAATCAGAGCAGCACAGTTAGAAATAAGCAGGGAAATTCAGGCTAGACTGGACATAAAAGGGTTAGTGTGATACTGGGACAGGGACCTGCTGTGGAGCAGAGCTGGGATGTGCTGATGGAAATAACCCTTTTGAGCTCAGCAGTGAGGAGGACACTGGAAGCATCTCTGCATAAGCATGCCCAGGCCTCTCATCTGTTGGCAAGGGAAACCAGCAGCCTCCGTGTGCGACTGCAGCGAACGAGGCCACGGCTCTGAAACAAGCAGGTGATGTCTGTGCCTTAGCAAAAGTGTGAGCGAGCAACATCTGGAACATTCAGGGGACTACAGCATGCAGGTGGGGGTGGGTTGTCTGATCTTGTTTTTCCCAGGCTGTCTAAGGAGCCTGCTGCTGTTTGTAAGGATGATGCTGAGGAGCATTTGAGCTGTACAAGTGTGGGAAGCAGGACTGTGACTGTGAGCTGGGGGGCAAAGAAGGTGTGATGGCTTCTTTCCCAGTCTCATCCTGCAATCTCATACAGAAAAAAGAGGACTCTTGTCCATCATAAGCACACACTACCCACAATACTGAGACAGATCCAGTTGTTATTCTGGACAGCAGGGTGGTGATACTCACTTTCTAGTGGCACTCTAACTTTATGTGGACAGCCTGAGAGACTGCGATGGTGAGGGTACAGCCCAGTCACGTGCCCTGTGCCATCACATCCTGGGATGGGGCATTTGGTTTCTCTCTTTTCAGGCCTGGGTGAATCTGCAGAGAAATCAGATAAAGATTTTGTTTAGGTTTAGCCCGTCTGCACTTAGCTGAGTGATCCTAGAAGTGTGATATACTCTATTTTATACTTCAGATTTAATTCTTGCAAAAAGTTTTAACAAGGCTGTATGCACTGAAATTTTACTTCAGGTTTTCACAATGTGTCTCTTAAACAATGATTTCCCTCTCCCAATATGCCATTTATGTGCTAAACTATATAGCTTTAGGACTCCAGTGTCATTTATTCCATTCAGAGCCTCAAACAGGACAGAAGCCACAATCCAATAAGCCAGAAAACTGGCAGCATGAGCCAACAGCAAGATCTATAAAGGAATAAATAAAAAAAGGAAAAATAATCTTTTGCTCTGTTAATGTCAGACTCCAGGAAGCAGGGACAACCAAATAAAAGCTGAGGTGTGAAACAAATAAACAAACAAACAAAAAGCATTTCAACCAGAAGCCATTCCTTAAATATCACAGATCTCTAGGCTGTAGGCTCTTTGTTAGGAGACTGAATACATGCCACTTTACATTTGAGAGGCAAGGCAAGCAGCTCCCTCTGGTACACATGGCAATGCTGCTTTGTGGAGCAGCCCACAAAGACACTGCAAGCATGGAGCAGGCGATACCCTTTCAAAGGAGAGGTCTCAGCCCAGCCCCACAGCTACCACGCTGTAACAGCCACCGTGCATCCCCAGCCTCTGTTTCAAGCATCTAGAGTTGTGCAGGACGCACTGGTCAGAAAACCTTTATTTGATTTCCAATGCAGGATCTGAAGTCTGGGCGAGAAAGGAATGATTTCTGGTCCAGAAATTCTCTTGTGAGAAATCTGGAGGAAGTGGCCGCATAAATTGCTGAGGATGGTTTTAGCTCCATCTGTGATTGGCTGCCAACAGCATTTGGTGCTGGGGGAGAAAACAGCTGCAGCCAGCACAGTGAGCTGCCTCCTTCAAGCTCATTTTTCTGGATCATGAGGTAGAATGTGCTTAGGGACAGAATCACCAGAGACAGCTAAGGTTTAAACTTCCTGGCAAGGTTTTAGATTAAAAAAGTAAAATAAATAAACAAGGAGGAAAGAAAATAGACTCAGCATCATCAGGAGACCACATGCTTTTTAGAATCACTGCAAATGGAAAATGCTACAATAGTGAACAGAAAATAAAGAGACACCCTGAAATACGATTTAGTGTTTCCTCCGATAATTAGAAAGGTTTATAATGAAATAGATTTTTTTCTGATCTAGCATCCAAGAATTAAAATTAAGAGCTGGTGGATTTGGTGATAGATTTTATAGAAATAAAACCCAGTTAATTATATAAAGTGGCAAAATTATGTGCCCTATACAACATTGACTACAATCTTATGGTGCTTAGGCAACCCAAATAAAGCCTCGTGTGTTACCTCTGAACTCACCTGGAAACCACAGCTAATAATGATATGAGGTAAAGCAGGAAAGGACAGATTCTGCCATTCTTACATCACTGTTCTTTCCTATGTGTGTCGTGAGAAAGTCACACTGACACCAAGGTGAGCCCGGTGAACACGGCTGCTCTCAGGATAGGAAAGATATATAAAAAGTTCCTGCATATGCCAAAGTCATCTGAGCAAATAAAGGTTCATGTAGTTTAATAAAAAGGTAGATTAGTACCATGCATGCACAGCTTAAGAAAGCCTAAGGAAAACACTGCTTGAGACACAAAAATGAAATGTCTGCATTTTTTTCCCTAATACCACAGGAAATATTTTATAGTTACAGCTACTAAAAATGCCTGTCAGTTCTCTTTCACAATAAATGCTTTAGATAAGTAAATTACTATAATATTTGCTATATCCACATGGACTATTCTAAAGTAACATTAGAAATATCAAAGTAAATCATTTATCAAAAGCAGAAATTGCGCCAATGCTAGAGTGACCTCGGGATGTCTGGAAGGCCAAAAGGAAAAGTCAAAGGACAGATGAATGTATTGTTACTTACTACAAAAGGGATTGTGCTTATAAAATTGCATCTCTTGATGTTCTGTAATTATCCTCAATTGAGGAATTTTGTACAAGACAACGCAGTTTATATATCAAACCCAAATCTTTTTAATTTTCACTTCTGGAAGCCTGATTAGTGTTGAAAATTGAGTGATGATCCTTTGAATCTGTAGGATACCACAAACCCTCAGAAGCAATAAAGATTTTGGAATTTTCTGGTATTTCTGCTGATGGTGACTAAGGCAGAAGAGCATGGCTTGTGCTCTTCTGGCTCAGAAATGCTGAATGTAGCAAAATGTAATGTTGGTTGATGTAATAATGATTGATATGTGAAGTAGACTGAACTCAGAAAACACGTCTTAGGAATTAGGTAGTGTGTTTGGTGGAGATCAATTTTTCACCCTAAAATTGCCTTTGAGCACAGTTTTAATGCCTTGTCTTTCGGCTGCTGAAACTTTGGAGGTTTGTATCAGCATCCTACAGAGGAGGAAGGAGAGGAGGAGGAAAAGGAGGAGGAGGAATATCAGTGCCAGCTACACAGGCCTTTTAGTACACATTACTGATGATTTCACATAGCAGTTTGGCAGGAAGCCAAGTACCTAGCATTTAACCTGGTTAGATGTGAGACACTGGTGTGAAGGTACATAATTAACAAAATTACCAGCTAAATTCCAGATTCTTTACTGTTGCTATAAAACCCAGCTCAGAATTGTCTATCAGCCACAGGACAAATGCTTAAGCCAGCAAGAAGAGCCAAAAATACTTCCTTACGTTTGCTGCTAAATATCTGTCTCCCACCAATGTCAATAACTTTGGTTTGTCTCCTTTCCCCTGCTAGATGCTCCAGAAGAAACCTATCCAGTTCCTTGTAGGTGCTGTGAAACACATGCCCTTGCTCTGCCTGCAGAGCAATTGCTTGCTCTAGCAAACTCAAGTTGCCTTTTGTTTTGTCCAGCTCAACTGACACGTCTGTAGTTTCTGACAGGCACTCGTTGTCATCTTCTTCACTTTCAGGGAAGAGATTCGGAATTCTCTTCTCGAAAGGATCGGAGGGAGGCTCCTGGGGTGCTCTTAGCTCTGTTTCTGAGTCACAGAGTGTTTCACAAGGACCATATTCCACCTCTTCCTTTTTAATTTCTGGGACTTCCAGGATGCTGGGTTGATTACACTCTACAATATATTTCTGAGTTACATGGGGCTTTACACTAGTTTCTTCTGAGAAATTCGAAGAGCTATCCCACTCGTTGTCCATAATTTCAGAGTTACTTTCATTTTCCTCAGATGAACAGTATTTTGGGTCAGATGTAGCAGTCTTTTCCTTTCCTTCAGCTGAGCTAATCAGGTAACATTCATCAGCGTCATCACTTTCTGTTTTTAAGGATTGAATACCACTGTCATTTAGATTATCTGCCACTGTTTGACTGGGTGCATCTTTTGCTACTTTTCCCATGTTCATTGAAGATTTGGCCGTGGCATCTTGATAGCTGGAGTAGTTGTCTTTTCTTTGACTGGAGTTTTCTTGCCCACACAAATGAGGGGTTTCCTCAGATGATTTTGTAGTACTCTCCTCTATATGAGAAAAAATGCAAGAGAAATAAGTAAGAATAATTTTTTTTTTGGTGTATTGTAGAAGTGACATTAAGATATTGGCTTACCAACTGCTGCTTTATTACTCAGAAAGGTACACTGAAATTATCGAATTCACACCAAGGATCTAAGACTATGTTTCTAAGACTATATATACTTTATATTATAGTTCCATATGAGAAAAAAGTATATCCCCATTTCTCACTGACAGTGAAAACATATATTTTTTTAGAACACATACACACACACGCAGTGTCATATACATGTATGTAAATATGATGTGCCATACATTGATACTACACATATGTAAATAATCTATATAATCTCTGTGTGTATATATACGTATTTATATAAGCACATAGACACATTTTGATATTCCTTTGATCTATTTTCACTTTTATTTCATCTAAGATTCCCAAATATTTTCTCAAAATAAACCCTAATTGCTTTCCCAGTCACCCCAGATCCCATGAAAGACCTTGATGGAAAAATCCACAATACTTCACAAAGGGCAAGCTGCTGGTCACTATTGAAATTGCCACACTAAGTGATAGATCAGGTCATGCACAGGCAAACAGAAATGGTTGTTATGCACAGACTCATAAAGGACTTGTTAAAGACACCACTGAAACGCATCCTGTCTTTATAAACATCTTTCTTCAGAAGAAAAGCAGCAGCCAGCAGGTAATAAAGGCTGCATGTAGGAGAGATTGTCAGTGTGGAAGACAATATGCCTTTTGTATCTCATTTAATTTTTTATAAACATTTCCTCTGACAAGGACACTCAAAAATACATCTCCATCATCTTCCTTTCTGGTAATTATCTCTCTAAAATCAACACTGGTTTTGCCAGGATCAAGTAAATATTGCCATAGTAACTAAAAGCATTTTTGGATGAAGGGAAGAATTTAGTCACAACACTAGCCCCTTCAATAATGCTGATTATAGGGTACATTCTTTTGTTGGGATCTATTCAACATAAACTGAAAAATTTAACATTTTACTTCCTAGAAAGGAGGATGAATAAACAAGCTTAGACTATTTCATAAGATGTGCCTATCCCTTCCTGAATCAGAAGAACTCCAGGTTTAAATAATAAATTAAGCATAGCCTAAAATGCAAATGAAGTTTCTCTCAATAACACAGTGAGCTATTAGGAGAAAGTGTAAAGGGTTATGATAATTTTAAAGTATTATGAACTACAGAAAACAAATAAAAAGCATTTTCAGTGAATATGTCCAATTCATTGAACTATTCTCTCAATCCACTTAACTACCCACATGTGTACAATAATGATTTATAGACATTATACCTAATTATGCATATTTGGGCTGTGTTAGAGTGCCTAACAAAAGCTCTAGAAAGCAACAATTACCTCTGTTGCTTAGCTACATAGTTTAAAATATTCCTATTAAGTGCAGATTATTGTGGAGGGGAAAAGGGGGACAAAAATGCACATGTGCACCACAATGCATTTCACTTTACTGCTGCCAAACTGTTAGCATTTTGGGTCATTTCCAGTTTACATAATTGTTTGGTTCAACTGTTTGTTATATGTTAAAAGAAAATATTGATTAATTCTTATTCTTCTTCAGAAAATTGGACTCGTGCAGGGAGAGGCGGCCTTGTGAACTGTGTGCATAAAGTTGTATTTAAAAAAGTGTCTGTAAACCTTCATGTAACTTTTCAGCAGCTGGTCCAGTACCACACACATTGCAGTATTCTGAATAAAGTGTGCCATCTTTTCACATCTCAGCAAGGAAGAATGATGATTTGGCTCTATAACTAACTTTAGACAAATGGGTTTCCATTATTTGCTCCTCTGCCATTTGGAAAATAAGAGAATACTGTCAGTGGGTGATTTCAAAAAGTAGCAAGATCTATGATAAAAGAAATCTCCCACCTATCAAAAGAAAACAAACCAAACAAAATGTTCAATGGTAAAAGGTTTTTTCAGCTATTTTTAGGTGTGAAAGATGAAAAATAGTGTAAGTTCATGATAAAAAAAATTTGGTCCTTAAATAATTGGCAGTGTCTAAAAATTTGCTGTTGAATAAGTCTTAACAGTTCAGCTGTCCCAGCTTTGCTTTTTACATCTACAGGCTGTAAATTTACTTTTAAAATAATCAAAACTCAGCTTAGTTTACAGTTTCATCAATCCATGAACTGAATAATTAACTGATCAACTGAAAAGAATCATGTGTTCATAATGAAGTGAGCAATATTACACTAGGAAACCCAGGTAAACCTATATATCGAGATCAACTGTATGCTTTCACTGAAATTTGTTTTGTAGTGTGTAAAATTTATGCAAAAGATATAGGTTGTATTATCACTGACACAAGGAGATTGGAATAAATCATACGGGTCTCAAATAAATATTTTAAAAATACACTTTTTTTCTTTTGTTTTGTTTTGGCTGAAGGGCATGGTTTCCCTACTTTGTTATCAATGGATTTGGCCCAACACTTGCCCCTTTTTAAAAAGAGAACTTAAGTAACTTAGGTTTGTCTAAGTATAGGTATATAGTTAGGTATATGACACAGAGTCTATTTTTACACCCATTTTAGTAATTTCCCTTCATCAAGTTCTTTAAGATGTGGAGAGGACAAAAAAAGGGGAAGAAAAAGACAATACTGAGTGCAACTGTGTATGGTCAGGAACCAGGCTGAATTAACACAAAAAATACAGCTAAAATCCAAATACCTTAATATAAATAAATAAATAAATAAATAAATAAATAGATAGATAGATAGATAGATAAATGAAGTCAAAATGAACAATAACAAAGCCCCAAGACAAGAACCATACTGAAACTTGTACTCCAACAGATTCTCTTCTGGTGTCAGGAGCTAGAAATACTCCCTGCAGCCTGAACAGGCACTGAGAGAGATGGGATTTTTTCCTTGATTGATTTTTCTTTAAAATGTCACCCAAAAGACAGAGACATTGTGTATCACCTTGCTACCTAATGTTCTGTTTGAAGATGGTGCAACCTTCTAGGCTTTCACAGCAATGGGATGCAGACCTTTGGAAAAATCTCCTAGAAGATTTATAAGTGACAGCTGACTGAAAACTTTACTGTTATAGAAGTGTCAAAAAAGCCTCCTCTGATAATGGTAGAATCATGATTTGACTCTTTAATCTGAAATTCTTCTTCCTCTTCTGTGTGTTTTATAGTAATCATATGTATAAAATTTGTGGGGTTTGTTTTGTTTTAAGGGACTTCAATTTAGAGTGGATAAATACACAAGTAACACAAATAAACAAATATACACAAATACACAAATAAATCTCAGTTCATCATAAAATACTAGGACTGCTCAGGCTCAAAGAAACCTTGAAAAATATCTAGGTCCACTCCTTTGTGGTAAAGGGACTTAGATTATATAATCTACCACCCTGTCCTTCAAAAGCATTTGATAAGAAGAAACTAAGTGTAAAATAAATTATCTTTTATTCCAATAGCAACCAGCAACTGAGTGACATTTAAGTTCATTCAGTTTACCTATTATCTATGATTGCTAATTTCCCGGAGTCAGACCACATTCCTTTTATTTTAACGTTTGTTATGTCACCTGTATGCAGGTGACTGCCAGTGTCTTCCTGATATCATCCATTGATATCTTCTCCCTTGTCTGATTAACTATTTTGGCAGGACTTCTTAAACAAATATGTGAAAAAAAAATTTGGTTTGAGACTTTTTGTACAACTTGAATATATATAAAATATATCAGAAAGGAAGGATAATCAAAACATACTATATCTATACCCTTCTGTCCTCCCATCCTTGTCCATATTCTGCAGCATGCACATTGTTGAAGCTGATATAAATTGTTGGATGTGTTTGGCTTACCAGTGTTGGAATAACAAGTACAAAAGTGCTGAGTCTAATAATCGTGTTAAACAGAACACACACAGCAGTCACACGCATGAAATTGCTTTGCTAAATGTTAAAGTCAACAATGTTTTGCTAAGCATTATTTTTCCCTCCTAAGAGCTCTATATATTCCAGTGAAAATCCACTCTTCAGAAATGTGTGTGATGGTGGTGTGTTTAAGCTTGTTCTTTGACAGAGGCAGTGGAGAAGCAGATGCTGCTCCATATCTGACCTGCTGCAGTCACTGTGTGACCTACAAAGCATTTACTAGACCCCAGGAGAAATTATTATACAAAACAAATGGGAGTAGGATGGTTAAAACTGGACAGAAAGGCACCATTCCAACTCTCCTAAAAGTCAAACATCTTGCACCCTGTTTCAAAATACTGGTTTTTATCTCCCTTACTGTAGAATACAAGTTCAAGTGGAGTTCAAGCAACTACCTGGAGCTAAGCTGCTTTCGAGGACACTGATATCTTCCTGTAACTCTGTCCTATCTTCATTTTCTTCTTTGCATTCCAAGCTGGGGCTGTAGTGGCGGGGTTTCATTAACAGGGACTTCCTTTTGTTGACAGGGACACCTGATATCTGATCTTCAGCTTTTCTCTTCTTAGCCATGGAGCATTTGTAGGCACTGCAATGATCAATTGTAGAGACAAGGAAAAATGTGAGAAAATGAGAAACAAATTGTTTTAAAAATAGCATCACCCTGTAGTTCAATAGTTAATAGTTTAAGTATAAAAATGAGATTGATTAAATGCTAAATTGCTTGCAGTTTCAGAAAACTCTGTCTAGCAGATATTTAATTTTAGCTCAGGTACTGAAAGTCCAGGCCACAGGCAAGTCCTGTTTCTTTTCACTGCTGCCAAAATCTTTTTTGGAGAAGCAGAATGAGTAGTACAACAAAACAAAAAAAATTCATAACCCAACAGCCTAAAGGAAAGGATAACAAAATTATAGCTTGTGTTGATAATCCAGGAAAACTGCTATAGGGAAAATTATACCACCAGTTGTATTACAAAATCCTGAGCCTTTGGTCCTTAACCTTTTCATCAGTATGAATATCCAATTACACATGTTGAGTTCAACAGCATAAAACCCATGAGAAACACACTGTGCACTGATAACATTTTGCAACGCCAGTCCCTCTTTTAATATTACTCCTGAGCATTGGTTTCATTTAATTTACTCCAGCCATAAAGACCTGGTTTAAGCTGTATGCAGGTTTCTGTAAAGACAATGAAAAAAGGCTCCTGCAAAGGGCTATTCATCTCACTTGAAACTATTTTTATGTGATGAAAGTGGGAGCTGTTCCCTGGGAAAGGTCTTATCCAGTTCAGATGCCTAACTTTCAGATGACACACAGGAAGAATGGCAGGATTTTAGAGAGGAAGATGTGTAGCAGGTTTAATATGCTTCTTTCAGATCCTAATAGAGCTTAATATATTGATCTACAGTTTTATTAATCTATTGATTTGGTTCTACAGTTTTTTAGCAAAACCTTAGTCACTATACAAATCTCTATGGTGTTAAAACATAAGACACTTTCCTAAAGAGGCTGGAATCTTCAACACTCTTTTCTTAATAATTTTTCATGTAAGTGATTTGACATTATTTTTTTATCTCTCACACACAGTATACTAGGAAATTTTTGTAGTACAAATAATAGTGCTCATATTATATCTGTCAGAGATGAAAAAACTACATATATGGATCTGTGTAATCCACTCAATGGTTTCTCAACCTTAGGTGCCCCCAAGGTGCATTACAAATCTGCATGATGCCCTTAGGTGTTGGATTTTGCATTTGGTTCACTGACTTAGCTGCAAGATTTAAAAAAAAAAAAAAAAAAAAAAAGCATGAATGAAGAGAACTATTCGTTACACGTATTAGAAGCTCAACAGCATAAATTCATCCTTCCAAGGTATCTTATGTGTACTAAATTGGCTCAGGTTCTGATTGTTTTGGATAAAAGCATATGACTAACTTGAGTTTATTGTTAAAAAAACCCAAAGAAATTTGGCTAAGCAACCTTTTGGCAATCTCTCATGGCAAACATGTGTAAATACAAATATCTGCATTTTAGGGGGAATGCTAAAATTCCATCATATACACCTCAAACACTGGATAATCTTGATCTTCTGAAGACTGAAATGCTAAGAGGATCTGGAATCCTTGAATATGGGATGGTAAGCATATGCTGTGGTTGAATAAAAGATGGCTTCTGTGTTATTTCCCTGTTTATGAACGCAAGATAGCATGAATATCAGAATAAAGATCAGAATCACAGCAGTATCAGTGTAGCACTGGAAATAATGCCCATATAACAGATATCAGAGATGGATGGAGTCAAAAAATGCATAATTTGCTTCTAAGGAAATACAGTTACTTAGTTCATATTTGTGAATGGCATTTCATACAAGTTGTCTTGTTCCAGGAAAATTGAATAAGTCAAAAAAGTTCGAAATCCCTTCATACACAATTTTTTTTATTAACCAAAACCATCACTAGGTTTGCTTTTGATGTTTCTCGTTTATTTGTCAATTTACCCTCCAGTAGATATTGTGAAAGTGTTTAGGACATGATCAGTTTCTGGTGTTTCATTTTCCTTTGACAAAACTACAGCTGTTCGCTAATAACAGAATAATTAATAGATTTTTGGAACCAGAGATCCAATTGGATAATGTATTATGCCCTCCTGTGCAACATAGGTCACGGAACTTAATCTATTCAGCCTTAATCCTGTAATTTGTCTAAGTATTGTCAAGATTTTGACTAACCTCAAGTTAAAGGAAAATGTGTCTATATGAAAAATTCATTGCTGTATTCTTGCTCACTGAGTACAGTCTTGTTTTAGTCCCACATTGTGGACTGGCATAACACTTATTCAACATGTTGATTTTTTCACCACAACTGGAAAAGAGAGTCAAAGTGAGACATCAGCAGACCATGGTCAAGACCAGTGTGGGAGTGTTGCTCCCACACTGCAGATCTACCCTGGGAAGTCAGAGCACATGAACCCACCTCACAGAACCACCATGGTTTACAGCAGTAAATCAAAAGCTGCTGCTGCAGCAAAGTCAGGACAGGAGGCCACAGATCTTTCTGGGAGCACACTGGTCATGTCAGAAAGTTTCTCCTCTATGAAAGACTAATGCATTAGCTTGTCCTTATTGTGTCCTTATTTCTGTACACGAGCAGTCACCCATCCAGATAGAGCCCATCATTTTTTTTTAAAATACATAAGATTCAACATTTAGTAAACTCTGATTAAAGGAAGTTGACAAACATAGATGTCCCTTATTTCCTAGGAAGTTCAAATTGCCCTCCATTCTTGTGGAAGAGATTTTTCATCTCTTGCTTTTGCTGATGGTCCTTTAAACTGCTGATTTTGAGCTTTAACTGGAATTTATTATTCAGCAGGAACCAGTTTAAAGTTCTATCACATATCACAAATACCTCACCTTTTCTACCTTACCGTGCTTAAAATGAAAGATTTAAATAAAACCAGAAGAAAATTCACAAGCAGCAGCTTTTTTGAGTACACATTATTTGTTAAGGATTTGATAATAGAAAACAGGAGTTTTAGTACTATGAAAAGAATATATTTATGCCTTTGTGACATTCATGTCATGTCAATTTCACCTTTGTCTTTAAAAGTTTCTATTTCTCTCTTTTCCTTGTGCACATTCACACACAGACACACATGTAGGTTATCACTGATTTGTCAAGCTGTACTTTGTCAAGTGGTAAACCTATAATTTAGCTTCTCTATTACTCATCTCTTAAATTCAACATCTAATAGTTTTGTTGCTATTTATCAATGGCCTGCTTGTTGTCATGGAACACTGATTCAGCTGTCAAGGTTATTTGGTAATCCAAGGCTCATAAAACAGGAGAAGCTCTTTTTGTTATGAGCCTAAAGCCAATACATAGTTGGGGGTTTTTTCCAAGTTTAACTGTGCTTAAATTTTATGGATAGAAAATCATGTTTGTGCTATCTAGAACGAGCAAAGTTTTTATATCTTTTTTTAGTCAGTAATTCTGTTACCAAAATCAGTCTTGTGTCAATTATCATAGTGTGAGTCAAGAGGTTAAAATCTAAGACACTTAGGACCTGGCTGCATACACTGAAAAATCCCCAAGATAAATCTTTCAGAGATATTTCATACCTAAATATATTTTGGGGAAATTTAATGGGTCTTTCTCTTTCCTTTATTTCTTTTCAGATCACGTATTAAAGACAATGGTAGTATGCAGGCAGTACTGTCCACTGGATCCCTACCACAAAACAATGTCTCAGGAGAAAGAGAGAAGTTTTAAGCAACACATGAACACATTAAGCTTTTCTTTAAAACTGATCATGATTTTTTTTTTTTTGTTGTGTTGTCTGTTTGGTTTTGGTTTTGTTTTTTGGGTTTTTTTTTGTAATTGGTTCATCTAAGTGATGTGTTTGTCAAGCCCTCAATCCGACCTTTAACCATGTTGTATCCAGCAAGGATTTGTTGTAGTTAATCTGCTGGCAAGAATTCAAGACCTCTGAGGATTTTTTCTTATTCACAGTAGCCTGCAGATTGGAAAAGCATGAAAACAGAGAAAAAAATTGCCATAGTAGGTAAAGCTATGGGTACTTTCAGCCTGAAAACTGTTTTTTAATAATACTTGTAATGGATGCCATGAAAAATAATGAGACCAGAAAAATACACATCTCACATACACTTCTTAGACTCAAGAGGGAAAATAAATGCCTTTAAATACCAAGGCACTCACATTTATTTTCTACTACTGTGTAAGGATCCCATACCTTATGTGAGTTTGTGCAACAAAACTTAGTGGAAATTTGTAATTGTGGAGAAAATTATTTTAAATTTATAACCTGGATTGGATTTTGACTATTTGCTAACAATTGAATTATGATTAAAGGAGACAGCATCTTCTGATGTGCGGAAGCATTTAACTTCACCCTAGTATTTACACAGAGAAAGTTAGTCTAACTACTCCTTAATTATATCATGATTGAAGATGCTGTCAGGTGCTTTTGACCTAGGTTTTTGTTTCCCCTCAGACTTTCACATGCCCTAAGGCAATGTATTCGAATACTCCTTACAGGAGGGAAGAGTTAGTATTTGAAAATTGAGGGACACTTGCCCCTCAAAGATGAAGTAGTAACATCCAAGTGTCTGTTGTGGTTGGGCTTTCTTCTAAGAATTTTGAGAATCAGAAGTATCTGTGGGGAAGGTAAACTTTAAACATCTCCCCATCTTAACCACTCTCTTTTATCAGTTCTCTAAGGCACAGATGAGCTGGATGCTGTCTAATTCTTTAGCACAAGGGCTCCCTAGGATTTAGGCTAGAGCAATGAAAATATCTGATCACCTAAAATCAAGAAAAATTTTGAATTCTTCATAAACTGATGATGATTAGGAGAATTTACTAGCCCTGAGTGCAGAAAAGGGATGACTTGCTCCTAGGATGTGTCAGTTCATGTTATATTGCTGATAAAACTTACACCAACCATCAAGGACAGAGGTTCATGAAAGGAGCTGTAGGGTCAGAGTTCAAAAAAGAGTGCTGGTAGACTCTGCAGTTGAAAACCCAAACAGGTGTTGGTAATTACAGTAACTTCAGATGGACAACAGAGGTTGGTGGAGTGTTGCTTTGACTCAGTGGTTTGTTGTCAGGTTAAAACAGATTTATTTTCCACTTTCTTAATTGACTCTCATTGTGAAAAATGGATGTAAATCTTGTAGCTCAGTGAGAGGGAAGGTATTGTCAGCTTAGGTTGCTCTAAACAGCATAACAGACAGAAAAATGGTATTAACAATTTCAAGAAGTCAGAGTCTCCACAGAAAGTCTGAAAATCCATAGCACCAGTCAGGTCTTCAAGAATTTTTCCACAATCAGGGTCTAGGGTGGTGTTCTTAATGCCATGAAATCACTTATTGAATATGAAAGAATTGGCACATCCATCCTGTATACAAAATCAGAAAAATAGATACAAGTGACTTTAAGACACACAGATTAATCTAGATTTTATACATATGTGTATATATATATGCATGTATATGTATATGTATGTTTAAAATTATACACATTTGAATGTTTTATTTAAAAAAAAAAGAAAGAAAAATGCATCACTTTGGATCATGGATACTAAAATATAAAATTTACAAGGCTTATAGACATTTGGAAAAAATGACAGCTAAACAGTAATCCTGCTTACTTTATCCCATGGATCTAAAATCCATATATTTGCTGGATTCAAAATGAAGACAGTTTTCTCAAAGCACAAAAAGAAAATTACTAGTGTAATAAAGAAGGATTTCTTGACCCATTCCTTTTATTTTTTTAAAGAAAAATACTTGATGACTTGCTTTTCATTAGTGAGAATGCCAGTTAAGAAAAGGCTGTAATGACTTCAACCCATTTGTGTACCATTCAACTCCCAATCCCAGAAGGATTTGTGTTTCAATACCTCCTCTTTTGTCTGCTGTATGGATTAAAAACATGTTAATTCATTATGTTAGGATTTCTACTACACTGTATTCTGGTGCTCCATTCTGAAATGAATTTTCCAATTCCAAACATCTTTCCATCCAACAATATATGAAATTGTGCTTACAGAGGTTTTGTATGTCCATGAATTTATCTCTGAATAGTGGAATATGCTGGAGCAAGGGATAAAATCACCATTATACCTACTTAAAATAAATAAATGTAAGATTTGTGAATAATGGAAAATTGCAAATGTCCAGAAACAACTGTTTGATTTAAAGTTATAGGTAGCCACACATCAACTACCTAAAGCACTTCAAGGATTAAGACTGTGACTGGCAGCTGAGAAAATTGCAATCAAGGTTTCAGCTAAAATTCATTAGTAGTCTAAGACCAAATTAAATCAGAAAATAAGAAGGCTTTTCCTATCTATTTTAAATAATTTTGCAATTGTTAAAAATATCCCAAAATTATGCAAATAAAAACTTATGACTTCATGTGAAAATATTAAAGAAGGACATTTGTTAACAGTGATATGAGATTTTATAGATGAAATTTTGAAGGCTAGTCCTGAAAAGGACCACTGAGTTCTCATCACTGTCAAGAAGTTAAACATATATTTGCCCCAAATGCTCATCTGGAGCCAGAGTTATTGGCAGTAGTGGTGTCTTCTATTTTATGGAATTAACCAAGATGTAGGATTATTTCAGATAATTTATAAAATTTTATAACATTCTGATAATTTATAACATGACTGAGAGTATTGTATTATACTGATTCAGACTAGGAGATGAAAAGAATCTGGAAAAGTATTCCAGCTGAAAATTCCCCAAAAATACATTTATGAAAGAATTCATCAGGTAAAAGCCATTTTCTTCCGTCAACATTTAAAAACATTTAAATGGTAAGAGTATAAACCAATAAAATGTGTGGAAAAAACTGCTCTTCATTTGGACACAGAGAATTGGTTGCAATGAAGCTTAGAACTTAGAGGATTTACTCCAGTGGTAATTAAAGAAAAGCTGACTGATTCTCATTTTTAAACAGCACACTAAACACCAAAAAAAAAAAAAAAAAAAAAAAAAAAAAAAGTCATCCCTCTGTAACTCATACAACTTGGTTTACAAGTTGTATCTGTGAAAGGGAGAGACTGTTCCTGTGCCCTGTAGCAACCATTCCAGACTTAAAGGACCTTCTATGGAAGTTTATTGCAATGATCTTTTTTCTAAAATGCCAGAGTTGTCAGAAGTTCAGTCCAGGGCTGGACCAAGATGAAAGGAATGGACATGAGATTTAGATGGAAAAAAGATAAAAGGGATATTTATATTTATGAACACTAGTATAGAGAAAAACAAGAGCAGTAACTTGGGGGTATTAAATGTTTTCTATATACACAAATGGAAGGTTTAGCTACAAAAAAAAAAAAAAAAAAAAAAAAAAGGAGCAGAACTGGCTAGATAATAATGTGGAGAAAATATGGTATCATAACTGAAAGCTGGCTGGAGCAAGATATTAAAAGACGTATTTTATTTTAAAAAGACATATAAGAAAAAGCAAAGGAACTGTCATAGCCTTGTTGGTAAAAGAGGATTTATTAGACCCCATAAGAAGAGGCTGGGGAGAAATGGGTAATGGTGTAGAGTCATTATGTACTGAACTTGGAGATGTTTCAGGCTGTAAACTGAATGTTACAGGCCACCTGACCAAAAGGAACAACTGGACTGTGAAATGATTTAGCAAATGCAAAGAAGCACGTAAAAAGAGAGGAGCAATGGTAAGTCAGCAGTAACATAAGAAAAAGACATAAAGTTATGGTGAAATTTATCCACACCTCAGCCTCATGCCTGTGGGGACAAAAGTTTCAGGCTGCAAGAGGTCAATGGAATGGCTTTTTATTTTTCTCTTAAAATATATTCTCATTTTTTATTCAACTCTATTTTATTATTTTGTCAGGATTCTCCATGAAGGAAAGGCCACTCAGAGGAAGACACAAGAGATTTAACTTCTCTGATTTTCTTGTTTTCAGTTAACAAGCTTGTAGGATCATAAAGATTTCAGGTCATATGACAAATATTACATATAAACCCTCAATTTTAAATACTGTGTCAATGAAATGGATGACTTTTTCGGATGTCATTCCATAAATCAAGAACTCAACATGGTTAAAGTTGTATGTTTTCTAATAGATAATTTATTTTTAGTAAGAGTCAGTTTAGAGAAAATTTAGTTTTCATTCTGTGGAGCTCAAGAACTTCTTAAACTCAGTAATATGAATGATGCTCAAGATCTGGGCCAAATCCAGCCTCCCTAGCCTCTTTTTCATTTACTCACTCAATCTGTCCAGGTTCAGTAGGTCACTAAATTCCAGTGGGACCCAGGCCAAGAATTTGGCTTAGAATGGATTAAGTTTCTAGGCAAATCTACAGATCATCCACACAACCTTTGCTTCCATAAAGCCTTGCACATGAGTGGTCAGCCTACTAGCTGAGTAAATGCTTAAATAAAAAGCATATTGGTAACTACAGTCTGGTTAAAGAAGATGTAAAGGAGATCAGCTTTGTGGGGTTTTTTTGCCAACAGAGAATGGGACTGTAAGCAGCTCATTGTGAGCAGCCAGCACCTCCCTTTAATGTAGCAGGAGGTCCCATGGCTGCATTCTTTCCCTCTCCTTGCTATCTCCAGGCTGTGCACAGTCTGTTTCTGCTCACTTTTGCTTGGCTGAATCAACCCTTGACATCAGTCAGAGGCAGCAATTCAGCTACCCATAATATTTAACTCATGATTGATATATATGAGGCAGAAATTACGGGCTGGCTTTTCCATCTCTATGTGGCTTGTGGTCATCTACAGGGAAAAGATCTGCCATAAGAGGAAATGAACATTTGGGGCTGTAATGTTCTGATGCATTCTGTCATGCAGCAGAAGGCAGGAAGGCATGTGCAACCCTAAATTTCTGTGTAGGTTTGGGAGGATAACATTTACTATGTGCTGATAAGCACAGAAGTTGTGATGGGGAAGACAGAGACTCATGTAATATATTAAATAGCATAAAAATTTCAGTCCAAGGCAGGGAGTATTCTAAGATATAGCTAGCTCTCAAGTAGAAAAAACCTGAAAATAACTATCTCAATCTAGGGGCCACAATAAAGTGATGTGGATTTGACATGTATTTAAAAAACCCTCTTCCTGAAAAACATAAATTGAAACTAAATTATAATTACCCTTTTTAATATGAAATGGAGGCTTTAAGTAAAAAAAAAAAATTTAAAACCACAATCAAACATAATAATGAAAAGAGGCACTGAGACTTCTAGATTTTGGCTGGAAAGAAATCAACATAGTAGACATCAAAAGAGGCCTATAATATGCTAGAAATATATCTAATGCAGTTGTTGTTAAACAGAGTTATAAAAGTCACATATAAAGCAAATGTACCTGAAGTATCTACTAAAGCAAGCTAAAATAGAAATCTGAAAACATAAAACACTTTCTCTGAAAGTTCTAAATAAATCCAGTACACAGATCAAAAGGTCTCAACATGTACCAGAATTAAGCAAATTATTAATCATAATTAACAGCTGCAACCAAAGTTGTATCAAAAGAATTATGACATACAGTTCTTATTTCAACCATCTTAGTGATTCATTCAGAAAAGTTCACTGAGTATTCAAGTTAAAGAACTTTAAACCCCAATGTTACCTGCAAAATATTAAAATTAATTACTTATGATCACCCAGAACCATGCTATCATTTAGAAACAGAATGGTGGTTCTTATTATCTTATTACTTTTCATTCAAAGAGTGACATTTTAGCAAGAGTGAAAAAACTTATCTGATCTTCTCTACACACAAGTTGCAAACATTATATGTAAGCCTTAATCCACTCACATGAATGTTGAAAGAAGAAAACTTGAAGTGGAAATGTTCGGATTTTGACTTTCTTTCTGTTTGTTTGTTGTTAACTGTTTTCTTAACAGTTGTTAACTGTTTTCTTAACAGTACTTATTATGTTCTGAACTATGGAAGCCCCTGGTACTATAAAAAAGTCAAAAAGCCTGAGATTCATCAGCCCATTCAAACTCTAGGAAAATTAAAAAAGAAAAAGAAACGAGATGGAGAGGCAGAGTGAAGGGAGAGGAGGGATGACAACTCTGTAGATTTCACAATGTGATGGTTAATTAGAGGGCAACTGGGAGATGAAGGAGGCAACAAGGGAGGAACTTAGACAAGACAGACTATAAACTTGATTGCCATTACAATTTTCATTAACTCTTGTTTTTTTTTTTTAAGTTATCATTACTATATTGACATGAAGGATATAATAGTAAGGATAGGTGAGTTCTAACACTATTTTTTGTCACCACTATGACTGTGACAATATACTGTGACTATATACTTACCTTTCCCTTGCAGTAAATGGCACCACAGGATTTTTCAGTGTTTCTGTTTGACTGTTCAATGTTTTCTATCAAACATCAGCTACAAAAACATTTCCTTAGTGTAAAGCATAGATTTCAACAGATTCTTTGAGAGGCTTAGCATAACAGATAAAGTTAGGAATTAACAGTGTTGTCAGATAAGAGTAGTAAATGAACAAGATTTAATGGGAATGTAAGAAAGCATGATTCATAATAATGTAACAAACTTGCTTGTACCAAAAACCATGGAGTAAGAGACAGAGGTTAATATTTTCAGCACCCCATAACCATTTCAATTTCTACAATGGCTAGGCAGGGAGGAAGTTTCTTTTCCAAGGAAGAACAAGCATCAGATACTCTAACACATTCTATTAACAGATACTGGGAATAGCTACTCTTAGGATCAATGCCCATTGTTTAATTGAAGATCAGTTATCAATAGAAACATCATGATACAGATCTCTGACTCAAGTGCAATGCCTAATCCAATATGTCATGGAGGAATATTGAAATGCCAAGGTGACACAGCTCTGCCCCAGCCAGTTACCATCATGGGGAGTACTGGGGAGGAGAGCTGGAAGTGTATGCTCTCAGCATCCAATCTTCAATTGCAAAAAAAGACTTTCTCTGAAGCTCAGACATGTCTGGCAGTAGCTGCAACAATTGACCATCTTCATTTAGCATTTACTACTAAGTCTGCTTGAATTCAGAGATACAATTTGTTTCAGCAAAGCACATTAAAGGCTGCAAGTGTCCCACACTCTCTGCCAGTGGGAGACAGATGAGACACCAGGAAATGCAAGAGTCCACCTCAGTTTCTGTTCCAAATGTGCTTATTCAGGATTATGTCAAATGTGCTTTTCCACAGCAGTTTCCAGAAAATCAGTCTCTGACCAACTCCTGTGGAAACAGAAGCCAAGCCCAAAGGACAAACCTGACAGTTTTCCCAGATGCCAGCTAGGAACAAACAGATTTCTCAGTCTCTGTCTCATTGCTAAGCAGTGCTGTGGGATAACACCACTGTGAAGGTGATAGCTGCACAAATCAACCATAATCTCAGTTCTTACTGAGGGACACCTTGGAGCCTTTCTGTGTGATTTTTCTTCATATGCTCACTTCTTCCATCATCTGAGTACAACTTCCACCTCCTTCTCCAGTGATCTGCCATACCACTGCTTTTTTTCACACAAGTACTTCTTAAAAATCTGCTTTATGAAGTTCAGGAAAAGAGTTGCCTATCATTCCTTTCTAAATGCAACCAGGAATGAATAGACCTTTTCTTTCATGCCATGAGCTTTTCCTGACTGGCCAAATTTCCTTCTATCTACCAAACTCTCTACCTTCATTCTATCACTGTCTGAAACAGAGCTCAGTTACTGTTGCATACATGCTATTTAATAGTTCTTAAAAGAAACCAGGAAAATATTCAGAAATGTAGAATAAGGGATAACTACTTCAGTTAGTTAAATGCTTTTTAGCATTTTGTCGTATACTTGTATACAACAGCTTTAAAACCTTACAGGTAAAGGTAAGGAACACATTTCAACAATGTATTTTTTAAATTTTAACACAGATTTTATGAGATACTTCAGTTCCACTGCTTGCAGGGTTGATTTGCTGGTTTCCCACCCTCCTAATCAATAGACAGCAGCAAAAGAGTGAATTGTCTAGTTACTGCTTCTAACAAATGGCCAGCCAGATAGCTCTGCTCTGTTGGTCCTCTCTCTCTCTGCTAAAGTATTCAAGATACTCATAACTCCATACATTCACAATGAACAGTTCAACTTCTCTGAATATCTAAAATGTCTCACAACACTGGAACATGAGCACCAGATAAAAAAAAATATTTTCCTTACTTTTGTAGAAGTGATGCAACAGCACAGAAAGTAGGGGGAAGTGTAACTATTGCCACCAAACGGCGATGCTGCTCCCCATGGCTTGAAACACCTGTGGACTCTACATTAATCAGTGACAGACACCCAAAACACTTAGTTTCACCTGTACCTAACCCAGAAAAGGTATCCTTACTATTTGGATATGGATTTAGCCAAACTGATCTATTCTTTTGCAATCCTGTGCTTGGATCAATCCAATTTTCTCTTCCTTGGTCTGACCCAGATGCCACTCCATAACCTACAGATGGTTCATTGTACTGTATCCCATCTGTTAAATAAAACACAGTAATGAGAATACATCACTCCAATATTCCTCACTTTACTTTGGTTTCCATTCTAATCCTGGACACAGCTGAAGGGCTTGGTCCTTTCAGTGGTCCATGACAAAACTGTCTAAGAGAAGACCTCTCCATTCTGCTTCTTGCAGAAGATGGATACAACAGAGCTTCTGTGCCCAAAAGGTGTCAGATTCAAACTTGAATGTATGAACAGGGATCTCCCAGCTTCAGCTCTGGCTTCTACCACATACTGTTGTTTGCTATGTTCAGCTTGTGATAAAAAGATTCATCTTTTCTTAAGGTAGCTTAGCTAACAATGAAAACACCACAGAAGTACATTCCCAAATAAAAAATTAAATAATGTTGTTAATAAATAAATGATCAAGACTTCAGGGAGAAATACTCCTATTTTGAAAGACTTATTAAGAGCAGTGTACTATGCTTCAGCACTACAACACATAAAGTAGATTGTTAAAATAACCCTAATAAAGTTGAACTAGTAACACAGAAATGTTAATAGCATCCATGTATAAAGAATTTTTTTATATTTTGCTGAAAGTTGTGATTCCTTAGGGCATATATTATATGAAATAAGTGCAAGTTTGACACATAAATTGCTGTGCATACCTGGAAGAAAAGACTATTCTCTGAAAAGTCAGCAGAGTAAAAGAGAATTTCTAGTTATTTTACTAAGAAAAACAAACAAACAAACAAACAAACAGCTTTTCTCTTAAGATAATATTTTTCTAAAATATACTTTTTAATGCAGAAAGGTGGTTCTATTTTTCAGGAGAAGATGGATGATAACAACAACAACAGTTTTCTTAGTGAAATTTTGGCTTTCTCAAAATCAAGAGGGTTTTTTGGCATTGAATTCTGTTAAGCAAGATTTCAATGCCTGAAATTCAGAAAAGAAAAATTTTCCTGCTTTATTGAATCTAATTGGTGACTGGAAGTCTTTGTTTTGCTTTCATTTATTTTATTCTCTACTTTTGTAAAACACAAGTTACAGAATAAGAAAAGACTAACAAATGCTCTAGAACCAATCAATGTTATGAAATTAATAATAATACAAAATGAGCATGTAAGCTTATGTAGTGTCTTTCATGTAGAAGTATCCCAAGGCACTTCGTAACAGAAACTCAATAAGGAGTGCAAAAGTGCTTTGTCAGATAGGATAAGCCAGGGGAAAAGGGGAAATTAATTAAGCATGGATTTAAATTTCTCAGCCAACACAGCATTTAGATCCTTGGTCAAAAAAGACAGTGGTTCCAATATCTCTACCCAGGGAACACCGTAGACTATTTTAGTCTTAAATTCTAGAGAAATGTTCAATAGTTTTCCCACAATAATATGGGTATGACTAACAGGAATGCTATCCAGGGGCTGCATTTCCAAAAAGCAGTCCCTGCTCCCTCACTCTACTTTTTCATGGACAAGTAGATTCATAGTAGTTGATCACCTGACTTTATGCCAGTCACTTGGCTGTGGAGATACCCAGGACAGGATTTGGTACAGCAGAAATCATAAATACCTACTTAAGGACTGGATAATTCCTTTCTGTGCTGTTTAGCTCACTATTTTAAACCAATGCACATTTCCTTATGGAAATGACAGTGATCTGCCACACAGTAGTTCTTAAGACAACATGTATTTCTCAGGGAAAAATAAAGTTGCTCGGGAAAAACTATAGCAATCGATAGTACATAAGTCACAACTTCCCTGATGTTGCAGAAACTTGCACATCCTCTATTTTTCAAGCATTTTTCTCTTAGGAATGCATGGACCATCCCTTTTATTGGATGGCTGCCTCTTCGGATTAATGCACCCTTCTGGTGCATAAATTAGCAATGCACAGAGGAAAAAAAGAAAAGCACTAAATCTCAGGAAACTGAAGCAGTACAGAAAAATGAGATTCACAGTAGAGCTGAATGAGTGACTCACCATGAATAATTTATCCAAAAAGTTAGCCTACACTTCTGTTCATGGAGTAGCTATAAGAAGCTTATAATTTCCTCAGTTTTATTATAAAACAAAACCTTAAAATATTATACGTCTTCCCTGCAAATAACTTCCTGTAAATATTTCATGTCCTATTTTAGTAGATTGAGCATTTTTGGTTGATCAAATAAATCACATGACTATGTTTCTGTTCCCTAGATGGATGAAACTCCAAGCACATATTTTGGATGCCTGCTGCAATAAAGCAAGCAGCCCAGTAACATGGGATGGAAAGTGAGTGTCGGGAAAATAATTTCATCTACAAAACCTCTAAAGAACTTTCTGTAATTTTTTTTTTCAGTATTTACATTGAAGCTCTAGGGAGTTGCAATTCTGATTAAATAACTAGGAATTTTCAGGTACCTCTAAATATTTTCTTTCTTGAAGATTTGGTAAAGAATAATCTGTCAGTCTTTCCAAAGTTTAATTTAAGATTTTAGATCAGTTATTCAGATTTGGTGCATGCACAGGTAGACTAAAGTAGTTATGTTGAAATTTTACTAGAATATTTTCAATCTGAAATATCTTTGTGCAGCTTTTGAATTTGAGTGGACTGACATTCTTTGTGCAAGTTTGAGAAAGATTTCCTCCTACTTCCTTAAACTCTGAAACCTCATCAAATACTTAAGGAAGGATGAGCCATTAGTGCATTTAGAATTTACAGGAGTACACAGATCAGTTTTATAAAAGCCACCTAGTAAAATATATTCATATGTCTTATAATGTTCAAATATTGACATACTATAATATATCTTACAGGGAAAAGACGATTGAAGATCTGAAGATTCACCAGAAATTACTTTTTGTGTGCCCTGACACAGGCTGAAGAAGGACAACATATCAGAATCCTGCCCACTTCACATTACTTTTGATAAAATCATAAGTATTGCTAACATTTCCTTTAGTTTTTGTATATCTAAAAAGTGAATCCATACAAATTATCCTTTTTCAGATCTATAAAAAAATTTGCTTGATTATTTATTTTATAACAGTAGTAGTGGTATAAATTTGTCAATATAATAAAAAAATAAAACTGAAAAATAAACAATGTAAGTTCTTACCTGAGCTCTTGAGCTATAGAGTCCACTTGAACTGTTAAAAAAACAAGAAAGAATTAATTAGTTTACACTTTCAGACTTGTGCTTTCTGCAGCCTTGCACCTGCCTATCTGTAATGACAGAGGAGTGGCTATCAAAACACAGGTGGTTATTTCATGCTAACCACAGGATTGTAGCTACTAGTGGCAAATGCTAAATGAACATGTAATTCTCACAGTCACTTTAGGACTCATGAAACATGGAGTATGATGTTCAGTGGAAATTTTAAAAATAAAAGTAAAAGCAAAGACCCTTGTTTTTCCTGAAAATAGAATGCAAAATCTTTTTTTTTCTTTTTTTTTTTTTTTTCAGATTTAAAATCAGTTTGGGAATTGCAAATGCTGGTGTTTACAAATTCCTGCCCACACAAGAGTATACAGCATATTGACAAGGCCAACAGGTGTCTCTAGGGATTACTCATATTGCAGAGGCAACTTTTGTTGTTTTCACTTCTGAGGAAAATATTCTTTATATATAAATTGCTATGAGAATTTATGCACATGTATAAAAACTTGGAGGAAAAAAATCTATACATTTTAAAATTGTGTTATTAGCCTTTTGAGTGAAAGGTTGTGAAATTCTACTAACTATTAACTAAAGTTTGCTATGCCAGTCAAACTGTTTTAACTCACAGTCCTGACCAACAGAGAAGACATGCCCTAGTGCTGAGGGGTGAATAACTTCTGTATTCAGAGACTTTCCCAGTTCTCTGTTTGGTACTTTTGAAACACATGTGAGTTTTATAATAATATCAGTGATTACCACTGAGGGTGGTGATCAAAGTTTTGATATGACAACGATTTTGTTTTTTAGAAAGGTTTGTCTGTATTTACCCTCTTATCTGTAGTCAGTCTCTGGTACTTCAATGCTCTTCCTATGGCTTGTCCTGAGTGAAGTCTAGCACATTTGCTCCTTTGATCATTTGAAAATACAGAAGTAATGCCAAACCACTCTAATTTTTCATTCTTACCATAACTTGAACCTGAAGGTACAATATTAACTATTTGAATTAGTGACTTGTGACAACAAATAGAAGTTGTCTGTTTTGCACAATCCTGAGAATGCACAATTCTCATTAAAATCAGAGTGAGGAATGGGTGCTTTGTGCCTCTAAAAATAGTCATAAGCAAAAATGTTCACAGGGTAGGCAAAACTTTGACATTTATTTTTAAGTATATCCATTTTTCACTTGTTATCAAGTCACAAAATTGTTGTGAATTACAATAAAAAGTTATTTTCCTGAAAGGGCTGTACTGCTAGTCAATCATGTTTTCCAGATGTTGAGATCATTAAGGGCCTGTTTATTTCTCAGTACTGCATTTCCATCTGTTCCTTACAAAAAGAGAGTAATATCTGGGAAATACAACTATGTCATAACTTTGTAAACGAAACATGAACACCAATACTTTAAAGAAACCCCACAAAGTTCTCTTCTGCCACATACACCTGGAGCTTTTGGTCAAAGAAAATTTACTTCTGCACCATATTACACAACTATTTTATGGATAATTAATGATAATAGACAGGAAAATAAATACATTCAGGTGGCTGAGACAAAGTTTTCATCAATTCAACATTGTCAACTCTACTCACTGTGGAAAAATAATTTGGGAGGGGAGGTTGAGTTTTGAGGATTTTTTTTGCATAATAAAAAGAGTAACCTTCATTTTCTTTGAAAAATAACTCAAAGAAAACAACATCTGTAGATTTTTTTTGGCTTTTTTTTTATACCATAGCTAATAACATCATGGCTCTTGATGCCAGCAGTCTGTGTCCTGCCTTGATTAAAAAAGCAGCCGTAAGGAAGCTACAGAGCCTCTCAGTGCACATTAAGGGCTGAGCACAGGAGCTATGATATTTCATGGTGTTTTGGGCACAGGGTCGTGGAGCATGCTTGCTAACTCACCCTTGGTTCCTTTGGAGCGTGTGCGCAGCTTTTTATTTTCCCCATCTGCATCCATCTGTAATATTAACACAAGGTCTTTAATTCATACCTTTTGCCATTGAGAAAAAAAATAGTCCAATGTGGGGGTTTTTTTTTCACATTTCCAAAGGCTAGACAGTAATAGAAAAAAAAAGAATAATCATGCCTTATTAATCTTGTCAAAGAGATAAAAAGCCATCTGTGAATATCTAGTAAATACCTAGGAGATACCTTTAATGATGCAGATTTGTTTAATAAAGTGATGGTTATGAGTGACTCTGTAAGGTTTAATGGCGAGGTCTACAGGTGTTAGCTGAAGGCATAAGGTTAGAAAGAGTAATGCTGCATGAGTGCTGTTTTCAGCATCAACCTCCTGAAACAAAATACCCCAGAAAGCTGCTGTGAATACAGGAACTCTGTATTTTTATTGTAACTGGAGCATAGCTCTATAGCTATGTTGGAACCTGCATTTCTGACAACTTTATCCTTAACACATGAAACCCTCTCATAACAACACAGCTTTGAAATAAATAATCACTTAATCAACTACTTATTTAAGAAGTTTTGCTTGAAGAGACAGTGAGTTACAGATTTATAGGAGATTTTTGAGAGAATGTAGAGCCCAGATCTGTATTTAGATTAAAAAAAAAACAAATCCAAGCAATGAAAAAACCCAGACCTCTCCCAGAAAGTCAGCTGCTGTCATAAGTTTTCTAACTGATATAAGAGAGTTCTTTCAAAATCAGCTGTTCTCACTACCATTTTGGCTACATCTAAACCCTAACTGGAAATATGCACCTTCTGGTCTTGGATATGGCCCAGACACATAATTATAGGGGCAGGCTTTCAATCCATGGATTTTATTGCAAACCCCTGAAATTCAAAGGGATTAAGATTTCATGTTGTGGTGTGGAGAACTGCAGTGACATATAGCAGATTGTACATAGGTGCAATTTTGACCATGTGCAGGGAGGCAAACACCTTTCTAAAAGTAACACCTACTTTTTCACATAAGGAAAACACTATCACCAGTAATTTTTGTCTAAGCAGAATATTGGGAACTATGTCTTCAGTCTCAGAGGGAACCTTACTATCTGCCTTTGATGGAATCTCAGTTTCCCTGTTTGTTAAATGACAAAAATGATAAAAAAATATAAAATATACTCTAGACCAAGCAACTCCAAAGGTCACTTTGCAGATTTATAAGTGTCTGATTTATAAGACTCTGTTGGGCAATAGGTAGATGTGGAGACCAGAAGTTGCCAGACATTTCTCCCTGCAAAATGTCTCAAGATAAATACTGATGTCAACAGAAGATTATGTCAATTATTTCACTTTTTCTTTCTGAGGATCAGCTGAACTGCACTGAACTGAGGAAAGATGCAAGAAGTCGTGTTTGTGCCTTTTTCCATTTATACAGTTTGAATCTCTGAGTATGACTTATTTTTAGCTCTATATGACTCAGATTACTGAGTTGTTTTGAAGGTCTTATCTGAAAGAACATTGCAGAATATGACAAAATTGACCTGAGAAATAAAATGAGTAAAGTCAGCCCTTCTGGGGGATAAAAAGCATTTCTATAATTTCCTGGGGTTTATTTGTTTTTATACATGTTTGAACATTATAAGCAGCTATTGGAATAAAAATACCTGCTTGAAGGAGAGAACACAAACATTTGAAAAGGTTTGTCATGGACATGAAGAAGGGTAATTCTAGAACACAGGTTAGTGATGTCTGAAATGAAAATATAAATTGATGGAAATGCACATCAAAGCCAGACAATGATACCTTTTCTCTGCTTAAATTTGCATCTGATATTGATCATCAGCAGGGAAAAACATGAGGGGCTTCTGTTTATGTAGAGGGGCTGATGGTAGCCTTTACTTGTTACTATCCTTAAAAGCTGGAGAACGAGTTTTGCAATGTGACTGCAATGGTAATGGGAAACATGGCTCTGTTCTCTGATGCTGAGTTGTGATTGAAGGCACTGACCTGCCATAGACTTATAATAGGGGAGCAGGTGTGGCAATGATGGACTTTAATTTCCTTTAATAAACCTTTTATGTGCCACACTTTTACTGCCATTCTATGCTCTCCAAGGTCCTGCACATAATAGGTTCATTACTTTTGATTACTATAGTCTATTGAGACAAACAACTCCAGAACACACTATATATTATGTTCAGTTAAACCAATATAGACTATTTATCCACTGTGCATTATTTCACCTGCAACTCTACAGACAAAATTAACAACAGCTCCTGTAAGCTAAAACTATTAAAACCACTGGTACTCCTTTGTCATCATTTCATAATAAATACCACACCAATCACAGTGCTGCTCTTTTAATTATGAAACAAAAAGTGCCCACTGCTTCTACTGAACAGCAGTTACTTTGGTCTAAACAGCAGGTTGCATTGTGATGAATATTTAGAAACTGCACAAAGAGTGAAAACCAATGATAAAATCCATGCAGGTGATTTTTCAATTGATTTTCTTTACTTGTAGAAGTTTCACAATATGATATATCTTTTTATCAACTCAAACCTATAATTTATGGGAAATTTTAGCCTGGTGCATACGCATATCAAAATAATCATCATGTCTGTGCTGCATAAAAAACATTTTAACTTACAAAACAGTCCTATGCATTAACTTGAAATACAAATGTAACTGAATAAAACTGAAATTTCTTAACTGTGTCAGCAAAAAATCCCTGTCTTGTTCAAAATTTAAATGTACTATCTTTGTACAGAGTTTGGTAGTTCCTTTAGAGACTACCTGATGCGCATACAAAGTGAACAAAGTGTCTCACTTTTGTTTTTCATCTACACAGATAATTTTACATGAACTTACAGCAAAGAATGGTCAGCAAGAAACATTCAAACTTTGAAATCACCCATGGAGCAACAAAAGGATTAAATTCTGAGAAATTCTAGCCAAGATTTTTAGAGGCAAATGTTATGAAGGTGTTAATTTGAGACGTATATTATTTCTGTTGTGACTGTAAATGTTGGGTGGATTCTGGAAGGTGCTTCATGCTGTCAAAGTTGGGGGATGATCACCCTCCCTCCCATTACATATGTTGTCTTGAGCCAAGAATCCATAAGGGGTAAATAGAATGGCCATGTCTGCACAAAATCCTCACTCACTCCTAATGTCTCACTGCTATTTTTTTTAGCCATAAGGATCATGGGGATAATAAAATGTTTGCCAGGAAAATTTTATTGGGGGTTATAGTCCCATAATTTTTAAGGGCAAGCTTTACAAAAATAATGGCAACTTAAGTTAAGTTCACTTAATCTTTGTGTTTTATAGCTAGATTCTCTGATTTGATGGATTTTAGATTCATCTAAACATTTTCTTTTCAAAATTTGCTGAAGCTAACTAATGGACTCCAAAGAAATTAGTGGGAAATACGCAGTCAGAAACACGGGGACAGAGGCACAACAGCTCTGCAATCCCAAATCATTAAGCAAGGAGGGTAAGAAATAAATGCTCTCTGCTTCATAATACTCCATTTCTGTGATCTCAAAATTTTCTGAAGATATTGATGTTGAGTTATTTTCTGAAAACATGTTCCAGCAAATCCCTCGAGGTTTATGAATGCCCTCTGACTTTGTGAATTTAATTCTGATCCTTCCTTCACTTTTCCGTCAGTGTTGGGATGGAGATTTACTTATAAATCAACAACTGGATCACAGAAAACTGACTGAAGTCGCTGACATTACCCCAAATTCTGCTTGGCTGAAACTGTAATAATTTGCTATTTAACTACTACAGGGTATTCATGTTTCTCCAGATTAATTTACTGGTGCAATAGCAGCAATCATACTTTCTGAGCAAACTATTTCAGAGTTTCCTGGCTGCAGGAATCAAATGGTACTTCTTTTGTTTGTACCATCCCACTGCAGTTAACAGACTCGAGAGCAGCACCTGGAAATACTTCCCTGAGAGAGAATCAGGATTTGGCTCTGAGTTTGTTTTTTTGTGTGCCTGGAGTCTGCCTGTGCACATGTGCATGCACTGATGCTATAATAGGATCCAAGAACATGACTAGCAGCTGAAAATAGGGCATGTGCAATAAATTATAATAATGACAATATTAATAATAGCCACTATTTCAGTTTACTTGCACATTTTTAAATTTGAATCACAGAAACTAAATTGACACTACTATCTGGGTAGGATAGTTTTACAGCACATTACTGTGAATAAACTATGAAGACAATGCTGCTGACATAGGTAAAAGTGAAATGCATCTCCTGCAAAGAGCTCATGTAAGAGCTATGCACTTTGTAGATTCCATTGCAATCTTCATACAAGTATGACTTTCCTGGAGTTTCACAGTATCAGGCTGTTTCCTTTTGTATAACCAGCTAGAGGAATTGAAATAGTCAGTGTATCTAAAGAGCATAAGGTCTACCACAGCACTGTAAGTTTCTGACTTAAAGTTACACCTGATTTTCAAAATTAAATTTAGGGAATCATTTCACTAGGACAAAATTTACCTGATTTTGAGAGGTCTCGAAAAGAACAACTTTTCTTTACTATTTTAAATTTGTGAATTACTTAAGTTAGTATTGAGACAATAGCTTCTGTCACAAAGTTAGAGAAGTCAGTCAGAAGAAAAAACCTTGCTGATTTTCAAAACACACAAATCCATTCTCAAGTCTCCAACACAAGCCACAAACTTCGAAGTTGAAGTCAGATTCTGCTAAAGACATTGAACAGGACTGTGCTATGCTGTGTCCCAAGGTGACACAACCCTCTGTGTACTTCTCCCTAGAGAAAATAATACACTCAGAGCAAGATTTTCTGTGGTTTTGGTACTCTATTTTGATATTTCTTTTCATTATCTCATGTAAGATTCTACCACATAAAGAGAGATTAAAGTCATAGAGAATAAAAAAAAAAAATTAAATCTGAAAGCAAGATTTCCTATAGCCCACCCCGAAGAGTAGAGCACTACTTGTATATACGTGTGCTGACTGAACTTTTATCTTAGTCTTTAGCAACATTTATAATATGAATAATAGTAATCTCACACTGACAGTGAGAACTATAGAGAAAGAATTGACAAGAACACATATAACAGCTTCTAGACAAAGTTATATATTTTAACTGCTGACAGTTAAAATAATTCAGAATCCAAATACAAATTTGTTAGGAACATCGCTTGTAATGTGGTTTAAGTTTCTTGCTCTTCTTTTTCTTTCTCTCTCTCTCTCTCTCTCTTTTTTTTTTCTTTTTTTTTTTTTTTTTCTTTTTCATAATAATATGATGACTAGAAAGGAAAAATATTTAGAAATATGTTCCTAAAAACTATCACTAAAAATATGCCTTGTTTAGTGATTTTGACTATTTTCAACCAAGGAATCATTGCATCTTTGTTTTGAAAATTTTGTTTTAGTTTGCTCAATGTCATACGTGATTTCTCGAGCAAAAACTTTAATGACATGGAAATAATTGTTTCAGATCTTTGAATTCCTTGGGAATTAAAATAAATACATTTACTACATGCAGACTTTAAGGCATGTTTATAACACATATAAATCATCGACAATTTGGCATTTTATAGTGTGATTGAATGGTGCACCCGTTTCTGAGAAATAGATTTTTTAATATTGAATTCACTACTTGAAAATATACAGACAAAATAAGCCCTAGATCACAGGCAAGCTTGAATAGATTTGTAATGAGTATGATTTATTTTGATTCTCACTTCTGATTTCTGAGTTGTCACTGCTGTTGTATACTTCATCCATGCAACTTTGCACAACTGGCAGTGCTGAATATAAACCAAAGCCATATGTTTATGTACTTTTGCCAAACGACTACAGCAAATAGTTCTATTATTCCCTTAGGTAACCAACATGTGCCAAGTATTTCTATTAGTCTTCTTTACCAAGGCTTTAGAGGGCAGAGTCACAGCTTCATGAAATTAAGGGGCAACTGCTAGTTTAAAATTCAGAGAAAAATTATATAGTATACTGTGCTGAAATGCAGCTCAACCCAGGCTACTTTCTGGAGGTTTTTCATCCTAGATTATTATTTTTTATGTAGTTCAAAGTCTTGTCACTATTTCCTGTGCTAGTATATGTTAAACATATTTTTTTAGAAGAGTCAATATTAAAAAACAGGTTTGATGCTTTGAGATCTTTTTAAGTACGCTGAAGTTCTAGCTCACTTAACTGCTATATAGTTAAAAAAATTCAAAACAATAAACCATATAAATATAAATATATATAAATATATATATAAATATATATATATATCACTAATAAATGATCAATCAAAGGTTAAATTTTAGCAGTGCATTGTGAAATATATTCTCATTCCTGGAGTCATATAGATTCAAAGATACTCATGTTACTGACAGTATGTACGGCTAAAAGAGTATAATTCACAAACTTTAGAACTAGAATTTCTACATATTTGCAAAGATTTTCATCTCTTCAACTGTTAAGTACTGCTATGCCTGACCATTGAAGATTTTTCTTAAAGCAGCAGCTATCATGCAATAAAAGTAGTCCCAGTGCATGAGAAATCACATTGTATTATATTACTTATACATAGACGTATCTACTCAAGTTAATTTTTGCAAATAAATTATCCCACCTTTGCGTGTTTCCAGGTGAAAATATGTGCAGATTCCAAAGGACCAAATTTGCCACACAGCCCAAGATGCCTTGCCTGATTTAACAGATAATCCTCAAATTCATCCTTAGAAAAAAACAGACAAAAAAACAAAAACAAAAAAAAAAAAAAAAAAAACAACCCAACAAAAAACAACAAACAAACACAAACAACAAAAAACAAAAAAAAAAAAACGAACAACAACAACAACAAAGAAAAAAAAACCAACAAAACAAAACAAAACAAAACCCAGCTACTAACAAGACTCTAAATCAAATGGGTAAATAATCCAGGTGCAATATTTTCTTCAGCAGTTTTACAAATATAGGGTGTAGAGGCATCAATGATGCTTCTAAAAGGCATAAAGAATTTTCTTTTTCTTCTCTTATAGTAATTTCTTTACACCATTAATGTCCTTTTGATAGCTCATGAAATAGACCTGCTCTCAGAAAAGTTTTTTGTCTCATGTGGACAAAAATCTACAGTTTCTTTATGTAGAAATCCTTAGTCAAATATTTTAATTGCACAAGAACCCATTTGTCTGAGTGGGATGGTTCAGTTCATGATACAAAATAAATGAGAAGCATTCAGAAATATTTTTAAAACAGAAGAAAACCCCTCAGTTTTATTTTTTCTGACTTCAAACATTAAAATCTAAAGTTAGGCAGGCTGCAAGTGTTCTTGGCATAACCAAATTAAGGAAATCTTTGACATTTCTCCATGCTCAATTTTTATTCCTTTCTGTGAGGGACTTTATGCTAAATCAACAGTGGCAGTGAGGGAAGCAGAGCTGCAGAAGTTTATATCTGAGTGTACAACAGTGAGATCCTTGTTTTAAGAAATACTGAATACCCAAACCCTTCTAACACTTAAAGTTCTAGGCACTTGCAACCTGGAAGAATCTAACAACGAGCAGTTATTAAGGGAAAGTTTTATTTAGAGGCTGCTGTTAAAACTAGTGACCAAAACATTCAAATTTTGCAATCAGTTGCAACTTCAGAGATCTGTTTCACATATCATTCAGTGTGTTTAGTGAAAGAGATCTATTATTCAAGATATTCCAATTACAACAAAGTTTGCAAATGAACTTTCTAAACTTTAACTATTCTTTTAATTATATCTGATGATTTTTTTCCTAACAAAACTTTGAATGTTGCATTTCTGAAATTGCAAAGATTCTCAGGCAAGCTGGAGTTTCATTAGTGACTAATTTATGCTTGTGTCCCAATAGATAGGACGCTAGTTTCATCCCATCAAGAACTTTTAATTATAATCAGTAAACTTTTACCAAATATGAAACAGGCAATAGATGCAAGATGATAAAGAAGGGAGAAAATCCAGAGCAAACCACTCCAATATCAAAAGAATTTTTAAGCTTTTTTTTAGTCTGCACGTTACTAGAAAAAGATGTTTATCCTCAAAATTCTATTTTCCTGTTATTCTATTTCAACATTCATAAAAATATATTAAAAAAAAAAAACACAAAAGAAGTCTTAAAGCCTTCTAACTTCTTCTTCCTCTTTGTTTGAAACACACTAACCTAAAACAAAAGACCTCTGAGAATAACTACGACGGTGAGCAAAGCTCTTTCTAAAGACTTAAACTTAGTAGATTTTGTCTAAAATTCTAGCAACTTAAGTATTTATTAACAATATATTTTTCCTTTATACTCTCAGAGATTGCCAATAAAGAACTAAATCACATAAGGGAGTAGCTGCAAACCCTTTGAGTTCCCTAATGTCAAACTCATTAGCATCCGAATAACCACACAGCAGCACATCATCTGCACGATTGCGATTTTTTACTACTTTTAATAGCGTTTCTCAAAGGGCTCATTTTCAACTTTCTTCAGTGGTTAGTTGGTTCTCTGGGGAAAAGGAGCTTCCTGACGCTCACAGCTTCCACTCAACAACCAGGCCGTTTGCTGTCAGAAGCATCAGCCCTCTGCCCTAACCCCATCTGCTGTCTCTCTCATCCTAAGGGACTGAGAGTTAAGACAGCACAGCTGAGATCCACTTGGAAAGTGCACAAAGGACAAGGAAAAAATATACAAAACTTTCCAGATTTATCTTTACATAATAAGCTAATATGTTGAAATCCTCCTCATAAGAAAAGGAGTTTGGACTGGGATGGACGTGGGGGGCAGGTTTTAGAATTGCACTAAAAAACTACATGCAACAGTGTAAAAACACAAAAAGCTGCACCCCTCTGCTGTATTTAAACACAACAGAAGTTGATGGTTAGTTAGTTTAAATGTGCTGGGCTTGATTACTTTCACATAACAGGGTGCTGGCTGCCATTCAGCTGATTCGTGGGTGAGTACCCAAATTTGAAGACGTGGTGTTTCATAAAAGCCTAATACAATGTCACACATCTGTCATGCTATAAACAGGGTCTGCAGGACTACACTGCATCATGGGGTGTGACATATCCTTAATGTAACTTAAACTATGTGTCACTCCTGTCCACACTCCAAGCAGTAAGTTATATTTCAAATATAAATGTAGGGATCTGGTAGCAAAAAAGTCTTGGTACTGATTTCACAAGAGTATCAAGGTCTTATACTGAATTTATTTAGTAAGTTTTATGAGTTACAAAATTGGTTGTGGGCCAAATTGTGATGTATTGCAAGAAATGCAGCAATCTGCAGTACCAGCTGGAGATCTCAACCTCAAGAGCCCACAAAGAACATCTAACTAGCTTGTTGGTGGTGATGGTAAGATCATTGTTGATGGAAATGAAACAGAACTAACTTATTTGTCAATCAAGGTTCCTCGGTGGGGTCACTCCCCTTAGGTTCACATGCATGTTCATTTGGTCCAATCTATTCATAGCTTGCATTAACTCCTTTTCTGTTTTAATCAAGAATTCAAAACAATTTACAGACAGCAAATTATGATTACGCTTCAACTGCTTATGTGTCTGAACAGTATTTTTTATTCTACAAAGTGCAGCCTGCCTATAAAGAAAACTTCCACCCTTTTCAACATCATCTCAGTTCCACTAGAGCAATAAACTTTATAAACCCACAAAGATGGAATATATGCATTGCTTGATTTGTCAGTATAATTGTTCAGTGAAGTCACCTGGAGCCTTTGCAATTCATTCCTTGGTTTATAGTCACTTCCAGTGCACCATGATTTTGTACTGACTCTGAAGTGCCATCCTACTGAGATCCATGAGTCACACCAGGATACTGATGTGAATGACAGTTTAGGTCCTGATCCTCTACATCAGATGTGTGTGACAAATCCCTTCAAACAACTATTTTTGTTGAGCTATCATCTGTGAGTACAAGTCCACTCATTTAGGTCAGATTACCAGAGCTCGTGATGATTTTAAAATGTGAAAAGACATATTGTGCAACCACAAAATTATCTCAGAAATCTGAAGTTGTTTTCTCTATCAGTTTTTCAATACTCAAAGCTGTACTATATTTGTGAAAGATCCCAAAAGCTTTTTTAATGATAATATATTCCATTTCCAATAAATTAAATTGATTTTCTCTCATTTACCACATCACTGGTTGATACATTGCAAACGTGGGAATGAATAATGGCTTCAGTTTGTGATTTGTTAACTCAGAATAAAAGTAATATCTAAGGAAATAAAATCCAGTGTGCTCACCATCATGATCCTGAACATTTCTTGTGTTTTCACAGTGACAGTGATTTCTCTTTCTCAAGACAAAATACTCAGTATTTGAGAAAATAATATGTGAAAGAAAGATACCATTGCAAATAAATAAAGATAACTCTGGACTTCAGTCAGATCTTTATCCTGCACAGTACAAAGTCTGTGACTTTACACATTAAGTTCTGCACAAGCCTCAGGGAGATCTGAAGTACATGTAAAATGTTCAGCTCGTGAGTAGCTGAATTTCATTTGGCCTACACCCTCCCTGCAAGAAATCTGCAGGGCTCTACTTGGAAACATCTCTCTTTTTTGTGTATAACTTGAACTTCAGAAAGGAGTTTCACTGGGGCAAAATATTCATCTTTGCAGTTGTTTCATTCTTTGCAAAATATGCAGGAAGCAGAATTAATGCTGTTTCAACAATTGCTTTTTCTTTCTCAGCTCTAATGCTAAACTTTATCTTATTTTGCTCTACCATGAGATGAACAGAAGGTCACATTAGCAGTGTGAGCAGTTGCCCTTCTAGTACCTGTAAAAAACTTAACTTTCTCTCATCCTCTCTTTTAAGCAGGACAGTAACTCCAAAGCCAAGATCATATTTCACCTAGCAGAGGAGTTTAACTTTCACCTGATTTAAGCAACAAACTATCCCTCAAAGATGCCAGAGGCTTTGCTGTAATTAACATAACTGCATTTAGATGCTACTCATGACTGATAATTCCAACACCTTGTGAAAAAAAAAAAATAAAATAAAAAGGGTTGCAAGCTGTAAACATTATAAACATATTCAAATAAGCTTAACGCAATCTGCCATGCTTATTTCTGCCTAGATCATGGACCAGCGAAATGGTTAATGCAAATGGATTTATAATTTGCTTTGGGGGGCCAGTTTCTTCTCCTTATTTATTAGCCCAGCTGATGGGGCAGATTTGATGAGGCACTTCTGGAATAATTGAGTCATCACACAAAGAAGGCTGCTAGCATTCAGAGTGGTTTTATCAGCAGCAAGCAGGCCTGATTACTGACAATTACACTCTGATCCGGTGATGGAGGAGAAAGAGCCAACGAGTGGGAAATGTCCGTGTTTCTATCCAGGAATAATTTCTACATTCATTTTACATGCTAAGTGTTTCCTATCTCTGCATAATAAACTGTAAACAGGAATAGATGGCACAATGTCCCTTAATATTTCCTGGTAATGAAGACACAAATGTACAGTGAGTGCTGATAAATATAGATGAAACATAAGCTATTCTCTGAGTCGGTATTGTTACCTTTAGAATAAATGCATTTTGGTGGTAAAAGCATAATCATAGCTAATGCAAAAAAATGACAGAAGATTGAAGCTGTCCTTGTAACTACACAGAAACTTTGTAAAAGTCCTGTTAATCATGACTGCTCCAGAGGCTCATAAGCTGAAAGTGATGTACTGCAAAGAACATAATTTTGTTTCTCAGTAGTCAACTATGTAGGAACTCTTTTGCTTTGACACAGTAAAGGGGAGCAACAGCAGTGACCTCCATTAACACTTCAGGGATAGAGCACATCTCGATGCTAAACTGAAAAACAATGAAGCTGGTCCTAGAAGACATCTTCACTATGATAAATTCTCATTTCCCTCTCATCAGCTTTAAGACAGTGTTTATAATGCATAATAGAGGTAGACCATAGATTTCATGAGTTGTGTTAAGCAATACATTATTGCCTTTCGAACATTATTTTTATGGCATGATGCTGTAAAATGACAGTTATTAACAAAATTCTGGAAGCAGAACTTTGAAAAACTCTGTTTCTTCAGGGGAAAAAATAGGAGGAAACATGAAAACAGACCTAGTGGATAGCTGAAAAGTAATTTTGTGTTTGTTGATGGGTAATTATAGATTTTGGCTAGAAAAAGTTAATGTCCTAGTCTAGGGAGAGTTTTCCTTTTTAAGAGTTGATCAGGCATGAAACAGTGAATAATAAACTTTTGCATGCTTGTTTATTCCTTTTCCTCTTTTTAAACTAATTTGTAGCTTCAAAAGAACTAAAAGTTATTCTCTGCCCGCCGGCAGTAACTATGGCAACTATGTTTCATTAAAGTAGCCACTTAACTTCAAGGCTTGTGTTACAATGATATGCATTATTTCGAGCAAAACCACTCCATAACAACCTTATGATTTCAGAGCAATTTTAAAAGAAAGTTCAAAGAGCACGCATCATTGACTCTGGAACACAGGGTTTGTTTTCTTTTGAGGTGTTTACTCTTTTCCAGCCAGGATGGCTTTCCCTGACGGAGTCACCCCTGTTGCGAGGAGCTGTGCTGGGGGATGGCTGCAGCCTCCAGCCAGAGGTGACAGGCTCTGCTCCCTGCAGGGCTGCCCAGCTGTGGCAGGACTGGGGACAGCAGGAGATGCCTGAGCACGCACATCAGCACCACTGAGAGCAGCGAGACTGTGTGGGTTTAATCACCCCTTACCGCCTTCCTCGGTAGCAGGAAGATCCTGGTCTGGTTCTGGTTCTGCTACACACCTGCTGTTCAGCTGCCACTGCTACAGTCTTTCTGCTGACCTTCATTCCCAGCAAGTTAGTTAGGAATTGATGGGTTTCAAGGGCAATTTTATGGGGGGTTGTTATGGTTGCACTGAAACTGTAGAAGTTCTGAAGCTGGTTAAGTTCAATCACTTCTCAAAAACTTATAGGCTTAATCTAGGTTCCTCAGTCCCTTTCCTGTTATTTCTTATTGTTCCAGCCATATTTTAAAAAATATTTTAATAGTCAGGATTAGAACATCGTAATTTTTGTTCTGGACAAAACCCATGGCTAAATATCTGACTGGACGTTTTCTGACATAGAGTCAAAAGGAACAATAAACCTAAAAACACAGATTGCTTTTACTAAAAGCAATATAACTACCATTCTGCTATCTTATGCATTCAGCTTGCCCTTTCTGAGCAAGTTCTCTTCATTAAGTATGACAGGCATGTCCCAGGAAAGTCACACAAAGGGAAGAAGTGTGCCTTCCCTCAACATGCAAATCACATATGTTCATTAACTTCAAGAGTGCCATGTGAAGTACAGTCTGCCACCATTTAAAAGACTTTCAATGACCCTAACTGCTAAAGATAATGGGGGCTTTCTTACACTACTGCACTGCCATGAAGATCTTAGGAACATGCTGAAGAGAACAGGGGAAAAACCATCAAGAGTAAAACTACTGCCTTGCAAATCAAAGCAGTACAGGATATCCAAAAAATTGACTAATATTTGTCAGATACCAAAATGTGCATGTCAAATGTTCCTTGGGATAGACTTCTTATGCAAAAGGTTTTCCTTTTCATATGTTTTTATCAGGTAAAGGGAGCAAGGAAAAGAATGTTCAGTTTATTCAAACTTATGATAAGAGGTCGGTGTCACCACAAATTGTTCAAATTCTCTTTTCAGAGCCTTTTATGGTTATAAAGTGAGACAAAGAATATTTCTTAGGATGAAACTTGACTTCTGATGTAGACATAAACAGAAGGCACCATGAATAACTGGGAAAAAAAAGATTTCTGGAATTCTCTTCCTGCCTCTGCCACTGATTTGTTCTGCGTCCCTCAGCAAGTCTTTTCACCTTTCAGTTAAATGAGGATAACAATGTAGAGTGCTGTAAAGTGCTTTTGTACATTTCTAAACATACTTTAATGTAGCAAATATTATTTTTGTTATCATGCATTCACCAGTTTAGTAGCCTGCTCATTTCATTTCCTCTGAAACTCAACTTAAAATGTTTCCTTTTACATTGCAGGCTTTGGTTGTTTTTTTTTTTTTTTTTTTTTTTTTTTTTTTAAGAGGAAGAAATCAGAAAGGATAATACTGAGAAGGATGGATATGAAAAAATGTATAGTGCACAGGAAAATAAAAGATATTTCCATTCTCTTCTTTCCTGATATCTTAGGCAATCTGGAGATAACTGTAATCTTTACACATCAGACCCTTATCTTAAAAGTCTGTTTCTTTTCCTATATAGAGAAAGATTCTCTGTGAAAATATCTTTAACTGTTTTCCTTTGAGTATTTTTGGTCTCATTGCTGAAAATGTCAATAAGGCATATATATATATATATATTTATGAGTGTATATGAATATATATATGTGTGTGTGTGTGCAGATAAATATGTGTGTATTTCTGTGTATATAAATTTATTTATATGTTTGTGGCAACACTAAGTTCAAATATCACACACAACAAGAACTGCACTTAATTTAAAAGTAATTGAAAGAGGAAAGTTTCTTTCAATGTGAATCCCTTAGATGTGTGGTAAGAAAGTGATCTGTGGTACCAACAACAATACTGAGTTAAAAATAATGCTACAGGAACATGTCTTTGCATTGCTATTTTATATTGGAAAAAAATAATAGCAGTAATTCTATTGTAGCAAACTGGACTACATCAAGATGAAAAAAATCATCCTATGGAGAGATGTCTTACAAACTTTGTCACTTAAAGCTCAGTTAATCTTCAGATTCTCTAGTGTAAACCTGGCTGCATTGAAAATAAGCAGGACACTCTGGTGGACCTCAATGAGACAATCTCTGTGCATGTGAAAGCACTCACACTTGGTGTTAATCACATAGGTATGCAAACACATAGTCCTGCTCAGAAGGTCTGACAAAGTAAGGTAGCCAAAACTATTTTGTATGTGACAGCTGCAAATAATAAACAGTAGTTTAGAAATTCCAAAGGCACACTGAATTAAATTTTGTTATTTCAGGTGATAGTTCTTTCATTCTTGGTAAGTAGTCCTTAATCAGGTGTCTGCATATTGGTATAATAGTCTGGCTTCTTGTTTGGGCTCTGATTAAATCATGGGCTCTGTGTCTTAGGTTGGTATCTCAAATGACAAAGTGTGTGCAGGAAAAGGGATGGGCTGAGGGGTGGATTCTGTGCTCAGGGAATAATCCTTTTTTCTCTTTTTATTTTCATATGCTGTGCTTACCTATTCAGGAGATAGATTTTTGCTTTCTTTCAAAGAGGTCTGATTGTTTTTCATCAGAACTGTGTCCTGATACAAGAAGTAGTGGCTGTGAGTTTTAAATAATCAGCCTCACTAAAGACTCCATTATGGCAACCAACAACCTTAAATCATTTTGGCAGTGCATTCTCTGCACTGCCCATGTACTTGGAGGCTGTCCTCAAAACACTGAAAGCTGGGACAATATTCATGGTTAAGAAAAGTCCAGAAGCAGCCAAACAGGTGGGCACTTCTTTCAGAAAAGGCCTTTTTAGATAGAAGACCTTTTGTACACTAGTTCTATCTTAGGCCCCTTTCAGGGGCTACACCTGAGAGAGAAAGTGAATTATCAATGACATTTTTTTAAAGAATCAGTGGTTTAACACTAATTTCTAATCAGATCGTACAGAAAGGAACAGCTCGCATGGCAGCTGTACTTTTCCCAGGGTTAATTACCTTTCACTGCTCTCTACTAATGAGTCAGCTGTTCCTGTCATCACACAACTACACTGTGTTCATCTGTAGCTCTAGCTGTGGACAAACACAGTAGCTAGAGCCCTGTTTACATATTGGCGAGGTTTGTTGTGCAAAGAATTTGCAAAGCAGTATAAAAAAAAAAAAAAAAAAAAAAAAAAAGAAATTCTTAAAACTCCTTCCATCCTTTTTTTTTTTTTTTTTCGTGGAAACAACACTATTTTTGGGGCAAACACCATGTTCTCCAGGTTACTAAATGTATCAATAGGAGTAGGAATCTAAGGACATAAAAGCTAATGAAGGGGGTTTTATGCAATATTGCATAATAGTTTATATAAGGGAGATTAGATCCCTGTAGCCATCTATCTTGTCTTACCTGCTTGTTGAGTGAGGATGTTTATTTATAGATTGCTGATCTAGGAACTAGAAAATTTCTTTATAAAATATTGGTTTAAGTAACATAAGCAATAACAGCACAAGAATTAATGTAGTTAATTAACCCTTAGGGAAAGAGTTTGTATTTTATATGGCAAAATTTACCGAGACAATGATTTAAGATTTTCAGTAAATGGTTCATGTTTTTAAATAATCCCAACAGGTAATTCAATAGCAAGTAAATAGAACACATCATTTTCTAGCTAGGTTGAATAGGATATATTTTTTATGGTCATATAAGATCAAGAGTAGTACTCACTACTGGTTGTTTCAGCTTTGCTTTGGGAGGCCACAAAGACTATGTGTAAAGTCAGGCATAGTGGCAGCTCTTCCAAAATTCAAGTCCTGTTTGTGTCAACATTCAGAAAATGGTTTTCATATAAATGAGGGCAGGATGCTAAACTGATTCTGATTTTATGATTTTATGCTGAAAATATCTGTATGGAGGTTGCCATGATCTGAGTTTTCCTTAGTGTAATATCTGCAGATGTCAGCAGAGAAAGCAAATTTTCGCCAGACACCAAAGGGACGACATACACCTACATGTCATGTAAGAATGTACTCAGCTGCTTGCAGTTTTATCTGCAACAGGTCTGCTTATGAAGTTATTATTTGAGACTGAAATTCCTTGCTAGCTGTCACACGAGATAATGAAAATTGAGAAATTTGTGGCAGGAACATAGGCATCTTAATATGATGATGGAAGAAGAAACTTAAGCTTCCAGTTCCAGGCAAATCTTACAGGACGGACAGCTCAAAATATGATAAGTTTCCTTTTGAGAACAGCAAAGCAAAAGCACCATGGAATTCTAAGGGATCACTTCAGTTGCCATCTAGGAAATGAGTGGTACACTTTCCTTAGAGCATATCTGTAACAAACCACCTCTTTCTGTCAGGCATCCTAGGCTGTGCAAGTTGCATTGACAGCTCAAACATTCTGAACAGAGAAAAAATGTAAGCTGTGGGGTCATGCTCTTTTAAAAGGCAGATATTTATTTATTGCACCATTAAAAGCAATTCTCGTGCTTGATTTTGGATTAAGTGAAAGTGAATTTCCTGAAGGTGCATTAATTGGGCTTAATGATTCACAGAAACCCCTGAACACTCAGGTCAGGTCAGGGAAAACTGTTATGCAATGCTCGTTTTGTCTCTGATTCTTCCTCTGACCAGATTATTCCTTCTCCCAACACATTTTATCTCACTCACTATCAATGGAAAAAAAAAATTCCCAGGAATAGCATGACTATTCTCCACATAGTCAAAGTCTTCTCATGCTACTGGTTTGCCTTAGGTTTCCTGAGTTCTCAAGAACATTCATTATTGTTCCTTTATTGATAGGCAGGAACTATGGAAAAAATCCTCTCCACTTGGTGAATAGAAAACCTTCACCTTTGGAATGAGTTTCACATTTCTGAGACCTGGTCTGCTTCATTTGAATTCTGTCAGTACCCAGGCTAAATATCTCTCTACTATAAGTAGACTTCATGCAGTACATGGAAGGAACTGGGATGATAGAAGGCAGCTTCTCTAGAGTCTATTGAGCTGATGATCTTATTTTGGAGGTCTCTGCTGAGATTCAGAAAGAAGGAAAAAAAAAATTGGTGCCAAAAAACATGATGTCTTCCATACGGTTTCCTCTTATAAACTTGATTTCTTTACTCCTGAAGTATAATGTGAATTTAAAAAACAAGGATCATGTTGCATAACAGACACCAAGCTCCAAATAAACAGAGAAGTAAGCCTTGTGACCTGGAGGGCATCTGCAATGCTGAACTTGCTGTTTATAGGCTGGCAATCATCGATTGAAAGCAGTTTATGCTCCTTCAGTATTACAGTACTATTCCCAATGATCACAATATAGGAGCATATAAGTCACATTAATAACAATAAAAATAACTGCTACTGCTAATGTTGTTGCTATAAATAACACTGGGCCCAAAGCATTCAGGGTTAAAGCTGTTTATTCTCCTGTGCTATTCAGAATGACTTGGGGATATGCAAGACACTTTTTAATGATAGACACTAAAGTGTTGATTTTTGGGGAAGAAAAGTTTGAGAATATGTTTAAGCTTTACAGGGAAAATGTTATAAAATTAAAAAGGTTTATGTTTATTGAACTGGTGACAATTTATACCACAATAGACTTTACATGCCCACATTCTTCTGCATGATTTTCATTGACTTTGAGTCTGTGGAGGTGCTACTGGAGATGCAGAGTCACTCACCCTTTGTGAAACTCATTATTTCAAAATAAGATCAAGCATTATCTTAGAGCAGAATTTAGTCCTGTGTCTATCCTACTCTTAGGGAAAGAGTCTGAAAAGGCAAAACAACATCAGGGACCCAGCTGTGGCTCCCAGCTTCCAAGGTTTGCCTGTGCTTTCCAAGGCATGGGTTAGAGAAGTGTAAATCCAAAGAGTGTCCCATAAGGACCATCCACTACCTAAGAGTTACAGCAGATATGTGCAGTCACATGAAACTTTGAACCCCAAAGGAATCTTGAACTGCCCACTTGGAGAATTTAGGAACTTTGCATTGATCAGAAAGAACTTTGAAAAGCTGTCCCTAGAAATTGAAAAGACTCTTTGTTTAAAAATCACACAACTATGTGCTAAAATCATGGCATGATAAATAATTCTGTAAAAGTCTAAATTTTTGCCATCAAATTTCTTGAAAAATAAAATAAAACAGTTGAAATCCATGCAAAGTATGCACAGCATCTGAAATTTTAATCTGAAAGCTTGTTTATAGTTTTTTATGGAAGCATGGGACATAATGAATCAATATAATCACCCAGTGAAACAGTGAAAAACCATAATCAAATAAATCTTTCTATTACTTTAAAGGTTGAGAAACGAAGTCTTGAAAGCCTGAGGAGACAGAGAAATCACCCCCTGAAAGTGTCTCCGGATGCCAAGTCGTGACCAACAGGAAAAAGAAAATGTCTGGAAATGCTTCTGTCATCAGTGTTTAAAAAATCTAACAGACTCAAGGTATTTTTGAATTAATGGATTTTGTTAAATCTTTGCAGTTCATTTCTCTTTTTTTTTTTTTTTTTTTTTTTTTGTAAGAAGTAGTTTTGATAAAGAAAACTTTTTTTAAAAGGAATTATAATGACTTCTAAGAAGAAAAGAAGGAAATGATACCTTCTCTTTTGTAAAAAATACATTTCTGGAGTAAAATTTAGTCCTCTGAGCTGCACAGCAGTATTCAGTTCTGTTATTCTGCTCTCCATTAATAGCTAAGCAGACAAAGATTTTCATCAATTTAATGTGAGGAGAGGAGCAAGAGGAGATTTTAATCTAAGGTATACCATATTATCCATATCACTGTCTTGTATGAATATGTGAAGAGATGATTTAAGAAGAAATCAAGTCCAGTTTACAGGCTGGGTGGGAAAGACAGGATTCATCTTCATAACTTTACATGGCTGAAATGCAAACATGTATTTCTGAGCCAGTAACTGCTGGATTCCCATGGTCTCTGGGTAGCCTGTAGGCAACCTGCAGGCATCTCTGGGCTGTGTAGATGTGTAATACATCTTACTCATTTCATACCCTGCTTCAGGGTGAGATGGATTGCACACAAGAAATGTCTCTTTCCACTGACTCTAAAGAGAATCTGGATGACTGGCTCAGGTCTAGCCACTTCCACTGTGCACACTGACATTTCACCAAATGGTGATTCCTAACGAAGGAACCTATGGCAATCACTGAACAGCATCTTAAAGCTTAAATAACACGTATGTGATCTGTGTTGTGAAATAGGGCTGGGAAAGTAAGAGAAATAGAGTAGGAAAGCATCCTCCAGGAATGAAGGCAGTGCCAGTCCTTGTAGGAAAGAACTGGCAAACAACGCGAAGCTGGTGAACAAATAAAAGGGAGCACTAGAAGATGCTGTAACTTACAGAAAAGAAGAGTTTGCCATAGCTTTGACATGAGCAGTGTGGTTTCAGAGACACAGGAGAACCCAGTGCCAAGAGGCAAAGCAAAAGGTCAGCACGGTATGGTAAATATTTCTTATCTAGATATAGCAAAAAGAAGAAAATCAAGCTCAAAGCAGAACAGACAGAAACTGAACTCTGAGCTTGTATGCATTGAAATACTATCCTTTTAATGTTTGCATAGGACAATATTTTAGGAAGGACTAAAAGTAAGTAAATTCATCACATAGATTAATGTCTGATAAATTGAAAGGGTATGATATGAATAAAAGTTGCTATTAGAGCTTATCTGTGTTTCTTGCTTGGTTTACTACGAACTGTTACACAGGGGAGAAACCTGATGTCACCAGTGACAGTGGATCTGCATTTAATTATTCTATATTGCTTTGTATTGACCATATATAATTCCACCTGTCCTGTTTTATTTGGTGTAATCTGTTCTGAGACAAATTTTCAAGCATGTAAGTAAATAAATTAAAACCCAAATTCCTTCTTGCGACTTTTGCTGGCCTTTGGGAGCTAATAAGAGCCAGATTTTCAAAAATTAAAATGTCATCATGCCTGTATTGCTTTCCACAAACATGCCCTTTTTTCAGCATGGAAGGTGAGTGTTTAGGCAAAGAATTACTAACACAATTCTTTGCTTGATTTGTGAGTGTCAAACAAATCTGAGTCATATGCACTCAGAGAAATGCTGTGTAAAAAACAAAGTGAAGAAAGACTTTACGTTATTATTATTATTGTTATTATTATTAGTAGTATTATTATTATTAGTAGTATTATTAGTAGTAGTATTATTTCATGTATTTACCCCAAAGAAAAAGCTCTTGTTGGTGAAATTCATCATATCTAAACAAAAGACTGGCAGCTTAAGTATATGAACAGGGGGAAGGGAGACTTATTTCCTGAGTTTCAACAGATGTCATACTTAATTGGTTGTGAAATAAACCAGAGCTACTCTCGGCCTGTTTCCCTAGTTTCAGCTGTGAAGACACTTTTAAACATGTGCATTTCCCTCCTGCTTCTCATAATGAGGGTGTGGGGTGAGAATCAAACCTCCAAAAGGAGTAAAGCAGCATGCATATTGCATACAGGCCTTCAGATACACTAATTAAGCAGAAGTGAGAGTTGCATCTTTTGTCCCTGTGAGATACACATCAATACAGAATGATCCAAGAAAACTCTGTTGAAGGGTTACTGCCTTTGCCTTCTGCTAATATCATGAAGTCACTGGACTATCCCATTCTGCACGTAGCTTTTCCACCTTCCTGTATTTTCTCTCAAAAACACTCTTTCTCCTAAATCACAGCATTGTCAATATACTGCAACTAGTTGAAATGGGAATTTTTTTTTCATTTTTGACAGAGAAATCATCTTAGAGGTTGGGATTTTTTTCCCCTTGTGGTTGTTTTCTGCTAAAACAGAAGAATAGCACTACGTTTACTACAATGACAGCTACAAGGATTTTTTTAAATGAAAGAACTGTCAAACAAAATAGTTTGGCTACACAAGGTGATGGGCACAAAACCACTTCTCACAGACCAAAAGCCCAAACATTTGCAACTGGGACTAACTACCAGTCAATTGTATGCTAGTATATATAAAGTCATTTTTTTCTAAAGGGCTATGGCAAAGAATGTTAGCCATTCATTGTATGCCTTACTGGATGTAGCCCTCTAAATCAAAATGCTCTTTTGAGCTTCACGGGAAAAATCTAAATATATAATAAATGCTTCTCTGTAAAACTCAGTAAACAATTTTTTTTTTAATGGAATAGTGTTTGTTATACCATTTCAAATGGAAATGCAAAGAGAATTGTGTAAAAAGAAAAATTAAGGCCAAGGTTAAATACGTTTAATTCACCTGTGGCAACCAAACTGAATAATATTTGTTCTTTTAGTTTAAACTTGGAACCCAGATCCCAGAGGTGCTAGGAGAGAGCTTTAATCCCCAGAAAAAAAATTCAAATTCCCAAAGTGTGTGATGAAAACCAGTATAATCCTTCCTGAAGTGAGAAGCAAAATAGAAAATACTTTTTTCCCTATTAAAACAAGAGCAGTCAACATGATCTTTATTCTTTTAATGTTTTACAGGTCTGACTTTCGGCAGATGACCTCTCTTGTTTGTCCCTACATGTTTTCCAAAATATAAAAGTGAAATAGAGTCCCAAGGGCACTGTACTTGAAAGGTTATGAGAGTTAGAGAATTTTAACCATGCCTGCCAAATCAGCAGATGGCTTGTGATTATAATTATATGCATCAATAAAACGAATAATCTTTACAAAATTTGAATTTCTACTAAAGTAAGGGATTTAGTAAGCAGATGCAACAGAATGCATTTTCTTTAACCCTTTTTGTAGACAGTACTGTTTATCACAAAAATAATGGCAAGGTTCTCCATAGATTAGCTTGGACATACACTTGAGCCATAAATATATGTTTCTTTTAACCAAGTGTCAATGCTGTTTAGGGTGGTTTATGTGTTCAGTTGCACTCTGTTCACTAAATGTTGAATGCTTATATATAGGATGATTCCCATCAGACACACACTTCAAAATGGTCTTTAATTTTATAAAATGTTAGAGATACAATGAAAATGTCATGTGTACTCCTTCTCTTCATTTTTGTTGCAGTGCTCATTCCTTCTGTTCAGGATTTGGTGACTTTCCGTGCCTCTTATGGAGTCTGAGTAAACCACATTATTAGTGAAGAAAATACTTCATCCCCAAATGTGGGGTATTTAAGAAAGGTGCTTTGTGTGTGTGTGTGGTCTGTTTTTGTTTTTTTTTTTTTTTTAATCAGAGAAAATGTTTTCAAGTAGAGAAATCATAATAATATGAAAAAAATTGCAACTATGGTTTTCTACAACCACTGATTTTACTTTCAAACTTACTTTTGTAACAAGATCATGTGTGTTAGATTGTGTCAATCCTCTTCCTGAAGTAGGAGAAAATCACAGAGCAGAAAAATTAAACAAAACAAAACAAACCAAAAAAACTACGCCAAATTTATTTGTGGACTGCCTCATAAAAAATTGTAGTTGAAGACATCATATACATATACTATAATTCTTCTAATATAGTCAGGAAGAAAAAATTTGAGAACAATAATTACATTTTTTTAAAAGTCCCTATTTGGCATGCTGTAGCTGTCTACTAACAGTATTTTAACATTTATTTTATTCAAACATTTAAATGAGAACTTTTATTTCAGGAAGCTATAAATATGTTTGTCTTTTTAGTTCCTCTTGTATCTCTGATGTGAAGAATGCAAAACAACATTTTTATGCTCATTAAAAAGTGGATTCTTACTTCAGAAATGACAGAGCCATTACTCTGTATCATGTAAATCCTTCTTAACATAAGGATTATTGACCTGATAGTCCATAACGGTGCCTTTGGAGCCATTATTACTTCACTATGCCAATCCAGATGCTGTACATGTGCTTCAACTTGGGGGCAGGAGAGCAGCGAAAGTGTCAAAATTTCTCTTGAGATTTAGGGAACTGACCTAGTGACTCTACCGCTGGAAAAAGAAGTTTACCGCTGTTTAGAAGAAATCGGGATCTCCGGTCCTCATTTGAACTGATGTTTTGGAAAAGTTCTAAAGTATTTTTTAAAATCCAATGCCCAACCAACCATGTCAATAAATGAAAATCTAGCTCTTTTCCACCAAAGTTCAAAAACGAAAAGTTCACATATGAAACCAAAGCTGAAATATGCGCTAGAACATCTTATATGAATCTCTTAAGCAAATCAATAAAACCATCATCTTCAAAACACTTACACACCTGCTTTACTGTATTAAAGTGAGCCATCAACCCCACCTTTGTGGAAACACTCATGTGTATAAATATTTTGTCAGTATTCACCTACCCAAGAAGGTAAACCCTTTTTCATTCTAAAGTAACTTTTGCTGTTAGGTTATCACCTTTTCTTGAAACAGAAATCAGTAAGTTAGAGAGGCAAGAGTTGATAGTATCGTTAAAATGTTCCATAAACATGAGAGAGAGCAATTCTCCTCCAAAGAAATTTGATGCAAATACAAAAAAAAAAAAAAAAAAAAAAAAGTTATGAGGGTGAGAACCTTTTTTATTATTAATTAAAGAGCATCTGTAATCTTAGGTACTTCAAGATAATTAAAATCCAGAAACACTGATTTTGCTTATGTAGTTTTTAATAATCCACCACTATGCGCACAATAATTCCAAAGTGACCCGATCTCAGGTATATATGTACGCTTCCAAAATCAATCAGTTCAGTAAAAGACTTTGGCCTAGATTCTCTATATATTTGTGGATATAGTAGAATATAAAGTTTATTCTGCATGTCATCTGCTATATTTTATTTTAGAGCAACAGCATCAGGCCTTCATGAGGGTTGTCAGTGACTTTGGAGACGCTTGTCAGGAATATCAGATATTTTGGGATTACTGGCTTGAAAAACTACAAACATGAAAAAAGCTTATTCAGAATTATTCAAATCAACTCTACAATACCACAGAGTTTTTCAGATCCGCATGCACAGCTCATACTGTTTGTACCCTGGTAGTGTGCACTGAGATAAACGTAGAGGCCTCATGTAGGATTGCAAAACTCAAAAAGTCGAGTGAAGTTTCTAAAAATTGGGAGTGTTTCATACTCCATCAGGGAGATCAGAATTATCAGAAATCAAGCTTTCTTTGTCTTTTATGTGTACTAAAGAAATTACAAACAAGATAAAAAAAAATGCAGCTATGTAAAACTACAAAAACTTACTGAGGCTCAACCTGTTGGATTACAGAATGTGATTGTCAGATTACAGCAGCATGATTTCTGTAACACTGTTGCATGTGCATTACCCCTATGAAACCACTCTTTGCTTTTGATAGTATAAACAGCTGAACTTATTAATGAGGTAAATGTTGAAATATCAAATACCCTTTACTCTTGTTGATGAAGATACGCAAAAAGGATACATAACTGTCACAGGGATATGCTAATTTTTAAAAGCTGTGGGGATGCAGTTGAACATCAAATGTCTTGAAATATTTTCTATTAAAATAAAACTGAAAACTAAATATCAGTTAGCATATTTTAAAGCAAACTGTTGCAGGACTGAAGCTTTATAAATTTCTGTTAATCTAGGTTTGAATTATAGGACTTGGAAAGAAAGCTTGTTTTCTGATGCCTGAATATCTCATATTTACTGGGGTAACGCAGGTAAAACATTGCTGAGATGCACACAACTTTAAAAAATATAGAAAATAAAATAAAATACACAATTTTACTTGAGTTTGATTACTTTCTCATCATATTTCCCAGACTGGAATTACTGGGAAATGCAAAAGCAGATATAACTGCAGATATAACTAATATATACTGAGTGTCAGGTAACTGGGATGCCATATAGGTGAATATAATGTTATGCATGTGTGAACTTTTTAAATAAATATGCACACATATTTGTATATATGCATATGCTCATATCCCTTTGCAAGGAGTCATCAAATGTCTATGTTAGAATGCCACATTTTATCTCACTGTCTGTAAGCTGTGGTGATAATTCTATTGCCCATGCAATAAAAAGAATGTTCCTGGGTAAGCGATATATCTTAACAAACTGACTTCTGTGACCTGTGAAGAGTTTTAATTAAGTGAACGGGTTACTCTGATATGTCTAAATACACATATATTGACAAGTTCTTTTTTCTAAATTAAATAAGCCTCACAAAGCAAAGCAAAGCATAGCAAATCAAAGAAAAGCAAAGCAAAGGAAAGCAAAGCAAAACAAACAAACAAGAAAAAAACAGCAAAAAGCCCCCAAACAAAACAAAAAACTAAACCCCCCCAAAAATCCAATAAAAGATCAATTGTGATACAGACTGATAGCTAAACCCCACTTCTTTAACCGTCTGTGTTCAATAAAGCATTCTTAAAACATATAATTTGCAGTGGTTTAGCAGGGAGGAGAGAAGAAGCATTACTTAATGCACACAGGCATCTTGCAATAATATCATGTTGTTTTGAAGCTAACATCCCCTGAGCCTCCAAAGTGCAAAGCAGACAGAAACATTTTAGTAATGCAAACAAGACTTTCCGGCAACTTCCTGTTGCCATTTTTCAGCAAAATAAAAGGTCCTGAGGTACTACACTGAAACACTACTAGAAAAGATTTTATCATTGCTGACACAGTCAGGCACCTGCTACTATAAGATATCAGCTGAATATTTTGCTGCTGTGCAAAGAAAATAAGTAATGACTGTGCAACTGTTAAACAGTAATCTTCAACTCTCTAATTTCAGCTTAGGTAAAAGACAACACAGAGAAAGACATAATGTAAAAATATTTTTTAAAATCCCAAAATTATAGTAGCAACTTAATTTATATTTACATACTTGTAAAAACTGTACCAGGGATTTAGGGGTCTAAGTAGCTGTCTAGTAGATTGAAATTTGCATTCATATATATAAAACATTTTCAGCAGATTTTTGCAGAGAAGTAAAAAGAAACTTTCTGTCTGCCTAAAGTTCATCAGATGTCATGTACATCTGAGGCAATGATTACTGTGTGGCAGTTCCTACAAGGAATATTTAATTCATTAGACTATAATTGAAATATCCAGTTCACAAAACATACTATTTCACGTTACTTTCGGAATTCCAGAAACTTTTGTAAGATGGCAAATCAGATAGAAAGGAAAGGAAACAAACAAACAAGAAACAAACCCAACCTTGATTCCAGAGACATTTTTTCTCCCCATCATGAAGTGACAGGGGGGGAAAAAAATCCCTTCATTATGACCTACTTGTCTAGAAACGGACTTTCAACCCCATGGTTAGGCTAAGATTTGCTCTACTTTCTCCCTAGGGCATAATTGTCAGACTGACTTACCGTGTGCCTTTTAGCCTTTGTTCTGCCTCTCACGCTGACATCAGGGAAGCAGTGATGTAGAATAAAGCAGGGGTGGGCTAGGTTAGTCCACTGTTTGTGTCGTTGTGTGGTGTGCAGGGACACTCTGTGATACTCTAGTGAGCTGCTAAGCTTTTTTTGTAGGCTTTGTGTCATTTACTTAACGACCAATCTCATTAGCTGCCAGGGTACAATGGGCTGATGCATTTTCTATGTACATACTCTACACAGTGACCCTCAAGGTTGCCGAAGGTCTATTTAATCAGTCAAAATGCTGAATATATTTGCAGTAAATCACAAAAAAAAAAAAAAAAAAAAAAAAACGGGACCACAGAGGTATCTCATGAGTGTTTACTCTTTCCTGGGAGTTATTTGCAGGTAATAAACTGACAGGAGTTGTAGGCAAAAGCAAGGGCAAAGAAGGGAAAAGGGCACTCACTGGGTTTGCATTGGTCACCTTTAATTTAGGGAACCTTGGGGGCCCTGCATATCACTGTGTCTCTGCTTGTTAATTTCTCCATGCAGTTCATGCTTCAGTGTAATCATGTTATCACAATTAAACCCCTTTAAATAAGAAGAGCAGCACTAACAAAAACCACAGCCTCTCACACATTGGGGAGGGGATGTGTTTGTGTGTGTGTGTATGTGTGTGATATTTATTTATTAACTTCCTTACTACAGGCAACCTCAGGGCTGGCATCTTTGCATTTCTAACCTCTCGTCAGTTACAAGGTAAAACCCTTTTAACTCTTATGAAAAATGAAATGCTGAAAAGCCCCATGAATCACGACAGCTGTCCATAAGTAACAGGGAGAGTGCTATTGTCCAACTTGTCCCTGGATAAAATGAATACTTTACAGCAGAGGCTGTTCAGCTTGGCTAAAGAGTATGGGGAGAAGGGGAGGAGGTCACTGGAGATTTCGCACACTAATTTAATCTGGGAAAAGGACAGGCACTGCATCTCACTTGAACAGACTGGCGGCAATCTGGGCTCCCACAGAACTATCTCCTTTTGCCTGTGCTCTATTTATTCCTTATCTCTGTTTACCAACCGCTAGGTCCCTTTCATTCACACCACGAGGCCGTTCTCCTACTATCAGTCAGCAGCTGACACTGTGGAAGAGCCTCAAAGGCAAAAAAAAAGGGATCAAAACTAAACCAAAGCTGTATAAACAAAGCAACAGTAGAAGTAAATGCATAAATCCTAATTCTTAACCCAACCCACAGGGTGCGAACAGAACCTTTATAGTAAATCCAACAAACCCACCACAGTGAGCTATGGCCTACAGAGGAAATGGGAAAAGCCAAATATCATTCATGAAATCACCATCTCAAGCAGAAACATTGAAAATAGGCATTGGAAGATATTTAGCTGGTTTCAGGATAACAGGTTCATCAGTTGTGCATATTCCTCAGCAAGTAAAGAGGCACAGGTTCACCTGTGGGTATGGTTTAAGATGAGCAAGACATTTTTACACCTGACCATCTTACCATTCAAAAGCCTTGGTTAACTTTGCACTCACTGTGATTTAGATTAAATTAGAGGCAACCACTTAAAAAAAAAATCTTTATCTGGAGATTGTGGTAATTTGGAAAACTTTATAGCTAGAACTTGAATGTCAATTTATTATTGAAGCATTTGTCCAATTAATTTTGCCTTTAAAACTCAAGATTTTTAAATAGCACCCTTTCTCAGTTGTTAACTTATATTTTTCACTCTTACTCTAAGTTTGTAGCACTTAACTTGAAACTCAAATGGGTGAAGACAGGAAAGAAAAGATGACTCTAAGTAAAAACTTATGACTCTAATAGAAAAGTAAAATAATAAACTCTGCATTTAATATTCTAGGTTTGGATTATTATGGTGACTTAATTGTACATAAGGTTTTTTTCTAATTTCAGTGGTCCCTTATTTTGTATTCTTAAATTGACTTAATAAGAGACAAGTTGCAAATATTCATAGAAAGATACCAATATTGTTTCACTGAAACAACCTAACTTTTAAAACCCATGCAATCTGTAACTCCCAAAGTAGGAATGTTCCTTCTTGAAGAGGAGTTACGCTTTCAGAACTATTCTCAACTTTGTAAGACATGAAAATACTGATTATCTGTTAACTGGTTAACATTCAATATAATGTCAGCTGTCTGATCAAGATAATTATAACAATTACAAAGAAAATGTTTCTCACTATCAAAGATGATCAACTGGATCTAATTTCAGTTTTGATTTTCACCTATGTGCATTATGAGCAATGAAGTCTTTACTATTTGGATCCTTTTTTCCAAATGAATTAATGAATTAAATTTATCCTTTCACCAGCTGCTAGGCAGCAGATGGAACCATTTCTGAAGCCTTGTTGAATTCAATCCATAAAACTCATTTCCTAGGATTAGCAGTCCAAAGTTTCTTTTAATGTTTATATACCGCTTGGGATTTTGAATTTCATGATGTTAAACTTTCAATTTAACTATTTTTTTTTTCATTTCATATCAAACAAATATGATCGTTTGGATTTCTATAGCTTTATAACCACACATTTCAGGTCACATAAGGACAAGAATTCATTTCAAAAGCAATCAAGTAATGCAAGATTGGGATCTGCGGGGTTTTTTTCCCCCCCTTTGTTTTGTTTACATTACAGCACTACCATAGAAACCATTTGTGTTGTAATCATAGATTAATTTAGACTGGTAAAGTTAGCTGCCTGCAACTTTGACAAAAACCTTTGCATAGAAATTTAATCTTACTAAGTAGTTTTTGAAAGTTACTGTGATCTGAAGGTGTATGTGCTGTTCAGAGAAAGATGTCATGCTCTGGAATTAAGTTTATAATGCACATTGTTTTTATAGTTGACTTTGTTGTAAGGTGGGTGGCGTTTTCTGTTTCTGATGAGGAAAAGAAAAAGTAACAAACAAATTATGGCAATTTTGTGAACACCTCAGTAAAGATGTTTTTCGGTGCAGTAACAGGAAATAATAGTCAGCTGCAGTACCCTGGACAGCTCCTCTTCTTTCGTTTTCAGTTTTCTCAACTCTGCTACACACCTCTGTCACGAGAATCAGAGATGAGGGGGCTTGGACTAAAATTTCGTTCACAAAGGTCCCTATTCATAGATCTCTGAAAAAATTAAGGTACAATTTAACCAAAGTTTCTATTAGAAACCTGTAAGAGAAAAAACAAATAAAAAAGACACCCTCTCCCGCTCAGGTTTCAAAGACATATTATATTAAAAGTCTTAAGAGTAAAACATCATAAAACAATGTCAAAGTCTTCCTGTTATTCAACAAAGTAAGGAAAACTAAACAACAAAAAAAAAAGTGATTCGTTGTTGTGTATAACAGTGACTTCCGCTAATTTGGCACAATAAATCTATATTAATCTAATAATGCAGTAAGCCAAGAAGGCCACATAATAATGATTACCATTGAGTAATTGAATATTTAGAAGGAGGAGGAAAAAAAAGGAAGACTGGTAATCTTAGCCTGCAGGCATGAAAGTACTATAACACAAAGATGATATTTACAAGTAAAAATGAAATGCTCCAAACTGGGAAGGCAAAAGCCTATATTTAGAAATACCTCATTTCAAATCTGTATTATTTGTTAGCCACCTTAGAGCAGAAATATATTCTTGTCTCAGATAAAGCTTTCATCACAAATGCTGTAATTTTCCTCAAGAATTACAAAACCATTGCACAGCCAAACCAAAGAAGACACATCTACACAATTAACTTAACTAATTTAATTGACAAAAGAGGTAGTAAATGGTCATTTTGAATCATACAAAGATCTTTAACTAAGAAAGTTCACCCCATACAGTTTTACAGTTTAAGGATAAAATCTGGGATTTGTGCTTTTATAATCTCTTAAATGAAAAATTCAAAGCACCTTGCACAAGATTGTCTTGCTATTTACATATGAAGGAAGACAAACATCTGAACTAAGTGCTTTGTTAAAGACAAAAGAAAGTCAGAGGAGAGAGCTATTGCTGATCAGAGTGTTAAACAGACTTTCTCTAGCATCAAATGCTGCTTCATAAAAATTATCCTCCTGCAAAATGTTGTCCCAGAAGGTCCATTTCATTCTTCAACCTTGCCTGATATTACTGTCATTTAACTTTCTAAAGATTTTCCTGACACATACATTCATTCTGAAGTACAGTATTCGCTTTTTTAATCAGAAGCTCTCAATTCACTCTCTGAATCCCAAATAATTTAAAGGACAGAAATGCCATGCTTTGAAACACTCTTTTCCCCTTAGAATAAAGCTAATAAGCATATTGATCAATAATTTTCATTTCAAAAGCATTACACATAATTTTAAAGCGATCTAAAGCATCCTAGGAAAGCTCTCTGGTCTGTAATACAGAACTGTAAATGAACCTGCATCTATCGAACAGTTCCTACAAATGTACTGGTCCCACTCTCCCTTTCCCACCTCATTTTTTTCTCTCCCTTTTTTAAAAAGCCAGTATTTAAGTTCAGTAACTTTTCAAAATGAGAGTAAAAGTGTCCTTGTGATCATTTCCTCAAATCAAATATCTAGAGCTGCAAATTTGCACAATTGTAAAATGTATATGAACAAAGGCTTTACTGAGGCAGTATAAATGCAATTACACCATGACATTTTATTCAGAAAGCTGTCTCAAAGCAGTTACAAGTAGCTATTTTTTAATTGAGGCCCAAAATAGCATTTAATATAATGGCCAAGCATACATTGTGGAAGAAACAACATTAGTGTCATTAAAATAAAAAAAAATTTAAAAGAAAAAAAAAAAAGAAAGAAAGAAAGAAAGAAAGAAAGAAAGAAAGAAAGAAAGAAAGAAAGAAAGAAAGAAAGAAAGAAAGAAAGAAAGAAAGAAAGAAAGAAAGAAAGAAAGAAAGAAAGAAAGAAAGAAAGAAAGAAAGAAAGAAAGAAAGAAAGAAAGAAAGAAAGAAAGAAAGAAAGAAAGAAAGAAAGAAAGAAAGAAAAAGTTTGCAGAGAGCAATTTAAACCCCTTTAAACTTCTTAACACAAATCTCTCAATATTTTAACATCAATACATGGATAGGATTTTTTGCTTTTGCAAGCTTAGAGCACAAACAAAAAAAAAAAAAGACAGAAAGTTACTAACAGTACAAGTTGCTTAAACATCAATGGGTTCATAGTGTGAAAAAGTTGTTAAACTTACTTTATTTTTGTTTCCAAACTTATATGTTTCTCCTCCCTTGTGTGCTGAACTGTGCACTAAAGCTGTGTCTTTGAAAGGTAGTTCCCATGATATGACATCCAGCGCCTTTGACTGCCTAGAGATAAGCACCTGCGTTTGTGTCCCCTCTTTACGTCACACCTCCCTATTCAAACCTTCTCAATATGATTCACATTTGCACATCAACAGCCTCATGCGCATACACAGATTTTTTTCGGCTCTGGGCCCAAAACTTTCACTTTAATTTTCATCACATGATTGCTGTGGCATATGTCCTTCCAAACCTCCCATATATCAGTCATCATGCAAATGAGATGGAATATCACTCCTCTGCAGCAGATGGCCAGGGATGATAACAATGGCTCAACAGAGGAGATTCAATGTCCCTGACTTTATCGCCACGGCAACAACAACCTAAAATATATGTAATGGAAGTGGTGCTTATTAATTTTGCAGGCTCGAGTGTTCTGATTTTGTGAGTGAATGGGCTGAGTTAAAAAGGGGGCTGTGTCCTCCTGCCTCTAGAAGACTATCTATAAAAGCCAGGGACCTGGAAATTATTTTCAGTGACTAAGAAGGCAACAGCCTAGCAATTATTTGAGTAATTAGGTGTAATTCCTCCCTGTAGGCCTTGTACCCTCCTGTGCTTGTTTCACAGAAGCTCGTGAATTAGACAGGCACAGATACTGAAAAGAAAAGTGCCTCAAGATATAGCAGGAGAGCTTGCAGGAACTAAGCTTCAGTGATATGACACTTGGCCTCCACCAGGCTTGGTAAACACAAGCCCCAAGCCATAAGTAAATAGAGGCCCCACTCCACAAACACAGACCAATTAAAATTACAAAGGCAGCCACACTTCTGGGTGGGGCTGGGGGAAGCTTTATTCTGCCATGGTCTGGCTGTGAGTTGCACACATAATGGTCTCTCAGTTCGGAGCACTAAGTACTGTATTCCATTGCTATCTGTCACTATCAAACCCAAGCACAGGGCTCTCTCAGGGCTGAGAATTTCTCCCTAGGGATTGATCATGCACCTTTAAGGAAATATTTCAAAGTGAATTTTCTATGTGTTGTCTTCTGAATGCAGAAAGAAGAAGTAAATGCAGCAGTTTGCTATTTATCTTTAACAGATTGACAGGCAGGAGTACCGATCTCCATTTTACCTCTGAGCAAGCAAAATCTCCAGCATCTCTTCACCCTGCTCATGCCACAACTTCCACATACTTTAATGTTTTGGGTGTGGGAATAACCATTTGATTCCTCAGAAATACAGCTCAGCTATAAACTGTATCTTTAACTAAGAAAATATACTTAAAGAAACTATTTGTGTTTTGTTCTTTTCCCCAGGGTAGACCTTGGAAAGATGGAGAATCCTTTGTCTCCCTCTGCAGTAGGGGGGGATGTTTAAGTAAAACTGATGAAATCTTCTGGGAAAGGAGTGGCTCCATCATGTGCTAGAGGAGAATCAAGAAAGTTGAATCGAGTATTGCAGAATTGAATCAAGAAAGCTTGCTACCCCTTACATGAGATAATTCTTCAAAATTGGTAAGATTGTTGAAAGCAATTTTCAGTGCTCGCCTAGTAGCCCACAAACCCTGAACCCTGAATTTAGCTACAGAGAGGAAACACCAAATAGTGTCTGGAGGAAAATTGAGATGCTGGATGCTTTCTTGAAGTGTGTGATAGAAAATTACAGAGGTAGTGCATTCTTCTGTTGTGTCAGGGCTCAATACCATCTCAGCACTGCTCATGTTCTCTGTAAGCATTTCCATTTTTTACAAAAGCTGTCTTCCAACTGAAAAAAACACACCAAGATGGGCATATTTCTATTGTGTACCAATGTCATAAACTTCCAGAACATTTATTTATCTATTTACCTTATGATTGTAGATCACCCACCACTCTCACCTTCGACCAGATATTACAGGAGTACACATGTTATTAGTTCCTAAGACAATGAATCAAAAAACAAATAAATTTAATGTGAAGCTTAATCTTCATCTTTACCTCACACTTTAGTATGGAGTTTGCATTGCATTTTCCAAACATAATGTCGCAGTTTTGTTTTCCTGTTTCAGAAAAGCTCAGCTGAAATGGAAACTTAGACTTTTTTGTGTACATGAGCTTTTTGTGCTTGTGTGTATGTGTCCATGTATGTGTGCACGTGCAATAGGATTCTAGAATTGTATATGTCCATGTTTTTTATTTCTGTATATTTCATTCTCCACCTTGCTAATTTGAAATTGTGTGTGTGTCCATGTATGTGTTCACGTGCAATAGGATTCTAGGATTGTATATGTCCATGTCCTTTATTTCTGTAAATTTCATTCTCCACCTTGCTAATTTGAAATAAGTCATGAACCAGGCACTTATGGTGAGATGAAGAGATAGCTTTGGTCCAAGCCTGTGCAAAGCTCTGAAACTCCTTGTAGTGGAGCAGTAGTTGGACAGAAAGCCAATACAGACAGTACTTCAGGAATGATGTTTTTCTGACAGCTTGTGTTATTTATGGGACCGGCCACTCTCTTCTGAACCAGATGGAGCTTTTTTCCTAGTCTTTTTTTTTTTCTCTTCTTTGTGTTCTGCGGTGCATGGCCTTAATTGATCATAGAGATTGGCATTTAGGTCACTGTCTTTATTTTTTCCAGGGTCAAGTATAAGTACTTCATTTACATTAAAGATACAACTCACTTAGCAGAGATATTCAGATACTCTTGAAAATGGGAGAAATATGGACTGGGAGGATGAATAAAATTCTTACATACAGATTACTTTTCCCTTTATGATAACTATCTATATAGTTGCATTGTTAGTGCTATGCATATTGAAAACTTCTTCCTAAAAAAGGATTTGAAAGATATTTGTTACATTCCGCTGAGACACTTAAGTAAGAAAGAAAAGTCTTTATCATTAAATCAATCCAAATTAAAGTTCAGATTTAACACAACTTTGCATTTTGCATGGTTTGCAGTCCCATAAGTAATGGAAAACTGGCAGATTGGATTGTGTTCAGTATCCATTAAAAAAAAAAAATGTTTGTAGATGTAAGAGCTTAACACTTAGCAAAACTTTAGGTAGCAACATTCATCCTGTTTTAATCCTCTGAGCAACAGGAGATTCTAAACTTGCAAGACTAATGAGGAAAAGGTAAAAATAAAAAACTAAATTATCCCTCAAACTGCTACTTAAGCAAAAGTGAAATATAATAGGAGAGAGTGATGGCTTGTTGCAGAAACACAAATGTAACAAATGTGATTTGCAATATGCAGTAGTTACTATTCAGACTTGTTATGATAGGAAATTGTGCATTCATGGTCAGACACAAGACTTCATAATCTTCAACTGATAAGTAAAATACTCCTCAAAGACCAGAGAAAATAATTTCAAATTAATGGTGGTAATATATCAGATAAACCAGAGTGACAAAGAAAATTTCCTTGCAGACTGTGCAGTAGTTACCTGACTGCTATTCAAGTTTAGGGAAAACTTCAAAAATTGTACAGAACTTTAGATAAACATCATGAGTATTGCATTCAGTAGTACTAAAAATGTCAATGTTTTCACCTGAATAAAGTTTATCTTTCAGTTATGAAGGAGAGACTAATACAATCAAAACAGGTAGTTTTCCTTCCTCTGAAGATATAGATGTACTCTTCTGTATGCCCACATCTTACCAAATGGTATTCCAGATCTACTTAAAAGAGAAAAACTTGTTTATGATACTACTTCTCAAACAAAGGATGCCTGAGACATCATGAGACAAAAAAAATAGAGTGACAATAATTATAAAGAAACTTAAATATAACAAATATATTTATACTGCTGTGAACAGCTATTATCGCAGCAGAATCATAACTAAACATTCTTGAAAGGGAGACATATCAAAGAAATCAGAGAAAATACAAGAGGCATATTGAAAAACAAGCAATATGGGAGATGAAGCTTGCTTCTTTACAAAGAGATAAGGGAATGAAATATTCTCTGCTGGTGCCAGTAAATTAGTTGCACACATTGACATCTTCAAACACCAAGTGCAGAGTCATTATAGGCAGTAACATTGCCAAAGTTGCCAAAACCATGAAGCACCTGGTTGAATAAAAATAATAAATCAGTCTGGAGTGAGTTATTTTAGCAGGCTTATGCTGAGGAAAGCTGGCAGATATATATGTAGCATAAAAACTACAAATCATTAAGCATTAAACTTCGAAATGGCATTTAGAAAATGTACTAACCATGTTTGTACAACATATTACTTCAAAAGTGTCAATTTAGAGGAATAGAAAGGAGGAAGGAGAAAAGACACCTGAACTAATATTAACAAGGGAAAAATTATCCAATTAAAATTATATATTGGCTCATGGGAATGCAAAGGTTTTCGGCATGTTCTCTGTGAAATACTCTATTCACTGAAATAACAGAAAGATTTCATCTTCTCTCTAGCCAATTTCTTTCCTAAATGTTTGCTCAACATTGCCCTAGAGAAAGCCAGCAAATTTTGAAGTACTCCTTTCCTGCCAATAAATTATAACACAGAAAGCTGAAAACAGATATTTCAGGTGAGTTTTCTTGAAGTCTCTTAGTGCTGGCATGCACCCAATTCTCTTAGGCTTTCTCTAAAAATACTCAAAGGACTATGGAAAATTCTCCAAGCAAAAGATGTAAAAAAAAATATTAATGGGGCTTGTTGTTGGGATTGTACCTCACTGAAAGCAAGATTAGAATATTGCTGGTTAGAGTTGCAGTTTCATGAAATTCAGGCAGATCTAAAACTGGGGGGGAAAAATTGTCTTTTTGAAGTCATATTTATTTTAATATATAGCCTTAATAAGTAACTGAAAGCAGTTATTTAATATTCACTGAAAATTAGGTGCAGGTGATGTCATATATGGATTAAGCCTTTCAAAAACTCCCATAATAAGGTTAAATAGTAACAAATATTCTCAGCTCTTGCTTCTAATTAAAAAAAGCACCCACACACATCTTTCTCCTAATCATTGTATTATTAAATGCATAAATAAAAAAACAATAATCATATTGCTATTGTGGTAACTTACTATCCTAGATACTACCAGATTTTAATTTGCATTTTAGATAGCTGATCAGCCGGAAAAATTCTTTTGAGTCACAATGTTGGATCTTGTAATAAATTAGTAATTTTTTCAGTCTTGACTCACAAAGCAAAATTATTCTGTTTATGTAAACTTTATTTTATAGAACTTTTGACTCCTGCATTATTGATGTGTTTGTTGACTATTTTAAGGGTTTGTGACTGTATGTGCCATTCGTACCTTTCATACACCATCATAAATTTTGTAAGAAGTAGGGGTGACACCTTTAACTTCTACTGTTAACCTTGAAAAACTTCATGATGGATATCTGCAGCATCAGAATCTGGGAATATAATTATTTCTAAGGGAGAAAATGAGCCCTGAAAATGTTAATACTAAACTCGCCTAATCTAAATAGTCATGAGAAGTACAAAACTCAACATAGTTGTGTGAATATGCTGATCTCTGAAAACTGTATATTTCCTTCAATTCCCTTCATATTTTTCAATATGTATTGTTTATTAAAGCCTATCATTGGCTGCTAGGACCATTCCAGTTTCTGTTTGGGATACATTCTTTCTCTGATTTGCAATTGTCTGCAGGCAAGTGTGTCTTCTTGCTCTGTTCCTGTTGTTCGCATTCCACAGTTTTCCAGATTAAAGAATTCAACAGGTAAACACCCATCTGTCTTGCAGGCTAAAAGTTCCTGTCCTCATATTTCCCTAGGCTTCCAGCTGTGGTTCTTCAGAGTTTTCTGATTGATAGCCATGCCTTGGGAAAGTGCCAGCCTTTTCTGCTGCTCTCTCAGCTACATGCACAAAACCCCAACACCTATTGCCAACAATGTCTTACCTGATCCCTGACAGCTGCACCCTCCAGGGAAATCCTGCACATCACTTTCCTTTCTCCTTTCTGCTTGTGTAAAGAACATATTTATTCTCCAAAGAAAATCTTAATGATGCTGTAGAAACAGTGATCTTAGTGTTACTGGGGTTTGAAAATTCTATATGGTGAAGAAAATTCAAAGGGATCTCAACATTAATTATCACGATAAAAGAAGCCAGTAAAAAGTATTTTTAAATATATCTTTTGTGGATATAAAGACAGAAAATATTGGCATTTTATTCCTTCTTTAACTCGCCAGGATTTTGGCACAGAATTTTCCTTCTGCTTCTAAATTTTTAGGATCTATTTTATAGATATATCCTACTAAAACCAGTCTGACTTGTTCAGTGAACCATCTTCCTAGCACAGAGATTTCTATTATATTTTTAAAACCTTGTCAGGTTTCACTGTTAAAATTTTAGAATTTATCTTGTTGGGAGTTTTTTTAACAACATTAAAATAATGTCGCTGAACTTTGAATAACTTCACTGGAATGTGTTCGGGGTGTTATACCATAAGACACAGTGATCTCACAAGGAAATCTTAAGCATTGCATTAAAAGGATACAAAGTCTGTGTATGCAATATTTTGAGTGTATGACCACAATTTGATTTAAATTTACATTTTATGCATCTTGTTAGGATTTTAAAATGCCATAGTAATGCAACAAACAATTACAATACTTAATGCTATAACACAGTATATGGAAACTTTGGCTGTCCAAACCATTATAAATAGGAATATGTAAATTCATCTCTGTTTTCAAATTTCTATATACAAATATGTATTTCATACAAACGTGTATATATATATATATATATATATATATATATATATGTAAATTTTAGACATAATTTAATTAAGCCTTCCGGGCAAAAAAACATTCTTTCTAATGCTGCAGAGATAATTTTAATAGAATGGAAATAGTACTATAAACTTTTTTCTGAACGGTTTGCACAAAAGTAAAGGAGAGCCATAAGAGGGATTCTATGTCTTTTTTTTTTTTTCCTCAGTGAATCAATAAGTTCTACAAGAATGCCTGGTCTTTAATCATAAAGTATTTAAAAAGCTTAAATCCAGAAAGGGATAACAACCATCTGAAAAAAGGGGGACTATGTTTCCACGGACTAGACTTGTTTTCTTTTCTTACACAGCCTAGATGGCCAGAGGCTATTCTGGACCTAATCCTAGGAAATGAGCCAAGCGTGATAAATAAGGCTGAATGCTGGGAGTGGCTAGTGTAAACCACTGTGTCATTAGTCACTAGCCCTCAGTAACTAAGTGTATGTCTTCTTCTGGCATTTCTAAAAGCAGTCTTTTAATTTAAAGCTCAGTCATTCCCTGTGTGTTGGAAATGTCAACTAAGAATATGCAGAGACCCCCATAAACTAATTACTTCCTCAAAAACTCCAGGTAGATCAACAGATGAATTATGCTCCACTTTGAGATATACACCGCACTCCCAGACATGGCTTGCCTTTGAAAATATCAGATTGCCTAGTCCTATGTTCATACAAGTCACCAGAAAAATATTCTTACTTCCAGCAGCAGCAGAAAAATTAGACCCATCCCTCCTACTAGAGAAAATGGAATGGGTTTTTTTAGTAAATTATTTTAAAATAATTTTAACTAATTAGGGTAGATATGGCAGCAACTGTAAAAAACTCCAAAAACCTAAAAATTTTTTAAGTGTTATTTTTTCCTTACTCAAACTTTGTGACAGTTAAACAATTTGTCCCCCCCCCCCCCCCCCCCCCCCCCCCCAAAAAAAAAAGGCAGCTAAAAATAAAACCTAATCATCACACCCTACTAAATAAACAAAAAAAATCCTCAGCTATTCTTCTTTGCTTTTGGAGAAAATATGGCAATTTGTATTCCAATTTTTTCAAGCCAAAGTTACAGGGGGCTAAAATAGGGCTTTATAATGGAAGTTGATTGCAGCCCTAACTATAGAGGGGCTACTGCCTTTCCATAATAAAGAGCTGCACATTTCTAAGGAGGGGAGGAGAATACTGCTCTGCATGACTTCTTGTAATTTCACTTCTTTAAATTAAGGTTATGTCTTGGGAACTTTCTTAGTTCTTTTCTTTTTAAAGTTTGATATTTCACTTCATGTGGTTTTAATTCTGATCCTAGTCCACTGGCATTTTGCAGTCAATATATATTAGAAATAGGAAAAATTATGAAGATTTGCACATTCTCAAAGCTGTGATCCCAATTTAGTTTGGGGTTAGTGGTTTTTGCAGGGGATTTTTTGTGTTATTCTGTTTGGGGACTTCTGGTTTTTTGGCGGGTGGGTTATTAATTTTGTTTGTGTTTGGTTTTTTTGTTCTGTGGGGTTTTCTTTGTGGTTTTTTGCATGAATCATATGAAAAGGCCATGGAGGCTAAAGCAGCAATTTAAACATGTTTGAATTTAGTTTGCTTGCTTCATATTGTCTTCTTGCTTAACAGTAGAGAGATTTTTGGCTGCTTAAATTTCAGTCTGGAATGCGTGCTGGCTGTTTTTCTTGTTTCTGGGCATAAAATGGATGAGACCACAGTGACAGTACCAGGAATGTAAACTGTGACCATAATAACCAGTGTCCAGGTATGATATTATTAGCCTCAGTTTCTATTGCATAAGGATTTGACTAGCAGTAAATGTTTTCCAGTCATCTGGATGTTTTACCACCATTAAAGGCTGCTGACAAACAACAAAGAGCAAGTAAAAGAATGAGATTATGCAAATTTAAATTGGGATTGTTTTCAGATAATTATAAATCAAATTGGCATGGACTTTTTTCAGTGTCTTCAAGGAAATACAGAGGAGATGAGATGTGGTAAAATGGACATCCTTGGAGGAATGATTTAATTGCATATAAATTCAGATATATGGTCTAGTCTCCAAAACTTTGGTGTAGATTTAAGTCCATTCATACCTATTGCTCTATTGCTTCTAATCTCTGCAAAAAGCCATGGAGTTAGATTTTGTGTTATGTCTATGATTAGTGAACTTAACAATTTTAAATGTTTTCATAACAATGACAGGTGAGAACATCTTTCCAACTTAAGGAGCTTTGCATTAGGGCATGCTGATTAAGAGCCAACCACACTAAAAAGCACTGGGTAGGAAGGCTCTTGCCTTTTTGGATATAGCAGCCATAAAACTTTACTTGTACAAAAGACAGGTTTTTTCTCGTAGTTTGGAAACCCTGAAGCTGAACTATAATATACCAGTGAGGATTGCTAAAAGATTCATGCATTTTAATTCTTTTTTGCAGTATTAAAGTCTTAAGTGACTATGGAAGAAATTAGTTTAAAAATTTAATTCTCACACACGTTTATTAATTGAAATGATAGAATAAAGGACTATATTTAAAGTCAAAATTTACATTTCACATTTACAAAATGTCTCCTAAAATTACTGCCTAAGTATATAACATGCATTTTTTGTGTATTCTTTCTCTAGAATACTTTAAAGAGTAGCCTTTTGTGTTAAAATTATCCTTTCCAAATATTAATATAAACAGTTTTATTATATTTCAAAAGTCTTATTCAGAAAACAAGAGTATGGCATTTCACACTTGAAAAGGGTGTTATTACATTACTAGCAGAAAAAACTGGAATCATGTCTTTTTGGGTATCCAGGAAAAATACTTCCTTTTTGCTTTAGGTTCTCAAAGTGCAAAAAAAATTTGATTATCAGGTCTTGAAGAATCAGTAACACTTTTTTCCTCTTCAAGTCTGTGTATGAATAAACATGTGAATAAACATGGGAAAGACTAGTCACAACACATCAAACCATACACTTAACACATTATAACATTTCTTGTTTCACAAATCAGTTCCAAGTGTAAAATGTTTCAGCAGTTTTTATAATGGATCTTAACCATAATTTTATGTATCAATTATACCAATGTTTGATTGCATATGTACCACACTGAATTTCCATTTCCCCACAGAATCAGTGACTCACGTGCTAAGGGTAAAAATAAGTAATTGAAGAAATGTACATTCAGATGATTTTATTCAAATATGAAGCTAGTGTACCTTCCAGGTTGTCAAAAAGAAGTAGTAAATTTAGTACAAGTTTCTTGCTAATTGAAAATCCATATCTTCATAATTCAACCTTGCATGAAGAAAATAAGTACAAATGCAATTCCTTGAGTTAAGCTTTATTGCTCACTTATTCAAATAATAGTAAGAACTAAATATTTAAATTTCTGTGACTTTCATCTGTCTTTATTCATATAGGTTCTGCAATAGTTGATTAAAATACTGTGGTATAAACTCTGTAGACCTCTACCTCCATAGAATACATTGATATTAAATTGAAACTGAGTAAAGCCAGAAAAACTGCCAGACTGTGAATGGATCAACCAATATTTTTAATTCAGTTTAGTAGGTGCCATTGACTAAAGAACAAAATGCAATCACAAATTCACTAGGAATAGAATGAAAAAAGAAGCATTTGATTGTTTTCCTAATTAAGTTACCAAAGATATGACTAATTTTATAATATTTTAAAGCATCCATATGTCCTAATTTGCATGCTTCTATATGTAGAAAGTCACTTAAGGGGAGAGATTTTACTAGGGTAAGCACTGTCAAACAGAAGAAGAATCAAGGAGTCTGTAAGTATAATACCTTCTCCAAAAAAAAGTTGTCATTAATAAATCCATAATCAGAGTTAAATCCATTACAGCCATAAAATACAAATTTACACCTTTAATGTATTACTCACTTGTTTAATTACTTATTTCTGTTAAAGTTATTTTGTTCTGTTTCTTGAAGGCTCAAATTTACCATAAATAAGCAGTACATTCAGGAGTTTAAACACACCAGACTCATTCATACAGAACACTAAATGTTCTGTCACCAAGAAAAATGCCTGTCACAGGGACTTGACACATTTTAGGATGTCTGACAACATTCCTTGGAAAAAACTGAAGTTCATTGTGAAATGTTGATTAAGAATGGCACCTAACTGCTTTGTAATGGCTAGTTTGAGTGCTATAACAAGTCTGAAATTATGTTTCAAAAAATAGCAAACTAAAAATTATCATTTATATAAAAAGAAAAAAATAATTAACATTTAGAGGTCAGTACCAAATCTTCATATTGTATTTTAAAAATCAACTGAGAGACACTGCTTGCTAAAGAAATAGGTTTGATGTGCTAACTGTGAGACATAATTTAGTGACTGCTTACCCTTAGGTTTCTATATGGAACAAAAGACTACCTGACCTTATATAGTATTGAGATAGGAATGCTGAGATCCACTGCAGAAGTGTTGCCTAACAAGCTCAGAATTTATCTTCTTTCATTAACTTTAGACCTTAAATGTAATACAGTATTTATTTTGTGGCTTAAAAGTATATAAGCATCTGTTAGCAGAAGCCCTTTATTTCACATAACAAGAGAATTCTGTTTATAATGTGTCACCAGCTGCTCAGTCAAAATGGGTTCTATTAGAACTAATTTAATTTTACATAAGTTGATCTATTTGCATTCTGAGTCTCCAGTTAAATGACTAGGTACTATTTTGTAGACTGATCCCGCTTCAAGCTTCAGTGTATGGACAATGCTTAATCAGTGTGTACATCAGGAAATAAACATAATCAGCAAGTGCACTAATTAGACCAGGAAAATTTTGCAACATGCATACACTGTATGGATTAACAAGGCAATTCATTAGAAATCTTAATTATGGAATATTATATTTTCCGTACATTTTATTTTATGATGCTTCAGATGAGTTTTCTCTAAATACAGAAGCCATCTACACTTCTCAAAGTACACAGAGAGATCCTTTTAACTCAGGCACATCTGTGTAGCCTCTAGTCTGGAAGCCTCCATGGAAAACATGCTTTGTTATCTCCAGCCAGATAACCTGACATGCTCTCTTAAACAAGTGGTTGCTAATCAGACATTAATATGTAGATGATTGAAAAATAAATACAAAATAAAACATATAGATAAAAACTTCATTTGGTAATATGGAATCTCTTCTAATCCTTAAGAAGGGTTTTTAACATGTTAATTTCTGAAAAGTCAACAAATAGGTACCTAGAGCTTGAGACGCAGCACTCAGGTTTTAATGCAAAAAAATTCCATTGAACTCAGCATGCTTCAAGCTTTCAGTATAAACTGGTGGCAAGATTCCAGTCTGAAGCAGAGATGTCAATAATTTCTAATGCATGGTGGTAAATATCTGGGCTCCTCTTCTTTGGGTAATAACACTGCTTCTTTGACTCCCTGTCTAACAAATGTTGCATCCTACTGGCATAGCTTTCTCCAGTGCAGCCAAGAGCTGCACATTGGTAAGATCATTCTATCACTTTACCATGATTTTAAACTATCATGAAGTGGCTCCTGTAGCACTTTCTGAAGATGAAGTGGGGCCCTGTACCCACAGCAAAAGGACACATAACTATGCTTAGTAAATAAGAAATGTTTAACTGGATAGGAAGTTTATGTGGAGAAAAAGAAAGTTCATCTGTCAGGAGCTCCACAGCCATATAGCCCCAGGAATGTCTCCTGGGGCACCAGTGCATTTGGCTCAGAACTACAGTGTGAGAATGGGAGAAACAGTAGAATTTCAAGTCCCCTAGCATATTCTTTTTAAAACTTAGGATAGAATACCATGGAAGGAGGCCCAAAACATAGATCATAGCTCTCTAACATGATGTAAGGTATCTTTCTTGCCCTTTTATTAACTCATTCTTTGCTCCATTTCCATCTTCATCTAGAAATCACTCATGGGAAGTGCTCATATATTTTCAGCTCTATAGATGCAATCTGCATAAACTATCAGGAGATTCATTGTTGAGAAATGTTCTAGTCGTCACAAGAATGGCTGAAATGAGGTTATGAATCTTTGCCATTACCACAGCCAAGCTTATTTCTTAGAAAATAGGTGAAGCTAAATTCCAGTGTTAATATAGTTTAGATCTGTCTGAAGAGTACAAAATGGGCACACTTCCATGTTGTCATTTTAACACAGTACAAGACCAATTTTGTTCCTGTTTGTTCTGTGTTTTGGATGTAAAATATTGGTTTGAACTGCTAGTGTTTCCTGCCCTTGGTGTCCCTAATATTAAGCAGAATAAGTAAATTGCAAATTTAACTTTAATTTACATTAAGATGAGTAAGGTCTGGGGGCTTTGACTGTAAACTTAAAAACTACTGTCAAATAAGAGTTACACTCTGGTCTGTTGCTAGCAGAAATGCCAAGCAGTACCCATATTAGGACAGTCCCTTGGCATCTGCATGAGTCATAAACGTGTCTTTTGGCCACTGCTTCATTTATTGCTCATTATGTTTGTTGTGGACTGGTAAAGCAGATATAAATAGAAAAATGCTTACGTAGTATGACGGACAGATTATGTTTAAACATTTTCAATAGCCTAGCCAAAACCTGACAAAGTGCTATTATTGACATCTGAAAATTCCCATCCCATAAAGGATTATTCATGTATATTTAGGCCATGCTTACTACCTTATTTGTGGCAACAGCCATGAAAAAAAAAAAAAAATAAAACCATGGTCTAATATATTCAGTGAAAGCACTTAGTAGAGATATGAAATATTCATGTGTGGGACACAGGGCTTAACAGCACAATAAAAATGCATTCCCAAAACAGGGGCCAGATCACTTAAATGAGATGGAAAAGGATATGTGACAGCACCAAACTCTTGTCCAGAGTTCTGGCCTAAAGGCAATGAAATAAGTAAATTGACAATCTGGGTAAAGCTTTTGTTGTTGAGAGTAATAATTCACATATTCTTTGCATGAGCATGACAAGTGAAGATTACTTTTACATTCAGTTCGTCTTTCTGTCCTAAATCAGCCCATGATACAGCTAAAGTTTCTTAAAAGAACATTGGCCATCATCATAGTCAAACAGTATTGAAAATAAAAGATTAAAGTTCTGAAACTTCCCTAATCCTGTAGTAATACTTCTTTTCACATCACAGATTGCACTTATTGCTTTCTTGAGATCACTTAATTATGATAGTGCTTGCGTTTTAGTTTGAGTTTAATAATAAAATAGGATGCCTTTTTAAAAAACTTTACTTGAAGTAGAAATTAATTTGCATTAGTTTATCAGTTACAAAGTATATTTGCCTTTGAGCAATGACTTTGTCACATCATCGAGTCATGGAAAATTCAATCTGTCATAGGCTGAAGGGCCAAATTGTAATAACTTCATTAGAGCATCACAAAAGGAGAGACAGGAAATTATATTGACAGGAAATTATTCCTCTCAAATCTCAACAGTTAGAGGACTTTTCTAATAATATCAATTTAGAAGAATACAGTTCTATGTCATTGCTGGTTTCACAAAGTGTAGAGGTCATACTGAGCAAGTGTGGACAGAACTGTTTCTCCATTTGACTGTATGATAAAAAAGTAGAGATTATCCCAGATTATACCAGGGACCATTTTTTTACTTCTGAGGTCTGAGATATCAGAAATGGTGGCAAACAGAAGTTCCTTACATCTAAACAATGCAAATTGGCAGGTTCTCAAATTGCAAAACTCTTTTGGAATAATTCTTAACATCAGTCTTCATAAAGACCAAAACCTTTGTTCAGAACAGTGATATTGCTGTCGGGGTTTATATAGACCCACATTTAATAGATGTGATAATTAAATTAATAGCTATTATCCTGAGCTACATGGCAAGGGGATTGCACTGTCATACATGCAGCTGGAAATTTCATTAATGCTATTGTGAATGGAAATTTTGTGGAACTGGTTTAAAAGAGTCCATCCACTTTAACCTAGGCTCAATTTAACTTAAACAGGTAAATCAAAATCAGTGAATTTTTCCAACACTTCAGATTCACTATTCCACTCACAGAAGCATTCTGTAATCACCAATATTTGCACATATAAATAAACACTTTGGACATATAAGAGAGGGTTTCCAGATGCCAAGAGCCGGCATTTGAAAATACGGTCCTAAATGTCATATACTACCCTTGATTGATGCACACACATCACAGTGACTTCACAGAGAGTTCCACTCACAGGTTGATAGCAAGATATGACTGTCATAAAATGAACATTAATCTGTGAACAGTGTTGTTCTCCACCATAGGGCAATGATACATTCACCATAAACTTTTTCCATCTGTCAAATGCACTGCAGTATTCTTGTGCCTACACTAATATTCTTTTATATTTATACCAGTGGTTTTTAAATACCATATTAGACTGAATTCAAAATATACCAAGTAACGATTAGTGGTGTAAAAATCCAAAACTAGCTTGGAAAGAAAGAAGCCTGCAGCTTGCAAATGATCTTGCCTTCAGGCTGAACAATTAATTGCAATTAAGAGCACTAAAATACAAATACTGTATTTATTGAAATAGTAGTCTACAATTCTTCATACAGGAGAAAACAAAGAAAGAAAAAAAGCACATGCTAAATTACTGAAGAAGCACAATCAAAAAGAAGTGGTCAACCTCCATACCAACAGTGAAGGTGTGAGATCTGGAGTACTTCTCCTCCAGTTTATTAGGTTTATTTCTCAGTCTGAGGTTATATTGGTGGCTCATGTGAGTGTACAAAAGATTTTACTTTTACAGGAAACATCTCAAAGCAGGCTCATGACATAGGCAACTGCATTGAAGAAAATAATGAAAAACAATGCCCTAATACTCAGTCCTTCATTTGCTGATAATAATTGAATTTAACTTAATAATATTATTTGATCATTTAAAAAGCTGGTTGAATAATAGAAATAATTACTTGTGACTATTTTAGTACCAATTGATGAAAAATGTGAATAGGTCACAAAATTAAACATTATTTGACTGTCTATACAACTAATTGAATAATGGAAACATTTATTCACCAGTAACATATTCATCTAGTACAGAAGAAAGGAAACAAACAATTTGCAAATCAGACCTACATTAAGAGGATCTGATGAATATCTGCAATATTGTCCAAATTTTTTGTTATTGTTACAAAGAATATGAAAGCTTACTGAAATAATATTGTCATTTACAATGACAGAATCTCAAAAGGGAAATAATTTGGGTAGAACACACTGGTATCATTAATCCACTGTATATTTAACTTGATGAATGGAATGACATTTCAAAGCACAGAAGGAAGAATAATCTCATATTTTAGGTACAAAACCAAGAACTAGATGACCTGCTTTCTTCTCCTTGTCCTATCATCAATTATTTTCACTGGATTTTCACATCCCTAGCTGGAAATGACTTGTTTCTGAGCTAATTACTTCTACTTAAGGTGAAGCTGTGGGCTTTATTCACAGTCGAGTGAATAACTAAGTACCCTTAACTACCTTTGAGTTAGGGCAACAGTAGTAACACGGGTATAATTAACTGAGGTTCAGAAGAATGGAGTACTTAAAAGAAACAACATGCTTACAAGGTATCTCACTTCAGCTTCCTCAAGGGTTCCTGCGAGGGGATCTTTCACTAGTGAGTGAAATCAATGATTAAGTATGAATAACTCCAGCAGTTGCTGATGTTACTTGACACCTTAAAAAATAATCTGCCTGAAACTCACGAAACCAAAGTGGTTGGAAGTACAAATGTAAAACTGTGGGAGCCATCTGCAACTGCTGACTAATGCAACCTTCAAGTTCACTTAACCAGTGTAGGGCAATTAATAAATCCCTTTCATCAGGAATCCCACTGTATTGAAAATGCCAAGTTCCCTAAGTCTTTATCTATGAGAAAACACCAGTCCTTGGAAGATGCAGTGTCCTCTCAGTACAGTGTTGGTGTGGGCTTGGAAAGCTGTGATCAACTTCATCCTGGATGAGCAGCATTCATTCTTCTCTCTGAGTTTTGCTTCTAATTATTATTAGCCAAACTGTGAACAAGAAAGACTTTCCAGGGCACAGTACTGGGTATTCCCATTTATAAAGGGTCTTTGCCTGATTATCTGCATACATTTCAACTTATTGTCTGTGTCCTCTGCTCCTGAGCAAAAACAAACTCAAAAGGTGCGAGATATCTGCTCTTAGCAGAAACAGGATACTGGAACCAGAATTAAGAAAATAACAATATTTTTTTAAATATTAAAAATAAAATAAATTGTTTCTCAGGACATGAGAAAGACTATAGTTTCAACCTTGGAAGGCCATATATCTGTTTATTTTAATCTGAAAAGGACTGCAAAATATGTAAACAAACTTAAGACTCTAAACATAGCTCTTTAACAAACCAAAGCAAAGCCTAATACAACAAAAACCTCAAATGATTTCTTTTGTTATTCAGAATTCAGTGGCAACTGTGTTATTTTGTATTAAGGCACAATACCAAATGTCAACAAGAAAAATCAGCTTGAAGTTAATGTTTTAACCTTTTTTCATTGTGACAGAATTGGATTTCCCCCTCACACCTTCCCTTTTCAAACAGAATTCATGCAAAACTGGCCACTTCAGTGACACATTTTGACTTTGACAGAACTGCACATTCTCTGAGCAGCAACACCGGTCAGCCCTTAGCTAAAAAGCTGCATATAAATTAATGACTTGAACAAGCTTGCAAAGCCAAAAACTGAATTTTAATATGGACCAGTACTTTATTCTGTACCTTCCTCTTTAGACTACAGTATAATGCAGGTGATGAATATTTATTCAACCCTGATTATACTTGAGCTGCATTAGTGTACTTTAGATTAAAGCTCTGTTGTTTCTACTGCCAATTCCCATGCATGGTAATATTTTACATTTTAGATCTTTTGATTTACACATAAAAATATACTTATTATAATGTCTACCATAATAACTCTCTTTTCTGTGATACCTTCTCTTCTACCATGGTAGAATTGTATTCATGCAGTGGGTTATTACATTTACAAACTTCCTTATTTACGGCAAAAGTCAAAATTGCTATAATTAACTATGCATTCAGTACAAAATTTAACTATTCAGACTTAAAGTAGGATCTTATTTTTTCTTAAAATATGTAATTACCAAGAACCCAGACAAGTATATTTTAAATTTTGCATTACTACAAATTTGAAGCTACTTGCAGTAAAAAGTGGTGGTGTTTCCACAAATAACACAGGATCCTACAAGATCAGAGCAACAGAAAGCCTGACCATGCAGCACCAGTAATGAGGCTTACTGATGCCATAAATTTAGTAAAACACTTGTGAAAGCCACTCAGATGTCATCTGTATCCTTCAAGATTTTATTTGTTTAACCAGTCTTGTCAGAGTACATTGGACTTATGGACTTGGCTCATAAGATATTGGAGAGAGAGGGATTTCTGAGTTAGATGTAGGTTGGTATGACTGGGTGGAAGGCATGAAGTACACAGCTAGGCAGCTGCTACACCACATAATGCCCTGTAAGCTGGTGCTACAGGGAAGGTTTGCTATGATTTTTTGTGTGTTTTTTCATTGTTTTGTTTATTGGCCTTTTTTTTTGTTTTTTTTGTTTTGTTTTGTTTTGTTTTGGGGGTTTTTGGGGGTTTTTTGGTGTTTTTTTTGTTTTTTTGTTTATAGAGCAACAGAAAGAGGATCAAGCATCTCTGCTAGTCACCCAGTATTCTGAACCTAACTTCATCACTTACACAGCCAAGCCTTACAGACAGTGGAGACTCATCTACGAGTTCATCAGGGAGGGAAATATTCCATCCCAGCCCCAAACAACAACTAGAGCAATTGCAAAGAGCAAGCATAAGTCTCACTGTAAACTGGCTAAGCTTAGAGCAGAACAAAAGTACTGTTATCACTCAAGGACACTGTAAATCAACTATTTTCCATCCATTTCAAGCAATTTGTCAGGTAAGTGGTAACATTTATCACCATAACCAAAATCTTGGGAAATGAGGAAAGAAAAAAAAAAAAAAAAGCAGTGAAGAAATAAAGCAGAAAAAATATTCCCACTGAAAAATTTCTTTCTCCTCTTGGCTTTATATGTGCCCTTTACTTTTCTTTTTTTCTCTTTCTTCATCCTCACATAAACAGGTTACACAGGCTTTTAAAATATAAGAACAATGAAAAGAGAATTGGACATACATGGAGGAAAGTCCAGGTAAGCATCCTGCAGCCAGACAATAAATATGATGCCAGAATGTGATACTTCTGCAAGATCTTACTTTCAGTATATGCAATGAAGTGCTTCTAAGCCACATATTGGAAACCACATATATATTTGTTATACTGCCATTGCAAATACAGGACATTTTCTTGTGTTTGTGCATTTGTCAACATCAGCTCCTCTGGACAATTATCACGGTGCACTACAGTACAAATGAAAGAAACAGTGTTAAAAGACACAATATCTGAAAAGCAACTATGTGAAAAGTTTAATATTGTATGACAATGAAAACAAAAAGGATTGAAGGGAGAAATCAGGTAGGTCATTATTCATTATTTAGACTTCTATACTGATAAAACCTATTTGTCCTTGAAAAGAAAATTGTCAAGATATTGACATCTATAATGTCCACAAATCTGTGTACAACATAGAGAAAAATATCAAATTTCTTGATCTGAGTAAATAAGAGCTAGTCAAAGCAAGAGAAAGAACAAAACTTTGACAGAGAAAGCAATGAAGCAAAGGAAAGGCAGACAGAAGCAATAATACAGCCATATAAATAAAACTTAGGTGGAACTTCTGCAAGCTGTTTTGACCTAGGCATTTGTAGAAGGCAATCACATTCTCAGTCATATTTCCTAATGAGATGGTCTAGAGACAAAGAGAGCAAGTTCCCTCCCTACCAAAAGTTGTATTTCAGATGATGGGTTCAGCATTCCATCAAGAGAGATATCACCTCCCCACAGCTGAGCAACTTAAGAGCACAGGTCCATTTGGACACTCAGCTTGACTTAGCAGACCAAAAATTAGGCACAAATGGCTCTTATGAAGAACCCAGAAGACCTTGGACATTATCAGAGACCAACCCAAGCAGCCAATTATCACCCCTAGGAGACAATTTCCTTTATGAGAAAAAATACAGAGTAATCGGCTTCGTGGTGCTGCAACTTAGCTACAAAGAACTTTTGAAACTCATCACCAATGAAATATTAATGAGACAGTGGGTGTTAAGGAACTCAAACAGTGTGCACTACCAGAAATTAAATTGTTAAATATTTTGGCTAACTGCCATCTCTGTGATCATTAGACTGAAATATTTGGCTAGTAAATTCAGTATCTTTAATTTTAATCAGATTTGAGTGTTTGCAAATGATGCAGCTGTTGCTATAAAGATAATTAAATAACCAAATAGCCAACAAATTTAATTTTAGGGTTTTTTTTTTTCTCTTTTTGGGAGAGAATTGAAGATTAGAGTTATTTGCAAACTCCTTAGACCTCACTGCTCTCAGCACTGAGAAAGAAATAATCTCAATGCATGAACTACGTGAAATATGTTTATTATATTAGGCCAGTGCAAACAAAGTATGACAGACTTCACAAATCTCACCATCATAACAGGCATCTTTGTTCCCAATCTCAGCAGAAAGCCAAAGAAAACCACAGAGATGCAATTACACACATCTGATCTTACAATTGGTGCCACTAAAAAAGCAAGCTGATGGCATGAACCAGTAGGAAAAGATTCACAGTTCTATTTGCACTGACTGCTTTTGTTTATTTGTTAGCGGTCCCTTACACCAGGTTGTGGAATTACAAATAGGATTACATCTCTTGTTTTGAATATGATGACTTGACTGCATAACATCACTGGAAATCAATATATATTCAAAGAAAATCAACTGGACCCAATAAAGTCATCCAACAATTTTCTTGGCATAAAAGTTATAATAACAGGCTGCTCTTTGGCTTGGGAGGCAAATTTAGGCTTGGTCTATAATATCAGAAGCAGCAAAATATTTATAAGAAAATAATGCAAAGTGCAACTCTCCCCCCAAGTTTGTGGCATGTTGCTTTGATTATATCTACGTATAGTATCTTGAAATAAGATTACCATAATTACAGTGACAATCCTAAGGGATATGCTATTAGGGAGAACTCCAGCAAGCACTAAATCCTAAGTAAAACAAGAGTTGCTTATGCGACTCTGGATTGTGTTTCTGTTCTCCAAGTACAGTTTCTCTTTTCACATACATGTGACTTCAAAAGGTGTTCACATTCAGAGACACAGTATAGTAGCCCAGGAAAGGTCAAATCCCTAAAGATTCTTTGGCATCTCCATAAAGCAGCACAAGGCACAGCACAAAATATTCCAGGAAGTGTAGACTTAACTTGACTCAGTAGTGATGGTATTTAGATTCAAGAAAAAGAGGCTTTAATTAAAAATCATACAGAATTTAATTCAAAATCATACAGAATCTCTTGCTAACACTGACATGAAAGTCAAAAACCCATCCTAGGTGTCATCAGAGTAGCCACATGTTTTTTGTTACATTTGTATGCTAATCACATAAGAAGCAAAAATGGGCTTAGATTGGAAATCAAAGATTGGTTGTATACAGGTAATAGAGTGCTCGAATGCTTTATTTTAAGATAGAAGGCTCTTGAACCAGGCTTTATTATTGAACTAAGACTATCTATCCTTTTTGACACTTTTTAAATTAAGTTCTTCCTCTAATTTATGTTTTTGTCAGCTTTCCTCCCTTACCTGGCTTTAAACTGATTTTTTTCTCTCAAAGTAATAAACTACTTCAGAGAGGAGAGAAAAAAATTTTAATGACCCTAGGAATTCAGATTAACAAAATGGATCATTTGTATACAGCTGCAGAATTACGAAACCTTTTGAAGTAGAGAGAGAGAGTCTTCAGCAATACACTGCTTCTAAACATTGCCACAAAATTCCTGCTAGTACTCCCTACATTCTCAATTCTTGACATGTTTCAGCAGTACCCCATCCTTTTGGTGCAAAATTATAAGATCAATGTTAAATCAAAGGGATAATGTTAAGGTCAAGAACACCAATGTACTCTTCCTTTCTCTCTCTTTTCCTGTCTCCAGTGTGAGCTTGATTCTTCCTATCAGTGGATAGTGCTACAGGCTTTTTTGAAGCTCTTTTAAAAGTAAATAGAGGTAAAATAATCTTTTTAAAAGGAGTCACTGATGTGAAAAGCGATCTGGTTTTCCTCCATTACATAGAGTCATGTTCACAAAATCATGCAAACATCCACTTCTCATAATCTTGTTTCAAAATGGTATCTCTCTGGCACATCTTGCAGGGTTCCTGGTTTAGATGAGGAAGAATGAAAGGTTTTAAAAGCTCTGAATTCTTACAGAACAAGGCTTCATTAAGGCAGTTTCTCTCAGAGAAAAATCCAATAACAACTTTAATAGAGATACCATTTCCAAGCAGGTCATACAGGTAATGTGGACATTTGCTTTCAGCATTAGAATATACTTTCAGTAGAGAAAATAACTATGCTCAACTAAGTTATAATAGCAATTAGACAGAATCTTAACTTGCCTTCAGAACCTCAGTGTGTCTTTTTAGCTTTGCTTAAAGTTTCTATGACTGCCTAAAACTCAGAATCCCTTCCTGATTTTTCAGCAGACCTTGATTCAAGGACTTTTTTCAAATTTATTTTGTTCTGATAGCTGTATGCTGATTTTGTACAGCTTTTCATCAACATTAGCCATCAGAACTTAGATAAATGTAAGACAAAACCTCAGGTAAAGACTATGAATGTCCTGTGTGATTCACTACCACAAATTGTGTTTACATTCCAGACTATTTCTTAAGATATCTGTGCAAGTACACATCCTAAGATGCAGTTCCAGTACAGGTATTTTTTACTTTTGATGTGGCAATAGCATTATCTGACTCTGATATGGCTTCCTGTAGAAACTGAACCATGAAGACAAATGGTAGAGCTGAAGCTCACTGTGAATACTCAAGTACTACCAGATCTGATGTTATGAAAGTAGTCTAAATTCATCATTCTGATTTCTCTGTTCAAACCCCACAAAAATAGAGGTCTAAGTATACAGAGAAAGATCCTTAATTGCCAGAGATGCAAATAAAGGTTAAGTAACCTGTGTGAAAAGCTTAATTTGTAAAAAGGAAAAAATTCTGAAAGCATGCAATGTCCAGTACAATTAACAAAAATTCAATGAATGAAAATCAAATGTAATTTAGGTACTTTGGTCTAAAATTTAAGTAAGTAACATTAACTTGTGAAAATTGTAAAAGGTAAAAAAGACTACCGTCAAGTTGTTTATTTATCTGTAGATCAGATAAATATTGTCGGCAGAAACTGCCTCAGCTTTTCCAGCTTATATGTTTGAGATGTGTTTTAAAAACATATAATTCAGGTGTTCCCTGTTTTGGATTTGATGATTGAGACTTCTGAATACATAGATACCATCCCTTTGGGAGAAACAGGGACTTAGAGGTAAACTTAAAAATATTGAGTGTGACTGTATTTGTTGTGAACAAAAGTAGAAAGCATTGCACATTCCCAGTGGTCATTGCATTGAATAGAGAGAGTAGAGAGAAAAATGAAAAAATGGAACTTTGTTACTATCTAGCTACTAGTAAAATATCTCTGTTGTCTAAACTGAATTAACTAACTGTTAACTAAATTTTTCACTAAATTCTCCCTAAAATACTCAAGTATGGAGTCAAGCCAAGGATTTCTCTGACTTAAAATTGGATTTCTCCTATAGAAAAGATTATCATTAAGATGAAAAGTTTGGAACACACTATGACTTCATCAGTAGTAACAGCAATTTATGTAACTAAGTATTTAAAAAAAAAGGACCATGAAATATATTTATGCATGATAGATGTTGCTCTCAGTCTCCCCATGAGTGCTGATTTCTGAATGAAATCAGGGTCTGATGCTACAGAAGCAATTGAATTAATACTTTTTGTGCTGAACAGATCTGTCAGGAAGAGAGAGAATGCCATAGAGTGTCACTGTCTTTTCCACTTCATTATTGATTCTCTGTCAGCATACAGTGCCCCTGCCTCACTGTGTGGTGTGTGTTGGTGTCATGTGCCATGTTTAACACCTGGGCTCATGATAACTGAAGAAATGTAGCTCGACATTCCTTGCCACTGCGTTAGCTGGAGCAGAAATATCATTTATTCTCTCCTTAAGAAAAAAAAAAAAAAAAAAAGCCAACAACAACAAAAAAAAAAGAAGTAGAGAGGAATAGAATGATTTCCCTAACATGGCTGATAGTAAACTCTGCTATGAACAGGATGCTATGCTATATGCATTATTATGTTGTATTGAACCTATATTATCTCCAGTTCAGAAAAGAAAACTCCCAGTTGAATTCTTCAGGCAGATTGTGTTTCATGCTCACAGACACAAACACAAAGTGCAAAGGTATTATTACTGAACAGCAAATATGATCTTTTACCATGGCAGGAAAAGTTACATCAAGTGTCATGCATACAGAATATCCAGTGAGGTCAAGAGAAATTACACGTTTGGTTGTAAACAACAAAGTGGTGCCCTGGCATTAAAACATCTAGGCAGCCTTGCTGTTTGACTCAGGATGTTTGTTACTAGGCAGGCAAGTGCTTTTGCAATAGGTAATAGCATATTTTCAGAGTAATATGACATGCAGTTAATATATGTACTAGGGTGGATGTTTTAAAAATGTTAAATTTTTTCCTGAGCTAGATGGGCAGTATCACTAAATACCACATACCTTAAAATTATCTCAGTCAGTTTTACTCATGTCTGTGTTGCTGGGCAAAGTGCATTTGAAAATAAAAGTGCATTTTGCTCAGCTCATGTTGAAGTCATCACAGAGGACATCCTCATTGGCACATGAAGGAGCTGTGCTTATGTCATTGAGCTCTTGATTTGTATTCTGTTCAATATGTTTTCTCAGTTCCACAGTTATGCTTCATGTTCATGGTATTGTGATGCTTGGAATGTAGAAAAGCTAGTCTCATTTTTCTTTCATATATTGTACAACAGGAGTGGTGATGGCAAAGTAATTATGCCTCTGGGTTGCCATCTAGGTATCATTAGTATTAGTAACAGAGATGAAATGTGTAAAGCTGCTGAGGTATGTAATGCCTTCACAGCAGTAGAGTAGCATTCAGTTTCTTCACATACACAATTACTCCAATGTAGTGTGTGTCACAGCACATTAAATTGGTTCAGGATTTTCATTAAAGTTTTTCTTTTCAGTATGTTTCAAGTTGATCTTAACAATTTTGTCTTCAAAGCAAATACATGAAATCTCAATTCAGATGTTAATTTCATTTGTGTGAAGCTGTTTGCCAGAATAATAAAATAAAAATTGTAGCTGCCACTTGCTTTCCTGCATTAGGTGTCTTTAAGAGCATTTCTTCAATGAATCTTCCAATGTGAGATCAGCTAAGGCAAGTTTGGATGTGAGCAACTGTACCAGAAAGGAGGTTTGACCCACAGGAGTCCCAGTTCCTTGTACAGCTATGCACCTGTGGGGGAAAAAAAGACTTACAATTTTGAGGCTTGTTGCTGTACAATTTTGATCAACTCTGCCATTTGGATGTGAATACAATCACAAACCTATGTACTTAGAGGTAGACACCTCTAGGTGGAAAAAGGTGTAGGCCAGTCGGAAAATATATGATGCAGAGTACAGTATTTGCTCTTCCTCCTGGTCTCAAGACACAGTCTGACATCTGCAACATGAGTCAGGAAGTTAGAAGAGATTTGGACTTAACAATTCTACAGTTCCATTAGGTGACTGGCTAAAATGTAGCATAATGAGACTGGAGGCGTTTTAGAAACACAGCTGGTGGGGGTTTTGCATTTCAATTTGTTTTTTCCTACATTTTTCATTTGTATTGAGATTGCGCAGAAGTGAAAATAATAGAAGTGTTCCCTTTGATTAGAGGTGCCTTGATTTCCCTAAGAGTAAGAATTACAGTTTTTGCTCATCAAAAGGCGAAATACAAATTTATTAAAGACAGGTTTATTTGAAAAACAAGCAGACAAAACAAACCCAAGATTAGAGAAATCACTTAAGTGGCTTGAAAGCTTTTGAGTGATTTTGAAAAAATACTGCCTTTAATCTCTAGTCTTTTTTTAAAGGGGAAATTAATCATTCTGCTGGTTCAGAAAAAGGAAAAATGACTACACATACATGCCTTGTTCATCCTACATACCTAAGAAGGTATCTTCTTCTTTAGAGAGGCTCAAACTAATTTCGCAGTGAAACATTTTTATATACCAAAAGTGTAAGATAACCTGTTGTGTGCTGTTGGATGAGTTTTGAAATGCATGTTATAAAATGTGGTACATTGATTTTTAATAAGTCAGTAACTACAGACTTATTAGATGATTAGATGTGGTTTTTGAAGGAGTTTTTTGAGTTGGCATTATTTTTAAAAGCCATAAAAATTCTAACCATTAAAATCCATTTGCAATAAACTTCAAGATTGTACCAGAAATGAAGCAATAATAAAATACATGTTAGAAACCTCTGGAGAATTTTCATTCCAAGAGATTTTACAAAAAGTTCTTTTGCAGGGTTTATGCAATTGTGTGCAGAATCATTTGTTCTTAAGAGTTTAAAATAGCATGAGATATGTCACACGACTGACTATATAAGAGTAATTGATCTACTGATACATGATACCCTCCTTTATCTATAACCTATAACTACTATCTAAAAGGATTCAAAGTTTTCTATTTTTTTTTTCTGGAAACTAAAATGTATCATCAAGGAAGGTATTTTAGAACCCTAACAAAGTACCTAACAAGGCCCAGAAGAATAAGAAATTATTAAGTCCAAGTCACTATATTAACTTTCACAGCAAAGAATGTTATTAAATCTCTGTGAATTCTTAGATTCTCTTAGGATGCTTTCACAGACTGTATTTCACATGAGGGTTTCATAACAGGTCTTATAGGAGTCTTAGTCCTGTTCCAAATAAAACCATAGAAGCATAGAATCATTAATGTTGGAAAAGATCTCAGGATCATCAAGTCCAACCTTTGACTGAACACCACCCTGCCAACTAAACGCACCACTAAGTGCCATTCCCAGTTATTTCTTGAACACTTCCAGAGGTGATGACTCAACCACCTTCCTGAGCAGTCCATTCCAATGCTTAACCACCCTTATAGTGAAAAACTTCTTCCTGATGTCCAGCTGGAACCTCCCCTGGCAGAGCTTGAGGCCATTTCCTCTGGTTCTGCTGCTAGTTTACGAAACATAGAATATCCTGAGGCGGAAGGGACTCAAAAGGATCACCACAAATCCTGGCCTGCACAGGACACCCTAACAATCACTTGTGCCTGAGAGCATTGTCCAAATGTTTCTTGAACTCTGTCAGGCTTGGTGCTGTGACCACTTCCCTGGGGAGTCTGTTCCAGTGCTCAACCACCCTCTGGGTAAAAATCCTTTTCCTGATTTACAGCCTAAACCTCCCTGACACAACTTCAGGCCATTCCCTTGGGTCCTGTCACTGTCACCACAGAGAAGAGATCAGTGCCTGCCCCTGCTCTTCCCCTCATGAGGAAGCTGTAGTTGCAATGAGGTGTCCCCTCAGTCTGCTCTTCTCCAGGCTGAACAGACCAAGTGACCTCAGTTACTGCCCTCTAGGTGCTTCACCACCTCCATAGCTCTTTTTTGGACAGTCTCAAATAGCTTTAAGCCTCTTTTGTATTGTGCTGCCAGAACTGCACACAGTGCAGAGTACAGTGGGTAATCACTTCCCTTGAGGAGGGCTGGTGATGCTGCGCCTGATGCACTCCAGGACAACCTCTTGGCTGGTCTTCCTGGTTGCCTGGAGAAGAGGCTGACCCCCACCTTGCCACAAGCTCCTCTCAGGGGTTGTAGAGAGTGAAAAGGCCTCCCCTTGAGCCTCCTGTTCTCCAAGCTCCCTCAGCTTGTCTTCAAAGATTAGTGCTCCAGACCCTTCCCCAGCTTCACTGCCCTTCTCTGGACTTGCTCCAGCATCTCAATGTCTTTCTTGCAGTGAAGGGCCCAGAACTGGACACAGGAACACAGGTATGGCCTCACCAGTGACAAGTACAAGGGGGCAAGCACTGAATCACTGCCCTGGTCCTGCTGATCATGTTATTTCTGACACAGGCCAGATGCCATTGACCTTCTTGGCCACCTGGGAACAAGGCTGGCTCATGCTCAGACAGGTGTTGACCAGCATCCCCAGCATCCCATTTTCTGCTGGGCAGCCTTCCAGATAATATGCCCCCAGCCTGTACCATTGCATGGAGTTTTTGTAACCCAAGATTAATGAAATTTCTTCAGAAAAAAAGCTGGATAAGTATAAGATAGTAATTATTTAACCCAATATTTCACTGAATGAAGTAGCCTTAAAATTAAGTGCAAAAAAGGTGCTGTATGTAAAGTGAAATCAAGCTGGCATTTGTAGCCAGAAGATAGTTGAAGGTAATAAGTAAAATGAGAAATGAAGGTTTAGGTAAAATAGGTGTTATCATTATCATAATCTTTGATTAAAATCTGTTAAGAACTGTTTAGCATTAACACAAACACAAAAACCTTGTGTAGGTACTTAGATTTTTTTTAGTATTTACATGAAAAATAAAGGGGAAAAATGCTGTGAAAGATATTACTTAAAACCCCTATTGAATCAGTAAAACCTAACATGAAAAGAGACCTCAGGATGTGCTTACACAAAAGTCCAACAGACAAAAGCCATATCTTGCCCTGTGTTAATAAGGGGGGAAAAATGGTTGACTAGAGGTAGAATATATGCATTATCTTTGCTTAACAGGTTAGAATATTCTCCTGGCTGGAAGCTCCCTGGCATATGTGAGGGTGAATCAGGACATGTAATTCTCAGCAGTTTCACAACTTGATGGCATGCTGCCAGAAGAGCCAGCAGGTCATTGATTGTTATTGGGGAATCCCCTGACAGTTCCAACCCCCAGGAAAAGAAAGGGAAGGCTGGGCAGCCAGCCAGGATTTCACTCCTGCAAAAATCCCAAATGCCTCTCACTGACAAGTTATGCAAGAACCATATAAACCTTTGGTACTGCTGGCACCCATGAAATTTGTGATGAAACATTGAGACAATATTGAGTTTTCTTAAATTTACTTAAATTACATTGATTAACAGCAGTGCTACCTCAAAGGGGCATAATAATGCATTTTAGTACACACCTTCCATAGCATGAGTACCTTCTGTAGCATGAGTATTTACTGTTATCTGAACCCCAAAACCAAATTATTGAATTATCTGAGCACGTTCATGTGACACTAGTACAAGTAATATAGCCACTGGTTGTCACTCTGATCACTTCAGTGCTGTGTGATGCACCCAGTAGGCATGTGAAATGTATTCTACTAATGCAGGTGGATGTATAGGTTACTGTACATTTTGATATTCCATTCAAATGAATGAACTATTTTTTCAAAGCTGTTGCCACCAATAGATTTGGCTTCTATCTTCACAGCTCTAAAGAGGCTGACAGTGATTTTTTAGGAAAACAACTTATACACCATGGAAATACAGTACAGTACAGTACAGCCACACAGTACAGAAAAAGAGTCTCCACCTAAACATCAGCAAGGACAAAAGTCAATAATGATTTCAAAACATGACTGAGTGAAAAGAGCATTTCCTGGTTTGCATAACACTTTGTTTGCTCAGTGACTACAAAGGAACAGAAAATTAACCTGTCAAGTTGTGTTATTCAGTCTAACTTCTTTGTCTTGTCTTTTTGACACACTTGCTTTTCTGAACACATTCTGGTTTCCAGACGTACTGAGTTCTCCATGCAGGGCTCAGAATATAGTGCTAAAAATTTCCATATAGCAAATTTTCAAGGTGCTTCTTTGAGAGCATGGATAGGAATTATGAGAAAATAAATCAACTGTATATTTATGAAATCAATATTAGGGATTTTTTTAATTTTTATTTTTAGGAGAATATTGCCTGTGAACGCGGTCAATAAAAGCAAGTGAGATGAATGGTACTCTATAAGACTTCTTGAAATCTCTGGGTGTTTCTTTACAGTCCTGGAAACTTTGAGAGAGATTGTCTTCTCAAGAGGTGTTAATACCATAATCTAAACCAGCCAGCTGATGGAGTCTTTCTTTGAACTTCTACACAACCTAGTGATTAATGATCTGGAAACACTGAGCTGTGCTGAACATTTAATCTTCAGAGAAATATAGAAATACAATGGACAACAGTTGCTAAACATTGAACAGCTATCGGTTGCTACTGCTTATTGCTGGGCAAACAGTTTAATTAGCAATTTCTTGCAGTTAAAAATCAATACTTAGCGTAAGGACATATGTTTTAGCTCAACAATTAATTTTATTAAACTCCCTGTTTTGAGTAATTTAATAGATATTTCATTGATGTAATGTAACTATTTTCAGATCCAAGGCTAGTGATAGGCAACCAGAGGTAACAGAACATCAGTGATTTCTTCATGAGCAGGCAGCTGCAGCCAGTAGAGCACAGCCAGACCTTTGGCTATTCAGAATCACAGAACCATACCATTTTTTAGGATGGAAAAAGCCTCTAAGATCACTGAGCCCAACCACTAACCCAGAACTGTCAGTCTTCCACAGAACCCTGCCCGTAAGTGCCACATCAACACATCTTTTAATACATTCAGGATTAATGACCCCACCATCTCCCTGGGCAGCCTGTTGCAAAACTTCAAAACCCTTTCCGTGAAGCAATGTTTCCTGTTATTCTGTTATCTAATTCAAGCCTCCATGGCACACCTTGAGGTGATTTTCTCTTGTCCTATCACCGGCTGCCTAGAGAAGAGACCCACCCTCATCAGGCCACAACCTCCTTTCAGGTGGTTGTACAGAGTGAAAAGGTTTCCCCTGAGTCTCCTGTACTCCAAACTAAATACTCCCAGCTCTCTCAGCTCTTCATCATCACACTTGTACTACACACTCTTCACCAGCTCCATTGCCCTTCTCTGGACATGCTCCAGCACCTCAATGCCTTCCTTGTAATAGGGAGCCTGAACACAGCACACAAGGTGCAGCCTCACCAGTGCTGAGTACAGAGGATGATCACTGCCCTGCTCCTGCTGGCCACACTATTGCTGATACAGGTCAGGATGTCACTGGCCTTGGCCACCTGGGCACACACTGGCTCATGTTCAGACATTGTTGACCAGCACCCCCACTGACCACTGACCAGCTTTCCAGCTGCACTGCCTCCAACCTGTGGCACTGCCTGGGGTTGTTGCAAGTACAGAACTCAATATTTCATCTTGTTGAGCCTCATATGCCTGGCCTCAGCCATCGATTCCGCCTGTCCAGATCCCTCTGCAGAGCCTTCCTTCCTACTCCCCAGCAGCTCAACATTCCCACACAACTTGGTGTTGGCTGTGAACAGACTGAGGGTGTTCTTCAACCCCTCATCCATACTGTCTATAAAGATGGTATTTTTACCACAGGACTGTCCCCAGTACTGAGCTGGTCACCACTTGTGACTGTCCACCAGCTGGATGTGTCTCCATCCACCACCATTCTCTGGGCCTCACCATCCAGCCAGATTTTTATCCAGTGAACTGTGCTCCCTTTGAAGCCATGAACAGCCAGTTTCTCCAGGACAATGCTGTGCCAAAGGCTTTACTAAAGTCCTGTGACAACATCTACAGCCTTTCCCTTGTCCACTAGATTGGTCACCTGGTCCTAGATGGAGATCAGGCTGGTCAGGCAGGACGTGCCTCACATAAACCTGTGCTGGCTGGCCTGATTCTCTGGCTGTCCTGTACTTGGTGTGGGATGTCACTCTAGGTCGTCTGCTCCATGACCTGCCACAGGTCAGGCTGACAAGCCTGTAGTGGTGCATTTCAGGGAATGGAATCAGAAAACTTATGAATAAACAAGTCTTGCATTTAAGCTTTTTTTTTTTAAGCTGATTTCCTGAATTTTTGCTGTCAGATCAGCATCCAAATAAATCCCCATCATTTTATTACAGTTGAGTATAATATGGGAAGAGTCACCACTCCCTGTACTTTTCTAAAAATGGTTAGAAATAATTCTACTTCAGGACTTCTGAGGATCTATTAAATGCTTATCATAAGCAAATGCAAACTCTATTTTTGAATTCATCTTCACCATCAGTATAAGAATCTGCAGGTCCTCTTTTTCTTCACATAAACTATGACAGCAAAATGTTTGCTCTCCTTACTGCTTTAGAAATGTGCCTGAGAAAAATCACAGTAACACACTTGGTAACATCAGTGTTGGAACTAAATTGCCAAAAAGAAAAATATTCATACCTAGTTCTCATGACTGCTCCATTCAGAAGGCAGTACACACATACCCATACCACTCACATCCTTCCCCCTTGTCAAACCTCTTGAGTTTGCATTGAAGTGGTACCAAAACTGCTGTTGGCATCACCTTAGCAGCTGATTTCAGGCTTGAGCACACACAGTGAAGAAGTCACACCACGATTCCAGGTACAGCTGAGGATGGTGAATCAGTCCCATTCTATAACAGCATTTAGTCAACTAATGTAATCCACCAAGTATGAGTGTAACATCACAATAAAAAACTAGAATTTCTGCATATTTTCTCAGAATCAAGTGAATTCCTTGATTAAAAAAAAAAATCGCTTTCTCTGACATATAAAATCAAACACAAACTAAACCCTCGGACTGAAATACAAGGGAGAAACCTAGAGAAACATCTTATGAAGGGATGAACGCAAAGTGATCCCCCAGAAAAAAAAGAGAACATTGAAATGCAAAATATCCTACCGACAGCTCCATGTAGCCAGCCCTATTTACAATGGTGTGCAAGCACAAAAAAAAAATAAAAAAAAAAAACATGTAGCCCACTTATGCAATTAAGGCTTGGCAATTTGATGAAAATATCATGGAACAGAATTGATGTGAATTTGAGCACCCTGCCAGCTCATTGGGATGGAATTGGCAGTCAGGAAAAGAGACGGGTGGTGTGATGTGCACGCATGAGCCTGCAAAGGCAAACTCTGGGCTCCAGGGCAATTGCCCGGAGTTGGTTATCCTGCAGGAAAACAGGGATTTTAACAATAGTTAAGCTCTCAAGGGAGGTAGGTTCTTCCAGCCTTTGGATAATTGAGGGAAAAATAGTGGGGCATAAATGTATTACCAACCTCAAATCATCACAATCTCCCCCCCAAAAAAAATTTAAAACATTAAATTTTTGCCATCATAGAGGTAGAGGCAAATTAAGTGATTTTTCTCCAAAATGAAGCTGCATTTTAATTGCAAAATTTTATGCACTTCACAGTAATGTTTACCTCTCTGGTGGTTAAATGCTTCTTCAGATTAATTTACTTAATACTAAATAAAACTAAAATGCACCACACAACTGTTCACATATGCATGATTTTCTTCAGTCATTTCAAATTTGTGCTATATCCTATAGGAGATACTGCATGTCTAAACATTTGCAGAAATTTAAGCACATAAAGCAAAAAAGTATTATACGGCAATAGACCACCAGGATTTCTGGAATTCTGTTTTAGAATTTAAAGCTATAGCACTATGTTTCTGAAAGAGCCAAGAAGTCTCCCCAAATACAGAATAATTATTATAGTTATATAATAATATTTTCTAAAAAAATCTTTCCTCCACTAGGAATGTTTTTACTCCACCATGGAGCAACAACTGACCATTCCTGTAACAGATTTGGCACAGAACAGAAAGACAATGAAAAGTTAATTATATGCCAATGTAATAAATGTTTAAGCATCCTGAAAAATAGCCTTGTACTACATTTCATTTCAAAAAGGGGTCTATTTTATAAGGATATTTTTACTTGTATTCATTACTTACTGTCAGACAGCAAGCACTTACTGTCAGATCTCACATTGTGCATATTACTGTATGATAGCAGAATGGCCACAATTCTGCAAAAGCTTGTAAATTGTGCCAATAACTGGACTTGCTAGTCAAACCCAATTAACTTCTAACACCAGTTTGCCTAGTAAAGCATCCACTTAGTCAGAACTCATTTGTGCTTTAAAACTGATGCATTATACATTTTTTGAAAAGTATTATTTTTTCATCATGTCATTGGAATTGAATATAAATAAGTAAATAAATATATATATATACAGCTGATTAGAAAATTTAAAGTTGCAAATAGAATTAAGCTGAATATTTAGGTTTTACAACATTTGAATGTGCTGTAAATACACGGCATTTTGAAGCATCAAGCAGTTCTCAGCTTCCTGCTGTGTCCCATATAGAGTCTCCATCACTATCACCAGTCATGCATAAAATAATTGTTTTTCTGCTTTTACAATAGGACCAAGAAAACCCTGCATTCTGGTTGAAATGAAAATGAAGGCAACATGAGTAATCACATCATGATGGGTCAGCTGTTGTGTACCGAACATCCTTAAAAGCAGTTCAATAATGGTACCTTTAATTAAATGTTTATTTACATAATCACATAGGTAAAAAATGTACAAATTTTTTTAAAGCGATATAATTTTTAAAAGACATTTTAGATTAAATATTCAGAAAATCAGTGATGAAAAGAAAAGGTTCTTGACAATGTCTATAAAAATGGTAATAAAATATTTACAAACAAGAAAAAAAACAAAAAAGCAACCCAAATTTACACATCTGAGATAGCATGAGTGAAGAAATTAACAATCAGAATTAAACTTTCTATTAACTACTGAACTGTGTTGCAACAAAATAGAAGTAAACTGAACACCAGATATAATTCTTTTTTTCTGAAGCACATTTGAAATAAACAAGTTTAATTTCAGCAATCCATTGTTGCTTAATCTGATAGCAGAATACTATTAGCATTTATGTAAATTTTTAATTGATAGACTGCCTTCACTCTGGCTAGTGTCTTAAAAAATCTAGAAAGTCAATGAATTAAAATATATTCTATTTACTTTAAAAGTAAACTCAAACTCAATTAGAAATAAGATAATTTTCTGTCCTTTCCATGAACGACAGCAGATCTTGGATGCAGAATACTGCTATTACTGTATTTAGTTCTTCACACAATGATGCACTTGGATCCCATGTAAGTGCAGGTCAGTAAAGATTCAATTACATTAGAGAACTCTGTTATTGTGTTAGTGTATGCTTAACTCTGGTTGGCTCTTATTTTTTTTTTTTTTATAATAACTCATTGACAGGAATATTTGCCTTTGACCATTGAAATGCTTAAATATGTGCATTGCTTCACACACCTTAATTGCCCCCTTAAGTCAATTTAAGCGTGCAAGTGTTTGGAGGATAAGAGATGGACAGGTTTTTAAAAGCACCTCAGTGGTGTGAAGAAAAAAGCAAACATTGTACTGTGAAATATAAATACAAAGATGGAGAGGCAGTGTACAAATAGGAGTGTCATGTTAGATTCGTGAAGTCATCCTTCCACTCTACTTGGTTCTGGCTCTATCACATGGAGTTTTTGGCAGGGAGATGTGGATCAACTGGAAACAGTCCAGGGGAAAGCAACAGCAATGAATTAGGTTTGGAAAACAAGATTTGGAAATAAAGACTGAAGAAACTGAGTTTGTTTATCTAGACAAGTGAGAAATTTCAGAGCATGCAGGTTGTTTGTTGGAGTTTTGCAAGCATTATGTGAGAAAATACCCTCAGAACTTCTGTATGCATAGGTTCTCCAGGTTACATGTCTTATCTTCTAAACCCTTGTCTATGTATTTTATATGTGTGAGGATGCCCACAAAAATACTATTAGATATTCAATAGATGGGAATAAAAGTACCCAATTGTTTTTGATTTTGCTTCTGACTGGTTGAAGTGCTCTAATCTATTGATTTCTCCTTTGTGGTAGAATTAATTTAAATCTCCAAATAACATCTAGAACTGTACTTAATTTTTTGTTACAAATAGCTATTTTTTAAAATGACTGAGGGGCTAGGGGAGAAGAAGGGATATAAACTATTATTTTTTTTATTTTTCTCTCCTGGATCGCTTTTGTCATTTGCAGGAAACAAACTGCCTCTGAGGTAACTAATTTGATCCCAGTACACACTGTGGTGAGTCACTCCCACCATATTATCTATGGATTACTGGAGTGTAATATTCTTACTTACCGAGATTAGGAAGCGATCAAAAAGAAACAGAATGAGGATGCTCATCCCTAATTATGTGTATTATGACAGAGAATCATTGTTTTAAGTTGCAAGGTTATTGCTTATGAAATCGTTGTGTATAAAATATTGATATTACAGTAATACTGTATTTTGACTGGTAGCATGGTGCATGCCGTCTGTATGAAACATAAGATCTGGCAAAACAAAAATGTTTTTCTAGGAGATTTACAAAGTGACAAGTTTTTTTTATTATTTAAGCAATCCTAAAGATTGAATAAATACATATTTTTCTTGTAACAGTATTCCAAGAGTGAATGCCTCAGTAGCAATATTAATCAGGAAAAAAATCTGTAATCTGTAGCATTTGTCATGTAATTAAAATGATAAAAAGCCGGTAAATAGGAGGGAAATGGCTGTCTGAAAGGAGTTACAAGTAGGCAGATATCCAACACATGCTCCTACAGTAGAAAACATAAAGCCATGCTAAAGCATTTATTAATTTGTAAAATTCTAAAAGCAATAGCTCCTCAAACAGTAAATGAATATGGAAATATCCCAAGAGTCCCATGTCTTTTTTTTTTTTCTTTTGAAATTTCTGCAGTGTGTTCAGATCCTAACTGGATTTTGTTCAAGCCTCTATAAAATCATGGTGCTCCATGTATCTTTCTTCCTTCTATTGTTGTGTTCCTCCTTCAGCTCAGTCTATACTGTAGGACATCCAATTATCCCATAGCAGCTCACATTTAATCTTTTACACTTTGTGGTAGGAAGGTGCTCAGATTCAACCTAGACTCATAAATGCTCTGAATTTCAAGACAGAGTCATCCTCCCTCAGGCAACTACTGGAGAGTGGACAGACTCCAGAATGGGATTTGGAACAGTTCATGGGCCTTGCATGATGTAATCTGAAGATGAGGCATTGCCTACCTGGAAAATCATCATTTTCTTTGATATCTAATGATTTTTTTTTCACCAGACAGAGAATCAAAGGGAAAAAAAAAAAAAAAAGAGAGAGAGATTTGGGGAGGAGATGGGCAGAGACAACAGGAAAATATTTCAGGAAACTAATGTTTCTACCTGAATGGAGACAAGAAGATGAAACTATGTCTTTTACAAGCCAGGCATTAAAGAAATTTCCCAGAAAGTTTCTCTCTAAGTGACTGAATATTTAACTATTTATACCACATTGGTATAAATAGCTTGGTGGTGACGGGTGGGAGGTTGGCAGAGTAGGTGTACCTGAAACAGTCAGACAGAATATTTCTGCACAAGTATATGCAGACAAAATTTTTGTCTTAGCAGTTTCAGTGCTACCATAGCACTCTACAGAGCTAGAATCTTCCCTAATATCTTCCCTCATACCTTATCTATAAAACCAGAGGTACTCTCATTTTTTTAATACCTTTTTGAGTAGATATGCTATCCATGTTAATCATATGCTCAAGGCACAGAATTATCCAGGTCCTAGTCCCAGTCAAAATCAGCCAGAAGGGCAGTCTTAAACTGCTACTACACGCCTCCCTAATTTTGGGAGTGTTAGGTGTTTCAGGTTAAGGGTCTGCTGCACTTCTACATTCAATTCCTGATAAAGGTACTTTGGAATTTAAGTCTCAGAAATTTTGGTAACATCAAATCCCTGGTTTTGAGTTAATGCATTCTTGAGAAGTCCTGATGATCTCTAGGTGTGGTCCTGTTCATACTCAGTGAACCTTGTGGTGAGAGATTGTGGTTCACATGGAGGCCCAGTGTAGTCTGTTATCAATATTGCCCCACTATGGTCAATGACACAATTCTTGTTTCAAATTCTACAGAGTCAGTTTTCAACACCATAATTAGGAATGATGTGATATTGAGCTGTGGGTGTATTCAACACAGACACATTTCAATCATTTTCTTTTCAAAGTTCTGAAATTCCTTTTGAAAGTTTATATTAATATCTTATTATTAATTTCCTTTCTTCCACTTTAATCCAAATGGTTTATTTGAGCTTGACTTTTAAAAATCTAACTCTAGGGGATCCTATATATCAAGGAAAAATTCAATGTTTCCTTAAGAATATATTGCAAATTACAAGGCAAATTACAATATAAATGCAAACAACACATGTTATAAACAAACAGAAAGCTGTCAGAATTATAGTAATTCATGAAAATAACAGCCTGTTGATCTGCTGAATCCAATCGAAGAGACTAACAATTGACTAAACATTTGGTATCACATTTAATCTCTTTATGAACAGAGATTTTATTACAACTTATTTGCATGTACTCCATTTCAATACATACTCTATAGTTATATAAGAATGAACATTTCTAGGGAGAAAATGGGAAAAAAATATATGTTTCATGCTCACTTAAATGGAATAAAGTAGAAATAAGAAGCAGTAAACACAGACTTTTGTGAGTATGTTGTCATTACTGCAAAGGACTTCCCTCTTCAGACTGTACCAGAGACTTTTTCTTAAGGTTTTTAAATTGTTTGGTTTGGGATTTTTTTTTCTTTTTCTTTTTTTTTTTTTTTTTTGGTGCAGTTAGAATATTTTAGAAGAGAAAAATGGTGGGAATCAAAAGATTATATAATTATAGCCCAAGACATAATAAAGACAAGAAACATTCCTGATTCTCAAGCAGTATGTTAAAGGGAGAATTAGTTTAAATGAAAGATCCAGCTTTGTTAATCTGTACATGACCAAAAAGATAAAATCACTGCCTAGTTATGAATTTAAAAAATCGAGGCAGTATAAAGACAGCATAAAGGCAGCAGTTGTGTAGAGTAAGAGAAAAACATAGTACTTGTTTTTTAGTAAGTAGATATCTGGTTGATCACACACCTATCAATGTATTCCTAAGATAGAAGTTGTTGGAAGAATCCCAAAATGTTTTCAATTAATTAAGTCCCTCCATCTACCATTGGCCTAGGGATATATATTAGATGGGGATATTACATGAAGAAATAAAACAGGCTTTTCTTTTTTTTTTTTTTTTTAACTGGCGAATAAAGCTTCAGGGAAGTCTAGTTTTACTATCACGTTTTACAAAGCACTGTTCCTTAAACTAGCCCCAGATGCACAGTTCAGGTCCATGCACCTCATCCCTCTTTCCTACTTTATATGAGGTGATAATATCTTTTATTCACAAAGCTGCGAAAGATGTCCTTGAAGGTACTGTACCAACCATAGACATTTATCTCGTTAAGCCTTGATTATAAAATTCTCCCCCAAGATCTGATAGACAGGGACCAATCCAGATTTATAAAAGTTTCATTAGCTCTGGAGAAACTGTCTCCATCTTAGCAGCCAAAATAGCTTGTTTAGAACCTCTGTGCTGGGACACTATTTATTAGCCATAATGTAACAGGCAGATTTGATCTATAGACTGTTATTAAGGATAAATTGAAACCAGGAACATGTCTGAACTGAGTACAGTTCTTTTTGGATTGTGGTAAAGATTACACACCTCAGCTGTGGGTGGTGAGTCTGGGAGAAGCCCATTTAATGAGGCACTGTGAGCACCATTAAAAGACAATCCCTGTCCCTAAAAGCTTGTTGCAAAACAACCCCATCAACAACACATTGTACTTTGTTGGACCTCTGCCCTCCATTTTCTATAAAGTCTTTCTGGGTGCATATCTAACCACAAATCTGGAGAGGGAACTACACTTCCACTTAGAGCAAGAGATACTGTGAAAATGAGACAGACAGATGGGGGAGCACTGTGCACCAGGGAGATTTATGACAAGCGTAACATGAAGTAATTAATCACTTGAACATACATTTCTGGGAAAAAAAAATTTGTTAATGGCAAATTTTCAGCAGTACAGTCCAGATTTTCCAACCTGTTTATATACTTATCATTTAAAATTAGCAATCTGGTTGCATTCATAAAGGTCACAAAAATATTTATAGTTCAGGCCTCTTCGCATTAACTGCAAAGCAACTTGGCACTGCTGTCAGGAATTCTTTCATACCAGTAAGGGACTCTTAGGTGCTACTACTAGAGAAGTATGATTGTGCTAATGAAGTATCTGCAGGAGGGGGAAAGCTGCCATTTCATATAGATTAGACTATAATGTTTCTGCTTAAGCCAGTGAAATAATTTCCTCATTTATTACAATAGCTGTAATTATAATAGCTGTATCATCATTAATAGCTGTATAATGGCTCTGCAGTTATTAATGCTGAGGTACAAAATCAATTTAAATTGTCAGAACTTTTGTTATTATCCAGCAGTTATTAAGATGCCTTTTACCTACAACTTTTATTTGCCCCCTAGGAATGCTGAAGAGTTGGGCTTGAGGATATAGAATGAAAGGTGATAAAACCACTGAAGTAAATTCTAATTTTTCAGAAAATTTAAGAATAACTCTAGCAAGTAATTTTCATTACAAACTTTTTATTGCAAATTCACATCAGTTCAGAAAAGCTGCCTGTCTCATCATCCCCAAAGAAAGAATGAATTGCTATATTGTCCTGATGGCCACACTTATGCTCTGCTGTGTTTCACTATGGTCCCTTCTCCCTTTGAAACTTTCTCCTTTCCTGGAGCTCTTTGGGTGTTTTATTACATTAAATGAAATCTAATGAGTAATATATGGCCTGTTTTTCTCAATGAATCAATGAACCATATAAGACCTCGTGTTTTATGCTTCTTGCAGAGGAGGAATTGTGCCGAGCAATCCACCTATCCCTTCAAGAAGATTGACTTCATCTCCTATGAAACCTCTGGATCCTCAGGTTTTTCACCTGTCACACGAATTCATCAGTATGTGCACAAAATGTTGTTTCTCAGTGTAGCTGAAAGAGAATATGTCCAGGGACTGTAAAAGGGGTTTTATTTTGGTCAAATGAGGGTTACATTCAGTTGCATATGAAAAAACGTGGTTCCAGACATGAAAATACAACAGCATTACACATTAGGAACTCTTCTTTGAATGAAGAGCATTTATCTGGGTTAGTTGAGGAACATACCATATATTGACATGTAGGGGAAGGCTTAAAGAACTTTGGAAAAAGGAGGCCAGGGACAACAAACAGCCATAAAAATTCATCTAGACAAGAACTTACTCTCTGTCCATATCTGAAGAGGTTCAAGGAAAGAGAATTATAATAAATAAGCTTTTTAAAATATAAATAAACTTTTTTCTGTTGCAGTGTATTCAATATGAGGAGATTTCATCCAGGAAAATGACCAGACAGCTTTAGACACACAGTCCTTTCAATATCAGAACTGTATCAAAGGACATAAATACTCCCTATCATTGTCTCATATTTAGATTTCACTTTCAGATCATGACTGATTAAAATTGAAAAATAAGATTTTTGTATGAATCAGAAGTCAAGATTGCTGCATTTTAATTAATTTCTATTCTGAGACTGTGCAGTGAGTATGTCTTGGAAAAAATACTATCTTAACCACATATCAAGGACAGTACAATCTTCTGCTCATATGTATTAAAGCAGGAGCAGACAAATGCCATGAACTATGGGACCTAAACTGGAGGGAAAGATTATCACCTAGCAAAGCTACCTCACACCAGAAGCAAGAAAGAGTAGTGCAGATCAAACAGTTTTGCAGAGGGTAGAGAAATTTGTTTGGGGCTGCTATGCTGGCAATTTAATCTGTGTTTTATTTAATTTACTCTGTTTGCCTTGTCTTTTACCTTCTGACATCCAAGATTCACAGGCCCATAATGACATGCATTAGTTAATTAGTTAATGTTTCTAAAGCACTTTGAAAATGTAAAGCATTGCATTGAGAACTACATATGAGAAACTGATAGGAGGATACATTTAACTGTGGAGTGGGAAATACACTTTTCAGATATGGTATTAGAGGAGATAAATATTTTTGCATAATTAAACTAGACTATTCTGCTCCCTGTAAATATACACAAGATATATTTGTGTCGTACATGCAGCTACAGCATCACTGAGATTATATACACAGGTAACCACTATTCACATGTTCATTGGAAAGAACACCACAGATCTATGCTAAAAGGCACAGAGCTTTCTGTAATATGAGAGCAGAAAATTTTCAGACTATAGCCCATATATTTAGCATATGCTATATGGGCATGATATTGCCTGTTTTTTCTATTTAGTGCTATGAGATAGTACTTATTCATTTTGTGGTGCAGAGGGCTAAAGGGGAGGAAGAAGAAAAAGGAAATACTATATAGCAGGAATTCTATGTTACCTGACTGCAGTAGTCTTTAAGTTACAGAGACTTTTTAGAGTGCTAAAATTAGCACCCTAAAATTTGGAATCTTATGTGATAATCTAAAATTAGCACCTAAGGCAAGGTGCTCCAAGGTACTGCATTTATGATGTGGGCACCTCTGTGCTGGCAGCTTGTACAAGAACCTGTGTAGCAATGTGCAGCAATGTGGATTGCACATATTGCATGGTGCACTGATGAACCTGACTTAGATATGGAAATTGTAAATGAGGATGTGACCTGCAGGTAGCTGAAAAAACACAAACATACTCTCAGCTGGCATCAGTCATGCTGGTATAGGGCAGTTCATAGTCAGTCCAGATTTGAGTACTAGAAAGTTTTGGCATTTCCATGCAGGATAGCAGCATGTCAGGTGTTTTACAAAAAGATTTAAGGGACCCACTAAACATTTATTTGTTTTTCTAGTACAGAAGCCATCCTGTTGTATTGCATTATTCCTAACCAACAATCTCTGTATTCTAGATATATCAGCCAATGATGAGACCAGATAAGAATTGTTTTTCAAGTTATAACTAAAGATAAAAAATGTAGCTGCTAGGAAATTGGCAAACAATTTGTAGCAGTTGCAGTACAAATGCACACCCTGTGTCAAACCACATTGAGTACCCAATGTCATGTTCTAGCTGAAAGTCCATGAAGAAAAACAAAGATGTATGCCTGTGTCCACAGGAAGTAGGTTCAATATAGATTCATAAGGGAAAATCTGAGCACTCTCAAAACTAACAGAAACTGATTTAGCAAAAAACTTACCACTTACTTTTAAGTTCTCACTGCAAGAAATGAGAGATACCCATCTATGAAAAATTAAAAAAGTAAGAGGAAGCACTCAAAGCAAATAATATCTGGGAAATGTCAAAGATATTAAAATAGTCTTTTTCATTACAGTGAATTATTTGGCTTTATTTTTGTGAAGCAGTATCTAGAATTTGGGAAAAAAAAAAATTGTGTAGGTGCAGATCAAAGTCTCAATTGAAATAAATTTAGTTGGCATGTGTCTGTCCACCCCCCCATATGCTTCAATTTCATTAGATGAGAATTTTCTGCTGTAAAATACTTCGATTTTTTTTTTTAATAGATCATCTCATCAGACTATTTTATATTGGTAAAAACTGAAAGTATATCACAGGAAATTTTATTTTCAATTATTAAACTAAAAATGTTGGTTTCAGTAAATATTCTTCATCATCAAAGTGGATGTACAATCTATCCTTACTCATGCTACACTCTACTGTCCATCATTAGTTTTGCCATCACATTTTCAGCTCGTTGCACAAAGAATTTAAGAATTTATTTTTATGGCAAAAAGGTGTATTCAGTCCTCAGTATCTTTAAAACTGGAGATGTACCTGGTCTTTGTTAAGAAATGTATCAAGTTCTGTCTATTTTTCCAGCTGACCTTTTGCTAATTAAAATGAAAAGACTCTACAGCTGTTGGTGAGTTGGTTTCCATGTACTTCAGTGGGGTCAGGATTTTTTCCTATGAAGTTTTATTATTTTTCCTGAAGCATCTAAACTTTCCTGTAGGAACTGATAGAACTTTATCCTTACATCTGGTAGAGGGCAGGAAGGGCATATTCTAGGAGGTCTAAATGCCTCTTTACACAGTCTACTCCAAAATTGCTATACTTCTGGAACAATTTTAGTTATTTTGCTATGCATGCATCTTTTCAGATATAACAAAATAATTTTGCAACTTTGGAATCTTCTTTTGATAATTTGTTCTTTCCAGGTCTCATCATAATAGTGATAAATGTAGCACTTTTTATTTCTTCCTATGCTCTTTAAGAACAGGCTGTTGCCTGCTACTCTCCTACAGGCACTATTTGCTCAATGCCTCACCCACTCAACAAGGATTTTCAATCCTCCTTCAAACTAAGAAAAAATAGCTAAACAAAACTGCTAATACTGAAGAATACAGTGACGAAAAAATAAATTCTTGACTGAGGAGAATGAGCATAAACCATTTAAAACAGTTAATACATTTTGTTGTGATTTTTTTCTAGTGCAGGAATTCTCGCTTTCACAGAGGAACATTAGTTGATAGCTTGACAGTGTTTAAATAACAGACATTTTGGAAAATAAATGATGGAAGTTTGTTTCCCAGTAGTTTTATAATAAGCATAAAATACACGCACAACAAAAGCTATGCTGTGTCATTTCCTTTTGAAAAATTTTGGAATAGATGACTGTGATCACCTAAACCACAGCAAATAATGTTACATTGAGGCAGGGAAAGTCTGCAAGACCTACAGTTTTCTTCTGTCTGCATCACTATAACTGCTTTATTTCCATCAAAGCTGCTGTGGAATCACCCTTTTGAGGTGAAACCACATTTACCTTTCTTTACCTGCTGTGAACTACTGCATGCAGTCAATCTGTATATCTGTGAAAAGAAAGACATTAGGCTTCCTGCTGTGATATATAATATTTTATCCTGTGCTTTTCCTGCACCACTCACTTCATTGCATCTGTTGCAGTTCACACACAATTGGAGATTGTAATATATCTGGTAGCTACCCTTGGGCAGATACCCACTTTAAATATGCCTCCAGGTTTTATAAAGATATCCTGTAAACATTTCTGAAACACATTAAATATCTTCTTCTGGAGGCAACCACTTTCTCTGTCTTAAAAAAAAGACAACCCAACCTCAGTTTTATTCTTAACTTTCCTAGAAGCTATTACAGTGCAAAGCAGTGTCCTAAACATTTTAATGTACCTTTCTGATGTGAGGCTGACCCAGGGTCACTTAAGGCCCAGATCACTTAAGAGTAGCAAACACTTCAGCATGTACATATGCAAGAATGGGGAAGAAGGTTAGGATAAAAATAATAATAATAAATGGGTATCAAACCAGTGATGTTAAAGCCTGTAATTCACAAGAATGATACTACCATTATGAATTATGAGAATCTGTGACACTTATGACATAGATTTAAGTGACAGAGACTGTAACGGTTGCTTTTTAGTACATTATAGACAATGGTGATGAAAAAGATCTTAGAAAACCCCCAGTGGCCAACTATTAGTAAGATAAATAACATTTTTGGATTTATATTATCAGACAAGCAGCAATACACAAGCAGTGCACTAGTATTAAAGTAAAATCTACTTATCTCCCTTCTAGCCACTTCTTCACTCACTCAAGAATTTCTTATTAATCCCCATTTTTCTCAATGTAACTTGTGATTCCCCACAGCTCTCTGAAGTCCACAAATTAGACTGATTTACTTCTTTTAACAAAAAAAAAAATTCTTCCCTGAGATTGATCTAAGATGACCTATGAGCCCTTTATTTCATGCTGTTTACTTTCACCTCTTTCATTAACATTTTCTAGTTTGTTTTTCTGATGAGGTCACAGTTAAAAACCCATATTAGTTCTGCTCCCTAATTTTTTTCTTGTCTTAAATGTAGCTAACATTTATATTATTCCACATTTTTATGGTGGAGGCATTCATATTTCTTAATACTTTCTGTCTGATTGTTATTTTGTATTCCAATATTTTGCAAAGGATATATCTTTTGTCTCCCATCTCTTTTACCTGCACATACAATGAGCTTAGTGAGATTTGTTTCAATAAGCCTGCCTTTGCTCTTGTATTTAGCATTGGTCCCATTAATAAATGAAACATATACAATTTGAATCTGTTTTGGGTAAAAGATAATTTTAGGCATATCTGTCTTCTTCATGGACTGTTTAGAAATTAAAAATCTTCTTTCTAAAGCAAAGACATGGGCTGATTTTTTTTTCCTTTATCCCGCCAATTTCTATTCAACAAAGCACAAGACTCTTTCTTGTTTTCTCCTTTTCCCATTTTTTATAGTTTTCTGCTTAAATTCTTTCTTAAAATTCATTATTCCAAACAGAATTCAGCTGCAATCATCTGGCACTGGAGCATGAATTCCAGGGAGTTTTTGCATCTCTGACTGAGAAAACTTTCATTTCTTTAAGGCTTGATTTCCCAAACTTTTGATTCCAGTCAATTTCTCTAATTTCTTGATGTTTTCTATTTTTAATTGAAAATACATGCATAATAAGACTAAACTAAAATGTCAAGGTTTATTCCAAATTTCTGAATGTTACTTTGAAAGTTTATGGTTTTAAGGTTTAATATATATCACTAAAAAATACATTTTTTGTAACCTTCTGTTTACAAGAAATTGGAAGTATTGATAGTATGGAGTTTTTTTCTGTATCTTTCCTCAAGAACTCCTTGAGGGGAGTATCTTACTGTCACAGCTGACTCATAATGAGCACAGGTGTGTTTTGTCTTTGACTCAGAGTCAGTCACAGATGCCGTAGAAATCAAAATCTTTCAGTTGCAACTTGATCTAATAAAATACAATTACAGTACCATCAGCAGGGAGAAATCTCCCACACAGCCTGGTGAGCACCCTGGGGGGAATGTTTTTAGTGTGGTGCACAGTAAATTAACCACTAAGCACCCATTAATGCTAATGAGAGCTCCATGGTTAATTTCCTGAGCACTGTGCTGAAAAGATACCTGTAGGTATTGGTTTTAAGCCTGTCTACCGTACATTTAGTCTAATAAAATGTACTGTAAAGAGCAAACCGACCATCCAATTCAACTATTAAAGCTGTCCTTACAGTGTAACTTACACAAAGCAATCTGCTAAAGAAAATAACGTTTATGCAGATTAACAGGAGACACTTTTCTAACATAGAACAAATATGCTTGCATACAAGAGGTAAATCAAGTTTGCAAAAGTAAAAGTAAAATATCATTTAAGACTGAGATCAAAGACCTCCTATCCCCCGACAGCTGTAATCATCAAACACAAGGGGGCAAATTTCTAACACACAGGGCAAAAATATTACCTGTCATTTGTATTTTTACTGTTAATGCCATTTCAGTGGTGAAAGTCACTTAACTGAAGTTTCTCTTTTCTTTTGAACTGTATTTTGAATGCTTATACTTCAAGATATAATGACAAATTTTAAGCGGAAGTTGCAGCTGTTACATCCTTAATGATGTATTTCCAACTCATGCTAGAGCAGTCATCTCTGATTACACTAGCATTAGCTAAGTTGTCCATAAGAAGAGCCAATTCTATTAAGCCACAGGATCAGATCTCGAGGAAATGTTTTGTAATTTCATTAAAAGGGGATATAATTTTTCTTCCCATGCATTGGTCAGAACATGTAGGACACCAGTCTCAAAAAGCCTTCCAATTTAAATAACTTTAAATTAATTTAAAAAATGAAAGACTTTTAAAAATATCTTATTTAGGTATAGAAAGATGCTGATTGTGTTTATCTTTGTAGAGTGGTCATGTGACTGTAGTACCATCGCCAGCTTGCCCCCATCTCTCCATAATTAAGCTGCAGATCCTTAATCCTTAGTGCTGAATGTACAAGGATAGAAACACTGAAATGTGGTGCTCCTTTCCATGGACAATTCTACCACTGCTGAGCACTTGTGGTGATTTGGAACTGGCACTCCCATCCTTTAGCTCCTAGAAAATTTTGCATTAGAGAAGGAGAGAAGAAAGGTTTTTAACATCTTAATATCTTTCATTCTTCAATTTTATTCCGCATTTCTGCAGTAACATAGATTACAAACAGGCTAGGCTTGTTTTCCTTCGGCTTAGCATTTTTAGATATCATTTTTTTAATACCTAAGGTTCTCTCAGTGCAGGAAAAAAGAGCTAGTATGGAATTTTCAGCAATTCCCGATGTACAAGCAAATGCATAAATGTTATTATTTATTTCTTATAGCAGAGCACTACTCAATAATCAGAAACATTGTGCAGGTAGAATATAAATAGTCTCCCCCAAAAACTGACAACATAACCTCAACATAAATAGCCAAGAAGATTTTTGTTAGAAGCTTTGACATAGCTTCACTAATGGGTTTCAGCTATTATATACAGCATTCTATTCTCACTGAAACTGTGAGAGTTCTGCAGCCTGAACAAGCTCAGGAGTAAAAATACGGAATAGACAGATTCATTCAGATATAAACTTGGATTGTTAAGTCATCACCTCAAAACTGTTTCATCTAATTATGCTTAAATACGCTTAACACTGTACAACTTCTCTATTAAATGCTAAGTAAAGATGTTATTCCAATGCCATGTTGGTGCACGGGTTTTGGCAGGGAGAGAGTTCATTCACTTCACAGTAGCTGCTAAGGGGCTAGGTCTTGGATTTGTGCTGAGAACAGCATTGATGACACAGGGGTGTTTTTGTTATTGATGACACAGGGGTGTTTTAGTTATTGCTGAGCAGGGCACCCCGCCAGGGGATGGGCTGGGTGTGCACAAGGACTTGGGAGAGGATGCAACTGGGACAGCTGGCCTCAACTGACTAAATACATATATCCCACACCATTTGGCACCATGCATGTAGACCTGGGAGAAAAAGAAGGAGTAAGAGAATGGACAGTCAAGTGTTGGCATGGTCTTCCCAAGTCAGTGTTACACACAATGGAGCCTGGTTTTCCTGGCTAAACACTTTTCTGTCAATGGGAAGTTATAAATAAATTTGGTTTTCCTGAAGGTGTGGCTTTTATTTTACTTATTCTACCATCTTAATCAGTGGATTTTCTCTCTTTTACTGTTCTTATTCTCTCCCCAGTCCCATTCGAGGGGAGTAAATGAATAACTGTATGGGGCTTAGCTGCAGGCTGGGGCCAAACTCTGTTAGTGAAATATACAATTAATATCATCCTGAGTCCCAAAGAGGTGCTTACATCACCCTTTAAACATGTATTTGAAGGTGCCCTATTTTTTGAAAACTCAGTGTACAAATCCTGCGGTGAGAGTCTAAGCTCTTGATTTTCAGTGTCGTCTCCAAAAGGCTTTTTAAAAGGCTTATTGGCTAGCAGCTGTTCATGGAATGAACCATCATGGTTTTATGCACATAAAGAATCCTTAGACCTCGCATTAATGTCACCCCTTTTAAACCCAGTCATGCTATTCAGTTTCTCTAATGTGCAAACTTAGGGAAGCATACAAACCTACAGGTCTTTCTGTCATGGTAGAAGAAACATATATACAGATATTGAGCATGCAATTCTCCTTACCAGTTCCATCCCCTGCCCCCAGTCACATCTCTACTTGAGCTATTTCAATTGCAAATGAATGGTTGCTAAATAATTGGTTACTGAAATGCTGTCTTGAGACACTTTTACCTATGCTACCATCTAATCATTTACAAAATTTTCAATTACGTTCACTTTACATTTTTAGGTGTTCCCTCTGTCATATTTTTTCTCATACTTGCTTTTAAGTAAGTCAAGCACAAATAAGACTATTTACCTTCCCTTAAGCATGCACAGATCAGTACCAGAATTTACTTTAACTTGTCTTATAATGATTTAAACTAGGGATTCAAGGCAGTCATCAAAGGTTTACTAACTTTACCTTTAAAACACTCAAAGAACTGTTCATCATATTTTTGCTTTCAGATCAAAGTGATAGACCACACAAAGCATTTCAACTACAATAATGCAAAGGTGCCCTCTGGGAAAAAGAGCCTAGATTTTCCATGTTAATGCTCATCCATTCTCTAGATTATATTGCAAAGCAAAAATTCAGGATGTTAGTCACACTTCAGGTTTCTCACACCAGGTTAGATTTTTCCATGCCTGCATAAAGCAAATGTCGGTTATATACCTAATCCACTTGTAAAGCTGATCCTCTAGATTTGCAATAACAATTATATGCTATTCTCAAATACAGCTCTATGAGAATAAACACCAAGAAAAGTCAGTGTTTCATGTCTGCAGCACTCACTGTTTCTCAAAACTCTCCAGACCTGTACAATCAAAGTATAACTATTTTAATAAAATACAGCAAATTGATGCAGAAACACAAGGTTGTGAGAAAGACATATTTGAATGAAAGGAGTAAAACATAGATTATTCTTCCTACAACAATCTATTTGCAGGATTCTCTATAAAGAATACGAAATAGATTATTTTGTTCTGAAGAATAAATAAAGACAAAATAAAGACTTAACAATTCTTCTGCAGGAGACATAAACTCAGTGAAGGCTTGACTATTTCTTCATGCTATGCCATTTGATAGCAAAATGGAAAAAAAAAAAATCCTGGCACTTCAAACTGGCAGTGTAGCTATCCATTTAAAACCCTGTATCAGATTACCAATACCATGTGATGTCTTATATAAAGCTGGATAACATTCATGATCAGTTTGTATCCAGTACAAAGCTCCTCATAAATAAATAGGGCTAGAGGCATGTTTTGATGGCAGAGGGCATCATACTGCTCTGTTCTTATTGAAAGATGGCCCTGGTTTAGTAAAGATATGTTTTGTTGGCAAAAAGTCTGCTATCATCTGGTTAAGTGGAAGGATGTTCAGACATGAAGCTGAAGCAAACATTTAAGCTTAATCTTGAAGGCAAGTGATTTACTTTGTAGCATTTCAAGGCTATTTATTTTACAGTACAGCAGCTTGTTTGCCTGGAATCAGTGTGACTCACAAAATCTTGTTAAAATGCAATATTAGGAGGAGGAAAGAGAAATATAAGAAAAAAAAAAAAAAAGAAAAGCAAGAAGAAACAGAGCAAGAGTTAGGAGTTAGAAATATAAGTAGAACAAGAAATAAGGATTTAAACAAGAAGAATGGTAGAGAACAAGAATATATCAAGTAAACATACATTTAACTTCATATTCCATTTGAACCCTTTAACAGAGCCCTAGCTTACTCTGGCCAGCAGTTTATCTTGCAAATAGCTTCATAAGCATCAGTGGGACAATTTTTGAGAATTACTGCATTTTTATGTCACTTAGAAGTGGACTACATAGTCTTTCAGATGATAATTAACAGAAAAGACTACAGAGTAGTCAGAAGGAAGAGAATATATATATTCTATAAATTCAAATATCAGTGTACCAAAAATAGAGGCTAGTATTAACCACTGGGAACTTAGAATTAATGGGTCTTTTAATATATTTGGATTTATTCCACACACAAACACACAAATATTATTTTGCTTGCTATTTCACCCAATTTTTTTCTATAACAAAGTTGATTAATTAGCGGAAATTCTGTCTTCATTGGTCCCTTCCCTCCTGTTCCCCCCAAGTACACATCTTTTTTTTACACTATCACAGGGAAAACATAATTCAACTACTATTTTAAATGGAAACAACTATTAATTTATGAAGATACCAGGTAACATAAATACAAGCAGTTGATGCTGCAGCTTTTATCAAAGTTTTGAGCTATTAGTTCCCACACCAACCTGATCAGTTAACTTTTTTCCGGGGGGAAATTTTGCCTTGGGTTTTAACTATAATATTTTTCAGATTTACTGTTGCTTGGTGTGTAACTCTGAAATGTCATATTAGATGTTATGAGGTCTTTTCTCAGGGTAGTTAGACAAAACAATTCCTTTCTAGCTAGAGAATCAAGAAGAACTGGTACCTAAAAACATAAACAATGTCAAGGGAAAGGGGGCAAGCCAGGGGGCTGAGACTTCATAACCTGGGGCTGTGGTTGGATAATTGACCCCAATATTTAGATAAATAAATAGCTATTTTATTCCTTTTGCTCTGCCTAGTCTCTGTTCCAGGTCAGCCTTACCAGGTATCAATGTTGCACAAACTTGCCTAAGTATTTATCTACAAGTTTAGCTTAATAATACCATATTGTGAAAACATTTTCACTGAGCTATCTAGATCCTCATAAAATTTGTCAGTAATGCTACAAAGAATCTAACTTTGATATCAGCTTCAGTTAAGGAGACACTAGGTAGTCATTTATTCTCAAATTCAGATTTCTGATGATGCATACACACAGCAATAACCACCTTAAAATTTATCTCATTTGAAAGATTCGTTGCATTTCAGATTTCTATGTTGATATTAGATGTTACATTTTCAATATGCACTAGTCTCTCACATTTTCCTCAGCTTAGCTTTTTCTAGGTGAAAGTTTTGCTCTGTAAATGGCTTGTTGTTGCAGCACAATGAGTCAGTGGCAGAGTACATGAGAGATGAGATTTTTTGCATTTTCAGCAAAGATGGTGACAAGATCCCTAAAAGGGGCTCCTTTGAGGTACAAGTTAAAGATGCATCTGCCACTGCAAGTCAATGGCCAACAGCCATCATCTCTTCATCACTTCTATGTAGATGTGACAACCTCCATCTGTCTCTGTTGCTTGAGCCCAAGCAATCACAGGAGTTAGGGAAAACATGCAAGTAAATGGAAGAAGAACTTAAGACCTGCAAAAAGGATGAATTATTCAGTCTCCCTAACTGGCAGCATTAACTTGTGGAATAGAAATACAACTGACAGAAGAGAAAAAGATTGAGAGCAGAGAGAGAGACAAGGGAAATAATCTCACACAGAGTCCATTGCTGACCATATCAATCTCAGTCACATGCAGAAGTTGTGCTGTGAGGTTCACATGTGGGGCTGCCAAACACGTGAAAAACTACTTTTCCTAGCACTGAAGACTAACACAATAACAGATTTTAAAGTAAGTTGTTGGACTGCTTACTGGCTTTGGCTAAAGAAATTAATTACACTCTATGAGTCCCTATACAAAGAAAAAAGTGATTCAAACAAGTTCACAGCCTTCCCCTTCCCCACCACCAGGGCAGAAACATAGGAGGGTTGTATGTGCACAGAGTCCTTTTTATCTTTTAGGCAGGACCTGATCATATCTAACAAAATGAAAAACAGAACCAATGAAAACTTTAGGTCTTTATGCAAAAAGACCTTTAATTAAAACAAGAGAATTTATAGAAGTTTCTCACAAGAGCTTTGTACAGGTACATTCATTTTACTCTCTTAACATTTGTTATTCCAGTATTTGCCATTTTTGCCTTTTTTTTTTTTTTATTTTTCAAACAATTTTATTATGATGCAAATATTTTTATACGTTGCCATTTGTACATATCAGTCTACAGAAAAAAAAAAGAAGAAAAAACATATTTCTAAAATAGTAAAAGGGTGCACAAATCACATCGTATTACTCTCTTTCCTCATAAATGAAATGCAATTTTTTTCTTTATGTTTCAACTAGGAACAGTTATTCAGAATTTAAGTATGCTTCCTGAGAGCACAAAGTGAGATTAACTTCTAAAAGAAAGTAGCTGCAGCCATATTATATGTTTGTAAAACAAATCCTTTGGGCTTTTTTCTGTCTACCACGTTTTACCAATTTATTGCCACGTCCTGTTATCTAGTGTTCAACATTAGAGAATTTTTTTGATTTTGTAAGGAGCAGATATGAAGAATGATTCAATTGCAACTCAAATGAGATCAGGTTGCTTCTAACATCTAGGTATAAAGCATCTGAAATGTATTAACACTAAAAATAACTTGCAAAGACAGAACAATGGCATTAAATAGAACGTGCAGTCATACTAGAGGAGAAAATTGGTGGAGGAGCAAAAAGCTACAGATCTTCCATCAGCCAATGCTCAGAACCCCTCCAGGAGATGCCAGGTGTGGCTCAGAGTAACCTGGCCCTGGGACATCCTGAAGTCACAGGTGATCTAGCAGCAATAAATGGTGTTTCAGCAGACAAAAGAAGGTTTCCCTAATGGATCTTACAAACACCCACATCAGTGGACTCCCTCAGCAGGTTAAGAGGTAAGGAGATTGCTCTTTCTGAAAAACAGACTTGAACATGGCTAGAGACATCAGGACAAAGTGGCCTAATCCATTGGTCAGCCCCTGGAAAGTCATGGATTGGGAAAGCCAGTCTATCTGCTTGCAGATGAGCAGTCTCCTGTCTCATGCCCCCAAAGACATGCAGGTACCTATTGCCTAGTTTGAAAGTTCTGCAAATCTCTTTAAGCTTACAGTTCCTCTAACAGAAGTATGAATTCAGTCAAGGCCAGATAAGGCTGACTCTGTAATGTTCAGGGTAATGAAAAATCCCCTTGGTTGTGTGCATTTCAGATGCAACCCTGCAGATGCCAGGGTAGAAGATGACAGTCTGGTATATTGGCTTGGCTGGCAGTCAGGTACTGTCTAGGGAAGGGATATGATGATGATGATCCACAAGGGAGGGCCGTCACATAGCACTTGTCTCTACCCTGCCTCACAGCTGAGAGATTTAGGCTGCATATCCTTGATAGGCATAACCTTGCTATTATGTGCTTCCATCAGCTCAGTCCCCGGGCTCTTCCGTGATTAACTGAATAATTCCATTTGCAGGACATGATACCTAGCTCCACAGTTCTGGGGCACAGTATATTACTGGCACTGAAGTTAGGATAATCACAGCTGAATGGCCTTGCAGCTTGTCTACATGATGACACAACCCCTCAGGTCATTATTTGCAGAGGGCTCAAATCAGGAACTCAAACACTGCAATAACCTTAAAGCTAATCTTGTCACGTAACCAACAGACTTTAGTGGGAGAAGATTACTGCTGTGTTCTGGCAAACTTGGATAATATCTCTATTGTTATAATATCTCTCAATATCTGTTGTCCTGAGTTTTTGCTATGAACTCTATAAAGCAAAAGAAAGAAAAGCAAATAAAAAAATAAACACTGTAATATCTTGTCTGTGATACACTACTGTACCAGACTCTGTTTTCACCTTAAAATTGATAAACTATCGTTTACAAGTAAGGAGATACTGCAGCTTTTACAGTACTTTTGAGAAGATACTTCATCCTCACACTGATTGGCAGCAGAGAAAAGCAACTTAGAAAACTGCTTTTTCATGGAGTAGGTGAGTAATAATCTATCAGAAACAAATTGTGATACTCCCACAATAAATACAGGGAAAAAAATCAGAACCATCACACAGCTAATTCAAATTGAAGGGTATTAAACAGGATTTGCTACAACTAGCTTGCACATTTTTTACACTGTATTCTTAAAAATATTCCTTTAAGATGTGCAACTAATAGGCTAAATCAATGAAACTCTTCCAGATATCACTAAAAAAACAACTATAAATTGCTTGGGATGTGAAAAACAATTGTAAAACATACTGCCATGAGGTTTTCAAATTTCAAGAATGTGTTTCAATATTAAATTCAGGGTGGAAAATATACATATTCCTCTGCAAAGATTGCCTGTATGGAGTTCCACCTTTGTAATTTGGGTGCCTGGTCTTCAAAAGTTCTAAATATTCAACAGCATTAAAGGTGAATGAGAAAAAGGCAGATATACAAAGCACACATGAGTATTTCTATAGGGACTTCTACATATTTTCTTCTCAAGGCCAAGATCACAAGTAATATATTCTGGATATTTATTTGATTGTTTGAGCTTTTACAACAAAGAAGAAAAGGAAATGCAAAATTTAAAATGTCTGAATGAAAAAAAAATCCTAGTTCCTAGTCATGAATATGCCACCATAAACATCTTCATTTTTACTATACAGCTTTATTTCAATAATATAAAGAAGCCTTTTCTAGACATGAAACTGTTGCTGATAATTGCTTTTTTATTTATGAAATGACAAATTCTCCCTCACAGGTCATCATTCTCATCCTTCAGAAGTCTGATTGGCAGGTATACCAACATGAGAAACTCTCCCTGTTATCCCAAGTGTATGATACAGAACATGTATTATTTTCTCATGATCATGATAATATGAGCCATACTGCATAGTCTTGCTATGCAATATGAGAAGATATATAGGTAATCTCTCTCTCTATAGAGAGTATGCAGAGGCATGATTACTCTCTTTAGAAATATTTTACAAAGCCTTTTTTAACTGTTAGGATATATATATTGAAAAGTTCTATTTATTGAAGAGGGTGGGTTGATACTGAATTGTCTGTTATAAATTTATCACTAATATAATGTGACTACAACAAAAATGTGAGGTTCATTTCATGTTTTTCTGTAACAGGGCCAAAAATTTTAGAGAGGCAACCTCATGGTTTCAAGAGATAAATGATCAATAATGAATTGTTCTTCGTTTTTGTGGTATCACATCTGTGGATTGTTACACTCACAAATAGCTTGAAAAACTGCAAGTGCCCAAGTGTTGCATTTGTTTTGCTGTTCAGATGCAGAAGGCAGCATCCCTTGTTCAATAGTAGCCCATCCTTTTCCCACATCACACAGTGCTGATGAAGTCAGCAGGGATGGGATGTGCCACCCAGATCCGGGCTGCAGGCCATGAGCCAGCCAGCAAGCTCCTGCAGCCAAGGCTGTGTTTATTGCACCCTCTTCTACAGGGACCATTGCCTTCCTGGGGACAACCTCTGCTTCCAGTAGAACAGCAGCTCAGGTAGTGAGAGCTGTTTTTATTTTCAATAGAAATGCTTCTCCTGTTTTTATCAAGTATCTTGATACTAACAAACAAAGCTAGCAAGCTTGTTCCAAAATGAAGCTTGCAGGCTGAGAGGAAGAGCATTTACAATATGGAATTGATCCATTTTAAGCGTTCTAGTTGGCAAATGTGTTAGAGAGGAAAAAAATCAGAGTCTGCAATAGATAATCTGGCACGAATCAGAAACAATATTTTGTAGGTGGGCCCAGTACAAAGCAAGGTCCATTAGGCTCAAAGGACACTGCAACAGAACAATGGAAGCAGACAGGAAGTCTGCACTAATAAATATGCCCATTGGGCCAGTGCCACTGCCTAGCATGGCATAGATACATACAGAAGGATTATACACTAAATGGTGCAAACACAGTCCAGTCCATCTGTCATAAACATTAAGTCCAAAGGCCACAGGTGCAGATGGCACTAAAAAGTAAAAATTACACCCAGACAGAGACCACTTCGTATAATATGGAGAAGAAAAAAACAATCCAGCAAAACAAAACAAAACAAACAAAAAAAAATTCCACTGATTTGTTTCCAATCAATAAATGTTCTCAGAATGTCCTTGGCAATCTCTGCTTCTTCCTTTCCCGCTGTCATTGTACATGCATAACATACATTTTATTTCACAAAAGTACTTTGAGCATTCAGGATCATTTTTTTAAATTCAGTTAAGTAGGTTTAGCAGATATTTTGGCAAAAGGAAAAGAATTTAAAGTATGATTCAGTCCGTCATTCTTGTATGTTGTGAATAGAATGAGTTTTGTGAATAGAATGAGTTTTGCCTTTGGAGATGGAATGTTAGACTTCAGGTATATTTTGTTTGAGGAATGTTCCCATAATAAAAAACTTAATAAAATGGAGGAAAATGTGCCTCTCGCCCTCATAGTCCAGAAAAACAGAAAGGAAAGTGGCATGTTTTAAAGTTCTAAAGAGCAAAGAACTTCTGCTTTTTAATGATTTTACATAACACTTGCACATCACATTAATTTCTCATACTGAAGTATCTTTAATGCATATGCTTTGTATCTGCAGATTATATACATAAAGGTGGCTAAACATCCCAGAACACACTGTATTATAGTAACATTTAATTCACCATAGTTTTCTTCTTTCACAATCACCACAGGCAAGTAACCAAATATCCAGAGCTAAATGGGAACAGACCATCCAAAAAGGGTTCTAAAAATAGTCTTCCCCCAAGTGAAAGAAATCCTCAGAATAAACACTGGATCTTCAAGGTTTTTTCTTCAGCTCCCAAATTAACTACATCTCAAACTTGTGAAAGACAGAATTTCAAGTTTGTCCTTTTTCAGCCATACTTTGATGCAGTTGTAGAACTTGTACACGTACTGGTCAATTTGTCAGCTGATTAAAGGAAGGATGCCAATCCTATAAGCAGCACTTACAAAAGAGTTTTAAAATTATCACAAAATATTTATATCTTTGATGGGGTGTTCAATAGTGTTTAACAAAGAAACAAAAGTCATCCAAGAACATAATCATATTCTAACCGTATAATCCCACTGAAATTCCCACTGGCTACCCCAGTGTTGTTTCAGAAAAAGAAGTAGTTTTATTAATATTAATTTTTTGAACTTTTTCTTGCTACAAGAATAAATCTTGTCTTTCCATTTTAATCAGCATTGCCCATTGTGCCTCATTCACTTTGCTCATGAAATCTGACCTACAAAAAGAAACCCTGATGCCTTTGCAATATCTTTATCTATAAGACTGTTAAAGCAGATGTATAGGATGTGATGCCTTTTCCTTCTAGAGTTTGTGTTAACTGGGCAGCAGACATGGTAATCACAGAAATGATTATGCATGCTGTTTCTTTGTTGTACTTGCAACCAAGTACTGTAAAGATCTCATAATACAGAAATGAATCAACACAATGCTATTTCTAAAACATTAAAGAATTTTTTAAAAACCCCAAGTTGTACATTTTTTAATTGTTCAGAGGTACATACCCATTAAGCAAGTATTTGAGTATGGTCTTTACAAGAGAGAAAAATGGGCAGCAACAATGTCATTTTCCTATAGTCTCAAATTTGAATAATTTAGGAAAGGGTATTTTGGTTTGTTTGTTTTGTTTGTTTTTTTTAAATCAAAGTGTGAACAGTGACTTTGAAGACCATTTCTTCATGCAATACCAGAGGATTTTAGTATTTAAGTTTTGCCTTACAGCTGTGGTGGGATCCAATGTCTCATAATCAGAGCACATTCCCATTTAATTCCCATTTAACAGCTGACTACCCAAAGTTATCTGGCTTAACCATGGATTAGAACTAGGGACTTTTCCAGTATCCAGTTTCTAAGTGTTTATTCCTACACTGATGCTGCAATGACAGCTGAGACTACAACTACTCCTACTTGTTCTGCTTTCCCTGCCCTCTGTGACTAGGAATGACAAGAAAAAAATTCCTGTCTAATTTATACAGTCTGTTGGTGCAACTGTGGGCAGATGAGACCTCACACTGCCATATTTTAAGTCAGCCAACTCTCATATTGCATACAAGAACTGATAAATGTGATGCCCTATCCAGCCCTCCACTGTAGTGGCATCTACTCACACAACCCTAGAGCTCTCATTTTCTGCTAGTTGGACCTTAGGCAGAGCTTGCTCCCATTTCCATTCACACACTGTGACTCCCAAGTAGCCCTGGCAGATGAGTTCTTGTGCCAGAATGTATGGAAAGGACCTGAAGAGGCTTCAGCCACCCATCACCAGCCATGCCTTTATTTCTTCATCTCCCTTAGTCCAGCTGGACACTGACAGCAATAACTGAGGATGATGATATCAGTGTTAGGGCTCAGGAAAACAACAGGGCTGCTTCCACCTGGAGTTAAATCAACTGAAAAGGACATGCTAAAACTATACATGCAAACTAAGAAAAAATACTGAGAGATTATAAATTGAGAATTTATTAAGCTATAAAGAGAGTGCAGCGAAGAATGGATGGATTTCACAGGGAGTTGAGAGACAGTCACCAAGTCAGACTTCACCAGGTGAGAGGGAGTTGAAGAGGACTAGTGGGCACCTTCTGGTGAATGCAGTCATGCAAGGTCAATAGTGCCCAGAGAGCTGTAGCAGAAATCCCATGGAAGGCCATGAGCGCATTTACCAATGGTGCCAGAAATAACTTGGCAAAGCAACACAGCACACCGGGTACAATGGGGGGAAAAAAATGGGGCAGGTTGTTTTCTGGGAGGAGAGTGAAGCAGGAAAGAATTCATCAGAGAAGAGAAAAAGAACATTTAAAAATAGTTATTAGAATTTATGCAAGTCCTGTGAGCAGTGCTGCCTGCTGGGTAGCCCTGCATTTGATGAGCCCAGCCTGACTCAGGGCTTAAAACCAAACTTGTAAACAGACAATGAAAATATCAAACCTGCTTCAGCAATAAGGAGCAAGTGAGCTGGGCAGAGGTATTTTCCTTGGCCTAAAAGGACAACATCTGGACCAGACAGATTGAACATTCTGGCACAACTCCAGGACTGATTACATTGGTATCTTCCCAGCCACTTCCTAATATCCTTCACAGTATAAATCCCTACAGTAAAATGATAGATTATAAAGTATAATTCCCAAGTAGAGTATTTTCTACCAGTGACCCAAGGGGCTTCTTTCCTTTCCTTCCACTTTTAGCTCCCAGTCCCCACAGTTAGTCATGTTGATTTGGCATAAGGAAAAGGTAGACTTAAAAATAATTGCTAATCACTCTCTTTTTTCATTTCCAAGCAAATGAAGATGCATCAAATTTCTTTTGATTTTCTTTATACAGTTTTCTTCCTTAGCAAAAATACTCACATAAAATTTCAGGGAACAAGAACAAAACAGAGGATTAGCATCATCAAATCAAACCAAGGCACAGCTCAGAATCCATAGCCGTCACTTCCCTAGCAATAGCATTCATCACCCCAGCCAAACAGCTCTACTCTAAAATTCCAACATTCCAGGAACAACAGCAAGAACTACTCTGCAGGAAGAATCCTCCCAGCAGACACAGAAGTTCAGAGACCTGCATAAGCCCTAGAATGCCAAATGTTTCATATTTTTCTTTACTATCTATGTGAAAACAATAACTTAACATTACACATTAATAAACTACTATCTAACTATTATTATGTAACTTGAAGGAAATCTCTTGCAATGTTTAGTGTTTCATTAGAGCTACTTAGCAGTCCAAGCTCACCTGATGCATATGAATGGTGAGCTGCTTTAGGAAGCAGGAGGCACTAGCCACTTAGAAGGAAACCATTCTTTCTTGAAACACTATTATTTTCTCAGGATTGCTCTGCCTAAAAATGATTTTTTTTCCTGCAAGCATCTCTTTTCTAGATTAAACAGGCCTGCTTTCACAGAATATCTTCACAGGACATATGCTGCTGCCTCCAACAATCTTGATAGTTCCTTGTTGAACTTGATCCAGTTGATCAACTTCTGCCTTGATTGGAGGTACCCAGAACTGGATGTATTTTTCTAGATGTAGCCCAAGTACAAGGAAATCACAACTTTCCTTGGTCTATGGGTAGTCTGCTCTTAGCACAGCCCACTGTTTTTTCCCTCCAGCACTGTCCACATACAATGTTTAACCCACTGTCCACCAAGACAATGAGGAAGTTACTGAACCAGGATGGGTTTCTGGACAGTCCTCTAAGGAACTCAGATAAAAAGATGGAGTATGAACACTAGTCTCTGGAATTCAATGATCTATCTGTTTTCTACTCATGTACTTGTCCATCCACCTAGTCCATGAATACATTGAACCAATATTAGGATGTCATGGGAGATTGTACTAAAAAACTTGCTTAAGTCAAAGCAGATGACATTCCCTGCTCCCCTTAAACATGAATCCAGTCAACCCTGTCATTTCATTGCAGACATTACTGCACTGGTTAAGAATTAAAATCCATGCTACTCCAGATCACTTCTTCGTTAAAGAACTTGATATAATGATATGAGTTATAAATATTCTTATTCTCTTTGGTCATCTTTACCACCAAATTAAGCTGCCAGAAAATTTTTACTCATATGTTTTCTCTGAAGTAGCATAAATCTGCTAGCAGAATGGAATATCTGTGACACATGCGATCACATGATTAACACTTCTATAGGAGCACTGCTAATAAAATTATTACTGAGAAAAATAGAAAAAATATTTCTGTGAGTCAAGTTCATGGGAAATTTTCATGCTGTTTAAAGCTGCAGTTAGTATTTTTTCAGAACTTTATCCATATTTCATCTAATTTTAATGAAGTGTTTTCTTATGTTTAACGTTTTAATTCCCAGGCGAAAAAAATAATGTCCATATTAACTTGTTGAGATCACAAAATATATTAACGATCTTCTAGGTATCATTTCCCTGCAGAAATTTTATAATGCTATGTACAGATTAATATACATATATGGACCTAAAATATGAATGTATTGATAAAAATACAATGTGTCAAAAAAAAGATTAAAAGTTTTCAGAAGAACAAACTTATTTTTCTGGACCAACATGAAATCCCCAAAGAACAGTAAAATAAAGTATTCAAATAACAATGCTATTTATTGTATTTTTACAGTGTTGGGAAAATCTGGTTCATAACATTGAAACTGTGATGTGCTATCAAAATAAAAAAGGAAAAGGTAAACAATGGAAAAGTAAGAAAAATAAAAAGGAAATGTACTTGTTAAGTTTCTATTTTGTGAAGCCTATTCTTAATAACCCCTTGCACTATATTGATTAATAACAAACACCTAGTATAGAAGACCTTGATGTGTTGCAGAATGTAGATAGAAGAGTTACTCTGTACAGTAGAGCAAAACATAGGATTCAGTGTTAGATGAGACTTGTTATAAACATAAATATCTTTTGAAGAGATTTGGCTTGTAAGCATAAACATGAATATGTATTGCATAAACTGAATTCACCCTTATTTTGTTTAGAGTTAGCAGTGTGTGTATTAAAGTCTTAGAAATACATGTGCAAGAGAAATATCAGAAATTTTCTAGGAAAGAGGAGTGATTTTCAGAATTTCTAGAAAGCCTTAATACTGCAAATTCCTCAGATTTAATGAGACCATACAGTTCCTTAGCTGTAGGTCATCAAAACCCGTAAGTTGGTTCCTTTTTTTTTTCTGTTCCCAGGATATGTAAGACAATCAAGGCTTGTCTCAGCTCCGTGTGGGTTTCAGTGTAAGTCAAAGAATATCAAGATTTTAGACTGGAGTCTAAAGTTTGTTCTTGAAAAATGAGAAAGTGAAGAAATTAAAAACAAAAGCATAGTATTGACTTGAGATACACAGTGAAAAGGGCAGGTAATAAACTCCCAACAGAAATCCTGGATAAAGTTAAAAAACACACAAAATACAGAAAACCAGAATAAAGTGAAAAACACCCAAACTACATGCTACATGATCCAATCTAATATAATCAGGGAAAATCACCATTTCTGATTCTTAAATCATATTAGGAATAAAGGTGCCTCCATAGATATGTTTCAGTAAAATGATAGAACCACCAAAAATGAAAATGTTATATTGACATTTTTTTTAGATATATGTCTACATTTCCTGAAATTATACCAATATCTTAGGCTGTCCATTTTTTTCACGAAATGGGTGAAAAATCTATTTTCCCTCTCTCTATCAAATATTTGAAATTAGGGTTTATTTGCCTACATTTATCATTCCAATTTATTGGCTCTAATTTATTTATATCACAATCCGCAGATTGATAATGTAATTACCAGTAGGGAGCCTGAATTTATTAAATTGCTGGTGCAAATGCCACAATTTTCTTGTTTACATGAGGAGATTTTCCGTAACGCTGCTGTCTTGGTCACTGATCACCACTGATGGGATCAGTGCTTTTCCCATCTGGATGCAAACCCACATATTTTTTTTATATGTTCCTGAACAGAATACAAAGCTTTATACCTGAATGACAGATACCTTCATTTCAGGTAACATAAAGATACTGGTCATCACCCCTACACACATATGCAATAAAAATGAAGAAACATATCCCTGAGTTAAACATAAATGTGGTTATACAGTGGCAGGATAATTTAACTATGCGTAGCTACTTTGCAGGGAATAACTTCTACAAACCAGAAGAAAAGAAAAACAGATCAAAGACATCAGAAGAGGAGGAAGCAAAAAATGAGAATATCATGTTACCATACCTGTATGTATGAATGCGATGCCACAATCAAGAAAATATGAAATATTGATCTATGAGAGACTGGGAACTTGAGTGATAAGACACATCTTCTGTTTCTTGGTCATGAACAGCTTGGCTGCAATCTTCTATCTTTGGTCAGGATTCAAATAAGAACACCAAAATTCTAGCATAGCTTTACACTTGACTAAACTACACATTTTCAGCAATATTATTTTGTTCTCTGAATTTTGGGGTTTTGTGTTCAATGTGTTACAACAACAACCAAAAAAAAAGAAAAAAATAAACAAACAAAAAAAACCCCAGATGTTGATGAAATTTTACAAACAAGCAAACTTAATTGAAGCAAGAGTCTGCTTGGACTTGTGGACTTCAACATTCAATGCCTAAAACCAGAGCACTGAGTATTATAATAGTACCTTAATTTCAACCTCTGCACTACTTTTCAGGAAAGGCATTTGAGGAGAAGGGATCCCTCCCAACAATAACTTAAGAGAATCAGTTACTTCAATTGAGCACTTGCACTGTGGTTCAGGTAAATACAACTTCTCACAGCCTTTTGGAAAGGCAATTGGAAAGTATAATTTTTCAAAATACTTTGGACAACAGAAGCCTATGTGGGGAAAGAAGGAGGATTTGACTTTCAGACTGAAGTCTATTTTTCAAATCACAACCTAATCCAGGGGTGAAAACAGTACTTAATGTTATTATTTCATTTTTAAATAAGAACTGAATTGAGAAGAATTAAGTTCAAAGTTTTGGTAAAAATTTGAACTCATACTGGAAATTTTCATTTGATGCACCATCGCTCTATTAGATTGGATCCTGTATTATGAAAGAAGTGAGAATATTTCTAAGTTTCTTTTGCCCCAGGGGAAAAAAAGTGGTGAAACAAGCCTGTAGAGCTTCTAGTGTCACCACTGATTTGAACAGGAGCACTCCATAGGCTTCAGCAAATCCAGCACTTTATGCTAAATGTACAAAGGGAGAGACTGACATGAAAACCCGTGGGTTGGAAGATCTGTGTGTTCTGTTACACAAATAGCAAAAACATATCAGAGGTCAGACAAGCAGCAGCAGTTTGTAACACCTGTCTCTCCTTCCTACCTCAATTTATACTGCTGCAGTTAGCAGGGAATCCCTCCCCTTCAGTAATCCTCCCTTTAAAGCCCTTGGAGCTTCCTTCACTCATGGCACACAGCACAAGTGCCTGTGAGGAAGAGTTGCAGAGACTCTGTCTGGTTCCCATCACTTTTAAAAGCATGATAAAACAAATGAAAAGAAAGTATGATTTTCAAAGGTGTTGGATTCTTTCCAATGCCTCCATGATCAATTTAAAGAAGCACATGAAAGGCAAGCAGAACAAGTGAAGAGGATTTCAAGAATATTTACTCTTTGTGTGGCTCTACTCTCTTTAAAGGTACAGGAAATTTCTGCCTAACATCATAGACAGCAGATGAAAATTGGTATTAGAATCAAAGTAGAACATAACCCCTTTTATCTGGTGATAATCTTTTTGCAATTCCTTGATATTCAACAACCACAATTCTATTACTATTCAAAATATCAGTTAAAGTGGAAGGAAATAGAATGGGGACAGGCAGGTTGCTCTTTCTAGATCCATAGGAAACAGCTTGAACTGAAGCTTTTCAGAGAGGAGATTTTGCAGCTAGTATATATTGAAGGATCTTTTCATGCACAGACTATAGACAGTGATTCTTTTACTTGCTTTAAATCACAAAAGGAAACCACGAGCAAACAATGGCTTTAAAAAGAGAAACAAAAGATAATTCAACTTTATATACAGAGTCTGCCTCCCCACATCCCCCTGCATATCTATGTATATACAGGAAGAAAAGACTCTTAAAACACCACAAGAAGATAATTATCAACAACTTTTATCAAAAATGAGAGAAATTCTGTTGTTATTCTAACTTCAAATATTTGAAAACTTGTTCCCTAAAATTTACACTTTCTCCTATTTTTTTTTTGTGCTAAGTAGCCATCAGCTAGATGCAGTTATCACTAAAATATATAAAAGAAGTGTTATATATTGGTTTCAATAATGATTCTACCAAATAAGTTTTCCAGAATCTGTCTGCTATAAAATGCAACAAAATGTGTTTTATTGCTTAAATTGTTCTGTTTAAGCAGTATGACATTATCATATTATCACAAGTATGTTTAATTTGTCTTTTGAAATGGATAGGAATATCGGCTGTAAGCCACTGTAAGCCTTTACCCCATTTTAAAGGAAAAGTTAAAGATCAAAAGTAGAGAGCATAAATACACAAAGCCTTGGCACTCTCCTTCCATTTCTACACTCTGCACTGACCTCTGCTGGCTTCTCCACTTTATGTTTCATCAGAAACAATGCACTTTTATTGAACTTTTACACTCTTTTCTTGAAATTCAGGGATGAGGTAAATTGCATCCCACCCTGCTAACTTCTCCCTGACTGATGGTCATAAAAAGATCAATCACACCTATTGGTGACAGTTTATCTGTAGTGAATGAAACACTGAAAAAAATCATCTGTTAAATAAACACCTCACAGTATATATGCACCTATAGGTAGAAATATTAAATCTGAAAACTCTATCTTAATACATTTATGATTGCTCATTTGTTATTTTTTAAATTTAACTGCTATCTCATGTCTCATGTCATAATTAAATGTTTGCTTTATAAAATCTTAGGTTTTGTTATGGAGTTCCAAGCATCTAACCTATGATGAAGATCAGAAGTACTACTGCAACCAATACCAAAGTTGTGAATATAAATTAAACATCTTTAATCATCCCCATATAAAATACTTCTGCTTCACATAACATGCTTCTCTCTAGAAGGTTCCTCAGTACAAATATCTGCTTTAGTTAAGGCAGACCTTGCAGCTTTTATAACCACATACCAGTAGAACAAAGTACAGTAGCAGACTTGGTAATATAAAAGTATCACTGTAAATGCTTTGCCAAACCAAAGTTTGTCAAACCCTTTCTTACTGGGAGGAAAGATGCACTCAATACATCTTTTATGCAACTAAATGAAGATAAAACTACCCATTTTTTATCTGATCACAAGAAAAAACAAAGCCCTTGTTCTTTGTGTGCTTTACAGTAAAAAGCAACTCTAGTTAGTCGTAAGTAAATGAGTAAACTTTTCCATCCTCTTTTACCAAAGAACACTTTCGTTGTCAGCAAAAGTCAAAACTTTCCAATTTTAAAAGCATATTTTTAGATCTCTTTCTTGTGAAATTCTTTAAGTAAGAATAACGGTTTTAATATCATGAGAATTTCATTTCCTCTCACTGCTCCACCAGTGACTCCAAACAAACTTTTAGAATTTTTAAGTCACCTATACTGTCTGGAAAGAAAACCAACCCCTACAGTTGCTGACCACAAAAACAAAGAAGCTTTGTTGTTGTGTTGATAGAGATAGTAAAGCAGATCACATTGTTAATTCAGTTTCAGAACAGCAAGATCCCTAACATTCATAAAGCTATTTCGTGTAATAATGCATTTTTCTTTCATTTTCCATAAAAACCTTTCTGGTTCTTGAATGTTAAAAAAAAAAAAAAAATCGCTCATATATTCAGCACGTATGCTGAATAAATATCTGAATCTGACATCCTCCTCCTTTTCGGTTCATATAAAATCATGATCCCCGACTTGTGGAGCACCCATATGTCTCTCCCTTTTCCCTGCAGCTGGAGCTGTCACGGCTCCATGCTGTGGGTGCTCGGACCCGGGGCAGCAGCGGGGAGCGCTGGAGGGCCGGGGCGGGTCGGGGCTCCCCCGCAGCCCGGGGCCAGCGGAGGGGAGCCCGCACTGCCGCACCCCGGCACCGCACCGCGCTCTGCCCAGCACGGCCACCAGCCGCAGCCCCACCGAGGGCAGAAAACACGCTCTGGTCCTTCCCAGAGAGATGGGGATGCTTCTCTGCTGCCCTTCCTCTTACCTTCACCCGGGGACTGGGGATGGGTGTCCGCAAGGATGCTGCTGCCCGGTCCTGCTGGGTTTGCCACCGCTCCGACACTCGCGCTGCTGCTTCTGGGACTTGGATGAACTACTGGGTCTGATCTGCTTGTTCTGTGCTGTGTTGGAAAGAAAACATTTTGATGCTCCAGAACTGGGCCTTTGCTCAATGAGCAAGTACATTATCATTCTGAGATTTGCAAATCAGCCTCTTTTTTCCACATGTGGGAAATTGAAAATCTCGTTAAGACTTCCTATAACTTACAAAGGGCTAAAAGACATTGATTTTCACTGAACAAGGTGTTGACTGGATCATCATGAGAGAATCTTCTTTCCAAAAGGCATTTTAAAGCAGTACTTTCGGCCAGCTCTGTGCAAAATATTCCACAACAGCCCCAATAACTTTTTTCCTTACCTCTGGTATCCCAGTGAGGTCACATTCTGTTAAAAACATCCTGTCAAGCTTGGTACAAAAGGGCTCCAAAGAATCAGAATGCAGAAGCTATGCAACTTGCTGACTAACTTTGCTCTGTGTTATTTACCAACCACACAAAGAAAATGCTGTCTATTCAAAACACAGTTCAAAACTCTCTTCACAGAAAGTGAGTGAACAAACAGTCCCATGTCCGATGCTGCAGTCACATCTCCCATGAGGCCCGGTGATAGCTCTGGGGCATGGGACGGAGTGACACCACCAGCAGTCACTACAAGGCACTTTTGTAAACAAGTTGTGTGTGCAGAGGAGGAGGAGGAGTTGGAGACGGGTGTTACTTTGTCCTAGCGTTATGCTTTGCTTTATCAGGTTGAAGCAGAACTTCAGTCTTGCTTAGTCTACTGGGTGGATTTGCTATAGTCCTTGCACAGGATTTTCCTCATTATAAGTTGTATTTTCTTCCTGAAGAATCTAAAAGGAGCACATGGAATTTGTGCAGGATCTAGATTTGGACCCTGGAGCTCAGTTAAGTAGCAGAAGTTAGTTCAGAATCTTCCAGATTAATCACAGAAACTGACAAACAAAGTAACTTACTCTACTTCATGACCAGAAAACACCCCCAAAAAAAGGTCTAAATATTATTTTAAATTCATCTATTTTTTTTAATTCTTGCCCCACTAGTAACAAAGCCACACCTTGACAGAGAAGCAGAAATGTCATTTTCAGCCCCCTATAGGGAGAGAATTACCATACAGACCCAGCACTTTCAGTACTGACCACTGGCTCTACTCACATCAAGCCACTCCAGTGCCTTTCCTTATACTTTCAATAAATCACAAACAACTCTTTCCAGATTTGGAAGGATAAATAATTTTTCTCATTAATCCCTCTGTAATTCCATTCTTTAACTGTCAGAAAAGCACTGGAATCCTATTTTGCCACACAATCCAAACCATCCTCACTTCTTATCTCAAAGGTATCCCTTCTCATTCTTCATGTTTTCCTTAACAGTTCCTAAGTAAGTATTTGTATATGCTTTAAAGATCTAAAAGACAGATGTTACAAAACACCTACAATGTAGGTTTGTGAGAGGAAAATATGAGACATTGTGTTGTAAAATAAACTCGAGTTGGAATTTTCTTTTACAGGGTCTTCATCTGCATCTTCTAGGTTTGTGACATAGGTTGTTCCAAATCTATATTCCAGGAATAAGTATCATTCCAGGTACGACATGAAGCATATTCAACTGCTGATATTCTTCAGCAGTTGAATGGTCTATGACCAAAATTTGGATAACAAAGGTATAGCTTTTAAATTGTAAAGATTTTCTAGAAATACGTAAACCCCTAAGATACCTAGATATGTTTCATTCATTCAAACTTGAAAACAATATCTCTAAAATACTAAAGGTGAATGATCTTGCAAGTAAAATTGTCCAACTAACTCAGATTTTTAAAGCAAAAATGATTGCTTCTCAGTATCCAACATTCAACTGGTTTTTGGCTAGAGCTGTGCCTTGTCAAGCAGTATCATTCTCCAAAAGCAACTGCTTACAGATATCAAGCAAACCCTCACTTGTCCATGATAGCTAAGATATTATACCAGTTGTTAATGATTTTTAGTCTAGACTTCAAAAAGCCAATAGGAATATTTCCACTGATCTTTGGGGTTCTTTTATATTTCAGGTTTACAGTTTAAGTTCTTTTCCTCTCATTAAAATTAGCAATGCACTATAAAAAAGTATACATATAGTCTTCTCCTTTCCAAATAACCTCAATTTTCCACTTAATTTTCTGTATCTCAGGAACACATACTCTGCCTACTAAAATACTGCAGAATGCTGTAAGTTGATTATTTTCACATATCACTAGGAGAACAGAAAGTTAATAAACCCTGTTTTATGGACTGGGAAAACCTTAGTTACATCCTCCTTTAGAGCTTTTTCTGAGCCCTAGTACCCATTTTTTGAATAGGTCAGAACCAGCATACAGAAGGCTGTACATAAGAGCCAAGTCTATAAAACATTAAGCCTCTCAGGTCCAAGTATCTGATAACCTTTTCTTCTCTGTCCCTGGTCCAGACACAAAATTTTCAACGGTACACTTTGCTTTTATAGGGAACTCTACCAAACTATGTGAGTTAAAGGAATCTAGCAATTAAAATTGTGTTCAGATCATATTCCTACATATAATGCCAACATAATTTTTTTACTTTCTTGATTCTTGTTGATCCCATACAACTCAGGATATTCTATGATTCATTAAAAATCAGCAACACTGTTGCAAGAGAGCAAAAAAGTAGAGATGTCACTGTGTTAGAGAGACAGTTTCATGCACTCTTGTTTAATGTTGTAGATTTCTGTTCTTTGATGCACCTGAGGTTATCTGTGCCAGAAGCTCTTTTTGCCATTTGCAACCTGCCATTCTAGGTCTCATACACAAAATAGCAGTCATTGAAGGGTGCCCTTTAGGCACCCTCCTTCCTTTGAATCCTTTCTAGAGATTGACACCTGTTCCCTAAATTTTTGAGATCTGGACTGTTAGTGACTCCATTCAATTTCACAAGTGTTATCAGGTTGTTTTATTCATGAGTCTCAAAACTGAGACACCAAAGTCAGGTATAGATTAGAAGGTTCTCCTATCTACCTGCTACAATCTATTAATTTAAGAAGACCAGCTACAGTGTGCTTTTCAAGAATTGCCATATACTTCAATCTCATAGAGAAAAAGGGTTAGAAAGTTAAAGATTTGACAATTATTTTCCAAATCCCTCACTTGGGAGCTAAGATGTGAGCCTAATAACGTGTTTAATGCCCAAGACTCTTCTCTCTCTCTCCCAAATAGCTCCACCAGGGAACTGAGATGAAGAAAGATTGATACTAATTATGCACAGGGAGGACACCTAGCTGTAGTCACCAGCCTGATACAGAATTCTCTGGGGATGACAGACAAAGCTGGCAAACACAAATGGAAGGAGGCAGAAAGAAAAAAAAAAAAAAGGAACAAAATGTTTTTTCTGGCTATTAACTCATCACTTTAAAAAATAGATCACACACATACAAAATCAGGCAGATCATGGATAAAACAGTTAGATATCTCATAATTCCAGGAGCAGTACTGGATACCAACAAGTCACATGCTCCCATCAGGTGATTTAAAAAATAAAACAAAGAAAGATTAAAAAATATCCCATGCTTCCTCCTGTTCCATGTAATTACCATGAATTACAGTCTGGAGTGATTCTGTAGAGAGGGTCGGGGGGACTGAGGTGAATTTGAAACAGATAAAAGCAGGGTAAACCACTCCAGTAGTCAGGCTCATGCAAAAGTACTTAACCAGAAACAAATGCTGCTGATGCTTTTGTTCTGGTCTTTTACTGGAGCTTTTTCTGGCCTTCTGATGTGCCTCCTATAGGTTGCCTCTGCCAGGCAACTGTGCATGTGCTCGCAGTCCCAACTGCTAGCATCACATTTATTTATTTATTTTCAACCCAAATAAACTCTTAATGGCTTAACATAAAACATTTGGAATTTTTTTTTGAAGCACACTAAATAATAAAAAAGCCAGAAACACAAAAGGCCATAAGGGAATGAAAAGGATGATTGTTCAAAGCCCTATTAAAAGGTTTGTTGCTTTATTTATATATTTTTTTAACAACACAATTTCAGAGCCTTTTAAAGAAGACTCCTCCTCCCCAGTTGCCTGCCAAGATGGTACTTAGCTGAGGGAGGAGAGCCTGCTCTTTAACAGGAGATGGTATCTATTAGAGACAGAAAGGAAAGAGAGATATATAAAAAAGCTTTCCCAAAACAGTTGTCCAGAAGGGTCAATGAAAAGAAACAAAAGGTATGAGATGACAATTAAATGGAAAGAAGATGAGAACATTAAAGCAGAGCACACTGAGAGGAGAGGTTTTTACAGCAAAAATGGTTCTGTAAAAGTCATTTTGGTTACTCTGTTATACCAACCACAGCCCACATTCAGGCATCTGCCGGGTCCTGATTGCAAAATGCTTCACAAAAATTAACTATGAAGGGTGTTTTCCATGAGGTAGGTGAGGGAGAGAGACCCACCTCTGGGCAGGCAGACACCATGTTTTTACCACAAGAGACCAGAAGACCCTTTGGCAGCATACATGTTACAAATAAACACAGAAACATTACTGCTCCTCTTGGAATGTTGCATAATTTCATTGCAGGTATTAAGCAATTTGTCTGGGTGGAAGACATCTCAAGTGCAGTTAAAGTATCTGGATATAAATCTGAGGCCCATATTCACTCTCCTTTCCTTTAGAAGCAAATATGACCCACAGTCTGGATCTCACTCTTAAAAGATGTTCCTCCAAAAATTGTCACTGGTTGAAAGCCTGTTGTCTCAAAATGTTGTCAGCAATCACCATCACAGACATGATCACAAATCCCCAGGTAACTCATGGAAATCTGAATAAATGCTGCCAAATGAGCTTTAATTAACAGTATAGGGCTGCCACTGGTGGCATGTCCCTGGTGACTTTTGCTGCCAGGGGTGCTCTGTGATTTGTTCTGGCTGGATTTTTGTACAGCTTGTGACATCACTCCCAGACATTAGGAATGATGTATCTCTGTTTTGAGTATGAGAAACTTCCTGTGCAGCTGAGGAGGGAGTGTGAAGAGCTGTACCTTTTCTGGTGGGTTAAAGTCAGCTACAGCAGCTTGCACTATCAGAACCATCTGGGGCAATCTACATCACAAAAGGGGAGCAGAGGCCTTTGATACTTCCCATCTTTTAAGAACAAGAAGGAAAATAATGCAAGAAGATATTTTCACTGTAGTTTTGATGCGACAACAAAAAATATCATCCAACTCCCAAAGACAGTTTTATTAGAAACACATCTGTTTCACAACTGAAATTTCATCTTGTGTAACTAAAGGTAGCTTTCATTTTCCTTCAGATGTTTTATGATATGAAGCACCTCTTTCAGTGACAATCTCCAAATAAACTTGGCTGAAAATATTTAAAGGAAAACTGAAAACTTTTCAAGGACTCTTAGGTTCTCAGTCTGAGACCCTAAACTTAATGTAAGAGTTATAGATTAAGGTGCAGATAAATTCTTCAGAGATTATGCTTTTCCTTGATAGGTTATTCTTGCCTGGGTTTGATTTTCTAAATCTCTCAGGTCCTGAGTTGGAGATTAGGAGATGCAAAAGACTTTGAAAAATGGTATGCAGTGTGTCTTTCTGCATGACATAGTTCTGAAGCTGCTCACACACTAACTTGTGATTCTGAGATCAGGGCAAACTCCAAACTAGGGTCTTTTTTTCAGTGTTACCAAGTTTACTGAGCCTCTCTGTGGAAAAGGAAAGGATCCATTACCTTATTTATCTACTGAAGGAAAATAGAGCAATCTTACCTAAAGGAATCTTTGAAAATACCTGAAATAATCCAAGGTTACACAGATTAAACTGAAAGACTTCTATTGAAAAGAATACGGCTTGTACACCTGAGTCCTACAAAATTTTCCCTCACGATTTACACTGTTTTTTAGTAAAATAATGACCAAATTATTATATATGTTGTGAGGCCAAGAAACTCCTTGGAAAATCCATTAAAATTAGAGAAAAGTGAGAAAAGTGAAACTACATCCAACAAAAAGTACAGAAAGACTTCCAATACCTCAGGAAATTTACTTTTTATGTGACATGGCCAGGACACTGCAATTTCTCTTTACCATACTGGAAAGACAATTGGTCCTTGCCACCTGAAGCTGTTGAGACCCATGTTTCTTGCTGGCTGAAGGAAGGAATCCTAGCAATGCATCTCTCACCAATGAGTGTCACAGGAGGCAGAGCCAGAGAGGCTCAGCACTCATGAGGCTCACAAGGAATGCAGGTGCACACACAACAGTGGTGACTGCAGTCACAGGCAGGAGCCTCCCAGGACAGCAGATCAAAAGTGCTGTCTCTCACTGAGGTAAAGATTCACTTTGCTCAGTGGTGCTTCAGTGTGCTTTAAAGTACAAGGCTGTGTGGGGCACACAGTGTGTGTGGTTTTCTCCTCAATTTCCAGATAAGCTACTTAAATCCATAGGTGTAGATTTCTCCAGATAATTTTGTGAGTAGAGAGAGTTCATGGTGAAACTGTTCATTTCAAGAATCCTCTCTTTAAAAAACAGTCTGTATCAACTAATCTCAATCTGAAAACAATTTGGGAACTGCCTTTTTGGAACTGCCTTTGCCTTTGGTTCTCCAAAAAGGAGAGCCAGGAGCAGAAGAGAGATCATCTTGCTCTGAGTCCCTGAGGATGAAGGGGCCAACACTTGACTTACTGGATGTGTAGAAAAGTCCTAAGAGGTTTACAAAGTGCTGATAGGTGAGAGTGATGCTGGTTTTTTCAGCACTTGCTTTAGGGTTTGAGAACAGCTTGGGCTGCCACCCAGTGGAGAAAGATACAAATTTTGTACCAATTCAGCTTCCCAGGCTCAGTAGGATAGTTTGCCCTCTAGCTCTCCAGTAGAGGGAAAAGGAGTTCCTTAATGATTTTTATTACTTACTGCCCACCAGTTATTCAGGATCATGATATTCCAGCTAAAATTTCAAAAACATTTTTTAAATGCTAACCTGGGATCTTAGACTGAAATTTTATCCTGCATGTCTGCAGTAGTAATTTCTGTAGCACAAAATTAGACTGATTGTTGAATAAATTTCCTAAAGAAATAGTGCTAAGTACTTGTTATATTATTGTTTCAGCCATAATATAACTTTTATTCTACATTTTGTTTGGAATTCTTTATGACCAAATATAGGATTTCACACAGATGGGATCACTTGCAGTATAATTTTACTAGCAAAAATATACAGCAAGAACAAAGGATATTCCTATAACACCTCTAAATCAGACTTAAAGTGCTGTCAGGATAGATAAAGAAATTTCAATCCCATGCATTGACAAGAAAAATTAGGCACAATTCAACATCTATACTAATTGATGTATGTGCTATATCATCTTTCTTCCTATTGACTTTTATCTGGTATACTGCTGCTCTAGCATGAATCTACTTTCTGAGTGGTTTTATTTTTAAGCATTAAAAATAGTATTTCAAACGGTATTTTGAACATCATTCTTGTGCACAACAATGAGAAAGTGGAACTTACCAGGGACAAAATTAAACAATCTTGTCTCTTACCAAGCTGTGAATGGGGAAAAGCAACTCTCTGATCAGGTATGTCACATTTTACAGAAAGCTTCTGGTGTCTTGGAAATTTTTTTCTGACAGGTGTGCAAATGCTTTGTTTGATTCCAAATAAGATAATTTCCCTTGTAGGTATTAATCTTGCTTTCAAATCTGCACTTCATCACACTAAGAAATACTCAGTATGCTTCAGCATACTTACTGTGCTTCAGCATACTAAGAAAGTTTTGCTTAGATTTCTGGAATGCCATCAACTACCAGATCAGGAATCCTGTACGTGCTTATTAGCAGTTTCTTCTGTTCAAAGTTATTGTGCTTGTGATATTTATTCCCCAGACAAGACAACATCAATCTACTTTAAAGCTCTGTGGTTAAGGCATTCATCTGGAACACATAAACTTCATACTCTTGTTTCTATTGTAACAAGAGTGTTTTGAAGCCCATCTCTCATTCTTTCAGGGCATGTTGTTTATATAATGGAGTAAAAAATCCCCTACATTTCCACATAACCAGAAAATGTTCCCAGGAGCATCCCTTCTGGGTCAGGTTACAAAATATAAGAATACATATTTCCTCAGGTTACATGAGAGCAAGTGAGTTTGTAGGACTGCAGTTAGAGATAGAAAACCCTTTGGCTCTGAGTCAAAGGGAGTTTTCCTTTGTTTTCTGTATTATGTCTAAAATCTAGAACAAAACACCACCCCAAACACTTTATTTTCTATTTTGATATGGGAGACTAAAACTCTATGACTGCACTGACTGCTCTGGTTGTGTGCTTATTCTGTTCTAATCAGTGTTTTACAAGGACAGAAGTTATTTAGTGGTTTAAGAGTTTGTTGCTGATAAATTTTGCATGCTTATAAGCCCATGTTTGAAGGACAGCTTTGTGTATTCATTTCCCTCTGAACTATAATTACTGTTGCACAACTACTTCAATAGGTTTGGGACTTACAAACATTTTATTGTCTTCAGGCACTCTTTACACTCAGCTACAAAAAAATTGTAACACAAACATTAGAAAATTTATATCAATGAACAAATCTGAAATCATGCAGGGGGGTGCTCTTTCCCAGTGGTTTTAACAATTTCTGGTCAGTTTATTTTCATGTCACAAGGGGGAGACACGAGAACACAATTTCTTCACATAAAATGACCCAGTGCCTTTACATCTTGTAAATTACATTATAGGGTATAGGTAAAGTTGCCCACACCATTTGCTCTCTCATGAACAGAATACTAGTTCTGGAAACAAATGGGCTGGCACAGAGGAGTTTCTAGTCCATATCACATCAGAGAAAACAGACCTAAAATTCAGGGGTATTAGGCTTCCACTGGTGTACACAAAGGAAATGTGCAAGAAAATCCCAAGTAGCCTATGAAGGAGATAATACAAATGTTGAGCTTCTAAGCTTCCCTCTCAGGGAAAAAAAAAAAAAAAAAAAAAAAAAAGATTCCATTTCCTTTTCTGGAAGGAAGAGTTTCCTTTCAGGAAAGCAAATGAAATCTTGGAATCAGAGGACAAAGTCTAGAAAACACTCTGGAAAGGAGATATGATAAATTAAAATTCAACTGAGGAAAAGCAGAAAAATTGGAATCAGAGTGACTGCAACCAAATGGACTGAGATGGAATGAGGGGCAATGAAAAGGATGAAAACTTGACAAAATTGCTTCAAATAAAATACTGAAATAATGAAAGAAATTTTTACAAAATGTGTAGAGATCGCTATGCATATCAAAAGTCACTTTATACTGTGGAATTTTAATTAAATTCATCATCATAACTTTATATATCAAGCAAGAAGAATTTGGACCTGGTAAGTTATGTTTGCAATAATTTCTCCAAGCTTAGCACTTTTGAAAAATTTCAAAGTCAATATTAAAGACATGAATTTCAGTAATCTTAAAATTCTTGATCACAGTCTTTTACAAGCCATTTACAAGAAACTATGCAGTGAAGGCAGACAACCACCAGCAAGGCTCCAAACCAATAGTTGAGGCTGTCCCCAATGACCATTAATAGCGAAGTACATACCAGGTAAGAAAACCAAAATCTCTGCTATTGTGCTATCTTTAAAAAGACCAAAATCCTAGAAACCTTTAAATCACTTCCTCAAAATATATGACCCCTGAATCTTCTTTCAAATTATTACTATTCAAGAAAAATATATTTCTACAAGTGTGCTTGATTTTTGAAATTCCTTCTTCTACAGACAAAAGTATTTGTGTAAAAGTAACTTTCACTACAAGACATTAACCAACATTTTTTTCATTTCAGCCTATCTTAACTCTTCTTAAGAGAGAAGATTAAGAGGGTTGAACATGCCTACAGAGAGGTACATTGGAATAGAGAAAACCCTGGCTCAGGTAGACAGGGATTTGTAGACAGGTTCTCTCTGTTGACATGGCCTGACATCCTGAATATTATTTAACACATTTAGAAATAAATAAATGCCCATTTGGTACTGCAGTGTGCATTTAAGTCTGTGTAACATGTAAACAAACATGACTGGTATTTATCCTCCCACCTCAGCATCTGACTCCTTTTCCAAAGGGAGCCCTCAACAGCCAGCATTATCTCTGAAAGAATATTCTGAAGAGATCAACTGGAGTTTTTATATAGGAGGCACAAAGATGCAAGAAGCTTGCTGCTACATGGAGTCTCAATCACATTAATTTGAGTTCTCAAAAAGGAAAGTCATCAAAACAGTTTCTTGGTTTTGTTTTTCAAGCAGCCTTGCAGAGTAACTGCCAATACATGAAGACATCAAATAACTTACAACTAATCCTGTGCAGCAAGATTAAAAAGCAGTTATGTGTTTCCTTTTGAACACTTTTCATCCAGGTCAAAAAGTCATTAACACAAGGTGAGAGTCGAGTAAATATTTAAAAATATGAGGATGCCTAAGGAGTTGAGTCAGTTGCATTGAGATTTCTAAATTAATAATTAATTAATCAAATAAATAAAAATAGAATTTTACAGGAATGCAGTCATTCAGAGGAACTAAACTCTGCAGGGAAGGCTTAATCAAGAAAAGTTGAAGCTCAGAGTGGGAGATATTTGAAATGCTCATTCTTACAGTGGAGGCAAATGTGGCAATTCAGAAAATGAAGAGACAATCTCAGTAATTCAATACTGAAGGAACAGAGATTATGTATACAAATAATTGTGGGGTTATAAAAGCAAAGCCCAGCCTTAGAAGGCAGGTGGTACTGAGGTATTATTCATTGTGGTGATCTGGAGCTGAGGCACTCCTTTTCTGAAATGCAAGTTTGAATCATGCAGATTTCTGATCTGGCTGTTGAATTGTGATATGAGATATCCTGCTGCTGACTGATGCCAGGGAAAACTGAATTTCCTGAATACTCCCTTCAAACACCCACCAAGAAAAATGGCACTTAGCTTCAACACTTGGCTGCCCACACCAATAGATGGAGGTTGCTGAAATGCACAGCTTGACAAGGAATCAGGGCAGACAATTATTTCTCCCATGCAAAGGATGAGTGAGTTTTGGATTTGCCATTAGGTGGAAGAGGTGGATCCACCCATAATGTGGCAGGCTATTCCCTCAAGACTGCCAATCCCAGAACAGAGCGGTGAAATCTTTAGGACGATTCAACTCCACTTTAAAAATCAGGAGAGGGCACTACTCACAGCAGAATGGGTGTTCAGAGAGAGAACATCAACAAGAAACTCTTTTTTAGCAGCTCAGCAAGTAGAATGAAATTTTACATATGCTATTTTTGTGAATGTTCATCTCTTATGGGATTATTTAGAAAATATGAACTTTCTATAGGTGCTGATTTTGAGCGCAGATTTTAGTTTATTAGTACTTAGCCTTCATAAATTATGTCCACTAACATTGTGTTGCCACCATCATTAAGAAAGAAAAGGCAAAAATAGAATGTGAAGCAGAGAGAAGATTCTGCATAAATGGGTGAGTGGTGTGAGTGGGGTTTCCTGTGATGGTAAGAGAGTTAAAAATTTCGTCTAAGCATATAATTACAAAGACAGTCATTCCCCCACTTCTCAAACACATGAAAATAGATGGAGAAGATACCTTTATTTCAGCCACTTCTCTATTTTATTGTCTACTTAAAATAATAAAAGGAACATCTGATGGATCTATTGGGAGAGAGATAAAGGTGTCATTATGATCACTATTTCAAAAATCATAAACCAGTATCAATCCACTGTTCCTCTTTAAGGGTCCTGAAAAATTTTTAACTTGGAGGTAAAACTAAATTTTCTGGGGGATTCTGCTCTATATGATGAGGAATATTTTCCCAGCAAGATGTGCAGATGGAAGAGTATGGCAAAGATTTTATCTTTATAGGACTGGCAGTTTCTCTTTAGCCCTTTACTTCATCTAACCCAAATACTACCTCAGATTAACAGGTTAACACCTGGGCTATTTCTGTAAAGGCAGCTTGAACAGCAGAGAAGGAAAAATACTGAATATGTGCATAACAGTGTTGCAGTTGGGATTTTTTATAACAGTGTAAAATCTATAAAGTAGCCTTTGCCAAAGCAATGATTATTTCTGATTATGGATTAGAGAAGAGTCAATGAATCAGAATTAATTGGGGAAAAATCCCCAACAACAACTACACCAACAAAAAAGAAAAAACCTCAAAGGAAAGCGTTTTGCAAAACATTGCTGCCATATCAACCCCATATCAGATATCTCTGATCCAGTTTTATTTGCACTTGAAGTTTTGGACTGCCTTGTGCAACTGTTCTCTGCACAACATTGGAAAAAACTGAATATGAATCACACCTATCTCTTTATGATCTTATGTGGTCACTTAGTCCAAGAATTGTCAGGAGTTGCATCTTCAGCAAGTCATAAAATATTAAATGTTTTTGAAACATTCTTGCAGAAGAAAAATATTAAAAAGCTATTTCTAAACCAAACATCTAAGTTATTACCATGTGTTTTGTACATGTGATAATACAAATGAACTTAATAGCTCAAATAATTTGCTTGCTATCATATATTTTAAAAAAATTATTATTCCACTGAAGGCTGATTAAAATTCTAGGAGAGCACAATCTACAAAAATACTTTATGACAAAGGATTTTACAATAAGATAGTTTTTTCTGAGACACCTTCTGGACATTTTTCTGAAGACACCCACAAATGAAAATTGTGCTTTGAGTGTGAGAAAAGTATTTTCAATTTTGCAAACTCTTTGAATGAAATGGAGAATGGCCTGGGAGGCAACTGAACCCACCCACCTCAAGTGTTCACAAATATTCATATTGAAAAAAACAAAATACATTAATTTCACTTTTGAAAATATTTTTGCATTTTAATTCATCCTATCTGAATCACTACCCCAATTCCAAGAGAAAGGTGTCTGCTGTTACCCATTAAACCTAAAAATGAAAACAAGCACAGCTTTCCTTCAGTGACAGCCAAAGGGGAAGTTGCCATTCTAGCACCACAGGTCATGTGCTCATGTTTTATCATTTAAGGAAAAGCATTCATTTTGAAAACATAAAATTTCCTATCTGGATCTACATAACCCCTTTTAGTTCCAATTGCCTACAAAACCCACGGACAGCATTAAAGTTTCTGTCATGTAATTATAAAATCACCACCTGGCTCTGTTTTATGCTAACTTTCTTTAACATTTTTCCCTTCTTTCTTTAACATTTTCCTCAGCTCCCACCTTCTTTTAAACACCCATAATAACAACATTTTACCAAAAAAAAAAAGTTTTCTTTAAATAGAAAGAAAGAGACTCTTACTTGTTAGAAGTCATAAAACAGCTCCAAGGGCACGGTGACACTATGCAAAAGGGAAGCTTATAATAACAAACTTTTGAAGAACTCTGATGTTAAAACCTAAGCCTTACACAGACACACAAGTTTCCACAAACTTTGAGCTCATGTGACCAACTTTATCCTCAGCAGCAGCTTCTTCTTTTCTCATGGATTCATATTCAAAACTTCCACTCCAGTGTACACAGATTTACTTACTGCCTGCAGGTTACTTTGCATTTACTTCCAGTCCTTTAGCCCTGCAAATACTTCTATACCTCAGTGCAGTGCCTAAGAATTTTCTCCCAAATAACTGCAGCATTTTGGGGAGTACATCTTCAGAAAACAGAGGCAACACCAGTAAACTTTTATTACTTTATTAAAGATTGGGTTTCTGTTGGTTTCTATAAGCTTAAAGGTCTTTTCCTGAGCTAAATTATTTTTATTATATTATTTCATTAAAATATACCAGGCAAAATAAAAGATAAAATTTGTTACATCTATTTGGGATAATATCCTTATAAACTGCCTTAAAAGTGGACTTTGAAGTCTGAAAGACACATGTAAATATCTCCTTGATATTATCTTGAATTCAATACTGAATATGTTTTAGAAAATAACATTTTAATAGCTCAGTCAATATTTGCTTTTATAGTTAGCTTATGCAAGGTATAAATCTTCCTTCAGAAAACCCTCTTGGTTTCTGGACTTCAGAATCTCCTCCACTGACTTTTTCTTGTCAAGCCCACCTTGATTATTTTATACTCTTCAGAGAAAAAGGTTAGTGAACTGTGGATTTCAAATGCTGTTATGCCTATGTTGAGGGCATTTTATTAAGTTATAGAACAATGGTCTGCTTTCACCTTCCATTATTCAGTGTCCATGTCTACCTACAGCAACATTGACAAAATTGTTGCTTCACATGCTCTCTTTTGGGGAGCTCTGTTTATGCCCAAACTGGCCTATACCAGAACTTAAACACCAGTGCAGCATTATTCATACAATTCAACCAAATATCAATCCTTATTCATACAACACTAGCTATAATTGCATTTATCAGATTTTTTTTACTAAGTTGTGACTAAAATTAGTCTAACATCACATTGTATTTAGCAAATTTGACCAAAACCAATTTCTATAATATCTGCATATGCTCAGAAGGATTTGCATATGCTCAGAAGTGACTTACTTGTTATAGTTAAACATCAAATCTATTTCAGTAAGAATTCCTGCACTGACAATGCGGGAATAGGATCCATGTGGAGAATTTCTCTTTCCAGGGATGTATAGAAAGAAAGGAAATTGGTGGCTTTACATAATGTAGCTAAATGTGCTGAAGCCTTGGGCTACAAGCTGTGAACTTTCACCCAGATATGCTGAATTTTCAACTATTTAAGAAGGTTCCACAGTTGGTTCATACTGGAAGATAAGGAAGCAAGGGAGGTTGAAACTGCAGCTGGGGAGGTAAGAGAGCCAGTAGCCTGCCTAGAGACAGAGGAGAGACCCAGCAAAAAACATAAAGACTGCAGACCCTAACTGGATCACTGGACCAAGCCCCATGAGGGGCAGGAAACACAGACTGTGAGATTTTAAATGCCCATTTCTTTCTTCTGGTTCACACTCTGGAGGCCCTCTGCTGGAATATATTTGGTCACTGTACTCTACAAATTAATTAGTTGAATGCTGCCTGAAGTTCAGCTCAGGGAAACCTAGGGTTGAGCCAGAAGAGAAAACATCTGCCATAGTGTGTGTGAGCCTGAAGTCAGTACAGGCACCCAACAGCTCAGTGGAGCTCCAGCCATGGTGCCCCACCTGTTTGTTAAAGTCTCAGGTGCTGTGGATGATTGGGAGTGTGATGACTTCCATTTCCCCTAACAAGAAAATTTCACTTCTATTGCTGGAAGTGTTCAGGAACAAGTTTCAGCACTTCGACTTTATGAATCTTAAGCACCCTCCTTATACAAATAGTACAAATTCTCATAGAAGAATTACAATTAGCATCTGTTTTCTCACTAGTGACATCTATGAAAAAACAGAAGTGGAAGAGTAAGGTCTGTATTTCTGTATTACTTCCTTGTCCATCAAGCACTGATTATTATTCAGTGTCTTATTAGTACTATTGAACACAGACACTGCATACATCTTACACATTAAGAGAACAACAATAAGTTATTTTTATTGGGGGGATGGTGGAACAAATCTCAGACAAAATAGTAAACTTAAAAGATTTTGGACCTTTTTTTGTTCACACCCTCAGATGTTTTCATTTGTACTGTTTTCCTCTACAAACAATATGGGAAATAATTTTTAGCTTCTAAAATAATTGAAGGATCACAAATATTTAGGTGATCCTGCAGGACCAAACATAACCCTAATCAGGTCTTCTTCTGAGTATATTTTTCATGAAGTGAAAAGTAAAAATAACACACTTTAAAAAAAAATCATTATGTAACTTCCCCAGTTTTGGTAAAAGCTCTAGGCTGCCAGAAACTTGGTGTTACCTCAGGCAAATATCTAAGTGTATGCTCATCTCAAACACAAATTAAACACACCACAAATTAAGGGGTAGGTCAGAGACTTTATAGTGTTCTTGATAAAACCATATATTATCCCACAGTACAATTTAGCATAAATACCTACCTCATACCACAATCACTCTGTTAATTAGCCAGAAAATGGAACAAAAGTTTCAGCTTCTGAGAAATACCAAAGGTTAAAAAAGGCTTTTAATCTGAAGATTTCTAATTTAATCACAGACAGGAAACTATTAAAAGGGATTTAATATCTACAGTAATAGGGGGAGAGGGACTGGTTAAAACAGGGGTGAAGGGACAAACCTGCCAAAGGAACAGCACACTTAATTAATGCAGCACATTTCTGTTCTGTCAAATGCATACTCTTTAATGCAACTGGGAGGAGAAAACAGGTCAAACTTTCCAGTCCTCAGCACTGAGGCTCTTGGAATGGAAAATGAACCTATAAGGTTCACAGGAACACTCTGGAAGCCTGGACCAGAGTGGGCTAGTGTGAAATGAATTTACTGAGATCCAGTCATTATGAGGTTTGGAAAAGAGACTTAATATACAGTAAAATTTATGGCAATCAGCAATTAGGAAATACCCCTTTATATAACAGCCAAAACACCTATTTGCTTTCTAGGTTATTTGCATGAAAGGTTTTGCATTGATGATTGCTGAGTAAGTGTTCAGTGTTTTCTTCCACAAACCTTAGTGAAAAATTGTGATTAAAGTCCTGGGGTAAGGCTGGCTGTGAGCAAATGGCAACTGACACAACATCCAGAGGAAATAACTATGGGGGGAAAACTCAAGGTTCTGAGTAATGTTACTGGGAAACACTGACAGAAAAAAAGACATTCGCATTACTGACAGAAGGAAATGAGTCAGATAATGTCTCTTCCAAACTTTACCCACCAAAATTCTCAGCTCTCTGTAAGTTTATACTGCAGGTATTAATGTTGGTGTAGATCATGCTGATTATCCTATGCCCCTTGCAATAGTGACTGTCCTGGAGTGAGAAATAGGAGCAAGAGTAACAAGCCTTACTGCATAATGAACACAGAATACTGATAATCACATAATGAGTGTCTTACAAGTCACCAAAAAAGAGAGGTTTTAAATCAACTTTTAATTAAAATCTGTATTAAGTCAAAGTTCCTTAAGGGACACTTCAAAGTGAGAGCAGCTGCAGGAACAGGAACATAAAATATCAAGCAATCATAAAGTAGTAAAATGGAAGAGTGAGAAAAAAGCAGAGGACTAAGAATTATCATGGAAGAAAAGCATATAATGAAAGAAAAGTCAAAATGAGGAAGCAAGAATAAATGTAAGTCAGTCATGGATTTTTTCTTTTTTAACAGAACATGGGAGAAAACAAGAATTAACAGTATAAAGGAGATTTAAATTTAAACCTCAGGGATTACTTTATAAATAGCACACACCTCTTGAAATTGCATTAAACAGACCTTTTGTTGTCTTTTGTTTTGCTTTTTTCTCTTTTTTTTTTTTTTTTTTGCAAAATATGCAGCCTGTACATGCAAGTTGCAGAGATTAAGCTTTGAGTTCAAAAGTGAATTCATTGCTCAACATAAACCACACATATACAAATTTCATTAAAATATCTCCTAAATTTGCTTAGGAAAAGCTCATATTTGAAAGCCGTGAGATAAAAAAAGAGGCCTGCCTTCATTATTTTTCTGTTCTCCTCTGATGTTCCTGTCAAATTTGTTGTGGTGAACTAAAGCATTTCTGTGAAAGTAACTGGCTTCTGAAATGTCTAAGCTTTTGTGGGGGTTGGAGAGAGAAGGAAGTGAAATGCTATTCTGGGAGGAAGTGGTTCTTTTTTGGCAACAGATTGGATTCTTACCCACACTACCTGCGATGTCATAAAATAAGGAAAAATGCAACAGATTCTGCAGCCTGGTACAGCTACTCCAGAAGTCCTTCTCAAAAGTCCCAAAAAAAGTCATTTATCATAAGCAACGAATTAAATATGATCATTCTTTCCAGACTCTTAAAAAAAATATATAGGAAGCTACATCTGCTTTTAAAAGGCACCCTGTGATCACAGGACAATATTCTCCAGAGTTCTTTAAAGTCTTTCAGTTTTTGTCAAAAAATAGAACCAGGATCTGAACCAGGAGCTGTCAAATCCTTAACTCAAAGGGAGAAGAGAATAGGAGGAATACATTGATATAAATCCCTTTTCTTGCTTATGGGAAAATATTCCACATAACCCAGAAAACAACTGAATGGTCTTGGACAAAGAGTCTTGGTTTTATCTTCACCAGTTTCAAAATGACAGCCCAGAATTACAAAACCAGAGTTGGAATTACATATGTGATACTATATTTTCTATCTGGAGCACCACAGCACACCTTGGTAGCACTTACCATATAGAAATTCTTCTCTTTCTTACAGGGATTTTTGTAAGATGGTTGCCTTTTGGAGGAAAACTGCCAATTCTTCATGGAAATGGAGTAAAAGAAAGGTCAAATAAATGACAAAACTTTCTGAGTCTCCAATTTAATTTATCTAGCCCTCCAAAGTACTAATTAGTAAATTAATTAGACATTAAATATTCAATTTAGTCCATTAAAAACTATTAAATTAAAAATAAAATTTACTAGAGGAGATAAAGTATTCTATTTCTTGTGGCTAAAATTAGCACAGAACCCTCTTCACAGTCTTTTACTATTAGTGCTTGATTTGCAAGGATGAATTCGTCCTTTTGCTTACCCATCCCACAGCAATGCTGCAGCAGACTCAGATGTCAGACTACTCAAACATGTGAAAGGGAGAAGTATCTGTACACCTCCTTCCTTTCCATGTATGCATTTTGAGTGAATCTCCTCAAATATAAACTCCACTCTACCTCCTCAAAGGCTGGTGGTTCAGCTCTTACCTCATCTCTGCAGCCAAAGTCACAAAACCCCTGCCTCTGAGAGGCCATGAAGTAGATAAAATAACAGGGATAACAGGATTAAATATGTGCTTGTCCACCCCTTTCCTCTCACATAACTTTACTTCAGTTAGAGCTACATTTTCAGATATTATCAAATGAGAGAAGGGCAGATGCCCCTTCTTGTTCTTTTCCCTATTACTCCAAGAAAGAAAGCATTTTTTCCAATAAAATGCAGATTTATCAGAGTAAAATAAAAGAAGTGCACCATTTTGTGCCATTTTTGTTCTGATAATTTTTTTGCTTGCCTGTTGAGTCAATGGAGGTCTTAGTCCTTGTGAGCTGTTATTTTGCTAATCTATGACACATTTATCTGAGTTACATGGGGAATACACTGTAAAGATGCAGATTTTCTTCTTGAAGACTCAAATTCTTGTCATTCTGAATTGTTTCCCTTAGTGAAAGATCATAGAATTCCTTAGTTTAGTTTAATAACCAAATGCTCTGAGGTTCCTGTTCTGGAGATAAAAATAAGCAACTCTTCTACTGCTGTTTTGAGAACTGAATTCTAATTTCTTCTATACTTTGCAAATTATTGATTTCAGTTCAAGGATCACTGTGATCAGGAGAAGCTTGGAGTAAACCAGAAGAGTTGAAAATAGAACTAGCATGAAGTCCATCCACTCTTAAAGATATTATTTAAGATTAACTTTGCAATATTGTGTACTGTTACAAACTCTAAAAGTTTTATTGGAAGATTTCTTAAGATGCTTAATGTGTATCAGAGATATCAGATAGAAATTAAATGCTACATATTAATCAATAATCAAAAAACTCTGGAAACCATGGAAAATTTTTTTAAAAATTGAAAATTGACCAGGAAAAGTCATAATTTGGACATATTTGAAACATTAAAAACAGTAAAGAGAAACTAAATGGTCTTATATTTTCTTGATTTTAGGGCAGAACAGAGCTAAGGGCTATTTGACAGATATGCATAAATCATATTAATCTAATGTGTGTTTATTTCTAAAATTAAGGAATTCTCCATTTCTTCCTGTCTGTTAAGAAATCAGAACCATCATGTTTATATACTGTTGTCAGTCTCTCCTCACATGGGACACTAATTGTATTGATGGTGAACTCTCAATTGACACAAGCATCAGTCCCTTATCTAAAAACTTTCATACCTTTCCCCTGATCAGTGGGCTCAGGAGGCTGACACTAAAGATGGTAGCAAGCATCAGCAGTTTAATAAATTATTTTATTATTAAATGTGTCATTATTTTCTCTCACATGCATAACACCTGTTTGCCTTTTTACTTTTTTATGGTTGGTCAATACACATCAGCATTCCTGCTTCTTCTCCTTCAGTGTTGGTCACCTGTCTTACACAGCTGCAACTTGTCAGGGGCAAGGTTGCCTGCAGCACTACCTCTATTCTCTTACAATCCATGCTCCCACAATATATTGAGTACTAACTTTTTATTTCTCTATTAAGAGCAACATAGGACTCTCTAAGTAGCAAACAACATATTGTAACAACAGTTTATGCAGGACAAATAACAGAATTTTCCAGTATTTCTGCTGTACATTTAAACTTTGTCAAGTTTTCAGACAGAGTACTCTGTGGGGCACTTATTTCCTTTTTTTGACACAGTATTTCTGAAGATCTGGTTTTTGTTCCCTGAAGTCTTACATCATAAGTAGTATTAATACCATTTCACTCTGTTTCTGCTTTGTAGGGTGGGATTTGTGGGTTTCTGAAATTTTCAAGATGAGTGTTAGTGCTGACAAAGTGTGTCTGGCACACTTCCAACTCATTTCTTCCTCCATCAAAACCTCATTTTCTGTAGTGTTTCTTCCTATCTGTTTCTGTCACTCCAGCACTTGGATACACACAATAAAGAGTGATATTAGATTATACAGTCATTGCCATAATGATGCATACAGCCTGGACTTGAACAATGAATGTTTAGGGCTGAAACTTAATGGAAATAAGTCATATTGAGTAAAGTGAAGATTTATTTGTAATGAGGGCCAGCAACTAGTGAGAAAACAAGCAACAAGATGCATGAATGAATACTTACAACCTGTATCTACTGGACTGAGCACTTCTGAAATTAAGAGTTGAATTCTACCTCTCTAGCAAGAGAGGGGGGTTGCTTATGTTTGGTAATTCCTCTTTGAATGGTCAGAACATATTTAAATCTATTTAGTGTATTTAGGGACTGAGCCATCAGAGTTATACAGCCTGCTGTAGGCTCATTTCTCAGAATGTTTTTCTCTAAATGGCCTCTGACAAAATTCTGCAGCACTTGTGGGCCACCATAAGCTCTTTGGGGCAGCTATGAGAAACAGCAAGGGCACCTTGCCCCAGCATCTGCCTTCCTATGTACAGAGTCACTAAGTATTCTGAGCTGTGAGGGACCCACAAGGATCATTGAGTCTGATTCTTAAGTGAATGGCCCACACAGAGATCAAACTCACCAGCTTGGCATTGTTAACACTGTGCTCTGTTAAACACTGGCACTGCTTGTGTTGCAGAGGGAACTGTGGTTTGGAATAGTGGTTGGGATCACAAGCACTCAAGAACTGGTATATAGAGTTCCAGTAAGCAAACCTCATTAAAAATAGGATTATTTCCACCTACTGTATACTTGTGCTACCATCAATAATATACAGAATACAGGTTATTTCAATATCTCAGGTTATTCTCTAGATGTTTGCATTCTGGAGAAGTCTGGCAATTGTTTGTAATCACAAGCAGATCTACTATTTTTAACTCCTGCAACCTCTTCCATATTAGAAAGAAAGAACAGAAAAACTTTCTGCGTTGTGAATATGAGTCTTCTAGAGACAAATTCTCAAAAAACCCCAAACAAACCAAAAACAAAAACAAACACCAAAAAATATCCCACCTCTTTAAAAGAGAGAACTTTCCCTACACAAATCCACTTTATATATTAATGTTCTGGACAAAACATATAGGTTTTTCAAAAGAAAATTAAAGCTCTTTTGTTGATGAAAATTACTTTAGAGTTATACAAAAGTGAAGGTTAATCACAGTTCTTTTAGTCTATAAAACATTAATATTTCCGTAGGCTTTTTGAAGGCAAGACACTCCTCCATGGCTTCTACAGCAAAGAAAATTAAATCCACCATTTAAATATAAGGAAACAATTTATGATTGACTGTATGAAATGACCAGACCTTACAGGCAGTATAAAGATTATTGTTCAAACATGAAAAAATAGTAAAACTATAAAAAACTCAGATGGAAATTTAAAGAAAATTAAAATAACAGTTTGTAAGTGAAAGATATTTTTTTACTCTAACATCTTCTAAAAGTGTACATTTTATTTTCATGGGCCTCATGAAATGGCAAAGCACTTAAGGTATATACAGGGGAAGGTGATGGTTTCTCCTGAAGCAATGGAAGGATCGTGGAATGCCAAAATGTAAATCTCCTCTGTAAAATGATTGCATTAAACACTAGAACTTTTTATCCTGAACCACTTTAAAATGGTTTAACAGCACATTCAGCTCTTCATAAGACCAACGTCTGTCAAAGATGAGAAGATTTGCAACATCATCTCCTAATTCAATGCATTGGACTGGATCTGTTTCAATGACAAGGCAGCAACATATGCAAAAATTCTGAACCCTATGCGTCTTCTCTATGGGAACTTCTTAGCCATGAAACTTAAAAATCCTGTTCATTCATAGCAATTCAATACTTCTCAGGGTAAGTGACATTAATCTTATTAAATCTTCTTAAAATGAACAACTCCAGCACACAAATTGAAATCACGCCATGCCATAATATTTCATAACAGAGGAATTCTCCTGGTCACAGCACAGGTGCCCATGGAAAAGTGTCTTTTCAAAGGATCTAAAATAAGAGTGGGTTTTAATTAATCATGCAACTCCACAGGTATTTCATTCCCAGTGGATTTAAATTTATATTCCAGTAATCTATAGCTGCTTGATATGGCCTACATTAGGTTAGTTTCTTCAGAAAATAGTTAATTGCAGTATCCAAAACTTTTTATTGCCATACTGTAAACACAACACTGAGATGAAAAAAATCTTATATGTATAAAATATACAGATTTATTTCACAAAATGTGATGTTTAAATGCAGATCTGCTTTTGTTTAGCTATTGCCTTTGGCTGTATACAAAGCATCAGATTTGGATTTTTTTCTTAGTGAGGGAAATTGTTCCTTTCAAAATCATAAATACATGCTTCTGACCTAACAGCTTCCATAGTCATAAATCAAAATATTTCAGGGACTACAATGCCCCACAGAAATCATAATGAACACACTCTTCATACAGAGACTGCAAGCAGTAAAAAGAAAGGAGAAACTAACGTAAAATATAAACAGCCCTGTCTGAATAGAACAGTCATCACTTCCCTGAACTGCCAGCAGGCCTTCAGCAGACTACTAATTCACATTTCCCCAGCTAGGAAATTAGAGCAATGTTCTTTTATTGGAAATTATGCATCACAACATGTGGAATATCTTCATACAAAATACCCAAGTGAGGAAAACACATACATAACCTTGCCAGGTGTAAACTGTTCTTAGTAAACTCCTTTGTTTGTCCCTTTTTAATCAGTGTAAAAGTATTTCCATTGATGTCAGAAACAGTTTGGGTGGAAGAATTGAATTTAATTATAATTTACTTCTCTGAGTTGTTCAAGTATCACCTCAGACACAATTACCTATCAGGATTCTCATGAGGAGACAAATGGGAGACAATATGGAGGCATATTTTTCACATAAACAGAGAATCTTGATTTATTTTCAGGAAAATCCATTTGTAATTGTTCAGTTTGTTGTTTTGCTCTGCAATATTGCACAGTTATTTTCTTTTGAATGCAGTTTTTTTTAAAGCTCTCTCAGATGCATTTTTTGCAGTTTTGTTCTTGGCCATAAGAATAGTAAATCAAGGATTAGAAATTTTACAGCTGAATTCACACCATGGAGAAAGTGGTGTAGGAAGATTTAATGTCTAGCTCCACAGGACACTTCATTCTGAGCACACAGGGTTCCTTTTCATGAAAATGTTTTCATTAAAGTGTTTTGCCTGTATGCAAAACCTGAGGGCTTGCCCTTTCACTGCTTTTGTATATCCATCTGCTGTTCAAAAGACACAAACAGTTGTCACCAAGCATCTTGCCACTACCTATCATGGACAGTTTTCATAGTATCTGTAAGCTTAATGAGGGTGAAGTTCTAATTCTAAACATGACTTCTCTAAAATGGAAAACATTTATTTTATTGTATGGTGTCAGTCTGCTTTTATTGGGAGTCATTCTTTGATGCTGTGAGTAGGCAGATACTATGTGTTTGTGAAAAATAGTGCTCAGGGAAAAGACAGGAAAAGTCTTTAGTAAAGGCTCTTTTATTAGCTTTTACTATTTTGTGTGCTGAAAATAGAGAAAAGCAGGGTTATAAGCCACAGAACACATTAAAAAGAATATGGTTTTTACAAACTGAAGATAACAATTTCTTCCTAACTTTATGTTATAGTTTATCTGACTAGAAAAGGGCAACGAACTTCAAGCAATTAGCTAGCTGGTTTTGTTATGCATGCACACAGTGATATTATTATACAAGGTCCAGTGAAAGCTGCTTTCTTCTGTGAGGAATATCACATAGTCACCTAATAAAAAAAGAGAAGAAAAAGTATGTTTACTAATGAAGAAAATTCTTGTTACTGTAGCAGAAAACACACACCTCCTATGTAAGCTGCAAGGATCAGTAACAATTCTGCCTAGAAGCCTTGGAAGGGAGACTGGGTATAAAAGCTGGGATATCCTCCCATAGGAAGGAGAAATGCAGATCCACTGGGCAGTGCTGGATCAAGAGGGAAAGCAGTGGATGAGAAGTTCCAAGTTAGAAAATGCAGCTTGTTCTTCATCCAAGGCTGTGGAGGATCCTTAAAACAGGACTGTGGCACAAGTGGTCTGCACTCCATCCAAAACCATGTTGGATCAACCCTGTGTGAGCCAGGCAAAGCCACAGGGGGGGCTCCACAAGGGGCAAAACAAGCAAAAGTGGCACTGAAACCTCCCTCACAGTCATCAGAATGACCTGAGTGTCACAAGGAGAGTGTCCCAAGGGACTCCAAGCTGCGTCCTATGCACCTAAGTTCATTAATTAGAATTTATTAGAAGTATAAATTTGAATCAGATTTTTGTCTGATTTATTCTACCACAGCAAAAATCTAAACTTTCTGGAGGTAAATATTTTCTTACTTCTACAAACCATAAGTACATGATATATAGATTAGACACACAACTTTCATACTACTGAGGTTAGCAGAATACCCATCTCATAAAGGTCATAATTATGGAACTAGGAAAAAACAAATTTCAGTGGTTTTGCTGTTCATCTGTCAAACCTTTAAGTTTTATTTTAAAGCTTAATACAGTGGTCATGAAATCTAGAAATTGATATCTGAGACTTTCCTGTTATTGTTGAAAATTAATTTTAAACAGGAAAGATACAACTAAAAAGGGTTGTTAAATCGTAGAAAATAAACATAGAAAAACATAAGCAGAACTAAGCACTTCACATATTTTTCTCCCACTTAGGAACTAAGACATTTGCAAGGCATAATTCACTAATTAAAGATCTATGTACAGTTCTGACATTTTGCCCTTTCTCAATAGATCTGAAATTCACCTTTCATGTACAATATTCTCATCAAATAATAATGTAAACTAAATACATATCAACCTGCCACCTGCAGAGATGCAGATTTATTGTGTTGACACAATACAGATAGTGTTATTTCACCCTCATTCATTAAGCATGTTTCTCTGTAATTACTGAATGATACTATATCATCCTGGAGCACTTAGAAATGCTTTAAAATTGAAGCACTGGAAGCGCGTTAAAACTACTTTTGGAGAATGAAGAAGAATGTTTTCACATTTTTTACAGAAGATTATAGCAAGTGATGATAAAATGCTACTATACTTTCTTCAGAGCAGGTGCACATTAGTCATCAGTAATTTATAGTCTGCATGACTAATACAATTGGTCACAAAAAAGAAGCATTTTATATATTCTCCCATTCAGCATTAATTTGCAACTTTTTTTATAACTATCAACAACTTTAATCAGAAATAACCTTCCCGTTTGAGTCTTCAAAACAAATCTTTCTGTTTCACCTTCTGAATATTATTTACTAAGTTGGGATTTTTATTCATTATTTATTATATGAAAGGGCAATCAAACAATCTGTGGGCTGTAACAGTTTGATTTAATGTCAGTCTGGAAATATAATTGTCCTAGTTTCCAGCCAACGGTGGGATGAGGGTGGAGATTGGAGCTGTGTGGGTGTGTCTAGGTTTTAATTCTATAGCACTTCATCACTGGGGGATGGAGCTAAGGGATTCTCAGTTCTGTGAAAAAGAGAGTGTGGCTTTGGGGGGAAGGAAAACACGTGGTTCAGCAGTGAGAAAACACAACTGCTGCAGTCATGACCTTAACAGAATCCAATTTCTAATTTCATAATGATATAGAAGCCAGAAGCTGGCCTGAGAACTCTGGTTTATGGTACAGGGATGGTCAGTTTTGGCTCCTGAAATTACTAGTTTTTAATTCCTTAGGGTGAGTTTGAAGAAAATAATTCATTCAAGAGGGCAAAATTCAGTAATAGAACACAAAATATCTAAAAGATGTGCATTATATTTTAATGTGAATAATTATTTAAAATAATGGTATTAACATAAAATTTCCTTACTTTTAATGTAAGTCAGATACATATTTAAAGTTTTTGAATTTATATATGTACATATAATCTTTCTTCCATAATATATAATGAACAGTAAAAGCACAATACCTTACTAAAGAGGAATAGTATTCTTCATGAAAACTTTACAAAGTAGAAAAGTTGAAAACCTCAACTTCCTTAAGAAGCTCAGTAAAAACTGTGTCTGAGGTATACAACCATCCAGTTATAAATCCTTCCTCTTCTGTCTTGAGACTCTCACTGTCTCTCACTCCAAGTTTGTTTATGTGCTATGGGCAAATAGAGACAGAAATAAACAAAATCTAGTGTATAACAGAGCAGTATTGTTGTTTGGAGAGAAAAAATAACTGTGAACCAATACAACAAATACATTTTCATGAAAATTCTACATTTTCACATTAAAAAAATTAACTTGGCAGCAGGAGAGTTTCTGAACTGTACCCTCATTCTCCATGAGGGTGCAATGTTCCCACAGATTAATTTCTCTATAACAAAGGAAAACACTGGATAAATGTGATCACGTTCCTTTCATGGTTTGGTTTGGTTTGGTCTGGTCTGGTCTGGTCTGTTTTGGTTTGGTTTGGCATGTAAGAAATTTTCTGAATAAAAGAACCAAGGAAACCACAAGACAAATTCTGATTCAGTACCACCAGTCAAACACAGGCAAGTGCCTTGCCTGACACATCCACCCTCATCAATATACTGAGTACAATTCCTTGAAGCTGCAAAGCACCTAGGGGTGCCACTGCAAATGTGGGTGGAAAACTGAACTGAGTAGCTTGTAAAAACATTTTGATTTCTAATATCAACTTGCAAACTAATTTTAGGGTCTGTAAATTATCTGCAATTTCCCTTGATTCTGACCAGCCATTTTGTGGCTTGGCTTTCAAAAAACCAGTATGCCTCCCCTTCAAAATCTCTGCCTACTCCTTAGAAATCTACTGAAGATTTAGGTACATCGTGTATTTAAAATTAAAAAGACTGGGATAGAAAAAGTGAGATACTATTTGCTGTTACCAGGGCTAAGGGGAGCTTGTACTGAGGAAGTCCTTTCCACAAAACTGCTCCCTTTACATTGCCTGCCTCAACCAGGATCCCAGGTGAGTCTCTGAGTGTGATCACAGCAATAGTAAAAGGGACAGCATGGATTTTGGTGGGAAAAGTTAAACTACATGTGGTTACAGCGCATCTGACCCTGGATTCCCTGTGCCTGAGGAGAAAATCCTCTTCCCACTAAATAAATCCCAACTGTGTGATGCCACTAGAGGGAGAGCTGACCATATTTATCAACAATATCAAACTACTGTGTGTGTCTCGGTGGTACCAGTGGATTGTTGAGCTAGGTAGGGGCAAAAAAAACCAAACCCTTTCTATTCCAAACAAAGACTACCCCAATTTAAAAATGCTACTGTTACATGGGTTGACTGGACTATGTCAATCATTTAGGAGAATGATAGAGACAAAAGTGGAGGAACTTTAAGGAGCATTTCCACCCAATGCAAGCAAGACCAGTTTCACTCATTGCACTCCTGGCAAGTATCTATTGATCTGTTCCTAAGAAGCTCAGTAATGATGACTGGAGTTTCTGCATAGAACATCACTGGTTTTATGATCTTACAAGGCCATAATCAGACCACTCTCCCCTCAGTCTTCTCCTGTGTAAATTATTCTAGTTTCTATAACTGGTCCTTACATATGAGCATTTCCAGGCTCTGATTATTCTCAATGTATCTCAACTCCACATCCTCTTCATGATCCACACCTTTCTTAAAATGTGTGCCTCTGAATGCAGCCAGAAACCCCTACATGTACCAGTGATTACTGTTACTAGGCTGTACTTCCATACATTTTTCTAGTTGGACTTGCAGCTTGAATAAAAAATAAAAAAAGTCAAAAATTCAATCCAGAAATGGTTGCCCAAATATTATTTTACTCTTAACGGGAGTTTGATTTTCTAATGCAATTATAACTGCATATTGTGTAATTGCTTCCAATCCCACCTCCAAGTGAAAACTGAACAGTATGGACCAGTAATAAAAGAGATTCTTCCAGAGTCAAATTTAATGGGCATTTTTAAAAGCACATGCTCCACTCCCCAATTATGCACTTGTGTAAGAGATGTCAGGTTTTATTTTCAGCAGGTTTCCAATGCTTACGACAGTGTATTCAGCAACTATGCCAAAAGGCTTCTCACAGTTTAGTATTGTTTTAATTGCTTCTCCTTTATGCAAAAGGCCTATTGGTTTTAGAAGAAAGGTACACTAGTGTGATCTAGCTAGTTCCTGACAAATTTATTGTTTTATTTCCTAGGTAGCCAACAGTATTTTATTCCAACATTCTTCTTCTAGGAATTGACACAAAGTTGAGCATTCCTCATATTTATAGCATTGTTGGTTTTTTTTTAAATACAATGATTTCATCAAGATAAGTGATTATTAATTAGATGGAGACATTATTCTCTAATCTATTGTTTTCCTATATCCACTGGTATTTTTTACCTCTGCTTTTGAAAATCTGTCATCTGCCTGATTAGAGCAAAAGATCCTTGGCAGGAAAATCCTTTTTGCATTTCTTTTGGCATGTGCCTGAGGAATACCTCTTGTTCTTACTATTTTGCAGGTCAAAAGCTGGTGGTAAAAGGGGAATAGTCCCACCCTGACAATGAAAACTATAGCAATCAGCAACTGATTGTTGATCTTAGGGAACAGTTGAAACTTGAGTGCCATGGGAAGCAAGAATTTGCTTGGATTGGAACAACTGAGTGAAGGAAAAACACTTTATGCTGGTGGAAATTCACCAGGAGAGGAAAAAAACTACAGTTCCCAATGAAGAAAGAATGATTGAGTAGCCACTGACTCTCCTCAAGGCCACTGAGAATTAACAGCACTGAGATTTCCAGGAAGTTGTGCAATGATTTAGGAAAGAGTGATGAGAAGTTGTTTTTTGAAAGATTTTCTTGGTACCTAGAATTAAAATAATACTTATTTCCTAACCAGCAGTCCCACCTTACACACTTAAAAGTATATTTGATCATGGTGGGCGCAAGACACAAACAAGTACTCAATCAAAACCAGACAAATAAATTATGCCAAAGTCAAATTCCTGCTGAAGCCTCAACAAGCAAACTGTTATTTCTTCTATTCTGAATGGCAGAAATCTGTGAGTTCTGTAGAACTTCTAAGAGAAAAACTCAACTTTTTTCATTTGCACATTTTTCATGCTTTTCAAATTTGTTCTTTTAAAACCTATTTTAAGAATAATAGGATATGTCAGCTCATCATTCATTCTCTGTAAGCCACTTTTAATATTAAGAGTCATATTTTAATATAGTATTCTGAAAATCTTTCCTGGAAAGAGAGCAGTTTATTATTTAAGATTTTTTTCTTTGTTTGATTTTTACATTAAAAAAAATCATCACAAATCATTATTGTGGAATTCTTCTCTTTATATTGGTTGAAATCCATCATAAAATCATAAAAATGTTTTTTTTTTTAAACCTGATTCTCAAGGAATGATGACATTTAAGAATTTTGGAAGGTAAGTAATAATCTCTGTTTCATTTTGGCTAAGCAAGATTGCCAAAATCTCCTGAAAAGAGCTCAGAATATTTTTGTCTCAGCCAAAGCCAAATCAGAATCTTGTCTGATTTAGCCTGAAACTGGCAGAAATGTTAACCTAAAGCTTATCCAAAGCAAACTGCTTTATTTGCATCTTTTTCCTATTAAAACCCAAGACTGGTCAGAACAATTCTCTACTCATGTTACTATTGTTTCAGAGGATTTTGATCATGCCTTCTGTAATCTTATTCCACAACAGCAAGAGTTGATAGCATTTAAATGCCTTTGAACTTTCATGTTTTATTTATGTTATTTGTGCATTATACTTCTGGACTACTGTGATATCAACCCCTGGGAAAATTAAACCCTTTTGCTGAATGGACTCCAAAACAGGTTTGGAAAGCACTACTACAATCCTTGTTTACTGAAATATCACCCTTATTACTTTTTTTTTTTCATTTATTTGCAGGACCAGTGATAGATTTGGCTGCTTATGAAGCAAGGATTCCAATTTCTAATTTAAAGAATGATAAACAAGGGAAAGATTAAACAGCTCTGCAGGAGTATAAGGTAACGTGTTCTTGCCATTTTTGACATTAGTTTCACCATTGCCAATATGGTGAACAGAGGGGGTCAGACAACAGCCAGCAAGGAACAGATGGAGCAAACAGCAGCACAATATTTAAAACAGTTTAGAAGATTATTACAAAAGTCAAAGGGTATTCAGTGTAGTATTGAGGAGTGGGACAAAGACATGGAGAGGAAACAAACTGGCTCTTTGGAATTGCTCACCATGTGGTGAACAGTACCTGTACATGTGGTTCAAGTGAAAACTGATGCATGACTGGCAAGAGCTGCTGCCAACACCAATGTCTGCACAGGCTCTTCTGGCTTACCTGTGTTCCAGCAAAAAGTTTTCAGCCGTGCCTTTTTCAGAGCCTTGTGCCAGCACACAGGAGGTGACACTTTCCTGCAGGTACCCAAAATGTGAAATTGTGGCTGACAGCTCCTCTTGTGAAAGGGGCTCCCTTGCACTGAAAGCAGCATGTGTTGATGCTTGTGCCACTTCATCCCCTTGAGATTTAAACACTGGCAGGACAGAACCACTTACAAATGTGGTCATGTTCAACTACAGTTTTTCACTTCCATATGATGTCATTTTAGACACAAAGAAAGTTACAGCAACCTTCGTTTAATCACACAAACTAGATTGTTCTTCTCAGCCAATGTCTCCAAGACACAATATACAGAACTACAAAAGAATGAATACGACAGAAACTGGGATATTAGTCCAGCAATTTTTATAAAGAGGATATTTTTATAATAAAAAACCACACCATTGCCTGCACTTCCATAGTGCTTGTTTTATGGGCTCTTTTCCAGCAGTTTGGAAGAAGGTTATCTTCTCCAAAATTTTGGTTGAAATTTTATTCCCATCTCTAACTTCCATAAGAATTCCATAGATTATAGGCCCATCTTCCTATCATTGCAAGCTCTTTCAAGAAATCATAATATAAAATCCCCTTTATTTTTAAACTCCGTGAGGTTTTCTTATATTCACCATCATATTTTTAGAGATGGAAAGTTTTCTTCAAAAGCCTTCCTTCCAACAGCCTTATGTTTAGGACTCCTCTATGAATATTGAAGTTCTTGCTCATTTGCTATTTTTGAAAAAAAAATAAAATTAGCTGAGGCTAATTCTTCCAATTGACCATAATTCAGAGACTGGCAAGTAGTAAACAAAAAAATAATTAAGGAGAAGGAATAACACACTGGAATGAAATATTCCAGAGGGGTTTTTTCACCTGCAGGCAGGTTAAATTAGTTATTTCCTTCTGATTCTCATCCATAAAAAAATAGTAACTACATTATACCTTGGCAATAAAATAAATAACTGTTGAATAGATGAAATCTCTCAAGGCTCTCTCACCACCAGACAGGACACCACAGTTTTCGAGCCAGGAAATTGAAAAATATGAAATAATATCTTGCTTGTCAACAGCACTGCTTTCATCAAAGAAGAATAAATTATTCTTTGATTGTCAATTCTTTTAAGCAAACATAATATCTAGCCAAATAAACATTATTTTAAGATTTCTGCCTATATTTGTGATGTAATGGCCTTGATATTTTCCATCACAAAAATGCCATGAGGTGTAGTGTGTATAAATTATAGTTCAGAAGGTTTCTGTATTGTTAAAAGAGATTGTAAAAGGTAAACTTTATATTCAATATGTTTTAAAAATTTAGGTGAATAATGGAAAATACATTGTTGTACCGATCCAGTATCAAAGAAGGTTAAATAATTTTCCTGTATAGGACCTTTCTTTCAGAAAAAAGTTTGTTGTTAGTCATTTTTTAAACACTAAATAAGACATGATAACAAACAAATTTTTCATAATTTGATTTCACATAAGATAAAAGAAATAGAATCTTCTCCTTTCATGTGTTTAAATATTGAACTAATTGCATCAACAAACTTTGGAATCTCACTTATGTGACAGCATATGTAAGTGATAAAGCAATGCTGAATACAAATGCAGAAAAGACCTGTTAAATTATTTAGTTGCATTTGGAGTATGCATCAGTCTGAGGAAACCAACTCAGTTCAAACAAATTCACCTCTTCCTCAAGGTCTCTTTAATAGATTCTAAGCCTATTTGGGATAGAGAGTATGATAAAATTTACAAAGTCAAGATAATTAAATGGAATAAACAAGTTCAACTTAATTTAAAGCTCTAAAGATTTTTTGTATTTGTTTACATGGTTTTGTTTGGCTTAGGGTCCTTTTTCACCATTTTGGAAAGAAACCAAGGGCAACATTTTCATTCTTTTTTCTAAGGTGTAGGACCTTTTGCACCTTGGCCTGTAGCTAAAGATGTAGATAAAGATCCCTAGAGAATGCAGCATTACAGAGCTCTGCATCTGTTGGATGATGGCAAACTAAGCCATGGGAAATCCCTGTTCATCAGACAGGACAACTGAATTCCTTCAGCTGCTGCTACTAACTCTGTTTCAGATTTTATTCAACTTTTACAGAAATCTCTATGTAGAACTCCAAAGAATACACCATGGAATAGCCCTAACAGCAGGAATTAATGGAGGATCTTAAGTGATTCTTCAGATTCTCACCTGAGAGGCAATAAACTGGAGTTTAAATCAAGCATGTTCATCATTCAGGCTTCTGAATCATGACCTCACACAAAGGTATTACTATTCATAAATAGAAACGTTAATCAAGCTAAAACACCTTCCAGTCAAGCAGGTAGAAATGTTATGTTTAAGACCTTTTCCAGTAAATTTTGAAATATTTTTAAAGTGACCAGGTCACCCAATTAAAATCTCTGCTATTTTAGAGGTGCTCTGTGTGACTAAGTGTCCAGGATGTCAAGGAATTTATTTCTAGCAAGCTGACAAGTACTTGGATACATATATGGAATCTGGAAGACTGAAAGGCAAAAAAATAAAATCTTGGGAATTTATATATGCCAGTGAAATTAATTGTAGCCCTTGTTCTCATAATTCTGGTGATTGTACATGTACAAATTATGAATCACATATTTTATTTCCTTGTGACTTGGAAGGATGCCATTTTTCCATTGAAGTCAGTTTCTTTGCAGTGCATACTTTGGCTATTTGGACAGAAGGAAAGTTTGCTGCTGTTAATGGTCTGTTTAGTGTTCTGCATAGGAAACTTCTTGCAGAGTCTGAAATACTGAAAAACTCTAAACTAAGTACTTAAAAGTATAAATTTGGAGAAGTTTGAGCATATGTATATAAGCCAAAAGAATGTTGAACAGTGTGCCTACTTCTGTTAAAACCACTGGTCTGAACAATCAAGATCCCTTTGAGATTTTCAGATGGACTTGCTGCTTATTCCCTGTGACCATATTGCTTCCTAAGTCATATTCTTACAAAACACTATCTCTTTCTCATTATTTTTATTAGAAAATGGGCTTGGAACCTCACTTTAGTGATAACTCTCTAGTGTTGCATAGTTTTCAGGCTAAAGTAATTCTGATAAGTTTTTATACACTTCTTTCTGTGCCTTTTTGCACCTTCTTCCACAAACATATTTTTAGAGATTGTTAAGAAAAATTTAATTTTATAGGGATACAGACAAACAAGAAAATTCAGATCTCTTCCCTGCCTCATACTAATACCCCTTTCTTACATTTATCCTGAGCCAAGTTCATCTTCCTTGAATGTCACTAGCCATAATCTTGCAAAGCAATTCAGAACTCATGTCTTTTGTACAATGATCCTGCATGTTCCTACCTCTGCTGAGGTAAATAAGAATTAAATTTACCATCTCCTGGCACTATGAATGACTCATGCTCACAAGATAACTGAATCACTACTTCATGTCCTTCTCTCCAGCTGCTGAAAGCCAAAATGTGCCTACTTTACATCTGTTCTTAATAACTTTTCAGCGTAAATATTACATTTTATACTAATTACTTTTATTCCAATCCTATTCCTTGAGGCTTCAGGATGATCTAGGTATTAGTTATCTTTGAGACCTCAAATGTTCTTTATATTGATCACACCTCCCAGCCCTGCATCTTCAGCAAATTCCCTGGCACACTCATTAACAGAAAAGAGCAGAGTTAAAGTCCTTGAAGATGCTTTTTAATAATACCTTTATTTGAAATCAGTACTTATCTTTCAGTGCTGCTCTCTTTCCCTGCCTTATTAACTGATTCCTAAACCATGTTGCTATCAAGAATTTAATATTCTCTGTCCTAACTAGTCTTTCCTCATGGCAGACTGATCTTTTTGACAATAGCAGCTTAAAAATGTAGTAAGACAAAGCTTTAAGGCAAGTTAATATTTCTTGCTCAGTCAGCTCAGCTGAGCATGGGCATAAGGGGAAACACACAGAATTGCAACATGCAGGGAGATCAAACAAGCTCCTTTTATTATTTCTCAAAGAAAAAGGTTTAGTGTCCCAAAATTCCCCAAATAGACAGTGTGTTTAACAAAACTCCTCTACTTTCTTCCTCACTGTCAATGGTTCAAAAAAATCTATGCCTAAAAACTTCAGTGAAGCTGAGATCCATGGTAAGCCCATTACAGTTCATTACCATGTCACCCCAATAAAGTCTGGCTAAAACTCTTGCCCCACTGAGTATGTACACCCTCTTACAGCAAGGCTTCAGCTCACAATTTGGGAAAAAATGTAGTAGTGGCCTTGAAAATCATCCATAACTTGGTAAAAAATTCAAAAGAATAATAAGGAATCCTTCACTCTGGATTGGGGGAAGATAAGAATCATTTTAATAATAGTATATGTTTCTATTAAAAATATTTTGTCCTTTTTTTAAAAAAACAAACATTACAATGATTACTGCAATGAATCCAAAACTGAAATAACTGTAATTAACTATGCCTGATTCTTTTTTCCTAGAGAATGCCAAAACCCAGCAGATGATTTCACAGCTCTGTTCCAGCCTATTGCCAAGCTGACGGGTGATTCTTGCACTCTTAACCAATATGGTGTAGTTATAGTTTTGTCTACAGAAGGAAATTTTGTCAAAGTTTTTTTCAGAAGTTATGCTGATTCACTTAGAGGGGCTTTTTTGTTATCTAATTTTGCTCCAACTCAACTACATTCAATGTTTCTCAGTAAAGAATAATAAAATATTTTTCCTTAATAAACCTTTAAAATATCTTAATTCAACAAAGCATCCAGATTTTCTTCAGTTTATCTCCTTGCACCATGTTCTACATTCGAAACCTTAAGAAATTACTGAATGGAACCCCAAGAATCAACAGAATGTTACAAATCATTCAAAGTTTGCAAGTAGTCTTAAGAGATGTTAGTTTATAGCCAGACATCAAAACATGCATCAGGAAAGTTATTTTTTTCTTAATTTGACACTGACCTATAGCTATCATTTACTAAAGTTTTCACCAAAACTGATATTTATGGACCCCAAGATACTGGCTTTTATTTATTCTGAGTTTTTAATCCTTTTCACAAGTCCATTTAGATCTGCTATTTAATCAATATAAAATTGTTCCTTTGACACTTTGATATTGAAGAGTGCCCACAACTCCACTTTAAAATTTTTCTTGTCTCTCCATGAACATTGGAGAAAGGTTGACTCAATACAGTATTTCTATTATGAATGTAGAGATGTCTTATTGCAAATAAGAAACAAAACTCTTTAAAATTAGTTTAAAGCCTGTAAATGTATGGAGAGCAGACAAAAATAAATACAGGACACAAACAAAACTAAAGGAAAAACTTTATGATCTTTCAAAAAATGAAGCAAGTTAATTTTGCATGCAGAGTAAACTGTACAGTGAAGTAAGTGATTTTTATTTAAAAGAACAGGAACTTCTAGATGTATTCAGAGAAGTATTCATTGCCTAAAGTCAGAGGTTTGGGAGTAGCCATAAACTTTCTTGACTTTGGCAAATTTATTATCCATTCCTGCTAACCATGTTACCCAAAATAGAGAACAGGACCAAGGTTCTACTGGAACAACCTGGAAAAATTCCTTTTCCTTCCACTGATTGTATAACTTGTGTAGATCAATGAGTTAGAGCTTGAGGGTACATTTTTTCTCATGTTCTTTTAATAATTTAGAGATGAAACCAAGGGGGCACAACGGTGCTTGGCAAGAGCTTACAATAAATCTCTGAACATTCTTGCTCAGGGGTGGCCTTCTGCTTGTCTGAACGCTTTAATCTGAGGCTGCCTGAACAGGCTGTGCTGTTTCTGGAAGGTTAGTGTTGCAGCACTTTCCAGGTACAGGAAATTACCTTTTTTGTCATAGTATGACATCTTGTGGACTGCTGGTAGTACTACCAAAGGACTCACTGTTCTTAACCTAAATATTACTCCCACCAAGTAAACGAGTACATAGAGTGCCTGTTTCTTTTAAAGCTGACTGGGTCATATACACAGCTGTCATCTATTTATGGATGAAAAACATTGCAGATGATAAGCTTGTGAGAAAGAAGATGCATAGGCAAAACCTATTTAATGTACAGGCACTGAGCCCTGTGATGGCAAAGAGCAGAGCTCAGGATAGGGGAGAGCCTTCGGTCACTCAGCATGTTCCTGGCAGGGGAAAGCTTCCAAGACTAGCATATCCCCACCTTCTGCCTAATTTTTTTTCTTAACCCAGTTTCTGGCAAGCAATCACAAAAAAAGGATAAGGATCCCTTGACATGTTGTCTGGCAGGCAGGTGGTAGGTCTCTCTTTCCAAACCTCCGAGGAATGAAGAATGGAATGGACAGACAATATTGAAAAGGTTGAGGGTTTTTCATCTTCATGCCTAAAAATGGAGAGTACTCAGGATTATTTTAAGATTTAAGAGCATGACTAGAACTTTCTTGCAAGGCATGTGAGCTTGCCTGGTTGTATCACTGGCCCACATCAGTACCTCCTGATTAAGAGTAATGGAAAAAATCTGTCTGATCATTAAGCTCCTGACTACATTTGAATACATCCCCACATACACTTCATTTACTTCTTTTCTGACTGACATACTCAAGGAAAACCTGCTGCTTTATTTCAAATTACAAGACAGCACAGAATTATGACCTGACAGAAAAGTTGAATTGTATGAAATCTGTATGGTCTTTTTATTTATATTTTTCCTTCCACAGGACCTGAGGCCAATAGTTTTAGCTAAAATGGTTTGTTTTTTTTTTTTTTTTTTTGCTTTTAGATTGCTTTGTTGCTTTTTGGTTTTGCACACAGTCTCCAAATATATATTCTGTGTTTCAGGTCACCCATTAGCTCTTCATGTGTAAGAATGTATAATACATCCTTCCAAAGAGAAGGACATTTTGGACAAGGAAAGGAGGCTGTACTTACAGAAGAACAAAATCAACAAAAACAACCACTACCATTATTTAGATGGCACTGTAAAAAGCAAGTTTCATGAACAGATATATTCCACTGAAATTGTGAAATATATCACTATTCATGAAGGTAGATGCTGAGATATTATTTTTGGACTTTTCTTCCATAATTGAACTTACATTTAGAGTTTTGATCAAGCAGGGAAATACAAAAATGCTCTGAGAACGTTGGGTATATAACTTCTGTATCCCTAGTGTAAATGAGGGGAAATTCCAAAAGTTTCTCTTCAACAGTTTAATTTTTTTTCCTAGAGAAAAGATTCATCATCTTAAGAACGACTTTCAAGTTAAAGTCCTATCAAGTGCAGGGAGAAATCCTTCAAAATGAGGATAATATTAGGGGTAAAATTCAGCCCAGGATTAAGGCTTTGTTGATAGTGGCTACATCTCCACAGCAGTGGAAGCCTAGAGAGTTATCATGCCTTAGAAAGCTGAATTCAGCTGTCAGCCTCAAGCTGATTCCCATGAACACAGACAAAAGATGTTGTGTAACCTGTTAAGTAGCTGTCTGTGCTGTACCATTTTTGCACACACATAGATTAAAAACAATCAAAAAAATCACCAGACAAAAAACCAAAAAAACAGGGTTTTTTTCAAGGACATGCTACCAAAGTAGTTCTACTCAGTTGAATTTGACCCACATTGCATATTAAGCCTGGCACAAATAAGTATGAACATAAGGAGAGCTGGAATGATGACGTAAAACACTAAATCTGTCCTTCAGTGGAATCTACCAGCCTTACAAGGTCAAAAGCTGAGCTTTGAAGACTAGGGGGAAAACTAGCCTTTTTCAAATATTTGCAAAACTAGAATGTTAAAAAAACTCTTTGATTCTTCCCTTGCCCTAGCCATGCTAATTCTCTAGTGATTGCTTAAGAAGAGAAGAAAAAAAATCATGTCCCGTAGCTTATACATTTTTATTACCAGTGGGCAGCTGAAGGCTAAATACTTGCATCTACATTAAAAAAATGCTAATTATTTAGGCATCAATAAAATTAAGAAAGCCAGAAATATTAAGCAAGAAGTTCATCAGAGTTATTTAAAAAATAACAAAATTTCAGTCTCCATTTTTCTTCTTTTTCTTCTTTTTTTTATGATTCGTATTTTTTGCTAATCATTAATCCCTTCTGTCCCTGTTACCAACTTCTGGCTGCATTTTGTACTGACCATTGAACTTGATCAGGCCAGTCTGCTAGCTGCAAGGTGTAAAGAGCATTATGTAATTTTTGCTGTAATTTTGTGGCTACTCCTAGTGTCCTGCTATGTCTATTCTTTGCTTGTGTGGATCTGAACCTGTATTACCATTTCAGAAACAGACTTACAAAAGAACTTGAAAGGGGTGTATATAAGATAAAGATAAATGAGTAGTATGCAGTCTGTAGCTGGGTTGTTCACAAAAGCAACAGCAAGGTATTGATAAGAGAAGAGGTGGAGTAGGATAGAGAAAATATTTAAATAAGGGGGAGAGAGAGATGAGTCATACCAATTTTTCAATTCAAAATGTATCTCCCAGATAAAAACTGTTACAGCTGTCACAAGGAACTATCAAGAAGAATAAGCTGTTACCTAAAAGGAAAATGTAGACATTTCCAACTTAACTTTTCCAGCCACCACATTGGAATAGCACACAACATTGCAGCAGCACAACAAAGCCAAAGTAGCTTCTTGTTCCCAAAGAGTTGTAATTCACAGTACCAATCACTTCACTGGGCAGCATGTTCCAATGTCCAACAACTGTTTCCATGATTAAACTTTTCATAATATCCAATTAAATATTCCCTGGCACATCTTCAGGCCATTTCTTCTCATACTGTCACTTGCAACCTGGGAGGAGAGATCAGCCACCACATCACTACAGCCTCTTCTCAGGTAGCTGTAAGAACAATAATGTCTTCATTAAGTCTCTTTTTCTCCAGGATAAACTACCTCAGTTCCCTCTGACTCTCCTCACAAGGCTTCTTTTCTAGGCACAAGCTGCCTTAATTCATTATTTTATTTTTCTGAGCAGATATCAAATGCTAGATCAAGTTCTTTATTTGCTTTTCATTTATATCAGATCAAAGGCAAAGTTGAACTTTGCATGACTGTGAAGTCTATGATTTTCCTGCAAATTTCTAATGCAAAAATATTTTCAGATGCTCATAATAGAATTTTTTCATTTTTTTAAAGAAAAACATAGCTTTCTAGAACTACACTGAATGTAATTGCTACTGCAGCTGGACAACATCTCCAGTTAAGCAGCAGATTCTAAGTACTGAAGTAGATCAGGATTCCCATATTAATAATTTTTCACAAAAAACCCAAAACCCTCCAAGACATAAAATTGTGTAGACATCTTCTGTTTTATGGGTATATTAATATGTAACAGTAGAAATGTCAAGATTTTTCCTAAATTAGCTTAATAACTCCCATAACTTACAAACCATAACTTTTTGCGTGACTTAGTCAACAAAATTGTATCAGCATTGTTCTAGGCTGAGTAAGGAAGAGATAGCTCTCATACAAACATGTTTTACACCTGAGTCACTTGATGATCCAACAACTCAGCCTTAATTGTTTTAAAACCAGATCTTAACTACTTTAGGAGGAATGTGGTACTGTTAGTGGACACAGACCAGACTTGAGTCATTACAAAAGATGTAAACAAATTAGATAGAATCCAGAAAAGAGTAATAAAAGTTATAAGAGGTGCAGAGAATGACCTATGAGAAGAGGTTGAAATAATGGAGCTTGTTTAGTCTAGAAGAACTGAACTGGGATATGATAACAATCTTCAAGTATGTATAATGCCCTTTCTATAGAGGAAAATTATCAACTGTTGTCTATGTTCACCAAGGACAGTACAAGCAACAATTTACAAAATTTGCAATAAAAGAGATTAAAGTTTGGTATTAAGGACAGATCTCCAAAGAGAGCTAGCTAAATAACAGAATTCCTGGTTTGGAAAAGGTTCAAACAGATTTTCAAGAGTAAATTGAAGTTTTGGACTGATTCAGAATACTAAAAACAGTACTGCAAAAATTCATAATATTAAGGCAAAGGATAATCAGTCAAGAAGGATTAAATGTAATACAATTTATTTTAGAGAGAACATTTTCAGTTGCATTAAAATTCAATTAAACAATTAAAAACAGTTTTAACTGCTCAGGAAATTTAGAGAGGCTCTGAATGGCCTGGAGAAGCCTTTTTAATCTTTGCTATTCTTATATGTGATGGAATTTCTCCATATGTGGCATATTTTATGTCTTATTCATATAAATAAAAGGTACACAGTTACTGACAGCAGAGTTCTTTAAAATATATTTAGAAGTGGAGCCCTTTAGAACTAAAGGACAGCTTTAATCTTTTATACAATATAACAAAACTGCAGGAAATATCTGTATAGTTTGATTATCTTATAAACTAAGCAACTATAGAAATAAAGTGACCTTCTTTAAGAAAAAAAAACAAAGATGCTGAAAAGCTAATTCCATCCACTCATTATCAGGACCTGTGTGTATAAATCATGAATAGACTATGAAATGCTTATTTAAACAAAAGTCAGTTTTGCAGATTATTCCAGAGTACACTGAACTTAACTGGCCTCTCTCCTCCATAAGTAGCTGGGATGGATAATGTATACATATACAACTTAAAAAGACATACACACACATTTCCAATAAATAAAAAAATAGCAGGTGGTATGCCTTACACGAACATTTCCTGTCTTTTCCCAAGAAACCATTTATATTCATTTCAGTTGAAAGGGAAAAAAGATTACTTGATGGAATTCTAAAGATGAGCTGCAGGAATATAGACACTTCATAAATCTTCTATTACTTTTAAAATACCATCTAGAGGTTAAAAAACTCATATTTTCAACACAATTGTACAATGTACAATTCACAACTATTAACCAATTCAAACATCTTTTCTTCCTGACAAGGATGGGCAAAAAATTAATTTTAGCATCCAATTTAATTGCTGACAATAAATTTATTTTACTTAGTAAGGATATTATTCTTGGAAAGAGACTAGCACCTGAAATATGTTGAAACACAGAACAAGGTTGTTAGGATAAAAGTTATGGAAATTAATGGCATATGGGGATGTGCCAAAGCAACAGCCCTGTACACTAATTTTCATTACAGTTGGCTTCCCTCAGAAGGAATAAATTTCATACTTGGAATACAAAAACTTTCATTTTGATAACAAACACAGAAGCTACAGTTAGGATTAGTCATTTATGACAAATACTGGAAGTGTAAGTAAAGTCATTCAATCAAATTGTCCCAAGGAAGAGAACATTCAGTGTGTGAGGAAATCATCTCCATAAACTCACGTGAAACACACTCGGGCTTGGACTTGTTTCCATGATCTGGGTTGGGGTTGTAATTTTCCTATAGAGCTTTGCAACTCTGTGCACTGCAGGTTTGTAACATTCTGGAGCCTGATGGGGAGCTGCTTCTACCTTTGCAACCTCTTCCCCCTTACACTATGTGGCTTCACTTTACTAAGATGCAGGAAGTCCTAAAACACCCCAAAGCCATAGAGATGCCCAAACTCTGGAGCAGAAATGAAGAGGTGAAAGGTTCTTTAGAAACCAATATTTTGTCTAAATAGTAAATTCAATGTATGTTTAAACATCTTGATATGTGTTGTTACTGTATTAGGCAAGCATTTCAGGAAAAGGAACAGAAAGCATAATCACCTAACCTAAGAGAAATACAAGTACAACATTTGACAAAAATTTCAGAAGAGCACAGTGTACAACTTTATCTTTTGTTTGGATGCTTAGGTATTCCATTTTAGCTTTTTATGTTCTTTCTAGGAGCCTTACTGTCAAACATCAAAGAGCAGCTGTACCTATGTAATAATAAATACATTTTAATCACAAAAGTTAATAGGAATGTAGTTCTATTAGCCAGGCCAATTTTATCAACAAAATGAGAAGGTACAATAATTTTCCTGAACTTGTAACTTTCTTCTATGCTGAGGATTTGAAACTTGGTCATTCAATAAATTGTATTTGATTTGATAAGTATCAGTTTAAAAATTCATCAATAATGCTCATTTTCACATATATCCATAGGAAAGTATTATCATAGATATATTAACATGCATTACTTTTATTTTCTTTCTTTCTAGGAATTTTGACCTTATACCACTGAAGTAAATTGATAAAGGACCTGATTCATAAAGCCAGATTACTAGATATTATGAGTTTGTCACAGAAAGGGAAAAAAGAAATCAAAAATAAAGCTGGTATGCTACACGTTTACCCCACCAAAATAGACTTCACACATGCCAATTCAGACTTAATTATTAAAACACATAACTACAAAAATATAAACTTGGAAGAATCACAGGCAGTGATTATATAGAAACATTAGTTCAGTTCTCAAAAGAGAAAAAAAAATGTGTGTATCAAAACTAGACAGTATAAATGCCATTATGAAAGGCTAGATGGATGTGTGTGGCAGCTGAATCTTCAAATAACTTCAATTTGGTTAGCTTTCTATATTATTTTGCTATTATAGTTTTTGTAACTATGAGTATATAAAAACTCTAAACCTCTGCTTTTTCCAATTTTTCAATTTTTCCAAGAATTCCCAGAGCTAACCTTATCTTCAAGGATCACAACAGAGCTGCTCCAGTTTCTTTGAAATTAGTCAGGCTGGCTATTGATGATCCTTGACAGATCAGGAGTTTAAGAAACTTGGTTAGAATTGCAATGGATTATCAATAAAGAAGACATGATATTGGGACTGAAGAGTATTTGATAATGTAATTAGCAGGTAAATTAGGTAGATCTGTTCTCCAACTTGAGAAGTGTGACAGACCTGCAACTATAACTCATTGCTCAGAATGAAAACTGCTTCATATCTTTCACTTGTCCAAAGAATTGAACTAGAGATATTTAATTGATCAAAGAGTCACTTATATTAGGAAGAAAGGAAGATTACAAAGATAACATACATGTGGAATAGATCTGTCACATGAATAAAAAGGAAGGCATTTAACTGAACATTAAAGACAATCTGAACCCTGAATGACCTCTGGTGCCTTCTCAAAGTTTGGGACATGTTATCCAGAAAAGCAAATAAAGTTAACTTCTAATGTCAGCAGCAGCAGGAAATTGGAATAACAGCTACAATTTGGAAGCTCAATTCTATTTAGAACTAGGATTCAGGGAAGTAACTAAATTGCAAACAGATGAAAGAAGTGGTCTCTTCAGTTCTGTTAACCATTGGATATGTTTACATGCAAGGCCCTTAAAGGTGGCAAAAACCAGAGAAGTTTTAGTCAGTGCCTAAAACAAGTATCTTAGCAGCCTAACCAGTAATGTGTACATAGTTACTGATTTATTTAGCAGGATTTTGGGACAATATCTGCCTGTAAATACTGGAGGAAATGCCAATGTGATCGAAAACTAAATGTGCCAAACTACCACTCTTTGGAAGATAATTCACAATGAACAGCACAGGATGTTTTGCTCATCATTATAATTATCAGGTGTAATCATATTGATTCTTTGAGAATCACCATCAGCAGATGGCTACATAGTAAATCACTGCTTTTGGGAAAGTCTATGTTGCAAGATTCCTTGCAGCTTAGTCTTCAGCTGGACTGGATGAGACTCTCCAAATTGCTGTTCTGCTCAGTTTTTAGAACCAGGTGGCCCGTGGTCTTCCCTACTACTTATATTAATCTATGTCCTAGAAATCTTCTAACTTAATTATGAAACAGCATCCAGCATGACACGTCTACAGCTGCAGAAACAGTTTCTACTGAATACTATGAGGCCAGTTTGGTGAACAGCAACCACCTAGGCTGCCACAATGAAATTCAACACATTTAAGAATAAAGGAAGCTTGTCAGAGGCTTATCAATACAGACTCAAACACATAATTTCAATACTATGCATCTGAAATTGGAAAAAAAATCTTTATCATTTTCTGGGAGTACAAACTTTACTTTTTCTTTGCTACTCCTTGATAAGCAAATGTCAATATCTTAATAAATGGTGGGACCTTCTCACTGAAAGTTACTGTTCTGAATATTCACTTGTTTTGGTTTAAATGTAAAAGAAACTGCCCACTACACTGACAAATATTGTCACCTGGAATTTCCAATCATTGCTGATCCAGGCATACTCTTGTGTTTTACACTAACACAGATTGTTGTGGGAACACAGTGATTTGTCAAATTATTTGTAGTGTGAGTATACAGTACACATAACTCTAAGGTACAAGGTAAGAAACACTGTTATAAGATGTTAACATAGCTTAAATAATGTTAAATAATTTGTTCTACTTCCTTCCCATATGTTCCACATGTCCCATTTCTGTATGACTTATCCTGTTTCTGCATCTGTTACAACCTTCCACAGTAAACTTTTATTTACAGACAGCCATGCTTTCTACAAAGATTAGACTTAAGTGTGGATGCTTGACTACTTCATAGTGTTGACTATCAGGTTATTTATCTTCACTCCAGAAGAGAAGCCAACAGCAAATATCACAAGTATTTTTTCTTCTACAGATGTGATTCTGCTGACAGAAATAAAGAATCTGCATACTTTTATCTTTCAAATTTGAAAGAACTTTTTCTCCCATACTTACTCTTAAATAGCTGCTAAATCTGCAAAAATATTTGCAGAAATACCTCCCTGATGTTTACCCAAAATTGGTTCACATTTTCTGGTGAATATGTGACACAGAATTCTGAGCTGTATTCCCGTGCAAAAGTTCTATTAAACAGTTTTAAACTAAAATAAGCAACTATGATAAACTACCATTAGATATATAAAATATTTATAAATTACAAAAGCAGGAAACTTTAACTCTAGAAGAAGATAAGACTGCACCTGTATCCTGTTTCTGTGTCATATGTATCACATACCAATAAAGCAATCTGTGCTCCTACATGTTTCTTGCCACACGCAGTGAATCCTCCTGTAACTTTCAAGAGATAGAATAATGGTTGTAAAAGTTTATCTACCCAATTCCAATGACATTCAATAAAATCCTCTGCTAAAAAATCAGGTCCTTAGCATGATTCTAGAATATACAGCTCTGACCAGATTCAGAAATTAGGAAAGTTGTTGATGTCAGGTTTTTAACCAGGTCTGATTTCTTTATAAAATCAGGCAGGGTTTTATTCCACATGGCTTGTGGGGCAACATTTTATCATTTCATGTTTTTTGTCTCATCCATCCATGCTGATCCATCTACAGCTGCCAACACACAGAGACTGCAACGGGCCAGCCAGACATCAAAGAAATATATTTTGACATATTTTGAGATCTTCAGCCTTGGATTCCAATCTGTGAAAGCAGAGAGTAGGAAGAAAGGGACAGAAGGGTATTTGCAGTGGTCCTAGCATTAGTCAGGGTTGATAAATAAAAATCTTGGCCCTCCACTACATTTAAAGCAGGTAGATAAATTGTAGATGGGCAAATCTTTTCAGGTATGACTTTTTTTATGTTAATCTTCTCAGGTATGACTTTTTTTTGTTATTTTCTATTTGTTTAATTGTTCTTTTAATGATTTTCTAAGTGATCAAGTTTTAGCTAGAAAACAAATTCAAAAAATGCCTTTTTCAGCCAGTGACTTCTGTGGAATCTGATTTTTCCCTTTGAGCATTAAGGAATTCACATTTCCTGCCTGTTGGAGCCATACTCTCTTTAGAAGGGTTGTAAAATCTCTTTGTGGACAGAAGGAAAACATTCTAAATGTGCTTTTGTCAAGTAGTTGATTAAAATACATGAAACCAAACGTGTGGGTAAGCACTTGAATCTCTCTGTAACATCGTGCTACTGCATCAGAGGCCACTAAGAGAAAAAAAAGTCAAGGTTATGTTTTTCTCTTCCCTACTTATAAAGACTTCAAGAGAAACATGCTAGAATGCTCTGATGGAAAAGGCTAAAGGAGCCAATTTCTCAACAGTAAGCAGCAAGAGCCTTTAAGAATATAAAAGCAGAGCTCAATATGGAGACTTAAAGTCAATTTAAAAATGAAATAATTTTCCATTCTTTTGCTGAATTCAGCCAAATATTCTTACCATTTACAAATAGATTCTCAATACATAATTTGAAGAGGGCACAAAACTCCATTTAACTGATGATATTGAATGTGCTGCTTCACTCCCACATCCAGTTGTCCCAAAAAACTTTCTGCCTTCTAAAATAAGACTACTGACTTGGTGAGTGAGGAGAAAGCAGGGGTTGTTACTTATTTCAATTTTAGTAAGGCTTTCAACACCATTTCTTTCAGCTTCCTTACAGGCAAACAAACTGAGGAAGTAGAGACTGGATAAGCAGACAGTTTCAGCTGGACTGAAAACTAACAAGCTCCAATCTAGCTAGAGAGCAAGCAGATGTGGGGTCCCACAGAGTCTGAAATTGGGTTCCAAACAGTTTATTGCCTTCATTGATGACATGGGTTATCAGACTTGGGATACCTTTGTATCTGACTCTGTTTTGGGCAGATATATCCATCTCCAGGAGTTCCCTCCAATCCTCAATTGATCTGCAATTATTATTTCTTCTAGACATTCCTCTGACATAAAAAAATGGATGATTTTATGTCCAGACTGTAAAATACAACTCAGCATAAGCTGTAACAAGCATGAAAATAAAATCACTAGTAGAGCAAGTAGAGAGAAGTGTCAACAATCATCTCACACATGATATGCAATGGAAACTGTATCTTTATACATCTTTATAAATCTTTATATATCTTTATATATCTTTATATATCTTTATAACTAAGATCTTTATAGCCAATTGAACTGTAATAAAAACACTTCAAGAAAGATGCCCTATGGTTCTCAGATGCTAGAGGACTTCTTAGCTACCTGTCCTGTAAAACTGTTCATCAGTGTCAACCAAAAGACACAAAATTCACCAGTACAGATATTTAGGTTATGAGGTGTTGTTTTCTCAGATTGTAACATATTGAAAACATGTAATGAACAAAACTTTAGCAATAGGGTTACTATTGAAGAAAAAAAAAGAATGTTTATTAGGGTTGAGATTAGGATGTCTGACTGTTCTTGCACCATCAAAAAATAAATCCACTAAACAAACCACAAAATAAGGTTGTTTTTAAGTGAAAGCTTTTTCAGAAATCAATGCCATCATCTTAAGTGTGTCATTATGAAAAACTTGGCTGCATAATTTGAAAGTAAATGTTTTATGTAGTTAGTTCCAAAACTTAAAACTTTCTTAGGGATCTGTGCTGTAGCTCATTTGAGCACCTCACCCAGTGATGACATTAATTAACACAAGGTTTCCTGAGAAAAGCATCCATCAGAAACACAAACATGCTTAGTAATGCATTATATTAATCAAGAATAAGATTTATTTATATATCTCTATTGATATATTTATTTATTTATGACTAACACCATCTCTAGATTATGATTTTCAAATGAAACCTTCAGGAACTGTTGAGACTGAGGAAAGAAGAGATAAGAATAAAAATAATTGTACTCATACCATTTGTATGAGTGCAAGCAACAGTAATAAACTGGGGTTTAATACCATTAGTGAGTTCACACAGAACAGAAGTGCTCGAAAACAAGATTCTCATCCCAGCCTGACAGGTAGGTAGGATATTCAAATCATGGAAAGCAGGCGCTACAGTACAAAATTCAACAACCATCAAGAGAAACAGTGCCATGCACAAGGCATCAAGTTCCTGGCAGTTACTGACACATTTTCCCAAAAAGGCAGACTCTGGTTTGAGTTTTTGACAGCATAATCAGTGAACATTGCAAAGGAAAGGAAAAAAATATCAGGCAATTTACCCCTTAATTCTACGAAGCATAAAGAAGTTAAGAGATATTAACAAGCCTCCTGAACTGCTTGCATCATCTTTACATCACGTAGAAAGTAATCAATGTTTCCCCATTATAACACAATTTTAAAATTTGCAAGGGAAAAGAAAAAAATTAAAAAGACAATTTTATACTCTTCACCATTCAAGAAGATGCAATTTTCTTTTTCTTTTCCATTAATGCAGCAGCCAGAGAAAGACAGAGAACATTGGCACTGCCAATAGCTGGAAAATTACTTTGTGATTTCTTTAGTGTACTGACTTTCTATCTTTTAAATTGCCTCAGTCTGATGGGCCATGAATTCTAATAATTAATGACAGAACTATTAGTAGGTGAGACAAAGCATTTTACTACCACTGTAAAGTTTAACTTTAGGCCTCACCATCTCAAGGTGCCAAAAGAAGCAATGGTATAGTTCTAAATTCTAGGTGAAAACCTCTTTATCTATCCCTTCCTAAAACTAGTCCTGATGCTAGGTATGCAAGGCCAAATTTTGAATGCTTATTTGCTAGATCAAGATGATTTATCATCAGGGTCTCCTTGCCTTATTACTTACTGTATTTTTTTGTGGTGATTGAGATAGTGGATAAATAACAATTTTAAACCCCCAAATGACAAAGCAGAAGAGAAAGTAGGACAATATTTCAGAAGTATATTCAACAGGACAAAAAGTCAAGAGGTTCTAATGAAGGAGTCTGATGTCTGTGGTCTGTTAGGATCAAGGCAGTAGTTAAGACTGGTTTTGGTGGAGACAGGAGACTGCAGAGTCTGGACCATTTTGTATGCCAGTTATACTCCACACATTTTTTTTTTTTTTTTTATTTATAAAAGAAAAATGAACTGGTAGCAAGACCTGAACAGGACAACTTGTTAATATAAGAACATCAAAGATGTTAAAAATGCTTTTATTTGGGGACAAAGAGAGAGTTGGGAACAGGAGAGATAATGATCATGGGAGAGATCAGATGGAGGGATATAATCAGTGAGGCCTGAGATTGGATTATGAAGATTTCAGAGTAGCATCTGTGATGAGGGGAGGGGAGGGAAAGCAAGACAAAGGAAAGAGGAAAGTTGCTTAACATTTTATCAATTTTCTCTTAGATTATGTTCAGGTCTTCTTCAAAGAGCAAATTACATTCATTTTACAAATCTTCCTCTTGTCCTGCCTCTATGTCACAAAAGAACAGTGTCATGAGGACAAACAGGGATTTGGACTTGGAATTTGGCAGTACACAATAGACAAAGCAAGATCACCCAATCTGAGTTTTCCACAAATTTAAGGGGAAAAAAGGACAGAGGATAGTTAGGAAAGGTGAATTTATAGCTACTTTGGCCAGGTGGCTATGGAGTTTAAAATTACTATTTTATGTACTGAGGGAGATTATGGAGACTGGGCTGTCAAAGGAGGTCAGAGCCAAAAAAGAACTCTGATAGTGATAAGCTAATAGTGGAAGGAAGTCAATAAAAGGGTTGGAAAAGATTTCATGAACAAATGGAGATAAAACTGCTAGCTGACAAAAAGTTTAGTAAAATTTACTTTCAGTATGCAGGAGAAAGAATTCTCAACTAAAAATGAAGAGGGCAAATTGAGGAAACAAGACAGGTCAGATCTCATTGGTCATCTACTTGGAAAGTAAAAATTACTGAGCAGTGAACACAGGAGATGGTGAAGAAAAAAAAATAACAACCAGTAACAAAATTTAAAGATTTTTACAGTCTGATGTTCTACTAAGTTTTAAAGTAGTTTCAAGTTGCTGTTATATGGTTTCAAAAACCTAGAGAGTAAAAAGAGATTAGGTAAGATCAAAGTGACAGATGGAGATGTCAACACAGATGATATAATGCCTTAATGTCACTAAATGAACAACAAGTCTTGATTGAATGAAAACTTTGCAGCAGATGGTGCCTTTATCATTGTAGACAATCCAAAGTGTCTCTATATTACAATTTATAATTTGTATTGATCAGTGGAAAATTTTGTAGTCTAGTTCTGTAAAGGTTTTTTCTTTTCTGGTGGTATCTCTAAATTTCTAGTACCTTTTGCAACATTTATAACTGCTGCCTTACAAAGAAATCTTTATTTTCACTTTGCAGAATTTATTGGAAGTGCAAGACATTTTTATTTGACTGTCTTAGATTATGAACTGAATATAAAAGATAGAGTTAAAAACTGACATAAACTAACAAGGAATCGTGTTATCATATCCATAAAGCTATGGATATTTATTTCCTGGACTCCTTTATGCTGGAAGCATAAGTTTCCTCTACAGATCCAGCCTTTATGCCTTGGAAGCCTAATCCTTGTTAGAGCTTATTTAGGGAGGTATTCACAGGGACAAGCTGTGATTTAACAGATTTTTTTTTTTTAATCTTCACTGTGGTGAGCAGAGAAAGTGAAAGTCCTTCAGAACCTTGTTCAAAAGACACACTAAACTGTACGAGTTCAGAGCTGTTTGACTAGCTGAGGTGACAGCCAAATGTGCTCTGAAGAGGATGTAAGATTTGGTCTCACTGCTGCCTTTCTCTGGTTCAGTGCTATAAATTCTTGGAATAGCTCACAAGGTTAGTTTGACCTTCTGCTCCTAAGCATCCAAGGAAAACACTAATAACACTATTCTACCTAGCTTACTGAAGTTAAAGAGGAACTAAAGAACAAGTGTGAAACCTACTGTATGTTTCATTAATTTTCTGTTCCACAGAAGCAGTTATATGCAGAGATGTGTGAGATTTTAAATTGGCTTGTTTTAAAAGCAATGTTTCAGGAACATAGCTTAGTTTCTTGAAAATAAATTATGGGGTTTTGAATATTCCCATTTTTAATTACTCTAACTGATTTATAGGTGCTTGGAGATGCCCTCATTTTTCAGCTCACATCTCTCAATTTCATATTCTCTAGCTGATCATGTTACTTTTTAAACTGAGAGGTCAATCTGTTGAGAAATGGAAAGAATTAACAGCAAGTAAACCTGTTTATCAGCAATTGTCTTTGCTCATGTATTAACACCAAGAGCCATTTTAGAAAAACTCTAACAAAATTCTGTTCACCCCAGTTTTGCAAGGCAGTCTATTGTTAAAAAGTAGGAATGAAAGAGGCAGGAATTCTGACCAATGATCCCATGCATGAGAATTCCCAAATCATGACTGAAATGTCAGAATTACTTACTTGGAAACAGAGCACCAAGTGCTCTATGGGGGATATTTCCACAGCTCTAGGCTGTTCTACGTGGTTCTAACTGGGCTATTTGATAGAAAAAGCAGGGCACTACTAATTGCAGAGGAGTCTTCTGCTGTGATGCAGTACATCACTTTACTAAGTACTCACTTCTAGGAAGGAGCACAAAACAAACAAACAGAAGCTATGAATTATATTAATTCTTATCTGATCTTGTTCAAATATGAGTTATCACAACAAAAGAAACCTTTAGTCCTGAATAAACATTTGCTTGAGCAAATAATTTGTGGGCTTTTTTTTAATATTAGGATTTTTAGCAAGATTATGCACATAAGAATTTCAAGGATATGTACCCAGGAGTTACAGTGTCACTTGTATCTTAAAGATATTGTCTATGACAAGTCTGGAAAGAACATGCAACTGAAAGAGGCTAAGATCAGGTCTCACTAGATCTTCTACAGATCATTCATTTATTTGTGATGTTACTGCCTCATGGCAACCCATTCTTTTCTCATCAGACGTAGCATAAAAAATCATAGCATTGACTTATTGGATACTTTAACTTTACCAGAAGGGGAAAAAAAAAATTGTTAATAAATTTTACCTTATTAATTAATAGAAAAGGAAAGGCCAGTACATGCACTGCACTGAACAGCACTTATATCTTATGAGGGTTAGGGTGATCAGTAATATAATAAAATATCTACAGAGATCTGCTCTGAATCCATGTGGAAGTTTCTGTCAGCTTCAAATGCAGGTTCTGAACCTTTGGGGGGATGTGTGGCTTATGGGGAAGAGCAGAGAGGGGTGTAGCCCCTCTCACATCAATTAGCTCATCTGAGTCCTGCTAGGATGATTCTGCCCAGCCCTGGGGCTGGGAGGGGAGAGCTGAGTCCTTCCCACAGAGATGGGAATTGCACTCTGGTCACCAGCTGGAAGGTCTGTCCAGACTGACAGGGACAGGTGAGCAGAGTCTGCAGAGAAAGTGAAGAATGAGTTTAAGAAGTGTACATTAGTTCTATGTTTTAGAAGAGAAACTGCTATATAAAAGGGCAAATTGAAGAATTAGGTTCATTGCAGGGAAGAAAATAATTTTGTGGAATAATGAATGAAATCTAAGAAAATTAAAATGAAACGGCAAAGTGTAGAGCAAGAGTAGAGTAAATAACTAGAGTATCTGCAGGGATTTTCTGATAGGGATTTTGCTGATGCTTGCTTATTAACTAAAAATAATCACTATACTTCCTTGTAGTAATTATTTTAATGAGGATTTGGTGGGAACCTTTGACAACTGAGAACATGCATAATAAATGCATGTTCCACATAAACGCACACTTTGCAAAAAGCTCCCAAAATGAAAAAATACTGTTGAATACAGCAATTATATTATCTAGTTAATATCACAATTTAGTTACTACTGCATGTTATTTTTGATGAACTTTCAAATGTAAGAACATTTAAAGTTTACCTGAAAAAATTTTTAAACTGCCTTATTTGCTTATCTAAGGACAAAATCAAAAGGAATTTTTGACTGTGGTTGAAAAATTATCCATGTATGCATTCAAACGTGAGCTTTTGAAACACATTTGCTTTGAACAAGAAATGACTGCAAAATGTTCTTTTCTTGTAAGGTTTTTACACAACCTAGAATCTGAATTTTCTGTTCCTTTGCCACTTACATCTTCTTTAACAGGATGTGCTGCTCCTACACATTATCTGCCAAACAATTTGGCATATTTGTAGTCACAGGGAGACCCAAAATCTGCTAGTTAATTTTTGTAGAGTTGGCACCTATGCATGTTTGCCTGTAGAAATATGATTGCTTCCTTCCTTCATTTATTTATTTCCTGAATTTAATGGTTTTGGTTAAAACATTAGTGCAAGTGCCAGAGAAGTTATTGCTTGAAATGAAAACTCTGTGATTCAAAAAATCAAGAAGGCATATATTTTATATAATTAAAAATAAATCCTTCCTTAGCTTTAAGTATATGTATTCCTATCCTGATAGTTTACAAAATAATTTGTATTTTTACAAAATAAAGCACAACATGCTGGTGAGATTATTGTATAAAAGACATCTGTACTAACTAAAATAAAACTTTTGTCTCATAGAAAACAGATTAACACAGTTTGCCTTCTTTTAGTGCTGTGAATTCATAGTGACAGTGGGGCAGAATATTGCAAAGCTCCTAAATAGCCATACTCACAGGGTCAGATGTGGACATGGGTGAAGCAGGGGCTGCCTGGGTAGAGGGGCATTTACTTCTCTCAAGAAGATGATGCTCAGGATGGTTCTGCAGTGTAGCTGCTGCCTATGAATGTGGAGGTGAAGGAAGAGCAGGATCCCACTGGTCTTATAATATGAGCACAATTCTGCCCTGTTCTCAAGAGGGATAAACCCAGCATGAGTCCTTTACCCCTCTACCTCTGTAGCTGGAACCTGGAAAAGTTTGTGGGGACAACTAAGAGCAAATGTCAGGGACAGTAGCTAAAAATGAAGCTCACAGTTTTAGAGAAGATGAGAGAGCTTGAAGTGCTTTGGGCAAGAAGAATGATAAATGGTCTCAATTAAATTCCTCTGGCTGTAAATGGAAATTTGCCTTCTTTTTTTAATTCATTCAATGTTTGATGAAGTGAAGTTTTAAATTTATTGCTAGTAAATAAACAACAGTATCACTTTGTATTTATGCAATTATCACCTCATTTTCCAAACTGAAAATATCCATGGTACAACAATTGTAGCTGACATCTCAAATCAAAGGAGTAATACTTCTCTTTGAATCATGATGTTTACAACATGCCAGAATATTTAATTTACTGTTTTGTCTGTATCTGCCATTTCTTTACAAGTTCATGGTGTTCTTATGTTAGAGGATTTTGAATAAGAGATGCCAGTGTAAATCTTTTCATCTCTTACACTAGCAATTAGTTAGGTACAAGCAAATTCTGCTGCCTGTCATAGGCAATCTCACAGCTGTATGATATAGGTCTCTTTTTCATTCGGGTTACAAGAACCAGGCCTCTGTTTGGTAATGAAATGCACATATTCCCTGATCTATGGGAGTCTTTTATGCATGTTTTCGATTATTCACCAAAAGTCCTGTTATATATGCACCTTTTTTTTTTTTACAGGATCAAGATTTTAGACCTCACTCCATGCAATGACTTTTTTTTTTCTTTTTGCCTCACTTCCATAAGCTCCAATTCTTAAGGAGTACATGCATGAAAAGAAACTGACTTCCTCATAGGTCATGACCTTTCATGCATAATATAAATTCACATATTATGATTATAGTGTAGCTATAGTCATTCAGAAGTACTGCAGAGAGCTATTTGACATTATTGTATATAGAGTGAGGGCAAAGGGAGTTGAGCTACAAAGAGAACCAACTGTTTTTATTAATGCACAATTTCATAACTAATCATTTTGTTGAAGCATAACATACATCTTGGGAAGTGATGTATTTGTGTTAGACATTTGTAAATCTAACTAAGCATAAACACTTCTCTTCAAAGCATTCCTGTGAGGGAATGATCGTATTTTATCAATATGCCCAAAAAGGCTTGTCTTGTTGTTCAGAATAGTTATACCTGAGGGAAGAAGTGTATTCTGAGGTATACTCCTGAATATTAGTCTATATGAACATATCTCACTTTGGCTAGCTAAAAATTGTGAGATTAGGTAAACACAGTCTAGTAATGAATACTATGGAGATAAGAATTTTTTTTATTGAGCAACACTACAAAACTTTTGCACATAAAACAGGAAAATACACCAAAGTTTCAACTTTTGCAGTCTCACTAGATACTTAAATTGACAACAGTAGCTTCAAGAGCAAGATGCATCATCCTGTGCATTGTTCAAGGCCACAGTAAATACACATACAGCCTATGGGGAAAGGAAAAAGTCATTAGCTTAGATGCTTTTTGAGTCATCTGCACCGAATGTGACAAATGTTACCTACTCATTTTGGTGAAGCATGTACACTGGGCTAGTTAGTATGGTTCAACTGACAGGGTGGAATATAACAATCCTTGGATTTACTAGAGCTGCTAAATTGGGTGTCAGATGTAGTCCATATTACGCAGTATTCTTGTTTGGAAGTTAGCCTTACAATCCCATCAATTTCAGCTACCATTTGCTAAAAACACTAATCATCTACCTTGGATGTGCTGGATGTGGAACTACAGGAAGAATGGCTGCTGGCATCTCTACCACAGCTGGGCTCAGGAGTTTGACTAAAGTTGTGCTGGCATACTCCCCTTTTGTAATGAGCCTGGTGTGGAGGAATGATTAGATTTGTGCAATTGCTTTGCACATTGAGGTGTGCCTTCAGTTTGCTCTGGAATTTACCATGTTGCATTGGTCTGTAGGAATACAGGCAAATGCCTCAGAACAGGTTGATTCATGAACTTCTGCTGCAACTCTCTTTATTATGTGATAATCTGGAGATTATCACATAGATGTGTTTCAAAGAAGTGATGAGAGTGATAAAGTGATTTTGTGAGTTCTTGGTGGAAACTGGAGAACAGGACAGGAGGATAAAGTACTGCAGTTAAGAATCAGTGATACTAGAAAGCAGTCCACTACTCAGAAATGCAAATCTAAGGACTGTCATTTGAATACATCACCATGTGGGTAACAAATCCTTTCCAAAGACAATTGACACTATCAGGGGTTGTGTGACCCCACCATTCAGAGATACTCTCTCCAACCTGATCACTTTTCAGTTATCTTCTAACAACGGGACTTCTAAAGCTGCAGGTTGAATGTAGGAGCAGGATCTTGCTCTCCTGTCCCCAGCCCATGACAAACCACCATCCAAATCTGTAGTATTAATTATATCCACAAAATTGATTAAAGGTGTTATAATTTCTGGTGTATAAGGCTTAAATGTCAAACATTAAATATAGAAATATCCTGTACAATAATCGCAATGTTACTGGAATAACTTAAAACATGGTATTTACAATATGAAGAACAATTGAAGCCATGGGATGACAATAATCTCTGCTGAGGAAACTGTAACTTCAGAGGTATGTTCTCCTGAATTTACGATGTTCTTGGCAAGTATATTTACAGTCTGAAAATAAAAATGTACTTATTCTTAATTCTAATCTTTTTTCATTCTTGTTACCCTCATCACTGCTGTTCACTGTGACAAATCCAAAATTTTGATTACTATAAACTTTAATACAAACCTAAATCCATTTATTCCTACAATTTTCACTTCTATGAGCTGTACTGATTCTACCTTTCCATTACTAACACATATGCTGTAGGCCAGTAAGTACAAAATACTACTTTCTCATCAGATTTTACTGGGAAGTGCCAAAAACCTCCAGAATTTTTCAAAATTTTTTCAGTGTTACAGAATCTCTTCTAAAGCTATGGGTGTTAGGAGACATGCACAACTTTGATGCTGTTCTTATGGTTTATTCATACAAATATCTCAAAAAACTCAGAAATTGCATCAACAAATAAACCTTAATTATTATTTTTCATTTCAGAGATTACTTTGTCTGGAGAATGAGTCCTTATTGGTCTTTACTGATGGCTGCAGAGAGAGTCTGGATTTTGATTTCCCCCACTTTTCATTAGTGATTAGGTTCTAATTCTCTTTGAGGAGACCAGCTGTGGTTAAAAATTCCATGTCATGAAAGGGATGTGCTGAAAATTGCCCACCAAGTGGACATTATGGTACCCCTTAACATGGTGGTCCATTTAGGCTGTCTTTATCTGCCTAATCTGTCCACTGTAAAATCAAACTAACAAAAACATATCTGGTCATCAAGCAGTCAGCATGGAGAGGCAGCAAGTGGCACTCAACCGTGCCTTAGTTCTGACTCCCTCCAAGAAAATATCAAAATTCTCTGAATAAAATTCTACAAAAACATTGTGCAGTTGAAGGGTCAATAGTTGGTGGATTAGCACTTAATTCCCTGGAATAGGGGTATAAGAATGAGCTCATTAACAACAATATTTATTCCTGGAATGGGGTGTAGAGACAGCTACTCTCCTGCTGCTCAGTTTTGCATCCCTCCTGCAGTAATTCCCCAAGCCTATACATTCAATTTCCTTAGACTGTGGTGTCATCTGGCAGCAGCTGCACCTTTAGCAGCTGTTGCTGGATGTGCCACACAGGGACCCAGCCAGCACACCCGAGCCTTGTGCCCTCTCCAAGGTCCAGTCATATTGCTGGGATAATTCATATTCCCCTGATGTTTGCTGCTTCCCTCCTCTTCATCCATCTCCCAGTCCTCCTCTGCTGCATACAGATGAATGGCTTACAAAAATGTAAGGCATTTTGTGAGCTGCTTGTAATCTCTTCAGGCAAAATCATCCAGAGTAATGTTGCTTTCCTCATCAAATTGAATTGACCTTAGTGATTTTCTCAACATTACTTCTTGAAAGTTCTCCAAAGAAATGGGAGCACAATGTATTCCACCTAGCACACAGATTAGAAAAATGAACCTTAAAGATTAAAATATATGTTCAAATGACTTTATTATTTTATATTCTCTTTGAATTAATAATTGATAATTAGCTAAACATTGATTATATGTTCAAATGTTACATTTCAGACTGACAAACATTTTTATCTCAGAAACCAAAATAATTGCTCAGAATTGGAAAGAGTGTTAACTTCCAGCATTGGCCTTTCTTCTACTGGATCTTCAGAATTTTGTCTTTATTCCATTGTGAGATTAATTAAGAAACAAATTCCTGATGATAAAAAAATATAATTAACCCCTAGCATTCATTTTTTTCAAATGAAAACTGTATTTCAGCACTTGATCTAAAATTAAAACCTTTTATTCTTTAAGCAGCTATATTTCTTTCTCTAAATCATTCTAAAGATTTCGCAAATAGAGGCTAGGAAGGACATTCCACCAGGAGCTCATACAATAATAAAACCTTATAGCTAAATTTCTTTAGGTGTCATATGTAATCTCAATATGTTATCTTCTTACACACAAGCACCATTATAAACCAAATTTCTGAATACTCTCCTCTGAAAAATCAATACCTTTTTTGATAACAGCTTCATAAATATGAGAGTAATAAAAAGATATTATCCTACAGTGATTTTTCATTCTATCCATTTGTGTGATCTGATTTGGCTCTTCCCTCTCTGCTGACACAGACCAGTTATACAACGAAGAAAAATATCTCAAGATTAATCCTCCTGGCTTTGTGCATGGATGAGGAAAATGATGTGTTGAGAAGAGTAGTTTTTACCTCTCAGAAGTCACATGGAGACAATCAATTGCAATATGTTTCAGGCATGTAGTTTAAGGAGCTTGTTTTGAGATATAATTTGATATTTTACTAGCGAGTGAAAGGAATAAATAATTAAGTAAGATTTGAACTCTGGGAAACATTGAATTCAACTCAATGAAGTTCAAAATACTACTAAAACTCTGGTTTCAAACTATCAGTGACCCTAAAATCAGAGAACTACTTGGCCTAAATTAAATTGTGACTTCAACGAAAAATTATGTTAGAGAGAAGAAATCTCTCCCATTTGGGAATTACACATATTTTAATGTGTAAAGTAAAGTAAAAATTGTATATTTTTAGAAAGCACATCAAGACACAGAATTCAAGAGCTTTTAAAACCTTAAAAAGAACATAAGATCCAATTTAGGATGCAATTTCAATGGAATGAAAAGCATTGGGTACAGCATTGGATATTGAGAAACAAAAGTACTCACCAAATAGATCTGATGAGCCTAATTATTATTAACCAAGGCTATAGAAATAAATACAGGAAAATTCATACACTAACAGTCAAAGTGAAAGCAGGGGTAATTGTAATACAACTCAAATACATAAAAACTCTAAACAACACAATGTATTATAGTACATCAGAAAACTCCTCAAATACCCGCAATGACTGCCAATTTTCAAGAAAATGCGGCAATAAAATTTTTCTTTAGGAGGTGCTCCTTACAGAAACATCCTAACCATCAAAAAAAATCACTTTGCTTTCCTCTAAATTAACAGTCCATTTGACTAAAGGAGATTCTTCCCTATACAATACTGGCACAGTCAACTCAAGAGCTGAAAGACAGAATTGAACAACCTGGTGGCTAATGGGACTGTGGGTTGTTTGGTCTCCCAGATGTGAGTTGCCTGTCATTCAGGACTAAGCAATGCACTCTACCTATGTCTCAGCTGCTGCTGTGGGAGTGGCACTCTGTGTTGTCAGGGTGCCAAAATCACTTTAGTATTGATTGATATGTAGAATAAGAGAGCTAAGCTCTGCTGAAGACTGGACTGTAATGTGTCTCTTGTAATGGAATCAATTATAAATTAAAAACATAAGACAAGAAAATAAAATTGCAGACTATACTTATCAGCTCACAGGAGTTTTAAGATCATCATCATTTTGGCTAAAAGTGAGGCTGGCTGTCTAACCTTTCCTCTCTTCTCTCATGGCACAAAAAGTTCTGAGAGTTGCCTGTTTCCTCTGCCTGGTATTAAGAGATGGATATTTCTCTCCTTAGTGTGCAACCCATATGAGAACAGATATCTGTGCTTTTGTAGCCTTCAAACTCTACTTCCACTCCCCAAAATGCTTAATATTCCTACTGTGCTTGCTTATCTTAGATAATTTCTTCCTACTTGCCTTCTATCTCCAGTTAATGAAGAACCACAAGTTGAACTCTGTGACCCCAAAGGTCCCTTCCAACTTCAAGTACCCTGAAAACATCAATGAATTTCAAACCTTGGGGAAAAAAGTGTTTCTAGTAATTTTATTAAAATTCTAAAATTTGGAAAATTTACATATTTCACAAGTCATTGTATTACTTCTGTAACAAGCAAGTACTTGAAACTAAAATTCTGAATATGACAAGTCTGGTAACATTTTGTTTCAATGGTGCCCTACCTACTGAGGGCTGGCTTATTTCATTTGTGCATACACAGATTGTGCAAAATGTCACCTTTATCCCCTCTCCAGTTTATCTGCCCAAGGAAACAGAAATTCAAAGGTGAATCATAACTAAATCAAACCAGCTTACTCTTCCATCCCTACAAAAATGTAACTACAAATTTCCTTTTCAGATGGAATTTGTGACCAAGCTATATTTGACCATTTGTCAAAAATTTCACTTTCATTTTCATACTGTCACTTTTTCACAGTATGAATCATGGTGCTCTTTTCCACCTAGAGCATAGTAGTCCTATCTTTCCTGTGTAACAATTGTGCAGCCAACCTGTAGGCTCATAAAAAGACGTTGTCCCAAGTTACATGCAGCTTCATGCTTTGAGAAAATAACACAGCAAAAAAATTCTCTATTCTATAGTGAATATTCTGGATTTTTCCCTGACATTAAAAGTAAATTTATTAACTCTCAGTTCTTTCTAAATCTGAGCATGTATCTAAAATTTATTTCACAGTATGATTGTACTATCTGGGACTACTGTGCCAATTTCACCTGTATGCACATCCATTTACTCTCAAACATATCCTCAACTTTTTATAAGAGTCAAATATAAGCTGCAGCACTCAAACATGGGATGCTCATATGCCAGGTCAAGGATACACACCTCAAGCCTATATAAATAAACCTGAAGTCTCAATTTCTGTGGGTGACTTAGTGCCCGTTGTGTTGTTGAGGGCTGAAGATATCAAGCTTGCACCAGACAGTTTTTATTTTTCCTCTGCCATCAATTTGCTAGACAGAGTTCATTACTGCCCTTGCCTTGTAAGAAGTTTAAAATGTTTTGGGACTTCCAGGAGTCAAAAAGTATTTTAAAAAACATTTTATTGGAATGGGTTGACTGGATCTATGAAACTTCAAGAGCAGACAGCCACCAGCAGTATAAAACGAAAGAAAAACTCATTTTCATCTAACCAGGATTCTTCAAGTTCATACAGATATCCTGCTTTAACAGACGCTTAATTCCCAATACATTGTATAGACTTTTTAAGGTGGTTCTGCAGAGTCATGTCTGCTTAGCATAAACAGATTACTGTATCATGTCTAAAAAGCTCTAAATGCAGGTCACAGGAGAAAAGGGCTTCATGGATTTATGCCAGTGACAGAAGAATTTTGAGTCAAGCAGCCTAACAGGAAACAATATAATTTTTTTTAATAACATTTCCCCTTCCTTCAGATGTTAAGTGTGTAGCTAGAGACACACAAATCATTTTGCCTGAGATACCACCTCACATTGCAATAGTATCTTAGGACTGTGATCTAATAGCACTTGAGAACATTTTTGCATGTAAAACTACAGTTCAATTCTTTTTCTTTTTCAACGCTAAAACAAATGGATGTATTTCTTTTTCTCCAGCTACCTTCAATGTTCACTGTTCTATTTAGATCCAATCTGTTGCATGTTTCAAAGCTACATTTGAACCTTGTGAATTAGCCACGCTACCATGTGAAGGACAGTTTCCTGATGGTGGGAAAGAGTTTAAAAGAATGACAGCTCTTAAGATTTAAGTGGTGCTGCAGGGTGTTAAGCTCCATAGGAGATTTTGAACATGTCAGAAGTGTCAGGTACTTTATATCCATGGACAATTTCACAAAGGAGTTGATGGTGCTGTCTTTATGTTATTAAAGGCAAAAGGAATGACATGGTTACCAAGTTTAATGACTTCAAAGAACTGGGCTTGTCACGTGGGCTGCTACAGAGCTATCTGTATTGAACTATTTTAAGGCAAACATTCTTGCCAGTATTTGCTATTAAACTGTTTAAGAAAGGCCACATTGAGCTTTTAGTCAAGCCCTGTAATGTTCTCAAAACACTGAAAATTTGCATGAAAGCCTTGAGGCAATGTGCTAAGTTGATATAAGTTAAAACATCTCTGGCAGGATTTATCCCTGGGTAATTAACTAGACTTGGCATAATAGAAAGGAACAGATTTACCATTCAGCTATAGAAACCTGTTGAGGGGAAATAACTGCTAAATTTCTTCCTAATTCTTTTACTAATATCATAGACTATCCTTTTGTTTCATTAAAATGAAAAAAAATGCTGTGTATCCTGTAGATCAACACTGAAAATTACAAGTGTTTCTAGCATCCTTATTTTTTAAATTCCTGTTTGGAGCTCTGCCTTATCATATGAAGAAATGTGCAATCTATTAAAACCACAAGGTGTTCTAGGTTTGGGCTTATTTACAATCTTTAAGTGAAGCTCTCTCACTTGATGTGAAACAATAACATCCCCCACCAGAAGACATGGATGTTATAACACTGAATGAGCTTGGTTTTTCCCTGTGTAATCAGTCTACCTCTAAATGGACCTGGTTCAAGCAAAAGAGCTGGGAAACCCTGTCCACATTACAACTTTGCCCTCTAATTTGGCAACGAGGACTGTGAATTTGGCAATGGCTATGAAACATCCCAACAAACTGAAGGATTTCAGACTGGACATCAGAGTAATCAGGACTGACCTAAGAGGTTGTATTTTTGTCCCCTGCTGTGCTTTATTAGGGGATAGCATTATATGCTTATCTAACAGAATGTCTCTCTTCTCTGTGGGGTCCAGAGAAACATAAATCTACCCAACACATTTTCCAAAGACATCTGAGAGTTCCTGTGCCAGCATTCTGAGCTCACAGACACAGGCCAGCTGTGGCCTGGAAGCTATAGATCCAATTTAGCATGGCTTTGTGCCCAAACTAAAACATCTTGCCTCAACAGAGCTGTGTTAATGCCTAGATGACTTCTGGACTGCAAGAGCAATCATGGCCCATTGCAGGATGGGCAGGACAAGAGCATTTGCACTTGCTCCACAGTGTGAGCTACGTCTCTTCTTGCAAGTCCCTTGGCTATTCAGGCTAATGGAGCTCACCAGCTCTGTCAAGAGTGCTCTACATGCCAAGAAAAGGCACCCCTAGGGATTTTCTGCTGCAAACTCAAACACCTTGAGAAATGTAGTCTTCCCCAGGCAGCTTGGGTGCCAGCTAAGTGCTTAGGCACAAGAGTATATTTGTCCATCTCATCCCAGTCTTGTGAAGCAGCTAAATATTGATTAAAGGCATATCAATGCATTAAAACCTAAAATAAGATTTAGACTGAATATTCTATTTCTACAGTGTATAGTTAGCTTGTTCTGCTCAGCATAATCAGAATATTAATGATGCAAATTTAGAAAATGTCAAAATTTTAGACAAAACAAAATGTATTTTACTTCCACCCAGTATGCACAGTTGCTGCATATACTTCCAAGACTGTGTATGGTAGAAATTATTTTGGTTTTCAGAATCTTCCCAGAAAAGACAAACTGACATTTCCTGCACTCTCTAAATAATTCTGAATACAAAATCAGTTGTAGAAATGTGAGGAGTGAGTTTTATTTGCCTTTAATTAAAAAAAAAAAAAAAAAAAAAAAAAAGCATTAAGCTAAAACTCACATAACCTAAAATAATTACATGTTAATTTTAAAATTATTTTTTTCTGGGACAGTTATACTGACTATTTGAAATTTCAATTACAAATTTCAGGTTCAGATTTTTCAGTGACCAGATCAAGCAGTAATTCAGGTCACAATTTAGGTGGAGGACTGAAAATGAAGAACAAGGCCCATGGAAATTTGTATGATAGTGTAATTGCTTAGTACCATAGAAACATAGAATATGCTGAGTCAGAAGGGATCCATCAGGACCATCAAGTCAAGCTTCTGGCCCTGCACAGGACACCTGAAGAATCACACCACAAGCATTTCATATAGGCTTTAGATTACTGCCAGAGTACTGTGCCTATATGGAGATGTTCTATCCCTGACATATATTCTATTAATGGGATCAAAGATCCTCACTTGTTAAATTATATTAAACAGATGGGAATGAAAAAAATTATAAAAGTGTATTATTTCATGAGGGGCAACACTATAATTTGATTAAAATTTGGACCAGTATCACAAAATATCATGTCTGAGTAGACAGAATTAGTTCTCTAAACTGTGCACATCCCCTTCTAAGCTGTGTGCTTGAGGGGAAAAAAAGATACACCACAATTGATATATTAGCTATTGCTGTCATTATCAATTTACTATTATGAACAACCTTCAAGGATGCAAAGAAATGCAAAGGATTCAGACATTTGATAATTCGTATCAATGGGTTCCACTTTCTGAAGTTCCAGTCAGGTTTGTCAGAAGAATCATGCTTACATACAACTACAGAAACCACTAGAAAGATCTTTATAAACATTGCTTTCTTTTTTCCTCAGACATGGAAGTACATGAACATTTTGCTACTCCAATCCTAAGCTTAAAAACACATTAAAATCAGAAAGCTTTAGATGAGTATAATTAGTTTAACTAAAGCTTTATCACTATCACTGCTTTTGTTTGAGTCTCCGCCACAGTCTCAACTGAGGAATTAATTCTTATTTGATTTTAATAATCTTTAGATATAGGTGTGCTGAAGTGACAAAAACACATTATTCTGTGATTTTTACTGCTACCAGCCTTCTAACCAATTGGTGGTCTTTCAGGAGCATGTACTCAAACACAACATAATACCTTAGCTTCCACTGGCATTTTGCCATGGCTACACTACCATCATATTTCTCTCTCATCCCAGTGGTCAAATGCTTGGAGGATGGGTTGTTTTATTCTAGCAGTAAGCTTACTAAAATATAAATATTTATGGATGCAAATACAATTCCAACATCTTATCAAGCTGGCCAAAATCTACTCACATATCTGGTTCCAGGGATTTCACTACTGAACTTGGCAACAGGAAAATGATTGAGTTGATCAGCAGCCTAAGAAGGTAAATATGACAAGGAGTTTGCAGGAGATCAGTATTCCTGACCTGCAAGTGAAAATACACTGCTGCTCAGCAGCCTAAGAAGGTAAATATGACAAGGAGTTTGCAGGAGATCAGTATTCCTGACCTGCAAGTGAAAATACACTGCTGCTCAGATTCAGTAACATAACCCCACATGAGGTGGCTCAGAGAACAAAACAGATTTCTGAAAAATTATTATTTTACAGAACAATTTCCTATTGAACCACAGAAAGCATGTCTCACTTACTGTTCCATATACTTTCATGCTATCATGAGCTTAAAAGGATAAATATTCTAAGATACAAATACAGAGATATTTTAAGTGTTTGCTCTACTACTCACCACCATAGAGATAGATGAGGGTTGTGAACCTGGAATAAAAGCGGTGGCTACAACTCTGGGCAAAGCATGGGCTTTATTATATCATAAAACCTAAACAAATTATTCCAAGGAGAAAAGCAAAATTGCAGAGTACCAACAACAGTTTCCTTTTTGGGCCATTATTTCCTGGATGCCTTCACGGGTTTACATTTCAGGCAAAGAAGAAAGCATGGCCAGGAAATCTTAGGGAAGCCCTGTGATCCCATTATCCTGTCTTTAGGCAAGGGAATGCAAGTGCAATCACTCCTTAACTCCAATTTCTGATGTAGATTGGGAAAAGGAACTGGGGGGAAAGGCTCAGGAAGAGAGCTTGGGCCAGGGAAGAGAGCAGAGCATCTATCTCCAGGCTTCTGTGGAGACAACTGAGAAATCAGTCCAGTAGGTGGAAAAGCTTAGTCTTATCTGTCTTCTACATTTCTTATGTAATCAAACAGAGCTCTGACATAGCATGTGCAGCCTTAAATGTCTTATTAGCCAAAGTAAAGTGAGACATTTCTTGCCAACTGTGTTTTTCCTATGTCCCTTGGCTCAGCTGTGTACCATCTGTTTTCAAATCATAAATAACATTTACCCTTGAGTCTCTAATCACCTAGACTTGAATTACCCTCAGATCACAGGCTCATATTCAGCTCAAGTCCACTACCCAGACCAGGTGCAGCAAACAGAGATAAGCTCTGCAAGATTTGGTGGATGAGAATAGATTCTTCTGAGAGCAGAATCTAATTCAGATGGACAGGCTTTTAAGACATTTTTTCTTAGCAGGGATGTTGCCTACAATATATGTGCCATTATCATTTAAATATTCAAGTAGATCTTCCACTGTATTAATTGGGAAATAATTCTACAGAAATAGCCACAAAATGAAAACAAATAAAGTCGGGTCATGATTTTCCTTTAGTTTTTGTGTTTTACCTCATTCACCATTTTGAAAAAAAAGATGATCATACAAACATTAAAAATTTAGGAGGCAGCTGAATAACTCAATGGTTTTAATAATATTTTCTTTTTACAGAACTTCACCATCTACTGTAGCTCCAAGACATCTTTTGAAGAAAGCAGTAAAGAAAGAAAAATAAGAGGTTGAAAAATGTCAAGCAGAGAAAACCTCCTTGGCTTTTTATACCTTCCTGTCAATAATTCTAGGGCCAGTTTTAGCACAGCTGAGCTTCTGACATGGTAATATTTCCTGTGCAATATATTTGTAGGGATATATACACCTGCATAAGAGAGGAAAAACAAGATAAATATCCTAAAGAAAGGACACAGAACAAGCAGAAAACAGGAAAGTTGAAAAAAACTGAAAAGACCAGAAAAAAGATTTGCCTTAGCAGAATCAAATAGTATTCAAATATTTATATTAACTCCCTTTGGAAAAACTCATTGCATTCTCTTTTTTGACAGTGAAGCAGGTGTGGTGTGTCTTTTTCAGCACATGTGCCCACATATCATCTCTGAGATAGCATGGGCAAAAAGACATAAAAACAGAAAAGAGAAGCAAACTCAGGGCAATAATTTCCCAACTTTTCAAGTAATACTACTTTTACCAGGTCCAGTGGCAATTTCAGCTGTCTTTTCCAGGCCCTACCTTTGCTTTTAATGCAAACAGAGATTATTCTGCAAAGAGCATTGCTAAAGCTGTTGGACTGTATTATTTTGCTGTTCTTAATAGTCAGTATTTCAAAGACAACAAATGAAGAAAATCACTGTTGGACAAACCTTCATAGAAGAGATTGAAAATTAAAGACAGACCATTGTCTTGTACGTGTGATGGTTTGTTCAGATTCATTGTATTCATTTTGGATTTTATTTTATGCCTTCAGGGTGAAAAGTTCTGTTTGTTGTACAAATTAATTTCCTAAAATTCATTACCATTTTAAGAGTAGACTCTGATCTTTCCACCTCTGCAAAGATACAGCAGAAAAGTACTCTGAGCTCTCCAGATACATCCAGACTACTTTGAAACACAAGTGGTGCCTGACAACAGAATTTCATTTAGAAATAGCAGTTAGAATATTTAGGATTGCCTAGTCACACCAAAAGGAAGAAAATAAGGGGGAATTGTGGGAAGGTGGTTTGTAAGGACAGTGCAGAAGGTAATTTTCCTCAATGAATTACAGCTGTGCTGATTGCCAAGGAGTGGAAATAGCCTTGCCTACCCAATGAGGATGGGTGTTATAAAAGAGTGGGTTAGCTGGTCTAGAGTAAGTTGGAGTGTGGAGTTTAGTATGGAGTCTGCTGGCTGTGAGGAGGAAGGGACATGTGGTTGTGGAAGGGACAGACAGGGTTAGGCAGCTGGGTAAGGTATAGGTTGGGGTTTAGACAGTCATGCAGAAGGAAACTTGTAAAGAGAAGGAGTCAGTGCTGCGTGGAGTTGTCTGAGAAAAGGCACAAAGAGTTTTTAATAAGGGACTGGTGATGGTGCCAGTCATGTCTATCTCAAGGACTGCAACAGGAAACAACTGAGCAAACCCAAAATTTCAGTTAAGGAGCTCACTATTCTAGCAGCTCACTAGCATTTCATTGACCTATTCTGAAGAAGTTAAGAACTTGCATCATGTGAACTAGTGGGTAGCAAAAAGTCAGTTGTGATTCTTACATGAGATGGTCACTGTGTGGTGTGCTCGGAGAGTTCTGGTTAATAGTAGCACACAACAGGACATGAGTACAGCAGAAAAGCAGAAGTTCCACACACATTATCAAACTATGGAACTATTCATATATTGTCCATAAAGTTGCCTAATGATGCTCTAAGAACCACCCTATGCTATGGTTTTTGACTGTTTACCTGTTCTTGCAATGTTCTGACACTGTCTTCATAAGACAATGCAGTCAACCCTGGTGATCCAGACCACTGGAGTAATCTGTGTAACTAAAGCAATTGTTTTTCAAATCACATCTGTGCTGCAGAGTCAAATATTTTCTTAAGTGAGGATCTATATAATCATCCATAAGATCAAAGGGTCAATGTACATGTATTACTACCTCAGAGCAGGTCTGTCTGAATATTGTAGACAAGAGTTGCTGAGTGCCAGATGGCACAAATTTAATGCTGATGTGATGTTCCTCTCCTGCATTTAACTGGAGCTTCTCACTCTTTGAAGACACATGCCACTGATGTGAATTTGTGCAAATTTGCCCCCTGCAGTCACCAGCCTCCTGCAAACATGGCCTTCGAGTCTCTCCTCATGTTTTATATCAGCTGATCCTTGTCATCATTCAGATATACAAAGGACATATGGTGCAGATCTCTGGCATGCAGGCACTTGGATTTGGCCAAGTGGGAAGCAAGCCATGAAGGACACAGAGAGAATGCTGCTTTCATCACAAGCCAAGACTGTGGGAACTGTTCTAGACATTAGCAGACCTTTATGTAGAGGTTTTTCAGCATGGAAGAAGATGCATAGCCTATTTCATGACAGCCAAAGTAAATAGTGCTAGCAGGACTCCCTTATTTCTCTATTTTTGTACGAGACCTCAGAAACATTTGCCAGTGTGATGGTGACTGATATAAACTCAGTGCACAAAATACCATCTCCACTGCTATTCATTGGCAATACTTTAATGCTGCTGCTGATCCTCTTCTGTAGTGATTGTCAGGCCAAAGAATCTTGTATGTTTCTTTTTTTCAGGTAAATCACATGAGAAGAAGTCAGACCAATAAAAATTAATACCAGAAAACTCTTTTGAAATACAAGGCGTTTTAATTTTTTACAAAATTATTGACTAGGAATTTTTAGTCATAGCCTGGTTTTCATCCTCAGATGATTTAATGCCACAGTACAGCAAGAATTCCTGGGTGGTTTGCAGTTTGTATCACTCTGGAGAGACATTGTCTTTTCCATTTCTCTGTCCAGCAGTTATTCAGGACTCCCATAACTACTCACAGTTAGTGAGTACAGCGTTAGAATGATGTTGGGAAACATGCGAGTGTTTTAAATATTTTTTTAAAGTAAAAAAGAAACATTCACTGTGTTATGTCAATTTCAGAAAAAGTTCAGTTACAAAAACCAGTTCTCTCTATGTGATTTCCCATCACATACACAGCCACTAAGAGGGAAAGCCAAAACTATGAGATGTCTCATTACCTGTTAACTCAGTCATACAGCAGGGATAGTTGGCTTGTTCCTTGTGTATAGAAAAAAGCTGTCAAGAAACAATTTTAATAGTTTAGGGAATACGGGAGGAGAACTGTCATTCAATATAGTTTTTATCATTTATGCTAGACGTGCAAAAGAGTTTTTGACAGTCATACCTTGGTATCTGAAATTTCAGACACATGGTTATCTCTATGCTATCTGAACTGCATCCAAAAATCTTCATTTTCTTGCAGGAAAATGTAGGCCTAAAACGTTTTACTGAACTTTCTAATTACAGAATATAGTCATTGCCAATCTCCTGAAGTGTTATTTAGAAAGAAAAGGGCAGAGTAAAAAGCATAGGCCTTAAGGCCAGAAAGGATCATTAGATTATCCAAATTTTTATGTGTCTCAGGCCAACACATCTTAATATGCTTAGCTACTTACTTAGCCTAATAATTTATGAATTATCCAAGTACATTTTTTTGAAAACCCTCCATTTTTAATTCTTTCCTAATGCTCCCAGAGACTCGAACATACCTCAATAGATTAACTTTTTTCCACAGATCATTAGTGATTTAAGGCCATTCTAAATTTAAATCTGCATAACACCAGCTTCCAGCTTTTAGTCTTTATTGTACCTCTCCATACAAATTTATGAAGTCCCTTTGTGCCTTACTCTTGGGAAAGTAATTAAACATGGAAATCTATTCATTACTTGGTAGCCTTTAAAAATCAACTAGGCAGACTGAGCCCTCTAATTCTGTCATTCTAATGTATACTTTCCAGCTCCCAGACATTTGTATTCAACTCTCTCCCCACTTATGCAACAAATCTACGTATCTTGTAGCTGTACAGATAAACTACAGATTATGGAGGTAAAAAGATAAATTTAACACTGTGATGCTACATATCACAAAGGTAGCACCACCTTTTTCCCCAGTAAAAAATTTCTTAGCACATCTAATAAGAACCTAGAACTCTTCCCAGGGTTTTCAGGAAGTAATTCTTCATTCTGTATTTATTGTCTGTATTGCATATTTCCACATGTGTAGCCATAGTTTTGCTGATATTAATGTAATATTAAAGCAGGTCTGTCTTATAAATCAGTCTGGACATCAAATAATCCATGTGATTATATTTTTGTGATTACTTAACATGACCGTTTCCAGCAATAACTTCATAGTTCCAAATCATAAATCAAAAATATTTAATAAGCTTTAAAAGCATTAATTGATGTGGAGCCCCTTTTCAACAGCTCTCCCAATTAATAACAAGTTGTCATTGGCAGTTCATTTCAGACCAGCCTGTCAGCTGTTTGCAAGCTGTCCGCAAAGACAAAATGCAGATTATATAGAGCATAGATAGCAAATTATAAGTGAGATTGAGGAAATGATAAAGTTTATTAAAATGAGGAAAGAGCTCATACTGCCTTCTTAAAAAGAAACTGATTGAATTCACCCAATAAAGCACATAAAACCCATAAACATTTCTACAGTTTGGGGAGAAAAATCTGAACAGAGTCTTTATTTCATGTTGGGATCCTAATATAGTCATTGTCAGTTAGGATCTCATAGACTGTGAGGCAGTGAAGTGAATAGACATACTCTCCTCCCACTTCTAATCTGTTTCTCCAGACCCTCAGCCTTCTGAAACAAACTGCACTTCTCTGCTTATTTACATACTCAAGTTTGCTCTGGGAGGTGGTAAAAAGGTGGAGACTATATAACTCTTAGCAAAGGCTGCAGCCACAGAAACACTGTGATGCTTAAAACCAGAATGCACTTTCCAAGATACCTGGGATCAGAGTATCTTCGTTAAAACCTGTGCTGTTATTGGTTTTGCTGTGCCCAAACAAGTTTCAACATTTTCTTCCCATTTGCCAGTTCCTCTCTTCCATATGATTAAATGTCAAAACATAAAACAAATTAATCTAAGTTTTATCAGTGAAGAGAAGTGCTAAATCTTACAGAGTGTGAGCCGAGTTCCAAGGTCACCTCCAAAACTTTTTCTTACCATTGCATTACTTTAGTTAACAAGTGACAGGAATTCTATTTAGAAATGACAGATTTACTGTACAGACAGCTTCTTCTAGTGGAAGTTTTGACTAGATTTCATCTTCTTTGAGATATTTTGCAAATATCATGTTGCCAGTTATTATTAGACCTTATGTTAATTTAAAAATAAAAATTCCACTTGACAAAAATATTGTCATGCATGTGCCTCTTTTGGCTCAAAACTTTCAATCATCATGATGAAGTAGACATAAGTTATGAGATTTCCATGGAGGAAAGAGTACTGGATCAGTGAGAGAATGTTATAACCCAGCTGTAGCAATAATTCCAAGCAGCTTTTAGGCAGTGAAGTCTTAATAAACTTAAACACTTGTTTAAGCCAGATTTATTGAAGCAGCTTCATATAATGTGGTTCTGCTTTAGGGTTTTCTAATCTGGGCAGAGCACCAACTGGAAAGAAGCCTTGGAATAAGCACTCCCTAGTCCACTAGAGAGTCCTCTGAAAACGTCTTATACCTTTTCCTCTGCTCTTCCCTGCCCTCCCATCACACGTACTACTAACGTTAGATAATAACATAGGTCACTATTTTATAATGAAAAAGTAAAATTAAAGCAAACCAAAAGGACTGTGTTTTATTCACCAAAAGAGGATGCATGTAACTAAACCTATACCTGAGACACCAGGTTTCTGACAGTTCCCATGTGGTAATTTGCCATTGCCTTGGATGTCTTTGAAAGCTCTTGGTGTTGCGTATTTTGCTTTGGTTTTGTTTTGGTTTTTTTTTCTCTTTTAATAAGGAAAAAGATAACTACACTCTAAATTTTCTATTTGCATACATGATTCATTGTGTCACTCATCCATATTACCTTGAACTCTCTTTTTTTAACTGTAATTTTCCCTATATTTCTTCCTCCAGAGCTTTAGAATGATTTTGATTTAGATCTTTAGTCATTTTTTAGTCATTTCCAGAAGCTATTGTCATTTCCATGACCATCTTTTCATATTATTCTTTCCTTCTCACTGACTTACTCAGATGAGTTTTCCATTGGTATCTATTTCATTTCTGTTTACAAATTTAAAGGCATATAATATAATTTTGGGAGTTCCAACAATCATTCCTTCCTTTCAAACATAAGCAAGTCTGGAACTCATCTCTATTCTTTCCAATAATAATTTATACACATGAAAACAAAGATTACTTCTCTTGCAAAGCACATTAGTCTTCACCATACTGTGGGGTCTCCAGGACCTCTTTGAGTCTAACAAGATTCTAGTTCAGTTCTAGTCTAATAAACTAAAAACAATGCCTGAAATATGCTGTTTTGTATAGAGCTTCTAAGTCTCCAAGTTTTTTGCTGCTTCTTCAAAAACTAGTATTGTGATGAAAGATATAGTGTGATCCAATCAGTGCTTCTTGCTATTATACAATGTGGCTCAAAACAAAAACTGGAAAGAGAATTCTCTCAAACTGTCTCTATTATTGATGTCATCAAGTCTTAATGAAAAGTTACTCGAAAAAAGTCTCAATCCAAAGCCTTCTTTAAGCAAAGCAGTGACAATGACTCTGATACTCCCCATTAGATTTGCATCAGGCTTGAGGAACTGCTATCCATCCTGGCCTGAGGATATCAGATAGTGGAAAACAAGGCAGTTTCCTCAGAACTCTGGCATTCAGTTTGGTGTCAGCCTTCAGCCATGAGACTCTGTACGGATTAACTGCAAGAATTCAAGCAGTGCCATGGATGCACATTTCATTTGGGAAAATGAAGTATAACTCCATAAACAGAAAATCCAATCCAATCTCACCAAGAGCAATTCAGCCTCAGATCAATTTAAAAACACATTTCTGTTCTTCAAGTGACAACAAAGTATCAGCTGGTGATTTATGTGCTATGTCAGTCTGCTGTGTGCCCTGGGCATGTTCAAAGTTCTAGTGTTCAGAAGCAGCCTTTTTGTACTTTGTCTCTGGTTATCAGCTGTAAATAAACCCTAACCGTGGTTAATGTGCCCTGAAAGCTGCAAAGTTCCTGTAAGAGAGGTACAAGTTATCCTCAGGGTATGGAAAAGACAAAGGTAACGTTTAAGACCCTTTTTCCTGTCTTGCAAACTTCAGTTTCTGATGCCATCAGTGTTATTTCTTACTTTTCTTTGGGGTATATGAATGGGAGAGACCTCTTAAGATGCAGAAATAACCTATTAGACCAAGGCATTTTATAATATTTTAATTGACATAATTTAATAAACATAATTGAATCCCCTAATAAAAAATGTTAAAAACTGCCATTATGAGACTCTCAGAATCTGACTGCGAGCTTATTCAGGGTCTTCTATTTTCAAAACATATTGAAGTTTGTCCATAGTCAACTCCTATAGCGTACATCTTCCTACAGGCTTGTCAGACAGTGAATTACACCAGGGAGTTAGTGATTGGTCCTCTATGGATAAGGTGTTAAGGATGTGGAGATCGTGTGACAAGAAATTATTCCCATTGAAAGCCCTAAATAGCTCAAGTTCACAGAAGTTTAAAGACACAAAAAAGTTTAAGTGGCATTTCCATATAGCACTCAAAGTGATATTCAGGAATGTGTGAGTTATACATATCTTCATGTCTTCTAGTTGAAGCAGAATATTATAAAGCAGGGGCATATCTATTGGGAGAAGCAGGGCTCAAAATGGAAAAGAAAGGCAAGGCTGCAGCTTGTTTGCTTTCTTAGCCCTCTCTTATGACCAAATGGGAAATATACCCCTCTCTAACAAAGCACAATCAAAATTTCAAAATGTGATCAATTTTAAGTACTTTTGTTGATGATAAGTCACTCTGAGCACCAAAGATGAAAGCTGAACTGTAAAATATTCCTACCAGACCTTAAGATAGTGAGTGACAGGAAGACAATGAAAAAAAAAATTGACCTGGATAATCACAAAGCAATGCACATTAAAAAAATCATATTGTATTTTAAGTACACATATAATGATAGGCTCCAAGCTAACATTTTCTGAGATATGGAAGTGAAATATTTCCATGAAAACATAAATTCATTTTTCAACTCTAAGTTAATGTTACTAGAAAATAAATATTTAATTAATATGCTATTTAGACAATGAATTCTAAGGGTGGCAAGCAGCATAAATGGAGTTCATAGTGCAGAGAACAGAAGACTATTGCAAAATGTGCTTCATGGTTAGAACTGCATGACCATCAGTGAATATTTCAAATAAAGATAAGCTTTGTTTATAGTAAATGAGTCAGTAATTATTCCTTGAACTTGTTGCTTCATGTATAAAATGCAAAAAAAACCATATTCAAGGTAAAAATAGACAGCAATTGTAATGACAGGATTATTCTTTTTAGACTAAATGCCTCCAATAGGATGGCACAAAAAGTAAGCAAATGAATCAACTACTAAAGTAAGGGGCAGAATTACTGCACTTCTATAGCATTACATGATAAGTGATAAGTGAGCACCAAAACTAAATTAATTACACTCATTATATTGTGCAGTGTAATTATATTAATAACACTCTACATGGATATTGAAGTGATGCTGGTATGGTTGAAAGAAATACTCATCCTTGGGTCTCAAAGCAAAAACCATGCTATCAAGTGGTATAAATTCATCTGCCAAAATATTTAAGAATTATCATCTTACAGTGAAGATACATGAAAGCTTCACAAATTATTTACACCATGTTCTTTCTTTGGAGGGCTTTTAATGATAATAGCTTCCATTTGTTTTTTTTTAATTTATTTTTTAATATCTTTCTGTGATCAGAGAGTAGGGGCAGTGAGGAGGTAAGACTGGGTGGAAAGTTCAGCTATTAGGTGGTTAATGGAGGAGGAAATAAATTAAATGTAGACCAGCAGCAAATATTAGCCATGGGAATTCAAACCCATACTCCAGGGTATTAGTGCAGCATAGTGTAACTCCTTTACTTTTCCATAGCTACCTTTCCCAACTCAGGTCCAGTGCAGGTGACCCCTGATAATGGGATGGTGAGAGCAGTGGGACCTGTTTCAGGCAGGTTCTTTCTTTCCCAGCATGGCAGCTATTCATCCTGGTTTTCTGCAATGACCTGTTGTCACAGTTCAGAGTTTCTCATGCCAAACCACCTAGTGCTGGGTAGCTCTGACAGGTCTATAAGCAGCATCTCTCTTTCTGCTGACCAGTGCAAGCCTCTGACGCAGGTGAATCAGAGATCTCATAGTAGACAAGGAAGACCAGGTGGGATGAAAAAGAATGTTTGTGAGGTGCTGGTTCTTTGGCCATGTTGAAACAATTAGAATTTCTACATCTCCTATGCCTAGTGTATTAATCTATCTAATGTCTCAGCTTTACCCATTTCCTCCTGCAGCTGAAAACCAACCTAGCAATTAATAAAATCTTTCACATATGTTCATTTTTTTGTTTTATATCTCAGTTGTTCTCTCAACACTTTTGCTGGTCTTCACAATAGGTGACCAGTGCATGTGTCCGAGGTGAATCTGACAGTTAATATTTTTCACATTTTTACTTACTCTCTTTTTTGGTGTCTTCCATTGCATAATTTTCTTTTTAAAACTATGTCTCATTTCATGTTCACATTTCAGTTTCTGAAACTTACACGGTGTTCATACCATCGCTTGTTTTCTATGTAAGAAATGTTGAGTTCCTATGTGTAGCGTTGGGTTCTTTTAATTGTTTTTTAGAAAAGCCCCTCTATAATGAGAGCCCTCATCACAGGAAGAGTTCCTTATAAACTCTTCTTGGCTGTCTTGCTATCTGCTGTCAAATCTCCAAGTGATGGGTTTAGACAGTTGACAATGCAGTCATTTTCCACCTCACCGATCATCAAAAGTTCATTGTTTTAATGTACACTTTCCTCAGTGTTTTGCTCTGTGGCTTTAACCCCTCTGAGATGAGAATAAAGTCTCTGTCCTGCATTTGAATAGCACCCAAAGCACAGACTAGGAAAACTTCTACAGTGTTGTGATTAAAAATTAAGATGTTCTCAGTAATAAAGACAGAAAATTGAACTTTGGGTTGTGGCAACCATTAGCACAGATCCAGGTTAAATTGCTGTTGGCCTTCTCTCTGCAATATGGCCAGACCAACAACAGTATTTGCTGACAGTGGTTTTCTTTAGTAATTCAGAAGTCTGAAGCAATGAAGCTGTTTGAAAAAGATGAACAGTTTAACTGAGTGAAAAATTGGGATGAGTCATTACTGTAGATGCTGGTTCTGTCCCAATCCAATATTCTCCACTAGGACAGAAATTGGACAAAAATTTTGAGCATGCAAGGGCAACACAGTAATGGGAAAAGCCTTAACCAGAAGTATTTCTGAAGGCAAAATATTGTTTATTAAATTGCATGGGAAAAAAATCAAATAAAATCTGGAAGAGAAAATTATCATGTGAAAATGTGACAAAACTGCAGTTTACTTGAGTGTATCATCTCCTCTCAGCCTCTATGGCATTTGGCTCTTTACTTTGGTGTTTCCAAAAACCATCCTCTAGACTTGATTCCTAAAATGGAGGACCATTAACAGATCTTAGAAGGACAACAATATATGTTTCAGGTTAAACATGAAATAACTGTCTTATTCTACTTTGTGATTTTTATGCTACTAACTTTAGTACCCCTTTAGTATCCAAAAACTATTGTGGAGTGTAGTGACAAACAAAGGTGTAGAGGGGTGGCTAAGAAAAGCTGGTTTTATTTCCAGCTATTTAGAGCATACTGAGCATCAAAAAGGGACCAAACAGAAAGAAGGGATCCATGCCACAAATGTCTCAAAGAATAATTTGTTTCCAGAAAAAAAAAAAAAAAAAAAAAAACAAAAAAAAAAACCAGCCAACTAAATCTAAGCCATTTTACTTTTGGGAAAGAACTATGGGATTTTATCCTTTTAATACTTTCATGATTTTTTTTCCCTCATAAATATTTTAACTTGTCATACTAATCTCTGCTTTGCATCTTTGTAACATCTGTGGATCTTCTCTACTCAATAGAAAGATTATTTTTTCAGAGGTGAAGTTCTTGATTTAGCGCATTAGATTTCAGCTCAAAATTTTTATTAAATAACCAAAATTAGGTCTTCCCATTGGAATTCAGATATCACAAAAAGTAATTTTCTTTGAAAAAAACTACAAATACTTGAATTCTTTTCAATCCCTTGAGCAAAGAAAGGATAAACTTTTTTTTAGACTGAGCTAGCAAACCAGAGTGGAAATATCAAAGCAGAACTAAAGACAAATGCTTTTCTTGGAGCCTGATTGCCTGTTCTGAGCCTCATCTTTTCTCCTCTGCTGAAGTGTTTTGGCCAATAATTCTTCTATGAAGTATGTTACTCACAGAGATACAAAGATATCCTTCTCACCATTCAAATCACTGGGTTTTTCAGTATGAATATTGCTTTCAATGTGGATTAGAAGGAGACATGAAAACTTTGTTTTTACCAAAAGAACATGATTGCAGAAAGTTTGAAAATTCATCCAGTTTATCACAAATACAGAAAGCACAGGACAACCTTCTAGCTGGGACTATCAATGGAGTAAGTACTTCTAAAAGTTGAGGGCTGTACTGCTTAGAGCATCAGAAGACACTGCATAGCTTTGGTGGGGTAATGCACTGAATATTGATAGAAGGAAGAAAACCCCTTTGGATAACAAGGCGGCTCTTTGCTATTTGATGAGGAATCCCAGGGCAAAGTTTTCCTGCTCTTCTGTAGAGGGAAAAGTGCAGGGCCTAGAAGCTAAGGGGCTCATGAAGGCCACATTGAGGGAAAGGGTAGAGATAATATTTAATCTGAAGGGATTATCTTGAATGATCAGTTTTGTGCAGAGAAATCAATGTGTGTTGTCAATTTCTCTGGGTTGGACCATAAAACCCCCATTGGATTCTTTGTAAAGCAATCAGAGGAGCTTGCAATAAAAGAGATGAGATGTAACATGAAGAGCAAATATGACCAATATAACTTGATTTTAAATAAAAAATATGTAGACATTGGAGTCTTCCCAAATATTTAAGACTGATCTATCACCAGCCAAATTCATTCATCATAACATTTGGATTTATGGTATTAAAAAGCATATCTTTTCTTCTGTTAGACTTTTTTATTACCCTCTCTGCACACTTGTAGATGTTTTCTATTGTTCATACTAGGTACTTGATGCATTTTTGTTTGCACTTATTTAGTTGGAAAATAAATGCCTGAATAAAATTTACCTCATGAAAATTAAATGCTGCAAAATACTAAACCCACAAGTTTGAAGTTCTCAGTGGAAGATTATTTCAAGTTCACCAGTAGATTAAATATATATATATGTATTAAATAAGTGACCTCTTAATATAATTAAATAATCCCTCCTGTAAAATAGTTTCTTTTTATGTTCTTTATTCCACCAAAACTGCATTGCAGTTTTCCAGTCTTTATATTTACATTATTTGCAACTCTTTCCATAAGTGCCAGTACAAATGTAACTGATGAAAATCCAAAATAGTCATACAAATGTTCCTGAAAGCAAGGTGCATTTCTGAGCAAAATTTTTTCTGATGCACAATAATATATATGTATATATTAACAAAGCTTCATAATATAAAATATCTTCCATGGCAAGTAAAACTTCCCCACTTACAGCTTATTCAGATTTCAGTTACACAGACTTCTGCATTTCAAGTTAGTGCAAATAATGAGAGTAAGAGCCTGAGCAGAATGATGTAAATACAACGGAACAAGAGAAACAGCAAAATTTTACCAACTCCCTGCATACAGTTATAACATTTAATCATTATCATTAGTATTCTTCATATACAATGTATTTAAATAATTGGCTTGTCTGAACTATAGGCAACAAATTTACAAAATAAAATAATGCTTCACACAAATATGGAATGTCGGACAAATATATGAAAATAAAATGCATCTAATAACAAAACATTGTAAATCAAAAAGATAAAAGATGTCTTCTCCATTTTTGAAGATTTCAAGGCACTTTCTTGGCAAATCAGAATTCTCTCCTTGGTAGAAAGTCTGCAAGAGAAAAAGACATGCCATTTTATAACTAGTTTCAAACCAGAGAAGCAGACTACTTAGTAAAATTCTGTTCACAAACCACAGTTTCCTGCGGATTGAATAAATCATAAGATTAACTTCAAATGCCAGTGGGTCCTTCCCTCCTGTGAACACTAATGAGTTTTGCCGTGGCAAATCCTCAGCGTCAATGCCAAGAAGTTTAACACATAGTGGTCTGCGCTGCTGCATCTTGCAGGGAAGTTCCCCGTGCATATGTACAACTCTACATTCTGGGTTTCATCAAATGCTGTACTTCCATTTGCCGGGATCCAACTCAGGAAATGAAAGCAATCCCACCCAAAACCTCTTAAGAGCCGTAAGGGCAGCATGTGCCCGGTCCCCCGGCCCCGGAGCCCGCGGCTGCCCGGGGCGCGGCGCCTCTCCATGGTGCTGAAACATCCCGCCGCGGCTGGGGCGGCCACGAACGGCAGGCAGGTGACTGGCTTCCCCCAGCAACAGTTCATTTCGAAGAGGAAAAGACCACGTCTTCTTTGTATACTCGGATATTTACAGACGAGGAAGGAAAATATTTGCATAATAGCACTGCAGCTTTTTTTAATAAGGAAAAGGCAGCTTATTTTAGTGCTGGCAGGAAAAGGCTTAAAATAGCTGTCAGCTCTTCAAGTGAGAGATCCTCCTTCTTCAAGGCAACCAAGAATTTCCAAGACTCCGTTAGATGTTAAAGTGAAGGCAAATTTTCTTACAGGCAACAGGATCTACGGCTCCATCCTCTCTATATTAGTGTGAGGGTGGCGAGGAAAAGAGATCCCTTCTGCCAAAAGATGAAGTAGAAGCAATCAGAGAATCATGTTAGAAATGCAATGTTATTGAGGGATGAATATATGTAATTCCTTTGTTGCATTCCCAACTAACAGAGAAGTGAGAGCGACTCTTGCTGACTCGTCACTCTTCTCAAGAAAATGTTTCCATTCCAAGAATCAGTGGATATGAGTAAACATGAAGATCTGAGGATGTCATATTTATAATGGAAGCTATCCAGTGTACTTAGTGGAGGAATGGGACAAACAGTGACAGCTGGGAAACACTCAGATCGTGGTTCTACTCTGTCCCATAATTTTTTCTCTATTTTTAACAAAGTGGAGAGAAAGCCTACCTAGATACAACTTTAAGGGAATGCAGTGCATATGAGCTGCTAGCAATGCTTACCATTTAAAACCTTCCTTCCCTATTTTTTATGTCCTTGAGTGTATTTTTGGCAGGCAAATTAAAACACCTGGCTTTGCAAATCATAGCAACTTTTGATCCTTTTGTGTTTCAAAGATGGAAATAGGATGAGATAGATGCTTCTGTGCTGTGGATATGTAGGCAGATCTTTGACTCATTCTCTTGAAAGAAAAAGAAAAAAAAAATTTTGGAACACCCTAAATCTCTCTGAAAGCCCTGATACATGAATCCAGAGGTGTAAATGGATACAGATAAGGGAAAAACAGAATAAAAAGGTAAAACTGCACAAAGTAAGAGTGGTGGGATTGTTGAAAAATCCGAGATTAAAAAGAGAACACTAAAAAACAAACAGGGATTTAAGTACCCCAACACCACCCCTTTTTTTTTTTTTTTTTTTTAGTAGGGAATTCAGAAAAGAATTCCTGCCTTGAGTCATGAGAAGGAGATACGGGCAAAGCAATGAGATGCCTAGTCAGTCTCAGGCACATTGTCCCTGGTATATTCAAAAACCATCTGCAACACCTGGAAATCAAGAGGCCAAAGAGACTGTAAATAGTTAAGAACAGAGGAAGAGAAAGAAATTATGTCATTTCTTCTCAGAACTGAAACATTGCCATATTCTTTAAAGCACAGCCACCAAAATGAATCCCACCTCCACTGAGAAATCAAATCAGCTAACACTGACTCATATCCTACTCTTCTTTTCTTATTCTTGATTAGTATGAATTGAAGTCTTGATGAAGGAAGAAGTGACATACACAACTCCCCCAAGCTCCAAGCTTGCAGTATTTGTCAGGAGGAGGTGGTGAAAGGAAATTATCTTTAAAGACATTTAAATAAATAAAATTCACTGATTTTATATATTTTAGTGGTTAATAATAACAACCAGTGTGTATATTTTTAAATTAATCTTTGAACCTTATTAACATTTAAACTATAGGAGAAAACAGCTGACTTTGAGATGTCTCTTTTATCCATGACAATGCTGTTTAATTAACACATTTGACATGCTATTCATAAACACAAATGGACTGGTTTCTTCTTCAGACTATTTAGTGAAACCTTTAGCTTTCCACATCTTTATGTCCAGTTTCCTTCCATCACCATGAAGTGGTTATTAACGTTTTAGAAATTCTCAGGAGACAATATGGGAATGAAAAGTGGTCCCAGAAATGAATGAAGTGACAGGTTATCTATGAAGATTGCATTGATAGACCTGAGACCAAGAAATTCTGTTTCTTCCATGGATTAGCAACAAAGTCCTCTGCAGAATGGCCTGAAATAAATGTGCTGATTAAGTCCTTGAGCATTTTTCTTTCACCAACCAGACTTCTTGAAATTTTGGACAATAAGAGGCCACCCAGTGCATAATTATGGACTGCAGTGCCACAAGTGACTTGTAGGAAATTGCAGTGGGGTCTGTCAGAGGTATTTATGTTTTTATGTATTGTCAGGTGGAACCAGCCAGTTCTGCAATGCCAAAGTTGCAGGCTGATGCACTCTGATAATACCACATTTTTGTATGTACACTGATAACAAGGTACAAGTGTGAAGTAAATCACTAGACCATTTAACAAATAAGAAAATGAGTGGGGAAAATGGTACTTACATAGCAAACATCCTAGGACTGTGTACACAAAGGGCTCATTGCTAATCTCGTTAGCAATCTTGCACACCTTTTGTAATCTATAAAACAAAATTATCCACAGTAATAATGAATCTCAGTTGCCAGATGCCCTCAAAAACTGCATAAAATTAAATTTAAAGTTTGTACTTGAATTTCAGACACTGCACAGTGAAGCTGTTATCTGATAGAAACTCGTGAAATTCTGTGAGCAAGATGTAACATTAGATTATACCTTAGCATAATCAGTGCTCTAGAGGAAAAGTACTAGTGATGGCAGGAATTCAAATTTTGAGCAGATAGTTTTGCACTGGGATGTAAAGACCAGAAATATAACTCATTAACTGGGAGGTTATTCTCACTATCAGACTATAAGACAGTTAGAAGTCAGTCTGTTTCAAACATTTTATTGTTCCATTAATATTAATATTGATTTGATTGCATATTTTTCACGTTTAAGTACATCTCCTAATCAACAGACTAAAGATACTAACCTCCCACTTTCAATCCCTCTGTCATGAATCCTTGGTTCAAATGACCATTTGGTTCAAACGGACCCAGTCACTGCCATCCTTTCTGATATTTGCTAACAAGAAACACATAGGTGCTAATTTCTTCTCTTGCTTGAGAAGTAGTTTAATAAAGCTTAACATAAATTGTGCCAAACAGCAAAAAATGTGATTGCTATATGGGTTTCAGTTCCTCAGAAAATATTTGTACAGTATATAGCCATGTCAGAAGGAGAGGAAATAACTCATCCACAGCCATCCCAGAATGACTAAGGTGTCCCTGAAAGAATATATCAAACCCCTCTAAAGACATAGGGAAAGATCTTGATCAGCCTGAGTGATGGATAAGGTGGAGACAAATCTGAAGATTTAGCTCTCCTTTTTAGAACAGAATATTTCAGGTGAATGTAGCCCATTGTCTGCTTTGGGTTTGCTTGATGCAAGGGGGAACAAAAGCTGTGCTGTGGTTTAAATAGCTCTTTTTATTTTACATTTATTTTTATAGTTGAACTAAAAAAAAACTTTCAAAAATCACGGCCTTGTTTTTAACTTTAAGAAAAGCTGTTTAATTAGAAGAAAAAATAATATTACTGTGTTTCTTTAGAAATAAAGTGAAATGCTCTGGCAATACTTAAAAGTCCAAACAATATTCACATACTCCGGATCTGTGTATCAGGGCATACAACAACCAACATGGTATTTTTGTTGCACAGCATGTACTAAAAATATGCCTTGCCTACTCCTCTGTGTACTTAGAAATCTGCCTGTATATATTTTGAGGATCAGCTATGAATTCCTACATTCCAGCTTCTGATAAGCATAAAGGCAAATGGAGATGAGGGCTGCTCCATCCCCTTTTAAACACTAAATCCTCTGAGGTGCTGAGCTATGGTGAGAGAGCATCTCAGCTGCTCACAAACAGAGCTTCTAAATGATGCAGTCAGAAAGTGCCTTGTTTTCTCATGTTAAATCCTGAAAATCTTCCAAACCACCAAACTCTGTCCACAGTTTATGCTTATGCATCCCTAATGAGATTCACCTTCTCTAATTAAAACACGCTGCTTAATTTCCACTGACTTTAACTGAATTGTCCATTGCACTAGAGAATGCTGAAATAACTTATATTTAAAGAATTTCCCTTTTGGTTTGGGGATTTTATTAGCTTTTCATATCCATTTTATCCAAGAACCCTTCTATTTTTCAGTGTCTCCAACAAAATTATATTCAGGCTGTGTTAAAACAAAGCTTCTGCAGTCTCAGTGAGGAAGGTTGTTTGATGAGAACTGAAAGTATCAATTACAGAATGATGAATCAAATTATTTTATGTTGTTTAACAATGAATAAAACAGAAAACTATACTCACAAGCTGAAATATACTAAACCCCAAAGATATAACCCTACTATTAAGCAATAATAAAAAGTAAGAATGGTTCAGTTTTTATCTTGCACAAGTAAAGCAAAAGAGAGCAGGAAGAAGAATATGGTTTCAAGTCTGCCCTCTGCATAAGCATGCTCCACTGATTTTTTTCAATGTAGCTTTCATTTCATTTATTTCAGCACCTCTTTGAAGGAACTCCATGATGTTCAGCTGGCAGCAAGTGCATTAATAGAAAATCTCTATATATTAGAAGACTTGGATATGTTTTGTAATGTAGTGCTAAAGAGCAATTGTTAAAAAAGGACCAAGACATCAAAGATTTAATAGGAAAAGTGTGTTGCTTTCAAACACATATCACAGCTAGCATTAAAAGGTACTTTGCTACTTACAGGTTGGTGTTGAGCAGTCCCTTGTGTTGTGATACAGTCGATGAAAGTGCTTACTACACTCTGAGGAAAATGTGACTGGCCCTGTTTGGAAACAAGGAGGAGTTAACAACAAGCTCTCAGTGTCACTGTTCTGCAGCTTCAATGAATTACAAACAACACATAGCATTCATCATCTTATCTTGGCTAAAATTGCATTTAGTCTTTTATTGTACCTTAAACAACTATGATGCAACACAGGTATAGTAATGCTAATTAAATAGAGAGAAATTCTGTTGATGTGCCTTTATGTTCATGATTAAAAAAAAAACCAGGAAAACTACATGTGTAAATGACAGGCTGGTTTAGCCTTGAAATTCCAGTAATTCAAAATTAGCAGCAAAATTTCTTATATGAAAATAGATTGACAATTAGAATAGAATCTAGTTTGTTCAATAGCTGTCTGTAGTCTAATGTAGAAGTAATAATGCACCTGGACTGAGAATACTATTTGTAAAGATAAATAAAAGCAACATTTTAAGCAAATATGAGTTTCTAACCCCTGGAAAGATGAAGTACTTTCACGTACTAATTATTTTAATTTGCACATAGATAGTTTATAAAATTCCTAATATACAGTGTGGGTGTTGAGGGAAAAAAAATGACAGGTGAATAACATCTCGGAATCTGATCTCCTGTTAAAATAATCCTAGTAAAAAGCATACACATGTGCAGAATGCAGGATGTTTCATCTTTGGCAAGGCAAATCCCAGCTTGTCCAGGGTATAGCGTGTTGCTCTCTTCTCTGGAAATACTGTGCCATCTGTTTACATTAATATTTGATAAAAAAGGTGTCCCTGCTCATGGCCAGAGGGTTGGAACTAGATGATCTTTATGGTTTCTTACACCCCAAACCATCCTGTAGTTCTATTTTTCTATAAAAACATGGCTCAACTGTAGCAAGTTGCCAAAGACCCTTTCCAAAATCACTGATGACCCCAGCAAAGTATTACTGGTGACATTCAAGTTGAAAAGGAGAGCAAAATGTAATATTTGGATCATGTAACCTGCTTAGCAAGACTGTCACTGACAGCTGAGGATGAGTATCCAGTGGTTTGGACAGAAAACATTGACATAAGCTGACATTAAGCAAATAAGACTAAATTTAAATCTAAATTTAGTACAATTAGGAATCCTGAATAAAAATAACTTGTTTCAAGCAATGCTACAAAATGATGCACTTGAAGCAGACTTTGTTGGCCAACTTTCCTTTCAGAAGAAGACACAAGCATTTCTTGGAAAAAATACTTGTTTTGTAACTTGAAAGGTGGTTTGTGAGCCTGGTAAAATATATCAAGTTAATTCTCTCTGGATAGTGAAGCCAAACTGCCATGAGCTCCAGAGAAGATTCCTCTCTATGGCAGTGAACATACTTGAAGGCTAGATATATTTTACACTAGTACATGGATTTCAGTAGGTTTTTGCAGCCACAAATAAGCTTTTCAACAAACTGGAAGAGCAGCCTTTGCAAGTCTGAACTGGAATATTGTTGCCATTTTTTTTTTATCTGAGTGAGTAATTAGGCTCAAGGAAAAATATGTAATTTGAAATTATCCAGCATATATGGAGACAACACTGGCTTTTGTCACTCAATAAATTCCATGTCCTTTCACATAAAAGATGCTTTTCTAGCACTCTTGCCTGTCATCAAAAAAATAGGCTGTTAATTTTATTTGTGCCTTACAAAACACCCTGTGTCAGCTGGCTTTCCAAGCTAAATTGATAGATTGCTTTATGACTCACAAGATTATTTATGATTTTTCCTACAGTCAAGGGCTGTTACATATGGTTCTTATTTGGCTTTAAAATGTGTCTATTATTCCTGGCATGTGAGAAGTGTGCAATAATTTTCTTAACTCTGAAACTGTAAAGATAATGGACTATAAAGATAATGTTGATTTCAGCTTCTCTCTTTTTTTTTTTTTTTCCCACAACTTCATTATTTTATGATGTCCTAATTCTTGAACAGGTAAGGACTATAATCAAACAGTTTAATTAATGAAGGCTGCTAGAAGATTACGATTGGAACAGAGTAACAAAACCCAAAGTTCCACTGTATTTTAAGCAAATGCCTATGAATTACAGAATCTAATAAAACCATGAAAAATAAAATAAAATAAAATTAAATTAAATTAAATTAAATACAACAACAAGCAGAAAACTCCATCATTGAAGATCTTAAGATATGTTTTAAAAAAGAATGAAAGAGAAGAAGAGACAGAAAGAGAAAAAGAGAAATACAAAAGAGAAAAAGAGAAATAAAAAGATAGATAGATAGATAGATAGATAGATAGATAGATAGATAGATAGATAGATAGAAGATAGATAGATAGATAGATAGATAGATAGATAGATAGATAGATAGATAGATAGATAGATAAGAAAAAGAAAGAAGAAAAAGAAGAAGAAAGAAGAAGAAAGAAGCTAACTGTAGGCAGAAATTCTGAGCCAACAAATAAACTTCTAGTATTTTAAACTGATCCTGATTTCCTCATTCATTCCAGCTAATCTTACTCAAGCAATTTCAGCAATTTTGATGGCAACTATTCATGCAGAAAAGGACTATTAATTTAATGAATGGCTCCAGAGACTGGCCTGCAAGTATTTTTTTTCCTCTTTTTCTTTTCTATGATTTACCATGCTCAAAATACCTTCTGTTAAACTCATGTTTTTTTTCCCTGGTTTTGAGTAATGAAACTCATTCTGTATTCAGTACTTAGCTTCCCCAGATTCTTATGTTGAGCTTTTTTAGGGTAGCTGAGGAGATTCCAAAGCTAAGAATGAAAAGGAAATTGATTAAGTACTATCATAAACAAATGTTTCTTGTCTGTCCTTCCCAGGAGAGGAATATTCAGTATTGCTGTGTTATATAGCATAGCATACATTGAAGATCTATGTTAATTTCTTTCTCATATGGACTGAAAATGGTCAGGTTCACAATTACTTTTGTTCACTGCAAGGGTGAAGGGCCAGCTGGCTCTGGCACATTTCCTGTAGATTCTGTTGGGTTGCAGTGAGCCATTGGCAGAAAGATCCCTAAAACTGTGCTTATCCCAAAGGTTTAAGTACACTTCCCCCATGCAAGAGACAACAAATACTTTCCTTTCTTGTCAAGCACTGCCTGAAATTTCCAGCAAAGAGAAAATGCATAATTATTTCCAGTTTTCTGTTTCATGCTCCAATGGCCAACTGTTTCTCCACTGTTTAGTTTCAATACTTTAAATAAACTTGAAAATCACCACGAGATTTGCAGTGTCATATTTTGAGACCTTCACTTTTCTGAGTTAGAGAAAGCTGGGACTGGAGAGCAAAGAATCATTGGCAATTCATATTGCACATATTCAGAGGGTATAATATTTTTCTCAGTAGTTACAATACAGTTCCAAAGTTAAGTGCATTAACATCCACCTCAGTTTTCAATTGGCTGTACGCATCATAAAGTTTCACATTTGAAACCACAAGTTATTCTTATTTTTCATTTATATTAATTTAATCCTTCCTCGTTCTATCTGTTTTTACTATTGAAATAAGTATCCACACATAGACGTCATGAGATAGATGCAGGAAATCTCTGATTTGTAAAAACTTACTTGGTCACAAAGGTCTGTTTCCTAAAGATATGTGCAGTCCAATGAAATTGGACTAAATTTAAATCTATAATTACTGAATGCAAAAATAAATATGAAAAGCATGATAGGAGGATAAAAGTTAAACAATGACTTTTAGATTATGTTTTAACTTACCACATTTTCAAAGTTATTTTAGACCAGATAGTTCAACTCAATGAAACTGGAGTTCTTCAAAAATTTCTAGTTCTAAAATATGCACATTTAACTTCAGAAATGTTAATTTGGTGTTGAGCTGCAAAAGAATTAGCGGTGTGACATTCATAGCTACTTAGAATATGCACATGTGGGAAAACACAAGTACCTGCCTTACCTGTAAAATGTTTAATGAACTTGTCTTTTAGACTGGAATCCCTTGGAAAAATTTCTAAGGAGAGAAGGAAAAAAAATTATGCTTATGTAGCCTTGGAATTGCAATAAAAACTTTGAAAACATAACACGCCAAGATGCCTGATGTCCAGAGACAAAATAGCTTCCCAAATTAACTATAGAATTAATTTTCAGTGTCTTGGGAGTGTGGGTATGTAAACATTGTGAAGTATTTCAGGTAATTCCCAGATGAATGCTGAATAGTCATCCTACAATGCACAATGATTTTCTGACACTTAATTCTGCACATCTTAGGTCTGAGTGGGTCTGTAAGTATAGACATACTGTAAATAGTATAAATACACTATCATACTAACAAGTATGTTAGTACCTAAAGAAATTATGTAAAATACTTACATAAATACAAATTAAATATCACTTTATGGGGTTGGAAATAACAAGTACTTGAAAAGTATCCTACAAATCACAAATTTTTATTGCAGTATTAGTTAAAAAATGGTCCTCCTCTCCTGTGAAAATTGTTGTGAATTTTAAAACATTCAATTTCCATTTATGGCATTTTTTTCCCAGAAAGTACAAGAGAGTAGAAGCCTCAGTACATACAAAAGAATCACAAAGAAAAGAAAATGGAACTAACACAAAAACATAAATTTCCTTTTTCTTTTTATGTTCCTCTTTTTTTTTTCAATGGGATGCTGCCTCTGGCTGACAGCAGAAACTCCTAATGTAAGTAAATACCCTCAGAACAAGTACACTTCCCCCCAGTCTCATGAATTTTCCACTGAAAAAACCCATTAGTAAATTTTTGGGTACCTGCAGTTATTACTGGAGATAGTCACAAGCTGCCTGTTATGTCAAATTCAAAGAACCTTCCCTGGCAGTTAGACAAGGAACATGACTAACTTGCAGTATTAGGACCTGCAGTTAAATTTATTTGTTCACTAAAAATATTTCTTTACACACAAAGTAATTTTAAATCTTTGTATTCTCCTACACTTTTTCAATTCCCAATCTGAATTTACATTTAGCTCAGAAGAGAGCTAGTTTCCTTTCATACTATAGGAAGATGTTGGTTATCTGCCAAGATAAATTCTTACCACTGGCTTTAGGCAGTTTCTCAGAGGTCACATGGGTGTATTTTTATGCTGGGATTTTTAAGATAAAATGCCCAAGTCTTACTGCAACTCATCAAGGTTAGGAGACCTACTTTACTTAAGATTCCTTAAAAAATAACAGGCTTTACTATTTTCTTTTCTTGTTCTAGAAGAAATGTTACCCCTCCTCCAATAAACTCAGAATTTTAATAAGAAATGTCAGGTAGCTTAAAATTATACAGAATGAAGAATATAAAAAGGTAAAATAGGGAAACAATTGGTGTGAGTTTTGAATGAGATGCCTCAAGTGGACAAGCACTGATGAATAATCACAGTCTGGTGAAGGGTGGGTTAGGAAATGACCATTCTTGCTCAGACAAAGAACATTTAGATACAGACACTTGCAAAGTACATAGAATTTCCTATGGGAACAGTGCCTGCTTTTTGTCCCATAAAATTCTGCATTTGCCCCATAAAATTCTTTAGGAAAAGTCTGCATACAGACAAAACCCCACCCCTTAATGCTCAGAAGGTGAAACAGTGGGACAGACTGATGCTCTCTCAAGGAGTTATGCATTGCCAGTATAAAATTACCAATATAAAACCTGCAGAGTCTGCTTTCCACGAGTAACACACATTGGCCCAGGGCTCAGAGCAGCCCAGCCTTCCCTGCCCCAGCAGGAAATGTAGGTCAGTTGTGTGTTGAAAAGCAGCCCAGTGACACTGCCTGTGTGCCTGCTGCTCCCCTGCTGCTCCCCTGTCCCTCCGGGCAGCAAGCAGCTTTCAGCATGTGCCCATGGCCCAGCTCCCTCCAAGTGCTCCTTTGCTTCACAGCACGGTGCATGTGCTGGGGAAAACACCACCAGTGAACCCCCCAGCCCTGCACAAAAACAGCCCAAGCTCATTTGTATGAGGATCACAGGCAGCACAGGTTACTGGAACGCTTCTGGCTCTAAAGGCAGAGGCAGCTCCCCCTGAACTATGAATTGTCCAGCACAAGCACAGTCATTTTCTTCTCCTTCCAGCAGCCCTTCTGTCTGCACACAACTGTGAGTCTGGGGTCTGAAAGGACCCAGCATTTCAATCAAACTAATGAACATCTTTGAATAGAATATGTGTCACTGACTCCTGATCACACTGCAGCCAGAAGAAGGATATCAAGTTCATGCATACTTCTAACAAGCTCTTCTATAAAGCAGCAAAAAATTCACCATGAAAAACCCCTGAACAAGATTTTTCTGGCTTCTGACAAGTTCTTAGTTGCTCCAGTCATATTTCATGTGTTATCTATCACCTACTAAGGTGTCCATTTTCACAACAAAGGCTCATATCCTCACAATGCAACTTAAATTTCTTTGACATACTAATTTCACAGAAGAAAAGCAGAAGTGCTATTATAATAAGATAGATTGGCAAAGTATTACTGAAATAAAAGCACTTCAAAGTCACACTGTGAAAAACTGAAAGAGACAGGAAAATAAAAATGTTTTAAGGAAATACTGAGTGGAGAGGGTTTACTTAATCCATTCTTGCCTTAAGACCATGTTACATAAACTATTAAAATACAGCCAGTATATATCCTATGGGATAGAGTAATATTGGCTTTTAATCGGCTAGGAGAATATTTAAACTGTGGCATTCTTGTGCCCAGGCTTATGAAGTCTGCACTGCTCACCACAGAATACATATGAGTTAAAAGGCATTTGAGCTATTGACCCTGTGCTGGTTTTGGGCATAATCTCAGTTTATAATCATAAATAACCTTAGTTCAATGATTTATTTCTTATTTACATTCTTATTTACATCTATATATATTCTTTGATATTTACTCATTTGGAGCAAAATATTACCTGTTCTTCCAGAGACATCACCAGCCATGGGCAACTATTAAATGGTGCTAAGATGGATTTGCTACTGGTTCTTCTGTCTAAATAGCAGAAATATTTATGGTAAACTCTAGGACAAGACAAATTTAGAGGGTTTTCCAGCTCTGCTTCACAGACAAAATGGTTAAGTTCATAATGAATAAAGTTGGTTCTAAACCAATCCATACTGTTAGTTTTATCAAGCTGACATTTCAGAGATCTCATGGCATTAGGTAAGATGTGACTAGACCTGCCTGAGTTTTATCCCAGCTGGGATAAATGTGATGATGGTCAGAACCAGCCAGGTTTGAGCTAGGAATCAGTAAGTAACAGCTGATCCAGCTCTCCTCTCTCAAATTTTGTTACACTTTCCAAAGTTGATTAACCACTGTTGCAAAGATAATTCCCTAGAAGATTGTTATTTCAGTTGTTATTCAGCACCCAGCAGCTGACAGTAATGTTTAATTTTTCACTAATTTGAGTGAAATTGCAAAGAAGGTGGGAGATCTTGGTCTCAGGTTTGTCCTCAGCTTATAACTTAAGACATGGCTCCACCTTCAATGGGTCTTTCCACCTTTCTGTGCCTTCACTTTCTGTGTTTTATCTGTTCAGATTGCAAAGTTGTGACAGCAGGTGCTGATTTTTACCCTGTGTTTGCACTGTTCCAGTATCATGTCACCATAATTGTGCCAGGAACATTCATGTCCTAATGGAGTATAAATAAAAAAAACCCTGTGATCACAGCCCTGAAATAAGTCAACTCCACACAACAGTTTGTTGACTTGGAACATAAAACCTCCACATCCACAGGCAGAAAAAAATCAAGATCTCCATCTGTTTCTGCTCCCAACAGACAACTTCTGTATATTTTTAATTTATTCAGAGAATTAGTTTTCACAGCAAAAGTTCTCCACTGGTCAAGGCTGGGCCAACCAGAAATGGTGGTGACACCTTTGTGTAGGGGGGGAGAAGGTGTTTTGAAGGCCTTATATTACTTCTGATTATCCTTCTCTGATTCTGCAGGTAGTAAATTCAGGATCTCTAATTCCAGCCTGTTTTGCCCATAATATTTGGTGCCTGAGCTCTCCTGGTCCTTATCTCAACCCATGATCTCATTTTCTTTCTCCTGTTGCAGAGGGGAATGATAGAGTGGCATTGGTGGGTGTCTGTCATCCAAGCAGAGTCAACCCACTACAGCTGAGCATTTTCCTGTTTCTATCTGTGAAATGGCAGAAGAAAACTGTCAGCAGTAAGATGCAGCTGATTCTTCTTTTATAAACCCAGATGCAGGCTTCCAAAACATTTTGGCATGAAAATGGCATGTGGGTTTGTTTTTTAGAAAGAACATTTTATGTCATGAAACTGCTTACAACACAGTATGTTTTAGGAATTTTAAATAAATGTGACATTTTAAAGGGTAAGGCTCTCCTAAGTTTCAGCTTATACAAGGGCTATATTGGTTCATAGTACACAAATAAATCTTGCAAGGGTTGAAATATGCTCCAAAAAATATTGGAACACTGTCAGCAAAACTGTCTTGAGTACTTACACAAAAAGTCAAATTTATTTAGATGGAGCTTTTCTTTACTACAAATTCTTTACCTTGCCTAAAGATGGCAACTCTTCCCTAGTGTAACAATATAAGGCAAATACTGCTAGGAGGAGGTTTGCATACTTTCAACCATGTCAAGGTGGTTTAGTTAGCACAGAAGATACAATGTTTGGTGATAAAAGTGATAATAAAATATTTCAAATGCAAATTTCAAAAGAAATTTATAAGTTACCAGAGGAATTGAAGCAACAGAGATGGAATTCAATGGGAATAAGATAATAATAATCAAATAAAGTGATATGCTAGGAAGATGAGTGAATAGAATGACATTGCAATGCCAGGATGAAAACATCTTTAGCATGATTGTCCCAAATATAAATGAAACCATAGAAATACAGTGCTTGAAAAAAAAAAAACCCAAAAAAGAAAATATATTCAAAAACTTAATGTCCAAAAATATCCTTTCTCTGCATTTAATCTACATACATTACTATTCCTACAACTTTTAGAAACTGATGTTTCTAAACTGCATCAGTTTAAAAATTAAAAAAAAAAAAAAAAGAGTTTTGCTCAAAATAGAACACAGTTGAAAGAGCAAAGATAAGGCATCCTAGTGAAGAAAAAATTGTTAATGTTCATTTGATAAGAATTCAGTGTGATGTGGAGTAAATAAATGGATCATGAAGTGTGTGCTCAGAGCTCTTCCTGGGTATCACTGCTAGAGGTAGACAGTACCTCTTTCCTCAGTACCCCAACCAATTGAATTTCCTCCTTTCCCTTTTTTTTTCTGTACACAATAGGCATATCAGTATAGATTGAAATGTTCCTCTGGTTCCTCATATGGTGTCTCAAACAGCAGGGAAACAGAGTATGCACTTTGTTGAAAATATGTGACATTTTTATTCCCTGCTAAGGGATCACCAATTGATTCTGAGGTCCTTAAGAGTGCTCAAAATCCTTGGGATGGTTTTTTGGTTGTATTACAGTTTGTTCACGGACTAATACATTTAATGCTTTTCCTATTTCAGTCTCCCATAGACTAGGGAATGAAAACAACCATTGTGCAACAAGGAGCAATTCATTATCAACCATAAATCATTAAACATTTTATATTATTTGTGTAAGAAATAACTGCCATATGAGAAAATATCTACTAAAATGATGTATTTTAATTCTCTTAGACTACTCATCTGCAATTTCTACTACATAAACTGCATTTCTGTTTTGCTTTGTTTTGTTCTTTTTCTTACAGTTTTCCACAGGTAAAAGTTTTACGATAATTTCCAATTGTCTTAGTAACTTGTTTGTTTATATACCCCCACACCAGCTCACATTACCTGCTTTCACCCACTAGATCTGCAATTCATTCCTTTAGAGAAGGGAAAATGTCTATTTCTGTGGGCAGTGCTCTGAGAAGTCACTGTTGCTACTCCTGTTAAGTAACACACACAGTTCTCACTTACTGAATACTTTTGTTTTGAGGCTTTGGTGTGTACATACTGAGCATAGATGGAAAATGAGTCAATGCTCCAGACAGACACATTCCTTTCTGGATGTAATATTGCTACTTGAAATTCAAAACTCACCAGATTCCTCCAAAGGCTGTGTAATGAAGATTACAATAACTTAGGAATTTTTTTTCATTTTCTATCACTTTCTACTCTAGCAAGTGAAGAATTATCTAGTGTCTCAGTATTTTCTGATACTAGAATATCAATACTGCTTGGATTCAGAGGTAAGAGTGTCTGCTCAAGAGAAAATCAGGAATTAATATATCACTGCATACCACTGCCATCTACTGAATGTAGAATATGCTGAAAGTACTCATGCATACCTTCCTGCTCTGAGAGCAGAGTTTACCAGGCTTCCCTTTACCCTGTCTAACAGGAGCCCTTTCAGCCCCCACAGAACAAAGTATACTCCAGAGCTTAAGAGTTACCCATAGAGTGCAATTAAGAATTCATAAATAATGACTTGGTCAATTTATCCCCTCAAAGAGTAGACATAAACACTGTTCTAATCTCTTCCAACTTATTTGCTGTCCATAAAATTTTTGTTTGGCATTATAACTTTATTTATAAAAAAATTGGAAGGCACATTGTGATAAGTTATTGTATGACATTAGTGAAGTCCTAAAATACTAATTCTGCTCCCACATCTAATAAATGCTTCCATGTTGAATCATTTGTCCAGACTGGAAACAGTGCTCCTAAGGATACTTAAAACCAGTGACTTAACATTTACTTGCCTTGGTATTCATTCCAGTAATATTTTTCTGATGTGAACATGGCAAATAATACTCCTCTTAAATACAGATTAACTGATATATCATCAAATTCTCCCATGTTCAGTTAAGAACACAATATCTAGTCTTGTATATATCAAATGTTGAGGTTTTATTCTGGAACATTCACCAGAAATTTGAGTAATGAAGTGGGCTGTAACATCAGGCAGTTTAGATGTACAATGGATTGACCCCAAAGAGAAAGCCTACCAGGGTCTGCATTCATAAAGGTTGATGAAGTTTACCATGTCAGCCACCACTGTAAAGGGTACTACACTAAAAAATTAGTGTTGCTATTAACTCTGCTAAAAATGAGTGTAAAAGGAAGCACTAGCTTTCAAAATCACAGTCTGGCATTTAGTCACAATTTCTATTTTTGTCCTCTCTTCACTCTGTAGTCAACCATTCACTCTTATCCCAGAATGTCTACTCACATATGTCCCATCTCTATTATTCACCCTTGTAAGTCTTATCTGCATCAGTTGCTCCCTTAAAACCAGGGGGATTAATATCCACAGGGCATTCAGGAGCATAATTGCAATCAATTTGGTTCTACTGAAACTGCAGTATTGCAAATACAGGGCATTTGGAAAAATGCACAAATTATTGTACAATGGGATTCCTAAAACTGACAAAAAAACCCAGAACAGATAAGGACACCTACAAATGGTAGTAAAATGTGAAAGTAAGCCCATTAAAAACATACAAAGAGCAAAGGCATACAGCTTTCCTAGTTCTGCATGCTTGGGTTTTGTCTGTAGATCTATGTTTATATGTCCTCATCAAATTTGTTTGATGGATTGACACCTGCACAGTACAGATATGAATAAATCTGAAGTATTTCAAATTTCTCATTATTCACCTTTTGCTTGGAATGTAATATTCATTATTTCTTTTAGGATTTCTAAAATAGTGTCGAATTTTAATTTGAAGTGCTGCCTTTTTACAGTGACCAGTCAAATTCTGCTCTCACTGATGGTCATATACTCCCTCTCACTCATTGACACTTCATTCATGTAATTGCAATAGAATTATGGAAGGCATTTTTCACTCAAGTAGCTTTCAGTTTTATTGTTATTACAGAGACCTTCAGGTGCATACCAAGAAAACAAATTACAAATGTAAACACTTAATTTCAGATTGGTTTATATAATTTATTTGAGCAATGGGGCAGTAAACTTGAGAAACACTGTTATAGTATGGGAGATTTTGTACATATTCTAATATAAAATAGTAACATAAAAGATGTGACTAAGACCTTTCTTCAAGAATAAAAGGGCATTTATTTATCTCTAATAACTGATAAACAGGGAAGAGAAGTCTTACATTAGCTTGGCACATTCCATTTATTTGAAAAAGTTATGAACAAGATTCTTGAATGTGCTTCCCGGAATAGCACATAGCTATAATATGATAATAATATAATAATATTATATATATATATATAAAATAATGGCTGGATTCAATAAATCAAATAGGCTTAAGCCAAATTATTCTAAGTGGGAAATATCAATTTTAATTCAAAATAACTATCTCAGTTATGTTTAATGTTTAATCATCCCTATTGGATCATGGTCTGTTAACACCTAAGAGGGATAATTTTTCTTGAAATCCCTATTATTACCTCTTCCTGGAGCACTTCTGATTAAATCCTACATCTTACCTAAAAATGATACAAGCTCATAAACCATGAACCAAAGCATGTTCTCAAACCTTGAAAAGAAATGCATTTATTTGCTATAGAGTTTTACCCCTAAATCTCCAATTCTTTGTTGACTGCAAATCATTAAATGGAGTTGTTTTCTGAACTAATTCAATTGACTTGCTACTACATACGAAGCAGTACATGGGATTAGAAATTAAATGTCTCAATCTCCTTGCCACATTTTTGGCAAATCTGTAAGTAACATTCTATTGATTCAGCTCTAGTTTTTATGAAAAAAACTCCCCATTACCCAGGCCCTTTTTGGATATTTCAAATCATCACTGTTTTCAAGAAAAGCAAATGAATTTTGGTGTACATCATGTGACAGGTAACTTTTAAAGCAGTCCATTTTTTTCAAGTTTTTCTTTCTGAAGCACCAAAGCCATAATTGTGCTGCTGTCTCAGAAGGCGTTATGTGCTCATTTCTATTCTAAATTTATATTCTAAATTTGTGCTCATTTGTATTCTAAATTTTCTTCACCGCTGCAGTTTTTTCTCCATTCATCTGTGGCAGAAAATGAATGAAGCCTTTTTTGAGAAAGCAAGACCTTCAGTCTTGTAATCCTTGTATCTCTCCATTAAACATCACAGGACATAATGAGAGCATATTGCCCCAGTCAGGGATGCTGTGATATTGCAGCTAGGATCATGGCAGTCTTGCCAGCACAGTCCATCCCAAGCATAATGTGGGATGGACTGTGGGAAAACTGCCTTCTTGCATGCAAGTGCAGGAAGGAGAAGTGACACAAAGTCCTCTGAGACAAACTTTTGTCTCCAGGTTTTCCTATGTTTCAGATGAAAACAATTTTGCAATAAAACTTACACAAAATAAGATTAAGAGTAAACAAAGAAAACGCATATTGATTTTACTTGACTTTCCTTTTTCATTTCATTGTGCTGCTAATTGGAAAGAATAAAGGAGTTCTTTCCTTTCCCAGCTTTCTGACTTGAACTCCAGAGACCACCTTTGAGATACCACAACTGTTCATGCAGTCTCAGTTTCCCACTCTCCTTGATCCACATCTCCATATCACTCAAAAGTAAAAGCACCTGTGACAGTGCAAGGGTGGGGAATGGCAAAATTCATCCAGATGTTAGCACACAAAATAGAAGAAACTGGCATAGGAGTATTTGGTGTTCATCTTCCATCACTTGGAGCACTTTCAATGGGTATAAAACACATGCCTTACCACTCATACCAAGGTCAATCCTCCAGAACCTATGGATGGCAACTTCATTTCACCAAGGCCCTTCAGTAGCCTTAGAAGCAGAAAAGGTTGACTCACAATCAGGGGAGGAAGATACAGATACTTCCCCCACTGTTTCCTGTCCCTGCCCTACTCTTGCCAAGCCATTGCCCTTTGCCTTCTCCCCTCCCTTGCGTTCTGCTTGGCCTGCACACCTTGTCTGCACTCGGCCGAGCTGCGAGTGGGAACAGAGAGTGACAGGAATAGTAGCAATCGCTGCTATGAAGACAATTATCGGCATGAACAGTAATTCCAGGGAGGCCTTCCCACCTCAGCAGAGCAGTGACTATTTACGGCCTGGAAGGGCTTGCCAGCCTCCAGTTCAACATCCTCTTAAGGGCAACAGATTATCCCTAGAGTTGGCTCCTCCAAGACTGGGCACTGAACTGTGGGAAGGATATAACCTGAAGCTGGAAGGGAGGTAAATCACTCAAGCTACAGAAGAAACATTTAATCATGTCTGAAGTGTCAAGATAGATGGACGGGGAATGGGGAAGATAGTTTCTCTTGCTGGGAACTATTCATGTTTTTCAACATTGGGAATATTATGTTCCTCCTCTTCCCCTCAAACTTTGATTTTTCTTTGATTAATTCACCATTTGTGAAGGAAACATAATCGCTCTTTAAGTGCCTAGACACTGTACTTTCATTTCACAAAAAGGAAATCACAGTTCAGTTCTGGTTAAAAGACTGCTGTAATGGTATTTTCATCATCACGAACTTGAAGAAGCTGAGCTCTAGCTGCAGTATGAATGCAGAAACGAGCACGTAAGAACCACCCTATCTAAATCAGAATATTTCCCACAGCATCTTCCAAGTATGTCCAGAAATATGATACTAAATAATTTCTCTATGCTCTGTTCCTTTGTGATATATCAGTTACATGCTGCACCAAGTCATTCATCATTCAGACAGAATTTGTACAAATATATGTCAGTCTATAAATTGGCTGTAGATGTTTCCAAACATTTTTTTCTGTTACACTTTTACCAGTATTTCACCTTGTCACTAGTACTATGTCAAGGATCTTAGCCAGATCGTGGAAATGTACTTCGATTGCACATGTGAAGTCTTCTCCCCAAACCATCCCCTTTTTCCTGAATGTAAGACTGCCAGCCAGCTCCACGTAATTTAATTTTAGTTGTAACTAAAATTTTCTTTCAAGTTTTCAGGTGCTGCTGTCCTTCTGTGGATAGTTTCCTCACTCCTATAAAGCCTTCATTATTAAATTGGGGTGGGGGGGGTAAATAGACAATTTAAGAATACTAAAGGTAGCATTCATTAGTGTCAGATTAAAAGCGGTGGATTTAAAAAAAAAATCTCCTTTTATTCATAAAAGTAACAACCTTTTATTCATAAAAGTAGCAAACATCTCTTAGATGTTTATTGCAAGAAACGAAAAATCTCGATGAAGTTATATGTCTTTTAAAACTACAATTTCTTGAGGAGATACTTATAAGTTAATGTCTTTGAGCAGGGGAACAGGTCTAATTTCAAGATTGGAAGTGCTGTAAGGCAAGACTACAATAAAGGGAGGAAAAGAAGTGTACACCTCAATTGCAACTGGCAACTGTCAAAAACCACTGTCTGAATGGGGAGTTCCAGCTGCTGTGGTTAGTGACAGAATCCATTGTTTGAATGTCAAATTTTGGAATAAAAACCAATAGCAACAAAGGAAATTGATTTTGTTTAGTCTTAGGTCTATGCTCTTATGTTTACAGCAATAAATCACACAGCAGTTGTGTAGAAGCAACTCTCTGGATTCCCAGCTGGTACAATTATTCTAGGAGCTGGTGTTCTCTCAAATAACACATTTTTGAGGACTGAAAAATGCTGGAAGGAGAGTATGCCCTGATTCTGTTCTCCTTGATTTCAACAGGAGCAAAACCAGGTCCTCAATCTGTGTGTAATTCACATGATCTACTTAGCTAAACAATTAAGTCACAGCTCTGACATCTGATATTTATTTTAAGTTCTTTGAGCCAGATTCTCTTCTCTGAGCCAACCCTTTTTTTCTGTTCTGGTGGTACAAAGGGTATAACAACCATGGATTTTCCCAGCTGGAGATTCTACTAGCATGAATAAGTCTATACCTGTCTGGCAAAATCAGCTTTCTTGTTATTTCCTCCTCTATTTCACCCTCTGAATCTTTACCATAGTCTTATGAGAAAATCACTCCTCCTGGGCTACATTCCTCATTATTATGCTTCAAATATCCTTAGTCTATATACTTGCCTCTTCAAATTAAACCTATATGGTCAATTTGAAATAATCCTTAGGCTATTGTAACTGAAGCAAAAGCACAGTCTGCTCTGGTGCTCCTTCTGGGGTATTTCAGAAGACATGCAACAGAGGATCCTTCCAAGGTGTGTTACCAATGAGATACCTCAGCTCTAAACCCATGTACTCTGGGTCACTTCTGTCTGTGCAGGCCATGCTTAATAATTTAATTATAATGCAAGGTCATCCCTAGAGAGCCTCAATCCAAGCATGCCAATTTCTTTACCCACATCTCCATTCTAAGAAAAGAGAGGTTGTGTGAAAGAATAATCTGAAGAAAGGTTCAACTGAAAAATTCCACATCATCTGAATAGAGGGTTTTTCAACAATTGCCTGAGTGGGGAAAGTTATAGCTCCTTCCACATTATTGTAGGGGATGCATGCAATGAGAAGAACTTTAAGTGAGACTATTTAATGGAGGTGAAAAAAATCAGGATGCAGTTTAACACTGCACTTATTTGAGTCTAGCCAACAATGCAGTGTGGAACTGATCTGCTGGATACTCACAGAGAGACTGCCTCCTATGGGTGCTGAGGGAAGTAATGGAATAATGCCAAGGCTTTGTGAAGGGTCCACCAATTATTCAAACTTCATCTACACTCTTGAATATGTTCAGACTGTCAAGGAATTAGTCAAGGATCTGAGTCCAATCTCAAGATGCGCTTGCATCCAAATCCCTTATGCCTGTGCTCATTTTTTATTAACTAGAATCTGTAGCTCTCCACAAGTATATGCTGGTACATAATGTAGCCACAGCTCTTTCCCTGTGTCACACATGTCTTCAGTGTCACAAGCAGATACTTTCACATCATAGACTCTGCCTTGGACAGCTGAAGAGTCATTGATTTCAGAGACCAAAAAACCAAAAAAAAATGGACTAAACATGGAAAATGTGGTTTCTAAGAAGAAACTAAAGGTCTGCTTGGGCATCTCACTTATTTGGTTGTATTCCCTTTAGCTACCATATAGCTGTGCCCCATTTCTTAGAATTCTATTCTAAGGTGTGAGTTCCAATGAACACTTACAATGTTCACCAAACAGCTACCTACCACATTTATCTTCCAAATATAATGGTCAAAAAAAAGCAGGCTCAGAGCTTCATGCACAGAGACTGTTGGCCAAGGAAATGAGTCAACTTGGGAGGTAAACAACATCAAAGAGAGCAACATTCAGAGTGCAGCAGCCTCTCCTGATCCAATGCTTTTTAATCAGCCACTTCCCAATAAATCATTAAGACTTGAACAAAGAGATTGAAGCATTGGCTTCTTCTAGGGCTTCAGCCAAGCGTAATGAAATTATACCAGGGTGTATTTACAAGGTTGGATACCTTGAACTCAGCTGTAATTATGTTTATTAGTAATTCTTCAATAGCTGCTCAGAAAGCATATTTGTATTAGTTAATCCTTGCCTGTGGAGACCCTTATATTAGCTTGGCAAAAGAACATTAAGAAGGATGTATTTATTTTTTCCCCTCTCAGCAAATCCCTGTTTCCATCAGAAAATGCCTATTCTATCAAGAAACAAGCCAATTGTAGTGTATATGTTTAGTTTTCTGCTATTATTATTAGTGATCACTTTAGAAAACAGTTTAAACTAGAAAGGCTAAAGATCTAGGTTAACATATTCTGTTAAGTTTTCATTTGAAATATGAAAAGTTATTTAACAGCTATACTTTGCATTGAGACTGGAGCAACACCACATCTGTACAGATAAATAATGTGTGCATACTTCACTGTTTATCTTCTCTGTCAGAGATGTGAAAATGTAAAACACTAAAATACATATTATTTTGAAAAGCAAAGAAAAAAGTCTCAAAACTATCACAGATCTGATGTATGAGTTTAAGCAAAAGATCCCTCTTTTTAAAAGGAAGTTTTATAAATAGAATGGCATGTCCCTTGAACAATTTTAATGAGAAAATGTAGGGTATTATGAAACCCTTGCTGTTTTGAATACTAAGCCATGAATATGTACTTTCCCCTTTCCAAGAGGAAAGATGTGTTACAATAGTAATTGTTCATTAAACTTACAAAAGGGTAATTCACTGAAAAAAGTGAAACACATAGGGAAGACTGGTCGAACTATTCAAGGCATTATTTACTGAAGCTATCTTTCCCTATTCATAATTATTTTTTTTTCTGTAGCAGAAAACAATTTTTATTAATTCATCTATCAGCTAGTTGGAATCAATTATCTAGATAGTTAAGATGATATTTCAGATGAATCCAGAGATTTCAAGTTAGGCCTGGAAAGTTATTGGAGGGCTCCTGACTGAAGGCAAAACCACACTTAGAATGAGATACAGAGACTACATTTCTGTAAGGATTAAGAGGAAATTCACTTTGTGCAATTCTGCAGGACTCTATGCAAAGCACTCTGTTTTAGCTATCATGGCTGCTAATAAATGTAGATTCTGGAATATTTGCATAAATTAAACACAAGAACAGCTGCAATACATCAAAGGCAGTATATGAACTAGTTGAATTGACTGAATGAAAACTGATGACATGTGCTTAGCTGCATTACAAGCCAAACTCAGCACTGACAGACATAGGCAAACTCTATTGGTGTGAAAGGAAATAGAACTGAGTTTGCCAGGGCTTAATTAGACCCTGCTCTTTTTTCTAAATATGAATAGGCTCCAGGTTGATTGCTGTGCAAATGGTAATGTTTAACTGTACTTTTCCTGTGCTTATTTTAGAAATGTTTATATTTCTTTCTGAATTAGAACAGATACAGAACTGTCACAAATGGATTCATAATACACTATTTCTCCATTATAGATACTTTATTGTAAACTACTATTTTAAAGATGTTCCCAGTGATCATATGTCAGGTTTATACTCAGACTAAGGTCATTTTACCCTATCATAGTTACATAAGGAGACTGCTTATAAAGTATAACTAAGATCAAAATATTTTATGTGAGTGTTACACGTAAATGAATCAAAGATAGTGAGCTACTTAAACATATTAATATTGGAGGTTTTAAGGACCATAAACAGGTGTAATACACATGCAAACATACATTTCAGTGGGCCAAAAGGTGCTGAGTAGAAAGAGCTAACCTTAAATAAAAAAAGCAGAAAACACTTTCCATATTTTGTGACTGAATAACTTTAATATTTCCCTGCCTTTTGAATACCACTGTCACTCTCATAATATTCTGGCATACTGAGATAGAGTGTAACTGCAGAGAAAGTGCTACCCTTAATACTTGAGAGGTTTTCTTTTTTTCTAAGATAACACTTAGCATATTTGTAATATTTAATCTCCAGATTTCTTCCTTCTCTCACTCCTTGTTCTGACAAGAAAGAAACAGCTGTCCCAGCCAAAAGTAAAGAGGGAGAAGCAAGGCTTTTCTGGTGCTGCTCAGTTCTGGGACAGTGGACTTCAGTATAAATGTATCATTTGGATTTGTTTCAAGGATTTTGAAAGCCCTGACTGCATCTTATATAAATGATCCTCCATATTCCCATGCAGCTCAATCACACATCCAGGCATGAAGTGCCTCCATCATGTAGGTAATGTAGAGCCACCCTGCTCATGAGAAGTAGATCTAAGTGTAAATTTGCTGTACCTTTGCCAGGCTTATCCACCCAAATTATTTACTTTGTAGTAGTCTCTTTCTGAAAAAATGAAAGTTGCCTGATATTTGGAAAAGTGACTTGGTACTGAGCAAAGGGGGAAATCTGTATATGTTCTCTTCATACACAAATATAGCATTTGATCATATAATAATGGGAAGCCCAAATGGTGGGCTTTACTAATTTGCTACTGACCAAGAGGTCCATTCAAACTTTAGGTACATAGTACCAAATGCAAGCAATTAGCCTGCTCTAGGTTGCCTTCTGACCCAGGATATTTCCCTGAAGGCCACAAGAAATCCTCTTACTAGTATGTCTCAGCCATAACTCTTTGTTTACTGTGTAAAAGACAAGTTCTGAAAGTCGTTTTCCTAAATTTCCTAAATTGAAACTTCTGTGACAGCAGAGAAATCTCTCATGTCTTAGGCATGGTATGTCATTAACTGACAAAGAAGTAATTACTCTTTCATGATTAGAGTAATAAAATCACAGCTATCTCCTTACTTATTTTAATCCAATGGGATTTAAGGGTTTTACTAATCCAGAGCATACATCCACTGCTGCCACATATACTGACAAGAATGCATTTTCTAACACTTCATTTCAAAGTCATCATAAAGAACACAGGTGAAGGAAGAAAAATTGTCTGACTGTTTTCCAGTAGGGTTTTTATTTTGCTTTTCACTTTATTTTACAGGCTTGAGTTAAAAAGGAGAAAATTTGAGTAGCAAAGCATTAATTAGATTTGTGCTATGGCATTCAGGATGCTGTCTAAAATCTGCAAGGAGCATGACAACAATTGTTTTGCTGATGTAACTTTAAATGTTTTTCTTTAAGCCAGAGACACAGATTTCAAATCATATAGTAAGACAACATGCATTAAAATGCAATTGAACCGATTTATTTCAATTTAGAAAGAAAAACTTAAGAGACTTTTAAAAACAACAAGAAGAAACTTACAAAAAAAAAAAAAGTTTAAATATTCTTAGCATTCAAAATTGTGCCTTTACCATGAGTGGTTTTTCCTTGGCAACATACATTTTAACTGTGTGTTATAAACAAAGTATTAGGATCAAAAAGTAGCCACAATCTGTAACTCCAAACAGTATTTTTCACTGATGTTAAAGCCTATATTAAAGAAATACATTTTTAAGCACTGTTTGGTAAAATCAGTGGAGCATTGCACATGAATGATTTTTTTCTTTGCACAAGCAGACAAAACAAAATGTAGGATAGTATCAAAATGACCACTAATCAATCAAATACTTGTATCCTCCATATGTTAAATCTTGTTTATAACCTAAAGAATTGTGCCCTCAGTATGTAATCAATATTCAATTAAGCCCCTCACTAGAGCAACTCTTTTCTAGTTGGCCGACACTAAAAATTCACAAAACTGGAGTAAATAGCCTGTAGGACTTAGACAAAAGTAGTAATCTCTAATTCACAAGTGACAAAATGAAGCAGTCATCCTTAAATTGAATAGAAAAGCCTAACCATCAACCACAGAACCAAACATAAGCAGGTGACTGAGCTTTTTTGTTTTTCAGTACAATGTCAGCTGAATGCATGTAATGAAAAAAAGATATTAGCATGACTATTACAGTGCACTTATTGGGTATGTTTTAAAATAAGTCTTACAAAATATTAACATAGAATAAGTTTCCATTTCAATTTTTGGGTGTTCTTACTTCTGTGAAATGCAAAGATAAACCTCTGAAAATTTTAGTTTTCTTGTAAACTGGTATAAATAAGGAAGATATGTTCCCCTTCCAAAAATTACTTTCAGGTCATATGGAAAGATCTTCTTTAATAACAAAATTATCCCAGTGCAGACAGGCCTTACATTTACTTTAGGCATGGAACCAGTCACCCCTTTCTCTCTGCAGCCTTTCAGTTGCTCTTTTTGTAGATGGATCACTTTCTCAGGTATCTTATTGATTAGGAATTTTGGCTTATAGATTTCCACAGTGATAACTACTTTGCAATTGTTTTTGCTGTGTAAAGCACTTTGGAAAATATAAACCTTTATAAGTCACATAGGTAACTCTGAAATCCCAAGTAGATCTAAAACATCACATCCTTCTCATGCAAATTGCCCTCAAACCTTATTAATTAAAAGAGGAGTCTGTGTGCTTAGATGTATGGATGAATGTACAATTTTCTTTTTATATCTTTCTCCCTGCATACATGCTTATTTAAAAAGCAACATCATCTCCACACTTGAAGCAGTGTATTTTCAAGGCTAGAGACTATCTATCAAACAATAAATGTATAACAAAGCCCTATACCTTTCCACTGCCATTCTCCCACCTCTCAGAGGCTTTCCCTGGCAGACTAACACCTGAAATAACAAACCACAAAAACACAGAGACCTGCCATTCTTTCTTGATAGAAAAATCAAATTGTACGTAATGTAAAGAAAAATACACACAAAATATATCAGCTCTTCAGTTTGCTCAGGCTCAGGGCCAAGCTAGATTAATACAAAATTCATGCTACTCCTGAATTACAGGTAGTAATGCATGCAGGTCTACTTGAAACAAAAGTTCTGTTTTCTTTGCTATTCACTTTGCTCCATATTGGAGAAGTTGGTGTACTTCAGGCTCAACCCTGGTGTAATACAGTGAAAATTCTGACATTCCCATTTTTGGGGCCAGAGTTGCACACATTAGTAATTGCGTCATGATAATACAAGTTTTATAAAAATAGGGAATATGATTAAAACAAAACCCAGAAGATCTCCTCTTTTTGATCAGAGCAATAGCTCAACAGAAAAGCTTTTCCATATGCTGAGATTCTCTCTTGCTCCTGGGACAGCATAGTGCACTCTGAAATGTTTGCTGCTCAGGGTACTGCCGCTCAACAAGGCCTCTCCCTTTTTGTGCCAGGACAACACAACATCCCAGATATGGAGTGACCTTCATTGGGATTAAAAGGAGTGAGAGCAAAGCCCTTTGGAGACCATTTTGTTTGAAGGGCTGCTCTGGTACTTCACTATATTTTAGGTCTCCATGTATGCAACAAGTATGTTTTATCTTTGCCCACTCCCTCGTCAGCTCTCAGGATTGCTCCATGGGTTTGGTATTCTCCACCATGAACTGGAAGGCTTGTGTCTTATCCTAGATTTTGGATGCCTTTTGTTCAGTGGCCCTGCTCTACTGTCTAGCAGTTATGTTTGCCAAACACAGAGTATTGCTGTTAAAAGTCATATTGCACAATGCACCTAAAACCCAAGCAGGCAGGGAAAGGAATGCAGCAGTGGTGTGACAGATCACAAAGCCATCGTAACCATAATTGACCCGAGCCCTGTGCAGAACTGGAGCAATATACAACCTCTGCAGCATTTGGGACTTCCTTTCACCAAAGGAGATTCAAATCTATCCTACTCACTTGTATTTTTGGGTGGAACAGACACCTAGCCATGGTACAAGCAGAGATATTGGCTATTTTCCACTGAACCCTCTGGGTTTTTATTTCTGCATTGTGGTGTGGTGAGGTTCTCCAGCCCCTCTGATCCTGCCTCGGAACCACTGGCCTGGAAGCATATTGCCCCATGGAATCTTCACTCCTCCCAGCACCCAAGCCAGTTTCCCTGTCCCAAGGACACTGACATATAGATGTTCAGCTGAGAGGAACAGTATTTGATGATTCATTACATTTGTTAATTTATGAGAATATATTTTCTTTTAACCACTTGATTGGGAATATACAAATTCAGAATTTACTTCCAAATCATGACAACCTCATTAAAAAAAAAAAAGGAAAACAAGCCCCTTACCTATTTGGAATATGGATTATATTAATCTTCCCAAAGCAGAATATATTTTCCTGGTTTTGTTTCAGAAAAGCCTACCTACCACCTTGCCTATAAAAATAATTGATTCAAAAATGTCAGTTAGAGAATCAGGAATGATTACTATAAATCAGAAGAACTTTTTTGTATTTTTTAATATAGCAGTTATTCTTCTTTTAAACCAGTTTCATCCACTATTTTGCTAATTTCTAAGATAATGTGGTTTTGGTAAATGTGATTTTGGAGAAGGTAATTTTATTAACCCTCATCTTCGTCTAAGTCTCCTGAATTCCCAACAATTCCTATTAGCACAATACAGTAAAAAAAAAAAAAAAAAAAAAAAAAAACCAAAAAAAAGCTATCTTATTAACTAGAATAATAATCAGATGAGGCTTAAGTGTTACAAAGAACTCTGTTATGTCATATCACACATTTTAATTTCTTTGAGACAAAGTTTACGTTCCTCAATTGTCTCCTTTTTTATTCCAGTACTTACATTCACTAAAGTTGTTTAGTATTAGGCACAGCAGATCTTGCAGAATTAGGAACTTCTAGCTATAATTATCACTATACTTACAGGAGATGTCTTTAAGTGAGGAAAAAGAACAAAACTTTTCTTATGCCTTACATAGAATACAATACCCATAAACTAAAATAAACCTCAAAGATATCTTTCAAATCTAATTCATGATGAATAATGGTTAAATTGACACTATGTCATAGGACAACTTACAGTTTTCTGCTGCCGATGTGTAAGAAATTTTGGCATAAAATTGAACTCGTAAGTGCAACCTCAAAGTTTAAATATTTTGAGGGCCAAATTCTCTTCTCTGATATGTTATTCTAAATCTGAAGTAGATATGCTCAGAAGGCTAATTTGAACGTACTCATAAACTCAGAGCAATATTTATCTTCATTCCTTCATGCTTGAAAAATGACTATTCAAAATGTTTTAAAATGTCTTGTTGGTCTCCCAGGACAAAAGGGAAATTTCAGCCCCCTAAAGCTTGTAAGTTTCGATAGCTCCTTTCTCCACCATGGAGGGCAATATGTGAGGGAAGAATAGTCAAAGCAAGTTTTTTACTTCTCAAGATTTCTTTAAATCTAATTACATGGAAGCTATTCTGGTTTTGAGGAAAGTGAATAACTTTAACAAAGAAAATCTAAGAAGAATGACAAACTATTCTAGTTCCCCTGACGTGACATCCAAAAATAACCTGAAGCTGAATCTTCTCTTTGTGAAAGTGCATGTCTTCTTCATAAAAAAAGCTGACCACAGTTATGCATCAGAAGCAGGGGATAGTTATAAAAAAGATTATCCATTGAAGAGCTTTCATTTGCTTCTTAGTGAAAAAAAGAAATCACACTCAAGTATAGAAACTTCATGGAAATCAGGCAAGTAAAGGATGTTATGACAGAAATTTTAATCTCACTGGATATAATAACTCAAAGGAACAACTTGTATTTTTAGCAACATCCTACCAGGAATCCTAGAAAATATGAAGAGTGCTTTTTGGTTTGTTGGAATTTCTTCTAAAGGTACTGTTTAAAGTGCTCACTATCATTAATCAGATCACCAAGAAAAACAGGGACAGATCTGTGTGGGATAAGACTTGTGAACATGTAGGGATAAAAAAGATAAGAAGTTAAGACACCTAAAGTGATGGTGAAACTGGTATTTCTATTGCATATGTGAGTGCCCTGGGTCATACAAGAACCGTGACACAAATTTTCTAATGGTTAAGAAGCACATGACATGGAATATGTGGAATTCCCCTGGTCATTGAGGGGCAAGAAAGACCTAAATATTCCTTTCTAGGCAGGTCACAGCATCTCACTGTCACACAGAGCTGGGCAGGTTTGAGTGTCCACTCTATTCCAGGCATGCCCCTTTGCTTTGTGACAAAAACATGTGAAGTAGAGCTCTGCTCATCCCCATGGCACAGCTCTGCCCAGGACCTGTCTGTGAACCACCTGCAAGCCACATCCAGGTGGGGTGTCACAGAACAAAACCACTCTTGCTTTCATATCCTCTTTAAGTATCTATACAGGTAAGTATTTTGCTCTTCTTTTTCCTCACTCACCAAAGACACTCTATGGGTGCTGTGCTTTTTCATCACAGCCTGAGCTAAATGAACAGAACCCCACCAACCTAAGGAGGAGGTCCTATCCTCTTCTCAAAACTCATCCCCAGACATGTGCTGTAGCCACTTGCCCTGTGCTGCCCCTAGAATTCACCCAGTGGTACTCCAGGTCAGCTTTCTCACTACACAAATAGTTAACCAAGCCCCTAAATGAAATAGCAGAAAGGTGAGTGTGGAGGTGCAGGTCAGTGAGTGGCTAAAGCTGGAGAGAGTCCTGAGAGTGAGGGAATGAGAGAACAAGACAGGAAGCACATTTCAGTCCTGCTATTCAAGTAATTGATAATAAAGAGTAGCATCCTCAGAAAAGAAAAATAGGAAAAGAGAAAACACACAGAAATTCTTTGTCTTGCATTCTCTGTTCTGTATACAGCGCTATTCCGGATGCTTTTTATTTCAAACAAAAGAACTAATTAGCTACTCAATTGTCTTTTAAATCAGACAATTGGGTTTGATTTTCAGCAGCTACAGACAATCAAAATACATAACTGCAGTCTCAAATGCTCAGCTGAATGCAACAACTTTCTTTTCTGAGGGGAAGATAAGCCGTTGTGCTCAGCTGATGATCAGGTAATACCAGCTGGAGTAAAAAGCTGACATTAATGTGTTGGTGACAGGAGTCATTAAAAAAAGTTAATTACTTGTAAGAAAAGTCTTGTCACAGTCCTCTATCCCCAAAAAAAACCAAGTACATACCTTCATGACAGGTACTAATTTGTATCTTTGATATTGGTAACAAAAAATGAGATGAATATAAAAATTTTACTATGATTTAAATTGTAAATCTACTCTTTCTAGGCTGGATAGACAGCTACCTTTGTTGCTGCCCTGAGGACACTCACTGTACCTATGCAGGGATGACTGGAGAATTTCTCCAAGGATGTTCACCTGTTCCTTTTGTGTACAACATAGTTACTAAAAGTAATAACTAACAGAAAACACAATCTTAGTGTGTATAATACTGATGGATTTAAGAAAATTCCCCTTCGAAGTTACATAAATATTATGAAATATTTATGCTTTCTATAGTTAAATAGAATTATTTATTTAAGAGCAAACATCTCTGTTTTGTTGTCCAAAACAGAATTTTAATTCAAATCACCAGATAATTGTAATTATTGCACAAATGATTGCAAAGTATAAACGTGAGACTAATACCCAGGTTTATGCTACTCTATATTTCATTCTCTTGAAAAGAAGAATGTAAGCCTTCATTTTATCTGCCTTGAAAAGATCATTTTACTTTTTTATTGGGCCATAGCATAAAAAGAATTCAAGCCACAGTAAATGAACGGTTATGACTGGTCATGCTGATAACATGCAGCATCTTCTCCAGTCAGTACACAAATCCATGGCAATCTGGTTTGGGCTGGTTTTCCATAACTACCAGAGACTTAACAGTCTGGAAAAGCAAGAATATCTGGAAGCTCACTGGGACAATACAACCCCTTACACATGTACAGTTCAATACCTAGAGCAGATCAGACTGAGAAGCTTTCAAGGCCAGAGCACTGATTACTTTTCATTGATAAATTTTAGCCTGGTTTCCTTCGAATGTGCAGCAATCTCCTGCTCAAGTACCACCCTACCAATCAGTTAACTTCTGAATTTGATGCTCAACTTCAAGATTTTCCAGAATGGGGTTTATTTTAATTTAAAACAGACTAGTGAATAGAAAAGAGTAAGTCTACCAGTAAGACATGAGAAGGGTTGCATCTCAGCTTCACCCATTACCAGCCACCAGCCACAAGGGCGCTCTCCAGGGACACAAATCCCTGAGAAACTGCTCTTCCTTGGGCTTCCTCAGTCTGGTTTATCTCCAGCAAGGTCTGTGGCAGGCAACAAGAGAAAAATATTAGTGGGCTACAGCCAGGGACAGTCACTAGATTTTTCCCTTTTTGCAGAACTGCATCATCCTAACCCACAAAAACCCCTCAGGCAGCTCCACTCCAGGAGGAAATGTTTTTTGCACAGTTCTGCATCAAGCCTGGCAGTGCCAGCCTCCTGGACAAGGACAGTGTGACTATCATCAGGCAGCTGTGCTTGACCCTGAACTGTCCCTGCTGCCACTGCCACGCCTGGCCCGCGCCAGTGCTGCAGACGGCTCCCTGCCCCAGTCTGAGCATCCTCCGAAAGGCGAAACGAGACCCGTGCCCAGCTCCGTCTGGATCTTCCGCACCTGCCCTGAAAAGCTAAAGTGCATCACATGGGAACCAGCAAAGTTGAAGAGGAAGTTTAAAGTAGGTCCAGAGAGCTGTCTCTCAGATTGGCCATTTATCCTCTTTGTGCAGATCAGAGCATCAGTCCTAAGACTGGGGAGAAATGGGGCTCCCCCAGCTCAGAGCATAGGGAAGTCGGAAGGCTTGCTCTGCGGGGCTGTACATTAGTGCTGGCCTCAGGGTGCCGGAGCCCCAGTGACCCTCTCCTCCCTTCCGTCCCGGATACCCCGGCAGCTCCAGCCGGGGAGCGGCGCTGGGCTGTTGGAGCCTCAGCGGGGCTCCAACTCAGCGGGGGCAGAGCCCCGATGGGAGGGCATCCCCCGACCCGCTCTCCGCTCCCTCCCGCGGCGGGATGCGCGGCAGAGGAGCCGTCGGGCTCGGTCGCGGGGCTGGCGGCAGGGACGGGACCCGGAGCGGCTGCAGCCCGAGCCCCGGGGCAGCGCGGCGCCTCTTACCTCCGTGCCGGGCGGCGGCGAAGAGCCGCGGGGGCGGCGGGGCGGCGGCGGCGGCGGCGCGGGGCTCCGCCGGAGGGGCACTGCCGCCGCTGAAGCGCCGGGAGATCACCCGCTCCCTGCGCGGCGGGCGGGGCGGCAGCGGGCGGCCGTCGTCGCCCAGGGCTTGCAGGAGGATGTCGAGGAGCGCCCCCCGCTCGGCTCCCGCGGCGGGCACGTCCCTGCCCTCGGCGCCCGGCGGCGGCGGGGCCGAGGCCAGCAGCAGGAGCACGATGGCGGGCAGCGCCTGGCGCTTCTTCGCCCCTCGCATCTCTGCGGCGCTGGGAGGAGGCAGAGAGCGAAGGCGGTCAGCGCCGGGCCCGGCCCGCACCCCAGCCGCCCGCCCCCCATGCCGCGCCCGGGGCACCCCCGCCCGCCGCTCCCGCACGTCCCGGAGCGGCGGCGGAGCGGGGACCCGACGGGCGCCCCCGCTGCGCCCCGAGCCGGCTGCGTTTAATGGACGCGGATTAGGGGAAGGGTTTTGACCGCGCCGCACATATTCGCGGTCCGGGGTTTCGCAGGGATTTGCTCGGCTCCCTTTGCCCCTGGAGTCCCCGCGCCCCGGGCGCCTCCTGGTTTTGCCGGGCGAGCCCCCGCGATGGGCCAGCCTTGTCCAGTGCCACAGCGGGGCTTCGGGGAGCAAGCACGGACGGCAAAAGGATGGAGTTCAGGGAGAGAAGAGTTACAGTGGAAGTGCCGCAAATCTGGGTGTAAAGGGCGAAAACAATTACCGGAGGCTGGGGTTTCGAGAGCAGCACTTAATGCCCTAAGTAAGCTATTCTAATTATAGAAAAGGGTAGGATTAAGAGGGAGGGAGGAAAATTCTGTTATTTACAAACGGTTTTCTAGTTGGCCTGCCTTGCAAATCCTCTTGGGCGAAGGAGTTAATCGGAGCCTCAACGGAGCCGGCTTTCCCCGACGGTGCCGGGCTCTCCCTCCCTCCCCGCCATGAAACCCGGGCAGTAACCGGGCAGCGACCCGCTCGTCCCGCTCACGATGCGCTCCGGAGCGCCGGCGGGCGGCCGCTTACCTTCAGGCAGAGGAGAGTCCGGCTGGGTGCTGGGTGGTCCGGGCTGGGCAGCGAGGGGCTGCGCCGCCGCCGGAGAGCCCTTGTCCCCGCCGAGGCTCCGCCGGGCGCGGAGTGGGGCGCTCGGTGCTGCGCCCGGAGATGGGGGATGCGCCCTTCAGGGCCATGCGCTTCTCTTATATAGTCCACACCGGCGTACTCATTTGAGTACTATCGACTTTAGGTGGGTGGCAGTCGATGGAGACACCTCTGGTAATCACTCTTGGGCTCAGAGAGGGTCTTTTCTGACAAACTTCCTCCTCCCCGTTTGTCCCCCGGTGGATGGCAACTGAAAGCTGCGTTTGAAGTGACTCTGATCTATTTGCGAAATTAGATTTCCCTGAAGATCGGGAAACGCTTACTAATAAAGCTGCCGGCTCAAGAGATTAAAATGTGCTTTAACTTAGCGGGATTCCCTTGGGAGTACAACAAGGAAACTATTTAATTCCTCCCTTTTTTATTGAACCAAGAAGCAGTGAGCAAAGTCTGAAGAGTGTGTAAATTCGGCTCTGTTTCGATGGCAAGGAAAGTCTGTCTTTGGCAGGTGAATTCACAGACTATGAACCTTGTAAAAGTTTGCTTTTTCAAAACAGCTGTTTTCATTTTTTAAATGAAACTTAATGAAAAGCTCATAGAAAAGGTAGTGACCTAACTAAACCATTAAACCCACAGGTTAAAAAACTTGCTTCCTAAAGCCCTAAGTAAATCAGCCAAAAATCAGTGAATAAAAACTCAACTTTCAGAGTGCAGTTGTTTGCAGCTAGGCTTGATAGATTGAAAAGCAATACACATTTTTAAAATTATACCAAATAATATTTTATGTTGGTATTTTGCAAGCATAACTCTTTGTCATAAGTTACCACGTATATTTACCTAATATGAGTGGGACAAAAAGAAAAAGATTTGAGATATGCTTTAAGATGTGAAAATGGGGAATTTAGATTTGAAAGAGATTTTAACTATTCTGAACCTGTCTGGCACACAATATTTCCTTAGAAACTTTGTCTCTTTCCCCAAACCCCTTCATTCATGCCCTTCCCTGGTTGTCTCAGGGAGTAGACACTCCGGGCTGCATCTCACAGGGACTGTGAGGTGATGGGAACCAACTCCTTCCCCACATCTTCCTCTGCTTGGGCTATCTTCACTCACCTTTGGGGGTGTGATGGGAGATCAAACCACGTTTAACTAATAAAGACTTGCAAAGAGTATTATCATTCAAAAACTTTTAGAGGTCAGTGTACTGCTCGAGCTACACTGGTCTGACTGGTGGATTCCCAGGATAACTGAAGCAGGGTGCCATTCTCTTTTTTGCTAGGTGATTTCCTGTTTTTACATCTTTATAGAGGGCATATAAGGAGTTTACCTTTGTCAGCTGATGGTTAATTCAGTGAAGAGGGAAAGGGGAGCAGTAATCATCTGAGAAGTAATGCAGTATATTAATTAACCAGCTGCAAAATAAATCCCAACTTTTCTCTCCATTTGCTTACTTGTTTCTATTCTCTTCTTATTCTTTTATTTTGCCCTCAGTCACACCACAGAATGGGACTGAATTTTTCCATGGAACCTACCAAAGTATTGCCTTGACTCGAGTTCCTCTGCCCAACTTCATTACTAGTCATGGACTTGATTTACATCTTCTATACCTGGGAGCAGATGGGAAGGAAATCCATGTGGCACTGTTAAGACAGAATAATTTTGCTGCTCATAAGAACCCCAAAGTCTTTATTAGATGCCTGTTTGAGGCAGATAGCAGAATGTTCATAAGGATTAAAAGCAGTATTGCAAAAGGCAAGCAAACAGTCCCTCTTTTCTCACCCACATCTCCAGAGAAGATCTAAGGATTGTGCAGACTGGCATGCCTGACTATGCAATCTTGATGGAAAAATTCTGGAGCTGCCAGTTTGGGAAATTTCTAACCCCTTCAGAAAAGATTCACAAATACCTCATCCCCACGCAGTGGGTTCCTAAGACACAAATGCTGCTACAAATACAAAGGCCATTAAATTTTGTATTCTTTAATTTACATGTTGATTATTTAAGATTTTGAGGTTTTACGTTGGAACCCAACTAGGCCCTTTACCATTATGAGACATCCAGTTTTACCCTTGTCCTTTACCTCTGCTGTAACTTGTTTCTCTCCTTTGGAAGGTCCCTTTGATGGACCTTATACCCACCCAGAGGGCAATGAACCGTCTTATAATTAGTTTTAAGTTAGACAAAATACACAGGTAGGTTGCTTAATTTCTTACCCTATTTTTGTGTTATCTTTTGGTATTTTTGAAAGAATAATCAAGAAACCAAGAAAACAAGAGAGTGGGTGTCCCTACAGAGCAGCTTGAGAGGCAGATCATCAGCCCTTGAAGTTACTGCAAAGATTTTCATTCACTTCAGTAGGAGTTGGTACAAACCTTAAATGAAAAGAACCAATTAGAACCACAGCACATCTAAATCACAAGCTTTAAGTAGGTTTTTCAGATTCTTTCTATGCTCAAGAACCTTAAAATCTTGTGTAAAACAAAACAAACAAAAAGATTTGTTTTCTATTATTGTGCAAAGCCTTGTCTCCTTTTAAGTTGTTTTGATATTTGAATTCCTCAGAGAGCAGTTGAAAGAAGGAACACCAGACTGCATCCAGAGGATGATGTTTTACTAATCCTAGGCAATTCTGGCAGGATGAAACCCCATTCTCATTGACTCTTTTGTTAGTAGCTCTAATGTTTCTCCTCATCATTATTTGGAGAAAGAATCTCAGCATGAGATTTACATCAAAGAGACCATCTTAAGGCTTCACTTAGTATCTTATTTAGGAACAGAAAACCCATTGGTAGTGAGCCTAAATAAGTCTGGTTGTTTGCTTCATGTAGCTAATGGATTTAAACTGGTACATCACGTTGTTTTTCCTGCTACATGTTCTTTATATTTTCTGCTCTGCCTTAGCCACAAGTACATCTGATAGAAGTTAAAAGCAAACTAGTTATGTTGAAGTATCATAGAGCTGACAGGGACTCAGAGAGATAATCTAGTGCTTTCCCTTTTCATGGCAGAGACAATTGTACCTATGTCATCAGGGCTCAGCAAAAAACTTTTAATTTCTCCTGTCAAGCTCAACACTTCATCACAAATCCATTAAATGAAAAATTCGTAAATGTGGGGTTAGAAGTGACATTTTACCTCGGGATTTGCACTGAAATATAAAAATTATCTAAATGTATTCCCAAAACACACACTCAAATAAAAGACAGGCTAAAGGGAAGATTTAAAATTTAGGTGTCTTGCTGTCTCTACATAAATCTGTCAGCCAAAGATTTCCATGGTCACTCATCTAAATCAAGAAGAAAAACAGAGAAAGCCTGTTTCTGTTGAAGTTCATGGGAATTTTCCTGTTGACTTTGTTGAGCCGGGATTTAATGCAGGATTGTTACTAGAGAAGAGGTGAATAAGTGAGAAATCACCTCAAAAATATGAATGTATTAGCCAAGGCAGTAAATTATAGATGGCTGCTGTAATTTCTGATAAGTAACAGAGGATTCCAGTTCTTTTCAGATCACAGCAATTCCTTAAAATCAGAGTTTTTACACAGTCACATGCACACATGCCTGTTGAGGCTCAGTGCAGAGGACTCAACCAGATGGCCTTTTGAATACTTTTTGCAGTGCTTTGTTTCTATGAATCTATAGGGTTTTTGCAAGTGGCTTTTAAGGCACAGGTCATGCTAATGAACTGTCTGATGGGAAGGCCATACAGTTAAAGAAGTGAAACAGAGCTACTAAAAGAAATGTGAGAATCACTATGCTGTTTTTATACCTTGAAAAGTTAGTGCGTCTCGTAACTTGACGCTATTATTTGAACATTTTTGGTAGAAGTAGCAGAGAATTGTGGTGTGTTCTTAATTGAACTTTAGACAGCAGTTTCCAGTGGTTATTCCATACAATAAAGATCATCATCTTTCCCATTAAAGAATAACATATAACTTTTATTGTTACAAACATATCTAAGCATTTTTAATGACAAAGCTCTAATGATCTTTACTGGTCTTTATCATTAAGAAATTCTACAATGAAGTCACCACCTTTAAGGTTTGGGGGATATTTTGCACCTGCAAATACAATATAACGAGTCATTTTTAAGGCACTTTGTCTCCCCTGTGCTCTGGAAGGCTAAGCTGAAAATATGAAGAAATTTCTGACATAGAGTTTTCAAGCAATAACCTGGAAACTAACATGCAAGTTGTTCAGCAGAAGTGAAGAGGATCTAGGGAGAACACTGAGGAGACAAGTTTGGTAGGACTGTGAAATGTCTTTCTATATTCTTTTATTTCTTCCTGAAACAGTTTCAGCAGTGAAGGTTTTGTTTCTTCACTGACTGGTTCTCTGCAGCTGGGACTGTTCAGCTGAAGATGGCACATGGGATAAACTAACCAGTCTGAGTCTATAGATGTTATTTCACAAGAATCTCATCCAAGCAGTTTTTCTCCTATCCTAACTGATATTGAGAACTTAATAGCAAGAAATGAACATGGCTTGCCTTTTAAATTGTTCCCTGGACAAAATCTTCTACAAGATTTTCAAAGATTCAAAATAGAAAGACTTTAAAACCTGGAAAGAATTTCCAGGATCTGAGTTGTATGCTGAGGACAACTGGTCTCAAGGGCTGAGAAACAATCTGTCTGATCAAAGGACTCTTTGAGCTGCTTGCAGTTCTTCACAAATTCTGGAACATGGAAGATAAGAGGGCAATAATTTGTATTACCATGATTCTGAAGATTGACAGTTGAACTTATTTTTAGAAAATATTCAATAGTGACTTGGATTGTTGGCACCTTTTGATTTTGACCAGAATTACATTTAAGGACAAGGCAGACCCTCCACCACAAGAATCCTGCTGCAGGCACCTGCTGTTATCTGACCCCAGAATACCAAAAATAGATACCAAATTGTCCCACTGGTTTGAGCCTTTTTCTTTTAAACCCAGATCCTCAGCCCTGTCAGATGCATTGAAAAAGACAAAAGTTCTTTTTCTCAGGAAATGACAGCTTATAACACTTGTCATTATAGCAGCTAAAAGGGTTTATTTGCAGATGCAGCAGGTTTAAATTAAACCTCTTGCCTGGCACGGAAGACATCTTCACCATTATGCCCTTTGTGACAACAGATTCATGAAAGCAACTTTCTGACAGCACCATAAAGCTGATGGTGACAGAATAACTGTGCAGGTGACATGGGTTCCTTGAAGAGATCTGTCCGACCAACATGAGCACCATTACCCAAATGTTTCCTTTCAACAGCACCAAGAGTGAGAGACATTTTCAGGGCTTGGCAACAAGGGAATATCAAGATTTTACATTTAAGTCATCACTGATTCAGAAAAAAAATATTTTGTTTCATCTTGCAATGAGAGCCTTCATCAGGGGAAGCTGAACCTAGGGATTTCTGTGGGTGGAAAGGTTCAAGGGCAGACTTCACTGCAGATGGAGAATTATTTCAGGTGTGCTGCAGCAGAGTAGTCTGAGTTTAGAGCTCACTGACCTTCACTGCTGAAGTAATCAACTTCAGAAAAAATAAAAAGAAAATTTGGATGTAAATGTTGTGCCAGTGGTGAAAGAGGAGGCTCAAAAAATTTTAGAAAAAAAAGGAACTGTAGGGACCACCTGAAATGAAAAAGTCCTCCAGCTCAGGTTCTTGTTACCTCCACTTACAGCAAAGATATTTTCTGATTATCTATTACATTAAACATAGATTTCCACAGTGGTCTGTGAATCCTTGCTGATTTCCTGTCTGATTTCTCATCAGACTGGCAAACTTTCCAGACCTGCTGCATATTGATGGTTTCAATGCAAAAAAAAATTCTAAGCAGCATTTGTGCCACTTGACAGTTTAGATGAGAACTTTAAAAGTTAACATTGTCTGAATTCAGTGAATTAACTGGTTGTCTGAGGTATTCCGTCCTAAAAATGATACTGTAGTAATGTTTATTTGAATAAAACACCCATCAATGTTGATTTGGTAAGAGATTTTCAGCAGGAATTGATTCTTAGACTGGAAAGAGGTAAAGAAAATTGGTCTCTGCTTTGCAGGTCAATAGGGGTGTTGAGACTGAGGGGGTACAATCAATCAGAACACAGCCACATGCAGAGAGTGAAGCTCTCTGAGGGTGGATTCCTGCCTGAAAAAGAATTGGCAAGCAATGATGCTGATGTCCAGAAAGAAGAATCTCAAATAAAACTATTTCTCTCTGGTGAGATTGCTGGTCAAATCTTTAATTGTCAATTCAGATCTCTGGAAGCATAACAAAAACAGAAGAAAAATAATGAATATGCTTTTAAGTTTGGAAAAAATACTTTTAAGCAAAAGACTTAAGATTATTTCAAAGAACTTTGAGCTCAGACTATAAATATCTACACAGAAAACAGAAAACAGAAATTTTATGTTAGGAATCTCTTTAATATAAGAGCATGAATCTGTAAAGGACCATCATGGTCATTCAGTCCACAAACCTGAAGCTCTAAGAGTGCAGTAGAGACCTACTTCAGATGGAATACAAGACATGCCCTACACATGCCCCAACAGACTTCACATGACACAGTATCATTAAATAGTCTAGAGCAAATTTTAAATGCCTATGACAGGCCAAAAGTAAATCTATAACGTCTGAAAGCACTTCAGGAAAAAAATCCAGAACAATGCCAAAGCCTTAAGGCCTTGAAGGAATAAGGGATTTTTAAAATAATCAAACCTGAGGAAGCAGGTCATCCCCTTGCTATGAATGTCAGAATTCTTCTGCCTACCTGACCTAGAGGAAAAATTTCATGATGACTCCAGCCCTGGTGACTGACTTAAAGCTGAACCTGTGATTATGATACACAGCAAAGCAGCTGAGAATTATATAAATTACTAATGGATCTTTTTGACATATTGTCTCCAGCTGTGAATGTCTCCAGTGACTCAAAGGGAAGGGAAAAATACGAATCTGTTCCTCTTCTCTGCCTCCTGAGGCAAAGAAGGCACCAAAGAGATGCCTAAGGAATGGTTCCTATTTCATCAGGTGAGAATAATGGGAATGACATAGGTGAGCAGTGTTCCTATAACTTCTAAATTCACCTAGATACAGTAATATTTGTTTTTAACTTCTAGGTCTGGCACTTTTCTGGTAGTAGGGGCAGTGGGACCAATGGCTTTATATTCTCCCTCCCCATTCCCACCCCCCAGATTTCTTATTAAATTAAATAATGGTTCAAAGAAATAATTGATCATGGATTTTCCTTATTTCTTAAGATTTATATCCCTTGATAAAAGCTATTTTGTAAAAACCTCTGCCAGTGGCAGAGAAAATTCACCTTATATTAAAATACATTAAAGTGTCTTTGGACCTTATAAATAAAAGAAATAAACTTTTTAATTTGTTAGCATCAGGTTTGAAATACTTTTAAGGATCCTGCCATGTCACTGATCCCAAAATAAGCTTTTGATTATCATAAGAGAAACTAATCAATTATACATTATGTAATTTATATGTGAGGTTTTTCTGATAAGTTTGAAAAGAACAAGCATTTAATTTTACTTCCTTTCTACTGTGTAGCAAGACTGGACTGTTGAAGAATTTGGCTTCAAAATCACATAAAAAAATAAAAGGATTAGATCTTCCTAACCTTCTTCAATTTGTCCTCTTTTCTAATGCCCTTTCTGTCATGCTATTCCTAAATCTAAAAACATCACTTAACCTGTTCTTTCAATTGCCTCAGCTTCTACATTTTTTGATCCTGCCTTCCTCTTCTCAGCCAACCATCCCCAACACCATTTTTATTTCTTTTCATTTAAAATGACATGACACTACAGCTGAAATATCATATGAGTTCACTCATGTAGGTTTTTACATGTCCCTCATATTTCTAACAAACAGAAACCCATTTTTAAATTCTTTGTTACCAAGGAAAGGAAGAATAAAACCATATTAAGCATATGCAAAATATCTGCTAAACATTAATTTTTGTCCTCATCTACAACACCTTAATAAAGAAGCTTAGTAACAATTGTAAAGTTTTTAATTATTTCATTTTAATAATAACTTTAATTTTGGTGGTGGTGATGTGTTTCTTTTTTTCTGTGGTGTTCTTTTCCTGAATTGGCTTGGACTTTTAAAAAGAATAAAGATTGACTGACAGAAAATCAAGCTGTGTTAATTACACAGTCTATTGTTGCTGGAGATTATTTTCAGTCTAGTTGAAACTAATATTAAAGCTAGAACTTGTGCTGAGGTTGTACATTCCTTATTCTGAATTTCTGCATCTTTTGCCACAGGTCCTGGCAGTGAGACCCTGTGGGAGCTAAGCTGTGCCTACCTAACAGCTTCCACTGAATCCTGTTCTGTTCACCACTGAAGGGGTTTCACAAGTCAGGTAAGCCACCTCACATCAGTGTCATCTCTGTCAAAATGGGACCACTTCTGATATAGAAAGAACCAAATGGAGCAGAAAATAGAGATAAAAACCACAAATATCAATCAATCAATGCTTTCCAGTCATGGACAGGATCAATATGAGGCACACCATGATCACAGAGTCAAAGAATAACCTGAGTACGAAAAAAGAAGCTGAACTGGCTCAAGTAACCATTTAGAGCCGAAATTAGTTTCTAATGGCTGGTTCCCCCACAGGCCCACTGTATAGCTCACAATTTCTCTTGGGAAGAATATGAAGAAGAATATACCATGGAGATGCCAGTGAATTGCTGGTAGCAAAGGAGAGCAGGAGTGCCTCTTCCAGAAGGGTTGCTGTCTGACATTGTTCATAAATTTCTGGGTGCAGATGAGACTCTGGTGCCCTCTGCCCATCTCAACAAGTTTTGAGTGCACTGGAGATTTCAACCATTTTGCCAAATGTATAACAGCTAAAGATATCCTTATATTTTTCTAAATATAAAAGACAGAGGGACACAGAGCAATTCATTCGTGTATGGAAAGTAAAAGGGACTAAAGACCTTTGTGAGGGATGCCATGCTCTTCTGTTCTCCTTCCCAGGTCAAGACAGAACTGACTCAGCAGGAAGTGGACCCAGGACTGTATTCACTACTGCTCCATCTCTCCTGTTTTCCTTCCTCCACAGCTCTCATTTCATTATCCTTGCAGGAATTTGAATATGCTGCTCAGCAAACTGCACTGGGCTTCATTTCATTATCCTTGCAGGAATTTGAATATGCTGCTCAGAAAACTGCACTGGGCTCCTCTTGTGCTGCCTAGCCACCTGGTAGGCAACACCAAGACATGCAAAAACTAAGAAAAGATAGGGAAAGACCATATTTCCCTAGCCCTTTCTTCCTTACATTTCTTTAGAAAAGCAAATAAGATTAAATAGATTTTTATCTGCCAGATGCAATGTTTAGACAGTCTATAAAACATTGTGAAAAAATGTGTTACTAAAGCTGGTGGATCTAAGATAAGCAGATCTCCTTGGCCCAGACAAAGACCCTCAGCTGCTTGAGGAGCAAGACTAAGATTAGGGATAGCCTGCCACACTGCCTGCCTGCAACATATGGGCTTTTACTAAATCTGATTTCAATAGGTTTAACTTACTTGGATGCAAGCCCTAAAAAATATTTGAAGTGCAATTTAGAGCAAAAACAAAAAAAAAGGACGAACCTTCTTTTGCTTTGTATGACAAAGTGTCAACTCTGTAATGTAGAAGAATAAATACTGCAGACAATATTGGAAAAGAAAGAAGAATATGGATGTCTCTGACAAATGGCTCCAGTGACATAGTCGAATCACTCCCACTTGGCTATCTGAAGCAGCTACCTATCTAAAGTGAGCTTTGCAGTTCTTTAATCCCTAGCCCAATGTTCCCCCAGTAGAAGATTACAGAAACAACAAAATGATGCAAAACTAAACAAGGACTTCATTGTCTCATTAGGTGCCATTGCCTTCTTCAGTTCTATTCATCTCATCTTTGTCTCTAGAATCTCTTTCTATATTGTCAGGTTCATTGGCAGAGACCTCTTTTGCTTTCTATGGAAAGTTTCATTTCTACTATTATTATTATAAATAATAGCACTGAATGAGTCAAGGAGAGAATTTAACTAGGCAAGGTAACAAGCTAGTGGAGGAGGTAGAAAAAATGTAAAAGAACATTGAGTGAGTGCAGTGAGGAGCAGTGATGCAGGGAGGAGGAAAGATGCAGGGCACAGAAGGGTTAAAAGAGGAGCAAAATAAAGTCTGAGTCAATGCAGAGTAGGAGGAGGTGATTAAGAAGAAACAAAAAATTGAATGTGAAAAGGAAGGAAGAATTTTCTTACAGTGAAATCAGAATGGCAAGGAGAAAGAAATGAAAAGACAGAATAGGCTGAATAGGCTGAAGGAAGCAAGTTCTGCTCTACACCTTTTTTACAAAGTGAAGAAACTGAAGCAAGTTACGAAGGAATGAAGGAATTGGAATACAGGAGATAGACAAGAAGAAAAGAACAGTAGGTTGTGGTAGGAAAGGAAATTATTAAAAGCAAAAAACATGTGTTCAACATATGAAGGGGAAGAAGCTGAGGTATTGTTTTAAATATTATATTCACTGTATTTTCTTAGAAAATGAAGGGGTCTTTTCAAAGGGAGAGTTAAGTTGGAATTGAACATCTGAAAACAGGAGTTATAAAACCCAAGGAAAACAGCTTTTATGGACTGAGGGAGAGGTGTTTACAAGAGAAATACCACTTCAAATATAATAATTTATGGAGAAAGACCACTGTCAAAATGTCACAAATACAGACATGTCTTTTCATGCACTCTTCTCAAATATGAATTGTGTTAAATAGATTCTGGTTGGTATGTTAGTTGGATTTTATGTCATTTACTAGCTGAAAAAAAATCCCAAAGCAAAACATTTTCTCTGGCATAGGGCATTATAGAGGAATTTGGTTTGTTACTGAGGTAAATGAAAGATGATGAACCCAGTTTTGCTGTTGCATAACCAGGGGTGATGTTCTTTAGCTACCTTCTACTCATGCAATAACCTTGAGCTTTTATAAATTGACTTTGGGCATTCCTGAAGCATGACACACCTATAGCTTTCTATATCTAAAAGCTGAAGGCACTGGCTCGCCAGGATTTCCTCCCCAGATTCTTCCCATTGCTATCTTTCTGAAATGCCCTGCTTGCTCATACCTTGAAATACCTCAGTGTCTCTCACTATTGTCATCTTTCAGGACCTCTGTGGCTCTTTCCAGTTTTTCTTGAGCCCTATTTGAATACAGTTCTAATACTTTAGGACATCCTGGAAGGGTGCTGAGCACACTTAGTGCAGCCTCAGCTAAAGTGTACTTTAGAGAAGAGCACTCCTGTATGCCACAGAAAATTACTTGTTCTGATGAGAAAAATTATTTTTGTCCCTGAAGTGTTGCTGCTCCATCGGGGAGTACAGATTAAACAGCACATATAGATCCTGCAGGAGTCCATAAAAAATTCAACAGAAGTAATACAGGTTTCCTTAAACAAGGCTCATGACAGTTGGCAGTGGGGTGGGGAGGTTGCCTGCTTTCCCATAATCCTGCACTTCCCTGTTGGAGCAGCTGGGCAGCTGAGCATCCAGGAAAGCAGTGGGAGGGGAGGAAGAAAAGGAGCCTGGCAGCTAGCTAATCAAGAGAGACATTTGAAGGATCTCATTCTCATGAAAAGTGTCAGGTTTCTGACTTTTCATCCAGATCCAGAATAAAACATACATATGCATGTACATATGTCTATGTATAAGCAAAAAAAATGTCATGTATACATATGTCTGCATATGTGTACACTTATTTTAAAATGCTATTTTTTGGGATTAATGAAATCCTTATTCCAGTTGACCATCATGAATTTTTGCTGTTCTCTGCCACAAAGTTTCTAAAGAAGCAACTAAAGGCCAAAACTAAGCAAGATAATTTCAGGGACCCCAGCTGATTATAAAAAATGTCATAATGTTGTCACTGAAAATTATGAGAAGAATAAAATATGATCTAGGACACAACAGCAGACTGGTTTAGTCCTACATTAAACAACTATCACAAAACGCTTTTTCAAACTTTATTAAGTGTGAGGAAAATAGGAAGGCAAGAGGAAATAATTGTAAGTAATTTAATTAAATTTAAAAATATATCTTTATGTGAAGTAGGGCTTCCGTGTCAGCAGTGTTTGCTCTTACGTTTCTCCGGTTCTTATTTGTAAGGAAAAACATTCCTTGGTTTGCCAACATTGAGAAAAAAAAAAATAAAGCATGAGCTGAGAGGATCATAAACACTTTCAGAGGACTTTCTGATCCTGGTTCTTTAAACCAAAGAGCAAATTAACGAAAATATTAAAAGAAACAAACAATAGCAAAGGCTGAAAATGCTGTAATACGTAGATCACTGCTTCAGACAGAGGAGCAAGCTCTCCATTTTGGCAGCTACTGATGGAAGAGTCCAGCAGAGCCATAGTAATATCCTGAGGATGTTGCTTTCAGCTGGCCAAAAGCCCAAGCAGTGTTTGAAGAATGCAGCCCTGCCAGTCCACCAGCCAGTGGTTTTGTCTAGCCAATGAGCAGGGTAGGGGGGCAGAGAGACACAGAGGTGTCTCCTGTGTGGGTGACCTTGCACTGGAACAGATGCCCCAGAGTCTCCCTCTCTGGGGATATTCAAGAACCATCTGGATGCAATCCTGTTCAATGTTCTCTAGGGTGACTCTACTCAAGCAGGGAGGTTGGACCAGATGGCTCACTGTGGTCACTTCCCACCTGATCCATTCTGTGGTTCTGTGTGATTCCAGGTCTTGAAAGCACAGGTTGCTGGCCCAAAGGACAATACAAAAACACAATTACTGCATTTTAGAAACCTCCCCCTGTATGTAGAACAAGGGGAAATTATAACAAGAAAGTGTAAAAGATGCAGGAAACCTCTTAATTTGAAGATTTGTTGTCTTGATATGGAAATCATTCCTTCCCCTAAGCCTTAAACAAGTACAGATAAATGCTACATTTTGTTTTCTTTTAAAGAAAAAAATAATTGAATCTTATTACATAGAATCATAGAATAGGCTGTATTGCAAGGGACCCACCAGGATCCTTGAGTCCAACTTGTGGCCCTGAGCAGGACACCCCAAGGATAACACCATGGGCCTTAGAGTATTGTCCAAAAACTCCTTGAACTCTGTCAGGCTTGGTGCTGTGACCACTGCCCTGGGGAGCCCATTCCAGTATTCAGCCATGCTCTGGGTGAAAAACATTTTCCTGAGTTACAGCTGTTCCAACCTAAACATCCCCTGACACAATTCCAGGCCCTTCCCTTGGGTGTTGTCACTGGTCACGAGAGTGAAGGGATTGTTACCTGTCCCCCCCTCTTCCCTTCTCAAGGAAGTTGTAGACTGCAATGAGGTTTCCCCTGTGTTTCCTCTTCCCCAGGCAGAACAAGTGACCTCAGTCTCTCCTGATAAGTTTTCCCCTTCAGACCCTTCACCATGCTCTTATTCCTCTTTCAACACTCTCTAGTACCTTAATGTCTCTCTTACATTGTGGTGCCCAGAGCTGCCCCCAGCACTGGAGGTGAGGCTGCCCCAGCTCAGAGCAGAGCAGGACAATCCCCTCCCTTGCCTGGCTGTGATGCTGTGCCTGATGCACCCCAGGACAGGGCTGGCCCTCCTGGCTGCCAGGGCACTGCTGGGTCATGTTCAGCTTGCCACCAACCAGGACCCCCAGGCACCTTTCTGCACCACTGCTCTTCAGCATCTTCCTCCCCAGTCCACATACATCCAGGGTTGCCCCATCCCAGGTGCAGAATCCAGCACATTCCCCGTTGAACTTTATATTTTTGATGATTTCCCAGGCCTCTAATTTATTGAGGTCTCTCTGCAGGGCCTCTCTGTCCTAAAAGGAATTGACAGCTCCTCCCAATTTGTTGTTGATGACAAATTTACTAGATAATGGCAAATTAAGACTTTCTTTTTCAAGAGAAATAAGTTCAAACCAAAGTTAACAATATAATATTTCTTTTATTGATAGTGAATTTTTCTTCTCTTCTGAAATACCTCAATAATTTAATACAGTAAACCTGCAACATAAATATATCTATTGATGCCAGCATGCCTTGATCCCCTTAATACTGGCAGGCCTCTGTTGCCTCCCACTCTTGATTTTGTTAACAGTAATTTAAGCAGCAATCCTTTCAAGATAAAAGGATTACACCTCTATGAGAATATTCTCTCACAGAATTCAAACAACCATTCATAAAGCTTGTCAGGCAGCTTTACTTGCCATGTACTTCTGTAGCACAAGATCCTGAAATCCTTGATCTGTGCTGAGCAGCTTCCTCCTGCAAGCTAGTAGCCTTAAATTTTATTTTGGTTCGAGTTGCCAAAGTTTTCTTTACTGCTCTAAGCACCTGAAAAACATTCATCTTAAACAAATGAGAAATTAAATTTTAGGCTATTTGAGTCACCATTCTGATTTTACACAGAATATCAGTTTTCATCTTACTTGATGAATCTACAGTGATTGTTGAGAGGAAAGTAAGTCAGCTGAAGCAATTAAAATTCCAATCTATCATTGCAACTCAAATATGGATAAAATTAGGGGCTTCTGAAAAAAATACATTTGTCAGTTTTCAAGAGGAACTAAGTTCCATCAATGTGTTTAGGAATGTCTATATGCTACTGACTTAAAATTGGAAAAAAAATTCTTTCTTCCAAATTTATTTTGACTAATTCCCTAATCTATAATCGCAATAATGTCGCTGAAGTATAAACTTACACACAGCAGCAAAACTTATTTTTGTCTTAACTATAATACAACTGCAGTTATGGCATAATTCAAGGTAAATTTATATCATATCTTTCTAGAGCAAATAGTTTCAGCATCTAATAAAGTTAGTGACATTGAGCTGTTGAAGATGTGTCTAAAATTATTTTTTAATTATTTGAATTCTTTTAGTTTCGAATTATTATATCTAGGTATGAAAATCTTTCGAATACAGAACATTCAAAATAAAGGTGTTGAAGAACATTATTTAGTCCATTATTACATTTGTTAGTTCAGTACAATTAATACCCTTAAATATTCAGATATCAAAGACAAATGTTTAAGATATCAATAAGGGGTTTGTCACTTACATTGTTTTGCCTGTGATTAATTTGATAGTTACTGGTAGGGTCAGTTCTCCTTCACGTGTTTAAACCCATGCAGCAAAGGTTTTCTCTTAAGACCAATATGATGATAATATTAAACAAAAATGTGACAATCAGTGTATTTCTTTTAGAAGATCTCATGGTTTTTCTTCTCACAAGATTTGTGTCATGAGCATGAATTTTTTCCCTCAGGCAACTAAATTGTCTCATATTTGAAAATTTCAAATCAAGGAGCTGTCCTAGCCTGGTGTTTATTGGAAACAGGAGCTCAATCTCATACGAATCATATAAATGGAGATTTGTGTTGTAAAAGACAAAAACAACTAAGACAAAGAAAACTAGCATAAGTGTACATTTCACATGGGGTAATACTCCAATTAAAAAAAAAAAAAAAAAAAAAAAAAACAACACAACTTCAGTAGCAGCACATTCAATTTCAGGTCAACTGCTTAATTTTGAGTGCATTTTCTCAGTGGGATAGCAATGTTAACTTATTTGTTGCCAATAGATGGCAGTGATCACTTAGTTTCCTTCAGGAATAAAAATTGTATAACAAATCAAGTGTTGGGAGATGGATAGGTATTCAGGCATTCTCTAAGTCCTGAAGTTATTACTATTGGGCTTTTAACCAGAACATTTCCATACTTTTATATGCTCCAATATCAGGCAGTCCTTGGACTAAGGAAACCTCTTTAGATGCTTCCTTTGAAGTCAATTTCGTGGCATGGTGTCAGCCTACTGGACTGAAGCCTTCTCCAGGCACTGCTCATCCCTCCTCAGGAGGCACATAGGCAGGTGTCCTTCCTTTGCTAGCTCACATCACATGGTTGGTAGGCATGTCTTTCTTACCACATTCCCTTTCTGGTTTTGGATGTCCCTCTTGCTTAATGGGCAGCTGCCAAGCAGGCAGCAGCCACTCTCTTTGGAAAGGTTCTGTCAAAAGCAGATTTGATGGACAGCAAGCTTTGGGGCATGAGAATGGTGAACTGCCCGAATTGTTTGTGTCACTTGTGATGCAAAGGATCTCCTCATCTGGAGTATGAAATAGATTCAGAATTTCTCCTTTCACTCACTTCCTGTAAGCAAAACAGAAATCAGCTGGGATTGCTGTGCCATCTGCATGAAAGCAAGAGAAGAGAAAAGCAAATCCTCACCAAGTCACTGGTGGGTTCTTATGGTACCTACTGGGATGAGTACTCTGCAGCTCTCAGCAGAATGGATGTCTTTTTCTGGAGTGACTCAGAGCACGCAAAGATTCACTCCTTCACAAAGATCAGCCAGCCTCTTGAAGGGTCTGAGTATGCAAATGGTGAAATATGCATCACATCCAAAATTTTCACTTTCAGCATTTGTACAGCTTGCCAAGACACAAGGTGACTTCAGCTCAAATATTATCTCTGACAGATGTATCTTCTCTCAACATATTTCAGTCCATATCAAAACATCTCATAGCTTTGGTAAAGGAGTTAACCATTTTCTTTGTTACCACTCTCAGTTGTTTAGCTTCCACTGTCTTAGAGGAAAATGAACCTTCCCAAACATTTCTTGTGTCTTCAGAAGATTTTAAATTGACTAATCACCACAGATCCATTAAGGGTCTTAGACATTTTATTTTTCCTTTAAATACCTAAGTCAAATCTCTAGATCCTCAAAATACCACACTTATCTGTCACCTAATCATGGTTCCATCTGTAGTCTGAAGGCACTTCTGTTTTTATAGAGTCTATAAATTTGATCACCAACAAATTTGGAGCTTCTCTTCTGAGTTGAATGAGGCAACTCTCAGAACAGTATTTGTACACACGCCAGCAAAAGGGAAGTGACAATGGCAGCATATTTTTGCTTATTAATACTGTGGATAAAAATTTACTTGGAATGAAGAAAATCAAAGCTATCTCCCTTTCCTGCTTGAAAATAAAAAGCTTTGAAATTTGACAGCTGCTCCAATCTGTACAGCTGCAAATTCACAGGAATTCACAGGAGGTGAGAACACTTCTCCTCCTTTCTAAAAATTTCCCAAGACATTGACTCATTTCTCCTTTCAATACTTCTTTTCTCTTTCCCACCACCATTTAGACTGCATGAATGTTTTCCTAACTACAGGACAAGCGTCATGGATATGGACACCATAAGAAGAAATACCTATTTTCCAGCCTTGAGAAAAATGTCAGACTTCCTAGAGGAAACAGTGATGGCTGAAGTTCCATGTCACAGACTTAGAGAAAGACAAAAGGGATGTGTACCTCTAGTACTGAAAGTACCAACTTGAATTTCTGCTTCATTTCTAGTAAAACTGATTGAATTTGGATCCAGCACACATACCCTAGTCACAAAGGTCTCCTCTGCTCAAAGGACTAGGTTCTGCAGGTCTCATCTGTAGATGAACCAGTAAATATGTGAGGAGAACTAGTTAGTAATTTTACTGTCTTGGAATGGGACAGATCATGATAGGACAGATCATGGTAGGGATGAACAGGCATTCCTTACCTACCAAACTTCAAATGCGTTATTCTAAACACATAGATGGTAATTTTCTCTCTGTGGCTCAGTAGGGAATCAGCTGATATAGCAGGGTTTTCATTTAGATCTGAAATATCACCAGAACCAAGATATTTTGATATTTGCACTCGCATGCCCATCTGGAAGGCAAAGATGCTACAGAAAGCAAAGCATGTGTGGTCCATTTGTGTTGAAAGGCTTGAATGTTCCCCCTTCCCCTAATTCAGAGAATGTGTCCGTACATGAGAAACCATTTAAAGGAAGACTGAACAAGCCTTCAGAAAAACAGATCAGTCAAAGGTTGCCAACTGCACTAAGAAATGTGTCTTAGAACATGCACAAATATGTTCACTATTTAAACAGTTCTGAGTAAGTTTGTAAGACACAGATTCATCTCATTTTTTTCTTTCTTTGCACAATACATTCAGAAAACACTACTATTTTTACACTGACTGTTTTGATCAGCCCTTGTAGGAAATATCTCACTACATCCATTTGAACTGCTATTTTTACCACTGAAAAGTTTATATTATTCCTCTAAAGGAAGTGTATATTTGTTTTGCCTATGTGGCAGCAAATATATTTTTGGAATTGGTTGCTTCCATCCTTATCTTGAAGCACAAAACACCAGTACCTAAATATTAGGTTCCCATTCAAAAAACTTGGTTTAATTTGTCCTAAAAAGAGAAGAGGGTAACACAAATAAGCACATGTTTAATCTGTTGTCATCAAATCCCTGCCTCTTGCCTCTGGTGCTGCTTCCACTCTGTACTTTGCATTGACTCCTTAATCTAAACCTTGAAAGAGTTCATTTTCTTTCCTGGCAAAGGAGAGAACAAACCCATTAAAATTTGAAAACATTGGGGCAGAAATGTCAAGAGGAATTCTGAACACTTATGTCTGAGGAGACAGAAAGCATTGGGTGCAGTTTAAACATAAGGTGCAAGATAAAAGGAGGAAACTGCAGACAGACAGACACAAAGGACAAAACCAAAAATATTGTCAGAAGCAGCAGGAGAAAAGGGGAGGGACAACACTGCAGTGGAAAAGGAGTTAGCATCCTTACATGGATAGGAAGACTGCTGGAGAGGAATCTAAACTTCAAAGTGAATGAACAGAGTTAAAAGACAAAACAGAGAGATTGGTACAACAATAGTAATAGAAATTATGGGAGCTAATAAAATCATCTATGCAAAGATTTTTTTATTTTGAAAAAACCCATGAACTTTAATTTGTTACCTCAACCCTCTCTCCTGAGAGTCACCCCAAGATTATCAAAGTGCCAGAGATAGTAATGACAGCAGTTTTAGCAGTTAAGTCATCATATTATACATTAAGACCTCAAGTGGATACTTCAGTTGAAGAGGTCACACAACAGATAAGCAATGCAAAAGGGATGCTGTTCAAGGTCATCTTCTGAAAGCTTTAGTTTTAACAATGTTAGGAAATGTGCAGGCAGCTTTGGCTGGCTCTAGATCCTGTTACAACAATGAAAAAGCATAAATTCCTTCCATAACATTTATGAAATATTTTTTTTATAAAATTCATTAAATATAATTTTATTGCCTCTTATAAAATATAGCAAGATTTCTAAGTTATCCATAGGTTCTTCCCAGCTGAATGAAACCAAGAGCAATCTAATTTTACTTTTTCACTCACTACAACCCAAATAATGAAATTCAAGCTGTGACAGTTTAGGTGTGAAAGTACAAGATGGAAATGGGGCCTCCCTTACTTTTTTCTGAAGTAGAAACCAATGTAATTTAATACAACTTGCCATGTAATCTAATCTAGTCTTGGTATGCTCAGGAGAACTAATAATTACCATGGTACAAACAGCTCATGAGAGACAAAAGGAAAAATAGCAAATAATTCACTGTTTTTTTAGGACACCTCCAAAATGACAGGCTCAGCTGAATTGGGCAAAATTTGAACCCAAAACAAAGAAATTGTATCCAATTTCTTTTATAACATCTCATTCCTTTATTGCATCTGTTTCATAGTTGGTACCAATAATATTCAACGTCATTCTCCTCTCAATACTATTCAAAAGGAGAAGAGAATGGATAAGAAGGGATAGAATCTGAAACAGAACACAAACAAAATTAGTTGAATTTTCTCTGCCCTCCTGCCTGAGCTTTCATAACTAATTAGCTGGGAAGCTTTTAAAATTGAGTGTACATATATTGCCTAATTTCTCTTTGTGTATAAATCTGTGTTTAATTTCTCATTAGACCTCTTTTCTGCTTTGAGATTAAAGAATCAGCCAGAATTATAAATCATAGTTTTGACATATGTTTCACTAGACTTTATTCCACTTACATTTAACTTAGCTGTGGCCCAGACTTTCACAGCTGACTCAGTGCAAGACATCCATAAATAATGTAATTTATGACACAGAACTTAGAGTCAAGACAAGATGCCAGGGAGCTTTCTCAGTTCAAAATGCCTTTTTTCATGTGAGCCTTGATTAGTGTCAACAATTCTTCTTTGACTATTTAGAAAGAAGTTCAGACTTCTCACTCCTAAACTCTAGCTACAGATTGCCTTGATGATATCTTGAGTCTCCAGACTGTGCCAGAAGAGTTGCCAGAACAGCAGTACTTCTGTTTATTTATTAATTCCATTGGTTTCTCATTCACCTCTGAATAATTCCAGAGTCATTACTGCATGCTTTCAATCTGCTTTAGGGCTTTTTGTTTCAGAAATCTAAGAATCTACTTCATTTTTTAATCTGTTACAGTAGCTCTGAAACATAAATTCTCTTCATCAAATTGGCTTGAGAATAACTCTTATGGTTTTACTGATTTCAAGAACAGAGTGCTAGATTTGTTGCTGTAATCTAAGATAAATCTGAATGGAAAAGAAGTCATTAAGAGTCTGAAAACACACTTTTAAAATTTTGAATTCTTGGAAAAGTAGGAAAACATTATTAGATATTTAATTCTATATTGAGATCTATAGCAAGCATATTTCATAATGTACTTAATATATTAGATCAATCCACTCATAAAAAAGATCAGTAAACCAAGACTGGTAATTGATCACAGGTGTCAAACAATCTGTTGTTCTAACCATACAGTTCTTGATTTAGTGAGACATGCACAGAGGGAACACAACAGCAGCTCAGCAATATATACATATATATATATATAAATATATATATATATATATAAAACCTACATCTGGGTGAGGAACTGCCTTCTATTTAATGAGTTCCCATGCATAAAATACAGACTTTTAAAAGAGAAAATCAACCCAGGGTAGTTAGTCACTGACAGAAATGTGTTTTGGTCCTTGGTTGATATCTCTGTAAAGAAGCAAATCATTCCAAGGTTTTCAAAGATTAGAACTTCTCTGTCCATCCCTCTTTTACAACAGAGATTGTATTTGAGTGGGAAAAATACTTAACTGAACATCAGTTGAGCTAATATATATGTGTTGTTATCTTTTACCAAATGCACAGGATGGGAGGGAAGACAAATTGACACAAGCTGGGACTGATCCTGTCACAACTTTACCAGTCAGGATCATTTCCAGATCACACAGAGAAGTTTCAGTGGATGCTCACCCTGTAAACTGTAGGTGGTTTGGCTCCTTCAGTAGTTTGTTTTTTTTTTAAGATTCCTTTCCTCTTGTGTGTTCTATTCACTGACATAGCTAGAATAAAGTTTACAGAAGGGAACTAGGTTTAAATCTACTCATTTCAAAAGAATGACTAGACTAAAATAAAAAATCAAATTCAACATGCCATAAAACAACAAATTAATTCTAATATTTCCCCCAAATTTTGTAACTGGCATATAGGATCTGTCCTAGAATAGTTATCTTGGTGATAACATAGACTTGTTCAATCATGACAGATATGTAATACCTTTCTCTCCTAGTTTCTGGCTAACTTGCTATGCTCTAATTGGAAAAATTTAATTTTGAACTGCAAACATTTCATATTAACTCATTAATATTAAAACACAACACAATCTCTTCATAAACAGGAATTAAATCTTAGAAGAATGAACATTTTCTCAAGCATATAATTAGACGTTAAAAACTCAAACTACAAACACCATGCAGTTCTAACCTACAAAGTTTAGTAAGGATAAATGCAATAAAGATCACATTACTAAAGCAAAATTATCATCTGGGGAAAAGAATCAATTACAAGCTCTAAATAAATTTTGAAAATATTAGATCTAGAGTTGACCAAATTATAGAGAGTACTAGCTGCTGCATATAGAAAAAGGTGGTAAAAACAGTAATATTACAGCTGCAGACCTTAGGGATATGCAACTGGATAACAAAAAAAAAAAAAAAAAGGTTTACATGGTTAACATACCAACATTCACTTGAGAATCCAAATGCCCTAAATAGGACTCTGGGAGAAAAAATAATTCCCTAGTAGGCAATACATCTATTGCCTTCGAGACAAAACATCCCAGATCCCCTTCCTTTTGAGCTCTGATCAAGTCAGATCAAGAGGATGGTCAAATCAGATGATCTTTATTTCAGAAAAGAGATGCTAGGAGAATAAGTTTCAGAACCACCCCATTCCTTCTGATTAGCTTCTCTTGCCACTTTTCTTTCAAAGGGGTCCTATGACAGATCTTCTCTGCAGTCACCCATCATAGCTGGTAGAAATGTAAATTCAAGGTCAGGAAAGGCTTTACAAAGATTAAACTACCTGTTTCACTGACTGTGAGGCACAGAGATAGCACAACAGCAGGTATCTAAAGCAAGGTTCATTCACCTCATACAGGAAGGGATCTGCAGTAACACCCAAGAGGAAAATTGGAATTGTGCCAATTGAACTTCAGACTAGATCTGCAGAGTGATTTTTCCTGTAAACTTATTAGTTTTCAATTTCACCAAAACTTTCAGTGTAGCTCCAGTTTAAATTTGACATATTTTACTGAAGTCCAGCATAGTTAATGTAAACACCAGAAGTGGATATGGAACAAGACATTGATGGATTATACAAGGGAAGAAGCCTGGTCGTGAAATATTTTTTCAAAACTTTAGTCTCTCAAAATTATTGCAATATCACTATACTCAGTAATGTACTTAAAATCTTTTTTTTTTTTTTTCTTTTGTAATTTCATTGTTGTTTTAAACATGTCTTAAAAGAATCCTCCTAGTTTATGTTTAGTAATAGAGAATCATAGAATTGTAAGGGCTGGAAAACACCTCCAAGACAGTTGGGTTGAACCTTTAACTCCACACCACCATGCTCATCACTAAACCATGTTCCCAAGTGCCACATCCACAAGTCTTTTAAATATCTCCAGGCAGAAGGCTTTTTTTCACTGTTCTTTATTTATCAAGGCTGGAATTATTCATCACATGTAAGGAATGCTTAAACTTGAAGAAGTCTCAACAAATTTCTTTGAGGGTCTCCTGGGAATACAGTGCTGGTCCATTCAGCAACAGGGACAACAGTATGCTCTATTCAGGTAAAAACTACAGAGCAAACTCCTGTGTTTTACCCAAGGCTGGCAGGGAGGGAGCACCTGACTGCTTTTGTGTGGTCTTGAGCTGTCACTCAGGCACTCTGTGAGCCATTTCCTTTCCCTGCAGAATGGGGTAAAATTGCTTGAGTAGCACCCTGAGATCCTCAGCAGAGGCTTTGTGTAAGTGCAGTTGTGCCTGTTTCAGCTGAGTGGCCTCTGCTGAGAGCCAGCAGCAGTGGCTGAGTTCTCAGAGCCTGCTGCCTGCAGGGATGGCACTGTGTGCACAGGAATTGTGTCAGTGTCTCCTCTGGAGGCAGCCTGCAGCCAGTAAATGCTTCCTCTTCCATTAGCACAGATGAAAGCAGAGGAGCTTAGGCATGATAGAGAAATGGCACTGCCTTCCTCGTCATCCTTCCATTACAGGTCATAATGCTGCTCTCCCACTTACCCAGGGGTTGATGGCCTAGCATTGGCACCATGGGGAGCACACTCTCCACTCCCCTGTTTTACAAGAGTGTTGCTCTTCCTACATGCAGTCCTTGAGTTCTTTCTTCTCATAGGAAAGTAGGGCTGGAAGTGATTATCACTTAACATCTCAGCCTTCTCCAAAAACACAGCACTGGCATTTCTGACAGATGCTTGCACAGTCTATTCTGTAGAGACTGCAGTGCTGAAAGACTCTCCCATCTCTAAAAGCAAACTACTTCAATGCTGTGAGAAAGTTGTACTTTATATCATTTATTGTCACTAATTAAAGTTTAAACCTATTATTACTAACCCAAATTAAAACAGGGTGAGTGCTTACTCTTCCACATCTACCTTTAACATAACTGAAGGCTATTATCAAATAGTCTTTGGGTTGGACTTGATGATCTTGAAGATCTCTTCCAACCTAGTGATTCTGTGAAATCTTCCTCAAGTCTTCTCTTTCTTTCAGTAACACCCATCTTTATGGAGGACGAGTGACCGTGATTTTTATTTTCTTTCTGAGGGCCCATGACATAATAGGGAATCCCAGAGAAACTCTCTGACATTTTATTGTTTGGAGGATTTTTCTGCAAGAAAATTTTCACAACCATTGGTGCAGGCTTGACTCTTGTTATGGCTGGTAAAACAACAAAGTCTGCATCATCTCCCAAAATATATAAATACTTTAGATTTTAAAGGCAAAAGTTACTGTCTAGAAATATTAAATCATATCACTAAGAATTACCTAACCCTTGAACCAGGTTTTAAACTGTGATTCACTGAAGACATCAATCAATGATAGAAATAAGCATTTTTCCAGGAAGGCAGAAACCCCTTAATAGAAGACTAAGGCAAATAAAAAAGAACTGTCTCTTAAATCATAGTCCACCCTTACAGAAAAGCCAAGAATCTATAACGTTGCTGTATTACTGAAATTACCTATTAGAGTCCTTTGAGAATTTCCCTTAAGACTTTTGAAACATTAAGACTGGGAAAAGAACAGGAATATAAGTGCTCTTGATTTTCATCTTGCTTTATTTTACTTGAAAGCAAATATAAAGCAAGGCAGAGAATTCAGCTGGAGGCATTATTTTTGGAAGATGTATTTACTTCAAAAGTTCTGACACTAGCAGTTAGAAAAGAAAGGGAATTTAATGCAAAAGTATCAGCATTTTCACAGATCTGGAGCTTTTGCTAGTATTGCTTTGCCTTAGTTTAGCAAATCTGACTCCAGCTTCACAAAGAGCCTCACAGAAAAGGTTCCTCCAAAAATTACATGTCCATACACAATCAGTGTGCTTGAGTAGCAAACAGATATGCAGAAGAAAATCAGTATTTAGTGGCCAAACCACTATTCTGCTTCATGGTATGTGACTGGTAAAAATGAACTAAAAGCACAATGTTTGCTCCAGAAAGCTCCAAATAATGTCACCACCTGACAGAGATTTTCCCCATAGAAATGGTATCCCCGTGTTCATGCAAGCCAAAATAAAATGAAAAATTGCCATCACTCTGGAGATTATATACTACACATGAAAGATGTATTTTCTCTCCTTTACTTACTAAATACTCAGAAGTCCACCAAGAAAGATGATATGATCACAATAATAAATTTTATAGCTCTATTGCTCTGATTTTCTGTGCAGGAATTGTAAATCACTTTTAAAATAGAAGCTTAGCAAAAGAAAAGGCAGTTCCCATTGGTACTTCTCTGTGATCTGACAGACTATGAAATAGACTCATAGAACAAATGTGTAATCTGTCTAGAAAAGGCATTTTGTAGCATGGTATAAATTTCTGCTGAAGAAACTGTAAGAAAGGCTAAAACTCCTTAATTCTCAGTGAACTTCTTAAAGCCACTCAAGAAAAAGCACTGGGCAGGCACAAGAAAGATGCAAATTCCTTCCCCACCATCTTACACTGCTCAAACTCTTAAAAGAGTTGATCCACTAGGCTTTTTCATCTTTTTCCTTTTTAATTTTCCTCTTATTAATCAGCTAAGAATTGTAAATGTGTTTTTTCTTACAAGCTTGTTTATATCTCAGAGTTCTAACAGAGAAAATCTGGAAAGAGACTATCAGAATGATAAAAAAGAGTGGTTGAACAATTCTTTTTCTTCTAGTCTAACCTTTCCAAAACCTGATGTCAATACCTAAAGCCAAATTTTTCATTAACAGCTTTGTAAAGCTAGACAACAAAAGTTTAGGTCCCTGAAATCAAGCAAAGTATTACTAGAATCTAGAAAGAGAAAAAAAAATTAAGTCAGCATTTACATAAGCAAATATGAAAATTTGCTGGTTTAAATAGTGTGTCTTACGGTCAAAAAAAAAACTCCAATAATGCACAGACCAAATTTTTGTTAAAATGAATTATGCATCTTCAATCATTAGAACTTTTGAAACTTATTCTAATCTTCAGCATTTGACAAATAATACTCAGTACATAAAAAATAAGGATACTATTTGTATTTTTTAATTAATGAGGCACCAAGTATAAGAGGGAGAAAGAAGTATTTTACAGATACCTATAATGTGTCGTCCCCTTCCTTAAAAAGCTCAGGTGCTTAGTTTATATAATACAAGTATATACAATATATAATTCTCAAATATAATTTTTCTCCCCAAAAAAGTGAAATTATTTAATTCACATAAATAAAAAAGTTTACCAGCACAAGAATGAAGGTGTAAATAAATCTAGAAAGCAGGGTATATCTTCATAATATATGCTAGTTTTGAAAGCCAGCTCTAATATATCAATAATTTCTCCCCAAGCTTCGAATTATTGCAACTTTTTCAGAAGAAAACTTTGAGCAATGAGGTTCCCTTTGTGTGTGGCAGGTTCTATTTCTATGACTAACAGTTTAATTCAATCACAAAGATTCATTCAGCAGTACTAAATATTATAACTCCAGTGGCAGTATGAGCTGTTAAGAAACACTTCAACGTGACAGTCATGAGTTTTAAGCCCATCATCAAAAACTTAATTGCATAACATAGGGATAGGAGCTGGTTGCAGGTGTAACTCTCTCACTCGATGACTCATATTATTGACTCATTTTAGTGATTTTAATGACTCATTGTGATGATTTCAGCAACATAAATTCAGTTTGTTTTGTCAGCAACATACAGATGTCGGTAACACACTCCAGAAAAAACAACATAAGCAGCTGAAATTAAATAGAGAAAGAGAGAAACTTTTTTTTAATATAAGCGTTGATGTCAAACACATAAACCCAGTGTTGTTTACAATTCCCCTAATTTGCTTGTGGCATTCTTCCCAGAAGAAAGTGTTCACTTGTTGAGGGGTGTTTCTGTTGTCCTTGATTGATGAGAACAATGCTCTGAAAGGTCTAGGCCACTGCTGGTTAGCTACTGTGACTCTAAGCATGTAATTAATTTCAAGGGATTTGTTACAGCTGACATGTTCATATCTGTACATTTGTCCACTTGAATACACTTGTTGTTCTATCCATTTGTGAGAGGGTGATAGGGCAAAGTGGAAGAAGAAATTGCCACCCATCTCCTCCCTTCTCCCCATGAAAGCTCCCAGACTCACACTTGTTTTTCTTGAACTGCCTGAGCCTGCAGCACGCAGCTCCTCTATGGGGTCAGAGAAACCCCAGAGCAGTCTGTACCCCCATTTCCTAATGGAGCTGAGAACTGCTAAGATGGGAGAATCTCAGTCACATACCAGTTTTCTGTGGGTTCTGAGAGCCTGGGCAGGACTTCATTCCCTGGGTGCTGGTGCTCACAGACATTCCCAATAATGGGAGTGTGAGAGGAGGGGTGGTTTCCATACCAAAGACAAAGAGAAGTATTTCTTAAATCACACACAGGCTACTAGGCAACTTGGGTATCATCCATAGCTACTAATAAGTTTAAAAATTGCCAAAATGGGCATGAACCAAATTAAAAGCATTAATTTCTTAGCTCAGCAGCAAACAAGAACTGGGCAAAAAGTGCCTTTAACTAAGCCACAGGCCAGTCCTCTATTAAATTTTGAGTACCCAAATTCTCAATTAGGCTCATCATTAAATTCACCTTAGAAGAAGGAGCTAGAATGTAAAGTATCCTCAGATATGTACCATGCCAGAGATTACCTGTCACCCACTTCACTAAAATCACAAAAAGTGATACTTTTCTGATAGCAACCCTAATCTATTTTTTTAATCATTATAGTCTTAATATGCAAAATCTTGTTCATAACTAAGTAGCATTTTGCTTCCAGTGCTGATAAATAAAACTGAGATTTTTAAAATACATCAAGTTTTTTCACAGCTTTTAACAGTCCTCGAGTACCTATGTTGTTAAGGTAAAATACTTACATTTTTCAAATTCTTATTTTGTAAAGATCAATCAAATTTTGTTATGAGGGATACATCTACAGTTTTTTTCCTATTTCTTATAAACTTTTTTTTTTATCTCAGATGAGAAAATATTTATCAGAAGACCAAACTTACTGATTACTTAGCTGACTCTTCATGTACTGACTCTTTGGTCTGATCTCTTTTCCTTCACATGGGACTTTCTACATAGCAGTTTCACTCAGATCTGTGGATAACATGTCTGAAGAGCATCCTCTAGGGAAATGCTCTCATTCTTTCTGTGGTGGACATCTGCAAATGAACAGAAAAACTCCTCAAAGTTTATCACACTGCAAACTCCCTTGCAAAACATTCTGTTGGACAGAAAGTTATGGGAAAATAGCTCAAAATGTGTGATGTTTTCTCTGTTGAAACCTCATCACTTTGATTTAAAAGTAATTCTTAGTCTGATTGGAAGCTACTGAAAATAAATGGAACAAAACACATGTGGCTCTGCAAGTTAGTAGTAAAGGCATTTTTTCTGGGCCTGAATCTCATAAAACATCATAGAATCTTCACAGATTCATAATTTATAGAAATTCAAGTTACTTCTCCTACCTAAATCAAATGACCTTTTGCTCCTCTTCTTTATCTTCTTCTGTTTCCATATCAGGTCAATGCCAGCAAATGCTTCCTTTCACCAGACAAATAAACCAGGTGACCTAGTCCTGTTAGAAAGCATCATCCCAGCAGCTCCTCCTGGCTCCACTGGAGTGGCACACAAAGACATTCTCCAAAAGAAAGTGCACAGTCAGTCACAGCTAGAAGTCCAATCTGTTTCTTTTGGACTGTTCAACTGGCCCCACTTTTCTCCTCTTCAGTACAGGGCTTCAGATCAACAGAAATTTTTCTAAGGGTAGGTAGAGAAGATAACACCCTCTTCTATTCCAGTTTTTGCAACAATAAAAGCAAAATAAACCATCATCATTTGTCCTTTCTAATTGGTCTTAGAGAACTACTAATAGCTTAATTTGGTTTTGTTTCTCTAATAGACATTTTTTTCTAGAAGATATTTTTTCTAAAGGATTTATCATTCCCAGAAACTGACTTTGTTTGCTTTTACCACAGTATGAGTACGGGGTAAAAAGCCAATAAAAGATAGCTAAACTTTAAAAATAAAGCTTTCATTTATCTTGGAAGAGTAGTCTGTGTCAGTGAGCATTCAAACCAATATCCCTCATCAACTTTAACAATCCTGTCCTTTGAAATAAAAGGATTGTTTTTGCTTTGCAATGCTATTAGTTGAGTTAGTGTGAAAAAGACCAGTCCAGCAGCAACTGAATTCAGGAGGGAAGCACTTGCTCTGTTACAAAAATACAAAGCTGGAGCAACTCAGACCTGCCTGGTGAGATGACAGCTACTCATCCTGGTCTAACACAACATTTGGGGGACAGAGAATCAGCACAATTGAATTGAGAGGGGAGAAAAAAAAGCTTAAGAACCCTAAACTTTCTCTACCTCATTGGTCAAATGGAACTGTAAAATCTTTGAAGTCAGACACATTAATCTGCATTAGTGCCAGCAAACTATTCCAGCGTTCAGAGCACAAAATGCCAAGAAATTTTACAGTCCTGCTGCCTGTGCTGGAGCTACTCATGCTCTCTACAAACACCAAATGCTTTGGCTTAATGGGGACCCTTCAGGAACAAGGCACTAGTTAAATTTTAGAATTTCTTGAGATGAAGTTTGCACTTAAAGAAAAAATGCCTTTAAAGTAGTGTCATCAGTTTTGAAAAAACTTTGGAAATGCCATAATCAGTTTTAAACCAGCATATGGGGACATATGTGTACTGACAGAGTCAATTCAGTCCATATTTGTAATGGCCAAAAAAGTGGGGGAAATTTGGTGATCAGGTAATTTTTCAAGTGATAAGTCAGATACCTCAACTGGTAAACTTTGCAGTCTTTTATTTCTAAACTCACACTATCAAATACACCCATTCAAAAGGTGGGAAAAAAAAAGTTAAAATAAAGTGGTGCGAACAAAATCTAAATTTTTGATAAAGAGGCCAAACCAGAAGTTTTGCCAAAAATTATTTTGCTGTCAAAGAATGTTTGAATATTGAATTGAATGTGGTAGTTTTAGAACAAGAGTACACTTAGATGCAGTAAATAGATTTCTGTAATACCAAGATAAATAACACTAAGGACAGCAATGAAGAACCCTCCTGTTAATTGTTATGTGTAATGTCACATTTTTTCCTATTCTGAAAAATTAAATGGTTTATGTATTTCTCTTTTTGTAATATTTTAAATGTCTTCAAAGAAACACAAATTTCAGAGCATCCTTGTGATAAATCATTAAACACCTCCCATATGAAAAGACACACTTATTTTATACATGTCAATTTAGTCAGCTCAGCCATTCTTTAAAGTGTGTAATTGCTTCAGTTAACAGTCAGAGAACTCAGAAGCTTATACCAACTAAGACCTTGGCAGGAAATTACCTAGTTCATTATGATTTATAAGACTCATAAATTAATTGAAATAGTGAAGGATTGCCTAGAAAAGGATTTCTTTTCAATGAAGTGCAAGAACACAAAGCTCAGCAGGAATTAGTCCAACTAAACATTATTTAATCATTCAAATTTACTACTTTTTCTCCAAATTATAAGCTTTTATTTGAATGTTTTTATAACTTGTACATAAAGCCAATCAATATTTTGAAGAATTTTGCTCCTTCCAATGTAATTGTAGCAATTTCTGTTAAAAATTTCAATGAATACTTGAATTTTCTTAGAAGAGTTAAAGGTGGTTAGAAGGGATGACTTCTACAGCACCAACACATCCATTGAAACTAGAAAAACGATTTTAATCCAATTCAGAACAAGCAGCTGAGTTTTAACCTGATTTGCCTCTTTCTATTACAGCTGAATAACAGTTCAAAGTTTTGAACTGGTGGAGGTTTAATTTTTACTTTTGTATAAAGTCTTAAAGTCATCACTTAAGGTGAACAACAAGCCCACAAGGTTCTGGAACACCACCTGCAGTGCCCAGAAGATAATAGCTTTCTACTCCTTGGTCCACCAGGCCATTCATAAACCTTAAGGCTTAAGCACTGGATCTGAAGTGTGTTTGTTAGAATTAGATTTGGAACTGTGTATAAGATTGGAATTGTGGTTTAGAGCTTTAACAGCCCCACAGAAGATGCAGTACCACAGCAAGTAAACAGGCAACCAGCTAAGGAAAGATATTAAACACTTAATCAAACAGGCTGTATTTCAGATCTCACACAATTATAGTTACTTCCACTTGTGTGGTTTTATTTAAAAAAGCTGGGCTCACTCAGCAGGAATGTTTTCCTCTGTGTTAAAGCCTGGAGGTGACTTAGAAAAGACAGCCTGGTTTTATCAAGTTACCACAAAATTTAGGTTAATAATCCTGGCAACACAGTATAAAGATCTGAGCATTCTTACAGTTATCACTAAGTCCTTGAGATTTTAGTAGTCTGGCACATATTGATTTCTCAATTTATTTGCACAAACTGGTCCATAATCTAGATAGAAATACACACATAGAACAAAGCTAGAACAGTCCATTCAAATGCCGTTTCCTCGTGGGCCCCCTGTGGTTCAGAATTAAGTTCAGTAGAACCTACAGAGAAACCAGGTCACTAACACAGACCCATCTCTTAACAGGGTGTTGCTGTTTTAGTCATTGTCTGTGTGACTGCCTTCCCTTAAAGATTTATGGAAAATGGTCACATGCAATGGTAACTTTGAGGACTTCTCAGGTGATGTCTGAGAACGTTTGGCTTAGACTGGTTTCACTAAACAAACATAAACTCAGCTCATCTCGTTGCTGCCTGGAGCTTACAGATTGTTCTAGCTGCCCCAGGACTGACACTGAAGTAAAACAAGACATTTATTAAGCATATAGGTGCAGTAATTTTCACACTGAGGATCATATGAAAATGCTGTGAAACCAATAGATCAGAGAAAAAACACACAACACTCTATTGTAATTTACTGTGTTAAAAATGTCTCTTCTCCTTTCTTTTTTTTAAAGGATACTGGATAGAGAAAAAAGTTTCATCTTTAAAATGCTTGGTACTGAATTCTTTCCAGATAAAGAATGGCACCTCACAGGGTACCTGGAAAAATTACAAACTTTAGGTAAGTAGTTTTCAACTCTATTATTTGCAGTTGCTTTAACCTTTTGAAAACACTATTGGATCCTAAACTGTCAGGTAAGCAGTTGCTTCCATGCCTATAGCATCACTACAAGTGAAAAGATAATTAATGTATAGTTGCAAACACAGGTCTGGAGGGTACTTTGGGGAAGGGGGTTTGTTGTTTGGTTTATTTGGTTTAATTTCATTTACTATATACAGAATCACAAACACTCATCTGGTGAAGCATTTGGGAAAAAAAACAGAGAACCCAGTTCTTAAATGGTTGTGTGTAAAATAATTAAACTCCTCGACCTTGTCAAGCTAAGAAACTGGGAATAACCATAAGGTCCAGACAAAGGTCCTTAGCTCAGGTGCTTTGCCCCAGTTAGTTCTCATGATGGCCAGTAACATAAGACAAGAGAAGGAATTTAACTATGAACACTGCCTGTGCCCAATTCCCAGCACCCCAAGGAGCAGTTGTATTGACACCTTCATGCACAGACATATCTTACTGCAGTAAGCAACACCATTTTACTTTATGTAAAGAAACATACTTGCTTTTGCTTTTCATTTGCTGCCTCCTAATTACATTTGGTTGCTCTACTTCTTGTATCAAGAAACCCAGTTAGTAATTGTTGACTGTATGTACCTCTGTGGCAGCCTTAAAGACAGGATTCTGCCACCCTCAGGTGCATCCCAAGCCTGGCCAGTAAGGGCACCCACCTGGCTGGTAACAGTGGTTTGCAAAGCAAGGAGCACTGCAGTTACCCTCCTGTGACAGCCTGTCTTGGGTTGCAATACAGGATGTGGCCAGAAATGTGTGTTCTATCATCATCTGTTGAATCTGGGTGGGGCAGTGATTCCTTATCTGCACGGCACACACCATCTGCTAATGGGCCATCTTTAAAACCAGGTGGGGCAATCATCTTTATCTTCTCCACAACCCATCCTCCCTCCAGGAAGATATCATCTGCTGCTGGGCATTCAGTCCCACTGTGTGACTGATAAAATTACATCATCCCACTGGAGATGCTCCAGCCAGGGGAAGAGCCAAGCCTTTCCTACCTAGATAAAAACTGAGATTTTGGACAGCAAGTTACCTGCTTTCCACTGGATTCCAGAGGAAAGCCTGACCTTTTCCACATCATCCCTGGACCTTCAGAGGAAAACTGCACCTTTCTACAGGAGCACTGCTTCAGCTGAACCACATCTGCCACTGCAAGGGGACTGAGCCACCATTGAATGGGACTGCTGCCAACACCCTGACTGACAGGGTGTCAGGCTGCATTCTGACTCTGTCAGAGTTGGGATTGCTCTTTGTAATACTGTATTTCTATTTTAATTTTCCCAGTAAAGAACTATTATTCCTAATTCCCATATCTTTGCCTGAGAGCCCCTTAATTTCAAAATTATAATTATTTCATGGGAGGAGGTTTACATTCTTCATTTCAAAGAGAAGTTTCTGCCTTTCTTGTCAGATATCTTCAAACCAGGACATAGGGTTGATAAGTATTTTGGGTACAGCACATGGATTGCTGAGAACAGCATTCTCCTACTGTGACAGAGTTAAGAAATTATCTAAAAAACTGTACACGGTCTAAAAAACAATTTCAGATACCCCACATGTGATTCTTTGAAAGAGGCTGAAACATCACCACAAACAAAAATGACCCCTTAGCTCCAACTATTTACAAAAAATAGGCAACAGAGGTTGGACTGTGGCGAAATTGTTTCAGTTAACTGCTGCTGGTATTTTGATGCAGATAATATAAACACTTTCATGCAATTTAGCATAGATAAGCTTAACAGACCAAAATGCAAGAGCTGTCTGAAAAAACACTGTTCTTTGAAACAAAGAAGCCATTTACCATTTCCTAAATTGAATGCTTCCAAATCAATGAAAGGTGATTGCCTCCTCTCAAGACCATACTTGAAAAATTTTGTCAATAAGGTTTATGTAGTAGTTTTACAGTATTTTTTTCTGTAGCTGGTGATCTGTAGTTGTCTAACACTTATCTTGATAATATAAAACACAGCACTATTTGTAGTCTTTATTGACTCTTAAAAAATGGGGTAACTTTTTGCTACAAAATTGGGAACAGTTACACTAGGATGAAAGAAAATTATATGAAAATTTACTTCCGCATTACATTTTATAATAGTTTTTTTCTCAGAGATTTCATCCCAGATTATGTACCTGCAAAATTTTCTGCTTGCTCTGTCCCTCTCAACACCAGAGACATCCTTGCTCTGAGTTCTTGTCACTGTTCCTGTTAATATAAACTTGGCTCTCACTCTTCCATATCTTTGTTTTTGAGACTTTTTCACTTTTCTTTCTTAGCCAAAAAGTCCTTACTCTGCCTTACTCTGAACCTACTACCTGCAGTGGGGCTTGCTTAACAAATTCCTCCCACCTTAGGCAATCCTGAAAATCAGTGTCAGACATGAGCAGACATAGGAAGTCTAAGCAATGTCCTGAAAATGATCAAACAAGAAATAAAACCTCCAGTCATGTGAAATACCCTGAAAACAAGAGGAAATTTGGTGCATTATAACAGCATACAATAACCAGAAATAACCAGTGCTCTAGAGCATGTAGTCAAGAAATTTCTCTGTTGCTTCACTGTTAATACAGGACAAAGCAGACTTCCAAAACTGGTTTCACCCCAACTGTGTTTAGAGTATGGATGTGATGAAAAACTGCTAGGGTCAAGACATCAACAAAGTTTGAGGACAGAGTGGTCATTTCTGCAGATGACAGGAACATCCACAGTACAACTAGTTTGGTGCATGAGACATTAAACCACAGCCTTCAGGATTTAAGCAAATTTTAAATGATTACAACTCAGAATAACCCTTCAAATGTCTGTGCATTAGTCAAGACCACGTAATCCCATTTTTGTCTGAGGTATGACACTATCATTGCTGGAGACATGGTATGGGATTAGGTAAAGTTTGGACCTAATCCAAGATGTATTTCCTATTTGCCAGCTCAATTCTACTTTTAGCTTTTCTGCTAACTCCCTCCAGGATGCCCAGAAACACAGCAACAATTGCCAGCATTTGTTTTAACTTGCAGCCTTGAGCCTAAACTGCTCTCAAAGACACACAAAGAGCCAGTGCATCCTATGACGGTCAGGAATCCTTACTCCAAGGAAGAAATGTATCGAAATATCTCCCAGTTTTCATATTTCTAAGCACTGAAAAGGGAGAAGAAAATATTCAAACTGAGAATAGATCAAAACTTTTAGAAGTTCAAATGTGCTGTCTGGACTATTCTTACCGATTTAATAATTTTTTCTGAACACTGGGATTTTCATGCTGGACTTGGATAAAAAGGGAAAAGACCTTTAGACAACTTTTGCATCACCAGGAATGCTGTTTTGAAAGACATCAGGATTGTTGAAGCCTGGGAAGACCCAGGACTGTCTTTTCAAGCATTCCAGTACTATGGGTCAGCATCCCATCATATACTTAAAAGCGTAATAAATTTTCTCTTCATAATTAAATTTCAATTTACGCATCTGAAATTAAAACATTTAGTCAAGCTAATTTTCCAGGTTTAAAAATACCCATAAGCATTAAATTCCATGGTTCGAGAGGTTATTTTGTTTAAAGTAATCACAAGATTACAAGGGCTGGCAGTTCTCAGTTCCAATGACACTACAAACATTCAGCATACCAGCACTTTTTTCTTTTTTTCCTCTTCTCTGATCAAACTGTGAGAAAAAATGAAAAAACAGAGCAAAGTCCTGATATCAAATAAAAACCTACTATTTGATCTCCTGGAGCCAGACTTTCATCTCATGAACTGTTATAACATGGCCAAGAATTATACCCAGCTATTGTTCAACTCATCCAACATCCCCTTCATAGCAAGCCCTTGAGATTCAGCATAAATCAGCCCCCAGAATGATGAAAGTATTCCTGGGAAATCTCTAAGTCATCAACTCTCTTAGAAATAAGGAATGTGATTGAAGATAATAAAATATAAGCAAGGCCTCACAATATTGTGCTTTTCTTCCTAGAACTTTCCTTTATCATTCCAAATTAACCAATTCACACAGTATTTTTTTCTCTTTTGCATGCCTTGTTCATCTGTCCCAGTTTCTTTGCTGCTTCTGAAGCTGCTGAAGCCTTATCTTCACCTTTTTTGATACTTCCCAACTGCTAATATACTTCACACATTTGTTTTCCCAGAGTAACAGATGTTGTTGCTCAGTGAAGACAACTGTCTGTATGTTTAGGCTATGAAGTGCAGAAAAAGCATTTAGAGCTAGTTTCTGCTTTTTCTCAGTAGATGCTTCAAAAATACAGATTCTGCAAATAAAGAGTATTTCCAGTGCATGTGCCCAGGAATTACAAAGCAAACCAAACTGCAGTGAACCTAGATATAATTCTTGCCACACAAGAGGGCAAAAGCAGCATCTTTATCATATATAAAAAAAATTAATGTTTTAGCCCTCAAGTGACTATTGATTACATGTGATTAAATCCACTACAATTATTTGATTTTCAGTGAGATAATAACATATGATGCATTAATGCACACTAACTGTATTCATGTCATTCTGCTCTATTCCTTCATGCTCTGCTTTTGGGCCTTGTTGCTCACCAACACAACATTTAGCAAAAAAAATACCTCCAAACTGAGACAGGGAAAATAGATTTCAACTGCTGTCTAGCAACCCAGCTGGAAAAGCCTAGAGATTATCATTCTGCTTGTGATTTTTATTTCCCAACATGACTGTTATTTTCATGAGCTTTTGGGAATCCTGGGCAAATAGGCAGGACAAGTTTCCAGAGGGCAGCAGGGGATGTGTCCATGCTGCAATGCTCTGCTCAGTGTGTAGGTACCTGGCACTGAGGGTTCACCCTGTGACACAGTGAAGGAACTGGCTCCAAGTGTCCCCTCAGCACAGAGCATCAGCAGGGGAGCCTAGAGACCCCCTGCTTCTTCTGGATGCATCACTCTGTATCCCTCCAGATACAACCTGGCTGCTCCTGGGACCACACTGCACATGAAACAGAAGAGTAACAGACTGTGCACTAACATGGACTGCAGACATAGGCCAGCTGTCTCTTAAATAGTGATGTTAAAAAAATATAAACAATGGAAATGTAGCAAAATGGTCTATAAGACTGCCTTAGAACTGAATGACTGTGATTCCATAACTTAATTATCTAATTTTCTTAGAACCTTGAAACATTAGAGCTTGTGTGTGTTTGGAAAAAAATAAGTGTTTGCCCATTTGGGTTTGCTCAGCAGTTATAATAAGAACTTCCTCAATTTCTGTACTCCTTCTGTGGAAAAGATGTCAGAGCACTCAACTGAAAATAAAAATATTTCTAGATGGTTGTGGATGTTTTCCCTTTATAGAAACTTGCTGATTTTCTCATTATCACATTTTGAAAGCTGCCAGCCTTTTCCCATAATACATTTTGTAAAACTATTCCCCCACCTATGTCATCTCTAACTCATTCTGCTAAGTATTCACTTTTAAGAATATTGTTTCAATTTCATCCTCACCCTTCTCCTTCATTTACCATCAGGGCTACTCTCACTTATGGGCTGGTTTCTGTAAATCTACTGCAGCACTACTTATTACCCATATTTGGGGAAATATCTTCCAATGTTATTTGTCTATCCCTCTCAGTTTCAAGAGGAAGGGATAAAAAGCCTGAAAAAAATACAAAAGGATGATCAAAATAATACACAGGTATCATTTTGGCAGAAGCTAACAGAGCTCCAAATACTTGATAATGCTATTTCAAACCACCTCAGTACATAAACAGTTTACACAAGGCTTCAAAGTCAGACTGTAATTAACTAATCCATATTTACTTATGAGAGCTATCATTTTCTAGGAGATAATTAGTTTAAACTTTAAACCAGGACAATTATTTTTATGACACAGTCAAAATCAAAACATATATATGTTGCACCATGTTACTTACTAACCTATATTTGAATCTATTATATTTAGGAAAAAACCCAAATGTCAGACAGCAAATGCATTGAAGTTCATTTTGCCTTTCTCTGAAAATGTCCTCACACTTGTAGCACTGTAGAAGATGCAATTTTAATGTGAAAATGGAAACAAAATACTGCCCCCCACCTACAAACTCTCTTTGCTCCCAGTGGAGCCCAGCATGGATTTCCAATATAACAAAATGCTGCATTAGCCAAACATTTTTATAAATATGGGTCAGGCCTGTACTATGAAGCACTTCACACCTGGGATACGCTTGTCTCTCTCTTTACACTTGAGGTAAAACTATCAAAGCTGGAAGTTTCTTACAGACAGTTTACATTTCGTGCTGACATTCCCTTGAATCTTAAAGCAGCAGCCATTCCTGTTTGTGGGCCTAGAGCTCTCCTCTGGGAATGGAAACATTAGCTACTGATGAAAATATTCATGAACTCCTTGTCATGCTGTTTTTATGGAAGGAAATTCCATCTATATCATGATCATGAACTGACAAGTAAACTAATCTTTCCTCCTATGTATTAGTCATATTTTCCCTCATGTTCTTTGTAGAGCAAGTGGCACATGCGTATTTAATTTAATTCTGTATACATATTCAACAGGGCCTTTATCATATCACCTTGATAGCTCATTTGGCCTAATAGCAATTAGCCTTAGAGCCAGAAAAACAATCAATTTTTTACACTTAACACAACAGAATGTGACATTTATCAGCACCCAGCCTTGCAGAAATGTATGGATGATTAAAGAGTAACTAATCCTAGCTTTGCACATCCTAAGGAACTGGCCAATGACAACCAGGATCTTTGCTTATTTGTTCACTTTCAGTTACAGTATTCATTGATTCATTTGCAGATTTTACTCATTATTGTGTACAAGCATTATTCAACTAAGCATTCAAGCGATGATGATACTCTTGAATCCTGCAGTTAGGAAGTGAGGTAATTAAATAAATTTAATGTGGTTAAATGGTTAGTAGTGAAGAGTATAGAGCCTGAATATATTCTGTGCATGACAGTGAATATCATTTAATATTCACAACAACTTTGTGACACGAGACAAATAAACAAAATCTCTCTAACATGCCCTCAGAACAATGCCTGCAGCTTTCTGAAGAGATTTGTGTTTCCAGCTCACCTAAGACCTCTGAAACTGCAGAGAGAACATCTCACTTTTATCTTCACCAACAGGACATATTTCTGCACCACTGTGATCATTGCATTTGCCATTTGCCATTGCAGGACAGGCACTTTCACTACATGTAGCTGCACAGTTATCTTAGGAAGTGATAGAGAGAATCTTCCCACCTATTCTGCCTCTTTGGAGGATACACCATCCAGTGCTCCAGCCCCTCAAAATGCCATAGCTAACAGGGATGGAAGAGGAGAGAGCCATGACCATGCTGCTGCACTGACTGGGCACTGGATGGGGCACAGGGAAGAAGCCTTGGAGCTCTGTGCACTATCCTGAAATCTTTGGCTCTACTCCTGCTTACCACTGCCAATATTACATCACTGCACTAGGACAGCCAGACCAGTTTGCAAGCTGCCATTGAACTAGAGGACAACTGAGTTCATCTTTCCCACCTGTGCTATTTATATGCAGGATGTTCAGGAAGTGTATTCTGCACACTGCTCTATTTCTGACCAAAACATATGCTTTCAAGGCAGCCTACAACCACATACAGCTTAGAATTACAGTATGGTGGGGGGGGGGGGGGGCAAATTCTTACATAAGCTCCAGCATCAGTTCCTGTAATACCAATTGAATTTGCCCTAAATGCCAGTGATAGTGAGCTCAGAGGTATCAAAAGGGGGTTCAACAATCCCAGGAATGTGTCTGAGCAGCCTATTTCCATGATTACCCATCCTGCTCCACAATGTCTTTCTTACGTGGGAAGATGCTCTAACGGTTTAACTTCATCTCACTGGAATGTGTTTTGCAAATGCTTTAATAAGTTATGACCCTACTTGTCTATGCAATGCAGTTCCTCAAATACCTCAGCTGCTCTTTTCAGCTGTTTAAGCTGCAAATTCCATAACACCCGTAATGTTTAGGAAAAAGGGAAGTTTATATCTTGCTAAATTGGGCTGTTGCTATCCCACTGACAAATTCTCTGGATGGATTAATATCTGAGAAAACTTCTTTTTTTTAAAAAGGCATATTTATTATCTTTCATGGGTTCTAGTAACCTCTCACACTGTACTGGATGTTGTCCACCTCCCACAGCATGAGTGTCACAGGAGATGTACCCTGTTTGGAGATCTCAGCACATCTGGCATCTACAGCAGCTGCAAAGATGCTCACAGAGGAGGAGCACACTACCTCCCACTCAACTGCTCCTTCCCAGCATTCCCATGCTGTTCCACTAAGGCTCAAATCCCAAGGTGTGAGAAGCTATGCCACTCATTGGCTGTCAAGAAGCCAGTCATTAAATTAATCCTGAATATTACCTATACTATCAAAGTAATTAGGCAAACATTTTACTTAAGAAAATCAGATCAGAGAAAGTTCAAAAGGCTAAATATAGCTTCAAACACAATTAAGAGGAACAAAACCCAAACAATAAACCCAGCTTATCATGTTTATTATGCTTCAAGAAGGCCAGCATGAAGAGACTGATAAATCATTTTTCCATCGTATCTAATGATGGGGAGAACCATCTCCTGGGAGGTTTGTCAGTCATGTGAGCACTGAAACTTGAGAGTCACTTTTTGTCAGTATTCAACTTGCTCAACACATCAGTTCTGGTTACTGCTTTTGAATATAATAGAGACTAATTTTAAAAATATTCTAATTTCTAACATTTTTAAATAAATACTTCAGTATGATGTCTACACATTCAACTTAATGAGAGCACCTTCAATAATTTTCTCCCCTGGCAACAGAACCAATGCAGATCTGCCATAGAGACCTGGAAATAGTTTGAAATCCACCCTCAGGAATGGCAGTCAGCTCTGGGACTTCTAGCCCTTCTAGGGGACTTCTAAGCTGTACAAACACCAAAGGAGAATGGGCAGACACACACAGCAGACACAGGAACTGGACCACATGTCCCTCCTGAGAGATGGGGAGTCTCTGTCCTTGGAGGTGCATCCAGTTAGAGTGTGGCTGGTAGAAGGTTTTGAATGTACATTAGATTCCCACAGGCAGAAAAAAAACCCCAAAAAACACAAACCAACATCTTACATACTTCTAGAGATCAATCTATGCAAGCCAGTCAAAAAACAGGACTAAGACACAAAGACCTTCAGGAAGGGAATATGCTTTCCTGCTCAACACAGGCCAGCAGACACAGGATCACTCAACAATTTTTTGAGTGTAACACACACCCCAGGCCATCTCTACCCTGGGCCAGCAACCAGCAAAAAAAAAAAAAAAACCCAAAAATAAGCCGTGTGCATGGAATTTAGAAGTCAGGAACATTTTTTTGTTGGTGTTCTTATTTTTAGAAGGTAGGATTAACCACTGTTACAAATACGTATGAGTTAGTGGGAGCCTTGACATCAAGACTGAGTGTCCTTATGGAAGACAGACTTATGTTTTAAGCTATTTTTATTTAGACAAGTTGAGTTCAGGTCTGTCCTAGCAGAGAAAAAATATAATAGCCTGTATAGTGCCAAACTAAGGCCAAATTAAGTGACCTAAACAGTTTTCTGACTTAAATGCTGTAAAATTTAATAAATAAATAAATAAGTATGATCATACTCATTACAACATGAGCAACAGAAGCTATCCCTTGCTTTTCTAGCAGATGGAAGATTTTCTCATGCTGGCTAAAGGTTTTATTTTAAAACCTTTCCTTAACACTGTAGCAATAGATCAGCGTAAAGAAAAAAATATTATTTACGCTTTTCATGATCTACTTTTTAACAGAAGGACTTCTATTGAATTACTAAAATTAAATTAATCTTTATCCATAATTGAGACACTTTGTCACCACAAAGATTACTCTAAGGACATAAATTCTAGCTAATGTTCACTGCTCAATGGCTGTTTTTGTTTCTGAAGGCACTTCATGTAATTATGTTGTAGTGGAAGACTGCTCTAAAGGGTCAGTTCCCAAAATAGTTATCTAGATGTTTAAGATCATTATAATGAATGTACACTTGTTTAGTCTCACAACATAATGCCAAGAGTTTCTTACATGACTGTTTTATTTTTCCCAAGATAAATTATCAGCAGCTTTTTTCCGCTCTTTCAACACCTTTCTTCAAGTATCAGATATGCAAGACAATTTTTAACAATATAGTTGGAGCAAATTTAAAATCCTTTTTCAGAGACAGGGCTAGACTTTTATTTTTTTAATTTTTGAAAAATTAAACATTTAAACTAGGTAAAACAAATAGCTTTAATAAAATTCCAAAAGGCACCAAGAGTTATTTTTATTTTGGTGCATCTATTTCTTCATAGGTGGTTGTTGGTTCCCTTTATTATTTAGCATATGTTGGAGAAAGGCTGCTGAACCATTTTTTTGACCAACCTGCATGATCTTACAACATCTCCCACGGTGTGTTTAATATCCAGGACTGCTTGAATTCTTGCAGAACACTCCATATCAGTTAACATTCAACCTTGTCCATGGCATTACAGATGTTAGAGCAGTCGAAGGTTTGTCTCAGCAAGACACTAACAGAAACCATTCTTACTAAAGATAAGGCTTCTCCCGAATAATGAAAAAATAAAAATCAAAATCAATTAATCAGTTGTCTTTTGGCATATATTTCCTGTCACAGATGACTTTTTCCTAATTTGGAAAACAATATTTCAAAGCAACAGCTGGGTTTTTTATTAGTTTCTTAACTTTGTGGGAATACCCCACTACTGTGATTGTGATATTCAGACCTATAAAGCATAAATAAAAATTTGCTGTTCTCACAGATGTCCATCCATCCAGTTGTGACTGCTTTCTCAAACAATAATCTCTACCCCTTTCTCCCACTAATAAAGAAACAGTTGTGTAAACTTCCAAATTCCTACTATAGGCAAAAAGAGACAAAAAAATGAAGATACATCTATGCCTCCTAAAAACTGAAAAAAACATTCAAAATTCTGATTTGTTAGGTTCAGTCTTCTAAATTCATTTTGTAGGTGATGTTTTGCTTTTGCCTGGATTTCTGGGTCTTTCTTTAAATAGCTCTGCCATCAGGAGACATTACATCAATTTCATTTGACCTCAAAGCAAGAGAGACACTTTCCTTCCACAGGACAGAAGATCTGGCATTTTTAATTCACTTTCTTCTGTGTCTTGAAGTAATTTAATCCTCTATTTGCCCTTCTCTGAAGATAATCTTGTAAAAAAAAGGAAGGTATCTTATTTGTAAACACTGTTATCAGAAAGCACCACCTTTTTCTCTCATCCATCATTCTAGTGCCATAATGTCAGCTGCTGGCATCTTAAAAAAAAAAAGGATTGATTGATCCTTTTTTTTTTTTTTTTTTTTTTTTTTTTAATTTTTAACCACTGCATGTTTTGACACTTCAGTGTTAGAGGAACTGCAGATGGGTAGGTTTCTAACAGTAATTCTGGGTTTTTCTTTAAACAAATCAGAAAATGGCAAAAAAACCCTTGAGGGTACAGATCCTAGATCTTTGAAGGCTATGGAAATTTTCTTCCACCTATTGCTTTGGGATGAGAAATCCCAAAGGAATCACATATCCAAGCCTGAACTTCTCTGCAAAGGCCTGTACTTCATGCTCAAACTGTGACTCATTACAAACATTAGACCATCCTTCATCCTCGTGGTGTTTCTCTGTTTTAGGTAACATTGCACCAAAGCCTAAACAAGGGTAATGGTACAAGAAATTAAGGGTCTAAGTGCAAGGCAAGGGCCTATTTTTCCTCACATACCAGCCAGCCTAACATTGATCTTTCCTAAGCCACCAGCCAAAAAAAAAAAAAAAAAAAAAAAAAAAATCAATATATACTCTCTCACAGAATCAAATAAAGAGATGAGAAATCAGGAGACAAGGGGGAAAAAAATGAAGGCTAAAAAGGTGCAAAAAATCTCAAATGGAGAATAGAAAAAATATGCTGAGAGCTGCAGACTTGTAAGGCCTGGTTTATATGAAAAAGGACCTGGAGAAGCAATTCAACTGAGACTCTTATTTCCACTTACCAAAAAGGGATACAGAGAAGTAATTGGACTTATGAGTAACAGCTCTTAAGAAGTAAAACTGCAATATAGTAAAACAGAGTTACTTATCCTTAAAATATCCTTTAATTATAGTAAGATATTGTTACTTATTCTTAGGAAAGTATTTTCTAAGAATAGAAAATATTACAGCCAATCGCCAGCAAGTTACTTTATCTGTGTAGTAATAATGATCTGTAGTTCTCCCCTTGGGATTTGCTCCAAAACTGATATTTCTCAAAAAGTTATGGGTTTTGCTCCTTTTAAAGCACAACGAATGTGTAGACCCATACTCCCTTCATAATTCTTTTATATAACTTTTTAAAACAGAATATATTTTCACTCACAAGTCAAAATTAGAACTTGGTGAAAAGAGAGGAAACGGGGCTAAACTAATTCCTTGCAGGAAATTACTGGGGTTTTTTATGTCTGTCTTCAACACATGCAACTTTTAAAAGCAGGCCTGGAGGAAGTTGGTCTACTGAACGGATTAATCTCAAGTCAGACAGAAACAGACAAGGGGAATTACCAGCCTTACATTAAGCCTATTCAAAAAATCACAGAGTAACACAGCTATCCACATATCAATGCTCTTTTCATGCTACATAACCTATATAGAAATAAATGAGAGAGGCAGGCTTGGGCATATTGCCTTGGTTAAAGAAGGAAGCACAGAAGGAAGAAAACAGGGAATTCCACTGAAGGGGCTTCCAGATTTGTACTCTACTTTTACTGATCACCAAAACCAGAAACTGTCTCAAACCCACAAAGTAACTGTTTGTAAACAGAATTGGATGCAGTTCAAAAGAAGAGAATTTTATTTTTTAAAATAAGAAAGCACCTAATTTTATATATTTAAAAATTAATTTAAACATTATTTATGTCAAAGAATTGCATGAGAATAATAGCATGGGGTTGTTTTTTTTTGCTTTTCATTGAAGTAACTCACAGATTTTGCATTATAAAAAGACTCCTGGATTCTTGGGATTTAAAACAGTAACTCGCCACAATTCATTTCTGCATTCAAAAATTTAATAATAGACCTTCCCTGAGTTGGAATTTCTTCTTTGATTTTTTTTTTCCAAATCTAGAAAGGTTTTCAAATGAAAGTAAGTACTAAATCAACTCCTTCCACGTGGAAGCATAAACCCATGCCTGTTTCAAAAGGAGCAACTAAGCATGCAGAAATGGAAGTGCAACCATTGCTCTGTCATTTATCTAATACCTGTGTCCATAGACTTTAAAAAAAAATACTCTCTTGGAAAGAACTCAACAGAAGTTATGCAACAGTGACAGTCATCATCCTGCTGAAACTATTCAGCTATTTTAGGAAGCTAAAATGTGGAGACTGTACCTTCTGGAGGTGTGTTAAGGATATGGAAATGTCACAACCACAAGTCATTGGAACTGAGTATTTTGTGGTTGGGAAACGTCAGAGCTCATAGAGCAGCCAACTGCATTTTTGAGGGGGCTCATACATCTCTACCTCTTGCAGCATCTTGCATACCTTTGTATGAAAGTGGGTGAGCTTTCAACAGTGTCCTGGATCTACTTTCTTCCAGAAAAAAATGTGCAGAACTGCTTTTCCAGTGATCCTGCAGAAGACATGCTTCAGGGTTAAACTTAAGAACAGTTTCAGAAATTACTTTTAGTTCCCCTGGCCAAGGCTCTAAAACCAGTGCTAAAATGTTTTTTCCATCTGGATACCAATTTCTGGGATTAATGTTAAGAGGAATCACAGGAAGCTTCTGGCACAGCCATTTCAACCCCCTCCTCTTCCTGATGTTGTCTTTCTCACCCCTACATCCAGGGTCAACCAGCCACAGAAGCCTGGATCAATGCAAGGGAAGACCAGCAGCAAATCATCATCCTAAAAAACCTGCCTGTGACCCTGTGCTGAATGATCACAGGGCACTGTCAGCATCAGAGCTCTGGTCCTACTGAGTCCTGAGCACACATTCAACATCCACTCCCTCCTTTGTGCCACATTTACTGAACATGCAAAGTACAGCCATAAAGGAAAACAACATCCAGCCCATTGCAAAACAACTTGGATTCTCCAGAAATCCCCTAAAGAAAAAAAAAAAAAAAAAATCTCACCAACCCAGAGAAATAATTAAACAAGTTAAATATAGCAAATTTGGAGCAACTGAAAACATAAAGGGCAGGTGAAGAGTATTTATAAAAGGTGATGCAAATTCTGTTGCAAGCAGAAAGGAAAAGTCCCCATGAAGATGGTTATCAAACTCTTAAGGATATTCTTCTTTCACTGGTCAACATGTAAAGTTCAGCAAAGGAGAAATGTGGCCATTAACCCAACACAGCAGGTTAGTCATTTTTCTCACCTCATCTTTCAAATCATTTTCAGAACATCTACTGGACAATGACTGAACAAACCCTTCTTTACATTCCCTTTCTATTTATATTGATTTATGCTTAGAAGTACAAGACATACTTTTCAGATTTATTTTCCTTACAATAAAAATAATACTTCCTAGTATAATTCTGGTTATCTATATCAATATAGAGGATGCTTGAAAAAAAAGTCTATAGTCAGGGAAAAAAATCAAATTATGCACTGAATTAACACTTGAATAGGTTTATGATTTCATCCTCTACTGCATAGGAAGCAAGGATGGAATAGACAATGCCATCTCTAAAATGTTTATTTTTGTCTCAAAATTTGATTGCCAGTGAAATTACAGAATTATCTAAGCTAGGCTGAGAGTCTGACATTCCAAGATGTTTCTGCAGAATAAACTGTTATAACCTGTTGTTTAAAACAAAAGATATTAGATAACAGATGATTTCAGCTCCTTCAGAAACATCAAAGCAAAAAATAAGTCACTGTCTAATAGGTAAATGAACACAATAAAATAAGTTGGCAAAAAAAGTTTAAAATACACTTACTTTTTAATAGTTAAAGAAAATAAAATCATTTTAGTATCTCTCCTTCTCATAGTTTCTTAACATACTCATTAAAATATTTCTTATAAGAATGTTTTGTAGGCAAGAGTGTGGGGCTACCAATGCCTGGTAAACAGCCATTCCTCTGCACAGAAAGCATTGCCATTTTGATGGTTAATTTTTGCAGTTAAGGAGAAAAAAAACAAAAAAACCCAACCAAACCCCAAAAACTAAGATCCCTTGGAGAAAGCTATTTAATCAATGGCCCAGCAGTCAGATGTGAGGTGTCTCCCCTCAAGAGCAGATGGCCCCTTTCATGCCTGACCACACTGTGTCATCTCTACTCATAGTAGCTTCCATTTAATTCTATGGAACATTTCAAGCTCCTAAGAGTTGAGATTTTTCAGAAAAGTACTTTGTTCTACATGCTAACCAACCAGCTTCAGCACCAGTGCATCAAAGCTTCTGCACAACTTTTTTTGGTTACCAGTAAATAGGTTAAATTACCTATGTGCAATGGAAAACATGATTAATTTACTCAAGGAGACGAACACATTTACTTCATTTAACCACAGAGGGATTCAGGGAATGGACTTGAGCTGTCAACTGTAAGTTCCTCTTTCTGAACTCACTGAAAAGCTGGGAAGAGGACAAGCAACACTAAAAAGGTAGAAGAGGAAATATTAAAATAGACAGTCCAAAGGCACCATGTAAGAATTATGGCTCATCATGTCTCCTGTGCAGTATTGGGTGGTAACTTCAATAAAATTTCTCAAGATGATTTTTAGGTGATAATAGGAACAAAAACTGAAAGTTCAAGATGACACTTGTAGCTTAGCAGAGATATAATCTGGCAGATGGAGAAGCACTAAGATTAATTTTTTTCCCTTCACTCTTTAAAAAATACATTATGGAAGTCTAATAAAAGCTGAATAATGCAGATGCCTAGACAGAAATCAAATAAAAGTCCATTGAAAATAAATTACCATTTCCAGGTACACAACTGTAAAAAGTTGATTTTTTTGTGTGTGTATCAGGTCTGAGTCAAAGAAAAGTACTAATTATGTGATTTAACACACACACACCACATTACAGCTGCATGTCTTAATATGGAAAACGGGTTAATAGAGTAAGAACTGACCCACACAGATACTGACACACAGTTTCCATAGGTGCCTGAGCATCACAAGTATCAAGCTGGGCAGAGAAGCAAGGCTGTAAGTTTTACTTGAAGTGTCACATGCCTTTGAACACACTGGTTTCTTTAACTTGCTTGCATAATGGAAAGAGCAAAATGGTGAGAGCACAGAATGTGAAGATATAAAACTGCTATGGTCTGAAAGAGCAGCCCAAGCATCGCAAATTGGTCACCCTGGTTGTCAGGTACCAAAAATAAGTAAATTATCTGGAGAAACTCAGGTCTTACGTACAAGACACATAGCAAGCATTCTGCTCAGAAACTGCCACCATAAAAAGGACAAGAATGTAATCATATGTTCAAGGCAAGGTTTTAATGCATAACTGAAAACAGATGTGAAAGCACAAGCACAGGAAAAGAGCACCTAATTAACTAATTATAAAGTGCATCCTCAGGCATATACAATCCAAGTTTGACAAGTAGTCATAAACTGACATTTCTCAATTTTTCAGCACTTAAAAAATCCAAAATGGAAGCATATGGCATTGCAGTATATACACACATACATACTGTAACCATAAATAGAATTGCATGGGAATATTCTGGATTGGCAGAGCCTTTTAAAGGATGTCTAGTCCAACCCCAATGAAATGTGAGTGGACATCTTCAACTAGATCAGGTTGCTCAGAGCCCCATCCAGTCTGGCACTGAATTTTTGCAGGGATTAGGCATGCATCACCTCTCTGGGCAGCATGTCCCAGTGTTCCACCATCTTCACCATAAAAAACTGGTTTTATCTGGTTTAAATCTACCCTCTTTTGATTTCAAACCAAGTCATTGTAGCCTATAGCTAGGTTCAAAAGATCTGGTGTTCCAGAGTAGCAACAACACTGTTCTACTGTTATTCTACTGTTAAAAAGGAAATTGTTTTCAAACTCTACAATGTAGTACTAGGTCAACAGAAACATATTTAATTGTATTTATCATATCTGGTGCAAATTATTTGAGCTTCCAAAAATTCACTTATAAGAGCTACAAACATAAGGAATAGAAATATTGTTAGTATTCCATGTTCTAAAATTAAAAGAAAATATTTTACTGCTTAGCTGTTTTGTTGATCAAATACTTTTAGAAATAATCTCTGAAAAATTACTCCAGTCCAATTCAAGAAATAGTAGTATATACCAAAAAAGGCTATTTCTAACTTACAGCCTTTTAAAAGCTGACAGTTGGTTTTAGCTGATTTCAACTGAAAAGAAATACCTTTTTTTTTTTTTCCTTGTATATAGAGGTCTCTTCTAAAGCTTAAGAAGTTACCCATTGTCTACAAAAGCACCACTTGTTATTTACAGTATTCAGTACTGTATTCAATATAACCTTTTTCTACCATTTTAATTCCAACACAGCAGAATGCTTTGGTTATATGTAACTCATAGCTCTATATCTAATTCTTTACTAAAAAATAAAAATGAGGCATTACTTATTTTATCAAATTTTTTTCTGCACCTTTAATACTCCCAGCACATATGTAAATAAGCCCAAAGCTTATTTATATGCTTGTTGCAGTATTTGCTAAAGCTGTGTGCCCAAGCATGCATCCATGTGTTCAGAACAGGTAGATCTCATGTAGAGATCTTGGACAGAAACCAAATTTACTAATCTCAGTATGGTGAAAAAAAGTTCTTAGTAAACACCCTTTTGTAAAGAGTACAAATTTTTGACTAGGAAGTAAGAAACTAGCTCCTCCCACAGCAGGAAAAAAAAATCTAATTTTGCCTTAAAAGTCAGTCAGTGAATTTAAGTCCAAGAAGCAAAAGTCAAGAAAGCAAGGATGCCACCCATGATAACATCAGAAAATTGAGCCAGAAATATAGGAGAATTTAAAACTTACTCAAATTACAATAGCAGTTTTAATTCAGGCTTTCAAACAAAGGACTAAATTGAATGTTGCAAACATTCAATTGCCAAATTAATTGCAAACTGAAGACCTTTATTAAAAACATCCTAGGATTCCAGCCACAGCAGAGAGTTGGGCAAGACAACTTCACGAGGATCCTTACAACCTCAACTATTCTCTAAACGCGATGCTGCTTGAGAGCATCAACTTAGAACTCAATTCTTAGCCAGTATTTGGAGTCTGGGGACTAGACGTTCCCATGCTACTCAGTAATTTTTGTGGATGTTTTTAATATGAGTGAGTGTTAATAGATTGAGTGCTAAAGGAAGTAACTGTTTACTCTTTATCATTTATCATTGCTGCTTCAGGACTGCAGAATGGCTTGTAAAGTGAGCTAAAGACATCAGTGACCTTAAAATGCAGCATTGAGATAGATCACCGAAGTTTAAAAGGCTTGAGAAGGCAAGGAAGTTATTTTATGGAGAATGCTCCATTTCTGGAATTATTAATTTGGCACTAAGCAGTAATTCCCTGCATTGCAATTGACTAATTAAAAGAATTATAGGAATGAAACAGCACTCCAAAGTACTAATAAATTTTTGCCATAGCTGCTTACAGCCAATCTGGCTCCTAGCTAAACTCCATGAAAAAGGGGAGCAATGTAGGTGACAAAGAAAACAAGCACTGCAAAAAGGCACATAAAATTCTGCAGAGGGCAGACTGCCCAGTTCTACCATGCAACACAGGTAACTTAGAAAAAAGTGTATACTTCAGTGTATAAATGCTCCTACTCAGACCATTTTAAGATTCAAATGCAACACAGCTGAATTCTAAACAGCACAAGATCCTGACAGGAGACCAACTGCAGAGCAGTGCAAAAACTGATACACTTCTCAGTATTCAAATGGATGTAGCTTTCCAGGAACACTGGAAAAAAAAACCCTTTTAAATTATCACATCCTTTCTGTGTTAAGTCTGCAGGACAGCATTTGCTTTCAATCAACTTTTTCTACCATTCATTTTCCTTTTTGCAGTTCAGAAAAACAAGTTTCCTCTCTCTAAAGCCAGACTTTGGAATAAACATGCATTAGCAGTAGCACAGGAGGCTTTTATTTTTAGTATTTGTTAAGTTTCCAACATGCTGCTCCACAAAAGAATTAGGGAAATTTGAGATCATCAAACTTATCCTCCAACTTCTCTCCCATTCCTCCTGACCACGCTCCTCATCCAAATTATATAGCTATACACAGAGTTTTATTATGGAGCAAGATGAAGCACATAGATGGTACATAACAAACATACTTTCAAGAACTAGTAAGGCTGTGACATACAAAAAATATGTAAACTACATTTTTCTCAATGACTGTTCAGAATCATTACTGAATACATTAGAAGTTTGTTTGACAGAATTTCCATTTTGAATATACATAAAGATTATAAAATGAAACACATGACAAATATTCCTAAAACCCAAAGCCACTGCTGTTTATTTATATTTTAAAAATATGATGTCATGTAACAATAACAGATACATCCTGGCATCCTTTTAAGTGGTAGATATCAGCAGGGAAGGAGTTTTTCTTCCCTCATAGTTTGCATTACAGCACTTAATTTTAATCAATTTATTTAGGTGCTTCCCAAGTTCACTTTCATATATTGTTCATGTGTTACTGAGTTATATAAACCTCAGTCATGTCTTTTTATCTTAAACTAGAAATCAAGCCAACTTTCATAGTATCATAAATCATCACTGCTACTGTCCATATATAAGCTTAAAAGTATTTTTAATCTAGGCAACAGTAAAATGAGACTAGAAAGTTTAGCTGTTTTTATAGACAAAGATGAAGGAATTTCTGAGGTTTTTTGGCAAGGAGGTCAATTCTCAGCACGAGTTTTGTACTCACCTCACTTCAGCACTCAGGGCACCATCTCAGAGCCTGCAACAAATGAACTTCATGGTATGTCATCAACACAAAGCAGAAAGACACAAAAATAAGCATTTTTCTTACACTGTGAGTCATTGAGCACTAAGGTTTATGTATGCCCTAAAAGGGGTGACACTTGTATGTTCTCTGTCATGTAGGGCCATCACCAAATTAGCAGTTTTATCCAACTTGGAAGAACTTGACTGACAACACCTTTCCTCCATGGAGAAAATTCTAGGCAACATTTTACTCATCTTTTAAGTAGACTATTCAATAACAAGAGTGGGGTCTTATGTTATAGAACTGGACTGCCCCTTGCTACACAGATTCATTGATGCTACTCAAGGAATAACTACAATCCCAGAAATGGAAGGATTCAGTGCCTCTCAGCAAAGTCTGATGCCTCCCAAGAGACAACTAATCCATGGAAGACTTCTAATATTCACAGCAGTAGTAACTGAGGCTGGGAAAGTTTTGTCAATGGGTAAAAGACATCAAGGCTTCTCAACATTTGGCATATTAAAAAAATGAATTATGCTATGCGTGCAACTTTTTAAACCACTTGTGACTCAGCTGACTTAAGGAACAAGACTGCACCAAATTGCAGACAGAACTGACTTTCCATTTAGAGGAAGATGAAAAATTCAATTACAAAAAAAACCCACTGCATCATGGGTTGTTTCTTTGGCTTGCTTTTTCATGCATTAAACCTGTCCTATAGATCTATGCTATTTACACATTTGACATTGTGCAGTACTCAACTATGGTAACACAATTCTTGAAGAACAATGCACATTTGAAAACTAATTTTAAAAGGTCAGTACATCAATCAGTAAATTAAACCAGGTGAAAATGCAACTTGATGAAACGACATTCTGTTTTCCACAGATCAATTGTCTCAGATTTATTTAATCAAAGATATGATACAGTTACAAGCTCATGCATTTTATAAAAATCTCAACTTAAAACTTTTATGGAACAAAATTTTTAAATGAAGCATACACAGATGTTTCTGGATATTCTGGACTGATTAATCTAGAGAAATATTATTCGCAACATATGAGCAGAAGCACTGAGATTTTAATTTCTTTTTTCTTCCTCCTTACCTGAAGATAAATCACAGCTGAATAATCCTATGGATTAAATCCTAATTATAAACTCATAACTGACCTCATAATTTTATTACTGGCTACATATTTATAGTACATCCCTTTTATACTGTTATGAAAAATAAATAAATAAGACTACATTTTAAAAATGTAGACAGTATCACTACTAAAAATGTCCTTTATCCATTTAATATGCTGACAAATTCATTTTTATGGTAATTACAAGATTACAAGGTAATTCTTGTAATTCCCAAAGTTTTTTTGAAAATTACTACCTCTCATGGAAAATCTGGGTATTTCTATGTGATGAAACTGCTGGAGAAATCACAGAGAAGATGTAAGAAATTAACATGAAATAAATATGGGAGAGAGTATTTTAAAGGCACACAAATACTTCAAACACATACAGTTTCAAATCTTTATTGTTTTAAAATTCTACATGTCTTTTACAATTACAATAATTTGTTACTTAAATGACTCTTGTATGGTTAATGTACAATGAGTTTTTTCCTGAAACTCAACCATGAAATACAATTTCATCAATATGATTTTTCTAAATAGATTAATACAAGACTTCTGTTTTCCTGGGAAGAACAAGTGCTCCACCTTGAATAAATGGCACAGGTGTCTTCCCTTCAGAATCTGTGTGATCAATCCATCGAAAGTGCTTTTGAAGATTGCAGATCTAACTGTGACTGATTTTCAAAATCAGTCCATCAAATTACAAGGGCTTTTTAACATTAAAGAGCATTTTCATGTAATGAAACAAGCTGCAGTAGTTATTTTTATTCATCTACTGAGGCAAACTCATGTTGAAGAAAAATTATATGATTATCTGCATGCAATGAACACCCTCTTTAAATAGTTGATGAATTTTACACATATAAAGAATCTGTTAAAGAGTGCAAGTACTTTGATAATGATTTCACAAAAGGACATATGCTGGTAATAATGGTAACTAACATTTAACATCTAAATACAAGCTAATGTATATTTAACAGGCAATTAACATGGCAAACAAACCATGTCTCATGTGGTTGCCCTTCGAGAAAATGAACTCATTTGGTCCACACTCTTAAAGTTATCTGGGTAAAAAAATCGAAGCAGTTAGGGCCAGAGTTTTTGATGAATTTCTAAAATGTCACCTGTTAAAAAGTAAAAGCAGTACATCAATGACGTATCTTGTCACATGACCTCAGTATAAAAAGATGGCCTGGTATTTGGAGCGATGAACAAGCACTGAAGGACAAGTCAAAAAAGAATAGAGACAGAATGAACTAAAACTTTGCTGTGTTATACTTTCTTGTTCCATGGTACTGCTTTCACTCTGTAGAATTTTGTACCCAAAGGAACTTTGAATCTGTTTTGTGCCTACAAAAAAAAAAAAGAATAAAAAAATTAAAATGTGGAATTATTCTATTGATTTTTGCATTTTTAAGCTCAAACTGATTCCCACTACTCAGTATTCAGGAGACTCTCAGGAGTCTCGGCAAGGCTCTGGACAGTGTGGATGCAAATATCCAACCCAATCATTCTTCTGGTTCCCCTACTCTTGATATTCACTGACTCAAAATAAAAGCAAGAATAGCAGAACTTTGGGCAATTTTCATCTAACTTCTTCTGCAGAGAGAATTTGTCACAATTGTTAAAAATACTAAAACTGACTCTCTTCTCTATTAATCACAGATGATTTCTCATTACTATTTTCTTACCTTTTTTGCCTGGCAATATTCCTTTTCCATCACTTTTCCTAGCACCCAAGGTCTCCTAGATGCACCTGATGCTAAAGAGAAAATATATTTATTATTTTGGATAAGCAACTACAGGTACCAGGATATTACATTAGATTTTCATTAAAAGCAGAACTAAAAAAAACCCCTCAGTTTAAATATATGAACCAACATTAAGTAAGGTCAGGTTTAAATGCAACATTTTGCTGGCCCTTGGAAAAATAATTCACAGTAGCTAGGTCAATACCAATTTTAGCCTATCACAAATACAATTACTGCTTTGAATTTCATTTTCCCCACTTCCCCAATGCAGGAATAGAATCAAGACATGGTTTCCTGAAGCACTAAGAGACAAATGCATCCCTCAGGCAATTGATAAGTCTTGGTTTGTTCTATGTGTAGTTTTCTCAGATTTGAGATTAACTCTGTTCAGCAATTGGTAAGGACTACAGCAAGCAAAGTCCATTTGAAACAGACAGGTCAGTGAATTAGGTACTTGAAGTAATGTTCAAATTGATGTGGCTTCCACCTAATAATATGCAAAAAAAACAGTAAGAAAAGTCTACTGTATTTTACACAGCTATGTATGCACTACTAATGCCACAGTTCAGAATATATTACACCTGGAATCAAGATAGGTATTTTCCCCTTATGTTTCACATATAACATATGGCACCAATCCTTCAGCAAACTCAGAATCCAGTTAAGGCTTAGTGGTCTTCTGGAGATTACACAATTACTCAAGATCTATCATCTTTCATCATAACTGCAACCTACAAGTGAGTCTGCTCAGGGAAATTATTTAACAGCTTGTGACATGCAATAACATAGAAACATTCACTGATAAGTTAGAATTAGTTCACATTTTCTTTTGATACATATTCTTAGATGTTTTTACAAAGCTGGGAGCCCAGGTGGGTTTGCAAAAAAACATGATAGTTTAAAGACATTTCCATGAATCCACTTCATGTAGTTCATGGTTTAATAGAAAACATTGTTATTTTTTCCTAATTTAAAAAGATTTCAATTTAGCTAAGTTTAGATAGCTGCCAAAAAAAAAAGGCAACAAAGAGCCTTGAAAATTAAGGGAGAAAAAAGTAAATGTGCCATCAACTTGAACATAAAGAAATACAGAAAGTCTTCTCTGAAAATTTGCAATAAATACCATTTAAATTTGGTGGAAAAACTATGAGCTAAAATATTGCTTGCAAATTCCCATATACTGTTGTCTACATTTTTTTATTTATTATTTATACTGAGTAGTTAAAGCAGCCTGATGGGAATGTTAACATACTCTCTGCATGTACCAAATTGGCATATTCTCCCTTTTTTTTTTTTTTTTTACAGCTTATTTTGAAGAGGCAGATACTTCCCCCCAGTTTTCCAAGAGATTAATATAAATTTTTAATTTAAAATGTTCAGCTTTGAAAGATATTTTGCATCAGACCAAGTAGCAAAAGCTACAAAGATAGCTGGCAACTGTTTCTTGTATTTATCACATACATACTTATAAAAATCATTTATGTTAGAAAGTTAAGAGTGTTAGTTGCAAGAGGAGGTAATAACTAGAAAAAAAAAAAATCTGACACTTACCACACTCACCTGGTTTGAGATCCAATGCAGCAAGGGACTCTGAGTGCAAGAAATACAAGGTTGGACTAACAGTAAACAACACGTAGTTGTCATGCCTTTCATCCAAGATAATGAGAACCAAATCGCCAACCTGAAAACTGGGGGGGGGGAATAAAATCACAGAACTTAACTAAAACCAGTACAGAAGCTTAAAACTACATTAATTACACTACATTTTTCCCCCATGTATTGCATGAGACAAAGCTGAACAGCAGCAGACATTTCCACTTGCTATGTCAACTCATATTCATCTATTTTCTGAAGTGAACAAAAGCAGGCTATCTTCAAAAAGTGTCTTTGAAATCTTCTACACCCATTAGCTCAAATTATTTTTCTCAAAAGAACTGTCAGTTTTGCTTTAAAAGATAATCAGTAGTACCTAACTAAATGTCAATGTTTCAATTTTGTATTATTTTTATTCAACAGTACTTAAGGCAACCATCACTGTCTAGTTATGTTTACAAACATTCTTTTTTTGTTTTAAACTGAAGCATATTTGAACACGGAAAAATACAGCAAAAACATTCATACGGCTTTCAATCTCAGAATTTTAAACACACAAGACAAAGAAGGGATGAAGTGTTCATCTCTGATCTAATGATGAAAGGCCAAAGAAAACACTGTGGCAATTGTACAAAAAAAAAAAAAAGTTTTAAAAATCTGCTTCTTCCTGACACCAGGGTAACATAAGAAGTTCTCATTATTCATTTCAGTAACAGAATTCAGAGAACTTCCATCTCCAAACTTCTTGTTCCACAGTGTAAAGTGTTGGAAGCATATTATTTACCCATTAATGACATGAAGTCTATAATAGCTACAAATTAAGCATTAGATCAAGAGGAAGCTCTAAGAATAAGTATTACTTCTCTGGGGACAAGGGAGGAAGTGCAAAGAAAATTAAAAACCTCTCCATAGAAGAAGACTACAGACACAGTCAGTCAATTGAGTAAAACTAGAGAAATTTAGGTCATCATCTTTAAAGTTCATTTCTAGATTAAATAAACAATGCTCCAAGCTTTTCTGCCTGGACTGACTTTGAAGAGAGGCTATATTGACATAAAAACATTTTTACTGGATAGATGAATTCTTCTTTGACACCATTTTCCTCCTCAAAATTACCAAGATATTGGCAACAATTTTCAGATACTAGAGAGAAAAAGTAATTCTTCATCTGCTGATCTTGGTTACAGCAAAAATGGAAATTGGTGTAATTCAAAAAACATTAACAGAGGAATCTGTGCAGGTTTTATTTTGCAAAAGATTTTTTTCTATTACTCAAATAATTTATAAGCCTAATATTAATCAAGAAGTTGTCTGTAGCTTTCACATTTTACAAGAATACTTTTTTTTTCCAGCAACAATTCTACATGCAGCTGCTAATGGATTGATAATAGAAAATGTTTGTATATGATAAAACAAAATATTTGAGCTAATTTTATTTCATTCTGTTGGAGTAAGGCAAGAACTTTGAAACCTTCAGGAAGGTAAGACTTCTCTTGAAATATAATACAGCACTATGCATAATGAGAATGAATAGATTTCCTTTTTCTTAGCATGACTTCAAGGTTAAAGATAAACAAAAAAGGAATCTTAAAAAATCATCAGAATTCTAGAAATCCCATGAAGTACAGAACTCAAGAAAGTCACTGACAGAATTCCAAAAGGCCACTATATTGTTTATAAAAAGGCTTTATAAAATTCATTTATGCTCAACTGGGATTGTTCAACAGCTGATGGTTAAATTATAGTGATTTATGCATCTTTTCATCACAGAGCAAGAACAGAAGAACTGTAGCATTAACTATACACTTATTTTACTGAAAGCATATCCAACTGTTTATATGAAAATTAACATGTACTTACTCTCTAATTGCTATTTTTTCAGAATGTCTTGAGGATACTGATGACATGCTTTGGGACATCTATAAAAAAAGAGAAAAGCTATAAAGTACTGGCAAGCTACAATGAAATGTATATTGCAGGTAAGACTACACCAAGACAAATTTTCATTGATTTCAAAGAGTGCCTAGTCTTGCAGATGTTATATTCACTCAGAAAACCGACCATACTTTTGTCATTCTGTTCTGCTGCAAGTTTGGTTGGTTGTAATTTGGTTCTGGTTTTTATTATTGTGCTTTTTTAATAGCTACCTTTGATTATAAAAGTTCCTGCATAACTAACTTCTCCCTCATTATTTAAAAACCAGAAAGGGCTTTTCATATCAGTGCCAGTGAAGATTTATTCTGGGCATACACAAGATCCATGACAAAACTGTTCATGTTAACATAAGTCACTGCCACTAGAAAAGGCTGATGATAGAACATGAGAGATTAAACATTTATTACAATTAAACTCTAGATGTTGAGCTCAACACAGTCTCTTAATTTTTCTACAAACTGTCACAAAATCTAAGTTCTATTGTAATCAACATGGCAGCACTCCCTGGAACAAAAGTGGAGTCAGATTTACTAAGAACAAACCAAGGTTTACTTCTGTAAGGATCTGGACATAACAATTCTCTTACATGTATATTTACCTTTAATTCTGTTTAAATTAATAGCATACTAGCACATGGATCAACTTCAATAAGACAAACTAGACCTAAAAATAGATATAAGTGCACACAAAGTTTCTATAACAACTGTGATAACAAGAAATGACAATGGGTAATTAATGCTACTTCTATCTCTAAAGGAACACCTATCCCACAGGCAGGCAAGTAGCTGGGGAAGCTGTCAGATGTCAATGTATCAGTTCCATTACCCTCTTGTAACCTCCTTACAAAAGATAATTCATAACTGCTGAAACTCTGACTAGAAGTCCAGCAGATTTTCCATCCATTCCCACTTCCTGGACCTTTATACATGCTATCCAAATCTAGATTGCTCACACTTGAAGATTAGCATGTGATTTTTCAGCTGTAACTCAAATATTGCTCCCTACAGTGAATTTCCTTCCTATTGCCAATGTTGCCCCCTGCCTTCCCCAGAGGCAGTACCAGCCTCTGTCTCCATATGAGCTTGAAGCCTATTCACAGCTCATTTTCTTAATTTCTTCAAAGAATGGGTCCAAATTGAATGCAGTATATCACAGAAAGCTCTCAAATTCAGATAACACTTTTAGCAGTTTTCTTTACACGATCCATCTTCAGGTTTTTTTTTAAGGCTACCTTTCATTCTTGAAAAAGTTGCAGTTAGCATGACATTTGTCAATTTGCTGAGACTGTTGACAAAATGTTTGAGAGTTCTCCTCAAATACCCAGAGCAGATAATTTGTTATTTTTTCAAACTGGAATAAGTGTTAAACGAAAACACAAAATAGCTTGACTTCTGCATTTTTCCCTAATTTCTAACTTCAAGAAAAATAGAACAAATTTGAGTGTTGAGAATAGTTACATTAGAACTAAGTAAGGAATGTTTTCTGAGTACAATTGTAATAGCCTTTATAAAGAAAAATTTCTCAGTAATTAATTTACTGTAATAAAATCCTGTAATAACATTGCAAGTATTAAAAGGAGCTCCTTTTTGCTCATTGTAGAAATAATACACAAGTTCTTCTGCAAAAGCCAGTGACCTATGAAGATATACTTTTTCACACAGAATGCCTTCTGAGCTCCTTATCTAAATTTCCTCAATTAAAATAAACATTGGTATTTAAGTGTTGATGTATCTTTCAATTTTAGAAGTGCATTTAAAAGGAGGGGGAGAGGAAAAGAAAGATGAAAAGACAAACTTATCTATGTAAAAACTGATTTTATAAGTAAGTAATCAAAATTATATGAAGTTTCTGTGCCCATTCAGAAATCAAATTTGAATCGCTTTAGAGACCAATGAGCTGCCAATTTCTCTTACATGGCTTTGTATTAATCATAACAAGAATAATCTTCTATTTGCCTTGTACACAGTTGTTTGTTCCATTTTATTTCACTCTAATATGACAGATCAACAGTTTGATTCAGGAAATCTATAGAGAGATTTAGAAAACTGTCTGGGTGAATTTCAAGTGTCATTACAAAATCTACACTTGAATAAATTCTGTGTACTTCACTGACACTATGAATTATAAATAATTCTTTAAAAATTATACTTGTAGATGTCTTGTGACCCTTTCTTACACCTGGCACGAAGTGCCACAACACAGATATCAGTTCCTACCAAACTTCTAGACATCATCTGTGACTTAAAGTGTGATCTCTGTGGCCAGTTCAACTGAAGGATGCACCTGTTTCCTATACACAGAGAAATTTTTTTAAGACTAAAAACTGAGACCTGCTAGCAAGGATAAAGTGGGAATAAATAAAAGGAAAAGAATTTATAGTGCACGAATAAAGGGCGCTCTGAAACTAAATTATTTTTCCTTCCATAGGCATTTACTGTATTTGTGCATTTCATTTGGTGGCTGTCTGCTACTAGGCAGCATTACAGTTTCACACCTTACAAAGCTGGCAGGTGTAGTTTTCCCAAAACAATCTGTAAGTTATTATTAACATTCCCAATTATGTTTAAAGTGGAGGCGTATTTATATTCTTGTAAACTGGCCTGCAAGCTACTGCTGCTGAAAACTGAGTCATAGTGCCCTGGAAAATAGCACACCATAACCCCAATTCTGGATGGTCTGTGTTCTTTGGGAAGAAGTCACTCTCCAGTCCTGAGAATGTTTTTCCATGAGAAGACTAAGCCCAGGTGCCTCTGGAAGGTTAACAGGTTACCTATTTACCACTTGCTTAACCCTTGAAATATTCTTAAAATTAATAAAAAAAATTCTTAGATTTTAATAAACTTAACAATTTTAAGCTTTTTTTTTAATTTTTCATGAGGTCTACAAAGTGGATTACACAAATACTTACCAATCTTTGATTTAATCTCTTATTTTCCTCTTCTTTCAACTGCAAAGTCTACAAGAAAATCTTAATCTGATTAATTTGATATTATACCTCATAATGTATAAACATTTTTTAAAAAGTTCTGCTATGACTAGAGCCCTGCTTGTACAATAATATATCTTTCAGTTCTAAAACAATTATCAAAATATCTCTTGAACAAAGACATGCAAAACTCCCCTTGAAGTCTAGTAATTATCATAGTGCTACAAACTCCACTGCTAAGATTTTACCTCCATACTCACACTCCTCTTTCAGTTAGAAAAACATGTCAATGAGAGAACAGCAAAAGAAATGTAATATATTACTATGTTATAGCTTCTACCCACAACAAATCCTTTGTAATCAGATGACAGAAAAAAGCATGTATGTGCTCATAGTCAGAAACATCCAGGAAGTTGCATTATTAACACAATCCATTAACAGAAAGCATTTCTGTTCTTTATTTAGTCACAGATTTTAGTCCAAGTGATCCTAGAAAGCTGGAAGTTAATGACATCTTTTTTTACAAAAAGAAGTTGACTTTAAAAAGACAACTGAAACAAACTTAGATATGACTGGTCAGTTAAAAATTACTAGAATCTGAAATATTCCAGGGGTTAATCTCACATTTTACCAAAAATACAGCCTACAAGGAGAAATTACCTATATTAATGAAAAACTGATAAAACAATCTTAAATCCCGTCCAGCTGTTTTGTATGGCTTAACTAGGAAACTAAATTATAACTTTTTCTTATATAGGAATTCTTTGAGTCAATGATCTGTCCCTCCTAAAAAGAGGCATTACACCTGAGACATTCATATTGAAGCCTACATAAACATAACAAGGATAGGCCAAGAGTAACGTTTTAATAGTTATCTTGAATTACAAGATATCACTGAATTAGTGACCCAAAAGCACAATAAAAAAACATTCCCTGAAACTATATTTTATAATTCTTGCAGACACTATATTGCATCAGAGCATGTAACCGAGCACATCACAACTTCACATGCACATATTTTTAAGTACTGAGTCAAAACACTTAACCTCACAAACAATCTACTCACTCTTTCTAACAACATTATCCTCTGCTTTTCTTCAGACATATGAACATTTTCACTAGAAGAGAAAGAAAATGGATAGGTTAAAAACTTTTTTCATAATCAAAACTTGTCTTTTATACACCTACCTGCCATCCTCACTCAGTGAAGAATACTGTATTTTCGCTAGCACAGAGGGAACACCATTGTAAGACACATGCTGAAAGAATCAGCATTGATAAACCATACTAATCATCACTTCATTTTAGTTAAAAAGCTGTTTAGCTCTCATGTAATAGGAAGCAGTCAATTTTTTTTTTACAGAAATCTGTAAAAGCATCTGTCTAATCATACGCTGAGCCATAAATTTTTTGTTCACAAGCTCACTTAAATTTTTTTTGTACATTTGTTCTGAGAGTGCAGATGAATGGATAGAATGATTACTATAAGAAACAGTTCTTTTTCTAAAGAGAGGGTAGTTCCTTGTTTTATTATGAGTGCAAGTTTAGCTTGGGAAGGACAAACTGTTTTCACCTTCACTTCCACAAAACTCTTTGGTGCTCTGGGTATGTGATTCTGGGTTAGGCAGCATCGGTTGTGATGGACAGACTGAAGTTAATGTAAACACATCTAACAATTCTGTTCTTGCTCCCCTGCTAAAAACCTTGCTCCTCTTGTGTGGCTCCCAGTCAGGTTTCTTCTGTGAAAGGTATGGAGGAGAAGCCTGGGATTCTTCAAAATGTTAATGGCATGAAAGTGAGACACTGCTCAACAGATGTGTCAGCAACATGCAGCCTCCCAGCTCATTCAGCATTACAGTTTTCCTTCTGTTTGACTTACATTTTGTGTACTTAGGTATATCTTTTATGCTATGATTGTGGAGCCAAGTTTCACATTGAAGCTGCATTCTTCAAAGTTATCAAACCCACATATTCCTAGTGATTGTGACACCACAATTGTATGCACACATATTTTTAGAAGAATATTTTCAGTAAGGGTATCAAAGGCAGGGGGGAGAGTTAAACATGCTCATCTGTACTTCACACCACCCAAGAGCACATGTTTCCAGAACGAGAGCATGCTTTGTGTGTTTCTACTCTAACACCCCACACTTACTGCACAGCCATCATACTGGTTTCCATCGTGGAGTCCATTCTCCCTTCAGCCCCAAAGTCAGCAACCAATCTGTCTGTGTCAGTGGGCACATCAGCTGCACAGGCTCCACAAGCTTCTGACACTGCTGCCAAGTAGGTTGATGGAGAAAAATTACTACTTCTCAGCTTATTAACTTCTTCTTCAAGCTTCTTCTTCTCTTCAAGTAAGCGAGCTCGATCTTCAGAAAGTGTTTCAATCAAATCTATGACACAAACAGAATTTCTTTTAATTACAGCAGCATTAAGGATAAAAACCAATCTGAAAAGAATTGAATGTCTCTATTAGAAAAGATGAATATTTCTTCAGAACTTTGCTTACCCTTATCTTTTTCTTGCTGTTGTGTAAGCGCTTTTAATTTGTCACTAAGATCATTAATTATGTTTTCTTTTTTCATTTTCTCCCTTGCCAGAACAGTGTTAAAGTTGGTCTGAAAACAGAAAGGAAGCATTACTGAAATAAGGAATGTACTGTAAAAATATAATGCAAAATAGTACAAAAGACAGCATGCATTTCAGTTTTCTACATTATAATTAAAAAGAAAAAACTTTTTTAGTTGTTGCTTTGGTGAAGAGATAAAATGCCTGTACATTTTATTTTTATGTTTGTCTGTAAAATTTTCTTGCAATTAATTTTATTTTTAATGCTCTCATTCCCTCAGGTCTGATATATACAAGTAGTATAATAATAAAGAAATCATTTTTACAATCATAAGTTGTTGTTTTTTCTTTAAATATAATACTTTCTTTCCAGATAATGTAAAATAGCTGAAATTCTTTATTTAAAAGAGTTACTTGAAGGCTTCAAATTATTAAGATAAAGCTGAACTGCATCCAGATATGTTACATACAATGAAAAAGAAAAATACCATTATCAATACACTATAAACTGAATTTAAAACATATTTCAAGTCAGTGAACAATTAACTATTGCAAAAGATACATAGGAATCCTGGTTAATAGCTTGAATAGGTGAACATAAAAAGGCCAGCATAGCCTTCAGTACCTGTCTAACAAATCTTTCCCTCTATTGACCATTTGCTCTTTTACTCTTAGGGCGCTGCTGAAGAGACAGACAAAATCTACCAACAACCATCTATTAAAAGGATATTTCAAACACACTTTAATTTTTCTGTGAATTTGAAGATTGTCTTGATATATGCCTATCAACTCTCAGTCTTAAAATGCAAACTACTTGGTTGGCTACACACTTTACACAGGACACAGCAGCTTCTGTTATATGTCTGCATAACAAAATTCTCACACCTCAAGCATAAGTGACATCACTACAGAAACTACATAGAGGAAAGAAAACAGAACTCAAAAAAGACAAAGGCAGAGCTAAATACCCAAAAACATTCAGTAATCAGCGCAGCCAGTGAAGTAAACTGTCAGCACTGACTGGTGCACCATTTTTCTGGGTTTTGGGGTATTTGTCTGCTTTGGTTAGGGATTTTTTTGGGGGGGCGGTAGGTTGTTCTTGTTATGTTTTAAAAAAGTTCCAGCTTTCCTTGGAATTTCCTGTCAAAGCCTCAGAACCTTCCCTTCCATGCTCTGCTGCAAAAATGAAGAATACTATTAGATAATGAGGAAAATGGAATACTAAGGAATATTGGTAAAATGAATCTAATGATTACCAGTGCAAGAAAGACTTCCTATTAGATTTACTATGTAAGGCTAAGTTCAGTATTAATGCTTGCAGCCCAATTGCAGTAATACTCCTTTCTTCACAGCCATCTGAAATTCTATGCTCCCTGCACCAGAAGTGATTCATAGCATTCATTCACTAAGCTGGCTGATCACCACCTTTGTCTCGTTGTCCTTATTTGATCCTAACACAGCTACAGCTAAGGAGAAGTGCTTAAAACAGAAAATCCTTTTTCAGTGTTTAAATGTAATAAACCTGCAGATAATAGCTGTTACTAACAGAGATTTAATTTAAGAACTCAAGACTCATCTACAGAAACTAAGAGGCTCAAGATGTTTTGAAAGGGAAAAAAAGTGTGGATACAGATGTAAAATATTAATCCAGTGCAATACGATTTTTTATCAAGGAGTACACAGCAGTTTAAAGTTCATTATGTAAAATGCAACATACTTAGAACCTCAACATACAGCATATTTATGCTTTGAACCTCAAACCACCAACTGCCCATAGAAATAAACTTTAAAAGCCAGTAAGCAGCAATCCAAATCAATTAGTATTTCAAATAATTAATTTAGTGTTGTCCACCAATTTTGTAACACCTGGTATCTTTCTGCAGTTAAAGAGATGAATGAATATGAATTTCAAGCACTTATGCTAAAGAAATCACAAAAACTGAATCTGGATTGCCAGTTGTTTGGCAATTGGTTTGGCCTTTTGGTCTTATTTTTTTCAGAGGGGTTTTTTCTTTTTTTCTTTTTTTAATGCTTAAATGTTTGATTCTATTAACACATCCTATCCTGCCTTCAGATAATCACACAAGTTTAGAATGTGCAAGTATTACAGAGCAAAAGAGAAAACTGTACCCTAATTTCAAAGCAGGGAAAGAACACAACTGTCATGGGAGCAAAAATAATTTTTAAAAACCAGCTTTACCTGCTGCTCTGCAGTGAGCGACGTTCTGATGTTCTGCATTTCTTCATTCTTTCTTTTCTCTTGTTCTTCAAGTTGCTCTAAGAACTTCATTTTTTCTTCCTGAAGCTTCTCCTGAAGTTCAGCAACTAAGTTTGATTCAGCAGATGATTCAGCAGGAGGACTTAAAAGAAAATGTTTAGGCTTTAAATGTGCAGCATATACTAAACCCTCCAATGCATGAAACAAGCACACACTAAAAATGGCAGACATTCATTTTGAGACATTAGTCCTAAAATATTTAAACAATACTATATTGCAATTAAGCCATTACTAACTTCAATTCTACTTTTAATCATGTGCATCTCAACAATTCTTACTCTTGGACATTGTGTTTTTAGTGTAGCACACTGCCTCTTTGAAGTTTTGTTGTTGGGGAGGACTTTTGTTTATACTTTTACTAATGTATCAGAAGGTATGGAAAGTGGTAAAAAGAACAAACAACTATCAACTTTACAAAGATACTTAGTAGGTCAAAAGGCAAAGCCTTCAGAAATATTACATAAGGAAACCAATTCAGCAGAACATCTAGTGCTAAGAAATCCAGAACTCTGGAATGCAGACTGTGGAAGACAACAGTAGTGATCATAAAGGAAGGAAACCATCAACAGTCACAAAGGCAGGAAGAATAATGGCTTAAGGATAACATTAAATGGCTTTTGAAACAATGTTACATAGGCTAAGTATTTTTCACCACTGAATCTAACTACACTTTCTGTGTTTTGGCCTGAATTACCAAGAACCACCCAGAAGAACTTCAGAATAGAGAAACCCCTGTGCAGGGCAACAATTGTGAAAAAATGCATTATTTTAAATTTGTTATTCATCTTCACCAGAATCATATTTTAACCATATGAATATTAAAACTAATCATATTTAAACCCAAAGCTCTTAGCTGAACTAAACCAAAGCAGGAATCATCTGCCTCTCAGATGGATTGCCTGGAGCAATCTTTGCAAATAACAGCCAAGTAAAGGATATTGTAGTTCTGCAAAGGATGCTAGCACATTACCAGTTTTTACACCTCATCACTGTACCAGGCAGTAGGTTTAAATATTTAATCTGGAAAGATCTTATCAACTACAGCAACAGTGGTAATGACTAAGTTTATTGTTTTCAAGATACCAAAAGTACCTATCTTCAGATTGGGGTTTCTTTGCAAGCAAACACTTGTGCTCTAAGATGACAACGGATGTACTTAACAATACTGCTGTTCTATCAAATGGGCATATACTGAATATACAAACTATTATGCAGCAACTAAGCACTCAAAAAGCTCATAAGAAGCTTTAAATAAAAGAGCTCTGAAAGCCAACTGAAGTTCTCAGAATGGTAAACAGCCTCTGACATTCTAGAAGTCAGAAGCAAAACAAGCAGAGTGAAGAAAGTCATGAAACACTCACACAAGTCTGTTTTTGTGCCACCAAGAAAACATTTTTGTGCTTGATTAAATTTTGATTCATTTCTAAATGAAGCCTAGCTAAAAGAGAGAGGACATGTGCTCTGCTGTGGTCTGACAGAAGTGGCTGGACATTACCAAGAATGGAAGATACCAAAGAAGTAATTCCATCTTCAAAGCAGCTGGGATTCCTATTCTACTTCTGACATTCTTTACAATATTATAGATATTTTAACTAACCAGAAAACGGTTTCAAAATGTTTAACAACAAATCATTAAAGATACTGGCTTTTTCTCTACTGTTTTACAATATTACACATAGTGCAGAAAGGGTAAATGGATGTACAAATGCCTTACAATTTTATTATCTTTCCTAATCAAAATGACTTGATTTTCAGACACACCAAACCACATTAATTTTTACAGTGTGGTAATGCACGGATAGCAAACACTTCTTTGTTGCCTCTAAATACTTTTGTTCATTTTCATGAAAGTTCAAAAAGTAAATTCCTGACACCAGCACAACACCCAGATCAAATTTAACAATCCCTCTTTCTGTCTGTACCTTCTGAATGGCTAATGCAACATTAGTCTTGCCAAAACAACAGACACATGCTAAATAAAAGTTGCTTTCTACCATTACTAGTAAACTGCTAAACAATGAGTGAGGATAACAAACCAACTTGAGTTACAGCTTGGGGTCTTAGGAATCCAAAAATCAAACAACTAAATAGTGACTTTGAAATGGTAGGACAGATTTACTTAACACATATGCCTTTTGGAGATAAAAGGTATCTTGATTCATAGAGGAAAAAAAAAAAAAAAACTAACAGCAGACTAAAAGCATAAAAAGAAGCATTAGGAGGCAAAATGCATTCCAACAGCACACTAAAAATTAAATTATTTGACAAAACTTATAACTAACAGCACTTCTTTAGATTGAAGCAGATAATATTTCTTTTAAATACATCATCTGTTTTATCCAGTTTGGATAGAAGGCACACAGCTGTGCTTACAAGTTCAAATTTAAGTGTGGGTGGATTTTTAGAAAGTCTGATGACATAGCTACATCTTTTTCCTGCTGAGTCAAGTTCTTCAAATTTCTACAATGCATTAATACACAGAAATGGGAAAGAATACAGAATTTATAATTTTTCTTCTCATTTCACTGTATTTCATTAAGAGAATATTTTCTTCAAATAAGAAGGGCTGTTTTTAAGTTTCATTATATCCCAATCTTAACTCAAAGAAACAATATTATCTTGGTGCATTTCTTTATACACTGACAAGCAAACAGTCACTAACACATCACATAATTAATGATGGATTTGCTTGCATTTGAAAAACCTGAGGTAGCAAACATTTCCAGTGAAGACACTCCCATTTCCCTTGGACTATGCTGGTGGACTCTGCATGACCTCCCCCCTCTCTTACTGGTTTTGTTTTTTTTTAAGTATATTGACACTCAAAATTTAAAAGCTAACTTAAATCTGTACTAATCTCTTGCAGCATTCTTGCTTTTATGCCCACTCTGTCCATTTTATTGATCTTTGCCCATTTCACATACTTAGTATAGCCTAATACCTGGGAAAAAAATTCATCTATTAAGATATTGTACAAACAAGATCTATCTGCTGCATTGATTCACACTACAAGAATATCAATAAGTAATGCTAGCATTAAAAAAAAAAAAACAAAAAAAAACTGTTGCTAAGCCTTAGTCACACCGAAAAATTCTATTTCCATTCCATAACAGCACAATCTAGGCTGCTGGCAGGTATTATCAACTCATAAGTACATAAAATACAAGTAGTCAAAAAGAATAATTCTATACATTCTTGGCAAAGGAAAATTATATTTTTAAAATGGAAAATCTCTGCAGAAATTAACAAAGAAAAACAGTGATGTTAGAATGTTCTTTATGACTGTTGCACCTTTGTGCTTCATTATGAAGCTTAAACTGAAGATCCTGAAATATGTAAATGGGGCAGCAGAAGTCAATGGAAGCCCATATGACCATGGGACAGCTCTCAGTCAATCCTGTATAAATTCCAACACAAGTTTTCATGCCACCATTATCACCAACCTAGTGTACAGCTAGCCAATAAAAAATTTATCAGGCTAACCTAAAAGCCAACCACTGCATGTTCTCAAAATGCTAGCAGAACAAGTTTGGCAAAAGAGAGAGGGGCTGAGACCATCAAAATCAGAATTTCAAGTAACCTGCTACTGTGGAAACACTCCTTCAATATGACTGAAATATAAAACCTTCATTGCTGTCTTAAAATCATTCTGTATAACATATTTTACAATCTTTGCGTAACTACAGACATGGGAACATCAGTACCTATAAAAGGAAGCAACTTGAAATGTGAACGTAGGAGCCAATACAGATAAACACTATTACAAATACAACAATTTTAGTTGCTGCACAGTGTCCTGGATGCAACATATTGATTAAAATACTAGGAAATCACAGTAACTTAATTCTTACAGTACCTCTGATTCACTTGCATCTCAAGTTGTAGTATTTTTTCCATAAGCCCTTTTTCAGCAGCTTCCCTCTGCAACTCCAACTCTTTACAAGCAGTTTGCACTGCATCCTCTTTTTCACAACTGAGCTTCTGAATGAGCAACTGCCTGTCTTGTTCGTGGTTAGATACTAACAGTTCTTTCTCTTCCTTTAGCTTATGGATAATAGCTTCATATTTTTCCTGCTGCTCACAGAGAGATAATTTTTCTGTTTTTTCCTTCTCTAGGGCACTCGTTTCCAACTCTAACTTACTTTGCAGTTCTGTTATTTGCTCTGAAAGTCTTTTTTCTGCCTCAGCAGTTTTTTGATGAAGAAGAGTTACTTTATTTAATTCAGTTCTAAGCAAATTTGATTCTTCTTCATACCTATTTACTAGCTCAGAAATACACTGATCTTTCTCAATTGTCATCAGAGTCCTTAGTTCTGATAAACCCACTTGATATTCATCACTGCTGATTTGTATTTTATTGTTTAATTCATCTATCTCCTTTCTTAAGCTTTCAGTTTCCTTGTCAATCTGAGATCTTAAGGTCTCTTGTTGCTGGTTTCTGCTTTCTTCCAAAAGAAGCTTCATTTCATCAGTTTCTGCCTCTTTCAGGGCAAGCTCAACTTCTAGTTTGCACCTCAAATCAGACAGATCTGAAACTTTGAGTTGTAACTCTTCTACTTGTTGCTGTTTCTCTTGCATAACTACTTCATGAGATTCCTGCATTTGTTCAAGTCTATGCTGGTTCTCTTTATTTAATTTATCCAAACAGTCCTTGTGCTCAGCTAAGACCTTCTCAAATTCCTGTAAATGCCTGGCTTGTAGGTTGCTTTCCAGTTCTTTTAAATGGCTTTGCTCTAAACTCTCAAGTTCTGCCCTCAGGAGTTGAAGTTTCTCGTTATTTTCAACATGAAGTTTTTTCAAGTCTTCAAGTACTATTTCACGTGACTGCCTCAGTTCCTTGATTTCAGAACTTTGTGTCTCCATTTGGCATTCCAATTCAAGTAATTTCTGGTCTTTTTCATTCTGAAGGCAAACTACAGCTTCTTTCTCATTCTTTACTATTGCAAATTCATCATTTTTATTCTGAAGAACTTCCTCAAGGCCTAAGAGATCCCCTTTTAACTTTTTGATTTTCTTTTTACTTTCTTCACCATCCTCTAATAATTTATTAATTTTAGTTTCATACTCACTTTTCAAAGACTGCAATTCATTTTGATGTTTATCATTTAGTGCTTTTTCAAGTGAAAGTTTTACCTTTTCAATTGTATTTACTATTTCTAAGGAAGTACATTTTAAAGAATTAGAAAAGTCACACTGTTCTCTTTGTACAAGTGTTTTGAAATGGCAAAGATCTTCTTTTATGCCTCTCAAATGTACCTTTGAGTCTTGAGCAATAACCCTACACTTCTCCACACGAACACTGAGAGAAGCATTTTCTACTGAAACATCCTTTACACAAGAACTTGTATCTTGCATACGTCTACTGTCTATTGCATTGATAACTGAAGAATAAAGAGATTCCACCATCATTTCTGGGCTTTGTGGGTCACTTATTACATTAGGAGACACTGGATTTTCTTCTATTACAAACTCATTTACTGCTGACATAAAGTCAGATTCTGGACTCTCTGCTAATGAATCCAAATCTAATGATCCTTGCTTGAGAGCTTGCTCCAAGTTCGGATGGGCAATAGTTTCAAAATCGAACGTGTGAGCATCAATGCTGTCTGGAGACAATTCTTCTAATGGAGCTGGGGGACACACAGGAGGACACAAGGGACCCTGAAGGCTGAGTGATGGAGGAGTTCTTGAAGAGGTAGCAATTGCAGTTCCTGTAGTACTTTCCGTCCTTGGTGTGGTAGCGGATTGTGGCGATGCTTGGCTATTGGAGGCCTACAAGTTATAACAAGAAATAAACACAAAGTGGTAAAAGGAACTGTTAATATTAAAAATTAATTCAAAACCACCAGGCAAAACAAGAACTTAAAAAAATCAGCCTTATTATTTGCAACAATCCAAAATACGAACTATTGAAACTTAAGCAAAAATTGCAGAAAGTCAAGATCTTCCATTAAGTTTTAGAAAAGCATAATTTACAAATGCATAAATAAAATACTAAATATTCACCTAGCCGAAAATCCTATGTAGAACATACCCAACTTTATCTTAAAAGTCAGAAATAGGCCTTGGTTCTTACAGCCTACTTGTTTTCCTAATAATTTTGTTACTAAAATATTTTTTTTCTATTATTGCCAATACTGCTATTAAAAACTCCTTTTGTACCTTATGCTATTAACTATCATATACAACACAGAATATGGAAGCCCTAATGCCAATAATACATCTGTACATTCTTAAGACAAAAATATAAACCTTAAGCTTCAGCAAGTTTAGAACACATTCCAGTGTAAACCAAAAAGCACAAGCAATGTACAGCCTCAGTATCCACCAAGGACTCATTCCTGAAAAAGTTTGTAATAGGATGGATAGCGAAGCAATTTTTCCTAGGAAAATTACAGTGAAAGAGACACAGTTAAAATACATAAGCTGTGAGACACAGAATTAAAGGGTATGCACAGGATCATCAGGATCACAACCTGGAAGTGATGCAAAGCTTTCTGAACAAAGTTTTCAGTGCTCTGAAAGATCCTAGATGTATTCTCTGTAACACCATAGCTCAACCATTACCTTGCTCTTCCATCCTTCATCACTAAGAACTCCTTTGATTTTATTCATCTAAGAAATGTGACCACCTTGAAAAGAAATATTTCCTGAAGAAAAACTCATGGGAATTTTTCCAGTAGAAAATTCCCATAAGATGTTCAGTCTCAAAATGCTGGGAATCTAGTGGTGCTCTTCTTCAAAAAGCCAAACTGCCTTCAGCTGATAATTCTGTGATCCCACTCAGGCCTCTTTCCCAAACACTCCCCCACTGCCTCAATGCACCTAAAATGCATGTCTGGTGCTCTTCACTATGTTAGCTGTTACTGAAGAAACTTCTGCCATTCATTGATTTCAGCTACTTGACTGGCAACAGTTAGTGGAGCTTGGCAATAAACATTCAGCAACAGAAGTCCAAAAATCCCAGAAGTGACAAACACTGATCTGCTGCCATATAAATAGCCTTTATTTTTTTGCTTTCTTGATCTTGTAAAAATAATTGTTACTCAAAAAGGGACCCTACCTTCCTCTGTACCAAGCAAATCTTCTCTTAATGGAGATAGTGTTTAACAATTCTCAGCTGTGATTCTATTTCCAGTTTCAATGCTTATCTATTTAGCAGAGCTGCATTTGCACCTCAGCTCCCTTAGGTTTTGCATCTCTATGAATCTAAATGATACAATGATTTTTACATCATTGTGACAAAAAAAAAAAAAACAAACTCGTGGTCATTGCACACAGAATATTGCATTTATGAAAAATGAACAGGACATGAGACAAAAAAATGGAAAGGAAATGCTCATTTTTAAATTTTTCTATTAGCCCAGGTTTAAGCATTTCCCTTAGATTTAATTTCAGCTTGTTTATCCACGAAAACTTACAAATAGAGGTGTTGAAGGGTACCTTCAACATGTAGCATGTATGCTGATACATGCCTGAGTTCAAAGCATGCTTTAAGTGACAAACATTACCATTAATAAACCAGAGCTTTAACAATAACAAAAACTAGCATCAGACATATCAGGTATACACTACAAAAAGCACTTCAAAGACTCTCAATATGGAAAAGTCCTACAGAAATCCACATGCAAAGGAATGATAGTATCTACTTTTGGCAACCTTGCAGAATTGTCCTAGAAGGTGAACAGTAAGGATACACCATAAAGGAGAATTTAAAAAAAAAAATGTTACTCTGTAGAACAATAATAAACTCCTTCTTCATGATCGGAGCCTGTAAAATAACACATCTCAGTAGTGGCTGCTGGGTGTCCAATGAGAGCACCCAACTACTGCTTAGAGAGGAGTTAAACTTCACATTATGAGTGGTTGAAAGCATACAAAGACTTTGTTTACTGACAAGCCCATACCTGCTATCTAGTCTGTTTACAATCTACAGGCAGCAATGTATGCACATGTCACACACTAGTTTTTGTAATGACAAAGGAAGAGGAGTCAAGAGCAAACAATAAAAAAATTGAGACAGAAAAGCAAAATTTATTTCCAAGTTCTCAGGTATTGCAGGATTACATGCCTTGCTTGACTTATGTTACTACAAAAAACAGTAGTCAGGGAATGCTGCAATTCTCAGAAAGATTACAAGCAGTGCTTCAATTCCAAACTCAACTAGAAGAACCGGTAGATTTACAATCTGATTTGAAAACTTTAACTCATTTGTTGATGTGCTTAAACTCTGCATTAAGGAAATAAGAGGGCACAGCACCATCTTTGATGCGAGGCTATTAAATTATAAATAATAAGGAGAAGATTTTAAAAATGAAACAGATTTTGAAGTACTAACAAATTAAACAACTATCCGCAAACACGTCCTTTAACTACTCCTGTGTAATACTAAAGTAAAAAATTATCATTAATGTTCTATAAACTTGAAAGCTGAAACAGTTATGGAGACACTTGAAAAGAAATACTCTCAATGTCTCCAGTATTCTGGGGGTAAGTAAGGTGCTCTTACATATCTCCTCTGACTTGCTGTTTTCTCACTTGTCTGCAGTCACAACTTTTCCCTTCCGCCTAAAGCAACTATTAAAGGACAGTTGCTGAGGCTGATGCAATAGGATGAACTTCCACTTGACTCAGACAGAATTCAACCGCTGTACTACCAACAATCCAGGGAAACCACACCAGTCAAATCTGAAAAACCAGGCTTCTGCTGCTACTAGTATGGAAAGAGGGTGAATGTGCCTCCTTGGTAGGAATATGAGAGTAATAATATGGGCAATGCTCAATGTTTAACCTGCACAGTTATTGCCAACTCTGCACCAAGCTGGGACAGTTCACCACCAGATCAAGTGGATGCATGAAGATGTAGGCATCTTCAGGACAAGTATTAAATGTTTAGTCATCCTAATTATTTATTGTGAATTCCCAGCAATACTGAAGATATAAAAAGGAGCACTTTAAAAATTACTTAATTCTACACCACCAAAAGTAGTATAATTTAAAAAACCACTTCTAGATTATCTGCAAGCAAAATAACAGAGAAAGACTTTGTGTCTTTCATGAAGTAGCAACAAGAACACTGTCTTGGAAAAGAAAAAAGCTCTGACAAATCTGTTTGCTACATTTCCAAAAACAGCTCAAATGAATCACTGAAATGACACAGAGACGGGCATTTTCAAGATGACATCATGAATGGTCCAGCTCTGACTGTGCAATGCAATTTACTCTAAGGAAAGAGACAATTATCCAAATCTGTCTAAGCACCTGACATTTCTGTATGAGTGAAGAATCCAAATTAGTCAAACAAAAGCAAAAGAAGAGAGTATTTTCCTGATTTGTCAAACATCTTTTTCAGTACAGCCAGACACTGATAAAATTTTTCCAGATAAGCATGTCAGAACAAAGAAGGGGAAACTACAAAGACTTAAACAGAAAATCTGTCTGAAATTTTTATCTTTCCACTGTTATTATGCATATTTTGAATTAAAACATAAATTTCACATTCTTCTCACACAGCAAACCTTAGTGAAAAAAAAATAATTTATTAGAACAACTAACACTATCCTGGTTTCTTACGAGATAAATTTGAGGATGCTCCATATTGGGAGTGAACTTCTGTATTTTATAGCAAGGTCTGTTTTGTAAGGGCATGTTCAGAAAATGGCAAAATTTCACTGAATTTCACTTCCTGCAATTTCAATGGCTGTTAAGTGTTCAGGCCCTAATATTTTTATTCTTAATGACTGTTCATTTGAAAAGCAATCTTCATAAAGAGAGCAAATAGCTGGGAAATTACTTAAGTGACACACATTTTTTAAATTACGGAATATAGAGCAGCCGAGATTTCTTATTTTACACAAATAAAAGATTTCCAATAAATCTCCTGTTCAAATCCCAGAGAAATAAATGGAGAACTTCAAGTCACTTGGTTTAAGCAGAAAATTGCCATTCAAAATTAAACAAGTCCATAGACTTATCTGTTATATAAGATGCTTCCAGTAAGCCAAGTGCATAGAACAATTTACACTGCAGACAATAACACAGCTCCTGGAAAAACCTACTGATTTTCTACAGCAAAAGAAGCCAAGTTTGAATCAGACAACTTCACGAAAAATCTTAAGCATTGCTAAATTCACTCTGAGAAAGGCCACAGTCAGAAGCTAAAAGGAACCTATTGTGTGTATTAAGAAAGTCAAAGGCTGCATGCACAGAAGCAAAAGTGATTGGCAGAAATACAGTTTCTAGGGGAAGGAATCTTTTTGACAGGCAGAGTAAAGCTAGGAAGAAATCTTTTTACCATCTGTTCCTCCTATATACAAAGGAAAAGACTGCACAACAGCCAAACAAAGCCCTAAAATCTCCTTAACTGCTTGTGGCAAAAGGACCTAAGAAACAAGAAATCCAGAGAAGTAACAATGCAGAAATCTAGAGAAGTGACAAATTCTCTGAATACAAACTAAGCAATGAAGTCAGAATGAACATTCTGCACACAGAAGATTTGAAAATGACAAAACAAAATATAAACAGTGCAATTTTACTTCTACAACTTGTGTGGAATACAAACACTTGTTAATTATTTACAAGTTCATGATTAAAAAGGAAACTCATGCAGTTAATCTTTATATCGGGAAAAACAAAGATGCATTCTAAAGTGTTTGATATAACAGTATTATGAAAATATTCCCTGTCTTAAATATAATATTCTCATTTTTATTGATAAAGAAAACTGAAAATACCTTTTGTTCATTCAGCAGGTCTGTAATGGTTTGTGACATTTCATCCAAACTCTGTGCTGCCTTGACCAGGTTATGTAGAGCACGTACATGCTGGTGAAGAGGTTCAAAGTCACAAAGTATGGGAACCCTTAAAAACAGTACAGGATTATTTTTTTCCACACTGTTAGTTTAATACTCCAATCTATTAAATTATTATGTGTGTATTTCAACAACACTAAGCTTCCCTCTGAGTAAGGTCCATATTTTCTTAATTTAATCTATTTTATATGGAAAAAAGTCTACTAAGACTTCCTGGTATTTTTATTTAAAATCAATTGGGCAGTTTTAAGGAGTCATAACAATAAACAGTGAATAGGAAGTAATTCCAGTCCTTCCTCCCTAGGAAAGCATTTGCCAGTAGTACCTAGAGATCCAATGACAGCAACAGAAGTGATTAGATCTCTAAATGAAGCACTTGTGTTTCTAAATGAGTATATCTTGTCTCCAGTTGGATTCTCTTCAATCCAGCTCTTCCTTTGAAGAAGCAATTAATTCTCTACTATTTTATTTTCATGACAGGTAACCTAAATGATCAAATTTCAAGTGTTGCAAGCTGAAAACACAAAGCAGGATTTTATTTAGACTAACAATACAGTAAAAGCAGATTACACTTCAATGTACTCTGCATTCTCTGTTCAGTATATAGCACAAGTGGCATCAAGTGTATTTTTGAAGAATTAATATTTCAATAATTGCCCAAACACACAATTTCAGAAGACTGAAGCACTGTAAGTAAATTAAAGAGTCATTTTAATTATGCAGCTAAGAGGTTTAGTGCTGATAGAAAAGGATTTTGTGCAGGGTCTCATTTTTGCCTGTTGCTTGCTCTTTACATGTTAAATGAAAACAAAGAAAGTACTACTCTGAAGTTTCCTCTGAAGATCAGCATCTACACAAGGTGTGTGACAGCTTTTGCCCACTCCAGTTTCAAGTTCACCCCTACCCTCTGTATTTTTCAACAAATGCAACCCTGAGCCCAGAGACCAGGAGGAATGACATAATCCCATCTCTATTGCCATCAAGTGGAAAGCTATGTCACTACAATTCAAACCAACTAAAGTTGGTCATAGGTTTTCTAACAATAGCAGGACAAAATTCTTCCTGAACTCAGTATTAACTTGCAGGGAGGTTGTAAAACTCAGGCAAACATCAGGAATAAGATCGTATTGTTGCTCTTTTTTCCCCCCCACAAAATTAATGAGAAGAAAGCCAAGGAGCAGAATAAGAAATTAAAATCAGCTGTAGCATGACCTATGGCAAATCTACTGTCAAGCTGACTGAGCTCACTACACTTGTTAACTCCACCAATACCACCATAAAGATAGTCAGGAATTCTGAATAAAAAAGAATGCCAGTCCAAAATACAGGTGATAAAAAGCAGTGAATTCAGCTCTTGCCTTATGCACCAGTAACAGGTGACACTGCTGGTGAACCTGAGAGATGGCAGTGAAGCAATCCCAACTTTGTGGAACTGTAGCCTCAGGGTTTAAAAAAAAAAAAAAAATCACAGCAAATCTCAAATCTCTAGCCTCTTTTAGGAGGAGGATGATGATAAATGCAACATCGGAATGTGGTCATACTGAAAAATCTCCTAGGCAGAACCTGACATAGAACTTGCTACTGCTCATTTCTGGCTCTTTATCTTGGTTGGTATTTCTCCACCTTGACTGCTCTGAGTTTGGAAGCTCACACTAGCAGTCATCTTTTTCACAAAGATAAAGATCTAGGATATATAGATCCTAGATATATGAGGAACTAATCCCATAAATTGCTTGTGAGACAAACCAGTAGCTTTCCTGCCTACACATGCATGTCTGCCTCATTATTGGGAAGTATGAAACATAGAAACAGAGCTTCCATGCAAAATGACAGACTTCCACAGACAGCAGAGGAACTTAAGAGAATACACTTTTCAGCAAAATCAGTTTAATAAAATTGGAGAAAAAGCAAAAATATAGGAGATGTCTATGATCTCATGCTGAGCTGAAGACATTTATATTATTTCTTCCAGAATACCACACAAAGAGCAAAAGAAAAAAGAATCAAACCTCATTCTGATCTGACAAAACATAGTATGAATTTATTTCAGTTTAAAACTGATAGCCATTTTTTTTGCTTTTTAGCTCTGAGGCAGATCAAAGGAACACCCAAAATCCTCTACATCTCAATACAGAATAGACATGTTCAAATCATCACAACTTGAGGACATATGTATCTGCATTAAGTCAGTGAAGATCATTGTAATAGATCAGAAAATATCCATGTTTGCTCTTTATGGAAAATTACCTAAGAGGGTGGAAAACTGATAGGGATGGGACCCCCCCTGGAAATATGGGAAACACCTCCTATTTCTATAACATACAAAGTATAAAAAGGTGCCTTACCTGAGTAATGGCTGTACTTCTGAAGGGCAGAAAGACTGCAAAAACTGCAAGTCACTTAACGAGATATCTGGAAGCTCACTGTCAAATCTGCGAGGTTTTCGGGTCTGTAAAAAACATATTAATTTACACATTAGTGTAAAATATCAGATTGATAAAGAAGGATTAAAAAGAGCTTAATAACACTGAAAAATCAGCAGTAAACTGATCTCTTACTCAAAAGATTTTTCATGTTTAAGAAACAATATCTAGTCCTGTATCCCTAATAAAGTCCCTTACACTTGTAATGATTAACTATTCACAGTGCTTGGGCAGCAGTGGAATAGAATATTCCAGCTGGAAGGGACCTACAATGAGCATCTAATTCAACTTCCTCCCTTTGACCAAGCTTCAGAAATATTATGGATGCATTTAGAAGTTAAGGGACAGGCAATGGCAAGTGAAGCTTTATTTATTGTGCTGCTACACATACCAATATTAATTCAGTTCAGTATTTGAAACATTGAAATGAGTAGCATTCGTATTTTTCAAGTATCCTTTAAACAAAAACAAGCAAAAAAAAATGCTGAAAAGGTTAAAAAGGCAAAGTGCAATGGCAACATTAGAATCAGGGAGTTAGCTTACTTCAATTAACTGAGCTGTACGAAATCAAAGCTAACAGACAATGCTCAATTACAATGCCCTCATGTTATCAGCCAATTAAGAGGCCAAAATGCTTTTCCACTCATCCAGTGATTACATGGAAAACTTTTACTTGCTTTTACCATCCAATTAATTTTACTGCTCTATTATTCACAAGACAATTAGGTGATCAAATTATTCCTCCTGGCTTCTTTTTTCTGACCATCAAGAGTAATTTTTTTTTTAATACCATAGACCTTTCAATAAAAAAGGACTGCTAAAAAGGAGAGTTGACATTTCCTCTCGCACTGCACTGCAAGTTACAAACCAAGGCTAATACAGGTCACTTGAAATGGCAGAGAACACTAGCTCCAGCTTCTTCATCTTTGTCACAGCAATACGAAAGGCACATAGCTTCAATCAATTAAGCCAGGTTTTTAATTCATGGAATTATATAGAAATTAAATAAACCCGAAGATATGACTACATACACAAAAAGATGGAGGCCAGGAGTCGAGTCCTCTAAACAATCGATTCCTTAGAAAAGACTTCCCTGAAGAAAAAACCCAAACAAACAACTTAAAGGAAGAAATGTAACATCTCAAGAGAAATCAACTAAAGTTACTGCAGTTTAATAGCTAAACTACACATGGAAGCATTACTACTTATATTGATGACTACATAAAATTGCAAATGACCACAGAACATCAGGCAAAACCCACAATTCAAGCAGAACTCCTTTCACTGAAGCCTCTTTTTGCTTAATGGTCACACAGGCAAAAGCCTCAACCTGTTTTTGAAATTTTCACTGTAATCTTCCTCATCTCCTTTCCAAGAAAGTTTGATAAACTTTCACTCAACTGTCTTATTTTAGCTGTTCCTTCAGAACGTAAGTTACAGACTTTGTAGAAAAAGTAATCAAAATTGTTTTAGTAGAGTCTTATTTCAATTATTTTTTAAAAACTTCTGGTGAATGTCTTTAGATAATGGGTATTAATTCTTGCATTCTTCTGGAGTAGTACAGAGAAAGTCATAGCAGTACCCAAATATTCAGTAACAGTTTTAGAAGTGTTATTTAAAAGAACAATAAAGCTCACAAGGCATGTTTAAGCACAAACTGCATTCAAATGTGATAATGAGGAACAACATCTTTTCACAACTTTCACATTATTTTGGATAATCTATATGAAATAGTTAATTATTTGATTAACAAAAAAACATTTTCTCTGCAATAGGACCAGCATGAACTTCCTATTTAAGTAAAAGAAAATTATCAGATATTGGAATTTAGAGTACGATGAAAAGTATTTTAATGGCAAAGACACATGATATATTTTTAACACAATTTACTTCACAGAAGAGAAATTACTTACTAAAGAGTTTACCAAAAGATTCCCTTTTTGCCTTTTCAGCTTCATATAGATGTTTCCCATCTTTTATTAAAGCACCTGCCCACTGTGAAAGCAGAAAATATGTAGTTAATTGTTAATTTATGTACTGACAGAAAAGTTTAGTCTCAAAGTTTTGTTTACTTACCTCTCTGTAGTGTTTTATGAACATTTTTCTCCTCACAACCTCAACAACAGCTAAACAGTACATCTGAGGAACAGTGCTGAGAGCCTCTACAACTTTGACCCTTTCTAGGAGCTCTGTTACAAGACGAAGCAATGCTTGTAGTTTCTCTCCATCTTGGTCAGCATGAAGCATTACAAAACAACACCATCTGCAAAAGCAGGTTACACTTTAGAATATCACATCTTAGCTTTTTTTTTTCTATTTAAATTAGATTAGCAACACATCTGGATGAAATGAACAGTAACATTTCACATGGGACAACAACAGGTTAACTGAAAGTATCAAGCTATTCAGAATTCAGTAGTCACCTGGCAGTTTCCTATTAATTTCTCACAATAGAATATCCACATCAGTGATCAAAAATTAACATGTGTCACCATTTTCAGTTAAGACATTGTTTTTAACAAGTTCTTAGCATATATAACCTTAATAGTAGTAATAATGCAACTTTCTCCAGTAGAATTTAAAAAACCTGATATATCCCGAGCAAAAAAATTTCAACTTTTTGTTTATATTAAAAATACTTATTGAAAAGCTTTAGCAAGAGGTATTAAATGTTGGAATGCTGTCAAAAAAATAAGAACACAACACTGGCAAATAAGTTCACACAATGCACTACAAGTAACCACCCCTGTACCAAAACCTCATGTCTTGCAACCACATCTTCAATTCCCTTAATCATACAATCAACAGAAAAATTTCAAGCACAGACACCAATATAATTAAACCACAGGATAGCTGCTGAGAAGGTGATCAACTGGTGTGCTTGAGAAGAAACATTACAGGAACTTCACCACCAGAGAAGTCTTAAGGTGGAGGTATATCCCACAAGTAATAAAAACCATTAAATTACTTTTATTGAATTGAAGCAAAAGTGAAACAGCAAATACAAACAAGTCAACATTAAGCAGTCAAGAATATAGACTAACAGACAGCAATCAGGAATATGTACTAACAGACACTACAAGACATGTACTCTTGATATTTTCATAGTAATGATTTCCTTAAGACACACATTCCTTAAACAGCATTGCTGCAAGTAGCAGTAATATGAAGTCATAAAGTGTTAACTTACTTCAGTCTGACTTGCAGATTATTTGCAAGCTCCTGTTTGGCAGTGGTACATTTCTGTTTAATATCTAACAGCTTTCTGTGATTAGTTAACATAATCATCAGCTGATTTGCATGACTCAAACACAAATCAGGCAGCACAGAAGGATCTTTCAAGTTCTCAGCTCTCTTCTGATTAGCCAAAAATCCCTAGAGGAAGAGAGACATTTGTTACATAAGCTTTGTGACAATCAAAAAGTGGGAAAGTGATACATATTCTCTAAGATGCAACAATTTTAACAAACTTACTGAAACCATTGAGAAGTGTAACAGAATGATACACAAAGAAAGCAAGTATCAAAGTTGCTTTCTTTCTACTCTGCCCTCTTTTCCATACCAATCTCTTACATATTTCACCCATGGTTACCAACACAACCATAATAGAACTTTACACAACTAACCAATAGCAGTAAAAGACAACAAACCCTAATGCAGCAGAAACATAACTTTACTAGGATGGAAGAGATCAACCATCATTTTAACTTCTGCTAACAACAATTTTAACTTTTGGCATTTGAAAGATTAAACACCAATTTAGAACACATTCAATACTAAAATGGACTAAAGAATTTGTATTTCCTGCCTAAAAAAATTCACACATGAAACTAATTCTTCCCAAGAGCCACACATCTTATTTGCATGCAGAATACACCCTTACATCATAAGTAAAGGAGGAGACAACTTATAAAAAGAAATGAATGGCAAGGATGAAGATTTGAACATTTAAGTCTCTGCCAAGTCTTGAAAAGGTACAAATTCTAAATTTACAGTAGCATTTAAACAAGGTGACAAAGTCTTTTTCCAACTGACTGCCAGGCTTCTCACTTCCCAAAGTGGGACTTGTAAACTTGAGGTAGGCTCTTCATCCAAGTGAAGAAGGAAAAAATAGCTAAAAGCACCACTCACAATTCAAGGCAACCAAGCATAGGGATGGAAAGATTAGCTTAGCCATCACACTAAATTCACTTGGGCTTAGCACTAGCCTACAACATAAACACCACAAGACTGAAATTTAGTACAAACTTGCTCCTAAATTTACTCACTGAACTTATCTGGAGACAGGCTCCACTTTTAAACAATGCTGCCAGAAATACTGGTTGTATCCACCTTCACATACCAGACCAGAGGCAATAGGGAGCATGGTCCTCCACAACTCAGCCCAGCACTGTCCTCCTCAAAAGGGGCCTCTAACCCCCCCTCAAAATAGGAAGGCAAGATTGTTCACTTATTCCTACTAATAATATATCAGTATCCAAGCAGCAGTAAGAAACTCATGCCTTTTTTCAGAGTCCCAGCTCCATGGTCATGGTAAAAATCTGATCATCATATATTGCCACATAGACAGTTCTTTACTTTCAGTAGCAAACAAGACATTAAAGGACAATCCTAATTAACTGAAGCTCATTACAGAAACTGTATTTAATAAAATAACTTTCATATTATACTAGAATTTTTTTAAAAATGGGAGCTACACATTTCACACTTAAGAGTCTGACTAAATTTCTTATCACTTAATGACACTGTCCAATGAAGACATAATACTTTTTCTCCTTACTAGTATATTGATGACGAAGCATTAGCCTATTCCTTGATCCTGTATCACTGAGTGATAAATTATGAAGGACTATTTCCCTTCAAAATTAAAATCAATCCACTTAACTCTTATTCCATATCTCTAACTAAAGCTCTGATTTTCTAGCTGAAGCTTTAAAACATGTAAAAACATAACAAGATGTAAAAACTGTCAATATTTAAATGTCAAATTATTATGAAGTAGCACCTTATTGAACAAACCCCAGTGTGATATGTTGAAAACTATCTTGCATTAAGACATGCAATTGGTTCATTGCAATTTTAACAGCACACACAAATCAAAAACCTACCATATTCCGATGCTGAACACACAATTGTGTATTACCTGAGCAAGTTCTTTTTGTTCATTCACCAGTCTGCTGCAGCTTGCTATCATCTGGTCCAATGCATAGAGTCTATCTTCAAGGCCTTTAATAGCCTTCATGTTCTGATTATCTAGTTTGGCGATAGTTTGGCGACATTCTGCCAGAAAGGGTTGGATGATCCTTGGATCAAGCTAAAAAAATAAAATTAGTAGTAGCTGACACACTGAAAGGTGATTTCAGTTAGCTAAATGAGGGTTTTTAACATTTTTTTTTAATCTAATGTATGACTACATCTATCATTGGTTTCAGAACTCTCAGTAATTCTATATCACAGTATGAATTTTTCTGAAGTATTCCAACCAGACCACAGCAACTTGGATCCCTATAAAGGGAAGGGAACAAATCAAGTTTAGGGGACAAGTCAAGCTGCAGGAGGAAGAGGCACTTTCTAGCTAATGGACAGTCTGACCTGTGACAGTCCATAAAATTACAACCAAAACCGAACATAAGTGTGGCTCCATGGAAAGTGCAGAAGGGAAGGTAGTGAGAAAAAGCTGCAAGAACCATAAATCCTTTCCCACTAAAGGAGTGTTTTAATTGACTGCTTAAAAAAGCAGATAATTCCTAAGCAACTGGAAAAAAACCACGGAAAAATAGTGTATTTGTCATACTTTTAGCTAGAGAGTTTTCTTCCCAACAGAAACACATTTTAAAAGTTATTTCATAATATTTCTTCACACATCATTATTCAGAAAAAAAGAACTATTTGAAACACTAAGGGTCTACCAATGCCCACAGACTCTTCATGCTCCACTCTAAGAGCAGTAAATTAAGAGTTCTAGAAACAACGTAGGTAATTGTTGCCTCGTATGAAGGTCAGAGTTTAGTGTAAACCTGAAATGTGTCAGTTAAGAACATAGTAAAAATCATTAGGGGAAGCAGAAGATGAACCAATGTGCCCAAATTTATCCAAAATGCTCATGGTATGCCATGTCTTTCAAGGAATCCAGTGAAAATGATGCTCTTTGTGAAGTCACACTGGCTGTCACAGCACTGGCTTCTTCCTTTAATATGTCAGGTTTATGGCACTTAAAGGGCACACAAATCAACCTCCATCCTCAAAAAAAAAGCATATGACTCAATAGTAACATAACAAAGTGCATTTTCCCCCTCAATGTACTATTTGACTAAGTTTTCACACATAACACTTCATTCTAGAAACAACCTTTGGCACAGGGAGTAGAAAGAGGAATTTGGAGAGGAGAAACATTAAAAATTAAGGAGCAACTATAAAGAATAGGTCTCCCATTTACTTCAGAAACAAACTAATCAAAACAAAACCAACCAGCCAACCAAAAACTTCATGGGAAAGTAACAAAGCCTAGTAATTAACAGAGAACTCCTGACAATAAACAAACAGTGTTGTTATTAATGTGACAAAATACATCCAAATTCTCTGAAAACAAAGATTAATTTTTTGTATGTGATTATCTTATGAATCTTGATGTTTTCTCAAGTCATTTGTCCATCTTCAAGAAACAGTAGTATCTAACCAGATTGATTTACAGGATCATCTTAACTGCCATCCTGTTCTGGATTACTCCCTACAGCACCCTGAATTAGTCCACTGCAGCATCCAGAAGTTTCCTAACAAACAAATTACTAAGGAACAATATGGTGGGTTTTTTCTATTTTTACCTTCTTGAACTAATGGTGTATTATCTCTTTTTACAAAGAATGAGAATTTCTTTCATTTTTTACTTACCTATTTCCTCCATCCACTATTTTCATCCCACCTTTAACCTAATTGCATCTATACGATTCAGCTTTACTTTCACTGGTAGGTAATATTGCTCTTTTCACCTTTTAAAAGCATCTTCCATTTCCAGCCTCTTATTTAAGTGGCTGCAACAGCACTTAACAAAGCTCTGGTTAGCTCCTACTTAGCCAGTGCTTTTACTGTAGCCAAGGTTTATGTAATTAGAAGTACCATTTTATACAAAAATCCAGAAGCTAGAACTATCAGAAACTTAGCAAGACTCTGCAACACACTAGTTATGTCAAAACTACCAGTACCAAATGTATAAAGCTCTTTCTCTGGTGCTTTAAGCTTTCAGGAAAATCTTACCTGGATTCAGTTTTTGAAATAAGAATTGCAATCACAAACCATTTGTATGGTTCATATTTCCAAGAAAAAGGCATGGGGAGAATGCAGGCAAAACACTTGTTAATAGAATAAAATGACACTAACTTTTATTTTGTTTTTTATATTAAAGTGTCATCTCAAATGAATATTAAAAGAAAAATAATTGTGCAAGATACTTATTTAGGATTTTCTTTCTCTTTTCAGCCGCAGGCCACTTCTTTACTCAACTAATGCTAAATCAATGGTGAGCAAAGATTTAATTTTTTGTCTGTGCTGCTATCAAAACAGAATAAATTAATGTTTTCCTAAGAAGAATCAGGAATGCACTACTTCAAAGCTTTGGAGTTTTTCTGTGAACCAAAGTGGATCAGGACTGATCAATCACAATTGCTCTGGAGGTGGCCAGAATACTCTGAGTGAAGCACTTTCCCTACCTGCCAATTTTGCTTATGCCAAGAATACGAAAAGAAACTCCATTTTTTGCAGATTAAATCACAATTTTTTCCTATAAAAATTGACTGCAGTTACAAAACAATTACAATAGTTAAAAAAAAAAAAATATATTTCTGCCTAATCTTAGATGAGACAAGGGCAGAAAAGACAAGTATAAGATAGTACCTCTAAAATATGTGATATATGTCAGATAAAACTACAAGCTAATCCAAAGAGAGAGAGTATGTACTTAATCAAATTATTTGCATTTTTGTGTCTTTTGACCTCTATAATTTATTTGGAAGCAATTGTTTAATGTCTATCTCTTCAGATACTGATTTTTAAAGCATATATTCATGTTTGTTAATATTACATAGAAATTGAATTTATTGTCTCACAACCCATCTAGTGGGTTCTGTTACTCTCATTTACAAATAGCAGAAAGTACCTTACAGTGTTACTAAACAAACAGGACAAAGAACTTTCTCAGGCTTCAGCCAATAGGCCATCTTTACAAAGACTCTTTTTTACCAAGACAAAATCAATTCTTGTTTTTGATAAAGAAAAAAAAAAACTTGTCATGTCCAATCTTTTCCTTAGTCTTTTCTAAGCTACTAAAATCTTAGACCTTAAAATTAAGCTAAATTCTCCAATTAATTTAAGACAGAATCAAAATATCAATGTACAGAACCAACCACACCATGATACTCCCCAGAACAGATGGGTTTTAGAAATCACTGATTCAGTCTTCCAGTCCCACCTTATAGAAGAAATAAATTGTCAAAGACAACAGAAATTGTTGTTCAAGGCATGTTGTGTTGCAATAGTCTATTATACCTATGCAATCATGGCTAGACAATGTAAGAAATATCAGCTACAGTAAAAGCAAAGAGAGAAGGAAAACTACAGGCTAAAGAATTTTAAAGAGTTATAATGCACACCGATTAAAATATTAATTTTGAAAGTAAAGTGAGCACTGTTGCATACGTCCAGCAGCAGAAATATAAACTGATTAATTGGGCCCTTCTGATTGGCCCTTCTGTATCAGCTAATAAAGAATGCAGAGATATAGAATATTAATTTATCCCAATTAACCATGTAATTATTTTCTATATTTTAATAAAGGCTTAACTATTTTGAACTCAACATTAATTTTGGTCCAGGAAAATCTTTATTTTTACTAAAAATATAGTTTCTATGAAAAAGGCAAAGAAATAATAGTGTCACTTTGCTTTTGGCATTCCAAAAGAAATGGCTATTTGAAAAATAAGCAAGATGACAAGCATGCATAAAACTATACATCTTTCCAAAGGTCAAATTCTTATCATTCAAAGTTATAAAACACTTCCCCCACACTAATCCCTCCCAAGTGTAAGCTTTGGCTTTCATTCAGAAATTTATCAGAGAAACAAGTTACAAAAGAGCTTAGTCAGTCACTTCAAAAGCACCTGTATCTGGAAAAAAAGCAGCAGCATTCAATGCAGTGCAATTTGGTTTTTATAAAATTATTAACTTACCCTGCTCATGGAATCAAAACATTTTCTGACCAGGGATTCAACATCATTAGGTCTATCTTGAACATTTATCCAGTCTAACAAAGACACATTGAAGGAAGGCTGATCACCATCTTTCAATTCTACTGACATCTCACTGTCTTGAACAGTAGCATTTTGATCAGATTCCTTATCATCTTTTACATTTTCAGGCTCTGTGCCTTCCAAAGCTGAATGTTCAACTGACTTGCAAAATGATGCCAACATTGATTTACTGTTCACTTTAGATACATCAGGATAAAGCACCAATTCAGCAGATTTTCCATCCTCAGTTCCTTCACTTTCTGTTCCTCCATGTTCAGGTGAAGATTCCAGTCTTCCTAAACACTCTCTGTAACTATGTCTTGTTAGGCACTCCAGCAGAGGTATCTTGGCCATGATAGAAACAGCAGAACCCAAGCTTTTTAAGAAAGTGAAAAGAAAAAACCCGTCAGTATCTAGAAGCCAACATGACACAAAATCTCAGATTAAAATCACCCACAATGTGAACTGCTATTCATTTTATAATTGAAGGAGATATTTTACAACTACTATTTACAACTTCTGTGCTGTATATCAACATCATGGAAAGACAGTTAAAGTAGTCACAGTTTTTGCTCTCCCACTGCTGAATATGACATCTACACTTCCAAGCTCACACTGAATGACAAAAAGGACAGTTTGATAAACTGAGAGACACACACTTACTCCTTTGTTTAAACACACAGCTAGGACTTAAGTTTTCTATCTGCATGGATATCAACACTTATCAGAACTATGAGTGTCCTGTCTGACCACCTTTGCAGAGTTTGAACTGCTTATATTTGATCTATGAAGCTCAATTTTTTTTAAAAAGACAAAACATATTTATGGTTTATTTTTTTAAGGATCCAATATCCATTTCTATTCTATTAAGCAAAGCACCCATTGAAATACCATAATGCTACAGTGGCTACAAAGATGTAAAATATTTTCTTTGAAGTAACCTCCAGAGTTTGCAGGACACAAGTCTGCAGACACATGCACACACTCTATATACATATATATATACACACACACACACATATATACATGTATATATATATATACACACACACATACATGCCCCCCCTCCCTTTCAAAGGTAAACAAATTCACTCAAACTTTGTGTTATGACTTCATACTTCCAACACAGATTGTAATCCTAAAAGATCCGTTCAAGTTACTAAAAACCAATTAATTCAAAAGTGTAACAGACAATTAAAAATGTTAATGTGTGAATTTGTAATCCAGCTTTTTGTAGTGCACAAATGGAATGATTCCAGCTCTTAAGCAGCTGTTCATTAACCACCTAATCTTCCATATAATTCAATACAGGTTTCTTTGTGCTGACAAATACAAGGAAAAATGTCAGTTACAAAAAGTCATTAGAATAGAATGAAAAGAATGGTCTCCATGACACATAATCAAACAAATACATGACTGGTTAATCAAAATAAGCACTAGACATTAAACATTCAAAAAACTAAGTTTAAAATAGAGTAAATTTGGAGATTGAGAATGAATTTAATGGCAAACCTACTGTGTAAGTTTCAATTTTATATCATCTATGGACTGCAAATAGCTTGAATACACATTTTCAAACTTGTAAAGCAGCTTTTGGTAAGAGAATGTACAATCTTCCAAGTTGGCCATTATGGCAGCCCAGCCTTGATGCTGAAGATGTTCATCATGTACAAGACCTTCACAAAAGGAGCAAAGCTTCTTGGCAACCTCATACATTTCCTGAAAAAACAATCAACAAAATACAAATCAGGCTATTGCAACTTTGCTGAAGATATTAACACAAAATTATGAAATTTAGACAGCTAAAAAGTTGTACACCTTAAAACTTCATAAAAAATAATATTTTCTTAAAACTTAAAAATGAAGGAAGTTAATTAGATGACAAAAAAGTATGCACTATTTCCTGAGAAGTAGCTTCGTAACACAGAGGCAAAAACTGTAGTTCCAAAACCACCTTATAAAATTAATTAAATTCTGGTAATAGAAAATATTCAGGGTACACACACACACACAAATAATAACCCTTATACTAATAATATGATAGAACAATCTGGCAAAGTCCAATAAGGAGAACACTTTTGATGAGCCAAGCAGAAGCTCAGAACAAGACAATAAAATGCACAATCAGCCAGCAAAAAGTGCAGGTGGATCAGGTGTAAGAAGATATCCATGAGGAAACAGCAGAGAAAATAATTTAAGTCTTTCATTGATTAATAAACCAGATGCAACATGAGGAGCAGCAGTACAGTGTCCACAAAACTCTAAAACATATCCTGAAATTTGGCATCTGCAAACCAATGTGGAAGTTTTTCTGTTCAAGTACTGGATGACACAGAGGCATTTTACTGCCATAAGAGGATGAGAATTTACCACCCCACTTGGCAAAGTTAAAACAGATCTACATATGGCAATGGCCAGATCTTAATAAAAGTAATACTTAATACTAACAGCAAGGCCCATTATATACATTCCAAAGTTTCAACTAGTAGGAAAAGAAACTATTTTAAGTTTAGGAATTTAAGAAAAAGGCTGTTCATCTCAAAGGGCCTACTAAAATATTGGAAAGCAAGAAAAGAAGTCATACAAGAAATCCTTCAACTGAAAACATTACAAGTAACAGACTCCTTGGAAAATACTTTCCTGAGCACATCAGGTTTTATATCTAACCTATAAGACTTCTAGCAGGTTGACCATGTTGTTAAACCAGGACTGAACACTCTTGTGCTATCATACATGTGAGAAAGCCATGCATGGAAAAACAAGTTACACAAAATACAGTGAGAAAGCAGTGTTAAAAACTGAACACATTTCATAATGCATATTTCAGAATGCATTTGCTGCTGAACACATGGTTAGCAGCACATATGCACACTCAAAAAAATCTAGGGACCAAGAACACTTACATTCTGAAATAAACCACAAAACTGCACAGCATTTTGAACAAACATTTCATAATTCATACTGACAAAACATGAAAGTTATGATCATCCTCCCTGTTTCAGAAGTCCAAGCCTTGTTTCAAGCAGCATGACAATTCTACTGTCCTTCAAATCACTGACAGCTAATCAGCAGGTGAACAATGAATATTCAAAATAGTTATATATGCAACTCCAACAAAATCTGAAGTTATTACAGATTCCTATCACTTGGTAGTAAAGGTGGTATTTCTTGTTCTCTGAACTTTTTCTGTGCATGCGAGAATGACGATTTCTGGTGTGAAAAGTTATCTTAATTGCTGCAGGAACTCTTGCTTCCTAAGTCAAAAATCAACCAATAACACAACTGCACTGGTATCCAGACAATGGTGAAACCTGCAAGTCATTTTCTCCAGACTATTCCCAGTTTGGCTCTACAATTTAAATGTACATAAACTGACTAATGCAATACTGACTTGAACATTTGAACTTTTTTTTACTGTCTTTAACTCACTTTTTATATAAGATATTCAAAGGGAAATTGCACAGCATATAAAAAAGTAGAATTATTGCTTCCTGAATTATCATATTAAGAACCAAAAGAACAGGCTGTTTTACCCTAAGATATACTAAAGAAAGTATACCAAGAATATGAAACTGAAAAGGTAACTGAATGTCTCTGTCTCATTCTAATGTACATCCTGGAAATGTACACAAACATTTTACATTCAGCTCACAAAAATTATTCTTCCTCAAAGACAACCTTCTTCCAAATGAGGATCCATATCACTCCCAACCACCACAAGACATAGTTCCAGAAGTGAGAGCAAATACAAAAACACACATTAGTTTCAAACAGTTTAAAACAACATAAACCACCCACAAATTCAAAACTAATCATAAAGTCTACTCCAAATGAGTATCAACCAGTCAAAGTAAAGACTGCACTCAGCTGTTTCTTTAAAGCCCTGAGTAGAGGTTTTTGCCAGTTCTATTTGCCTTTGGACAAACTTATCAAAGCACAGATCAAATGTTTAACACATTAAAATATGCACAAGGCATCATATGACCAAACTTTCCACCCTGAAACATTCTTATCTAGTAGAAATGTTTGCTTTTTCACCTAGATCCATTTATTGTGTTCACAATAGAGTTCAAAAGCTACATGTTAGAGCTGCCCTATGAAGCTTTATTATAAGCCACTTTTGATACTCCTTTGAGAACCTAAGTGTTGCCAAATTAAGATTCTAGTTTTAACAAGCTTGTTTTCCCAGCAAAACACTTTCAAATACAAACAGAAGTTACAAGTAGAAAAAAAAAACAAAACCTCACAACTGAGATTGTTTGTTACATAATTCAAAACCAGCACTGACACTCTAAGAGTCTAAGCTGTGGCAATTTACTCAAATTTAACCAAACCAAGAACTTCCATCTCAGCAGTCCAGCTCCTAGAAAAGCAAGGGCAAACAGTATTTCCCAGAGCAGCTAATTAATATTTTTAGTATTTTCAGAAACCTTGTAACAGAAGGACATTCTAATAAGAATGTCAGAATCTCTCATATAAGAAGATACATGCCCACAGAACTATTATATAAAAATACCCCAACACCATCTAAGTATTCAACCAGGTATTCATTGTCAGATGAATAATTCTTAATGTATACACAGGAGATGTGGACAATAAAATAAAAATCCCCTTATGAAAGCTGTAATAAATATTGCTCATAAGACATCTCAATCATAAGCATTGAGACATACTATGTCTCTCAGAGACAGAAGATTTTTTTCTGAGCTAACTCTGAGATTAAAATTCATTAGCTAAGTTTCTTTTAAGTAACATGTTTTCAAAGTTACCCATATGCTAATAGACTACAAATTAGATTGTACAAATGAACAGACATGTTTCAGGGCACATATGCAAGGTATTACAACAGCATCCTGCATTGTCATCCTCTCAAAGTTATTTTTACACATGCCAAAGAAATTCTGTCTAGGTGGTGGGATGCAAACGAGAGAATTCTATCAGCATGGATGAACCTGAATGCAGCCAGAGTCCACAGAAACACCATACTGTTTTTGATGCTGGTTTCTTAAGCCATATCATTAAATAAGCTCATTACATTTAAATAGGAAAGAATATTACTCTGAATTCAGGTTTCAAACAGATTGTTCTAAATGAAGGTCAAACAATATGGAGCAACTATTTGTCCACATGCCAGAGCTGTTTCAGTCTGAGACTATACTAAGCAGATACAAGTGCATACAAGAACACTATGTCAAACAAGTATTTCATTTATTTTGTTTTAGTCAATCCTGCTTTCAAAATGTGAAAGCACGCAGCAAGAAAACAAAGCAGAGAAGTTGCTTTGCAGCCTTTGGAGTATCTATGTAACAACTATTTTTCTTTAAGTAATGAAATTAAAAGCTACACAAATGTACCTTTCGTATCTTGCCATCACTTCTGAAATAAACCTTCAGGTGATGTGGCTTGTTCTTTCTGCCTGCAGTCTACCTCCATGTTCAACATTTCCATGAGAGATCTCAGGCTACTTTAGAAGGATCTAGAGCAATTTATTTTATGTAATTGTATGGCTCTATGCAAGAAAGAATTAAGCAGGTATCTGCTAAATGAATAAAGTCTAAAAACTGAATTATTTCAGGCACAGAAGTAAAGCAATCCAACATATGTTTTAATGTTTCTCAGTAAGGCTGCCAGCTCCAGCACAGAAAATGCAGCCTGCTTACCAAGAGGCTTGCTTTTGTCATTGACTGTTCACAGACACACTCAAGTCTTACTGGCAGACACCCAGTGGCTCACAGAGCACAAAAGTTAACTTCAGTTGCCTTGTAGGGCTACATTCATCCTACTGGGAAACAGCAGCATATCCAGAACACCAACAGCCTCATCCCACCACTGGAATGAGGACCTAAAAGAACACCACTACCAGAACATGAGTGCTAAGACCCAGACTAATCCCCAAGTGCTGTTATGTTGAAGAGTAAATAAAGACATCTTCACTACTCAATTTTTCAAGAAATTCACAAGGCCACCAGAATGCATTAAATCTTTGGCTGGGTGTTGTAACAGTGTGTTTAATTGAATTATTTCCTTTGAGAATTGCAATTTAAATTTAGGTGACTCTTCTGATTATAATGAATTCTGTTTTCTAGGTTTCAACCAAAAATCAGTAGAAGCAACAAACTATGTTTTGTCTAAAGCAGAAATTAACTGGTGAATTGTTCAGGATCAATCTCAAGACTGTCTCTGCATCCTACTGTCATAATTCTGCTTATCTGAAAATGAGGTCTGTTTGTCTTAAGTGGTCAATTAGACTTATCTCTAAAGATAGTTCTCATGAAATGCAGGGTTCTTTCCATTCTCTAAAACCCTATGGTAGAAGGAAATAAGACATCAAAGTCCTATTGCCACATGTCTGAAACCTTGCAAAAGGTACTCCTTACAGGTTTCAATCACCCTAAAAATCAACTTCAGACCAATGCAACTGATCCTTGAAAGCAAAATTCCACAAACTCATACACTGTAACAGCAGATAAAGGCTTTCACAACAAGGAACTGTTACTTTATTGACCAAAATTAGTAACCAAGACCATTATCCACAGCTACAACACCAGTGAACCCCCTAGACCTAAGATACACTTCAAGATTTCAGTTTTCAAAACCTGTAACTTGGAGCAGTTAACTTCACTGTGAGGGTGACTGATATTTCATGGCAACTTCTCTACTTCCAGTAGACAGCTGGTTATTCCATTCTCCTTTAATATTGGTTATTTTTGGTGACTGCATCCTTCTGATATTTGGGTTTTTTATCCTGACATGACTTATTTCCTGCTCAGAAAGTACTTCTTTTACCAGCATAGCACCAAAAAGTTATTTTGTAAGTCAGAGATTAATGACTTTCTTCAGTACTGCCTTCACCAGTGCTCTCTGATATTATAAGCAGGTTTGGAAAAGTAAGTGACAAAATATACCATCAAAAACCACACTGAGAAGTGACAAACCACCAGAGTCAGGGAGTCAAACCATGGTACAAGTTAAGTCTTAACTTCCACTAGCTTGATTCCAAGTCACCCAACTCTTTTCCTTCTGATCAGCTTTTAAAAAGCTTCATCTAAAGTTTTGGTTACAAAGGTAAAAAAATTAAAAAAAATGCTACAGTAGCATTTACAAAGATCTACCTTAGAGCAAATCTTGCACTATTCCTTAGCATGAACTAAAACCCATTTAGCCTCACTCTGCTCAATTACTTCAGAAGACTGAGACTGATCACTGAGCTACAGAGAAATCTCTTCTTCTTAGGAGGAGTCAGAAGTTTCTGACTATTAGATGAATAATTTAGCCAAAATTAATTTGGCCACACATCCATTTCAAACACTACACACCTTCAACAACATTAATATTTTACAGCAATTCTTTCAAGAGAATCTCAAAGAAACTTTCTAGTAGAAAAAAACATTTCTCTAAATAGTAAATCCACAGCTTTCAGGAAGCATGACTGTATTTCTTGGCTTTAATAGCTGAAGTGTTTGAAACTAAACTGAGAATGATCTATGACTATGTACTATGATTACAGCTGCGGTTTTACACAACCAAATGAAATGACCACACAGTTTCTCATCCTCATTTCCACTTCTCAAAGAAGAACTGACAGGAATTGACAGCTTGATCATGACAGCAGTGGCATTCAATGAAATGGGAAGTATACCCACCCACAAGAAGTTCAATATCCTTCTGGGACAAATGACATGGGAACTTCAGTTGGATTATAAGAAAAATAAACACAAAACCAAACCAACCTCTCTAAAGGATAAGCTCCCAGAAATTATTTTAAGCAGTGGTGTTAAAAGACCACAAGATTGACACAACACAACCTATTGCACAACATACTGTGTAGAGAACAGCTTGTCTTCTCAGCTGCTGTGCACATAACTTTTTGCAAACACTGTGTCCACCTCGTTGTCCACAAGGCAAGAGTCCACTGCAGTGCCTTGCAGCTCAAGGCAAGAACTACTCAACTGCAAGAAAGGTGGGAGACCAGGCTAGTTGTAAAAAAGGCAACCTGGAATGCTTCAGGTAGAGACATCTCAAATATAAGTTTTCAGTCCAGGAGAAATGAGAAGGTCAATTCATAAAATTAAAACAGGTTTAGAAAGGTGATATAACTGAGCTTTTTTAAAAAGTGTATGAGCAAAGACATTGGATTGCAAATGACAAAACCTGTGGAAAGATTTTCTGTTTAAATGGCAAAGGAATGAGTTAAGGGAACAGATGTAGCTTCTTTGAAGCTACCTAATCTTTATGCTATGAATTCTACATAATGAGATCATAGGTAGTGAACAGGAACTAAAGAAAATCTGTAATAGACGTTAAAATCATGAAAACAGAAAGAAACAGAAAACAGATGTATCTTGATATGACAAACACAGTACCATGGAAACCCAAATGCAAGGTAAGTTCCCCACAGGAATAATTTTTGGTTTGGAGTTATGAAATCTAATAGAAGTCTACATGTAACTCAAAGAAATTAGTGTTAATTGGGGGGGAAATGGCTGCTTTTGCATAGACTTATATCCTACAAATATATATGCAACAGGCCATAAGAAGGCCAGGACCTCCACTATTAATTAAAATATGATTTCTAGGAACACAGTAGTAACAACAAATTATGGAAAAAAAAAATTATGGTTTTGCTTTCTGCTTAAGTCAATAATGGTCAATTACAGAAATAGAAAAAATGATGGAGAGGCCATAATGGCATGGATTCATAAAAATACTTGTTAAAGGAGACTCTAGAATGACTTTTATTGAGAGGAAAAAAAATTAGAAGCCATATATCATTGTATGTTTGCAACCATATATCAGTCTGATTTTAAAGATCATATCCTACAGTCTCTGAGCAGAGCAGACACCAGATTAAATAGAAACAAATATTCTCCCCTTCTTTTAATATTTACACACCACTGCTTCTTGTTGTTGTCAAGAACAGGTAAGACTTTTTCATGAGCAACAATTTTGACTGCAACTTTTATTTTCCTACCACACACTACATTGCCCTCATGTAAATAGCACCCATATTAGTAGTAAATATTAATTAATCAAATTTAGTAATTAAAATGCTCTAAATAATTACAACAGGCAAAAACCTCTCCATCATCAAGTACTGCCATTCTGCTTTTCTGGTAAAGCAGGTTACCCTTTCTTTAGAATTAGTGAAAAGACAAAGCTTGTATTTATCATGTCTATTTTGCAGGAATCCTCCCATACAGTACTCTTAGTGTGGCTTTGGGAGCATCAATCACACAACCAGAGAGCTCTCCCCAGATCTTAATCAATTTTGAGAAGGATTAATATCCCATGTTCCTTCTTCCTCCCAGGCAAGAGGCTTACGGTGAACCTTGGAGAAGATTAATGTTCTAACCACATTACCAGTCCTCCCTCAGTTTCTTCTGAATTACTGTTCAATATTCTTCAAGCAGGCATCATGAAAAACTACCTCAGTACAACACTGCAATACTTCTTTATCCAGTTTTCACACCTTGGTGCATCTAAAAAATCACAACAGACTATTTACTAATCTTCTATCGCATATGACAGATATATCAGTCCCCTGACATCCCAGAGTACTCAATTAATTTTCACAGCCTAACACAGAGCCTATGGCTTTAGACACTTAAAATCTTGGATAAAATTAACTGTGGATGTAAAGGTGAATCAGATTTACGAATACCACCACCTATTTAATCTTTAAATAAACTTCCAAGTTTTTAATGAGAAAACAAATACTATCACTATAACCATTTGATAAGCAGGGAAGAACTGTCAAAAGTGGGGAACAAATAACAGTCTTCCCAAAAATAAATCTGCAAGCTATAAATAACACCTCAATTCTACCTGGATCCATGTTTAAAGGCAATTCCTCCCCTCCCCCCACTTCCTCCAGTCCTGCAATACTACTAGTAGGTGACACTAAGTATGGAAAGATTTATTTTCTCCTTGCAAATCAATTCACAATCATTTTCTCTATATAAACTTTCCAGTCTGTAGCTAAATATTAATAGTATTATAGACTTGCCTCCAGAATGAGCCAGTAAAGACCTAAATAACATATTTAATTAAATAACATTATTAATACAATCTTCAGAATCAAAGGGCAATGATTAAGCAGCACCAACAATTATTTACAAGTCTAAATAGGAGTAGCTTTTATAAAACCTTGGAATAAAAAAAAAAAAACAAAAAACACCAAACAAACAACAACAAAAAAAATCTTACTCCAGAGGGACTAAATATGTTCTATTATTGTATAGCAATTTTAACATACTGAAAGCCAAATTAAGAATCTAAGAGCAGAAAACAGGGCACAGACTAGAGAAATTAAATAAAACAGTGAGAAACATAAGACTGAGTTTATCACCTTTCACTTCCATTACCCTCAATAAAACAAACACAGACTGTAGCAATTACTACAGCCCCCTCTTCATATCAAATCAATGTAAAGTACTTGGAAGCTATCAGTCTTGCTTACTTTTATATCCTCCTCTTAATTCTTCACAAAAAACAGTTTTAAAGCACTTTCAGTTTCAGCTGGTAAAACCAGAACCCTCACACTCTGAAGAGCACAACTGAAAACCTCCTACTCCTTAGCTGAATTCACATTGATATCCACTCTGCTCTATGACAGTCTTATGACTCACAGATACCTAATAGCTCAAGGTCCTAGTTACAAAGTCAGCTCTGTCAACAGGTGGGGGAGAGAAAAAGTCTCCTGATCTAAATCCTTGCCTTAAATCAGACAGTATGTCAAGGTCACATTATTTCACATTATTCAGGAGAACTCTCCCCCTCCTGACAGGCTAGGATGCCAAGGGTGAAACCAAAATCCCTGTTTTACATGCAACAACTAACACTTTTCTCTAAATTTTGCTGTATAGTATTAAATCCCAGCCACTTCAAGCACTAGATGTTCTTCTTGACTGCATTAAAGCTCACACTGAAACAAATTTTAATACCAAGACAATAAATATATCACTATTCATTTTGTGTGAAGTGCTCCACATAACTATTGTGCTGCCAGCAACTAGAATCTTGCACAATCCTTAGAAATACAAAAATAATTAATCCATGTAAATGTAAAATTCGTAAAGAAAACTAGATCAGTTTTTAATACAGAAGCATAATCAATCCAGCTACTAAGGTATTGTGTCAGTGTCCTGAGCATGCAGCTGGTTTTTAATGCATGCACACTTGGTATCTTACTGACAATGCTGCAGAGCTTTTCCCTATTGAAACAACACAGAAATAATCAAATTGGACTTCTGACCACTTTGCAAGTAAATATATGCAATATGCAAGTAAAAGGCAGTGCTCAATAATAAGCAACCTGAATTTTGGGAAAAAGCTTAGTTTTATTAATTCCCCACCAGTTGTTTATATATAAAACATAGAACAGAAGCTTGGCAAGATGCTTTTAACAATGATAGTGTTCATTTTCTACTTGAGTTAACAATGCTTCCAAAGTTACTTTTCTCATTTCAGGCTGAGGCAGACTGAGAACACTGAAAACAAGGCAGTGCAATAAAGCATGGTGCAAAGCAACCTGATTGCTTTTGTTTAGCAAATGCTGCAAACATACACATCCAAAAGGTGTCTTACACTACAGTTTTGAAAGAAGCTCTGACAACTTTGAAGAAACAAGCACATTTCAAAACTTATCTTGAAACTCTGAGACACAGGCACTGAAGAGTGTATCATCACTAATACACCATTCTTACTGCCTTTTGAAGAAACTATTTCATATTTTACATCCAGCTTTCCCTCTGACATTTTCCTTTGGTGTGCAAATCCAGCAACAATCTACTTACCACAGCAAGCTGTGTTCGTGATGCTACTGTATGAAACACTGCAGGCATCATAAGAGATTCTTCTACTTTCAATTCCATCTCATTCTCTGCTGAAAATGTGGTTTTGGGGATAGCTGGTGGACGTTCACACAAGATCATTTCTTTGTTGAATAAAAAAATTGGGTTGGTGTCCTACACACAAAACAGAAACAAAGCCAAACACTGAGTAAAGGCAACTTACTGTTGAATCATCAATTATTTCCTCAAGTGGGTAACACATCTTGAGAACAAGTTAAAATCTACACTTAGAAGCTGAACACAAACACCTGTTTCTCAAATCAAAGACATCCAGCAAACAACACACTTTGCAAACATACTTAAAAATCCCTTAGTAATAAATCTTTTTCTTCCCCTCTAGATGAAAGTTTAGGCTAAGAATGCAGCATGCACTTACTGTTCCAGCACTGTAACTACACACTCTTCTGTCTGGTGCCATACACTCTCCACCATTGACAACCAGTACTTGGTGCTGAATGGCAATCTTATACTTGGTTTGAATTGCATGTTTCAGATCAGCCACACTGAAAAAAAAAAAATGGGAAGAGAAGATGATGCTATCAGATTACGTATGTCTTTAATTTTACATATGTCTCTAAGAGAAACAGGTGACTTGTCTGTGTCAAAGCAGAACATCTTTAAAAGAAATATTTTTATTCTGCACAATGACATATTTCTAAGTTTTGAAAGTGCTGTGATGTGTTGCATTGTGAATATCCAGTTAATAAGCTATCAACTAAAAGAAAACAGCCTCTGCATTGCTGATAAGTCAGCAGCAATATTTCTTCCAAGATCTGTTAGCATGCTGAAAGTCTGGATTAAGTCACACCAAGTATTTAGGATAACAGCTGTAAAAGTCTTATTGTGTTCCTTGAATTTATACTTTATGACCAAACAGCTGACTTGCTAAAGCTCTAGAAGTCAAGACTATCAACACTTCATTATTTACAACATAACCACAATTCCACGTAATAAACTCTGACTGATTTATTGTACGTGAAGTACCATAAAGCACTTAACAATAACAGGAAATTTAATAATCAATATATATATATAACAAATTAATATAAACATCACAGACTTTAACACAGAAACAGTGTATTAATAGACTATTTCTGGTTTTAATTCACCAGCCTCACACAGTTCATTCTAGCTGATGACATCTCAACATTACAGCATATTTTAAAGACAGTTCTAGACTTGGTCATGAAGACACTTGTAAACAGCAAAGTAAACAATCTGCTACAGTTACTGACCCCAGCTAACATAACACACTGTGGCAGCACCTGTGCAAAGCTATAAAAAAAGCTTCAGAGTATGAAGTGAACAATATAAGCACCAACAATTTTGGTATAACTGGCAGGAAACAACAGTGTTACTGTTACTTGAAAAAGATCATAAAGACCCATTATCTAAAAAAACATGATTCAGCATGACATCAAAAATTCACTGCAAATCTCTCATGAGCACAAGCTCCTACTTGCTAGCTGTGTTACAATAAGCATTCACCTATCATCTCCATGGTCTTTAGGAAGATAACTTGGCCTGTCTCACCCAAGAAAGTTAATCTTGCTAGAAAGAGCAAGTCTATACATACAGATATACAGAATAAGCAGTCACACTGTTCAACTGAAGAATCTTTGATTTTGTGTGGCCCAGTTGCTGGAAATCTTTCTCAAAGAACAATCCAACTGAGTAAAAAATGGGCCTATAACAAATTATTAAGAGTTTGACATGGCAGGTTTGATGCTGCACCTCACCACAATTTAGAAATGTAATGTCTAAAGGTATCAGCTAAGGTCTAAAGGTAAGACAGCTTACAGAAGTGTGGGCACATCTGTAGAAAGAGGATGGCTGAAACAATATTTCATGCTCAGTAATAGCCTGTCAGCTGGCTTTAGAGAAGAGCACACAAAAACAGTCTAAATAGTCTTTTTTTTTCAGAAAATTACAAAGAGGAATTCGGGACAAAGGAAGCAATGAATTAGAAAAGAAATCCATGGCAGAAATCTTTCTTATCCAGTTACTTACAACACATTCATCACTGACAGAATATGAAGACAGCAGGTGAGCTTGGCTCTTGCCAAGACACCTCCAAGGTGCCTTGCATATGAGAACAATGAAAAAGGATACAATACAAACCTCTCTAAAAAGCATCTATACATTTGAAAGATGCTTTCGTATGCAGTGAAAAAAAATATGAAAAGTACATCTGCTGGGACTTTACCACGATTCTCTAACACTAATCACACTTCAGGCATTCAGAAGTGGCTTATATATAAAATAATGAAAAATAGTTTGGAGCACGAATCAACTTTTACCCATCCAGCCATGAGACAAAAATCTTCATGCCAATTCTTTAGCATCTAATCTAAAAACATTCCAGAGGACACATTTTCTTCATGGTGAGTACTTAAAAGAGAAAGAAAAATATGCAGAACTCCCTCTATGATGCCAGACAGTGAAAAATAAGCCTTTTACAGAGAAAACCCAAATAAAAATACTATCCAAACAAAGAGGCACAAAAGATCAGAAGTCAGTTTTTTCAAGAAGCACCAAACACACCACCACACTCAATGTGGAGCAGATCAGCCTCTGCCACTGTCCCAAAAAGTAAATAACTTCTCTACTCTTTCATGGAATCACACACACAATCACCTGGCAAGGCACTGAAAATGCTAATCACAAAAAAAAAAAAAAAAAAAAGTAAAAAACGACCAAAATTCCCTCAAATACCAGAAAACCTAGAGGAAAACTACAATGACATACTAAAAAAAACAACCTAATCTTCATCCATCAAATGCTTAATATATAGAAGTATACACACTTTTTAATTTAAAACAACAATACACAATTAATTTACTCTCTTACTTTTGTACAGCAAGTTCAGTATCAAATGTAAGGGTAGTTCCAGTGTTGACCAAAAATACATATAGCTTCATGATGATTTCTTTAGGTCTCTGAAGTTTATAACTTCCACTGCTAAAATCATTTAGAAACTGCAATAAAAATGTCAAGTGTTAGTTTCACAGGAGTTATGAAAAAGACACAAACATGCTTTCAAAAACAGTCTTTCAAACATCTAGTGTGTGATTATATCAGTGCTCATATTCCTACAGTTCTTTATTCACTACCAAAGACACAGATGTTGGGCCTCTAGCCAGAAATATGGGCAAGGCAAGTCTGCATATACAGACTTAAGACATGTAAGGAGAACACATGAGAATATACACTGAGAAGAATAAAAGAAACTAAATTAGAACAAAAAACAAAAAAAAGAAAATATGGCTTCCAATTGCAGAACCCATCATCCCAGATAATTACCTGGCTTTTCTCAATTATTAAATACCCTTTTAAAGCCCCAGATGTTAATTTTCAGACATCTTTTCTTGATTTTACAAACAGCTGCACAATCTAATACTTTCTCAACTTACAGCTACTAAGTCCATCTGCTCAATGCTATCCCTATCCATAGTTTTTCCCTCAGAAACTGAAGGATTGGCAGAAAAAAAAAAAAAAATTCTGCTGTTACCAGATAACTATATCTGTAGCTTCTTTCTTTGTTACTCATAGCAAACATGAAATATTCAAGCAAGAATGAGCAGGCTATCACATTTTTCTGTGCCCTACAAGAACCTGGCACCTTTGCACGTTTTTCCAGAGTGTGTGACAGATGAAGAACTTTAACCTGCCTCATAAAACAGAGATTTAATTTGAGGTTCTATCACTGAAGTACTTCATACTACTTCTCCTTAGGAGCTAGGAAGCTTATGAGTAATTTCCATCACACTACCAAAGCTGCTGCAGAAATACAGCACTGCAGTCTCTAATGACCTGAGATTTTTATGTGGAAGGAATTACAAAAAGTTAAGCTGCAAGTTTTAGCCACTAAGCAATATTTTTATATCATTATAAAAATGGCTTTTTGGATTCAATTACTACAGAGGTAATATAAGTCATCCCTTTTCCCTTGAAATATTAATAGGGCACACATACAGGGTCCACACAGCTAATCATATGACTCGAAAATTAGTCTGAATTTGCACTTCTCTTTGCCTACACATAAAAAATTGAGAAATCACAGAGAAAAATAACAAACATGCCATTAATATGAAAGAGGGGGGAGAGGCTTTATCAAAATATTTATTCCAGAAAATCATAAGAGTTTGCTTACAAGACAGCAGCTATCCTCATGCTTTTCAAGCATTAATTACAATCCTAGTTAAAACATGTATTTTCACAACAAGGCTTCGGAAACAGAGGTACATCAAATAAAAAAGGACCAGTTAAGTAATTTGATCCAAAGAGAATTTTGTTGCCCTTCTACTGTACTCAGTGGCACCAGCTACACTTTTAATCAGAAAAATAAGAACATACTCTATAAAGTAAGTTATTAGACAGGTAAAAACTGTTGAATACCAAGAACTAGCTAAAAGTTCCTTATTTTATTAATAAATTCTTTAGACCATGTTTCAGAACTGATCAGTCTCATGCATAGACCCTTTTTTCCAAAGGATATTCCTGACTGTGATCAGATAGAATTAGAAACAAACATTTTTAAAAAAACACAAAAAGAAACTCTTTCCCATCTAAGCACAGTAAAAAGCTTGTATAGGACCTAGTTTTCATATGAACATTACTACCCAACCTAAAGCAGTATTTAAGAGAGAATCTGTCCAAGCCATACACAAAGCAAAATTTTAATCAAGCATTTATCCATCTATTCCATAACATTAAACCTTACTAAAAGATAGAAAGAAGAAACATTAATAACATCAACAATATTTATGACATATCTGCCATACATCAGGAGTCTCTAACTTTTTAACCTCAGACATAGAAAGAATTACCTTCAGGCATTATACAGAGCTACCACCTTCTTCAAATTCAGGAGGAGAGGAACAGCACACATTTGTTTCACTTGATTTTTGGCAATAGAGTAGCATGGCTGTTCAAAGCCAGAGAAGATCTGCAAAGAAAATATTCAAAATGCAATTACTATTAAAATGTCAGGATTTCATGATCATAATTACATCTAATACAGAAATCAATGTATGTTAATGCCAGAAGAATAATTATGTGGTAGATGTTTAGGGTTTTGTTAATTAACAATGCTATCCAGTCACAAGCCTGCCCAGATCTGCTACACATCTGAATACTTCTGCTCAATATTTTTGTTTATTATAACTGTCAATCATACTTTTGAGTGTTTACAAGGAAAGAAATTTAGCTCACTATTAAGAACTGCTTGCTTTTTCATTAACTGAAATTAATTTTTGGAACTAGTGCAGAATGCTGATACAGTGATACTGAGAAGAATAGAGAAAGTCTTAACAATGTAATTTATCTAAGAAAATCCAGCATTAAAAGGCATACATGTTACTGCTGTAGAATGAACAGTCTTATCCAGCAGCTGTCTCCCACAGATTCCTTCAGGAATCATTATCACCTTCCTTATCTGAAAGGTAACCAAAAAAGGTCTGAAAAAGCCATTCACCTACTTTCAAAACATGTTAGATTTATTTATTATACTTTTTTGAAAATAAACTGAAGATGTTACCACTCCCAGAAGTTTGTCACTGCATCTTGGTCAGGGGCTTCCTCTCCCAGAACTGCTTTTTAAACTACAATGGCAACTACAACCAAAATGAGCCAGATCAGCAAAGGAGACCTTTCTAGGCTACCCTAGTTCATTTTAACTGTGTTCAGTTAAGTAGCAGTGCCAAAGGAGAAGGAGCTTTGGCAAAGAACGTCACAAGCTGTTGGGCTCAGGGCAGTGAAGCAAGTGCACAAACTCCAAACTGCAAACAAACATTATTTCTATCATGTTAATGCCCTAGCAAGCTTTCTGAGAAGATGATCAGGCACTATAAAGGGTGATAATCCATTACTAAAAATAGGCTTGCTGAAGCCTGAAAACCATTAGAACACGTAAACCATTTTATACAACCTAGGCTATTACAGATAAATCAAAAACACTCCACCCCACATCTGAAAAACCTTAATAAAGGGCAAAATTATTTTTATGGTCATGGAACAGAAGAATTATCTTCCTTTTGTTCACTCCCCCATCACTCCTATGCAAAATGCACACATAACATTTTATCAGAAGCAAGGTACAATAAAAGGGAAATAACCAGTGTGTTTAAGTGCTACCATTAAAAAAATTGCAACTGAAGTGTCCTCCTCCCATTTAGCTATTCAGCAGTCAGTTGCTGTATTGAGCAAAATGATTTTATGAATACTTGCTTTAGGTCAAAGTAATTCACATTAACATGAAACTAATGAAATACTTCTGCCACAAACTAGGAACACAACACAATCTCCAGTCTTATTTTTTGCAAGCACTAAGATAACAAAAAAAAAACCCAAAAAACAAACAAGTGCTCTTTCTTCACTCAACATTTCATTGAACAATGCTGGGGGAAGAGAACTACACTAATGCAGTGTGGACATGCAGGTAGGACACATTTGTATTAAACTGCTCTTTAAAAAAAAAAAAAAAAAAAAAAAAAGGTAGAATTCACAAAATTCCATGGAATTCACCCACTCTCAAGGCTGCTACATTTCAGTGAACACTTCCAGGATGATAAAAATGATGTAAAGCAAGGCTCCAGAGAATACATGCCTTAAACAGCAACCTCTCCTGCAGATTCACTGATAGCCAACAAAGACACACTGCAGCTCTTCCTCCCTCCAGCAGGAACTAACTATGCCAAGTGCCTCTCTCCAGCTGCCTGTTTTCACAGCAGCAGAACAAAATTAATTTTGAGAGCTCTCCCTAGTCTTGCATCTCTGGACAGCATCTGCCTGTGTTCAAAGTTACAGAGGGCATGCATGAAAACCTACCACAGATGCCCAAGTTTCTTTTCTTTCAAAGGTCAGGTTATTGCAGACTGTTTCAGGCAAGGTCAGCTACACATCACAAACGAGCCTCCAAGTTTTTTCCCAATATTCTAGAATACTGTCATTATCCAGCAGTAACACAAGGTCTTAACATAATCTTGGGGTGAAAGTGACACCATCAAGCTTCAACAGAATATATCCATACATATTTTGCTCTTCTTCTGTTTGTATTACCACAATAGGTCATTAGGAGAGGATCAGGCTTTATTTATTTATTTTTCACTTGATACTCTTATGTAGTGTTACAAGTTTTAAGGCTTTTGGTGCTTCATTGCAGTAATTAATTTTGTTTCAATAGAGGTTCAACAACTACACAATTTGGCAGCTACTGAAGACAGAGCTGCTACCTACGTAATCAAATAAAAAACACAAATGACTAATTCACCTAGATTATTTGTTTAAACTGTATGACTTGCAGCATTAGAGTCATGCTATCATATAAACTAGATCCTTCACACTATGGTATAAACTTCTGTATGACCAACTGCCATGAATTATCAGGAAGACCATTTAAAAACAGCTGAACATTTGAAATTTTCTGTAACAGCTGCCAGATCAGCCAGAATATGGTAAGGATGAATAAAAGAAAATAGATGAGATGACAAAAATGTAAGAATGGCACAAAGCATAAGAAGTTTCCATAATTAATTGAAAATACATATACTGTCGCATTAGGTAATAAAACACCAAAACAAGCCATACACTGTGCTGGTTGTAACAGATTTCAATGAAATTACTGCAATCTTTTCTTATATAATACAAACCCTTCAACAATCAACTACTTCTGAAGTCAGTGTTGACCAATACTTTCAACACATGCTGTTTACAAGTATTAAGATATATCATAGCTCAGAACCTGTTCACTGTTACATCTCTAAAAGGAAATTAATGTCTGTTTACAGACTCTTTTTGTCAATACAGCACAGGCATCACAGGTTTCACAGCACACTACAAGTAATCCTATGGCAACATTAATCATCCATTTCTGCCTTTAAATGCAGAATTCCTGCTTCTAATTATCCAATGCTGACCATTCCATTGTTTCATAGTACAATGCCTTCCAACTTCACAAACTCAGCATTCAGAGCAGGACAAAGATAGAAATCAACATTTATGCTATTTGGGTTTAATAGGACATTAATCAACTTCGCTTCAGTCATTAAGTTCCCTCTGTATTATCTTAATTGTTCATGCTCATGCTTCTGACATCTAATTTCCCATACTTCCTTTATAATCTGGATTACAAACTAAACCAAGGAAACAGACATAGTGATAAAGTTTTCTTCATAACATTTAAACTGAACTATGCAAAAGTAATCATTTTCCTTTAAACCCAGTGGTGTAAAATTCCATCCACAACAGCAACACACAAGCAGTATACGGTATCTTGCTTTTTGTTCCCAGAGAAGTGCCGCTCCACATCTGTATACTTTCATCTGCCAGGTCAGACAGAACCAAGAGGTCCAAAGTCTTTTCCCCCTGTATGTATCACCAGGTCAAAATGGGCTCAAGCCTGAAAGCAGACAGAACTAGCTAAATTACCTGAGGCATACAGTGGCTGCATTTCCACACTGCTATTACACATTCACATACTTCTGTGTGATCCCCATCTGTGTGCTGCTGATAAAGAAGTTTCACTTCCCTTGCTGCAGAAGTGCTGAGGCTACGCTAGAGGTAACAGTGTCTCCTATATCAGTCATAAATGTTATTACCCCATTGCCAGGGTCAAGAGCTTCACAGGACGTCACCACAGAATTTCTGCCTGTAGAAAGGGCAATTCATGTGAGGCAAAGGCTGACAAATTTGTGACATGCTTAAAAAGAATCAAGTGCTATTCTTCAGTCAGTGAATATCTTATCTGGGTAACATCTCTCCTCAAGGCCAATATAACTTTAGTACTTCTTAAGTTGGAGTAAACTTGGAGCACATTAGCATGTTATTAAATTATGCTTCATTTCCATACCGCAAATCTTAAGGTTTGCCTCTCAAACGCTACAGTTCCTGTGATTTAACCTTTCAGAAAAGAATTTCATGCTTCACCTTAAGCAACTTGAACTTAAGCAACTCCATTATAGACCTGGAGAGTGCACCTTACAATTCATTTTCTTTTCTTCAATAAACTTGCCTTCTACCTCTACTTACTTTTTTTCCAAGTGCCCTTCTCAAAAAATGCTATCTTGCTCCAACTTGCAGACCCCAGAAGCATTTTATAGCACATAAATCAAAGGAATCAAAATGTAAATAGAAACTGAAGCTAAATTTAATGCAACTAACACTTTTCTTAATGTCAGTAGTATGACCCTCTCTAAAAGCAGGCTTCAAGGATCTTTCTTCAATGCTGCAACCTAATGCATTTAACCAGAAATACTTTAATTTTGCAGAACATTACTACCACCACCAGAAGAACAGAAAGAATGACCTCATTGTGAAGGCACACATTCTTCAGTATTGCTTTATGCAACATAAATGGCGATGTTTCTAAAACACAGTGCAAATGCATACCATTTCCTGGATAGTCAACTGTTGAAAAGAAATATGCTTTAAAAGGCACTTAAAAACTAAGACAAAACCCCAAAACTCTCAGATGTATGATGAATAAGTAGTATGGCTCCTCCTGACCCAGCTGCAGACAATAATTTAATTCTCCTACTCCTCCAAAATAAATTTAACGAGAAGACCACATTTAAATACCGAGATAAATACTGCTGAAGGTGGAGATCCTATCTCCCATTACCACTTCATATCAAAGCCTATAAACCTCATGTTCAAGCCACACAGTATTCTTAAAGAAAGGCTGTCAATCCCTGACATCTGTAAGGTGCCATCTGGAGCTCTATTTATATGTTGAGATGTGCATCAGGCACAGAGGCGGTTACTTAATTACAGCATCTCCAACAGTCACTGTGTTCTTAACAGCTCTAAAACTCAGCTGCTGGTCAGCAAAGCAGCTCTTTGCCACTCAACCCAGGAGCCAAGCTGCAATCCCGCACAGTAACCAGGATACATTCCTAAATCCTACTTCCCAACTCAATAAATAGGAATTTCAAAAGTCAGTAATTCAGTAATTCTTAGTCTAAGAGACTTTTTCCCCCCTTCCCCTCCTTTAAGATGAACAATTTTATATATTACTGTCCTAATAATTCAGTTACATATGGCCATCATATTCAGAGTCTGAATTACATGGAAGCTCCTCATTCAGCTAAGGAAGTGCTGCAATGCCTTCAAAAGTCCTCAGCAACATCAAGGGTGAAAGAGCAGATCAAAAGCAAATCTGGGCAGGCAAGAAAACACTGTACATTAAAGAGTGGCTTTGAAATTGGTGTGGCCCAAAACAATGCAGCTTCTCACAAGTTCAGACAAAACTTATTCTAGGAATTCTAGGAATGCAACAGTTTCAAACACGTACATGAGGCAACAAGCACATTATCAGGCACTGTGTCATGATTCCATATGAACATGACTATAAAGCTTCAAATCTTTGTCTTTCAGACATTCAAATGATTGTTAGCATCTATTTATGCTGGTTTTCACTGATCTGAGGAGCTGCCAAAACAGCCTATATAACAGATCAGACAAAAGTTCCAGTCTTCCAATAGTAAGTACAGTTTTATCCCATTTTTTAAAGCTTCACATCTCTTACATAATAGAAAGCAAAACTTTTGTGCCTCAGTTAACAGGTAGAAGTCTGAAAACAAACCTAGGATTTCTGACAATCTTATTGCTAGGAAATAGTCCACAGCTTGTAGACTTATCCCTTTTCTTTCTTTCCTTTTTTTGTTTTTAATTGATGCAAACAAGTCTTTCCACAGCTGTCTGCGCCTTAATTTTTGACAAAGTTAACTGAAGGCTTTGTCAGATTTTTCTTTTTTTTAATGTGCAATTTTGCCAATTCAAAGCATTTGTGGAGTACAAGCCTCCCTTGAATTACAGAGATCAATACATTCCCTTTGCAAAGATTGGTACTCTCGGGTACATGGAGCTTCAGGTGGTTTTATTCAAGTTACTGACTGACTCCATAGTGGTGGGAAGGTTCTTCCTGTAGGTACATATTCTTTAAAATAATTTGCATGTAAAGCCTTCCAGTGTTTGCAAACAGTTCTGCAAGAAACAGACAACAAAAATTCCATTGTTTTTTATACCCAACTCAGACAAGACGGCACCAACACTTCTTCCACTAATGCTCTCTCTGATCAGCCAAGACCACAAACTCTGGCAACAGAAAGAGAACCAGACTTACAAATCCCTTTCCTCAGCCACTTCTTCTGCTCCTTTCCCTGCACCAACTTTCTGTGGTGCAACTACCCATATTTCTGTGAACTAAACTGGATGACTTTGCTGTAACAAGTCAAAAACAGCACACTTCTCCAGGACACTGATAGCTCACATCAGTTTCATGATCTGGTTCATTACTTAACTCCACAAACTACACTTCATCTAAGGCTGGAAAGAGGCCAGTGAATACAGAGGATACTCAACATGAGAATCATCATTCAAGACAAGTGACAATTTTCTGAAGGCATCAATCACATTTCTAACTGCCCGTGCCATCCTCAGTTACTAATAGATCACATCTTGGAAACCTAGCAAAAAACCCAAACCAGCACCGTCTTATAAAGCAGGCTAAGGTAACTTAAAAATATTCAATTACTGCAGATACAACCAACAACAAATACAAAATCTTCAGATACAAAATACTGATACTACAACTTTTTTTTTTTTTTCCTTTATATGGAAAAAAGAAAAATCTTGGCCAGAAGTATTTAAAAGAAAAATAAAGAACATAAGACTGATTAAATGGCATTTACTTCACAGGAATGAAAACACTACAGATGGAAAAGAAAGTCAAAGATTGATAATAATGAAATGTAAGGGAAGTAAAGATCCTTGTGATTTAGTCTGACAGCCTACATAAAAGTCACAAGTTCTTCCTTCATTTCTATTCATAAGCAATCAGATTTTTTAAAAAGCATTAAAGTTTTCTGGTAACAAGGAAATCCTCTATTGGTAAACTCTTTGGTTTGCAACTCTCAAACTTGTTTTGAATACTTCTTATTCTACATTAATTATAAAATCAGTATTTGAACTTTCATGATCTAAAGATAAAAAAGAGAAATTTGATAAATTCTAAGTTTACTTATAGCTCACACATCACGAACCAACCTCCTCCTATTCATCAACCTTCATACTGTCAGTGGTATCTGAAAGTACATGACCACCAGCAAGATGCAGAGCTCATACAACCCCCAGTCTCCCTAGGAATACATATTCAGGAATGTCTAGATTCTTCTCAGATTTGTTTATTAACTCCTCTTGGATATCACATATTTACAAATCACCTTTGGATCTCTACTGGCAACAGCGTGAAAGAAAGATAACAGCAATGTGCTGAGAAACGAGAAAAGATGCAAGATAGTTTGCAGAATATTGAATTGTCTCCAATCTCAATAAGGTGTTTTCTAATTTTCATGTGCCCTTCTTTACCTTTCTGGAATATAAATCTTTGGCAGCTTATAACAGCCAACAACATGCACCAATAAATTATTTTATGGAATTCTGCCAACTTGAAAACTATACAACCACCAAAGAAACCCCAAGAAAACCACAGAAAAACACAACTTACAATGACTGAGGTATTACAACTCTATTCCTGCCTTATTGAACCCTGGTTGTGCTTTTTAGAGGATGTGAAAATGTTGTTACAATACATTTTCTTTTTGAAATGTATAGGCATTTTACCACCAAGCCCTTAAAATAAAAAGGAAATTTTACACACTACCCCTCCCCCCTTCATTCAGACAGAACTGAGAATTTTGAGTCATATTTTCAAACCATTCACTGGGTGAGAATCAAGCCTCTTTCAATCAGCAGACAACACAAGTACTTGTAAAGAATATTTTTAAACAGAGAAGTCAGCTTGAATTTACTAGTAGAACACTTACAATATAGCATAAGCACAATGTATTAGAAGACAGCTTCTAGTCCTGTTACACAATATATTCTTATGTAAGAATCTTCATCTGAATTTAATAAAAATACACACTGTGTAGGATGGAAGATAAACTGTACCAATAAAAGCACCATTTTGTCAGTATGAACTGTCTATCCTAAGCCAACTACAATAAATAAGGGTCAAATTTTCACACTTTTGACGTACCAGCACAGCTACTTGTCATCAAAAAGCTCAAAGTTTAAGATAAACCACTGACACTGAAATACTGCCTGCAATACCAGGAAAAAAACACCATAAAGAGAAAAAAACACTGGAGCTCTAACTACAACACAAAATAGTACAGCATGTTCAATCATAGAACTAAATCAAAATAGAGTTTGGGAACTTAGAAATAGCAACCTTAAACATTCAAAAATCAGACCTCAGCAAAGTGCAATTCTTACAGAATTTATATTTTTGCTTTTGCTAAGGTGGTATAACTTTTTGAATCCATGATGTAAGAAAAACTCTCCCTATAATTAGTTCTTCAATACTGCATTCTACCTCTAAAATACATATCATTTTCAATCTGTTCAAAATGAAAACAGCATACTGGCCTGTCAAACACATCTTCAAGAAAAATAATGAAGATTGATGTATCACACAGATACTAATTCCACCTAATTCCTCCAAATAAAAGCAACATGCAATCGAAATACTGAACACACTATTCCACTATGGCCACCATAGCTTCCCTACTCTCCTGAAAAACCAAAGATGCTGTTCTAAAAGAAAGTCTTAGGAGGTAAGAAAACATGAGCTATTTTATGAAGAGAAAATAAATCCATGTTCTAGAGTCAGTTAAAAACCCATTAGAACATTACTTAGGCAGAGCTGCTCTCAAATATTCACACACCATTCTTCTTCTCATTGATCTCATAGCATTACACAGCAAGACAGATGCAGGACATTTGACTAGGAAAACCAGTCAATAAACCAGTTTTACATTTTACTTTCCATTAACAAGTAATTAACACAGGTCAGAAAGAAATTCATACAGCATTCAAACACCCCTTTTTTATACTTATTTGTACTAATTCCTAGAAAACAGCCCATCACAGCTTATTTTCTCGATGCACAAGCTACTAGAACTTTATATATAGCACACTGTAATTGTTTTGCCTCAATGTGATAAAGACAGCAGGTCCAGCTGCAAAAATCTGTTTCCAAAAGAACTGTCAACATCTCAGACGGACATGAAAAGCTACACTGAGATGTTGCTTGAGCTCAGACCCCTGTTGAACCACAGAATGCAAACCTGAACAACAAAAGGAAAACACACACCTGGAGATGGACAGAAGACAAGCAAGAATTGCCCTGACTGCCCTGTCTCAATCTACGAACGGAAATGTGGGATCAATAAATTTGTTTTGATATTTCTGTTGGCAACTTCCAACAACTGGTACTGACATATTATTCATGCATTATTAACAATATAGTTATGCTTGAAACCTATCAGAAAACACCAAGTATATCCATTTCCAACTCTGCTTACAAACAGAAAAGATAGTAAGAGATGGTACATAGCTATGATGTTTTCCAACTTGCCTTTCAACTGAACTAATTTAAAAAACCCTAAAATTTAAATTAAAACTAAATAAAGAGTGGATCTGCACTCATAAATAGACATAAAGTGACTTTCTCAGCAACCAGAGAATGTTAATTAGCTCACAAAAATAATTGCTAGCAATATCTTTATCACCATTAATCATGCTATAGGCTTTCACAACACCCAGTTCATGTGAGGATCTTTCAACTTGCACACCAAAATCATTAGTCTGGCAAATCAGCTACAGACACTCAGCAATTCTTACAACTGAATTAGTAATTTACATATTAATGATTTTTTTTTTGTTTTGTTTTGTTTGGTATCACTACATTCAATCACATCCTGCAGTATAATACAATATTATTATGTAAGCTGGCATCTTGTAATCAAGTGTTTGCTATGCGGTAATACTGAAGAACAACTTTGCATCAGAATGCTAACTATTAATAGGTTCATTGAAAGTATTAAGTTTTTTTTTTTTGTCTCTTCATCATCTTCAGAAACCGTTCATATAATGTCACTGAGCTGTGGACCATAAATCAGGAGCACAACTTTCTTGAGCAATATTGCAAATGCAGAAGGAGACACATGACTGCTTGGGCACTATCCAAATGACTGAAGTGGCTCATGTAATAACTGGGTACACACACTATAGTTTTTCATTTTAACTTGTTTTCACATTACCTGAACATGCTAATGAACCCATCCTGTGCAATTTAAGTCTCAAGACCCTAACACCACTCTAAGCCAGTCTTTCTCAGAAAGTAACTGCTAGTTTAAAAGCAAATAAAGACTTAAGGACACACTGATAACAGACAGAATAATTCTTTCCAGTGATTCCACTGTAACAGCCACTCTTATCAAAAACAAATCAACATGCACTACTCCCTTATCTCCAACACACACTCAGTCCCCTATTTAACCAAAATAACTGAAGTTCAGTTTAGAAATTATGTTTTCCACCTTCGTTTCTGCAAGGCTACGAAACAGCTGTGTTCAGACAACATGCAGAGACACACCAGACACCACAAAAGACCTCAAAATAACCCTTGCCCTCTTCTCCAGAGCTCAAGTCTGCTGCATACACTTCTAATTATAAACAGAGTAACCTGACATGGGGAGAGAGACAGCCCCTCTAATATGATCTCAGAAACTACTAACCCAAATCTGTGCTGAGCACAAGCCTAGAACAACACAACTGCAGCTAAGATAGATTGCTATTTTACAATCTACCCAACACACAGCTACTTGTACAGGGTGAACAATAACACACTTCCAAAGTGCAATTAGGTCTATCTTACAACAATCCACTATCTCAAAAGATCTCATTTGTATTTCCAGCTCTAAAACTGGAACAGTTGAAGTCCCTTACCATGTGTTCTTCACCAAGTATTTTTCTTTACTACTCTCAACATAATAAAATAAAGCCATTTTGAGTTCCAGGCAGCATTTAGAGTAAGTACCAATATATCTATCAGTACTTACTCCAAATGCTGCCTGAACTCAAAACTCTGCCAACTTTAATCTAAACTTAATGATGTTAAAATATCTAAATTCTTTCTTGTTAATATTTGATTCTTGGCACAAAAGTTTGTATTAGACCACAAGATAAGAGCAAGGTCATTTCTTCAATGTGCTTCGTCTTTTAAAAATTTCTCAAGGTACTACATACTAAATATTCTTAAAACTCAAATTTATCATAATAGTGTACATTTTCATCATTATTATTATTATGCAGCACTTCCCTCATCTATGGAGATGAACTTTATAGAAGGGTGTATATGGGAGAAGACAAGCAGCAATAGCTTTATATCGAGAGTATCAGTTTAGATTGCATATAACGGAGAAATTCCTTACTGGGAAGATGGTGAGACACTAGAACAGGTTGCCCAGAGAAGTTGTGGATGTACCATCCCTAGAAGTGTCCAGGGACAGACTTGATGGGGTTTTGAGCTACCAGGCCTAGTGGAGGGTATCACTGCCCCTGGCAGAGAGTTGGAACTAGGTGATCTTTAAGGTGCCTTCCAACCATTCTATAATTCTAATTCTATTTATAGTATTATTCCTCACAGTACTTCTCTGTTGTATCAAATTCAACTGTCTGAAACGTTTTTCCATTCTTGTTACTTCACCAGCATTGCTTTTACCCTACAGTTAAACACACCTCCAGAAATGTAAGTCCTTCCAGAAACCAAACAGCACAATCTACTTCTGACAAACACATATGTGAGTACAAGGAAAAAAAAACCCAAACCTCAACCTGCTCATTCTTTCCTATAAAGAAATAAAGGTGAAAGCTTAAAATATGAACCACAAGAATTGGCTCATGTCTAGGACATACCCTGTAATTACTTCAGACAAAAACAAATGACACACGAGAAAAAAAGCTAAAGTTATATGAGGTCTAAACCAATATTTCTAGGTTTCTCAGGACCAAACATGACTTTTGTATTTCATATCTGGATGATGTTGAGTAAAAAACATGAGCATTACCAAAGGTCAGCTCATTTAAATCTCCCAGTATTTATATTAGTATTTCTACCTCTGGATCAGGAGCAGCCAGTACTTTTGGGGGTCAGTGAGAAAGAAAAGCGAGCACTAATCCACAGAACTGCCTGAAAGTCTACTAAAGAACCGAAAGGAGAAACCGAAGGGAAAATTCATTACAGGACACACGGTTCCTCGGGAGCAGGACCAAGTAAACAGCCGAGGGAGAGGCAGAACAACGTTTGTAAACACACAACGCTTCGGCACGGCGCTCGCCCGACCGCCGCCGAGGGCGAGCACGGAGGCGCTGCCAGGCTGAGTCATTCCTTGTAGTAACTTCGCCGCGAATCCTCGCCCTGGCAGCGGAGCCCCGGGCAGGCAGCGAGCACCCCGGCCCGCCCGGCAATGCTCCCCGCCGAGGGCCGGCAGCCACCGCCCCCCCACAGCAGCCGCGCCGGGGTCACTCCGCCGCCCGGGGCCGGCTCCAGCCGCGGGATCCCGCTCCTCCCCGAGCCCCGCTCCGCCGCCTCCCGGCTCTTTGTCGCCCGCCCCACGGGCACAGCCCTGCGCCCGGCGCCGGGACCGCCGCCCCTCGCCAAGGCCGCCCTCCCGGTACCGGAGTCCCCGCCTTCCCCGCGGCTGGGAGGGGCGGAACGGGGCGCCGCGGGCAGCCCGCTCGTCCCCGGCAGCGCTCGGCACTCACCGCCGGCTCCCGCGCGGAGAGCGCCGCTCATCCCGCGGCGGTGGCGGCGCGTCCCCCCCGCGCCGCGCGGCCGGGCCCGGCGGCTCCGCGGGGGTTCGCAGCGCTTCGGCGGGGCCCGCGGCCGAGCGGGGAGAGGCGGCGGGCCGGGAGAGGCGGCTCGGCGGGGCCGGCGGGGCGGGCCGGGGGCCGCGGGGACCGGGGGAGCCCTGCCTGGGGCGGCCGCCGCCGCCGCCGGTGTTTGTTGTTGTCGTCAGCCGCTTCCGGCGCGAGGGCTGCCGGGAGGGGGCGGCCCGCGGGAGGGACCGCGCGGCGGAAGCGGCGGCGGCTCTGCGGGCCCGGGCGGGCGCGACCCGGGAGCGCTGTGGGATGCAGGGCCCCGAGCTCCGGTGGGTGCAGCCCCTCTGCCCACGGCACCGCACCGGCCGCTAGGCCGGGGTGCTCAGAGCGCCGTCCGCCCTGGCCCTCGGTGCTTCCCGGGTGCGTTCAAGATCGTCCCGCCGTACCTCTGGGCAGCCAGTTCCATTTCTCACCACCGTCACACTACGGACAGTTTTCCTATTATCTAATCTAAACCTCCTCTTTTTCAATTTAGACACATTTACCTGCGTGCCCTTGTAAGTAGTCTTGCCCCGTGTTTCCTCCAAGTTCCCTTAAGGTACTGAAAGGCCACAATGCTTTGGTCACCCCAATGCCTTCTCTTCCAGGCTGAGCAATCCCAGTTGTCTCAGCCTTTCCCCACGGGAGCAGTGCTCCATCCCTCGGGTCGATTTGATCTCCTCCTCTGGACTCCCTCCTGTGCTGGCACCCCGGGCTGGATGCAGCACTGCCGGTGGAGTCTCACCAGAGCAGAGGGGCAGGATCACCAGCCTGGTCCTGCTGGATCCTGCTTTTCATCCAGCCCAGGACACCACTAGCTTTTGCAAGTTTGCCCTTGGCCTTACCCGAGCGGGAGGTTTATTTCATTTCATTTTAATCTGAGATGAAAAGAGACCAAAAGTTTAGGAAATCTACAGAGAGGTTTAGGTATCTGTCTCCAGTGTGTTTTGAGTTTTATTGTATAGAGCTATAACAAAATAACTTGTGTGCTTCATTGATATTTGGAAATTATAAAAAGAGATTTTAAAAAGAGATATTTTTAGATTACTTGCTAAACTTTCTTACACTCTGCACAAACAGAAAAATATCAGCTTTTACTAGAGAAACTTAAACACTTTTGCTATGAAATGTAACTTACATCTACAGGGATACCAGTTCCTACCAAAATTCTAGGTATCGCCTGTCATGTAAAGAAAGTGACATCACTATGGCCAATCCAACCAAGACTGTCTGTTTCCCAAACACACAGGAATTTTTTTAAGACTAAAAGTTGAGAGCTGCTAGCAAGGATAAACTGGAAAGAAATAAAAAAAGAAGGATTCACAGCATGGGAATGAAGGGCTGTCTGCCATTTTATTATTTTTTCTGCCATAGGCATCGACTGTTATTTAAGCATTTAAGATGATGGCTGATTGCATTCCCAGTTGCTAGGAGGCAGAATTTAGCAAATGTTCAATTCATCCCTGTGCCAGCAAGTGAGTGTGGCCTCAGGTGTTTAGGCCACACTCCCATCCCCCAGGGATGGGCCCTCACAGAGCTTTTGACATAAAGGAGCATTGGGGTGGGAACTGACCTCTTATACCTGTCTGAGAAAACAAAAGTAAACCTCACACACACATCACTTTTGGTTTCTGTTTTATTACAAGTTTCTTTAGAGGCTTGGCCCACAGAACTTTTCTTTGATGAGGACTTTTCCACATAAATCAGAGAAGAGTGAATTTGAGAAGAATACAAGCAAGAGGCTTGTTTGACTCAGAGATGCAGGAGAGGATCACAGTGGTGGTGGCATCAAGGACATCCTCTATCCACAATCCCTTGAGAACACCATATAGCTGGATTGTACTTTCTCTGCTGCCTACCTTCACCTCTCCTTCCTTAACATACACCATAGGCAGCAGGTCACGGCAAAGCAGGTCATGGCAACATTATGGCCAGGGTACATTCAGACATGGAATATACTCTGCACATAAGAGGAGGATTGCCAAAAAGAGTGCAAGCAGGTCATGGTCCCTAGCACAGGAAGGACATCAACAGGCTGGAAGGAGTCCAGAGGAGGCCACCAGGTTAAGTAAAGGGATGGAAGATCTTTCCTATCAGGAAAAGCTGAGAGAATTTGCTTTGCTCATGTCAAAAAAAGAAAAGGCTTTGGGCTGACCTAATTGCAGCTTTGCAGTACCTTAAGGTACTTCTCACAAACTGGACCAGGCTTATAGTTTTCACAGTAAACTTATAGTAGCCATCTCTACTATGTTGGAGAGCTTCCTACCTGTTTAAAGGCTATGTTGAATTGTCACAGCCTGTCCAGACAGGAATTGCTTGGCCTTTTAAAGAAAGCCCCCAGTTGCCACCTTGTGGCACCCCATAAAGAAGTACTCCCCTGCACTGCAGCTTGTTAAGAGATGTGTCCAAATTCTGAAAGACACCTTTGGCACTTCAGGCTACAACAATAATGGAGCTGGAAAGACATCAGTACTAAAACAGATGTAATGTAATGGGAAGTATAATGCAAGTTCCTATCAAAGCGATTCAAGGCAGCTTTCTCTAATATAACACTGATTATGTCAAAGCTGTTTTATTTTAGTTCTGCAGATGTTGACTTCTGCTTTTTGCATCTCCTGAAATGGTCATCTTCTTCATAAATTTTTTATTGTGATGAACACTAACCTTTAGTGTGAAAGTAATGGTATCCATTGAACTTGACAGAACAAGTGGCATGCATGCCATCAGAAGTCAAAAACAAAACAAAACAAAACAAAATCAACTTTTGAGTTTTGTAAGCCTGAAGCATGAATAAGCCTCATTAAAATTCTTTTGAGGAGAAACTAGTTAGAGTGACCTCCTGAAGTTTGAGAAGCTGAGACACTGGCAAGGGAAGCAGCAGCATCTCTTCAAATACTGCAACAGCAGTACTGACAGGGCTTATAGTTTTCTGGCAAAGCACCTCTACCAGTCAGGCTTTCAACAATTGCATAAAATGAGGCTTCAGGCACTTAAGCACAGTTCTGGTTTTTGCAGCACGTGTGGGACAACTGTTGATTGATTTGAGAGGCAGCTCAGGCAGGACTGAAGCAGGAACTTTGGTTCTGGGGAGGAAGCAAAGTGCTGCTAGCAGAGCAGGTTGTTCTGGCTTGTTCTTGTAACATTTCATTATGTTGCTTCCTCTCAAAGTGTTCCAGAGCCACTTAATGCCAAACAACTAATTACAGGGTTTTTTCATGAGCCTGTCTGAACAAAGCCTAAAATTTAACATTATATCTAGCACTCCTATCGTAAAAAGGCAGCATTTTATGAAGAAGTTTTTACTCTAGGATATAAGAAAAGAAACCATTGAATCAGGGTTACTGAGAATTCTTCACATTTTCAAAGTGCTGTCCAAAATGTAGGTTATTATTCTTTTTTTTTTATAGGATCCACCTATATATTTTTTCACATTCTCAAAAGTAACCAAGAAGGTTGAAGGGGTTTTTCACTGTGCGCTTTTAATTTTGGGTGCTAAATTTGGCATACCGAAGACTGTGTCTCTTAAACTACATTTATATGGAGCTATAATCAGAGAGCAAAAAGAGCAGGCTGCTCTTTAAGAGAAGGCAAACTAGGAGCCAAGGCTGGCAGCAAGGGACACTGTCATGGACACGGGGCACAGTCCCACAGTATCAGTGAGGTCTGGTGATGGTTTTTATGTACAATTGTTATGTGTATGCCAGTAACAGACCAATACTGTCAGTATTTATTTAGTTCCAAATGTACTTCAAAACCCACATCTTCCTATTTTCTTCAGCTCTGCTTGCCAGAAAATTGCCCTGTGTACTTCTGCTTCCCTTACTGCTGTCTCTTGGTTTAACCCCAGGCAGCCACCAAGTACCACAAAGCTGCCTGCTCACACAGCTCCCCTCTGCTGTGAATGGGGAGGAGAAGCAGGAAATAATTGTAAAACACATGAGTTGAGATAGAAACGTTTTAATAATTCAAATAATTTAATAGTAAAATAATGATAATAATAATAATAGCAACAACTACAAAAAGAGAGAGAAATAAAACCTGAAACAGCCAAGTGATGCCTAAATCAGTTGCTCTCCACCCACTGACAGATGCCCAGCCCTGTCTTGAGCAGTGATCAGCCCCTCCCAGCCTCAGCTCCAGTTTATATACCAAGCATGACATTCTATGATATGGAACATCCCTTTGGTCTATTCAGGTCAGCTGTCCCAGCCATTCTGCTTCCTGGCTTCTTGTGCACCTGCTGACTGCCAGAGCATGGGAAACTGGAAAGTCCTTGACTTGGGATAAGCCCTGCTAAGCAACAACTAAACTATCAGTGTGTTATCAACATAATTCTCACACTAAATTTAAAAAAAACCACAGCACTGTACCAGATACTAAGAGAAAAATTAACTCTGCTCCAGTTAAAACCAAACACCTTGCTGTCTTCATCAACTTCCCTTGATTTTTGCTTTGTTGGGGTTTTTGTTTGTTTTTTCTTTTTTCCCTTTTTCAAATACTGGAAACAGCAATATTTATTCCTCTGCTAGATCAGGCTGATTTTTAAACCCAAGTTCCTTCCTTCTCTGTTGATGCTTTGTGGCATCTTGCAAAGTAATCTCAAATAAGTATTTGTTTTCAATTTAAGTCTTCCTCCAACTAAACAGCCATTTCAGAAACCAATATTTTTTAAAGGACAAATTTCTGTTCTGACCTGGAATACACAAAGCGAACACCAGTCTTCAACAGCACAAGTGCTCCTGCGTGTTTTGGGAGAGACTTCAAGAACTTCAATGGTCCTTTAATGTAGCCTGGCAGTCCATGGCAAACACAAAGTCATATCTCATCTCTTGCTTCTTTTCAGGAGTACTGACTGGTCCAAAAGCAATCACTAATTGTTTTTGAATGGCCAGTGACTCAAGAACAGCTGATGCCATTTTGAAAGCATGCCACTCCTTCTGACCTCGTTATGGATCATTCCTAACCAGTGATTTTAACATTGTGTGGCTTCCCAATGTTTCAGTAGTTCTGACTACACAAGTTTTGAATTCATAAGTGATTTTTCTTGTTTGCTGACAGAGCTCCTCACAGGAATGGAATAGTTAGGTTCAATATAACATCTAGGTCATGGGATCAGGTCTTGGTTCTGTGCAGAAATATGCAAAGGACATTTAAATCTCAGATTAAAAAGACAGAATGGACATACCCTCAGAAATGGTTAAGGATAGAAGCTCTCAAAGGAAAACACATCACCTGAATAATCTTGTAAAAATCCCTTGTTGTGCATTTTCATTTAAGAGGCTCCACTTTTGTACCACCACTTCTGCTCAGCACTCAGATGAGAATGAGTACAGCAAGGTCAAACAAGCATTACAGTGCAGACTACATAGAACAACAGTAATATTCTTAGTAATATTGATAGAAAGTTATAGCTGTGTAAGCATTACTGAATATTTAGTGTTACTGAGAATAGAATTCCCATTCTTTACTGTCTATCAGCTTTGGTTTTTTTATATTAAAGCACTGAAGTCATGTTCATAAAATCATAGAATGGTTTGGATTGGAAGGGACCTTAAAGATCATCTACTTCCAACCCTTCTGCTGTGGGCAGGGACACCTTTAACCTGACTAGGAGCTCCATCCAACCTGGCCCTGAATGTTTCCAGGGATGGAGCATATGTTTCCAGGGATGGGGCATCCACTACCTTTCAGAAAGACTATTCCATCATCTTAAAACCTTCAGTGTAAAAAACTTATATCTTAGACTTTTACTAAGGACTGGAGTTGGGGAGATGCTAGTGAGCAAATTGGTATTACTCATAGGCCTGTATTCTATTTTTTCCCCTTTTAAAGGGATTTTCCCGCTCTTTTCCAGTCAGTGGGAACTTTGCTGACGTCTCAAATATGATGGAAAGTAGCTCAGCCACTTTCTGTGCAAGTTCCTTCAAGACTCATGGATACAACTTATCAGGTCTCACGGTCTTGTTACCTTCAGAATCCTTAGATGGTCTCAAACCTGCCCTTCTGCTATAGTGGGCAGTTCCTCATACTTCCAGTCCCTGACTTTACCTTCTGCAACTCAGGTGTTGTTGCTGGAGCACATGCCAGTGAAGACTGAGGCAAAAAAAGTCATTGAGTACCTCAACCTTCTCCATATCCTGGAGAACTCCCCTGTTCCCTTCTGGAGTGGACCCACATTTCCCCTACTCTTTCTTTTACTTCTTATATACCTATAGAAGCTTTTGCTGTTGTCCTTGAGATCCCTAGGTAGTTTTCATTCTTTCAGGGCTTTAGTTGTCCTAACCTGATCCCTGATTATTGGGACAATTTGCCAGTATTCCATCCGAGTTACCTCACTTCCACCCTCTGTAAGGCTTCCCTTTTCCGTTTTTGTCCATGAGTTCCTTGTTAATTCGTGCAAGTCTCCCTATTAACATATAAAATCAGAATTTTAAAATTTAATTCCTGCTAACAAAAAATCAATTACATGTGCAGATATTTCAGTTGAAGAAGTTATACCAGGACTTTGTTTGGCCTGTACTGCTAAAAAACTGGATGTATTTTAGTTTTTACAGTCATGAAAAAAAAAAAAGTATACTGTCCCCATTTACAAAATAGCATTCTAATGATCTTTCTGTTCACAGATGACACACTCTGATCCTTTCTTCATTTGCATCACTCACTCTCCTGGTTTGGTAACCATAAAGACAGAATCTGGAAACCAAGGGGTACAAGCTTCAGCTTCTCCCTTAGCCCTGCATGCCAGTGGACTTGTGTCTCACTATAACCCGTGGGACAGTGTGGGAATCCAGATCCAAATGGCAGTGCTGTGCCAGGAGCAGGGATTTTAGGCATCTCCAGCTGAAACCTCAGGCTACAAGCCAGCCAGCATCACAGCAGCTGGCCTGGAAATGTACCTCATCAGGCACTCAAGAGTTAAATGCTTCTAGACTATGTCCACTCCTTCTATATTTAGCTTTTAATGTGCAGTCTATATTTGGAGGCTAGAAAAGTATGGTTATATTTAATCTGAGTCACTAATTTAGACATTTGGGGGTTTTTACATTTTGTTAATAAGTACTAATTGCCTTTTAAAAATCTAAAGCATCTAAAGCATTTAAATCTTTAAGCATCTAAATTCCTCTCTCATTCCCAATCTTTCTAGTTATACAAACTTCAAATTCCTTAATATTTTTATTAATTTATTTAAATAAACTACAAAGAGCCTTAAATCAAATTAATAAAACCCACTTTGTACTTACATAGAAGTTAATTGCTAACTGAAAATACAATCTATTAGCATATTGAATGCTATTTGTCCTTTTTTCTGGTAACTTATATTATTCAATCCTTTTTCTTTCACTTATATTTCTGAATGGAATAGAAACAAAACCATCTTCCTTTTTTTACAGCTCCCAGGGACCCAATTCAAAGAATTAGTCACTGACCTCAATTAACAGAGTAAACTGAAATGATGAACTAAGTACACTGAAATGGTGATTCTTTGCATTTCCAGAAGATACTATACCTTTCAAATATTCCTAAATACCTAGCTACATTATTTTAAAAGATACTGTAGGAGTAGACTAATTTAAACTAGGTTTTAAATCTTTTAAAAAAAAAAAGAAAAAGAAGAAAACTGACTATTCTGAGTGCACTTGCATTCATTACTCATTCTTAGGAGCTTTTTTATATTCATTGATGAGATCAGGCGTGGGTGCTGGTAGAGTCTTCTTTCAGAGCTTTGCAGCTTTGGAATCTGCTCTTCCCTTGAGCTCTCCAATACAGCAGCTCAGATGGTTTGATTGCATCATTTATGTTTCCCATGCATTTTAAAAGCTTGTATAGATTGTTCAAATCTGTGCCAACAGGAATTCTTTAGATAGATGGAGATTGTTGGGCTATTTTGCAGTTAGAAATACCAAGGCTTTTAAATTCATGCCTTTCTAAAATAAATTTCTAAAATTATCTCATCTAGTACATTTTTATGCCGGTGTATGAAGGACAACCAAATAGAAACTGACCCATGCAAATCTCTAGTAATTACAAATTACTGTCTTCTACTGAACTAAGCAAGTTAGAGGTAATTGAGACCAATGCCTGCCTAGTTATTTGAGCTCAGGAAAGCAGGAAAAACTGTGTCAAAACTGTAATCCCAAGTCTGGCTCACTGGAGGGCCTGGTGATGTACATTTCCAGGCTGACTGCTGTGATGTTGGCTGGCTTGTGGCTTAAGGTTTCAGCTAGAGATGCCCAAAATCCCTCCTCCTGCCACAATATTCCTGCTTCCTTGAAGACTGATTTTGATTTTCTTTTTTCTATTTTACACTCTAGGTACAAAATCAGATTTGTAGATAAAGCTTAGCATTGCTTTTTATTTAGCAAGGAAGAAATTTACTTCAGTAGTAATATGTGCTTTACTCAAATGCATAATTCTAGTCAAAATTTACTTGTTGGAGTCCATTTTCACAAAATTTTTCTGAGCAATATTTACTGTTCTTAATTCTTCTAGCTGTACTAACTGAGTTGCACCATTGGCATCATAAAGAAAAATTATGTTGTAGATGTCAGGTCAAACTACAGATTAAGCAGTTTTATTTCTTTGCCCTTTTTGAACATTGCCATAACATGAATACTTCCAGTCTTCTGAAGTTTCCCTGATTTTCACATTTTTATTAATAGTAACTTCAGTGGACCACAGCATAAAACAGCAAGTTAGCTCAACTTATTTCAATTCCATCTCTGTCCAGTCACTTTCTTAATTAGCAGCCAATAATTTTCATGTCATTAATAGTTTCAGCACTTTGTTGTAGGCTCACTGTTTAGTTCTAGAACTCTGGGGACAAAAAGAGACCCCTGCCTTGACTGCTATGGACCATGTTTTATGGCTTGGAGTTCACATTACTCCTATCAGTTTCTTTTTTCCTCTGTTTTGTTACATAATACTAATTAGTTTTGTTACTGATGTTGTTAAATTTTGAACTGTATTTCTATATAAGTGGAAAAGCTCTTAGCAGTAGTTCTATCTAGATTGTGAAATTTGGTATTTTTATCTGCCTATTAAAAACTTTTTAAGATAATTTTCATCATTCATTTTAATTTAAATGTTTGTTTTCAATTACTTTTTCTCAGTACTTTGATCTCCGGAAAGTTAGTCAAAAGTAAGTGCCAAGTTTACATATGTCCTTTAATCTTAAAAAAATATATCTGTTTTGAATATAAAATAAGAGCTGTTGCTGGTCACTGAGCTGTCACAAAGACTCACTTAATTTAGATTTATCTGAAGAAGAAATTGTTGATGGTTTTGTTCCAGCTTAGTTATGAGCTTAACTTTTAAAGATGGTACTGGATAAACTGTCATAAAAATTTTTATTATTTCTCTACATGGTAACTCAATGCCATATAGAAATTCAAGGATTTTGTGCAATTATCCATAATTCAGAAATTCTCCAGACTGCAATCTCAAAAAGCCTTTTTTTTTTTCTACACAGCCTTAAGGTCATTACGCTTGTTAACTTTTTTGTGAAGTGTGTTCTGGCGTGTTGGAGGGGTTTGTGATTTTACTGCTGGCAGCTAATCCAAGGATGAGCACACACTGCTAATGCTCTATATGGGATCTCAGACCATGGAAGCAGAGAGGAACTTGCTTTGCACAACTGTAGGAAACATGGTGTGGCTCAGGCAGGGCTGCAGAGCCAGCAGAGTGGAAATCCACCATGGGCCAACCCAGCCTGAGCTCTGTGTTCTTGCAGCTATGGCACCACAGTGTAAGGAACAATTCAACAATGTGTTTAACACAGTTAGAGGGAAAAAAAGAAGGAAATATTAAGAAGGAGAAAAAAGAGGCACAAGTGAGAGTAAGCAAGATCCAAAAGTGGAATTAGACACAGAAACATTACTCTTCAGTACTTGGTGACAAGAGGAAGCCTTGGAAAACCTCAGAAGATAATTTCAGTTCAGCTGTTTTTGGAAAGTACCCCTCAATCTTCAGGAAACCCACACAAGGATTTCACAGTGAATTTCATATGATCTTTTTAATCATTCTGCCGTGGCAATTTGTTCCTAAAGACAAATTTTCATATTTCATTGAAGTTGTCGACATTTTGTTCAATATGTAGTAGATTAAAAAAAAAAAAAAAAATCCTGCCTCTTAAGTAAGTGCAAAAAAAAAAAAAAAAAAAAATCTAAAAGCAAGGTCTGAGATGTAGGATAAGGCCAAGAATTCTGTGGTGTTACCAAAGACAACTAGTTCATTTCCTCTAAGCCTCAGTGGGCAGTTGGTTTAGATCCCAGTACTGTAATTTTGTCATTTTATAACAACATTTGTTTATCTAGGTTTTTTTCTGTTCACTCTGATGGCTAATAAAACCAATATACAACATGTACATTTGCTTGTGAAGGGGACAGTAATGGCATATAGGTCGTCTTAGAAAGCAACACTACTTTCTGTGAAAATGATCGAAAATATGTGTGTCCAGCAAGAGTATGAAATATAATGCCTTCTTATTTACTCTTCCTCTTGGAATTTCATTCACTGTCTCCTGCTCCCCTTGTCCTACTTGCCCTGGGTTTGTAAGCCAGCAGGAGTGGCATCTCACTGATACATAATCCTTGTTCTTGAAACATGTGCAAAGAAGAATACAGAAAGTTACCCACTGTACCATCAGATATAGACACTTTCTACCCAAACAGTAAAATGCTTTTTTTTTTTTTTGTTTTTCTTTTTTGAACTGGAGAAATAGCAGAGTGTTTTCTGCTGCTGTTAGCTTTAGGTAATAGACAAAACATTTCTCTTTTTTAAAGGAACTTCTTGTGTGCTGCACTAATATCTGAAAAATACAAAGTCTAAAAGTCCCTGGATGCTCCCTGGATGCTCCATGGATGCTGGCTTATTGCTTGCAAGAGTGTTTTGCAGTACTGAAACCACAACGCTAGAGGACACTGCTAGTCCTTTACATTTTTAATCTGTCTGAAAGAAAGTTTTGGGAGCTCTCAGTTGGTGATAAGAATTGCTTTTAAAATTCTTTAAACATGCATGGTGTGCAGTATATCCACTCTTGATATATGGTTTCATAAGTTTTCACACTTTCTTTTGGATTGTTAAAGATGTATTTTTAAAATAGTTCTTTTATTTTATTTTTTTTTGGAGTAAGACAGCCATCCCAGAATAGATAAGAAAATATATATATTAAAAAGAACAATGATCTTAGCAACCTGTATGCCAATCCTGTGCAATTTATGTATTTCTCTCTAATTGGTTCTTAAGTAATTTCCCAAACTCTCATTTAGTGAGGATGGATTTAGTTTTTTATATTTTTCATTAAAGGACAGCATTAGGAATATCTACTGTATTCCAATGCAGAATATCATATATAGAATCCTTTGTGAGGCTAGGAAAGTTGCTAGAAAATTATTTTAAGTTTATTCTATTTCCTTTTCAGTCAAACGATTGCAAAGTTGTCTGAAGGTCTTTTACTATTTCTGAAATTTATATCCTTGAATATTTCTAATGCACTACTAAACAGCAAGCAGAAATTTAGAGGTCCAATGCAGCATGACATCAAATGTTCAGGTGCTAATAAAGATACATGTACTTAGTTTCACAAAGGATTGAAGTTTTTTGAAATGCTTATTGGATTCCAAGTTATGTTCCAATTGAAAATTACCATGTTCACAATTCAAAGATAGCTATAGAAAAAAAATGGAAGGAAATGACACTTAAAATTTATAGAAGAAATTGTTTTCTTACAGAAAATGAGTTTAAATGCTTTCAGAACATTGAGCTAATGAAATTTTGTTTGTTACTAACTGAGGAAATAAGAACAGTGTTTTCTTGCTCACTGAAAACTGGTCAATATCATTGGTTATTTCTAGATACAGTAAATACAGTAAAAATTAATTTAGGAAAGTAGTACTAAATAGGCTGAAACCTTTATTTTCCTTACCCTTTTAAGTTCAATATCTACCTTAATCAAGAATGCTGAGTTTGCATTACTCTTCTAGTAACTGCTAAATTATTATTTTAAAATGAAATTTTTGTGAGGACATTGGTTTTTTTATCTTAAATTTTATAGACATTGATCCAGATTCCTTCAGCTAAACCTATAATAATATTTCTGCCACTTTGCAAGGATGAGAAGATGAATATGAATCAGTTTTTTGTAAAATTTTGAATCAGTGCATCTTTTACCTGTTCTTCAATAATTATTTTTATTATTATTATTATTGTTGTTGTTGTTATTGTTAAAAAAATAATCGGTGGAGTTCTACTGTTTTGTGGTTTCTGGGTTGGGTTTTTGGTTGAAAAGGCAACTCTTTTAGGTATGATTTTTTAAAACAGCCTTTTATTAATATTGTTCATGTTAATAAATTGCCTTTATGTAATTTTAAAATTTAAAATTATTTAGTTTCATTATACTTCCTTTTGTACTTGGAGTAACATTTATGAAGTGAACAAATAATGAACATTTGGCACCAAACTTACACTAACAAACAAATATTAATGCTCTGTATTAAGTTTATAATTTTAAGTATCTGGTGTCATGGTTCCTTGAAGCCAAATTTACCAGGACTAGATAGATTAACATCATCTCATATTATTCATGTTTACTTTTTAATCCTGTTTCCTTTTACAATCCTGAATACAGTCCTCACTTTGCTCAAAATACTTTGTGCAATGTTTGAATGTTGTGAAATGAAAAGTGAATTTGGTCATGTGGATGTGACAAGAGCATGTAGGTAGAAACAATAATTGCATATGATCTTTCATTTTGAAAATTAATAAATATTTCCTTGAAAAGGTGATCAGCTATTTTCAGTGCAAACTTGCTAATTAAAATTAGAAACATGGGTGAAGAGTAAGGCTCAAACATATAAGCTGTGAATATGGCTCTGTTTTTCACTGTGCAAATATATAAATATAATATATTTAATATATTTAATGTTATTCTTTGGGCAATTAAATTTGTAGTTGTTGAGGGGGGGTTAATTAAGTCGAAAAAATTAGTGTTTCATTCTTCTGTGCGTTCTTGCACTCTTCTTCTTCAGCAAGCTCTTGCAGAAAGTACTTTTGTACACTAGATGACAGTGAAAGTAATTACAAACAAGATTTTGATAACTGGTAATTGAAAACACATTCTGTAAGGTTATCTACTATGTTTACTGGTGTTATTTATGGTGTTATATATTTTGCATGTAAGAAGAAGTATAATCAGTGTTGTCAGTTTTGTTAAAATATGTTTTTGTGTTATTATTCTGAATGTTAATGACCTCATTTTGTTTATTTTCTTTGAAAGCTGTGGCATGTTTAATTCAAAGAGAAATGGTTTTGTGACAGAGCTAAGAGCTGAACTTGTACAACAGAAGGACAAGATCCATACTGCGTTTCATTTTATATTAGACTTGAAAGAAGAGGTTCATAGCAGAAAAATTAAAAGAACTTGTATGGACAATAAAGAAACATTCTTTTTATTTCTCATTATCATATCTTGATAAGGCCAAATGTTTTTTTTCCTATACTTTATGACTTTTTCTGAAAATCACAGCTTCTGGGTGAAGTGAGCTTGTGGCTCATGGTCATTTTCAAACTAGATGTCAATCTCTGAAAAATAGTCTAGTATCCAAAATCTTAGATGTTGAATATCTACATCTACTCCTGTTAAGGAGCTATTCCATCATTTCAATTTCCTTTTTCCTGCATCCAGCTCACAGCCAGAGTTAAGACAGTTAAATAAATGTAAATTATACTCTGCTAAAAGGTGTGCTTTTGAATTCTTTATTCAGTCAAAACAAACTTTATCTATAAATTCAAATGCAGCAAAGCTCTGCAGTCTGAAAAAGCATTCAACTGAATTTTTTCTAGCCTTGAGCTATTCCTGCTATCAATAATAAATCCAGTGTAATAATAAATGAATTAAAGCACACTTTTTAATAAGCATCTTTGGAAGGAGCAGAATAAAAACAGTCAGAATAGTTTAACATGTGGCAAAGCCAAGGAACCGGAAACATATTTCTGTTTCAAAGGAAAACAAGAAAATTAAAAGCGCAGACAGAAAAGAAATATGCTGTTACAAGAAAAATGGAAAAGTTATATAAATCTATGAGAATGGGACACTGCATTTTAGATGGATGAGATAGCCTACCAGAACTTTATTTAAAAATCATGATGCCTTTTCATAAATGGAGACAGTATGTTTTGGAAAGTTAAACTGGGAATACTAGTTAACAGTCTTTGTTACAAACATATAGCTGGCAGTGAAAAAGAGAACCTTCTCCAGAGGTTGGATTGCAAAGCCTTTGCCAGTTCTCAGAAGAACTAGAAAATACTGTATCCTGTCTCACTAAAAGTTGACAAATTTACACCCAAGATGTATTTCAAGAATATTGAGGTTTTTATGAAACATAGAAACATTTATCTAGAGCAAATGACAAACAGAATTATCTTAGATTTCTTCAATGAATCTAAATCAACATGTGAATGAAAGTATATATTTTTTAACATACCATATGATTTAATTGGTTTCAGGATAGTGGAATAGTATAATGAGTACAATAGAGCAGTATGGGTTGTGTATGGGTTGTCATGATAGTACAAAGAGCTCCTCATACCCAGCAAGCAGTTCTTACTATAGCACAATAAAAAACACAAAAGGGATGGGTGAATTGCTTAAATCATGTCACACTCAGGTAAGGTTAATGCTAAATGCTGATTAAAATGCTGATTTTAAAAAACAGAAAAAAAAACCAAAAAAAAAAAAAAAAAACTGAAGAGAGGACTATTTATTTTCAGTCAAGGAAACGTTAAGGCAGAGTAAAACATGCTAAACCAGTGTGTCCCCTCATTTTTCTCTCTGAAAAGTAAGTGAAGCTAAACAAACACAGAGATATCTTTCTAAGCCATAGTCTTTCCAAGCTTATTTTGCAAGTCAGTGAGGAGTCCTTACAGAAGTTCTCTCAAGGACTGTCAAAAGTCTCTGTGTTTAGAGTAACCTGAAAATGGTGAAATGACATTTCTCCAGGGCTACAGAGAGCCCCAGTCACTGTCTGGATAGCAAATAATATATGTCAGGGGGGTTTGCCTGGGAATAACTACCTTTTGCTCAAGTTTTATTTCACAGACTTAAAAAAAACCAAAAACTGTTAAACAGAGTCATGCTTTGGGCCAGGAAGTATTCCTGGGAAATGAAAATATAGTCCAGCTGGTTAGTGTCATCATTTTGAAAAGATTCAAATTGAAGGCATTCCTGACATAATGCTGTTGTACCTGAAGAAGCAGGCTACATACAGAAAATGAAATGTTTCATAGATAATGCATAAAATAATGCTAAGCTCAAAATTTTTATGCAACCTTTTTAAACTGTAAAGTATCTTTTGACAGAACAGTCAATTTACTACTGCATGGACATGCAACCTTCCATTTCTATACTTTTGCAGTAAATAGCACAGTCTCCAGCAGCACCTTTTTATAACTATTCTCAGAGAGATATTCTGATTTATAAAACTGCTGCAGCTACTACTGTTGAATAAATGACTGGGAAAACCATCACTCATTTCTTATTTTGGGTGAAATAATTGTGGGTGTTTCTCTCCAGACTTTTCCCATACACCATTTCCATGAAGAGGGATGGGGGTGCACTCCTTACTACAATTAGTGGGGATTAACCACTTATTTCAATAAGGTCAAGATTACATTTTTATGAAGATCTATATATGTCCATGTAATGCAGTAGTGGCTGTGTCATAGTTTTAAAAAGACAGAAGATACACAAACCCTTTCATCTCTGAGGCAGAATAATTGCAAGCATAGTACACAGCGTGCAGATGAGATGATAGAGATGTTCAGGGAAGTTTCATTAAACAAAGTAAGTTTCAGCTGTGCAAATGATACATTTATCTGATAAATCATCACTGCCAAAATGTGTCACTGGACAATGAGTGACAAAGAGTAGACAGATTGTAATAGCTCTAATGTTGGGTTAGCTGGACAGTGTTTAATCAATTTTCAGCAGTTCAAGGGAGGCATTTATTGCTTTCACTGACTTATCAGAGTGATTAAATGTAGCCATTTATTACTTTCCTGGGAAAGAACAGATATCCTCTCTGCTTAACTTAACCTTAGAATCACAGAATATTTTAGTCCAGAAGGGATTTCTTGGCTTGTCCAGTCATCTTTTAGATATCTGGAAGGATGGAGATTTCACATCTTTGATTAACATACTTTAGTGCTTAACTATTTTATTTTTCATTTGTCCTTGTACCTGTCAGATTTTCCCCTGCTACTGCTTGAGGGTACTGCCTGTCATTCTATTCACTATAGAGAGGCTGGAGAGAGAGTCTTCCATATCCTGCATTTATGTAGCTGAAGACCAGTTACACTTTTAGTCATCTCTTCTCCAGTGTGAAAAAAGCCACCTTCTTTGGTGTTTCTTCATATGTTAAACTACAGCACCCCAGCCATGTTAGAACTTTCTGCTGGATTTTTTCCAGTATCTCAGACTCTTTTTTTTGCAGGGGAGGAGGAGGACACAGAAGAGGACAGTTACCCTTGCAAATATGGAATAGAAAGGAGTAATCACTTCTCTTGACTTCTTGATGCACTCTTGCTTATGCAGCCACACCATCACTACAGGGGAGCACTACAATTTTACCTAAATTCTTGTCTACCATCATCCCAGGCTATTTTCTGCAGGGCAAATCCCCAGTCAGCAGGAGCCATAACTCTACTCCTGATAAGATAATTTAAAAAAATTATATTTGTTTAAGTAAGTCAGCTCTAATTGTGATTCTGAAATATTAACTTATTCTTGTACTTTATCAAATAATTTCCTAGGTGATAGAGAATTTTGCAAAAGAAAATCAGATTTTTTTTTCTCCAGATTATATATATATAAATTCTCTCAATTTTAATTTCAGTGTCTTGACTGAATTAATTTTAATTTCAGTGTTATGAAGATCAGTGAGGTTTTGTTACAGAACAGTTATATTTTGTTAACTAGATTTCATAAATACAGCTTAATTTCACAAGAATAGAGATTGCACTATTTAAATGAAAACTTATAATTTCAGCAAATGTGTTAAGGCAGATTTCAGGAGCTGTAGATTGTCTTGTAAAACTGTTATTTGAACCAAGCCTTGTGTTTGTGATTTAACTTGTAAAACCTCAATAAGTATCAAGCCAGCTTCTCAGTGACAAGGCTGTGCCATCAGTTGGGTTGGGATAGCAACAAGTGTCTGGGAACCTGAATAACCTTCCATTCAAACAGCAGCACCTTGGAACTGTGACAGCAAGAAAAAGCTGCTTCTCTGCAGCAGATGAGACCATGGTAATGGAAAACCAAAAATGAAATATGCATATATAAAGGAAAGACACTTCCACTGGTTAGAACCATAGTTTTGACTTGGCAAAAATGTGTGAAAGTTGAAAAATTTGCTTGAGTTACTGAGACTCCTAAATTTTGGCAAGGAACAGAATTTTAGTGCTAGAGCAAACTCACTAGGAATTCTTCCTATGGTATTAGGCCAATAAATTCACTCAAGCCCATAGCTAATTCTTTCAAATTGATGCCTGCATGGAAGCACCTAAAACTAGCCTGCAGGTTCAAAAGCAGCCACATCATGAGAAATGTAATAGATGTACTGTAACTGTGACAACTTGTTATCTTCATTTTTCCATTCCTGAGTATAAAATCTATTTAAAGGTATGTTTTTCCTCCCCTGCAGAAATTCACCCTGCTGCTAGTAAAGGTGAATGGAGTTCAACTAAGTGAAAAATGACTTCTTAGTATGGAAAGTCATGCTCAAGTTGATTTAGAAATGTCAAAATAAGGGATATCTGAGAAATAGTTGTCTAAAAAAATTTTGTCTTCTTATGTACATAATGGAAGTCAGGGTACAGACAAAAGAAAATTTGAGGGGGAAAATTAATTTTAAAAAAATCTTTCTTTGATGATGCTAAGTAATAGATAAAATTATTTTCATAGCTTCTTCCAAATTCATTAAGGGATTTATTAGAAGGTATAATAAGAGATATTTATTTAAATTTCTAGTTATTAAAGGTAAATGATTGAAAACTCTAATTATACTCCTTGAAATTCCAGGCTTAAAGAAATGCTCTGAAACAGTATTTTCAAACTCATTCTTTGAAAAAACCCCCAAACACTTAAATTGAAGATAATTTTTGGGAAATAAGGGGAATATACTATAACAACATAGAATTTACAGGAATGAGCACAAACAGGAGTGACAAATGTGGGAGAAACAGTATTACTCTGCACTACTGTGGCTGAAATATAAACTGAGTATGTGCTGCTTTCACAGTCATCACTAAATACAGATTATGGTATCATACATTTTGTATGAGCAAAGCAGACCTCTTTCCCTCAAAACTAATAAGTCAGCCAAAACCAATTAGAAATCTGTGGTCCTACTTCAGCGTGCATTTGATCTAAAAGAGTTTAAAACCTGATTGTTTCCTAAATTTAAATTTTACAACAGGAAGTCAGTTGAATTACTTTTTGCATTATAAAAGGCTAAACCCTTTATTATATGTATTTACTAGTAAAACTAATTTTCACAGTGGAAGTATTTAAGGATTCCTTTAAGTAATAGCATTTACAGTTTTTCATAAGAAATGTGTCTTCATAACAGAAAGATATGCTAGATTATTTTAGTGAGTTATTCACATGCTTTCTCAGTGTCTGGTGAATATGTTCAGTGAATGTTTCATTACTGGCTTGAGAGGACCTGCATGTTTATGTGAGCAGAAAGAAAGAAACCATCTTAGATTGTTTGTCCATTTTTACTTGGTGCCAGGAGATTGCTGCTATTTTGAGAAGTTCAGTCTTCAAGACAATTCAATAATCATATCAAACAGCAGAAAAATGAAATGTGCAGAAAAGCTGAGGAGACTAAATCAAGGAAAAACTTAAAGCAAGAGAAAAGAATGATGTTAGGAGTTATATAGTTATGAAAAGCAAAGATGGCACAATATCTACACAACATTAATCTTTGCACGAAAATATGCTCAGGGAAGAAGAATTATGAACCAATATTAGTATCCATTTCACCATATATATGTATTTAGGAATGTCATAGTTCCAGTTATTCAGTAACAGATACATCCACAAAGTCTGGAAAGAAATGGAGTGAGGGAACAGGAACCTAAGAAACTTTTGATAATTTTGTTGGCGTTTTATGTACATTTGGTTTCCAAATATTTGAAATGGAAATGGAGAATCAGGAGAGGATCCCATTAGCTGGTTACTTCTTCAAGGATGATCAGTGACAAAGTGATGTGCAGTATGAACCTCAACAGCTTTAAATTTCAGAGTTGGTACTTCATTAAAATTAGTTCACAGTTCGCAGCTCTCAAAGGCTAATTTTATGAAGAGAAAGAAGACTCACAAGCACTTATACCCAGCTCATCATGAAGGAAAATCATTAATTTATACTTAAATTTGTTTGAACAGTCGTGTCAGCTATTGCTCCTGTTCATTGCTTCATTTGCATCTATGATTGTTTGTGGAGCTGTTTGAAAGGCAGGGAACAGGGGCAAGTTAAAAATAGCCTGATTTCACTACTGGTTTAATTTCCAGCCATGAATTTCCCCTTCCAGTTGATCACAATATGTTAATAAGAGAGTGGGAAAGAAGCAGGGATTGGGGCTGGAAGCAGCCAATTCTTTTATTGTAAGAAATAACTTAATATGCTGGTAACTCTACTTGGAGTTTTGACACAATATGGCATCTGGAATGTACAAGACATGGAAATTCCTGTTTGAAACACAGCCTCAATTCTTCTGCTTGGGCACCTGGTTGAAATGCTTTCAGGTTGATAATTTTGTCCACTAGTATTTTTTCATCCCTTGAGAGCTGTCTGTGCAACTTGATCACAATATTTTACCCTCTCAGAGCATGACCACGGAGAATTATGGAGGAGACAAGGACTGAACTTATAGGGAACTGAAAAGCAGAAATCCCATCCTGCAGAAAATTCCAAAATTAATTACTTTTACTTGTATTCCACATCAAATCCTCCCCTAGTTCATCCAGAATGAAAAGGTGATGGTAGAATGAGGAGCTGTTTTAGCTATTTGGAAAGCTGAGGAAAGTTGATCCTTGCAAGACTGAAAGTTTGAATGAAAAATAATTTTCATTAAATACAACAGCAAGTGACCTAGATATACTGATAAATATTGATACAATACAAAATTCAGACTACATTTTGGGTCAGTACAATGCAACATTTGTGTCATTTCTTAAGAGAAATGACAGTGAAATACCTCTCCCATGATTTTTTTTTCCATATGAAATCTTATTGCTATTATTAATGAAGAGGAGAGATTATTAAGTGGAGAAATAAGCACATATCTTGCAGAAGAAAAGTGAAATTCTCTCTCTTTTTGTTAGATGATCAGTATAGAGCAATAAATTAGGGATTTTTTAAATGCCTTTCCAAATGCCTAAAATGTTCACACGTAGGCTCTTCCATCTGCTTTAGCTATCTAAAGTGTTTTTGAGTTTGAACTACTTTCCTTATAAATCTTTCAGAATTCTTCAGGAAGAACTGAAACCCTCCAAAGGACAGCTTGATTTTTTTACCTATCCTGATTTTATGTCTATAAACCGTAAGCAAGGCTGAGTGTGTGGTCACTTCACATGGTGGAGCTGAACAGGATATGCTTTACCAGATCCAAGTAAGTGCCTGACAATATTTTCATGGGGAAAAGTTCTGTGTATCCAGGCAGCATCTCTCTTGTTTCATGTTGTGCCTGTGGTCTCTCATACTCCCCCTGCTCCATGACGAGTCTCTGTCTTCTTGGGATGGTATCTTGGGTATTATGTGTGAAAGTAAAAAATTTTTTTTCTATTTGTGGTTGGTGTGAAAATATACTCTTTGAACACATTTAATACAATCACATTTCCTGGGGTTTTTGATGACAGTGCAATTTTAAAGAAGACTAGGAAGACTTCAGACTAAGTGGGCTTAAATCAATTTTATTTTCTGTAAGGGATGTTGTTGTATCTTTTCTACTTCACCTTTGATGGGAGGTGATACAGGAAAATACAAGAATGCTCCTACTGAACAAGTGAACATTAAAATTAGATGTTTTATTCAGGTAACAGTCTTCCTTAAAATTACGAAAAAAATAAAAAATCAAATGTTTCACAATGTACAATTATGAATTAAACTACATCTCCGTGCTGGAGAAAGTACATCAAGGCAAGAAATCCAGAATCACAGAATCATCAAGGTTGGAAGAGACCTTCAAGATCATCTAATCCAGCTGTCAACCCAGCACCACCATAATCACCCCAAAACCATATCCCCAGATGCCACACACAGATATCTGCAGAGATGGTGACTCCACCACCACCCTGGACAATTTATTCCAATGCTTGATGACTCGGTGTTTTTTGGGTTTTTTTCTAATATGCAATCTGAACCTGCCCTGCAGGCCATTTCCTGTCATCCTTTCTTTTGAGACATGGCAGAAGAGACTGACCCCATCTCCTTTCAGGTGATTGTAGAGAGTAATGAGGTCACTCCTGAGCCTTTGCTTCTCCAGACTAAACAACCCCAGTTCCCTGAGCTCTTGCTCATAAGAATTGCTTTCTAGACCCTAAAGGAACTGTCATGATTTCAACTTTTCTTTATCAGTGCTCAATCCATAAGTTTCCAAAGGTTAACATTATGGATGTTTTTTCCAAATGCTACAGTTGTAATTTCATTCTGCAAATAGCAGAAAATATTTGAAATAGCAAAAAGATAATATTGACATTAACTCAAGCTTCTTGGAGCTCTGATCATATGATAGAATTCAGCCAGTTTGTCTGTGTTCATGAGATGAACTGAGCACATGTCAGTGCATGGATGTGTTTAAACAGACACACCCTGTGTGTGTACCCAGCTGTAATGCCCCTGAGATTGGCAAGAGACTATTCACTGCAAACACTGTGCAGTTTAATAAATAAAATGTTGCTGTTAATTCAATTTAGTTAAAATAGCTCTGTAAAATAATATAAAACCTATTAACTTCAGTGGTGGGTGACTGTGTGTTGGAACAAGGAAATTAGATGAGCCTCATACCATCCTGTTTAGTTGAGTGTGGATAGAGAGATAAATTATATGCACTAAACCAAGTTAGGATTGTTGTAAGCTTTGTTTCACTGCAATTTTTTGTCTGTCAATGAAACTTGTGGGGATGAAAATGTTTCAATCAATCAGATCTGATTTTCATTTTATGAGCAAGCAGCAGATGAGCAATTTTTTTAACAGTTTTAGACAGGTGGGTTAATCCTTTAGTTCTCCCTCTGATTTATATTTTGCACTTCTAAAAGATTATTTAATTGTCCTGCATATTTTCATGATAAAATTAATGATCACTTGCTATTAGTCCAATACCCAGACGTTGACATGCTGCTGCTAGGTCTGGAAGCTGAAAACTGGTTTCTAATATGGGCAGTAAAAGTGAAAATACGGTTAATTTTTAATTTAGAAAGATAAGACAAACCAAGGTGATTTGTTTTTTAATTTACATGCAAGGTGTATATATACAAGACAGAAGAGAAGAAAAATAAAATTTTATAAATGTGACTAAAATAGGGGAATGATTTTAAAATATTTTGACTTGTTCCAGAGAAGGAAAGCCCTTTTAATTAAAACCCAGTACTTGTTGAATTGAAGAGAAAACTGCCAGAAAACAAAACTCCAGTACACACACACAGGAAATAGAGGCAAGAAATTCCAACTGATAACAATGAAATGCAAACAAAGTTGACGGTTACAAAGAGGAATACGTGGAAATTATGCCCAGGAAGGAAATAAAAATGCATTTTTAAAATATTTTAAAAACACCAGAGTCCAACTCTAGTACAGGTTCAATAGAGTCAACACCATCACAACTACATTTGCAGAAAGCAGGGGCTTTACATAGGGTGACTGGAATAGCTCTTTGTCCTGGTTCCAGCCAAGACAGGGTTAATTTTCAAATAAGGCTGTTGTGGTTTAGGAATGGCTCTCCACAATTTGGTGCTTCCACTGAGACTCTCCAAACCATGTGCCACTCACTTGCACCCCACTCCTCCTCCTTCTCTCTCTGAAATGGACTGGGGAGGGAAATTGGAGGCATAAAGATCAGGGGTTGAGATAAGAGCCATTTACTGGAAAGAACAATGAGATAAGAAAACGAACAGTAACAGCAACAATACTAATGACAGGGTACAAGAAAGGCAAATTGTTCTCACAGAAACCTCCATAATACCCAACCACCCCTTCCACCACACTACACAACCCAGAAGGGAACCCTTCACCCATCCTGGAAAACAACATGAAGTGGTGCAGAGTAATCTTTGTGTCCCAGATGTGTCCTTTCCTGGCTGCTGCCAAAATTATTCCTGTCATGGCCAGAATCAGAACACTCATAAACGTATCTGGAAAAAATACAGGAAAGAGGTGAAGGCAGGGCTGTACATTTGTGTACCCTTGAGAATTTTTCTTGCAATGCTTCTGACTACAAGAGCTTTCCTCATGGCATGGGTTTGGGGATTTTAATATAGGAATAAGAATAGATTGATTTGATATGTCAGAGGAATCAGGATCTATTTTATCCCTAGAGACCTTTTGGAAAGATAAAACTGATTATTTCTTGAAACACAGGGCTGCTATGCTGCAATAGCATTGCAATGAAAATTCCCAGTGCTATTAAAATTCCACTTAACCAGAACTTCTATTATCCCATGCATTTCTGAAGTAAGCTCATTGTCTTCTGCAGCTTAACCAGATTCTGTCCTGTCATGAAACAGCCATGAGGTTTCTATTTCTTCTTTGTCATTAAAATAAAATTCCTATATTTACTGTCTCTTTCCTTATTCCTGTTCACAATTTTAGGTTATAGCATGTGTTTTTATGAGAGAATCCTTCCTGAAATTCATGCTGTTTTCTATCTAAAATTGGAAAAACATAACTTTTTTCTCTCTTAATTGCCATTACTTGTAAAATCTTATTGCTATGTATGTAATGGTACCATAACCATTGATGGTATCATAACCTTCTAAGAGATCTATGAAATTTGGGCAGGTTTCCCACGAGCAAGTTTTACAAGGCTCAGGGAAAGCTGAATTCATGATAGTGCTGATGCATCATTTCACACCCATCTCACACTTGGAAAGCTCAAAGAACAGTCACAGACCACAGACCAGGTCTCTTGCCTATGCCAAAAAACTCCACACTTTTAAAATGGAATTGAAGTACACCATTGGCAAGTGGAAGGATGAGCAAGCAGGTACATACTGCATAAGAGTGTTCATTTATAAGTTAGTCTCATTCATAGTGTTATCCTCCAAAGCCCCATCATTAAGATGTATTTGATGTTTTGTGAGTTTCCCCAAAAGGAAAAGGAGAATGAAATATTAGCAAAGGATTTATTGTAGGGGGACTTTATTATTATTATTAAAATTTAAAAACCTTGTTCAGCAAGGCCTGAGTAGGCTCAGTTTCATTTCAAGCCTTTCTGAAATACTTCTCAGCAGAACTGACCCTCCAATCATAGCTTCAGATGATCTGAAATCTCCCTGGAGAGGAATACTACATACCACAGCAAAAGTGTACTCTTTGCTTCCTCTCAGTACCTTCTGACACCCAAAAAGGGACAAGATCCTCAGTCTACAGGTGGAGACTGTCCAGATGTGTCCAGCTGCTTCAATGAAGAACAGTGAGAGATGCCTGCCAAGTCTTGTTCCCTGTGCTTCTCCCAAAGAGAGCACGTTAGAGGTGACTAATGTAGACTTCAAGGTCAGTTGGACAGGCTTTGAGAAACCTGATCTAGTTGATGTCTTCACTCATTGCAGTGGGGTTGGACTGGATTATATCTAAAGGTCTTTTTCAACCCAAACCATTCTATGGCTCTATGATTCTGTTAATCTTTCCAAGAGGCTTTGTGTTTTATTACTTGCTATGGAATTTTTCTATAGATACAAACCCTTTGTACATATTATTTTGCAAAACTTTGCTGCTTGTTGTAAACATGCTGCCTCTGAAACAGAAACAAATTAAAACAAACAAAAAAAAATTGTGTTTACCTTTAGCCTCCTGACTAAAAGTTGTTACTTTACTAATAGTTGTTTCTTTAGGCAGATTTCATCCGAGGTCACAGCTCTTTCAGGCTCAGCTGTCTCATCCAACAAGAAGCTGAATTGTATTTTCACCCAGACAGACCATGGCAGAGGCAGCCTCTGCCCACATCTTCTCTGCACCAAACACATCACACCAGTTGTCTGGGCTGGCTGGAGCAGACAGTCAAATTTCTCTTTAGAAGATGGTGCTTCCTGTGAAGCAGACAGCTAAAATACCTGAAACTGTACATACCTGGTTAGCTTTCCACCAGTGCATGAAATGTCTTTGATTAAGGATTTATTGGTTTATTTTTTCTCTGAAGAATAAAATGAGGACCAAGGAAGAATTTTGTAGGCACAAACCTGAATTTAAAGGCAATAAAGGTGCTAGGTTTCACACAGCTTTGTACAGCCTACCTTTTAAACAGTGTTTTTAAATACTCCTCTGAATTTATGAAATGCATTGGCGATACTATAAGCCAGAAGTTTAAATAAAAGGTTAATAATAAAGGAATTTTTAATTTGAATTGTTTCTTACAGTTCAGTGGAGGAATTGTATTGACTTATGGATATTGCATAATTTTTTATGAACGTGTTTCTGGGTATTTTTTAATTTTCAGGCATGAATTGCTAATTATGGCTAAATAATTACTTTATGAAAAATCCTATTATTTTTCCCATACAAAAGTAGGGGCAGTTTATTAAGTGGAAGAAACTAAGCCTTATTTCAAGACTAAGAGGGAGGAAAAAAAGAAGAAATTAAACTAGCCCATCTGTTTTCCTCCATCTGGTAAAGTACTATTATATCTGTAAGTGTAGTGCTATCACCATGAGCATGAGGAGAAAGTCAGCCTCAAAAAATGAGGAATGGCAAGTCACCTTTTCCTATCTACACAAAAGATAATATGGGAAACTGAATGTAAATGCATTTGTATTTTCATGAATTAAAATCAAAATAAGTCATTGCAAAATGAAATCATGCTTCAATGTAATAGATATTTTTTTTATAAATTACCTGTATGTAGGCATGGAAATGCAATAGAAGAGTACCATGACAATCACCTTTGTATGACTGTTGTCTTCTTTAATGATCCTTGTCTATTAGCATTTTCCAAGATAATGCCACAGCCTTTTATTATTTTAGTTAGGCATGGATCCAACGCACCTAAGCACATTCAGTGCTTCCAGACTGAATCTTGTCTCTTTCTTGGAAAGGCTTTGTAAACTAAATCCCTCTAGAAGGGAGAAAATTAGGCATGAACATCAAATTATTTGTCAAAGGCAGTGTAGATACACAGACTTTGCCTGTATGTGGGGTAGTTTAAAACCATATACATTGAGGTTTAGAACACACCTGAAGAAAGCCAGAATAAGCCTGAAATGCCAAGGTGAGAATCTCTAGCCAGTGCATGAACTCAGAAGCACCAAGTCTACATTTCACCACAGGAACAGTAATTTTCACAGGGGAAGCAAATGTCCTGTGTGCTGTCATTAACTGTCACAAATGGTATGTCACAAATGACACAAATGTCACAAATGACACAAATGTCACAAAAGAGACACTGAAAAAAGCATCAGTTACAATGGTATGAAATTGAGAGAAAAATACCAAAGATGTCTGAGGAGTCTGTGCTTCTGTGCACAAGAGTGTCCTACCATCTGCCACAGGAATGGTTTCATTGGGGTCTAATGAATATTATTGAAGTGTTACTCTATCCTGCTGTTCCTATGGAAATGCTGAAAATGCCCCAGCATTTCCCTTCTCACAGACCAGTTTGAATTCTGAGCCTTGCAAGGGATATTTATTATTCTCTGCCTTCACTCAGATGCCACCTTTAGGAAAGTTGGCTGGGAATTTGCAGAGTGCATTTAGGCACAACACAATGTGTGTTCTTTGCCAATGAGGAAGTCATAGCCACCATTTAAATACAGGTTTATAGACCTGAGACATTACAGCATTGCTTTAATTCTAAAATTAGGGATCATTATATGAGGATGTAATAAGTGTCTCTTAACTATCCCTTCTTTAGCACCTACTGAAGTCAAAGAAAAAGTCAGAAATTCTGGCTATCTCAGTAAATCTGATGCTTTGGGGTGTTGTTTAAGCCAATCCTGCTAAGCTGTGAATAACACTGCCTACCACATTTTCAAAGGTTTGTTACCATATGATGCACAGTATTGGAAATAGTAGCAAAGGTATAAGTGCATCATTTAAAAGTCTGATTTAACCTACATTGTTCAAAGTTTTACTAGCAGTGGTCTGAAAACAAAAACAAAAAACAAAACAAAAAAGTCTCTTGATCTTGGGCAACAAAATCTAATGAAAATAGAAAGGAAATAGATATTACAGGAGTTGAATTATTTTGTTGGATTATTTTTTCCCTAAAAAAAACCCATAAAAACCAGATAAAGGTTGTCAAATTTTGTGGGTTTTTTCCTTGTTTAATCTGTGATACCACTAGAAACCACGTGGTGCAGCATCCCATCTCCACTTTTCTGTGTTAGATCAACCTCAAAACAGTTTTAAAAGCATTCCCACAAACACCAGAGACCTAATAATCTTCAAAAACTTTTAAAAGTATTTTATGTTACACCTCTTTTGGTGATCATCAATTCCATAAAAAAAATATTTTTCATTTTACTTTGGAAGTTTTGTATTTCTCATTCCAATTAGGCACTTGGGGGAAAGAAAAAAAAAAAATCAAACAACTCATTGATTTCTGTAGGATTTAAAGCTTCTCTAACTACATTTTGTCAGTGGCTTGGCTGTTACTATAAAGGGTCTTCCTTTCTTTGTTTTCTTTCTTTGAAATATCACTCCCTTCATGGAAACTAGCCCTTGGCCAGTTGTCCTACTTTTCATACATGTTAGGCAGTGTGTCTTGGATAGCACTCTTACTCCAGCACTCTTACTTGCACAGATGCAAGTCAAAAGGTTGGTTTTACAGATTCCTGTTTTCTGTCTGCATCACTGCCACTCCTCAAGTCCTTCTCTGTTTCTGCTCAACTAATTTCTTGTTTTTCACTTGAACAGCTCTTGATCATCTTCTTATTCCATTAAAATATTTCATTTTGTGTTATACTGATCTGCAGTGCAATTTACAGCTGAAGAGCTAATATAGTGAAGCAGCAAATTAAATACCTGAGAAAACAATGCTAAAAAAATTTTGCTTTACATAAATTCTCACCTGTTAAGAAAAAGGAAATTAGCGTAAGCAAGCAAACAACAGTTACAGATTACTGCAGTACAGGCAGTACTTCAATTTTCTTAATGTTCATTTGATTTAAACACCTCATTGTATACAGCCTAGGTATTTACACTTTCACATTGCAGTGAATGTTACTTATCAATATTGGATTAAAGGTTTCTCCAAAAAAGAGAGAAATTTAATAGATGCTGCAATCTCTCTTCTATTTGGAAAAGTGTTCAGATGGGGTAATTTCCTGCTGGTAACTTTTTAAAAAGAGAATTGAATTAGTAAATACTCAGGGGAGATTAATGCAGCTTTCAGGCGCCAGATTAGAACAGGCTGCAAGATCTTGGGATGAATTAAAAAGACTGCAATTTTGGCACTACACAAATGTAATCCACAAATCTATGCCCTTATACTGAAAACCCAACTGGTATATTGTTTCAAAGTCTGTGGATATTTTGGTGGATAACATCAAGCTTGTTAACCTCTGTTTATTTAATGGACATATTAGATACACAGCAATTATCTTGCTATAACTTCATGGATCAATTAAATAAAGGTGTAATCAATCAAAATTACACATACAGACACAAAAGGAAAAATTTAAGTTATTTGGATGGAGGAGAACAGCTCCTCCTGCCAGATTTTGCAATCTAGTCCTTTGCAAATTTCTTTTGTTATCATTGAAAACAAAAGTGATTTTAAAAATTTCCAATATTTCAAGCAAAATTAAGTAAAATGGCAAATATAGACATTATGGTTAATATGATCCAGCCCTGTCCAGTTGGGTTTGAAGAATCTTTCTGTGGTGTGAAACAAGTTACTCTGAAGACTGCCTTGGATTTTCCAGCAATGGGATAAAAAGACTAAGCAAAGTCATTGGATGTGAATTGAAAGTACAGACAGTAATTTTAGAGACTGTGATTCTGACCTCCCCATTAAGCTAGAAATTATGTTTCACTTCTTTCTAGTTTTCAGAAATTTGATGCTTCCTGGTGAGGTATTTGATGCTTTGTTTTACAGGATTTTTCCCTTCTTAAGAAATCCTGCTGTTTTGTTCTAGTATTTTTTCATAAAAAACCAACAGCACATAATGCGTAATACAATTAATTTATTTTCACTAATGATAGTCTTCCATATTAACCAATACCCAGCCCTTTTATTTTATGCAGTCTGCTGTGCTCTGAAATATGTTATGTACAAGTGTGAGAAATAGGCCAATAAAACGGAATTGAATTTCCATAAATACTGGCATAATTAGGATTTCAAATAACATATGTTAGATTACAATGGCCCTTATGTGATGGATACATGAGTAATTTTAAAATCAAATTTCTAAAAAGACTTATTGTGGAAGTCGATAATTGAAATAATATAGCAGTGGAAGAGGATGTTTTCTCTGGTTCAGAAGCAGTATTTGAGAGCAAGAGGGGTTTGGGGTCTTAAACTTGTGTCTAAATAACAGGTTTTCATCTACTTCTGCATAAAGTTTATTTCTGATTTTAGTCTTCTCTTGTGAAGAAAACCAAGAGTTGGAACATCACTTTTTTCATTAAACCAGAATTCTACTTTTCTGAAAAGCTATTTGAAAAAAATTTTGGAAGTCGTTTTCCAAACTGAAAAATCTTTTCAATATTTAATTTCAAATTATCAAGTTAAAAGGACAGTAGATTCTATCAAATATACCTAAACCAAACAAAAATTTATTCAAAATCAATGAGTTTCTTTTCCTGCCTTCCTCCTCCCAAATTGTGTTGAAACTCCTTTTTAGCCTGAATCAAAATATTTCATAAAATCATGGTAATGAATGGTTTGGATTGGAAGAGAATTTAAAGATTATCCAGTTCCAATTCCCCTGCTATGGGCAGTGATGCCACTAGATCATAAAACCCCATCCAACTGGCCTTGAACCTTCCAGGACTGGGCTATCCACAACTTCTCTGACAACTTCTTCCAGTGTTTCACCACCCTCACAGGACAGAATTTCTTCCTAACATCCAATCTAAATCTCTCCTCTTTGCAGTTAAAACCAGTCCATCCTTGTGCTATTTCCATACTTTCTATTTTGACTGCTGCTCTAGAAAAATGTTCCATTCTTCTCATCCTATAACATGGCAAAGTAAGAAAAAATATATATTCCATTTAAATGATACACTTTCCTACTTTGAGTGAAGAGGAACACTTGACAAGAGGGATATTTTATGTAGTTGCACACACACACACACACACACACATACTGGGATTTCAGGATAATCATATCATCAGCTCTTTATCTTACCTCCCTCCAGCCCATTGCCTGACAGGATAGTGCATAACAAAAGGCAGCCCTCATTACTGATCTCTCACAGTCCTGCACCCAGGTTTGAACAAATTTCACCCTGATCCTTCACTTACTTTGACCTCAGTGTGATTGCCACCCATCACTTGGTCTGCAGGAGTCCTGCAGGTCATCACATCCTCTTCCCTAACAAGGCTCTTAACCTGTCTAGAAAACAGCAGGAAAGGACTCACGCTTCTGAATCTTTCAGTTTCAGACCTGACTCACTAACAGGAACACTCCATTCCTTCCCTTCAGTCCTAATATCCCTTTACTTTTAAGAGAGACAGATAAATTTTTTAACCATTTAATTCTTGCTCTTATTCTGCACACGTATATGTGATCCAAGACATCTTTCAGCAACTCAGAAATGACAATAGGCTCTGTCCCACCCCTGAGGAAATCTTGTAGTGAGACAAGAAGTGGGAAGATATGCTTCTACCTTGCTTCCCTAGCTGATGGCTCAGCAGCTTCACCTCATTCACCTCCCCAGTGGCCAGTCTAATGGAGGCAGGCAGTTCAATGCAGTGCAGGGAGATGTGGGTCATTCAGGCCACCTGCAGGTTGCCCAGTGCAGCAGGGAGCAGCTGGGTGCTCAGCCACACGTTGCTCAGGGCCCACAGAAATGTCAGAAGATTGTCTCTGAGTAAATCATGTGCAAATCAGCTGCAGTGGCCCAGCTGCTCTGTGGCAACTAACAGGTCATTTTAATTACTTATGAATTCAGTTTATCTGCTATTGTTCAATTTCCCTTAAAAGGGCAGAAAAAAATGACTTTACAGACAATTAGGTTGCCATCTACCTAACTGAATTTCAGCAACCAGCTCAAATTGAAAGTGAGAAGGAATGACTTAGCTTTGTCCCTGAATCCAAAATAATCCCAGAAACCTCCATCCAGATGCTATCTAGCCCTGGGAAATCTCTGATTTCATAAAAATAAGCTGGAAGTGAGGGAGGGGGTCTGGCTCCTGAGTTCAGCAGATACCTCTCTGCTATAGGTACACATCAATAACATTGCTGAACAAGTAACTAGTATATTTAAACAATTTGGAGAGCCACAAAGGAATCTTTCTCTCCCAGAAGGGTTCTTTCTAGAATAGCCTGCTTCAAGCTCTAAAGCTCTAACATGATTATTGGAGAAGTTGTCCAAAAAATGTCTGTTTATTCTCATCGCTTGATTACTATTACTCCTTCCAGATTCTCAGCACAGACATAAACAAAGTACTTACATGATATGTTATTTCTCTAAAAACACATCACTACTCATTCTCCAGCTGTGGAACTTTGAAGAAAGAAATTGAGCATTCTTATAACCTCTGGGTTTAGGGATCCACCTGTAGCACTGGGCATCCTGCCCTGGATGGCCTGGCTTTGGACTGGAGGCTGGATTCTTGTTTCCAGAGCTGCCTCCCAACCTCAGCCATTTGGGGGCATGCAAAATAGAGAAGGCCCTACATTCATGATTCTGGTGTGAAGATTATCTCCATGTTTTTGCAGTAGGAAGATGTGGTTTTAATTTCTACATCAAAACCCACCTCTCATGCCATGGTAACAGAAAACATAAGGGTGCTTGTTCATAAATACCTCCAGATCACCAAACCTTTTAGGGTCAATGTTAAAGTGAATCAAAATTTTCTTCTTTTTTTCCTAGCATCTCACCAGTCTTATCTTCATAGGGTTAGCATGAAAATAGGTACCTTTCATCTAACTATTTTTGTTTGCCTCTCTAAATGACTTCCTGTTATTTAGTCTACAATCATTGTATTAAATGAATTTTATTTGACACATCCACTTTTTCAAGATGCCAACTGATTAGTTTAAGATTAATTTGCAGCACCAAGCAGATGATAAATTTCGTGTGGGCACACTAGGCTCTGTAGTTCATGACTCATTTTCCACCAAAGTGGGTCTCAGTCAGAAGACTTTTCTCCTATGTATCTCTTTAAAAGGACACAGTAAGCATTAGCTTGTGATTTTGGGTTACCTCTCCTGTGGGGGGCAGTCGGGGGGGGAACAAAGGGAATTTTCTAACTTTATTCTGAAGATGACAACTGAAAATAAAGGCAGCATTTCAGTAATTCATTAAAACACTTTCTAACATGAGAGCTAACATTATGAAACTGATGAAATACAATTCAACTATTTCCTTACTATGTCCATGATCCTTGGCATTTTGTTACATATATTTTTCTTCCTTATTGCTATTTTCTTCTATTTCCTCCTTTACTCCTTGCTACTGTAATTCCAACTGTCATGTCTTGTCTTTGTGTGCATGTGCAGGCATAGTGGGAAGGAAAATGCTTTGCAAAGGATTTAGAACTTTTCCATTTTCTTTGACAGATATCATAAGTAAAATGGAAATCTAGACATCAGCAATGCAGTTTCCCACATCCCTCATGTTTTCTTCTATATTGTCCTCCATGAAAGAGCTTGGGATACCTTCCTCTCTGTTGGCCAATTCCTTCATACAATAAAGGTTTATTCCTTTTCTATCTTCTGTGGTCCTACAACAAAAGAATTGCTGACATATTTTATTCATTTATTATAGTCTTATTATTTATTCATAATCTATTTTAGTCTACTAAAGCTATTTTTTCTAGGATTTGTCTCAAAGGAAAAAATACCTTTAAAAATGAAAAAGACAGTCCTTTAAAGTTCTTGAGGTTTTGCAAATTCTTACACTTTGCAGCGTATTTTCTTAAGAAAAAAAATGAAGTTTACAACTTTTGACTAAGTTAATTACACCTTTAAGATATGCTCCTCTAAACGTGGCCTGACGTCTAACTTATTCTATTTTATTATTTAACCTGGTTTAAGATTTGAGAAATGTTCATCCCTATATCCACTTTATTCCTTAATGGATTCTTTTTTACCAGTACCATGATAAGTGTATATTGTCTGAAATGACCAATATGGGCAATATTTCCAAGTACACATACACCTGTCCTTTAATGAGATATAATTTACCTCCTCTTTATTTAGACTCTCATATTATGCATAGTCTTCTTTGCTTTCCTGAGTAATTTATATTCATGGTGGTGCAGTTTCTTCTTTCCAGGATGAACCACCTTGATGCATCTATTGATTTCTCCCAGATGATTTGATTAGTAAATCACTTATTTCCTCACTTCAGTCTTTCTTAATTTTCTATCTCCCCCTGATAAGTGTTTAATTATAGCTAATACTTTCATTTCCTTGCTATCCACCAAATTGTCATCTTCATTTCCTCTTTCTTGTTCCGTGTTCATTTGATTCCCTGATTTAAATTTTTGACCCCTCTAAGCTATGATATCTATTTTAGTCTTTGAATTTCCCATCTCTCCCCTCCAGAAAAAACTTCATCCTGCTGAATACCTGTTGTGCTCTTTTAGGATCCTGCTAACTTTTTTTGCTGTGGTAGTAACTAATATGGTTAAGAGGAATAAAATTGTTCTTCCCCTAATTCTGAATGTGCATTACCTGTTCAGCATAGAAACCTTTTCCTGGAACATAAAAATTAGTGCCAGGATCTACTAATGTAACCCAGGATTGCTTTCAGTACCTCCTCTAGGTGTTTCCAGTCTAAAAGAGGAGGAAGCTGTCTACAAACCTACTGTAAAGCCTTGAATTTCTGCTGACTTTTCCCATCATCAGGGAGTCACTGCAGAGTCTAATTGATAAATTCTAAAACCTCAATCTCTTCTCCTTGCACTTTTTTCAGACTTGTCCCTTTTCGTAGCATCGAGATTTCTGAGAGCAGAAATCAGTCAGGACTTGGAATTTAGCTTTTTCCTTGGGAAAACTTCCTCACATCCTGATAAATTAAGAAAACAATATTGTCTATAACCAGATATAAACAGTTCATCACTTTTCTAAGAGCAAAATGTTCTTTCCTTCCCAGCAGAGAAGACTGAGATCTCAGGACAAAAGCAGGAGATTATCAGTCAACCTATTTATAAATGGTGAGTCTGTTACACGCACCTATATAGATACATACATATACATATATACATATATATGTATATAATATATGCATATATATATATATATATATATATATAAAATATGTGTGTGTGTGTGTGTATATATATATATATGTATATATATATATATATGATATTATGTGTGTACTTTTAAATTGAGCTATGGACAATAGTAACAAATTACTCAATTCCTGACCCTTGTTTGAAGCCTACTATGGCAGACACTTCACATTTTCTTACAAACCAGTATCTATCCTGTTTCACTTCATTGTGTATGGCCAGAGAAGAAACACTTATTATTGTCTCATTGGACTATGGGGTGCTGCAGGAAGTTTTCTCTAACCACCTTCCTTGCTAGTTAAATCACAGAATATTTGAGATTGAAGGGACCTGCAGGGATCATCAAGTCCTACTCCTAAGTGATAGCCCCATACGGAGATGAAACCTGTGGTCCTGGTGTTATTTCTCTGCTCTCAACAACTGCGGAAATCTCATGGTGTATTTTTTCATACCTGCCTGTTTCAGTCCATTTCCAGGGCCCAAAACCTGTGATAGAAACCTGCCTTCTTTCTGGTATCAAACACAAGTCATTCATATGCAGTGAGAAAAAACAATATTTCTCAGCTTTCTCTTAGGGCTGTAAATATTGGTGGTGCCAAGAAATCCTGCCATCCAGAGATGAGTGAAATGATTTATATATAAAATAATTGGTAGCTATAGCCCATGAAAACAAAAGAATTTTCTGCTCCTCCAGATGTCATCCCAAATGGGAATTTCATTTATTACCTAACTTCTTTATTTTGTATCTTTCCAATTGCAATAAGAAAACTAAAAGTAGTTACAAGCAATTAGCATTTACTTTACTTAATTCTAGAAGTTTGGTCACACTTGCCAGTTTAATCTGTGTATAAATTGATGGCCTGGCAGAAGTGACCTTTGAAAAAAAGCATATGGTAGAGTAAATCACTGTGAAATTACCAAGGCTTTGCAAATCATTGGAAAGGCATCCAAGCAAGCTGTTCAGCAGCATTAAATCTTAGCAGCTATATATTAGCTACCAAAGTCATGTTCCAATATCTTCTATCACCTTAAGCTAAATATCATCTGTCATTGATATTGAAAATAATCTTCAAGTGGAAAGGAAGCTACTGACCAAACCTACAGCCTCGCTAACAAGATTTTTAGAGAAAATAATTATTCACATATTCTGAAAAGTCACTATTTAACTCACTATGTCAGAAAATTTTCCTAGAACACATTTCAGTTCTTTGTCAAGTTCAGTGTAATAACTGAAAATTGCTTCTGTAAGTCAGTGAACTTTTATACAGCTTGACAGACCTTACCATTAAGCATTTTTTCTAGCATTCAGGCTAGATTGCCCCTTGCTCCATTTCTTTCCATCAGTTTTAATTACAAACATTTATAAAACCATAAGTCACCAATGGTTTTTCTTCCTTCCTGGTGCACACAGTCATTTAATAACTGTATAAGGATTTGGGCTCATTTACATAATGCTCAGTAAGATTTTGCTCTATCAGAAATCCCACTGACTTCAACAGGCTGTAATTATTGAACCAAATCTTCCATCATGACCTTCACCTATAATACCAAAATGTTCAGGAACTGCATTTAAATCATGGCAATTAATTCAGAATGGTTCATTTTGGGATCAAGTCTGCAGTAGTTTTGTCTTGTATTTGAATGAAGGTGTGCCAAGCAGGGAAGATGAGGAGAACAAGGTGGACACCTTGCAGAAGAGAGAGCTGAAGTGCCACATTTATCAGCCTCTAAGTGAACAGTGTGGTGTTTGGTAAACTGCATACAGCAGTTTTCCATCCTGGAGTCCTGACACAGATTAAGTTCTGTGTCAAATGCTGCTACTGATACTCTATTAGCCTGGTCTGGAAATAATGGTTGCTGTCCTACAGGATATTAGATTTTATGACTTTACCACTCACAATAGCAGGGGAAAATATTTTAAGCAGTGTAATTAACATAATTTAATTGACAGTCCAAATGCTAAAATCTAAACAATTGAAGATTCAACATTAGTTTAATCAGACCTACATTGCACATATCTGTAATTATATTCTGAATTTAATGGATAGTTTTTATATCAGGTGCTACTTAAAACTCATTAAATCTTTGTACTTTTGAGTTGATATGCCTAACTGAAGCAAAAAACTATTGTATGAAGTGTTATAAAAGACAACTATGACCATTTTATTTGTTGAAATATTCACATTAAGAACAATAAAGGAAATCCCTCAAACATCTCAGAATGTTTAATCACTTGAAAAAAAAAAAGACAAAAATCATTTTTAAAAAAGACATTCATTATATCCTACAGATAGAATTATGAAAAACTATAGTAGGATTTGCCATGCATGGAGAGAAATCAGAAATTTAATAATACATTTTAAAAGTTTCACTAAAAAGCAACTCAATAAATTATTTTTTTGTCTGTTTCCTGAGAAACACAGGGTAATCAATCTCATCTATCTAGGAAGGAGTGAGCCTGTAGGTTGAAATTACCTACAAGGTGTTATGAAGTATTTTGGGCCAGAAAAATGGCACTTCCATCTAATAAGACAGTATTGAGAAATTTATAAAATCAAAACTTCATCATTAGTAACCCTAATGAGTGCTGACATTTCTTTCTGAGCTATAGCCAAGGTCAAATTGAATTTCCAGACAAACAATTTCTTGCAAGTCAGTGTCTAAGGAGCACCCACACTACCAAGGCAGTGGAGGAAAATGTAGATAATTATCCTTCACAGCAGGGGGGCCCCAATATTGTTTGCTGATTATTCAAGGCAGTGAACAATTAGATGTGTATGACCTGAAATGTGTACACATGACACAGTTTTCCACTTGAAAGACACTCCTCTGATGAAGAAATCCCATCCATTTTATAGATTTTAGGGAAGAAAGTTTAAGAATTGTTTACTTGCCTTTAAAAACCAGAAAAGCTGGAGGCCTTATGACTTGCTAAGAGAATTCTGTTCTAGATGAAGATTCACAGAAATAGTGTTAGTAAAAAGAAAAACAAAATTTCTTTACATTTTCTTCAAAACTCAGTCCTGAAATTCAGTTCTCACACAGACAGCAGCTGTAATAGATGCCATCTCACTGCCTCTTAAAAAAAACAAAGCCAAGTGATCCATATTTGGGTCCAAGTGTATCCAAAAGCTTGACCCACATTTCAAAGTTTGTGATCAATATGAATCACTTTAGTGTGCCATAGCTGCAACAGGCATTTGAAAACTTTGCAGGAGTCTCAGAATAAAAAAAAAAAAAATTAAAAATGTATATGCAGCTGAGAGTCCAATGGTCAGAAGAGAGGCGTCTGAAGTGAAAAAATAGATCTGTTTTTTGCCTGCAAGCCAGAATTTTGTTATCAAATAGTCAGAGACAGCCTGGAACAGTCATTCCATCTGAAACTTCAAATTATGTATATTTTTATCCTATTACATTCTCACTTTCACATCTCATTCTACTTTCAGTAACCAACCTCGTATTCTTTAATCAAGCTTCTTAATTCCTCTGGAAATCAATGTCTAGCAAATGATTTTGCATTTTTAAGCAGACACATGGAAAAATGTTAAGTCTTCCTTCTGGCACTTTATTCAACAAATATTAAAGGATATCACAGCTTTCTTCATGCCTTCTCTGCTTTTCTCAGTAAAAGCAAGCTGTGCTAGGCTGACACATTATAGATAGTGCCTTTATAAGTGATCCACTTTAGCAAGCATAAAAATACAATTAGAATAAAATATTTGAACACATTCCTTCATCTAAAAATGACAAACTGCAATGTCTCCATCTGTCCTGTAGACATCTATATCTCCTACACAGTTGCATCTGAAAATTATTTCCTTCAGACTTATCTGTCTACACTACACATTGCTTAAACTCAAACTTTTAAACTTGATTCTTTGTTTCAATGTGTAAAATAAGTGTTTTCCTTCAGATATTAAATGTTGTATTCAGATATCGAGAGTGAGGTGCATCTATGAGCAGATGAGTCTTTCCATTAGAATTTCTGGACATTTGTTTTCCATCAAGCAGGCCTCTTAGCCACCTCTCAGTTTTCTGTTGATTACAGCATTATGCCACTTTCCACAAGTGATTTATTTATGCTGTCAGTATTTACCTGTGACACCATTCAGGCTTTCCAGTATTTGCTCAAGAGCTTACCTTTTCTGGGGAAGAAAAAAGGTTTATTAGCTCAAAATATTTACATAATTTATTAATCAAAATAAACATGTGTTTAATAAATGAAAGAATAATATTCACTTTGGTGTCAAAATGAATGCAAGACTTCTCTCATTTAAACTTATTTCAAAGGATTATGTATATTTTCAGAGTTACCAATAGGTGTAGTGACTTAATAATAATAACAGGAGCCAACTGGAAAGCTATGTCCTTCTTTCTAGTGCAAAATGTTGTTTTATTTTTCTCTGGAGGAGAATATATATTTTAAATGAAAAATGGATTTCAAAAGGTGTAGTGACTTAATAGTAATAAAAGGAGGTTATTAGTGACTTAATAGTGTAATGTAGTGCAGTGTATTTTCTTCTATGGAAATTGTTAAACTGGCACAGCTGAAATAAATCATATCTATGTTAATAACAGCTGTGAGCAACAATAGGATATCTTCAAAATATTTCTTCTGATAGTTTCCTAGCAAATGCTTTGCATAAACAAACAAAATAGAAAAATAAAGTTACTTAAGTTTGTGTTTTTCTGTGTCTGAAGCCATCTCTACTTCTGGACATAGTACAGACAGAATGAGAGCCTCCTTGTTTTACTTAGGTGACAGATTAATGCAGTAAATGTAAAAACTGACTGAAAATATCTGAAGATGGCATAGGCTGATAGAGCTGTAACACATTCACTTGTTTCCCTGTTTGTAACAAAGCACATTAAAAGTCAGTGAAGGAAATAAAAGGTGAAGAGCATTGTCCAATGTGTTGAAACACATCACATCTGTTTTAGCTACAATAAAAACGTTGTCTATCTTCTTCATTTCCATTTCTCTGATATGTCCTTATCTTCTTCCTTTTCTGTATGCAGCCACAAAATTCAATGGCTTCTTTTATGCTGAGTCTCTCTTTTAACCAATTCTGCTCAAACTCCTTGGAGAAACTCACAAAATCTCACTTCATAAAGATTAGACAAGGTTATTTATGTATTCCAGTTTTTTTTCCATTTCTCCCTCACCCAATCTCCCTCCCTTCAAATGTGTTTGATTAGCCTTCAAAAGTTCTATTATCCCTAGTTCTCCCTGAAATAATCCTTCTCCCTGGATATGGTCCTACTCTGAGGCTCAGACCCATGACTGATTGCCTGAGCAGCTGGCTTACACAACAGGAAAATTAAAAGCTCATATTTTTTTTCCTGCACTGTGTACCTCCTCCTACGTGGGGGAAGAAAAAAAGAGAGGGATAAAATCAATAATGAATAGTTTTGCAATTTGTTCAGATGCAGAGAATTTCTCTCCCAGGGCCAGGAACAGAACTCAGAAACCATTTTTTAATCAACGTAATAAAGCTTGGCCTCATTATTCTGCCTCTGTGATTTCAATGCTATTGGCATACTGGCATTGTTGCTGTGGCACCTGCAGCATAAGAGGCTCAATTATAAGATCAGCTATTTAAAAGCATGAGAGGTCACAGGATCTGTAGTTTTTCCTCAATACATTCCTATATTTTTCATTTTAAAAAATTTTATGCTAATTATCCCTTCTTTAAAGCTTTGAAGCAAATTATTTTTTCCATTCTACATTGGTTCCCCAAACAGCTGGTGAGAGCTGCAGTTCTGCTTGTTTTTACTATAGAGCCTACTCTGGTTTATGGAATTTCAATCTGCAAGGAAACTGCATAGAAGTCAAAGTTATTACCTTGTATCAAAAAAAGATTCAAAGGCAATTATGCTATTTTTGATTTTAATGACCTTAATTCAAGGTTTTCATCAAAGCTTTTTATAGTGTAGATACAAAATTCTTCCTATGGGCTCTCCAGTGCCCTTTTTGGAAACTCAAGAACTTTAAAGATTCCAGGGATGTACTTTGTTGCAAAGTTATGGTCAAAACTAAAGAAAAGTAATTACCAACTTTTTACTGTCTGTTATGTCTTTACACATTCCAACTTGAGCCACAGGAGATGGCCAAGTCAATTTGCCCTTATCATTTTCTTTGAATGTGGCTGAAGTTCTCACAGTCTCCAGATTAATAGATTAGATTTATCAAGTGTTAGCTGTCCTCAGTGCATTTCAATGTACTTGTCTTAGAATTCAGTTAATTAGCTCAGGGAGGGCAGGATGGGGAAACAAATAGAGCCAAACAAACAAACAAACAAAAAATTAAAAGGAAAACCCCAAAATCAAACAAGCAAAATCTAACCAAAAACCTTGTGAGAACCCTATGTTTTATAGCATAATTTGTACATATATAGAGTAAAATATACATATATACATGCTTTATATCTACATATATGCTTTATATATATTTTCCATTTTCAGTCATGTTCCTAATTCTGTTTTTGTACTATAATTTTTCTTTAAACAAAATACTGCCAGTATAGGGAGGATTTTCAGTTTTTACTAAAAGAAGGGTGAGTTATAAACTTGAATGGTATTGTGGGAGTATGAATCAGTATTTAAGGTCAAAAAGTTGTTGGTTTTTAAATTCTAGTTTTGGATTTGTGCTGTCATACATGTAAGTGAATTTTCACTATGATCAAATCAACCCAGAGGAAAATGGAAAGTGAAGCAGACCACATGAATTTCAGAGCAGCCAGACATGATCATCTGATATCCCACAGAACTCTGACCCAGTTATTAGGTACAGGAATTAGCTTTGTACTTGTAGAGCCCCAGAATTTTCCAGACACTGCATTTTTTAAAAAGTTGAACCTTATGTTACGGGGTTTTTTTAAAAGGATAACAGGACAATTTACCAGCATTTACTCCTCCACAGTGGGAACTATGAAAACTGGGACACACCAAAAAGATAAATTTTTCTTAATGTACCATATAAATACAAAAGCACCTAAATGGAGCATGCCATTTTCTACAAAGCTTCTCAATAGTTTATTATATTCTTCTAAACTTATTGCAGAATCATGAGAGTTTCAATGCAGAAGTTGATCACCTCATTAAAGAAAAATGAGAATTTCACTAGAACTCCCCATTCAAAACAGGGATAATGAAATCAAACTTCCAATTTTTTCAAGTTGCTCAAGGCCAACCAAATTTGAGCATCCCAATGGATGAAGGTTGTACAATCTCTCTGGTCACCTGCTCCAGTGGTTGACCTCTCTCATTGCCAAAGTATTTTTCTTCACACATTAGAAATCTCCGTTGCTGAAAATGCTGACTGAAGAGACTGAGATTCCTGATGTGCCTGCTTTAAAAATGCTACAGGACACTCTACTGCTGCTAAGCCTGTCATAAGAGTTGAGAATTTTTTAAAAAAATATTGAGAGAAAAGAGCCAGAGAACTGGTTTGATAAATGCACATTTCCTCTTTTGCTCCATGGTGGGCTCATACACACACAGTTGGTAGCTACCAAGAGAGATGTGAGTTCAAACAGGATTTTCAACTGTTGACTGTTTTATCCAGAGAAATTATGTTGTCTAGTCACCATGGCTTTCTGTGACCTCCAGCAGATTGTGGAGCCCAGAAGTAGACAAAGGTCATGAGATGCCCCTCTAACCCCCCTAAGTTTTAACATGATTCTTTGCCATGTAGTAAAAGAGTTTTTTTGCTGTTACACTGATTTCACAGACTGGCATACAACCAATGGTGCAGCAAAGATCAGGGAGAATTAGTCCTTGGCTCCTGATGTCCAGCCATAAAAATGAAGTCTCAAGAAACTGGGGATATATGCCTAGCTAACATGCAAGCTAACACACATACAAAATTTCAGACTTTAAGGGAATGGATAGTAAAGTTATTGTATCTACAGCCTAGAACAAAAGATCACCAGTAATGCACAGTCTCAAAGTATTTGTTGTGTTATGTATGACTATATTAGATACAAAGATAGACACAATACTGTAAGAAAATGAAAATTTATCAGCATGGGTTGTGCAGATTTATTGTATTTGAATTTTGTCTGAATTGGAAAAAAAATTAAATAGAAATAATGAGAAAGTTATTCCAACTTCTGTCCCATTAGATATGTTGTAATTCTTATTCTGTGACTTTAATATTGACATATAACACACAAAATTTATTTCTAATGCCACTACACCCACAACAATGCACCCAAAGTTGTTCAGTCTCATGAAAATTATGTATTTAGTTCTATTTCTTGTTTCAGAATAAGAAACACTCCAGAACTTTTAAAATACTGAGAAAAATATGCCAAACCATTCACAAACACTTCTTTCAAGCCACCACCAGCTCAATTTATGCCAATTTAGATCATACTGCCATTTCAAAACTGTGCAAGTCTCCCCAGTGAAACTCCAGTCCCAGAAGGGAGAAAGAATTGAAGTGTAAATATTTAAAGTTGAGCTGAGTTTATACTTTGCAGGGGCACAGGGTTTGGATAACAATAACAAACACTGACAACAAATCAATTTGCCTTTGAAAACATGACTGGACCTTTTGAATTACTGAAGGATAGCAACATGGTGCATCACTGCCTGGAGGCAGCAACTTTATTGCCCTGTGGAGCAGGATATGATGTGGCTGTGCTGTGCATCCTTAGAGTGGGCTGTGATGGATGGTGGGTCTGGTGAAATTAAACCAAATGATGGTTTGGTGCCTGAGCTCTGAGTGCTGAGATGAGAACTTCACAATAACTTTCAGGTTAGCTGAGGGGAGTGCAATAGGTCTCAGCAGAGCACCCAGTGATGATTTTCACAGAACTTTTAAATTCATCCCATGAACTACTTTGGTTTCTAAATAGCCAATTTATTTTTTCCTCAAACAACATAGTCCAACATGTTCCTGGAATTCATATTGAAAAATCTGTTTGTAGGAATGGTTCCACAGAAAGGACAGAATGCCCCTGAAAGCCCCAGCTACAGTGAGGTGTTCTCTTTCACAGGAAGTCCCTTTAAATTTCATTTTTGACACTAAGAAAAAAAATATAAATATAAAGGTTTAAAGCTGAACAATAAATAGGATAGAAAGACACATACATGCAGTATTTGAGTAAATTATGATGCTATATTCTTGCCACAGCCAAAAATACTGCAGGTTTTTATCTGGAAAACTCAGGTGATCCCTTGAGAAAAATAGTGTTAACATTCAGAGGAACTCCTGCTTTGGTGATGAATACTCACTGAGAATTCAGGACACCCAGGAAGATGCTGATGAACTATCCCAGCTTAAAAACAGCAGCACTGGTTTATTGACTGGTTCTATGTATAAATCTGGCTTCAAGTCCTAGCAAGGCAGCCGGACTTACTGATTCTACCTGGAGTCTCCATGAGTTAAGACAACTGCTTGCAGAAAATCCAGATTTCCAGGCTCTTCTGCTCCCCTGTGAGTGCCTGGGCACTGCATTCACCTAGATACAGATATGATGCTTCCCAGAAAAAATACACTCAGGCAGCTAATCTATGAAGCTGAAGGAAAAATTCAGCATCTTCCTGCTAGCAAACATCTGCTATTGGTCACCTTACAGGGCTCAGAACAATTCCTCCTTCTAAAGCTCTGACATTTAGTATGATAAATTAATATTCTTTTCTGGCAAGTGTTCTTAATTTTTAACCATATAACAAAACAGTACTTTATTTCAACAATAGAAAATCTAGCTCTGACAAGCTGTTGTTCTAAAAATGAGTCACTGTTTTATTATTTTCGTTCTGAGGCCTAAGTACAAAAATGCACCATTCATTCACTATAGACATCCCAATACTCTTCCTTGAAGTATCAAACCAGATAAAAGACTAATTTTTTTTTTGTCAACATAGTTTGGGAAAAAGTCTTTTAGAGACTTTATTATGACTCCCTCATTTTATTTCCCTCTGAGGCCATGAAGAGGGAGAGGAAGGATGAGTACAGGTGTTGGCTGAGCAGTCTGGAGTGGGCTCCAGCATCATTGAATGCCTAGACAGTGCATCAGGGTGCAGGTAAGGATGTGGAAGGAAAATTTCCTCCAGCATCCCCACTCTGGATGCTGCTACTGGACTCAGGACATTTTATATGTCTGGCAAAGAGCAAACCAAACTGAAATGATGATGCCTTGTACAAAGTGCTCTTGACTTAAGTTCTATCACAGCATAAAAACCTGAAAGGAAAAGCCTTTAACTATAGACCCTTTTATTCACCTGGTTTCCATTTAAAATATTTACTATCCACAGTTTATTGCTGGCAGTTGTTCTCTGTGGCTTATGAGTGAGAGGGATTTGGTTTCCCATGTGGCTCCACAGTGTTGTTGCCAACTTACAGCCTGTGGAACCCTTATGGGCACTACAAAGAACATTCAAGAAAAGCTTTGCTTTTCTTGCTTTCCACATGCTCAGAGGACTATTTGTTTGCTGCACAGATAGAATGAGCAAGGAAGCAAATTAGTTTTGATCAAAAAACACACTAAAATATCCTATAAGAAAGGAAAAAATATAATCTAAGTGCAGACAAAGAGATTGTACAATAAAAGGCTGGTGTCTGGACTTTTACCAATCTTTACTTTTTTATCTTTGTTTTAGAGATAGAAAAGCATTCATTTGATTTGGAAAGCAACTTTGAAGGACTTTATTTACCAATATGTTTTGTTGGAAACATGTCTCTGGGTGATAAAAAATTCCAAAGGTTCCATTTATCTAAAAGCAGACATTGAATTCTGAGTTGCAAGCAGTACAGTCTTAACAGTCTTTGCTTTCCAGCAATCTACCTTTTGTACTTAGGAGGCTGATTAATTTGGAGTGGTCAGCCTGCAAGACTGCAACACTAATAGGACTCAAAAACCAGCCCTGTGCCTAGGTTTCATCAAGGGCAGCAGTATTTGTTCCTCACATTTTCATATTTAGTTGACAGAAAAATTTCTTTAAATTCTGGACAAATCAATCAATAAAAGGACATTTTAATTGCTATTGAAAACTGCTCTATTTTACTTGCAACCTCTTTTTTAGTTTTGGAATAATAAAATAACAAAAGGTGTGTAATTGATAACAAGTACCAAAAATATGATATCAATAGCATGATTCTATGGAAGATGCTAGTTTGACAGACATGAGTTCAGCTAATTTAGCAAGTGATTTAGAACCCTTTTCTAACATTTTACACTTTATCTTGTCTTATGAAGAAATTAGCCATTAGGCAAAATAGTGAGTCATTATTTCACTTTCTTGTGAGTGAAAACCGAGAACAAAAGATGGTAAATTGCTGATCACCATGGATACCTGTTCCCTTCATAATACAGGTACTTTTATGATACTTGTTTTGAGGAAAAAGTGTAAATTATCCGATAAAATACTCTTCTTTTGGGGGGGGGGGAACCCACAATTTTTACATCTCCCTAAGGCTCAAGAAACCAAGAATAAATTATTTTTCTCAACATGGTGATTGGCAAAACTCTCAGATGTATTGGGGGGGGGGGGGGAGGGTAGAATTTAAAGATTTTTGAATCATTTGACTTTTTTTTTAGATAAAAAATTTCCATTTGCCAAAATTACCATTGCTATTAGTTTGCAGGAGTTTATTTAAAATAGACATTGATGCAGTGTGATCTCAGCATAAACCCATGACTACCTAGTACAAGGCTGTGGCATTGAGAGAGGTCTGATTGGACCCCAGTGATACCTCTCTGTTCCAGATTTTACAATGGCTCTGTATTTGAAGCTGCTGTACATCAAGTAAGTATAAAAGCAAGTCTGAAGCATTGCTGCCAACAGAACCTTAAACTCTGTTCAACCAATATTTTTCTTTTTCTGTTGTCTGAACAACCTGACTTGTGAGGTCTTTGCATTCATGGGAACAGGAACTTTATCTCTGTTAATGCTGGCTGCAATTTCCTTTTTTTCTTTTTCTTTTTTTTATTGTTTGAGTTTTGTTGTTGCTTTGGTTTTGCTTTTGTCTCTTTTGGGGGGTCGGGGTGCTTTGCTTTGTTTTGTTTTTTCTTTTTGGAGGATCTTAACCTAAGGATCTAGACTACCAGAATGTCATTCCCTGAGTTGAAGCAGGTGTCTTTCAGAAACAATTGGACCTCTAGCAAATAAGTTGTTAAATTCAGCTGCTTTTTTGGTAGCCACTCCACACATTCACAAGCTGATCCCTCTGTAAAGTTTACTCTATTCTTATCAAATGCTAAAATTAAAATTTGTGAATCCATTTTTTCATCCCTGTACTCATTGCTGGCTCTATCCAATTACCAAGCTAAGTGTTGCTTCTTTTGGGTTAAGTCAGTCTAGGTGTTCTAGAAACAGAAACATTTCCTATGAAGAGCTCTAGATTTTTCTAGACTATAATATTATATATTTTAAAAGGTGAGTGATTTTGTGTTAAAATAGTTGGACATGAGAGATAGCAAAATTTTCAGCAGGAAAAAAAATCCCAATGAATAAAAGCAAACCTGGCCATGTCCCATCCAACAGTAAGTAGTTATAGACTACTTTGCTTCTTGCTAAAGAATAATGTTGGGTTTAGCATCTGACAGTTTCCTTTGCAATCTTTTCAGGTCAAGAGAATTATTTATTTCTAGTATAAATTATCTAACTGAAAAAGTAGAGTGTTATTTGTGAGCAAACAGTATAGGTTTGGGCATGATTAATGCCATGATTCTCTCATTATTTTATTCATAAAAGGGGAAAAAAAACCATATATGAAAGATAAGAGGAAGTACAACACACTCTAAAGAGAATTTTTAAATGTTGGTCTCATGCGGCCTTGGACCAAGGACAAGTTTTGCAATGTGCTTTTACACACACTGACTTAGCTAATTGCAGGTCTTTTGCTCTTTTCAGTCCTGGAAATACAAATCCCAGCATGCATGGCATGGTTAACTGTGACATTCAGACAGATTTACACAGGCCACCTTATCTGCTTTACCAGCTGTACAATGTCTTTTACATCAGAGTGCATTCCAAGGCAGGTGAACTTCATTTCCAGCACATTTGGTGTAGAAAAGAGACTGTACTTGTGCAGCATCTGTTCAAGGTGAATGAGACATAAATGGGACATAGTCTGAAATCCACCCTAAAAAGTGGCATTCTGATACTCTGTATCTATAACCCTCTTCAAGACAGACTGAAACCTTAAAGTCTCCATCACTGTTAATTGCCCTCTGTGGAAAACAAACATCGAGGAGCATAAATAAAATTATTAAATGATAAATCAGAGTGGAGGACAATTAAAAACACCACAGAAAATCAAATTGTAGAATATTAAAAAGGGCTTGGTAATGTGGTAAACAAATGTCACTATCAATCACTTGACATGAGGGACATTGCATCTGGCTGTTCTCATCCTGGATTAATAGAGTACTGGGAGGCAAAAGTGGAAACACTTCATCAGTCCACATGCAAGGTGATAAGGATGGACAATGACAGACTGCTCACTGTCACTCCACCTTTAAAAAGGTATTTTAAAAATAGTTTCTCCTTTGAAGTTGTTAAGGCTTTTTGGTTTGATTTGATTAAAAAATGAAAATCAATACCTTCAGAACTGGTAAAAAATATCTAATAGTCTACAGAAAGTCTGGCTTCAGAAGAGATGGAGTTTTGCTAATGAAGCTAAAGGGGTCTGATGTCTTCCTTCACAATTGTACTGACAGGAGCCAGCCTGATACATTGCATGCTAGTTTCCTGGTGCAGAAATACTTGCACAACTGCACAGTTCTTCAGGATTACAATATTTCCTTAAATCTCATGGATTTTCTAGTCCAAATTAAATGTGCTCACCACATAGTACAGATAGGGTTGCTGTTGTTGTTATTATTATTATTATTATTACCATCATCATCATCACCACCATCATCATCATTAACCTTAGGAACTGGTATTGTTTAAGAGACACAAGAGCTGCATCCTGGGGCTTTTCAGCACTGCAGTCCTTTCCCCTGTCCTCAGGAATGAAATGAAACTGATGAAAGTGGGGTCTCCCAGCACGTATCTTATCCCTACTTGCCTCATTTTTTTTCCCCTAAGCATGAAAATTTATGATTTGCAGAATGCAGAAATTGGCATGCAAACAAATTTTTGGGATAAGTAGTTTGTAATATCTTTTGTGCAGAAGAAAAATTAACTGTTATCTATAATTAGTGTGATATTTGAAGCTGACAATGTATAGACCCACAGTTTAGTATTTCTACAGGTAGAACTCTCTAAGCCAGGGAAATCACAGCTTTAACAGTTCAGTCTCAAAAGACATCTTATCATATTATTTATATAAAAAAAGATAAATATATTTGTGTGGATTTATTTCTTAGTCACTGCCTTTCTGCATTTCATGGTATTATTTAATCAAAATCATAAGACAAGAGAATGTCAAGATTTAACTACCAGTTAATAATCCCACAAGTGTTAAAGACTACATCTTTTTTCCCCTTGTCTGAGGATTGTATAAGCCTATTCTAATATTTATTCCTAAAGATTGGCAAGCATAAGGATGGGTTACTGAGAAAGGTAAGAATAGATTTAGGGTAAGCTTTTTAAACAGCTTTGAACTGTGGCAGTCTATTAGGACTAAGCTTCAAAAAACATATTATTAATCTTTTTTATGTGAAGGCATACTGGCCAGTGCTCATTAATGTCTTTTCAGCTATTTATGGCCTTATTCTTATCAGATATATTTTTATGATTGTTATTGTTATCAGTATTGATAATTTATTATCAAGAAGTTCTCTGGAAGAGTCTGTGTTGGCCCTAAAGTCACTATCTGCCTATGTTGAAAACCCTGATTTGGTTGGAGATTAAATAAATAATTAATTTTCCCAGCTGCTGAAGCTCAGAGAAAATACTTTTACCTGCTCATCTGTGCCTCATTGAAGTCACAGACATTAATAATTTTTTTTCATTAGGCTAAATTAAAGCACATTTTTTTTCTCCCTACCTTGACACACTTCAAAGGAGCTGAAATTTAAGATGCAATGGACACACTCAGGCAACAAAAATGATTATTCACTGGTATTCTCATTTTGCAGCTGGCAAATGTGAACATATGAAATGTGTAGTGGCTGATAATGGCACTAATGGGACAGATGCCTTTTCACACTAATTCTGCCAAAAAGTAAGAAAAAATGTTGGATTTTTTCATCTGCTTCTGTGTGATACATTGCCCCAGTGGACATGTTACGTAGTAATACTTTTTGAAGATTCCTTGAGACCTGGCATCCCGACCATGGAAAAAAGACATAATCCTGGAATGAAGAAAGCTCTTGGCATGAACCACCTTAGCCTAATTTCCTCCTTCTAAGACCTAATTTATTCTAAAAGCAAATCCCCAGCTTCATCTAAATGGAACACATTCCCCATTTTCCCTCTGCACCTTAACCCAAGCGCCCTGCCATCTTCTTCACCTCCTAGAGTGCACAGCATGCCAGCTGATGAGCAGCTCTGTGGGACAGGCACCTGGTCCAGCACCTGTCTGTGCAAAGCCAGAGCCTGGTCTGCACTGCAGAACTGGGCAGAACACACCCTGCAGCATCAGAGCACTGGGCACCAGCCAGGCCAACACAGCAACCCTTCTGGGCAGGGTGCTGTTCCCATGGCTCCAAAGCCACACAGCAGCACAGGGCTTCTTTGTGAATTTTCACATCAAATTCCACCAGAACTGGAAGCTGAGCATGCCTGTGGAACTCTGACTCATTGGAAACATGGCTGAAAAGTGGTGGAAATAAAGTAATGATTTTTAAATGTTTATGAAGATATATTCTATCCTTTAACTTGTGCTGGGACAAATCTCAGAAGTCTGCAGGGTTCTCTTATTCTCTTGGTGAAGTTCCAAAGACTGTATCTTACTGGTTACAATTAGAAGCCAGGGAAAATGGGAAGTTTCTTATGGCAGTGTTGAGGGCATGGAGTAGGGAATAGCCTCAGGATCACTTGGAGGGGCTGAAGCCAAGTTCTATAAATTATGTGAAAACTTGAGACTCAGTAACATGGCATACATGCAAACACGTCAAGAAAGGAAGAAAAATAATAAAAATAAAAATTTTAAAAGTGCTAAAATGAGGTGAAGGGAGCATTTCCAAGACTCACAGAGAAACTCTTACTCTTCCCACTGACTTTTGATCTAAGTTTCATACAGCATGTTAAGAAGGTGAAATCAAGAGCAGCCATGTACATGTTGGAGAGAAGGACCTGGAATGAATACTCCTTCCTGCTCAGTCATGTTCCTCCCTGGCCTATATCCCCACCTCCCACACTGAGACACTCTGGCTCCTCTTCTGCCTTCAACTTGCTTCATTTGGAAAAACAGAAAAAAAAAAAAAAAAAGGTGAGAACAGATGCTTTTGGCATGAGAAATTTTCCAACCACCTCTTCCACAATCCCAACTGCTTCCCACACTGTGACTAGCCTGGGTCCTCAGAGTTCAAGCTGCTCCCAGTAACTATTCTCTAAGCAAATTTCAAGCTTTTTTAAAAGTTGTTCACACAAGCATTCTCAAGCAACTTCAAAAAACTTCTGTTATTGTTGTTGACTGAAAAATGCACCTTTGATGACCTCTAGGGTAATATAATTATTATGCTGTTCATTATAGGAAAAGGAATAAAAAGCTAATGTTACCTACTTTATAATGTTCAAATATGATGTGGACATACTCCAGGCATACAAGAATTCCTGTGACTGAAATAAATGACAGATCAGTATCTGCAAGGAAAAGGTTTTGCTGGCAAAGAGACAGAACTGTCAGATTTCTCTTGGGTTCATTGCTGGCGGACATTGACTCCAGGCCTACGGTTCCACACACATGTATACACATAAAATAAACAGCACCCAGAAAACAGTAATCTCACCAAAATTTATTATTCCTTTTAGAAGGTGAAATAGTTCCACCAATATTTTTTTTTTTTTCAATCTGAACTTTCCCTGATGTCTTGTCCACTTGGGCCAGACACTTTTCCAAAGCAATTCCTAGACATTGCTCAGGCCAAGGACCATTCTCAGTGAGTATCATCTTAAAGCCAGAGATTTGGAGACAGGATTTAGCACTAAGGATGCTCTCTGTTCATTCCTACTGGCCTCAGTGTCTGAAAAGTAATTAATAACTCCACATAGCAGTTCACTGTCCTCATGCAGACACAAAAATTATGCACTGCATATCTCAAATTAGTTTTTCTTGCATGCCAATTACAGCATTTTACAATTTAAAGTTTTATATTTTAGCACTTAGGGGAAAAAATTGAGTATTCAATACCTGAGTATTCAATATGAGGCAAAAATAGCTGGATGCTGAGTTTTACTGCAAGACAGAATAGTTAATGATGTACTCATTTTTCACAGTCTTGGCCACAAGCCTGACTTTTTTGCCTCTTTATACTGATTGGCAACATTATGGGTCCTAGGGATAGGTTTAAGTCAATTCTTTTCTTGTTAGCCTGAGTTATTCTTTCCAGGAGAATTGCTGGCTGCCTGGTACTATCCAGATTGAGCTGAGGATGTCACAAATTTCTCCTCTTTTTTGCTAAGAAAAAATCTAAGTATTTTGGGAGACTCCATCTGTGTTAGTGCTACCATGATTAGAGATGGAAGTGCTTGAACTGTCTCATTCCTCATCCTATAAAAAGAGTTGTCAGCAGAAAGGACAACATGAAAGTTGATCATACTCCTGTTTCTGTAACAAAAGGTTGTCTAGGGCACTGAGGCAGATCCTCCTCTTCAAGCTACCTGTGAGAAATATTAAAGCAAATCTACTCCTCTGGCTCTTGACATTATTGTATCTTTCACAATCAACTGCAAGCCTCTCCACTCTACCTTGAAAATAGTAAGTTTTATTTAAACATGAAAACAAATGACACAAGAAACCCAACTTAAAATTAGTCACAGAATTATATAGAATGGTTTATACTGGGAGGGACCTTACAAATCATCTAGTTCCAACCCCTTTATGGGCAGGGACACCTTCCATGCTGCTCAAATGACAGGACAGGTAATGTCCCAGGACAGAGGGGATAGAAAGATTCCTAGGCTAGGGCACTGCAGCTGGCAATTTAGGTGTATCAGTCCATCAGGAAGTAAATTGCTCTGTGTTTACACATAGTGGGAACAACAGCAGGTTGGAACAAGGTATCCCATATAAACCACAGTTTGCCAGAATCAATGCCATGCTCACAAGGCTGCATTGGCCTAGCTCCCAGCAGCTGAGAATGCCAGTGTTCCTGTGAATACATAGGAAACTGAAGAACAGTCAGTGCCTAGGCTTGGCATAGACCTAGAACTGGTCAAGAGATGAAAACTATTGTGGGCCTCATTAAAAGTGGCCTCAGGCCATAAACAGACACTTACCTTAGCAATCAAACCTATGCCTGCCTGGCTGAAGCCACAGACAACAGAAGCAATTACAGTCAAGAAGCAATGAGAAAATTTCAGTCTAGAGCACTCCCCATAAAACAGGTAATAATATTCCAAACTTCAGTGTTTTGGAAACACAGGTAATAAACAGCTCATGCACAAGCAAGGCATGATAAAACAAGTACTGTGCTTGCAATTTGTGTGGCAAAAATTAAAAGGTAACATGAAGAGTTCAGAAGAAATTATTTTAGTTTTCTGAGTGAAGTGCCAGTAAGCCCTTGTATTTCATCTCACATTCATTAGCCAGGGTCTGAGCAGTAAGCTAGGAAGGAAATGGGGACTATATCTGTTTATGTGTCCCCTATGTATGCATAAAAGCAGCATGGCTTCCTTCCTGGTTTATTTTCCTATTTTTCATTTTTGGAAGATGTAGGTGCAGCTTCTTCATTTATTTCACTCTTTAAGTTATTTCTTAGTAGCTGTCTTTTACAAGTTATACTTTCTGTCTTTCCCACCCCACAGAAATCAGACTGTATGTGTAACTTATTTTCATAGACCTCTTTTCTTCCATTTTATTCCAGTCATCTTTGCCTATGAATTGGGGCTTTGGGGGAGGATTTTTTGTTTGTTTGTTTGTTTTGGAGCATTTTTTGGTGTTAAAAAAAAAAATTATTTTACTTTGGAAGGTGGTCCACCCAAAAGAAATCTCTGTATTGCTTTTAAGCATCTCTGACTTTGGTTTTCCTTATAAAAAGCTACAAGAGCTTTTTGTTTTCTGTACTTATACTGTATTGCCAGGGCATTGCCTTAGAAGTTTATCTTCATGCTTTGTGATGATTTGAATAGCATGGGCTTTCTGAAAATTCTCCTCATCCTGGGGAAGCTTTTCATAGCCCGACTGTGGTGATAAACACATTGTGGTTAAGGGAGATGAAAGCTAAGCAGCAGTCCCAAGGCCAGAGTTGGCCTTGCCCCAGCACAAATGACTTTCTTTGTCTCTGGAAAGAGAATAAAACAAGTCACAAAATGCCAGATGTTATTGGTTCACAGACTGAAAAATGCTTGGAAGCATTTTACTTGAACACTTAAGTAAAGGGAGAGCATTGGGGTGAGAAAAGTGTGAAGGAAAACCTGACTCTCTGAGACTGATAATTTGTTCTGATGAATATTGTGAAGAAAAAACCCACACCATGTAGTTTCATCATTATATCCAAAAATCAGTATTTGCTACTCTGCCCAGCTCCCTGATTTTTGCTTCAACAAGCTTTTCTGCAGCAGGAAGCTTTTCTTCACCTCCAGCCCCAAGCAGTTTCATTGATGGTTGTTTTCCATTTAAATCTCATTTTTATCTGTATATTTAAAAGATATTATTAATTATTTGCACTATTTCTTAAATAAATAGCTGCAATAACAAAATTGTTCCCCTGCAAAATTACTTATTGAGATATGAAGTACTAGTGTCTCTCTCCTCCCATATCATGTTTAATGCAGTGAGTCAATGATTAAGAGCAAAGGCTCACCAGCTGGTCTGCTTGGTGTGCAGTTGGACACCACAGCTCCCTAAGGCCTAATTTAGGTTTTTGCCCTTAAAGATGATGTAGCTCAGTGGTGGGAATCTGTGGGGAACTTCACTAACTGGCAAACCAAAAGAAAAAGCAACAGCCAAAGCTGCAGAACTGACTGGAACAAAAGAGAGAAACTTGCAGACCTCCCAGGCTGGTTTTTTGTGCTGCAGAAAGCATCTGCACACTGTGAACCTTGAGATAACACACACCTCTAGGACTGTATGGGTGCATCCTGCCCCTTACAAAGAGGAACACACTCTTTAGACAGTTATGGGGAGTTTCTAGATAGTTTAAAGGAAGGCCTTTCCTCATAGGCAGCTGTGTACTTGTCCCACAGGAAACTGAGGTTTAAATGTTCTGCTTGGAACAGTGAACAAACACTGGGAGAGGATGTAAGCTGGCACCTCCTTGGGGACTAAGTAAGCTGGGAACTATTTGGGGAGTCACCAAGGAAACAGACACTAAATGCAGCAAGTAGAGAAATATAGAGCTTACACAAGTGGTAAAACTACTAACACAACTGTTTCCAAAATACATGGACAAGTTCAGTAATTGCAGATAAATTAGTCCTTCAATCCATAACATGTTGGGGTTTAGGAATGGTATTTCCCAGTTTAATACTTCCACAAAAGAGGAAGCCATTAGCCACTCATTACCTGCTCTGGTTCAATATTTGCATTTGACACACTTGCATCTGTTTGATAAAAAAATTCTATTTATAATTTCTAGCCAGAGATAGATAGATAGATAGATGGATAGATAGATAGATAGATAGATAGATAGATAGATAGATAGATAGATAGATAGATAGATAGATAGATAGAAAGATGATATATAGATATATAGATATATAGATATATAGATATATAGATATATAGATATCCTTTTTATGATTTATTAGCTTAGAGCAATCTTTGTAGTAGGGACACTTATGTATAAAAGAATGTCTCATTGTCTATGTTTGATCATTATTCCAAGGTTAACAGCTGGACATTTTATTACCTTCTACCCCCACTTTTACAGATTGCTTTTAAAAAGATGAATCCAAACCACAACACACTGATTTAATTAATTCAATGTACTAACTTTGTTGGTCCTTGCACTATATTATATACACAGTTAATATGGACATGTGAGGAATAAAAGCCAATATAAAAATCAAGAAAATGTATGTGACATTCTAGACTGAAAACATCAGCTATGAATAATAACAGACAAATCAAAGTGCATGCTGTGGAAATTTAAACAGCTTGTTGAGAAAGAGGATCTGGTATGCTATCAATTATTGAAATGCACTTCAGAAATTGCTGACGAATCTTCTAGTTTATTTTGGGGTCATTTTTGGAGTAATATTATCAGATCAGTTTATCAGTTTATCTGTTTCCACATTTCAGTCACAAAACTCTTCTTAGGAGAATTACAAAGTTTAAGTGACAGTTGCATGCTAATTCAGTCATATAATCTGAGAGATTTAATAGTGAGCTAAGAAAACCAGCAGCAGATGAGAAACAGTTTAAGGGTGTGACCTTGTATTCAATGTCAAATCTGACAGAAGAAGAAAGGAAATTAACTTGACTGTGTTTCCATCAGTTAGGAGGAGGAATGATGCACCATGATAGACTAGGTATCTCAGAAGAAACCTCATTGTTCTCTACAATGTTCTTTAAATATCAGAGAACTTGCCCAGGAAGCTTTTCCTGTGTGTTGAAAACAATAAGAGTTAGGATTGACTATGATGTCTCACCATGTCAAAACTGAAAATTTGAACCTTTTCTTTGGAGATTGCCCAGAAGCTCTTAAATATCTCACAGTTTTGTTGTGTTTTTATTAAAGATTTGCCTTGGAGAAAAATAATTCCTTAGGTTAGCAATCTTGATAGGGAAGATAAAAAGCAGATATTTCTATTTCAGCATTTGCAGGCTGAAGAGCACTCAAGTATTTCAGAAGTTTTGATTAAGTTTGGACAGCTGCATTTTGTATTGCTGTTGCTTCTTTTCTGTTGCTAATTTTTTGTCTTGTGGATTCCTTTTCCCTAACCATTTAAATGTCTTTCCAATTTCCATATTAGAACAGTGAAAGTAAATGAACTAATGGAACTATGGAACTAATTCTCTGTACAGCAAGCACAGAGATTAATACAAGCCCAAAATATTTGTAAGAACCGACTGAAATTAATGGATTTAAAATAATTGCTAAGTTCATCAGACTGATGAGGCTAAACAGTCTTTTTCCCAAATTAAAAAAAAAAGACCAAGAAGTGTGATGAATACACTGAAGTTCAGTGAATTTTTTTATTACCAAAAAACCCAAACCCTGCAGACAATAAAAACATACACATAGTGTTTTTTGTTGGGTTTTTTTTTAATTATTTATTATTACTCAGCTACTGCTTTTGCTTCTCTTCAGTTACCCTTGTTACATTACACTCATAATGTACTAATTAACTTCACACACACATACATACACATATACACACACACATATATATATATAAACTTGGCTTTATAAAAAGCTGTCTTCTCTCTTGTTTAAAAAAAAAAAAAAAATTCCTGGTACCAATCTTGTTTTTAAAAAGCTCAGAATTGATTTCTAAGGCCTGCATGGTTCAGCTGTCCTTCCAGCATGCTGAGGTCTAACACTTATTCACACTGATGCAGTGCTGGAGCTCAGCTGCTCCCAGGGAACACAAGGCAGAGAGATTAGTTCACTCTATGGGACACAAGCTCATTTTACTGGGGTGATTTTGGACTGAAACCAGTAAGATGTGATAGACACAGGCTGATTTCTTGCTGGGTAATGCAGTGCAAAAGGCACCATGCACATCTTCCCATAACAACTTCCCATAGCTCCAGTCTGACCTCACAGGACTCTTTACTTCTCCAAATACTGAGTTCACAGAAGCCTGCCAACCCTGACTAAATCAAAACAGCCTGAAGCTTTGCCACAGGCTTTGTTTACTGATGTGAAACTTTGCTTTGGTACTATCACAAACAAAGGACAGATAACAATACTAAAACACCAAAAGGCCCCAAAAAACAAAAACAAAAAAAACTTCCAGGGACTGAATGGAAATAACTCCTCCTCTGATCTCAAACAGATATGGCAAAAGAAAAGACAGTAAGAACTGGTTTTGTCAGCTCTAGAGAGAAGAACTTGCAGTATTCACACATGGAAAATATCATCACAATGGACAGAAAATGTTCAGTTCTCAGCTTCCATTTGGGGCAGGAAAATAACCAAAGGGTTTTACAGTCATGACAAAAGATCAGGGTTTGAAGAACAGATTTTATTGGGCAAATGCTCTGGAGAGGCTGTGGTTCTGCCATCACTGGATGTTTTTTGAAAGAATTCTTGCAAGAATGAAAAGATTGACAGAATTTGGGAAGATTGGTACAGAGAAATCTGGTCTTGATGTCACCTGGCAAATTTATTTCTTTCCCCCTAATAAATAGAGCTATTAATCCAACATCCTTGCTCCCTCAAGGGCAGGAGTCACAGAAGGAGCCTCTCAATTGAATATTTTTAAAGTCTTCCACATCTGCACTTGGTGTTGGCAAATAAGGCAGTGCCAAAAGTAGAAAATTAGTGCATTGCAGAAGCTGCACCCTTGCTCCATTGCTGAGCTATTTTCTGTACTGATTGTTGAGGCTGCCCTACAAACAGAATTACATGACACTTTTCCCCCACTTGAGGGGATGGAAGTTCTTCAAAACTGACCCAGTTCTCCACGAAAATGGATCTCTATGACATGGATTTAGCCCATAGGAGGAAAGGATATATTCTGAAATTCAGGCATGGAACAATTGAATAGAGAAGGTACAAGACTTGTAGGCTCATTATGGTGAAATGTCAGCTCTTAGTGGAAATTCATGAAGTCATTTTCTCCTTTGTTGCTCATCTAGGTCACTGATAATGATACTGAAATACAGCAAAGAATCAATTATGACTTAAACTGCTAAGAAAATTATATATGACTTCTTCCAACCTGGACAGCATGAACTGCTTAAAGTATTCATAAGGGAACACAATCAGAGATATTCTTTATGCACAGAGAATGATTACAAATCAGTATCTTCTCATATGCTATGAACATGCCTAATTACCACCTGGTACAACTGTTTGTCAGCAGGCACAGTTCTGCCAGAGGTAATGGGGTCATGATTCATTGGCCAAGAGCTGGATCTGGCCTGGAGATTTTAGTGGCTCCTAGAGAATCTGCTGTGGTTGTCAGTCAAAACTTTCCAATCCCGACACCCTCACCTTGTACAAGTTATCATGTTATTCCTAACACTTCTCATTTCTCTCTGTTTTCAGCTGAAAATAAAATGGTCTGTGCACCTGCTGAGACATTGAGATACATGCTGGGGCTTGGACCTACCCACACAAAAACCGAATTTCTAAGTTTATAGCAGTCAGCTATAAACATAAAACCATTTGACTGCCTCTCTGAGAAACTGATGTTATAAAAGGGGAAAATAATTACTTTAACTGCTGTGTAGGAGACCTGATGTCTTTTGACGCCTTCAAACACTACATCCATATCAGCAATGAACACTGATAATAGAGGCAAGTTGTTTATAGATGTGCTGTACAGACAGCTACAATTCCCTCAGTAATGACAGCCGTTCATATAAATGCATCAGAGATTAACTAGACCCAAAATCTATTTATTCAGCTAGAGGAGAGAGCAAAAATGCAGATTCTTCATAGTTAGTTTACTATTAGAATTGCATTTTTAACCCTGCACAGTCAAATAAACCCAAGATATTCACTCCAGGGAATAATTGGTAAAGTTAGCGCATCTCTTTTTCTAGGGAGAAGATTCCCTGTCCAACCAATGATAAACTAAAAGGAAGGTGTTTATAAATGCCATGGCACAAGTATTGTGATAAAATTTTTGTAAGCATTTAGGCGATGTCACCTCCAGAATTTGCATGCAAGCAAGTGCACACAAAGCACAAGTATGGAAGAACTCCTCAAGAACTTTCCAGGAACTTAGAAGTGAGCCACCTCTGTCATACTACTGCTACAGTGTGGGGAATAAGCACATTGAGTTCCCAAAGCAATATTCACTTTAAGACAGTTGTGCCTAAGACTGGGTCACAAAACCTGACTCAAATTCTAACTTCTAATAAACTCCACAACAAGGTGACATTTTCATTAGCTAGATTGTGAAACTATAGGCAAAAAGAGGGGAGCAGAACTCCATGATGAGCCTGCAGCATAGTATTTATGTCATTCTCATGGGAGTACACAATACCTTTTCATCTCAAATATTTATATAAAAGAAGTCAAGAATCACTGTGAGTGTCTGTCCTCTATATGGTGAAGTATCCTTTGCTATATAATGTAGCTAGTAATATGAAATCATGTAAGACAGAGTGCTACGAAAAAATCATTGCCACAAAGAAGCAAAAATACTTTGTTTGTCATTTTTCATGGATTTACTTAATAATTTATTTGCTTGGATTTTAAGATTTGTGATATCCTGCTGATCTAGGAGATTATGCATCATAATGTGAGAGAATCAGACTCAGGCTGTGTTTATCTCTTTCCATGGTACTAGCTTACAGATATTAAACAATAAAGATTGTTTGCCAAAAGATAAATGTATTACGCTATTTGTTGTTTATTAGTAATTATTGATAATGCATGTAGTCAGTCCTGCTTGTAGGGGAGAAAAAAATAAGTTGTTTACATTACTGATTTTAGAGATGTAGAACTTTTGTCAAATGTATTACAAACCCATAGAATTCTCCCATTGAAAAGGCAACAAAAACGAAATTAAAGTTTAATAGGCTTTTTACCATGCACTTTCTGGGAAAAGAAAGAAAGAAAGAAAGAAAGAAAGAAAGAAAGAAAGAAAGAAAGAAAGAAAGAAAGAAAGAAAGAAAGAAAGAAAGAAAGAAAGAAAGAAAGAAAGAAAGAAAGAAAGAAAGAAAGAAAGAAAGAAAGAAAGAAAGAAAGAAAGAAAGAAAGAAAGAAAGAAAGAAAGAAAGAAAGAAAGAAAGAAAGAAAGAAAGAAAGAAAGAAAGAAAGAAAGAAAGAAAGAAAGAAAGAAAGAAAGAAAGAAAGAAAGAAAGAAGAAAGAAAGAAAGAAAGAAAGAAAGAAAGAAAGAAAGAAAGAAGAAAGAAAGAAAGAAGAAAGAAAGAAAGAAAGAAAGAAAGAAAGAAAGAAAGAAAGAAAGAAAGAAAGAAAGAAAGAAAGAAAGAAAGAAAGAAAGAAGAAGAAAGAAAGAAAGAAAGAAAGAAAGAAAGAAAGAAAGAAAGAAAGAAAGAAAGAAAGAAAGAAAGAAAGAAAGAAAAGAAAAAAAAAAGAAAAGAAGAAGAAAATCAGGAACTCTGAATTACCCTTTAAAAAATTGCTTTCCCAGGGTTATATTTCAGTTTTCCCTTAGCACATCGTGAAGGAGTCAAAGTGTCAGGCAGAAGGATAGGGGCTACTGTGCATCCATCCTACCTCTGAATCACACAACTCATGAGAAATTCCTTTTCCTGGCAGGATCCCAGAATCACAGATTAGTTTGGGCCGGAAGGGAACTCAATGGCCATGTAGTCCAACCCCCCCGCGATCAGCAAGGGCATTTCCAGCTGGATCATGCTGCTCGGAGCCTGATGTACAGCATCGCGCTGCCCACGCCCCACTGCCGCGCCGGGACAGTCCCGGGGCCAGGCTAGCGCTGAACACTCAGCTCTCAGACCCGGCACGTCCAGCAGCTGTCACCCACAGCTGGGATCGATCTCTCTCCCCACTGCTGCGCTGCCGGACCGCGCGAAGAGATGTGACTTTGGGTAACCGCACGGATCTCTGCACTGCTCCAGCTTCCGAGCTTTAAACCATCCTCTCTGCTGCTCTCGTTACCTCTTCTTGCTGCCCTGATCGAGACGGGCACGGCTGTAACTCTCAGCACCGCGCAGAGGAGCGGGGCCGGCGCATCCCTCCTGCCCGCATCCCGCCGCTCCGGGAGCCGCCGCCGGGCTGCAAAGGTCAGTGCGATCCTGCTCCCCCTTCCAGCGCCCGGTCCAGTCGGGGGAGGGTGCGTTTTGCTTTTTGGGGAGCACACCGAGGGCACCGGCTCCCTCCGAGAGCAGGATCCCCACAGTCCGCGCACCGCGACCCGGAGGCGCCGCCGAGTGCAGCGAGGAGGGAAGGCGGCCGGGTGGGACCCCTGGGCGAGCGCTGTCACTCTGGGGGCTGGTCACTCCAGGGGAGCCTGAGCCTGGGCACTGTCACCCTGGGGGCTGGTCACTCCAGGGGAGCCCGAGGCTGATGCTGACACCCTGGGGGCTGGTCACTGCAGGGGAACCCGAGGCTGATGCTGACACCCTTGGGGCTGGTCACTGCAGGGGAGCCCGAGGCTGAGTGCTCTCCCTGCATGGTGCTCCCAATATGGGAGTGATATGGGACCCCTGGCTACTGGCTAAGTCCTTGGTGATCTTTTGGTCCCATCAGGATGACAGTGAGCAGTATATGTGAGATTTTGGAGGTTGGATGTTCCACAGCAAAGAGCAGAGGTCTCACCTAGTTTTTTCCAACTTCAGGTCGTCCTCACCACCACTGAGACTATCCATCCTCTCCAATGTCCATGGAGAACTTCTCCCTCCCTGAAATAAATTCTTCATGTGCAGACTGTACTGGGAGAGGACATTGGAGTCTGAACATGTCCACTTCTCCACCAAGCCCCAGGTACTACATCACAGTGCCTGTCATCTACTCAGTCATCTGTGCCGTGGGACTGACAGGCAACACTGCTGTCATCTATGTAATCCTCAAAGCACCAAAGATGAAAACAGTGACCAACATCTTCATCCTCAACCTGGCCATTGCTGATGAGCTCTTTACCTTGGTGCTGCCCATCAACATCGCTGACTACCTGCTCCTGCAGTGGCCCTTTGGAGAGTTCATGTGCAAGCTCATCATCTCCATAGACCAATACAACATTTTCTCCAGCATCTACTTCCTGGCTGTCATGAGCATTGACCGCTACCTTGTCGTGGTGGCCACCACCAAGTCCAGGAAGGTGTCCTACCGCACCTACCGAGCTGCCAAGATTGTGAGCCTGTGTGTCTGGTCCTTTGTCACTGTCATCATCCTGCCCTTCACTGTCTTTGCTAAGATACACAAGGAGCAGGGGCGCTCCCAGTGCGTCTTCGTGTTCCCCCACCCCGAGAGCGTGTGGTGGAAAGGCAGCCGCATCTACACCCTAATTTTAGGCTTTGTCATCCCAGTGTCCACCATCTGCACCCTGTACACCACCATGCTGTTCAGACTGAGACATGTGCAGCTCCACTGCAATGCCAAAGCTCTGGACAAAGCCAAAAGAAAGGTGACACTGATGGTGACTGCTATTCTGGGTGTGTGCCTGTTCTGCTGGACACCCTTTCACCTTAGCACAGTGGTGGCCCTCATCATGGACATCCCACAAACTCCACTTGTCATTGGGATTTCCTATTTCATCACCAGCCTAAGCTATGCCAACAGCTGCTTCAACCCTTTCCTGTATGCCTTTCTGGATGACAGCTTCCGGAGGAGCTTTCGCAAACTGATGGATTGCAGAGCTGCCCCATAGAGCAGCCCAGCCCTCTCTCCTGTCCTGGGTCCCTTTCACAGCTGCTTTGCCTGGGAGATCCCAGCCCAGACAGTGCTTTCTCTCCAGTCTCCTTGTGCTGACCCACAGGGCTTCAGGCTGTCTCATTGCCCAAGACATGAACTGGGGCCAGGTGAATCTCTCTCAGCTCTCCTGCACTCATTTCCTTAGCACTGCTTTCCTTACCCTGTTTGTTTTTGTTAGTTTATTTTTTTTTTTTTGCTGTTTGTTCTTTTTTTTTTTTTTTTTAATTTATTCTCTCTAATTCTCTTTCTGACCTCAGTTTGGAGCTCACAAAACTGCCATGAGTCCCTTTTCCCTTTTTAAAGGCATTGCTTTGTGAACTCAAGCCACACAGCTGTCTCAATTATCAGTGATTTGTAAAGCCCAATAAAAGTGTGTTACCAAGTGTCTTGCTTAATAATACCTCAGCCTCTTTCCTACCTACAAGACTACTTACCAAAGTCTTGCAAACTTAGCAACAACTCCAAAGGATAAGGAATAAACAAAGATTTTGAGCTCATTTCATTTTACAGGAGAGTAAGATAAGGTAGTTAAAATCCATGATGACATGTAAGAGAGAGGTATCAGTCTGGAAAAAAAAAATCAAACCCACCCTAGTGAATAAAAGACACAGGTGTGGATTTGGACCCACTTGCTGCAGAAAATAGCTTAACTGTACACTTAATCATTGTAGTTTGCAAAAAATGCAGCTTTTGTTTATATGAGAAGTGGTGATTATTATTTGTCATGTGTTTATGGGCTATTGCACTTACAGATATTTAGTTTGTGGTTCTAGAAAACAGAATCAGAGGGTATCTTCAGAACCAGTTACATTTTAAGGGTTTGAAAATATTTTTCTGAAACATGGGGAATATCCTGACTTCTTCCCTGAGAAATCACAAACAACTTGCAGTAGTTAGGCTACTTTTAAACTATCTCTTACATACTTACACTTTTTTGTAAGATTTATTAATATTTCTGTTAAGAAGAAGAAATGAAATAAAAATTAACATGTTTTAAAATACCCAAAAGATAGGTTAATTTTGCCTGAGGGAGGAGAGAGAGGATGAATGAAAGTTTCATTAGAATTCACATGTGCAAACACTGCATGAGGAGGTTTTTTTTTTTCCCTCCTGTCTCATCTCCTCTTTTAGCCCTCTAAGGAAAACTACAAAAATACTGAGGACTGAGAAAATATTTGCAAACACTTGATGTTTCTCATCTCAGTGGTCCTCCCTGCACTTCCCTGCAGCAGATGCTAAATCAGTGTAACACAATTTTTCTTGGATATTTTCCCCTCCACTGAATGCAGAAAGGTAGGAAAATGTGGTTAAGGATTTGCATTTCCACTTACACAGGAGGTCATGATGGCTTTCAGGAGGTGCATAAGGATTTGTATGGCACATGCAAGTTGCTCCTGTGAGACCTTGCACCAGATCCTTTCCCACTGCTGCAGTTTAAAATTCTGCCATAGGCATATGGAAAGATTCTTTCACTAAATCCTCCCAAAAAAAACTTCAAATAAAAATTTTATTCACAGATTTTAGCAATTATGCATGCCTGATACCTTTAAATAACATATAACTGGGTTGACAATTAAATAATTTCTTTTTATAAGACATTGATATTCCCTGAGACAGTTAGAGCTAAGTTCAACACCCAGTCTAGTTGTTATGGAAATTGAAGGACTCCTTTGGGGAATGACAGTGTTGTTCTGTTTCTTTGGGGGTGTATGATCTGACTCCCATCACACACAGAAGCTGGCATTTGAAAGTGCAAGCCCAAATGGCATGGAGTACCCATTTCCACACCACATTAAGAAAAGGTTCTTCAAGAACCAGTGTCCCACACTTTATCTTTCTGCCTGAAATGAAAGGTAATTAGCTTTTCCCACCAGCTGCCTGGTGATCAGTCACTTGCCATGGAGAGAGAATTTAGTCTGTATGGACCAAGCAGCAAAATCTCTTTTTTCAGGCTGCTGCTACGCACATCACCTCTCTTGTATTCTTTAGTCATCTTCACAACATCATTTGCTTAAAGAATACACATTGACTGAAAAGTGAACAGTTTTATTCTCAGAAAAGACACATGCAGCACCACTGTGCCCTCATTGGTTGTGATCCTTCCCTGAAGACATGAATGGCAGTAAAATAAAATTCCCTGTCAAACAGTCACCTTAGTAGCACAGATTTGAGCATTGTGATAGCAACCTACTGAGGTTTTTGGTCATGCTGCTAGGCAGCTACACTTGTCTCATCAGCTGTCAGGAATTCTTTTAACTCCAGAAATATCACTGAAACTTTGGTAGCTTTGTTGTGCTTCTGAAAAACCTACTCTGTACCTATACATCAAATGCATTTCTAAGATGCTGACTGGTAATAATGGAAAGTAATAAGAACAGTCTGATTTGTATTACATTTTTATCTAGATTTGAATACCAAAGTTTTATCTGTTCCCAAGCAATCTAATCTGGTTCAAGTTCTTAAATAAACAACTTTCTAATCTAGATCACTGTAGAGAGGTTTTCTTTAAAATCATTGTATTTCACAGGAGATAGGAATTAAACATTTTAAAATATACCTTTCCTCTTAGTTAATATTTCATTTCATTGTCTTCCCCATGCTCATTTTTCTGTTCTCCAAAGCGGAAAATAGGAGAAGTGTCTATTATCAAATTTCACTTCAATGTGTCTTGGACCGTTTGTCTTTTTTTTTTTTTTTCTACCAGAATAATAAAAATGCATGTGATGATATCATCCTTCACTAAATTCCTTCTCATTCTGAAGCCACATCTTACTTGTTCTTCATGCTCCCCTTAAGCTTTTTTTTTTTTTTATTTCTGAAGGAGGAATTTATGCTGTTCAGACCATGCTATAATGAACAGTTGCACATTGTGAGACAGTAGATTTGCCTTAAGGAAGTATTTTTTACATATGGAAGTATTTTATATATATGAAAATGAGTAAAATAAAAACAAATCCATTTTCCCCACAGCATAACCATAACTTGAAACTGATATTACAGATATTTGATATAGACTTCTGGAGGAAAAGCAGAGAAAAACAGATTATAGAAATAAATAAATAGAATAGAATAAATAGAATATAAATAATTTTTCTGGCTACATATGCCTCATTCTTCCCCTCTGCTCGTACCATCCTTACTGATGTTAAATTCAGCATTTTGAACTGTTGTCCAGTGCTTAAAAGCATGCAGCAAATTTGGGAGGAAGGGGGAGGGGATTCTTAGGGGGGAACAAGGTGGAAGGAATAGACAGGTCTATATTCTCAGGACTGGTTGGTGAGAGTACAAGGAGCACACACCTGTATAATACCTGATGCCTTGCTCTTTTCTAAGTCACCATTCAGCTTCCTGTATACCAAAACATTGTGATTAAACAGAACCAGGCCTCCAGCCTGTGACTGTCAACATCAAATCTCAATGCCTGTACTTCTAAAATGTTCTATTCAATGCTTGTCATTAACATCTCCCTCCTGTCTCTATATAGCAAGAAATAGAGACCCAGTGTGTGACTGTCAAGCACCCCTCCAGCCAGGAATCCCAGTCCATGTGTCCCTTGGTGGCTGAGACATGTCCTGGGAGCTCTGGTTAAAGGCATCTGGCAAAACAAATATTCCATCAGGACCACAAGTTTTCTGTAAATTGTGTTTAAGAATCACTGCATACTTTTTTTCATAAGGACTTTGTCTTAAATGAAGTATACACTAATTTTGCCTAGTTACATTTGAGCAAATGGAGTTTTTCTCAATGAGTTCAGAAGTTCTGGAATTTTCAGAGCCTGGGAAAAAAAAGTGAACATTCCTTTTCCAGAGACTATTCCTATGAGGCCTCATTCAATAGTATGACATCCAAATCTTAAAAAAACCCAAAATTAAATTAATTACTGATTAAGCAAAGAGGAAAAAAAAGGATCTTCTTTCATCCAGTGCAGACAGCAGATGCAACTGCAGTTTATAGGCTTGAATTGAACAGACCAACATTTAGTCTAACATCAACTTTGTTGTGTTACACACATAGCACAACTTGCAGCCTGCAAATGCCCTGTGTGTTCACATGTGCAAAGTGGATAAGCTTGCATTAAAAGAGGATGTGATTCTTTTGCTCGTTGTGGTAAACAGCTACTTATATGAGCAGCCCAATTGTAATGGGGAAATAATTATGTTCTGAGCCCTGTCTGAGGTCTAATTGCTCACCAGTGCCAGTAAGGATCTTTCAGACAAGCCCATCACAGTTTCAGTGCTCCCCAGTCCCCCTGGATTGTTTGGCCTCTTTCTGCTTCAAAATAGTCTTGCTTTGGACAATAGAAACATTTTCTTTCTCAACAGAGCCAGACTTCCACATTGTTTTGCCAATTTAAAGCATGATTGCAACACAAGTCAACCTCTTTTTCTGCTTTAAAAATTAAAAGAAGAATAAATTAATTCTGCATAAGTTTTATATATTTTCCATTTGCCCCATCTTCATTCATAGTCATCTTTAGGAAGCATGAAGAAGACTCACAAACTGCCAACTTACTGCTATTTGAGGCTCTACAAATGCTTCCAAAATCTTTTTCTGCTTACAAAACCTTTATACCACCAGAGGGAGTTCAAAGACAAATTATTCAGCAAAGGTACCGAGTGGAAATGAATTTCTGCTGTCATACCCAACACTAAGCATGCAGTTTTCTATGTAAAGTGTCTTTTCCTCAAATTTTATTAAAATTCATTGTTCTATGATAAATAGAATTATAATGAAATAGCATTAATAAAGGTCAGAATTTTCTGGAGGGCATGATCCTAAACCTGCTTACCATTTTTCTGTTTCTTTTTAAGCATTCACTTTCAGTGCACAGTTAGAGTTCTCACCGAGGAGAATGACGTCTGGATGAGCTGAGGACACAGCAGGTGCTGCCCATTCCCCTTCATGTCAATCAGCCCCCAGGGGACTGGTTTGGGGGAGGACTGGGCAGGTGTCACTGGCATGGAGCAGAGGCTGTGTCAGCTTGCAGAGGCCAACCCTCCTCCACACCATTCCTCAAACCAGGACAGCCCTGTGGAGCCACAGCTGCCTCCAGGCAAGGATTTGCATCTCTCTGAGCTGTGCTTCACATTATTTTCATTACCTTTTTCCTGTCCCTGTTTCCTATTATCCCCAGACTATATTTAATGTTTTGTACATTTTCCCTCCTTTCAGCTTTCAGCCCCGAGATGGCACTGGTTCTTCACTGACAAGTCATCATTGTTTTTCTAAACCAGAGTTTAAGACTTAAAAAAAAATTGTTCCCAAGAGCTAATTTGGACATTGTGTTAGAAGATACAAATTAACGAGGGGAAACAAAAAATATGGTTTATTTTATTGTAAAATATATGTAAAATATCATGAACCCTTATACACTTTTTTTTAAATGGAGATTGTTACTTTTTAACAGGTATTGGCTGAACAAAGTATGCTGAAATCATAGGATTAGTTCGGGTTAAACCTAGACTAAAAATTTTTAATGTTCCCATATTCAAATATTTAGTTCAGGCACTAAACAGGTCAGTAAGGCAAGAGATTCTCACCACAACTCCCAAGTCCTTAAACAAAACTGGAGATTTTCTTTAGAGAAGATATGCCCAAAATATTTTATTTTTTAAAGTGCATATTAAGGAAAAGAAAAGGTATATGATTCTTATAAGCAACAAGTAGCTTAATAATAAAGATATCTAACAGAATTCTCAGGAGCTGAAAGCAGTGCAATGGATACAGTTAGGTGATTTTCACACATGAATAGTCAACAGTTGTAGGTGTTGCTACAGTACCCTTCAATACTGCAGTGTAAACTTATGTTTCTTACTGGGTGGAAGGCACCCAACGTGCCAGTGTGGCAGCAGATCCCCGTGGGAGGAAATCTGGGCTACACAACCTGGCACCTGATGGGCAAACACTCCTCAGCTCTGGCTCTGAGGGGTTTTCCTTCTGCATTACATCCCTGCCTACTGAGGGCAACTCAAACCAGTGGGAAAATGTTAAAATAGTGAAGGTGCTGGTTGATTGTTGTTATTTACTGCTGATACTGAGGTAGCACTGAGACCCTAACAACTCTGGGTTATCGTGGTACACATTCACCTACCTACAGAAAAGGAAGAGCTGCACAAGAGAATTTGCAAACTAAGAGACTTTACTTTTTTGAAGACACTGTTTTCCTGGAACACTGAGAGGATCATGAGCCTGTTTCCCTACTTGTTTCAGGAGACAGATATACTTCCTAAGGTGTATTTTTCACTTCTACATTATATTCACCTTAAAACTATAGCTGTAAAATTACACATGGGCTGCTATGCCTCACTCACTGAATCTGTTACAAAAGGGATCTGTAGCTGAAGAAATAACAAGGCTAGTTTCTGGTTGGCATAGTGACATAGCAGCAGTATGCTATATAAAACCATCATGTGATTGATATTAGGTACCTATAGAAGCTATTGTCTTCATATTTGTTGAGTCTTAAAGTTTGGCATTTGTTCACTGTGATGAGCTAAAGTTACTCAACTATCAGCAAAACTTATTGTAATAAATCATTGTTGGTTTGTGGTGCTGCAACTTGTGATGGGAAATTTGGACAACTAAATATGTAAACTTTTAAAGAGAAAAACCACCTAGCTCTCCATTTTTGGAGATACCTCGACCATTTAAAAAACCCAAACCTGAACCTAAAAAAAGCCTCATTAAACCTATCTTCTAAGGAGTACTGAAGTATTAAAAGAAAAATATTCAAAATATTATGGTGATTTTCCCCTTCTTCCTAAATTTTGATACTTCTCTGATATGCTTGTTTATTCACAGAGGCTATATATGGTAAAGAGAATACTAAAATGCTAAACATCTCAAAAAATGCTATTCCCAAAAAACTCAGAACAAACTTGAACTCTGCTGACAAACTTTCTTGGTGTGAAAGAAAGTTTGACTCTTATTTGAAATACAGTAAAATCAAAAATAAATCAAGAGATGTCACCTAGCTAAATAAATCCTGGTAAAAATTACTTAGAACACAGTTAAACCAACCAAGTCAAACCAGAATATATGACTGGAGAACCAATGCAGAAATCACTCTAACAGGCCCTACTGTAGTTAGCAAACATATTTTGAATTTTTTCCCTCTATCAATTACTGGGCTCTTATTCAAGGTTGATTAAATCTGAGATGACCAGTTTCCATCCTCTGTGATGAGGCAGTAAATGAAGAGGCTCTCTGTGGCTACACTGCACATTTAATTTTTTCCATGTTTTTAAGAACCACTACCACTGAGTTACAGTACTGTAGTTAGAAGCATTCAAGAAAAAAATAGTATCCATTGTAAAATGCTGGAACAAATCCACTATTTCAGACTTACCATTCTAGATCAAGCCAATGATCTCTTGTGTCAAGTAGTCTATTTTTAATGGATCTTAAATTATGTCTCTTGACGTGGTGATGTACAGCTGTTTTCAAGGACCTTATTACATAATGTGTGTGGGCAGGTGGCAAACATTGCTACCTGTCAGAATTAAATCTGGCAAGGCAGAAATAGAAACTTCTACAATTATTTCAATTATTTGTACAGTGAGAGCATAGAGTTGGCCAAATAGAATTCTCTTGGACTGAGCATTCTTCAAAATACTGACTACAAGATTTTGATCATAAATATAACCAAATCTAGTCTAAGACAAGGATATAAGTGAGCAAAGGAAGAAGTTCTAAAGCATCTTAAGGGTAGGAAAAGCAAAGCAAATACAGAAATTATGGATAAACCTAGATTTGTTCCCAAAATATGGCCTGAAAATTGAGAAGAAAAATTACAAAAGAGAAGACAGAAGCTCTCCAGCAAGCTAGAACAGGTGAGCAGATGACCCCACTTGCTGCATGTCAATAGGGCCCAATTCCATTCACCAGTTATAACTGTTCATGGAAGGAATGTGTTCCACTCACCAGCTGATTCAGAGAGGGAGGATAAGGAAACCCCTAAGAATGAATGCCTATTCTAGTTTACCATAGCATTTGAAAGACAAATGGACTTACATACAATGCCATCATTCATCCAATATGTGACTTTATTATCAGCACCTACATGCTACACTAGATTAACTCTTCAAAACAGCCCTACAGTTAAGACAGATCTCACTTTCTCTGGGGGAGTCCAGGTTCTGCTGGCTTCTCTCAAGTTTGGATGTTGTTCACTGAGGATGTTAAGGACCTTCTTTCCCTTCTGTGCTTACCTCTGCCTCATCAGTCATCCCATCAATCACAGGTGCTCAGCAAAATATTTTCTTCTACTTTTTCAGAGTCATTAACCTGTTCCTATCAGAGAGACAAACTTCGTTGTGCATTTCCTCTTGTCTTCTGAATTGCCTCAGTCAAGTTTATGTTGCCACTAAAATGGAGTGAGTTAACATGATCATTATTGAAGTGTCAGCTGCTCCTCTGTTCCTCTCTTGTCTACTTTTAGGAGACTCCAGCACACTCTGCACTACATTTCCCACTGCTCCTGCAAGAGGACTTAATCATTTATGGTGTGCTGCAAAACTTTTAGGAATTGCAGTCTACCTGCTAAGAAGTACACATCTCTCAGGGACCATGAAGAAAAGCAAAATAAAGCAAGGCAGCAGCAGTGTTAATTCTTAGAAGATGGAAAAAGATGTAACATAAACAAATAACTGCTTTGTTTGTTGTTAAAATGTGTTTGTACTCAGAAAAACATCTTGCAGCAATTTCTTAGAAGATAATCTGACCCAAAGTAGCTGATATTAGTAGGAAAGAGGAGAAGAATGGCTCTCAGATGCTCCCATGCTGGGGATGCTGCACACTGTCCAAGAACCCAATACAATTCTCAGGAAATGGTTATGGAGTCCTTCAACATGCAATAGTAAAATTACCAGAAGGTATACTTGCATATATGTATAAATCACTGCTAAAGACATAAAATGAAGCAATTTATGACACTAGATGAGGAAACTGGGGACTTTACCATATAATTTCTTTTTTATGAGATTTCAGAGAAAAAAAAAATCAAGAACTAAAGATGTAGTTAAGCACTAAAAGCTATACTAATATGCACAAGGAATGAGCCAACCTAAATAATTTACTAAACTAATGAAAATCATCCAAATCTTACATAAAATTTCCAACCACTTTCCCAGCAATTTTATTGTAATGAATGGGTCCAAAACCTGTGTCTTCAACAGTGTTCATAGTATATTATATATGTATTATAACATAGTATGTTAATTCAATTGCTCCAAAATTAAATAACAAAGTTTTTAACTCCGTTTTAATTTACTTTCTAACAAAATATTTAACTGGGCAATATTTTATTACTATTATTAAACAAAAAATCTGATTGTCAGGTTTCATGTTTTTATTGCATGTTATATGTGTAGAACTGTAGCTACAATATGCTAAGTAGAAAACTGTGGCTAGAAATGAATTTTCTATATATTGGGAACTCTGCTTATAAAAATAAAAAATAAGTGCAAATGCCTGAGAAATTTATGCATTGTGTAATTACAAAATGTTAGAAGTACAATTATAGACTTGCTAATAAGCTTTTCATTTCCTTCCCTCTTATTTTAAATATTGCTTCATCTTAGATGATTTATTTCTTTCTCTCATAACAAGAAAAGGTTTTCCAAAATGAGGATTTTTATAGAGTTTCACTATTTGTTTTGCAAGGGAACAAGTTTCCAGAAACTGTTTATATTCAGCAATAAGCTCTTACATAATTATTTTAAATAGAGTAAGTTTATGAAAACCACCTAGAGCATCTTGGTTTAATGAAAATTAAATCAGAGCTGTTCAGTATATTCCAGTGCTTGGAATAAAATGTAGTTTGAATGGGAAGAAAAATACAACCAAGCAAAATAACCCTCAGGTCTTTGAAATTATTCATTCAAACCTTGGCAATGTTTATCTGGAAACTACTTCACTACAGCCAGAGGAGAGATGATTGCTTTTCCATCACTAACCTTAAGATCGGGGGGGAAAAATCAACTCTTTAGAGAAACAGGGGGCAACAGGAAAGAATTTGCTGCAGGAAGGATGATGAGCATAGGCAAAAAGCAAGGACAAAAACCAAAATAAGAGTCCTTGGTTCTGTTCTTTCTTGCTGTCTTCATACCTTTCAGTGAATAAATGATGTATTGTTTAAAAAGCCTTAACTGCAAGGAAAGATGTGCAACTGAGGTGCTCATTGTAGTTTCATTCAGTTGCCTGTCCAAAGGCTGCCTAATTCTCCCTCTGTACCAGTTTAAAGCAGAGAGAGCCTGCAGCAGGGATGTGCTAGCAAAAACCTCCCTGAGGATCCTCAACACCGGAACTGTGTTTAACTACCATGAAAATAATGATTTCCTGGGTTGCAAATGATGTTTCCCAATCTAACCAGAGTTTGATCTGAATCCAAGACCTTTCTTGTTTTCACTGCAGCTGTCATGTCTGAATACAGAAACCCATCCTCAACAAATCTGTGCTTATTAGGAAGTTGCTTTAACAAAGTATTTCCAACTGCCTCTGACAAACACTTCATAAAAGCAATTTTATTTTTTCTGTCTGCCTGCCGACATGGTAACAGAGATAAAAGAGCCATGCAGCACATCATACCTCATGTATTGTTTGTCAATAAATCTTTACAAACATAAGCATGACAGGCAGCACCAGGTCTGAGCAACAAGCTTGAAACACTAATGGATACAGCAAAGACACGTTGTAGGGACAGAATAATTTCTCTGTGGAAAAATACAAGAGTGAGCACAGCACTTTCTCCACTCTGCAAATGGTCTCACAAAGTAACAGCAGAAGCCAGGTCTTTTTAGAAGTCATATGGTAATCAGGGGCAACACAGGCTTTGAAAAAGACTAACATCAGTAAACTCTGCAACACTGTCTCCTGTCAGCTTATGCTGGCATCACACTAAATTCCTTTTTTCTTCAAGGGTATGGCTTTACCTTACAATAAAATTAAATGTTTTACTCTTTTCACAACAGCAGGGTATACATATTTAACAACCTACTGAGAGATCTGTATTCAAAATAAACAAATTATAATAAATAGGAATTTTCATTAAAATTAAGCACATATTGGTATTGTATATAACAGTGTCAGCTCAAAAGCCCTTTCAGGACACAGTAATGGGGTACAGCTAGGAACACCTTAATATCTTTATACAAAGAGCAGCTGAACTCTCTATAGTAAAAAACTTCTCCATCTGAACCTATCTTAGACACCTTTCTATTTCCTATTAAAATCCTAGCTAAACAGAGAAGGATTTCTTTTTCCTTCTGCACAGATGATGAAATTTTAAAGACATGTTAAACTGGAGAAATAACACGAACAAAAAATAATTCCAATTCTGACCATGTGATCTAACAGGTCATTTTTATTATGCCTCTCCTCTTATGAGAGATACTTACTGAAAAGTCAGTGAGGTAAGAATGGAGGCATGCATACCAAGAATCTAATGCAGAATATGTTGTAAAATTATAACTACTGCGAAGTACATTTCAAAGCAGAAATGTTGTTCAGGATTGGCAAAGTGGGAATAAATAAACAGAACAGGTCAGCTAACATGCTTTGATCGAGGTCTGTCCAAATTTTGAGGTTGCTTTTGCCATCCTCTGTGACCCAACTCCTCGGGGGGAATTCTGTCTAACTGAAATTACAATGACCAGATTCTGCATTAGCTGAGCTGAAGGTGGAAATGTCTTTAAGTATACTTTCTTGAAGTATAAGCTGAGGAGTAGTTATCAAAACTCCTAAGAAGGAAGAATAATCTTTGCACCATCAGAAACACATTTCAGGTCACATTATGGCTGTTAGAGGTAGATTACTCGTGATTTATATCAAGATGTTCATCTTCAAGAGGAAATATTTCCTCTTTGAAGTTTCCAAGAGACAGCATTTTATCCAAGCAGAGGGGTGCTGGAAACAGTTTTTTCTTTGGGAAAAAATTGATTCTGCCTTATTCAAAGTAAATACTATTGACATTCTAATAATGATTTCAAGGTTGCAGGTATTGCATATATTTAGTTGCACCCAGGTATATCATCCCACAGTTATGCAGGCCTATAGATTACACCAGTAATCCTATGAATAGTTCTATAATTACACAGTATCTCAATAAAAGAGATTATCTAAACACACAAAATAATATCCTCATTTGAAATAGAAATGGTCTGCCTTCTAAGGGAGCTTTACCAGGAGTTAAAACATCGATTTTTTTATCTATTACATTGATCTATAACTCTTTAGCAAATGAATTTCACAAGTTCACTTTGAGCTCTCATCCTTAAAAGAAAGAAAAACATCTTCCTTTGGGCTGCTTATCTTTCAGAATCTTTGCTTTTTGATCCTACCTGAGTCCTTTGCAATATCCCAGATAGCAGAAGTGTAAAATAATCTCTCCATGCAGGTATATCAACATCAGCTTCTGAGAAAAAAATTGTTGAACAGAGAATATAAACACTGAAAAATTAATGGGGAATGCCATTTACTCAGTTCCTCAATAGTGTAAGTTCACACCTGTTTCAAGAGGACAGTAACATTTTTAAAAGATTTTGACATATCAGATTCAAGCCATACATTTTTCTGTGGTCACATATCCTCAAATTCATTTTACTGCACTACAGCTGATTCTGACTTTTTCTTGTAGCAAAGACAGTACCACTGATGAGTTTTAAGACAGGGATATAATGATTAATCTCTAATTAAAGCTTTTGACATCAACAAGGGTGCAGGCTACTCTGCATTGTATTGCCCATGCTGAAACATCAGTCTTACAAACAAGGCAAATGGATAAAGACACAGCCATTCTCTTCATTCACATAAGTATTTTCTACTTGCTCATTGTACTGTGCAGATCATGTTCTGCAAGATACAAATGTAACATTCCAAAGCTCACCATTTCTGCTTCTTAAAAAGTATGAGGTCATTTGTAATCTCATGAAGATCAGCAATAGTTTCTTCACGGCATAAAGAAATTACCATTTTTCAAATTACCTCCAGGAAGATTTTTTTTTCCTTTTTTTCTAGTGTGGTTTTCCAAGTTAGAAAACTTCTTATGAAAGCCTCAGCAGTGCATTTGGTTGGCAGTTTCCACCTAAAAGCTAAAACCAAAATCCATCAGATTTAAGTTCAAACTGAGCAGTATCGAAACCCAGTTAGTATGAGCAGGAGGAAAAAAAAAGCCCTCTTAACCAAATTTTATATAGAGAGGAAGGCCTGTGCATCAGAACTGCCAAGTGATCACTGCTTTGAATTGGTGCTCTTTGCTGAACAAGGATACAGACTACAGCAGGGGATAAGTTATTTAGTTACTGATGGCAGTGTTGCTCCTCTTCTTTAAGGGGCAATGTTTTTGAATCCCTGCTTTTAATGAGCACTTTTTTCTTCAATGACTAATCAGTATGGATGAAGCCAGACCACAGACCTAAAACCACTCTGTGATCTGGCATATATTTTCTGCCATCTCACTTGTGTACATTTGCAGTGCTTCTCAAACCTTGCCCTTCTTTCACCTCCCCACTGCTGCTTCTCCACTCCTCCCTTGGCTTGTATGACAAAGGGGATAACTACCACTAAGTACAGATGAACCCCCAAATGTTGGCTCTTTGATGTCAGCAGCTGCCAAATCATTTGGACATGCTGGTGGCTGGAGTTTCAGCTCTTGAGAGCCTTCAGAGCTTGTTCAGGAACAGGACAGGAAGGGGCACTGGACACCCTGGTGCCAGTGGAGTGTCCACAGCCTAACCTAAGTGACAATGACACAGGGCTAAGACATTTTCATGCACTACAGACTTGAGGGAAAATGGAAGAATTAAAAGAAAAGAAGAGTCATCAGTATTTCCCGTGCTATATCTCAGGTGACAGAGATGACCAAAGTAGTGAAAATATGTGGAAAACAAAAAGTAAAAGCACCATCAACTTTCTGCCTTCTCCCTCCTGCAAGCAGTGCACCTCCTCCCAAATTCTAGGCAAGTTGCTATGGAAACTATCAGCATGGCTACAAAAATAGGGAAAATTGTATATTTCACCATATATACATTATTTAATTTCATCAAAGAAAGAGAAATGACACAAGGTAGCAGACCCTGTTACTAAGACAGTTCCACCCTGGGGAAGGAAGGACTTTCTGCAGAAGGGATCTTAGCTGAACATCAGCCCTTTTTGTCAGTCATCCAGAAGAAAGGAACATCAGCAAACTCTGCACCTCTTCAACTGAGAACAGTTAGTGCAAAATGCCCATCAACGACTTACATTTCTGTTTCGTTGAACTTATGTAACCTTATAATGGAAGAGTCACATCACTCCTTTGCTTCAGTTTTGCACCTTGACATAGCATTAGGAATTCCCTTCTGTAACCAAAGATGTTTGGGGACAATTTCAACACTGGTAGTTCTCTAAGAAGGCACTTGGCATAGATGTCTCTGCCTCAAAATTAGCTGTCCAAAAAGAAACAATGCAGAAAAAGGAAAAGAGAGAGGAAAGAGAGCAACAAGGGGCTTTCAAATAACAAGATTACACATTTAGATCCAGCCCTTACATTTCTCCCATCCCTCTGAGAGTTCAAAATATTCCTACATTGTTTAATAAATTTGAAGAAAAAAAGGCAAATATAGCACTTTTTATATAAGGAGAGCTGTAGAAGGGGAGAAAGAGAAGTTGGAGGACTCTATTAATTGTTCCTGGGTTTTGTTTTACTTTATTAAAACTAAAATGCACTTAACACTTGCTGAACAATCACTTCAGAAATCCTTTGCAACTGAAAACTTTTTAATGGCAGTGTACAGATGGATGGAGTAAACCTGAAGTTTCAAGATGTGTACTCTGCAGTTGTCCAAGTTGGATGAACAGTCCTCTACAGGGTTGTTGGGAGAACCTGACCAGAATCTGTGCCTTCTTCTTTGTCTTCTTTTCCCCTTCAAACTGACAAAAAAATTCCTAATCAGCAAAAAGGGTGAGTTTTTATAACTAATTTACCTTCTTAATTCTCTCTCCCATGCTGGTTTTCATACTAGTCTCTCTGTCCTGCCTCACTGAAAAGAGAAAAGAAGGAATTACAAGGTAAATTACATTTCATGACAAAACTTCCAGAGCTATAAGAAATAGGGAAGCATTGTAAGTTTAGGACAGGAAAAAGAAAGCTTTGTCTTCTTAGGCCCCAAACCACTAAACACTGATCCAGTCACAAGCACATGAGTAATCTAAGTGAGCTCTTGGATTCAAGCCAATAGATAAATGTTAAATATGTGCCTGTCCCAGTCAATGCACACAATCTGGTTTTAAATGTGACATTTACATATATATATATATCTATCTTTTGCAGTTGGGGAGATTATAAAAGCTGTTTATAAACCAGAACATGAGGCTAAAATCGTGATTAAAATTGTCCTGAAAGTTTCTCTGGTGATATTGTGAAACATTGTATAATTTTGTATACAAAAGCTTGGAAAAAAACAAGTTTTAATGTAATTTACATTTAGTCCACTTTCCACTAAGTATGACATGTAGACATGCTATGAAGAGTAAAACAAACAGATTCTATGCACAACAAAAAATTTCAAAACAACTAAAATCCATGGGGTGTTGTCGAGTGTTACCTATTTCAGTGGCACTGAAAGACAGCTGGGAGTTAAAATTACAGTTTAATTTGCATTAATGCATTTACACAAAAATCACAGAAAGAGGAGAACATCTTATCTTTTTTTTTTTTTAATTGAAATTCAAGGGAAGGATAAAAGAGGATGTTTTACTCTGCAAGGAAAATAATTGTTCGAGTTTGACAGGCAAATTGAACTAACTGCATTGAAGATGACTGAATTTAATGTTTCCAGACTCAAGATTTTTGCAGGCTTAACTGCCAGATAATAAAATAGATTTCAACTCTTAGTGGCTTAGATAACATTTTCATATTTTCATAAGTACGTTTTCTGAAATCCAGGCAAAGATAGAGATTAATAAACAGAGATGCTTCAGTGTTACCACAGCATTAAAAGAGGAGGAACTAACCCTGCATCCTTTGCATATACCAATAACCTGATCCTGCTATAAATTTGTCTCAGTGGGACTTAATTTTTCCACCACACTCATAAATTTTAAGAGGCTCCTCAATAGCTTTTCAGCCAATCTTATTGATGTCTTTGCAGAGAACTTGAGCAGGCATTAAACCAGATGTTTAAGGGACTTTATGTCCATTATTGCTGCAGCAGGCCTTTATCTATCTCATCCTATAGGAACTCTGCTAACACATTCACCATCAGATCAGGCAATGCAGAGGAGATGGGATGGGGACACCTGCATAAGGTTTTATGAGAAAAAGGGAATGCTTAATGTGTCCAGCTGGTAGGGAGCTGCCACACTGTACAACACACAAATCAGCAGTCTCTGTTAATGCTACCTGCATGATTAATATTTTTCAAAAGCAGCATGGAGGCAGAGGCTTTCTTCCAAAGATGATTGCGGCACCCATTCAACCCCAGTCCAGCAGTCCAGTGGAAAGAGTTTAAGAAGGAAGTAGATGAAGTGGAACCAGTTAAGTTCAATGATCACATGCTCCAGGATCCTCTTGTCATCACAAAAGCATTGCAAGTCTGAGGACTTCATGAAGCACACTAATGAACAGGTGCTAAATGTTACATGAAGGATTTTCCAGTTTGTGTTCCCAGCGTGCAGCAGGATTAGCTCAAGATGCAAGCTGGGACTCCATATTTCTTCATCCTTGTGTGACATTAAGATACCCTGAGAAGACAAAAACCAAAAAAAAAAAAAAAAAAAAATGGAGCAAGCACTGTAGGATTATATACCACAAGTGCTACTTGGGTGTTGTCCAAAAGACTGGCACACACACACATGGACTACAAAAATGGTGTGCAGGAGTGGAGCTGAGGACAGGGAGGATCAAAGATGACAGGCTCAGGCAGAATGCCTGCTGTGTTCACATGTTGGTTGGGTGGGCATTAGTCTTTGTGGATGGGAACAGCTGTGTGGATTCAAGCAATTCTTCACTTTTCGAGCAAAATAAGAAAAGACTGGGTCATGCTGTGCACTGCACAAGTGACGTGGGATCAACTTTGCCTGTGAGTTGCAGGAGCCTGCAAGGTTAGCAGAGAACAAGATAGGTGGAGACCCACTTTACCAGTGGTAAGGAAGTTCTGTCTGCTAGCATTCCACTCAGTTTGGAGCCAAAAGAGTCCTGGTTTCCCCTAAAAACGCCGAGATATCTGCAAAAGACTGGAACCTAAGTCTCTGGGGAAACTCCTCAACTCAAAGGATGCATCACTTCCTGAGGAGTGGCAAAAGATGGTGCTTTCCAGGATGTTCCATGTGAGACTGCTAGCCCTAGCCAAAGGAACAACCTGTTAGTTCAGCTAGCAACAACCTCAGCTCCCAACAAAGGAGGCAAAGGAGGGACTTGGTTGTGACAAAATAGGTCAGACTGGGCAAAAGACAAACCTGTATGTGACTCATCAAAGGCCTGCACAGGTCCCAGCTTCATTAATTATTAATGGAGCAGCACAGAGGGCATGGAAGATCCAGGTAAGATCCAAACCAAGCACCTGCACAGACCCATGAAGCACCTATGATCGATCTTGTCATGTTTCTTCCCTGATCAAAGATGACAAGCAGCAGACAGCTCCTATGTCAGGTGGAAAAGGCCACAAATCAGGAAAAATATTGTTACAGATACTCCAGCACAGAAATTCCAACATCTGATCTGAGAGAATTATGTTCTCATCACATGCACATTCTTCAGCAGTATGTCCTTTCCTGCAATATCATAATTTCCTCTGAGGATTCATACTGAGTGCCAATTCATCAGTTTGGGAAAATTTCTCTCTTTTGTAGAAAGAATTGAGAGTGGGAGAACTAATTCTAACAGCAGAAGAGTCCAGGGCACACATCTCAGAATTCACAGTAAAATTGCATAATCAGCTTGCCAATGCCCTAGGGCTTTTTATTAGGTATTTGGCAACCAGCTTCAAATAAAAATAGGAGTTCCATTGTCCTAATTCTTCACACTGACCATTTTAAACCTATGCCACAAGGACCTACCCAGGGCTAGTATGAAGGGAACATGAAAAGATGGGGCACACATGGCCTCCAGATCTCTAGAAGTACTTCTGTCTCTTCCTGGACACAGGGGATATTTTTCTTGTCACCTCTGTTTTTCTTCCAGGAATTGGATGCCTGTAATTGTTCATAGACACACATCCCAACAAACATGGACACACAGCTGGACAAAGGCACCCCAAGCTTGATGCACTCCCAGAATCTGGACCTCATGCTATTCTGCTATTTGCTGCATGAATTGCCAGGGAAGATCAGAAAGACACCTCTGAGAGAGACACCCCAATACCACATCTCACCATCTGGTGATTCTGTACAAAGTCACTCCAACAGGATCTGCTCTCTGTGTTTGCTCTCCACATCCTTCCCTCTTTGTTCTAGGGTAAAGGAAAACCTCTCCTCCACACAGGGGAAACAAAACTCCCAGAAAATCACTATCAAAGCCCTTGATATCATTCTTGCTGGAAAGCTCCTTGTAGGTCAGTCTCACTTTAGAGAAGATACAGACACTTGCCAGAGGCAGGAGGTTGCAGAATTTTTGATTGCATGTTTTCAAGTCTCCATTTCATGAAAGATGGTTCCAGAATTGCTGGGTGTTGCCAGTGAAACCCCTTTGTATGACAGATATATGTAAATTCATGGTTATACATGACCACATGTCATTCTAAGACAAGTTTGTTCTCTAATACCCGTTTGCACAACCCCGTTCTGAAGGAGTTAAGAAATGAGACACATACTGTCAGATTGAAATGGGTTCTAGGAAAATGTTTCTCCCTACACTTTTTCACACATTTCCAAAACAAGAAGCCCTCCAGCCCCCAGGAGCTCCACATTTTCTCAGGTTCCTCCTAGGAACTCTCCACACATTGAAACTGTGCTGCTGTGGAGGTAAACAGCATCGTGTTATCTCAAAAAAGAAACAAAAAGCCTAGAACTTGCTCAGCTTAAGTTATTGTTCTGCACAAGATATCCACAGGAGTCTTTATGCCATTCTTTAGACCACCTGTGTCCCATACTGAATTCCTTTACATCCTGGATGTGCTCCATGCAACTTTCATCCCAGCTCATACAAGCTCTGTCTTCTCCAGCTGTGAGAAAAGTGAGGAAAGCTGAAAAAATTTACAATAATTACTGATGATCAAGCTGTTCAGCTGGAAAAGAAACAATCCACCTTTAGCAGTGTAGATGGCCACTCCTGAGCTTCATGTCCATTAGTGGGATGCACAGTTCAGCTGTATGCCAGATTTATCCCTTTCTGAAAGTGTAAGATTGGCAGTGCCACCACTTCAGGGTGTTTGTCCTGGCAGCTTGAATCCACAACTGCTCATCACCAAGGAAATCCATAAGGATTCTCAACTGTCTTCCATGGCAAGCAGCAAGGACTTTTGTCACAATGTGTAATGCAAGAACTGTCAACCTGATATGAGAGCAATTAGGTCTTCTGCCTTCACAGGAGTTTCTCAAAGACTACTAAAAATCACAATGTGAGGTGTTGGAAACATTTAATACTTAAAAGCTTCACATTTTAAATCTTTCTCTGCAAGCACATTACAGTCACCTCTGCTTTAACCCCAAATAAAATTGCATTTACTGTGTTGATACCACTAAGCATTATCAGAGAAGCAATATGACAGAGTTACAGACAGATGGCATTTCTACTCACTGATATATATTCAAATATGAACTACCAAAGACATCAGTAAAGAAAAAAAAATTAAATTTAACAGAGAAAAATATGTAACTATAAGGCCTTTTTCACATCAACAGAATTTGTCAGCAGCATGAGACAGCAGAAATGATGGAGTATCATATGGTGAACTGCTACACTCTTTTGGAGAATTATCCCTGACATTATCAAGAAAAAAAGAAAAAAGCCCCCACAAATCACCCACAATTTTACATGCTGAAATTTCACAATAAATATAATTAAGTCCTTCTGTTGGTCATCTGTATGGAAAATTCAGGCTCAAAATTCTCGTCTATGACTTACAAATTTCACTGAGATTTAAAGAAATTTTTCCACAGCTTCAGCATTTTCTGCAAGTTTATGGCAATGAACAGCAGATTTTCTGAGACTAAAATAGCAAAGCTCTCCACTACTGTATATTCAGTTTTTGGCATGTCAAAAAAATCTGACAGGTTTCAACACTGCCCACAGTACTCAACAAGTGAGTCTTTTGCCTGCAAATTCTGAGCATCCTTCCATGAGATTTTCAATTTCAGGTGGATGTATGTCCAAAGAACTGCAGAATTTGGACCTGTGAAGAAATATTTGGCATATGAAGGGTTCTGTCCCTGCTCGTAAGTTTAATTCATCATTAAAGAATAATTTTTGCTTTCTCTTTTATTTGTTCCAAAACAATGCAATGTTTCTTACTTCTTAAAGATAATGATAATATGTTGAGTCCCCAAAATTCCATTTAACCTTAGTCTATTTAAAATATTATGAAGCCATGTATTTACAAGCATTCCTCACTGAAAAAGATCTCTTCTCTGTATAATTAGTGGTCAAACATTTCAAAATCCCAGTGCCTTTGAGATATGTTTCTCATGCCATAGGGTGAACTACAGTTACACACTTGCTCTCTTGTAGGTGACATGAGAATTTTGCACCTGAAACAGTAACCAGCTGGACCAAACCTCCCAATTTGGGGATTAAAAATTCTTCCTGACAAACTTTTTGGTTTTATTTTGATTTAAAGTAATGGGACTTACCCATGCATTCCAGGAATGCCCCGAAGTAGTTTGCAATTTAATTTAAAAAAAAATTTAATCGAAATTACTTCTTGTTTTTTGTGGGTTTTTTTTTTTAACCAGGAAACCATTTGTTTGTCAACTGCTTACAAGAGAAGGAAGAATTGTTCCCTTTCACAAAGAAAAATGAATACTTTAAGAAAGTACAACTATGATCTTGTCTCATCATTTTTACACATTTCTTCTTTGTATGGTGATGTAGGACAGTGGATCCCAGATAAAGCAGATGCCATGTAAAAATGTATTCCCTCATGAGTGACTGAGAACAGAGTTTTTTGGTAGTGAAATCAACATCCACCAGCTGGTGCAGTCTAAAAGAGATTTCATCAATTTACATCTAATCCTCTAAGCACAGTGAAAATATCTCAGGGTAAATCATTCCTTGTTTGGCCAATAACAAACTTAATGCAATGAATGACTACAGGCAGGAGTAAAACAAAATTTGCTAAGAAAACAGACTTTTTAAGGTTGTGGTATGGGAGAGGAAGATGTGAAAAGAAAGAAGGAATAAATGTTGTTTCCCCACCTCATGTATATTTCTACCTGGTTAGTCCCTATGGCCCTGATCATTCCACTGAACCTAGACCAAAAATAAATAGTTATTTCTTCCAGCATACTGGAAAGATACTTGATAAATTTTTAAGTAAAGCTTAATAAAAACCCCAAAATCATTAGTGATCTCCAATATTAGACATAAGACCAGCAGCAAAATCCTTTCTCCCATATACTGTCTCCTAATTTAAGGTAGGCTCCTGAAAGGTATAATCTGAAGTAATTTAATTTTTGATTTAGAAACAATATAGTTACCTCAACCAAAGCACTAAATTTAATGTTTTCTTCCTATTAATAGTGTTAATATTCAGATTAATTTTATTTCAATAAATATTGATTTAATTTAAATTGAAGTTGACTGCAATTTTACCCATATTTCAATTATGTTGCTGTTTTACAGTGTCATAATATAAAATTAATCTATTAATGTACATGAAAATACATTTCATCTGCTCTGGAGAATAAATATCATTAAAATCAGTCTAAGTCTTTTCAGAATAAAATTCTCAATAACCTACATGAGGATACCATAATCTCTTCATTCAAAATTCAGCTATACCTTATCTCCTAGATATATATGTCATATATATTGTCAGTCATTAAAATTAGCATTCAGAGTTTATGATGAGAGATCCTGAACTAACTCTATTTCCTGGGTCAATGCTGATAGATTGATAGGTTCTTATCTATATAAAAGCCCATCAGTGCTTCTTTAATTCTACTTGTTTTCTCACTCAACTTTTTGAACCCCACTTCAGTGAAAAAAAAAGTTTTAGAAACTTATCTTTATAGAATCCTTCACATATTCTGGCTTATTGCTAAAGCATCTGTTGAAAATCTTGGCCAATGGGAAAACACACATTTTTCTTTCATCTCTGCCATAATTTTATTCCAAAACTTACTGTATTTTGGCAGGAAAACTATTCCCATTTCTTGGGCAAGAGCATCTCTTCTTTCCCCATGCCTAGAAACTCCTGCTACCTGTGAAATCCCTGCTCTGAAGCAGTAGCTGGCTATGTCAGGCGACAGCAGGGACTCAGAGAAGCATCACTGGGGACTGAAGGAAGGTGTAATGACAATTTTATCCTTCTGTGCTCTCTCCCCTCTGCTACACATTATTTTTCTCCAACCTTCTCAGCTCTCACACACTTTCCTACTGAGTTTTTGAATGTGCTCCTCATCTTTTCCATGCTGTGGGGGCATAGCTTGTACTTTTAGGCCAGGATATGCCACACACCTCTGTATCTGTGTTGAGAATCTGGAAAAACCTGAGGTAAATTCACATCTCAGGTTTTCTCCACTGTTTTTGTTTGACTCTATCAGGAACACACACACACAGTTGCTTAGGCTTTTCTATCTTCCTTCTCCAACTGAAAGGATCTCTGTCAAACTACTCTTGCAGTGTTTTTGAGGATAGTCAACCCTTCTGGTAACAGATGGCTTCAATTTTCCCTTAACATTTCATATAATTAGTCTTTTACTGATATAAACGTATTGCTAAGAAAAGAATAATCACCAGTAGTGTTTATTCTAATGAAATTAGAAATTATAAAAAAATTCACACTGCTTTAATCAAACAAATTCATGGAATTTTTAATGATGAAAAAGACCTCTAAGATCACTAAGTCCAAACCTTAAACCAACATCATCACATGCTCACCTCTAAACCCTGTTCTCAAGTGCCACATCCACATATTATTTGAGCTTCCAGGGATGAGGGCTCCACCACTTCTTTGGGCAGCCCATTAAAATGTTCCAGTGCTCAACAACCCTTTCACAAAGAAATTTTTTCTAATAACTTATCTAAACCTACCCTGGTGCATGTTGAGGTTGTTTTGTCTCATCATTTGTTACTCAGGAGAAGAGACCAGCTCCCACCTGGCTATACTCTCCTCTCAGGAATTGTAGAGAGCAATAAGCTCCCCCCGAGGCTTCTTTTCTCCTGGCATAAACAACTTCCAGTCAACTGGAACCTCCTCAGTTAGCCAGGGCTACTGGTAAATGATGGGAAGTTGTTTGGTGAACTCCTCCCTCATTGTCCCCTGGATGGATCCCACCCAACTCCATGGACCTGTGAGGGTCTAAGTGGTGTAGCAGGTCACTGACTGTTCCCTCCTGGATTATGAAGCCTTCATTCTGCTCCCTGTCTCTGCCTCCCAGATCAGGGGCTGGGTACCAGGAGAACAACTGCTCTTGCTGTTAAAACCTGAGACTTTAACATCTTTTCATCGTCCTTTGTGTCTTTTTCCCCCACATCCTGTAAAGGATGCGTATTCTCCTTAGCCTTCCTTGTCTTTCTGATGTATTTTCAGAGACAGTTTTATTATCTTTTATGGCAGTGGCAAGATTAAATTCCATCTGGGCTTTGACCCTTCTAATTTTCTCACTGCAGAACCTCACAACATCCTTGTAGCTCTCCTGAGATACCTGCCTGTTGTGCTAAAATTTCTCTTTTTCTCTCTGAGTTCCAGAGAAAGCTCTCTGTTCAGTCAAGTTGGCCTTCAAGCCCACCAGCTCATCTTTTGGCACATGTGGACACTCTGCTTCTGTGCATTTAAGATTTCCCTTCTTAAAGGGCATCCAGCATTCCTGGGCTCTTTTGGCCTTCAAGACTGCCTCACAAAAGACTTTCTCAACCAGTCTACTAAAATTTCAGCTGATTTAGAAAAAAAAGGAAAATATCTAAATTCCAAATAATGTTTGATATAAACCTAAATATAAATATTTAGGAAAAAACCTGCCAGCATCTATTCAATCAGAATTTTTATGCTCTATTTGTTTTTGGTTAGGGCAATACAGTTATCCCATTTATTTTTCTCCTCTTCAGCTATGAGACACCACAAAATTTGACATTTTTGTACAATTCCAATCAGAAAATATTTGATAAGGGAAATAAAAAACCAAAATTAATTGGAATCATCAGAAAAATCAGCTTGTTAGCAGCTGAACTATATTCCCCCTTTTCTGTCATTTTTCTAAGAAGAGTCACTGTTAAGGGTGATTATAAACTACAACACAGCTGAAATTATTGCATTTAAAATCCACAGTTCATTGCAGATTGAATTCAGTTTTTGACAATATGAATCTTGAATAAAAATGTTGGTTTTTTTCCTGCTTTAAGGAAATAATCCCTTGTGATGTTTCTTTTCCACTATTTTTTATTTTCTGGTAGATTCATTATCTTAAACTGATGGGTTTAGAAGACAAAAATGTAACAATTATTTTAGCTTATTTAGCTGAGAAGCTCTCACTTTTAACAAAACTCCATTTTCTTTCTCAGAAGAAGATGCTGTTTTTACCTAAATGCAAGAAAAATGGCTTTTGGGGCTAGTGACAAGGCATGGCCACTCCTGTTAACAGGCAGATGAGTCTAAAGGCCCTAATTTAATTTCTCCCCAGGTAAATCCATCCATCCCTTCTATTTTTCTTTTGAGGTTGGAGACTGCTGAAGTCTATTAGCAAAACTGCTGGAATCATCTCTTCTTATTATTGAATCAGGAACCACTGCAAAACTGAGCCCTTGGGTAATTTCTTTTTTTTTTTTTTTTTTTCTGTTTTAAACTACTCAACAGAAACAAACAGTTTTGCTGTGGCTTGGGACTTTCTGTTCTCTGACCTCTGCCATCATTACTATTCCCCTGCATAAATACAGCCTGAATGTGTTACTGCCCTGCCTTCTCACTACTTGTTGCTTGTTCACAGAGAGTTAGGGAGAAACAAGGCAAGGGCTTTGGTCTTTTGGGAAGGTTTATTCATGCAGTGAATAGCAGTTCCTAATTGAAGCCACTGACTCAGCCACCCCTGCTGATGTTTCAAAGTCCCTCATCATAAATAGAGGCACATAGCAGTAATCTAAAGCACATTAAAATTCCTTACTTCTTCCACCTTGGCAGCAGAAGCTGCAAATATCCCTTACAGAGCAGTTCTGTTACCTGGGTGATGCTGCCAGGGGGGAAAGCAAGACCAGCACGAGGTTCCTTGTGGGCAGGAAGGGTGACACAGCTCCTGAGCCACAGCCAGCAGCACAGCCAGGGAGTGGAGATCCTCCCCAAGCACAGGAACTCAGGACAGGTGCTGGGTAGCAGACTTCAGCTCAGCCACTGCATCAGCCTGGTGTTCCAGCCCACTGACACGTACAGACTGCTTGTGACATTTTAGCTTTTTAGTTTGGGGTGCTATTTTGAAACTGGCTCTACCAGATGTGTTTTTAAATCTTAGAGACTGGGCATTTCCCTGTGTTAGTATTCATTTTTCTGCTCTCAGAAAATACTATTTCACATGAACTGTTGAAGTTGCTCAACTTAAAAATAATCATAACAAAATTATTCTCATTTAAAACATATAGTTTCTCTAAATGCCTACTTGACGATTCAGTTTCATGTCCTGTCCTTTCTGTAAGCCATATATCTCCCCATTTTTAAAATGTTTCCTCAGCAGAGGAAACAAAAGAAAAATAAAATAAAAAAAATCTTTAGAAACCCCAGTCATTCAGGATTACTGTGTTCTGCAAAGTGATAATAAAAAAAAATAACTTAATAGAACTTAATAGAAGCAGTATTTCCACAGCTGGGATAATTTGACATAGCTCCTAGAAGTCCTTATTTACAATTTATTTCTAAATGCTTATTGTAGTAATTGCTGGGTCTTTTCTTGAGCACCAGGTTGTTTTCACAAAATGAAAATGAATTCAGTGACTTTGCTGCAAAGATTAAAAGGATCAGTGTTTAAAAAAAAGAACACAAATGTTACACATCCCTTTCCAAGTGAATTTAAATGAGAATTAGATTCATAACACTTCCCACAGATCCAGATGTAAGTTACTGTATTACTGATCTTAAACCAGTATCACCTATATGACTTCCAACTGCAGCTGCCCTTCTATGACATTTTCAATTTTCAATATTCATTGTCACATTCTGTTCACTATATATTTTTTATTTTCCTTTCATCTTCTCAACAATTACCATAAAAAGACATAATGCTTTTGCATTTACTACATAAGGTTTATTTTTTGCCTTTATCTTTTCAACACTGTGTCTTTTTATACACAAATAGAAAAATATTATTTTTACTCTATAGTGCACTGATCCTTCTTTTTTCTTAAAATAAGTATCCTGAGCAGAAAATCTGATTTGTCTCCTAGTGTTCATAGTTAGTGAGGAAGACCTTGTTACAGTCTGAAATTTGATGGATATCAACCCTCTCAGAAGATAACACAAATCTTCTCAAACAGTCCTTACCTAGTCTGAAAACAACTATGACCTCCAAAAGTGTCAAAAAATTAATAACTGTTTGACAGATGCTGATAAAAATTTGAATTAGTGGTTTACTAATTTATTTAAAACACTATGCTCTTTTATTCTTCTTCCTGCCCACAAGGTGTTACTGCAATATTAACCAAAGTGGCCAGAACAGCATTCCCTTCAGAGAGCTGAATGAATACCAAAAGATGTGCATTAAAAGGGTTTAATCTCTTTAATCTTTACCTTTTAAAAAGCATAAAAAGAAAGGAGTTTGGTAAAATAGGTGAATTATACTTAGGGTAAGGGGAAAGAGCAATGGCTTAAAGGAAGGTAAAGACATTATTACACAACAGCAGGAAAAGGAGAATGAGAAGGTGGGAGGAGACCATCGGGCAAGCTAATTTCAGTAGTTGAACTAATGTTGTCAATAAGGCTCCAAAGTTGATTCAGGGTGTCTCAATACAGATCTCAAATCTACCTCTTCATAAATAAACCCCCTAGACTCCATCTAATTTAGAAGACTGCATATTTACTTTAAAACTGTGTGCAAATTAATTTTTCTGCAAATACACTGAAATATGGAACATTATAGCCAAATATGTTTATATATATGTGTATGTGTGTGTGTGATTTTAAATAATATGATTTTAAATAATTATTTCTCAACTCCTGATAAGGGCTATAATCCTAAATACTTTCTCGCAAAAAAAAAAATCTCTGATAAGAAGTGACTTTCTAGACTTCAAGAAATTATGTATTTAACTTGTTTCTTTTGAAATGAATGGCGTATTGAGATGTGTCATCTCAGCATGCCAAAAGCAAGATTAATAATCTGAGATCCTGAAATTTCTGAGAGGATTTTTATACCAGCAATTCTAGGTGAATCTATATCCTTTTTCATCTGAAGAACCTTCAGTTTATCTCAGCTTCCCTTGCAATAAAAATGTAGCAGAGAACATGTTAAGGTTTTTAAAAAATGGAAGTACTATTCCAAATCAGATGAACACAGGTTTTAAAATAACTGTCTGTTAGGAATTGGCATGGACATCCTCTCTGCATTTGAACTAAATTTTGTTTTGTTTTTTGAAGAGATCTGCAGTACACTTATATTCCTCCACTCCCTACTCAGCAGTTCTTTGTCAATCACAGAAAGTTTTCATTGCAGCAAATGTGTTTCTGTGTTACAACATGGGAGGGGGTTAGATAATGACAAGTTTTAATTTCCTGAAAAAGTAGCAATTCTTCTTCCTTACCTGAGACATGGAGAGCAAAAAGAGAAAGTATGCTCAAACATCCACAGGACATGGAGGTCCTGAAGGGAAGAGAGATTTATGATCAGGGAGAGATGTTCCTTTTGGGAGAGTAAAGCTTGTTATTAATGTCAGCTGAACCATCTACCTGATAAGAGAGAGATCAGTGGAAGTCAAAATGGTTTGAGAAAAATATAAGAGAGAGCAAGGAAGAGGAACTTCTAAAAGGGAAACAAGGTAGTCAGGTTCAAAACACAGTAGGAACTGAACGCTTTTCTAAAGTAAGTGAGAAGTAGGACAGAGTAAGAATTAATTGAACTGGATCTAAGGCATATGCTTCCTCTGCCTCTTGCAGTGATATAATTTTATCCTAAAAAGTTTTCAGGAACTTCAGCAAAACAGTATTTTCTAGAACTGTAGATGAATCTTTGACAGAACTTGCTGCCTGCCTCCAGGCATAAAAACTGCTGGATTTTTAGATGGAAAACCAAAAGTCTTGTTCTCAAATTACTAAATATTAAGGATGTTTCCATAGATTAATATTTTTGATTCAAAGTTAATAAGTTGTATACAACACTCTCTACAATGGAATGGAAGAAAATGAAGAATTTCTACTTAATAATAGTATGCAAAGAAGGAAGAAACCCAGAAGAATTAAACTGATATGAAACATAAATATTCCATTTATTAATAAATTTTCACTAATAATTTCATGACCCATTGGGTATCCCTTCACTATCAATAAAATTCCTTTAATAATTTCCCATGCAGAGAATTAAGGATTCTCTTCTAAGTATTTTCCTTCTGTGATTCATGCAAAAATATTTTTTCATATTTTAGTAAAAGGTATCTCAATTTCATGTAATGGTGTCATGGTTGTTTGGCTTTTTTTCATTTCAGCAGCATTTAATTTATGTTTATAACACATACGAAGACATTCCTCTTCTGCTCATCTTTTTTTCTTTGTTGGTTTTTTTTGGGTTTTTTTGGGGTTTTTTTTGTTTTTTTGTTTCCCTGGCAATGCTATTTTAAAACTTCAGTTTGGGTTTGTTTGTTTTTTGAGATTTTTTCCCCTACAGCTTTCAGGGCAACCATCAAGTCAGCTCTCTTGGTATATTCCTACTCTCTTTTGAAAAATAGATAAAAAATAAGGGAGAAATTATAATATTTCACTCTGCCTAAGGCAGATTTATTGTTTTGATTTCAGTATATTTGTCATGCCTCAAAGTCTAAAAATTTGACGCTCTTCCTATTATGTGGGTGAGATGAGTTTGTGAATGGAGATCTAACCAGAGAAAACAAAATCATGTTACCAGGACAGAAAACAATAACACTTTACTAATATTAGCAACTTAAGGACAGCAAGAAAAATTGTAAAATTTTATATAATTTATAAAATTATAAAATTATATCAATGGATATAATTTTCTCCATTACAAGTAAGCAGTTTGTTCCTGTTAAGTCCAAGATTACTCAGAGAGATTCTTCTGGTTTAAGCACCTTGAAGTCAGACTAATACAAATTATACTGTGGTATATGATCATCACCAAAAAAAAAAACCAAAAACCATAAACCAAACCCTAAAGCTAACACATTTTGTCCTCAAAGAGATGAGAATAAGACCAAATGAGAAGGGAATAAGACCAGTTGTGGGTACACACCACTTGGCTTTTGCAAGATTGTCCTATTCTCCTGTTACCATTCCACATTGCCAAAGCTTTAACTTGGAAATTTGCTTTAATCTACGAGTTGAGATCTGTTAATTGTTGGGTTACATAAACTGCAGGACAATTTTAGTTCACAGAAAAACCATTGCTTTAGTGGGAGCCTCTTTAAATCGTTGGAAACACAAGGTATGCAAAAGCAGGATCTCTAATTGCAGAATTTATTTGCCAGAAGAAAAATACAACACTTGTGGGAAAGATTATTTTTTCATTTGAAGCACTTTGTAGAATATCAAATTAACTAGATCTCTTCAAATTGCTAGGACAAGTTGCTGTGCAGTTTGTCCTTCCAAGTGAATTCTATGTAATTTTCCCTTACAGAAAATTATCACAAGCAACCATTTTGATTAAATGCCCTTTATAAAACTCACCAAGCTCATGTTTAACACTGGATAGTTTCAAGGGTTTTCTTTAAATATTGTTTCAGAATAAATAATAAATGAAAGGAAGCAGCTTCTTATCCTTCATGTTCTCTTGATGCAGATAATTTTGCAGCAGGCAAGATATGTTTTCTTGGCCATATTTTCTGCTACGTGCTAAAATACTTCTTTCAGTCTCATTCCAAAAACAGGAGCTTGACACCTTTGAATGAGATTTTGAAAAACATTTTTCTCAGCTTCTGCATCACTTTTGGGTTCACTTCAGACAACAAAACACAGCACATTAAGGGTTTGAGATTAAATTATTCATCTAATTTAGAGCAACAGTTAATTGTTTGGTTTCTTTGGAGTTTTAGAACCTCTAAATATCTGACTCCAAAAGTAGAGAGGCTGTAGAAACAAATTCTATCTGGACTGGTTTGGGTGGGGTTTTTTAGTTTGGCTGGGGTTTTTTTGTTATATTCAGCGTGGTTTAAGAAAGGATGTAGTCAAAATTTGATTTCTCAACATGATTTCACCAAGCTGGCATTAAATGAAAAGGATGTCACTCATTTTTCTTAGCAGCCTGTTTCATCCAAGTGATAAAATCCTACAATTTCCAACCTCCTCAGCTGCTTAGCTGATATTCAATTGCATTTTGAGGCTAGCCTAAGCCGGAAAACTTGGAAAATCATGATTTTTGGGAAAAATATTAGAAATTCAGTTTTTCATTCCCTATCCACTGCACCTCATACGTCAGGACTCTGTTTATTAGAGGTTGTGAGATTCACAGATATAAAATTTGCCCCCAACTTTATAGCTTTGAAAGAGACTTTTTATTTGTTTACATCAGTCTACAGTATTGCAAGCCTTATTGTGCCTCCAGTAATTCAGACACCTGGAGAGAGTACACAGAATATGTTTCTCACACAGTGTGACAAACCCTGCCTGTTTGTCATGCCTGGAGTCTATATTTAATTGTAGCCAGCAGTGTGTGGGTAGTCCCAAGCAGCTCCGAGTAGGAAGGCAGAAATGGCAGTGACAAAACCAGTGGGATCAACTCTGAGCCAGAAAGTTGTCTCTGGGCTTCCTTGCCCTCTTCACAGCTATCTCCTGGAGCTGGTGTGACCCTGATCATCAGATCCTCTCTCCAACCCAAACAGAAGAGCTGCTTTCAGCTGACCAGGTGTACCTTGACATGAACATTGTGTTTTGTTCATGATGGTGTTAAACTGTGAAGCAAACAAAAATAAAAATACGGCCACAAAGTAAGATTTGTTTCTTAGTGAAAATTTAATAAGCAAACTTTAGAAGATAGAGCTTTAGCAAATATATTAATGTCTCTAAAGCCCAAAAGATCTGGGACATGGTTCCAGGGACCTGCCACATTTATTCCTATCACCACACATGCATGTTGGTGTCCACACAACCCCATGTTCCTAGACCAACTCCAGCCTCAGCTATCCTCCCATCAACTTGTCTTGAGGAAGGAAAGGATCTTGAAGCCAACTTGATTCCATAATAGGAAGGATATAATGCAAAGGTATTTGCAAAATTGTGGTAAGCTGGAAAGAGCATTGCTCTCTTGCTCTCTAGTGTGTTGTTTAGACAGTTCATCAACTTCAAGTCATTTCTGATTGGGATAGTGCAATCTGTAGGGGAAGTTATGTGCCAATCACAATAGTGCACATTCACAACAGAAAATAACAACAAAAACAACCATTAAGATTATTTGAATTATGTTTTGTGCAACAAAGTAATAATCTCATTCAAGATAAAATCATCTTTTTTTAAATTTCTCTTATGTGTGCACTTCCCTAAATGACAGCATAATTTTTTACCAGTTTTGTAGAAGTTCTTGATAATCATATTCTGGTTTTCCTTAAGTAAACAATTAAGCAGTTACAGACAAATAACCTGTTTATATAAAATTATCTATATAAAATTATAATATTTAAAAATAACCACAGTAGAAATGCAACTGGATTTTTTGAGCGAGACCACATCTTGGAAACTCACAAGCTGATGATTTTTTATTAAATTTAAGATGTCCATGTTTTTAGCTATTAACTGTAATTTTATCTATTCATTAATATAGAAGCAACTATTTTCTCCCTGCCTGGAGCCTTTCTCATTGCTATCAAATCCATTTTTACATAAAGACATTTTCCAAACAAAAGATACGAGGCCAAGTTCAGCATGCAGATGAAATAATTTCTTCCAGATCTGAAGTCACTCTTTGTGCATGTATTAGTAGAGGAACATTACTTTTCTATTACTGTCACACATTGCTCATTTCAGTCCTCCATTATCCTTCGTCTATAGACTCTTATCTTACTGCCTCCTCTCCTTCAATAGCTGCCAATCATCCTATTTTATATGGAACTTAGATGGTCTTAAATGCCATAATTAGTACAACTAGTCACTGAGTACCTCAACTGAAAAATTCAAGTGCATTTAGCTGAAATATCTTAATTTGCTTTGCTTTTTTTTTTTTTTTTTTTTGGTAACAAAAACACTGAATCTGAAGAAAGCTGCATTTAATGGTCGTGGATGTCTTTGCAAAGCAAAGCACCTTCCGTATTTATGAAGGCTTCCTAAGGTCAGCTTTGCACCTGCTGTTGAATGACTTTGGTGACTTTGCACAACTCCATGCCACACCATGATTCATTTGTTACAAGAGAGGCCAATATGTCTCAGGAAAAGAGATGAAATTATTGTGCATGTACATATGCCTCTGAATGACATTTCTTCATAATGGCTCTCAAACCTGGAGATCAAATGTCTAAAAAGTGAATTATGAGCACTGTCTTCAAAGAGAGTAGAAATACCTGTTTTCACACAGAATAGTACTCCCCATAACTTTTCTTCAACACCGTCTTGTCAGAGACTTCAAAGATGCACTTGGACTTCTTTTCACCCTAAAAGAAATAAAATCTTTTAAATGCTCAGTCAGGAAGAGCCTGTAAGAATAAATTAATTGCAGCATTACTACTAGCAGTGATTAGGCAGATCTCTTGGGAAAAAGTAAGCCCCATTTTCTATCCTTTCAAAGTCTGTTTCTGGCCTTGTGTCACCCAGTCATTAGCTAATATGCAGTCTTTGGAGTAACAACACACCTAAAGCATCTCCAGTGAACAGTTTACTGCTTCTTGCCTTGAACTTGAGAGTTTCACACCTCTCAGGCAATGACAAAACAAAAAATGGGGTATCCCACATTCTGTGTAGAAGAGGGATGAAAATATTCCAAGTCTATCCTTAAAATAATTGAATTGATGAATAAATGAATTGATGTGACTTTTACCTAAGGTTTACTGAAGGAGGATACAACTCCATGGCACCAAGGTTCACCTGCTTATTTCCAACACCAAAGAATTTTCTCATGACTGATTTTCCCTGCTCTACTTTCCACATCCAACATAATGTGTAAGTACTCACTATGGGACTTAGATTTCATTTTGTGAAAGGTCTGTGCTGCCTTTTCCTAAGAGTGGAAAAAGGTCTCATGCAGTAACTCTGATTAAAGAACTTTCTCCTAGAAAGACTTAGTAAGTTCTAAACCTTTTCCAGTATCAATTTTACAGGTGAGACCGCAATTTAGGCTTGCTGAGGTGGACTGCCATGGTTTTGCAAAGGTGTTGAATGAATCCAGAATATAGCCCAATGAAGAGTCATAATGAGCACTGACCAGACAGTGTTTTAACTTATTATATCAAATCATGTGACATTCGATATCACAGAGAGCAGACAATGGGTGTAAATTCACACAGAAATATATCCTTCTTTGGAAACAATGTCTTAAATCTGCCCATAGGTTTTTAATTCAATTTTTTCAACACACCGCAATTAAGCCTGGCTGTGTATCATATGAGGAAAAAAACCATTATGGTCAATTGTTTAAGATCTCAGCTTCTGTTCCAGTATTAAAAAAAGAACAGCATTTGTGAATGACAGAAAGCTTTTAACACTGTGAGAACACAGTGTACTAAACATTAGATGTAAAGAAGAGAACTTGGTGGTTTTTTTATAGGAATTGTTCATAATGGATTTTTATAGCACTAATGCACTTAGAGGTTTTCAGGCACAGTGGGTGAACCTGGATGCCCCCAGCTGAGAGTCAGCAGCAGCCTCTCCAGCTCAGCACCCTGTCTGCCTCAGAACCAGTGCTGCAGGGCCAGTGCTGGGTTTTCACAACCAAAAGTAACACCCAAATTTCCCTGAGTCTGAATTGCCATGTTCAAAGCCCACGCGAACGAGTAAGGATGCTCACAGAGCTTGAAGCAAAAACACACTTTGCTTTTCCAAAAGATCTTCCAGGAGGGAAATGCAAAGTTGTTTTTTTTCACTTGGACTTTCAAGTTAACATTTCTCTTAGAAAGAAAGCAGTAAAGAGTTTCTTGTTTCTTATCACACATCCAGTGTTCAACAAATCCTATAAAACCTACAACCTTCTGACAGCTTTAATAGCTAAGTAAGAAGCAATCACACTGTACAGCAAACATCAGTTTGTACACACAGTAGCTGAAGATCTCTAATGAAATGTTACAGTCTTAGCAATATTTAAAAAAATAAAATAAAGAAGAAGAAAATAAGACATAAATCTGTACACTGAGTCACAATATAGTCCAATTGCCCATATCAATTTTTTTGACATATTATTGCATATTTACTTCACTCCTGTCTTTGGCAAGCCTTTTTATAATTTTCATGCGTGACTCTATTGTACCTTTGCTCCATTTTGCATGTTTACCTTCACCCACAAGCCCTTCCACAGGACCTGTATTCTCTCCACTGCTGAAGTTGAGCTGCAAAAGTCATTGGAATGTTTCTTGTTTCACCATCTTGTTCCCCAACCTCACCATTGGGCTTTGGTTTTACAGTTATTTTTAATTGAGGGAATGATCAGGCCTAATTTTGTATATGATAGCAGAGCATTTTAAATCGCAATGAAAAACTGCATATATGCCTTTAGATGCAGATAGTCAGGGCTGACCTAACAGCAGCTGTTAGATTTAGACTTTTGTTCCAGAGAAGCACTTGGAAAATCGATATGTACTTGGATAAGGGATCAACTGGGAGTCTGAGCTGAAACCCACTAAACCTATGGGAAGACCCCTATTGATTTTTAAAATTTTGAAATGTATTGTTCAGTCATATGTTTCATATGTTGTCCAGTCAGTTTTTAAAGCATATTCTGAGGAAATTGCCATTTTACTATTATAGAAACCTAAAACTTCTCCATATATAATAAGCTACAATTCATAAATCATTTAAAAACTTCAGGAACTGTACTCAGCAGGAGAAAGGCCAGGAAAAAATGAAAAAGAACAAATCTGTGCTAGCAAATTCATGCTTCTTTGAAGGCTGATGATAAAACTAAAACAAAGCAAGTAACTTGTATCAAAGGAAGATAGAAAATGAATTAATTTAAATTAAATTGAATTAATGCAAGGATGATATTAAAATCACTAAAAGTAAATTTTTACAAGAAGAAGCCCACAGTCCCAAACTATAGTCATAACACAGCATGAAAAATCAGCAAATCAACTGAACATCATCCAGATCTTTGAGAACTTGATAGCCAAGAGACATGACAGATGGCTGAATAGCAAACACACAGGCATCTTTCTTCTTTTGTGAAGCAAAGTTTTTCCAAAATTTTGCAAAGTGTAATGGTTTAAATTGCTGAATTACTTTACCTCCTACATTTGGAACATTCATAGCAAAGAAGAAAGGAAAGTTTGCCAATTTGGGAGCATTCAGATATTTTAAAACAAGAGCCAGAACCTCAAAGAGGTTTTATTCCAACTCTGCAAATGGAAAAGTTGAGGAACAGATGGATTGAGAGGGCTTCTTGTGCACTGAGCAACTCCTCTTGAAATCAGTCAGTGGTGAACACAGAGGTGGTGAAAACGAGATTTCACAGCAAAGCTGACTACTGGAATTAGAAACGAGATCTAACAGTTCCCTCCCTCTCATGCTTCACAATCCAGGTAAAACCAAATCTCTCTTCTCAGAATGAGAATCTGATATCTCCTCAGAGTCCATTCTCTGTTAATCATTGCATGAAGTTTACATCCCAGAAGAACACACAGCAATCTGTTTCTTAAAACTAAGAATTTTATCACTTGCTTTTGCCCTAGAAATGTGAGATGGTCCCAGTTTTGAAAAGGGAGGGATAATGAGTTGCCCTTTGCAGAGATTTATATGCAATAAATTGTGGTTTATTGGAGGACACCTGATAGTTGCTGGCATCTTTGGAAGGAATTTCACAAACCTGGCACATCCCTTCTCAGCTCTTCAAGTTTTTCCTATTTCCTGTGATTTTGTTCTTTGCACCAACAGTGTCAAGAATAAAGAAATCTCTGTACCTGGAACTATAACTACAGTGTCTTAAGGTCCCCATGCAGCCAACATTGTGGGATGTCAAAAACATAAATCAACCATGTTGCTTAGGTACCTTAAAACATATCAAATAAATTTAAATTTACATTTGAAATTATCTAAATAAAATGTTTTATGTTGAGTCTGTTTAAGGATTTTTCTGTAGGAGAGTTTGGTTTGTGGTTTTTTTTAATATGTTAGAAATAGCAACTAAGTCTTAAATCATTTATTTTTAACCATAAATAGACTGTTTTCAAAAACTCATGCTTGAGCAAGTGACTTATCCCACAGTTCTCAGACACTGGTTGCAGGCTAGAATAAATACCTCCCTGAAGGTCTACTCCACTCTTTACTGAAGAATTGAATTTGAAAAGCAGTATTTAAATAAATACAACCAGAAAAGGTGAACCAAGGTGCGTATTTTACGATAAAAAAACATTTTACTCCCAGATTTATTTAATTTTTGAAATTTTGAAATCAAATATGGTAATATTTTCATAACTCAAAAAGAAAGAAGTGTCAATTTTTCAGTGAGAAAAATGCTTTCCCATAAACAGTTTTGAACTAAACTAACTGGTAATTTGGAACTAAATTTTCATGCTTTAGTATATACTTATCTTGGATTTTACTCTAACTTAATCAAGCAATTCATAGTCATGCCAGGTCTAGCATTAAAAAAATGTAAATTACATGAGAAATTTATAGCTCTGCTACAGAAGAAAACCTCTAACCCTTCTAGACTCCCACTTAGCATTATAGTCTTTTTGCATATTCACAACAAATAATTTTTTCTATCCTGAAAAATTTATTTTCCCGCGTTAACATTATTATTTTAAAAATATCTGTACTGAATAAGCTTATAAGTGAACATTACAGATAGTGTAACATCTTTTTAGCTCAGTATGGAGTGCTGAGTATCACTGAGCCTCTCTGTTCTGCTCTACTTGATGGGAAATGTGATAAAGTATGAGGTCTGTATCCTCTAGCCCCTTCCTTCACCTCCAGTGGTGAGTGCAAGCCTGAAGCACCTTTCTGCCCAGGGCAGGCAGGGAGACCTGACTGCCAAGATTTAGAGATGCCAAAATTATCTGAAAATACTGAAGACTTCAGGGGATCATGGGGGGAAAGAAATGGGTGTGCAAGCACTGAAGTTTATCTGTAATTTGAAGACATAAACAAAGGTGGACTCATGAACGAAGAGCAATTCTGACAGGGCTGTTCCATCCATACCAATGAACATATAAATAAGCCAGGGTGGAAGTTACAGGCACCACACTGATCCTAATCAGATTATGCAGAGGGCATTTTGGAGTTATGAGGCCTACAGATGATCTGGAGTTGGCACAGTATAGGGCACAAAATAAAGGTGGACATCTGAGTGGATGATATTCTGCTTAGCTCAAGATAAAACAATAGGGAAAAAAGTGTCCAGAGGAATTAACAATGAAGACAACTGAAATAAGTGTACAGAAGACCAACAGGCTCTAGAAATAGATGCATGTTGATTTTGCTGCAAGACATTGCTTCTATTGGGGGAGGTCAGGAACTGCAGAAAATGCTTTGCTACACTTTATAATAACAATACATTGGCAATAAAGTTCATAATTCACATTCATGTCAAGACTGGTTATATTCATAGTAGGGAAAATGATGAAAGCTGACAAACCACACTTTGTAAATATCACAGTATGCATCAGAGATAAAAAAGCACTTCCAAATCTAAGAACTTACGTGGATATACATTTTGCATAGTAATTTAGGCAGAAATTATTGCTGACTTTCCACATTCAGCTTTAAAAAAGAACTGGACTACACATTTCTGGTAAGGAAATTTAGTTTGGATTAGGTAAATTAGCTACAAATTTAAATACATTTATTAAACAGAATGAAGTCTCTAAGTGTTCAGTTTCATTCAAAATTAAAGTGACATCAACATGGTATGACATAATTTTCTAAGTTAATTAAAGAAATCTAAATTAAGGCTGTCTTAGTCCTAAGAAAAAGAAATCCCTGTAGGTGTTCACTCTAATCTAAACAGTCATTTTCACAACTCCCTTTCTTAATGTTATGCAATTTATTCTCTGGGCTTCTTTGAATTAACCCAGAAAGAGTTTTAATAATGTATGAGAAACCTCAAGTCAGATCCAATATTCTTTATACAGGGGAAACTGCCAGAAACTTAACAAAGTGCACGGAATATTTGACCTATGATGTTTCTTTTCCAGAGGATAACAAATTAACAACAATTTCACCTCATATTAACAAACAAAAGGAAGGTCACTAGCCAAAAAAAAAAAGTACTGAGTTAAAAACAGAAGCTTTAAGTTATGCAGCAGTTCTGGCAAATATCTGTTTATACAGTGCCAGTTAAAATCTGGTGTGACACACCCATTTTTTCTGTTGTGAGATGTTCTACACTGATCCTTCACCTGAATTTGCTCTATGGTATTATGCTGGGAGATTAATGTATCTTTTACTTCAATATCAGTTGCATGTTTTTGTTTGTTGCAATTTCTTGTAAAAAGGACAGATTAACTTCTTTCTCTAGAGAGCCTTACTTTCCTTTTCTTTTACTGCTTTCTTTTGATTAGAGCACTTTATTAGGCTCATCTAACACACAAAAATATCCAACTGACCTCTTCAAGGAAGATTGATTTTTATTTCTCTTACATTATTGCACAACTTAAAGGCCTATTTACAGACTTCATGTGAGATCAGAATCAGAATGACATGTAAATAAAGAAGCAGTGCTGTTGCAAGTCAAAAGGTTTGAATGAACAACAAACATACTCAGAAATGTGTCCCTCAAATGGGAATTGAGAGAAAATTTTCAAACTTATCTTGAAATAAATTTAGCATCAGTTACATTTCCTTTGTGTGTAATGAATAATTAGTGAGCAGAGAGCATCACTGCCAAACATTGCAAATTCATGATCGAGTCTAGTCTCACGCTGCTTAATCAATTTCCTATCAAAAATACTTGCATTAAATAGTAATTCACATTTTTAAAGCCAAATTCCTTAGGTAATTTCCTCATGGAATTCTTTACAACTCTAATGTACATTCATTTTTACAAGCTATGGAGCCTTTCAGTAAGATCAATATGCAGAGAGATAGGTTAAAAACTCCAATGTGTCATCCTCAGGCATCTCACAGCAGCTTCTAAACTCCCTTTATAGTGTTAAAATTCTCGTACAATTTTTCATTTTCTCTTTGAAGTGCACTCACACAAATAATGAATTCTAAATTTCTCAGTGTTTCTTCTCCAGTGTGGGGAAACCAAATTAATTCAATACATTTATTTTGCAGAACTCTGCTTATAAATATTCCCTGAATTTTCTCACATCACTCAGTGAAATGCAGTGAGCAGTTTGTCACTACTCTAGAATTTTCTTCAGAGAAATTGCTTAGGGAGTTGTTTTCCAGTCTACATTTCATTAATCATGTGTTTTTGCATATAGAAAATGCTTCTGTATGTGTTTCATTCCAGTATACAAGCTCAAAAAAATTTTGTTTATAATAGGTCTTTTTTTTCTTGTTTAAAGTCTCTTCGTATTTTAATAATTTAACGAATAAAATTACAATGGTTCTGAAAATTTAAATGGTTTTTTTTCACTGGCAAAATAGGAGATTATTTATATCGTCACTGTCACAGGAAAAATAAATTTCTAATATAACAGAAAAGATAGATGTAGAGTCATAGAATTATAGAATCATAGAGTAGTTTGGGTTGAAAAGGACCTTCAAGACCATCCAGCTCCAACCTCCCTGTCACAGGCAGGTGCTTCCACTACTGGTTCTCAGAGTCCCATCCAGTCTGGTCTTGATCATTTCCAGGGATGAGGCATCCACAGCTTCTCTGGGCAACCTGTTCCAGTGCCTCACCACCCACACAGTATAAAATTTCTTCCTTAATATCTAACCCAAACCTACTTTCTTTGAGTTTAAAACCACTCCCTCCTCTTATTTGCTATAATGCCACTACATGCCCTCATCAAAAGCCCTTTCCCAGCTCTCCTGTAAGACCCCCTATAAGTTCTCCCAGAAGCCTTCTCTTCAAGATGAACAACCCCAGCTCTCTCAGCCTGTCTTCATAGGAGATAATTGTAAAATTGAAAAATTTAATATTTCCTCCCAGCAAAAGACTGCATTCATGTCTATTGGATTTCAGTAAGCAGATTTCTAATGTGAAATTCAAATTTTCCGGCTCTCTCTGCACTCTACCATGAGGAGTGAAGCTGTACTTCAGCAATTCAGTCACAGTAATATTGATATAATCTCTGCTGATATGAGAAGGATCAAAAAATCATTAGCACTTCAATTAAAGGCCTTTTAATCCTATCCCTCTTGACACACCTGCAGTAGCATGTGTCAGCCCTAGAAGTTAAGCCATGGTATTTTAACAACCTGCCAGCTGGAAGTTTTCAGAATTATCTGGTACTCAGATCTGCCTTATCTTAAGAGAGGAAAGCTTTTTGCCTTGTTACACTCTCCTCTTGCAAAACCCACAAAAACATATTACTAAACCGTTTGGCTGAGAAAGGTACGCTCAGATTTTACCCTCTCACGTTTATTTTTTTCATAACATCGTATTTTTACTTAGACCTTTACAAATGCATGTTTTCTCACCCATAATTTCGTGGTATTGACAAAAGGAACACACATTTAAACATTTTATTTCATTGAAGTGCCAGCTGTTCTTACATATGTAATAATTGCAAATTGCCTAGGCAACCTGCATAACTCTGTAAGACATGAAAAGTCCTCTGGCTCTGGCAGTTTGCACAAATCACTTTCTTCTCTAGGCATGAGCAGCAGAGCTGCTTGCAGCTGTGTGGTACCCTGCCCTCACTTCAGCTTTGTGCACAAGGCTGGTGCTGGAGCTGTGCCTCTCTGGGTTGCTCTTGCAGGCAGAGGTGGGATATGGATGCCTCACAAGGATAAGTGAGAGTGGCTCTGCCTCTGTGGTACCCTGAGGAACCCTGAGCCAGTAATCCCAAACAAACTGAATATGTCCCAGTTTCCACCTGAATGAATTACGATGAGCCCATCATAGATGTCTCTTATTTCAATGGCTTGTTCAGTATGGGGAAATTATTTTGAAGTTTTTCTTTCCAGATTATGCCTTTCCCAGATCCATTCTGGGGGAAACTTCTGGTAAGATCAACTACAAGTTTATTTATATAACCTTAAATTACATGTTTCTGATAACTGACAGCATTGTGAAGCAGCACTTTTTGTAATGAGATTAGTCAACAAGTAATATTCCTCTGATTTTTAGCCCTCTAGATAAACACCAACAGGTCAACTCAATTTGTTTCCATCTCATTTTTAACAAAATTTTAAATTCTGCTCAAAAAGTAAATCCAGCCAAAAATCATGAGGGTGACAAAAACAAACAGCCACCCAAGCAAGCTGAGTCAAGTTGAATTAAAGATGTGTGGTCAGGTGAAGGTAGATTTGAGTAGTGGCTGATTTACAGAACCCTGGTACCAATTTTAAGTACAAAATATCTTGGTCTTCAGTGTGGCATTGACTTACAAAATCTCTTACCTTTTCAGTTGCACAGTTATAACCATTTTTCAGCAGGAATGTAGCACATTTATGTATCTAGAATTTTTCCAAAAGAAAAAGTAGCATCCCAATATCTTCAGTGTTATATTTAAAAAAGCAAGAGATAAGTATGGAAAACAAACTCTAGTATAAATAGTTATGTTTGCCTTTAGCATTCAGTGCTCACAGTCAAGATAAATTCAACATAAATCAAAATTAGCAACTTACAGTACTGAATTACATCAATCTAAGATGAACTACCTGGTAGAAAAGAGATTAAATTCAACTACCCTTGAGAAATCATAAATTCATCTAGAGTTTTATTGAGAAAAAAAATTCACCAAATTTTCAAATCCTGGAGAAAAATTCTAGAGATTGAATTATATTAGAAATGTTCTCACAAGTCTGTGAATTGGGTTTTTCTTCAGCCCAGGACTTTGAAATATTTTAATCATGTTGCTCTCTCATATTCCACTCCTGTTGCCTATTTGGAGGCCTCATTTTGGCTTTGGTGAGGTTTTACATTTGTCCTTGAGTAGGCTAGAAAATTTATAAATAAAAAGCATGACAGGATTTAGAGAAACTTAACTATTGCCTTCATCAAGCCAGTATCCCAAGAATAATGATGGTGTGAGTCATGGATGAAAGTGCCTAAGTAAAGAATAAGGAACAGGTAGAAAACATTGTAACCAACAATGCCAAGCCTCAGCAGAAAAAAGTCCTACATCAAAGTATAAATAAATGTTTGAGCAAGAAATATTTGTCAGGAGATAGAAATTATCATAATGGATAAAAGTGAAAAAAAAAACTTTCTGGCATAGAAGCTGAATAGGGAAATGAGTCAATGTCATTACAGTTATAATACCTATAATTCAGCAAAAATGTCATTTGAAAGATATAAAAAAGTTACCAGGATAAATTTTTTTCTAGTGTTCTGGATAAGTTATGGGTAAATGTAAAATCTGGGTGGCAAAATTAAAACAATAAACAGTCATTTTATCACTACCTGAAGATCACTTTTGACTTGCCTCTAACTTTGGTCAATCTCAGAAATCCATAAAACCAGCACAAAAAAAAGTCAAGCAGGTTATAAGTAGTTTTGAATTAGTTAATTAACATGTCATTTACTACCTTAACATAGTTTCATTACTGGAGATTCATGATAGGTGGGTCCAGAAAAAATTTAATATTCTCACTCTCAATATCTCTGTTCTGGTACTGAGCTACATTTCAGGTGTTTAAGGTGCTTTTCAGCAGCTGTTTCTTTGTAGCTCGTCTTTGTTACGTTTAGCCCCTGAGAGTTTGCCAATCCTCGTTTGATAATCTTTTGGTTCCCCAATCAGGTAAATTTTTAAAGAGCAAATAATCATAGAATCATAGAACCACAGAATCATAGAATCACAGAATATGCTGAGTAGGAAGGGACCCAACAGGATCATTGAGCCAACTCCCTGCCCTGCCCAGGACATCCCCAGGAGTCACACCATGTTCCTGAGAGCATTGTCCAAATGCTTCTTGACCTCTCTCAGGCTTGGTGCTGAGACCTTCCCTGGGGAGTCTCTTCCAGTGCCCAGCCACTGTATGGGTGAAAATCCTTTCCCTGATATCCAGCCTAAACCTCCCCTGACTCAATTTCATGCCATCTCCCTGAGTCCTGTCACTGGTCACAAGAGCAAAGAGATCAATATAAAAGATGGCAGAGTAGCTTCTGTAACTGCTCATTATAAACCTCGGTATTTTCAATATGGTCTCAGTATTCTAGTTCAAAAGCATTTCCCATTTTTGAAAAACATTCACCCCTATCTTCTTAGTGAAAGCTCAGCAGAGACTACAGAGCCTACAGAGAATATTTTTTAAAGAAAATAAGACATTCAACTGCAAACATAGGTGTTTCTGTGATTTTCAATTATCTACAATACATCAAAACCATGATTTCCATCAGCATACTTATATCCTTGTATCCACATTTGCACCTGCCCATCTAACATTAACTTAAGGAGTGCAATATGTGTTTTAAATCCTGCATTTCTAAAGAAGTTTCCTCATAAAACTGACCAACTTCTAATGGCTACCTTGTAATTCTTACCTCAGAATTCTCATATTCTGGATGAAGGGTAAACCAAATATGAGAGATGATATCATACTAAACAATGAAGGTTCACAGCATGCCAACAGAAAACTTCAGGGTTATCCAACATATTTTTTCAGCCACCCCAGTGCTCAGAAAGGTCAAAGTTCACACATATGGCCCTTCTGAACTGTTGCCTGCACCTACAACACATGGCAGAAATGCCTGCAGAGGGTCCAAAAATTTCAACAAAGTCATGTAGTTTTGAAGCTTGTTTTTTTTTAAAAAAAAAAAAAGAGTATGGCAAAGTTAAAAAATAAATAACTCATCAACATTTGGAAGCATAAACACCAGAAGGAGCCCTGAAGGAGATGTGTCTTATTGCATTTTAAACAAATATCAAGGTAGGTAACTTTCATGATAAACACATTGCAATTTGATTTCAGTAGTTTATTAAATTAACAAAGCCATATTTGTTCATCTCAATTGCCAAAATTGCATAAGTTGCCATGTTATTTTCTAGCACCATTTTTGTCTTAAACATGAATTACAGAGATGAATTTCAGTTGTTTTTATCAAATGTTTTTGTGCCACATTCCAACACATAAGTTTTCTGAGCAGAATTAGGGTTATACAAAGATATCATTCACCATATTTTCTCCCATCATATGACAGATATATCCTTATACTCACTTCTAGTACTTACTTGGATTGCTTGCAAAAAGCCATCAGATTTTAAATCATCAGATCTCTGTTCTAGGAACCCACTTACCTGCTCCCCATCACTGCAGCACCTAAGTCACACACAAATTGTGACTGCCATGTGCAGAAAGGGGCTCTAACACACTTTTTCTCTGCATGTCTCTCATATTAGGTCCTGGTTCACACTTCTAACCAGTAACCATATATCCCAGGCACAGAATTCCTGCTCCAACCTGCCCCAGCCTGCTCCAACCTATACTTGGGCAGTTTCTTCAGCCACAATTACAGCTGTGAAATTACTTAAGTCCTACAGACCATCTTCATGGAGGCATCTGAAAAAACAGATACATTCCAGTGCTGCTTTTAAAACATACTGGCACTCAATTCCTTCAGGTAGCCAGCTGCCTTAGCATTTCCAAATCAATCTTGCTTGAAACCACCTTGCCAATTTTTCACACCTGATCTCTTTGATCTCACAACAAATACCTGGGACAGTTTCTGGGAGTGAGCTCCAGTTTTCCAAATGCTGATTCAGAGTACCTGCAGGTCCATCTTTTATTTTTGGAGCTGTTAATTGAAGAGTTATACTGTGAGCTTTGTACAAGAAAAAACATTCTTTTTTTTCTTCTTCTTCTTTTTCCTGGAAGTCCTACAAGTATAGTAATAGCTTCTGCTAAAAGCTGTTTGGAATTCACAGCCAGTTTCCACCAATGAAAGCTTCCCATGGATACTATTTATCTTCACTTGTTCAAAGCAAATTAAAAATAAGGTGTAGAATAGAACTAGCATTTGCACATTCACTTATGCCCAGCACCCTGATCTTTGGCATATGATAAGAAACATGAATTCTTACACCAAGCCTTGGATCAATCAAAAAATTGCCTACATGACCTCTTATTAACAAAGCAGAAGGTAAGGAAACGAAGAACTGTAGAAAGAGGATAACTCTTTTCAGGTGAAAGCAGCTGCTCAGGCTGCCTGCAACACAATAATTCAATCTGTAGCAACAAAACCAAGACCACTTGAAAGTGCTCAGGAAGGTACAGAAAAATCTTCAAACACATACCTGAAAAGCCTCCCATGCTTGGAGAGACACTCATCCAGTTTGTTCCCTACTAGAGTTTCTTCTCCAGCAGAGCTGTAGCCCACTTCTTTGCAGTGCTGCCATGACCTCTCTGCTGCTTTGCACAGTCATGGCTCTGGTATCAGGTCTAGCACAGCAGGTCTGACACTTTCTGAGGGCTCACTTTCTGAGGAGCCAAGCTAAGAGGTTGTTCTGCCTCCACAGACTCTTACAATGACTTATCTTGCCACTAGTCTCTGTGCAGCCATTCCTGGGTCTCACATCTACCCAGAAGTGAGGTTACAACTCAAAAGTGTCTGCCAAAATGTTTTGTTTCAACCAGAGAGGAAGCCACTATCTAGGATATGGCAGATCCACATTACAGTCTGTGATCACCCCTTTTCAGCCATACCAAACTCTCTCTCCTCCTCCTCTTACTCATCCCTGGTAAGCACCTAAACTGCAGTCCTTCTGGAGGTTGTTGTGTTTGTTTTCACTAAAAATTCACCCTGAGAAACTGCCCCTCAAAAAGTTTTATTAGAGCAAAACCATTGAAAAAGAATTTCAGCTTTGACTAAACAATATTTTCCAATCATGAGTACAACTCTCAGGCCACCATTATATGCTAATTACTGAGATGTAGTGAGCTCTGTGGTTTGCTGTTTACAAAAATAAAAGCACAGGCAGGAACTTTTTCTGTCAGCTGCCAAAATTAGCAATAAGCTAGTTCTCAGTGAAGAAAGTTTCTGGCAAGCTATCAACCACAAAATTGAAAATCAGAGAGAGAATATTTATCAGAAGGAGAACATTTATTTATTATTTTTCACACTTGTGAAAAACAAGTGTAGCATTTAGGTACATGCTTAATGGAAGGCTTGGTTTCACTGCATATAGCTCATCTGGGTAGAGTGGAAAGAAACAGGAATGTGTATCTGTTTGGGAGAGAAAGAAGGAAAGAGATTAGCTGGCAAGGGGGAAAGTACTGAGGGAATTTGCTGGAAGGTCTACCACATCCAGTTTATGCTGTTTATTAAGTCAGGAAATTCTGGGTATAGCTCCCAGTCAAAGCCCATTTTTATCTGCCTTTTTTTGCATATCTGCAAGGAAATTCACCTTACTCTTGCTACACAAGTGTATTTGTCTTCACTGAGGACAATGAAGAATGTTGAACTAGAAAAGATTTCATCAAAAACCACGAAAGTTTGTAGCATTCATCATGTCAAATTGGAGTGTTGCTCTAGCAAAATCACTGTCTTTCTGCCACAGAGGCAGTGACTCTGCAGATGGAAATTCACCACACTTCTGAGCCCATCATACATATCAAATAACACCTTTAACCTCCTAATTACTCACTGACTTTCAACACCAGGTGCATTTTGAAGCACAACATCAGATAATAGTTTTCTAGAATTGATAGCTAGCAAGAACATGTGCTGAGGAAAACAGATATGAGGAGCCTTCATACTGAGGGCACAGGACATGTTAGGAATATATGCAAAGTTTACAAATTACAATCCTGAAGAAAGGAATCACTTGAGGAAAAATTATTTCATTTCCCTATGAATCCTTATTTGATGCCATAAAAACACAGAATCTTAGAATGGTTTGGGTTGGAAGGAGCCTTAGAGATCATCTAGGTCCAGCCCCTCTGCCATGGGCAGGAACCCCTTCCACTAGACCAGATTGCTCAGAGCCCCATCCAACCTGGCCTTGAGCACTCCCAGGGATTGGGCATCCAGAGATTCTCTGGACAACATGTTCCAATGCCTCACCATCCCTACAGACAACCTGTTCCCAACATCTAATGTAAACCTCCATTCTTTCAGTAACCATTCCCCATGTCCTTGTAAAAAGCCCGTCCTCAGCTCTCTAGTGGGCTCACTTTAGGTACTAGAAGGATGCTCCAGAGCCTTCTTTTCCCCAGGCTGAACAGGCCCAACTCTCTCAGCCTGTCCTCATAGGAGAGGTGCTCCAGCCCTCTGATCACAGTCATGACCCTCCTCTGGAGTCACTCCAGCTGGTCCACATCCTTCTTATTTTGAGGACTCCACTCTCCAGAGGGGAGAATCACTTTCCTCAACCTGCTGACCCCTCTCCTTCTGGTGCAGCCCTGCATATAGTTGGCTTTCTGGGCTGCAAGTGCAGCCAGAAGGCAAGGAAGGAGCCATCTGGACAAATTCCTGCCAGACTAACACCATAATGCAGGAATTTCCTAAGGAGTGCATTCAGTTTGCAGTTTGGGTGCTATTTGTGGAAAACACCAGCAGGGAAAAGACGGATTATCTCACCCTGGTAATATATGTGCTCTTCTCTGTCCTTGCAAATAATATTGTGACTCCTCAGAGGCTAGATTGAATGGTTTTCAGATATGTCTTTTAAGAGACAGATAATATTAATATTTCCAAAGGCACATCAAGGATGGATCCCTCATCTCAGAAGCTGGGTGCCAGGATGTCAGGCCACCAGCAAGATGCTATTTTCCTCCAGAAAATTAGTAAAAAAAGACTGTTTTGCTATCCTCTTTTTTCCACTCCATCCATCATAATATTTTTCAGAAAGGAAATCCATATTCAGATCAGCTTTATTAATAAACAAGACAACTTTCCCCACTCCCTACTCTCCCTGCTAAGTAGCAAATTTCTCTTCCTTTCCTCCATTTGTTAAAGCAATGACTCAGAGGGCTCTTGCAAGTCTGAAACACCCAGGATGTGTGAAATATTCATATCAAATCAAGACACAGGACAGCTCACTAATTCATTAAAAGCTGCTAATATCATAGTAATCCATAAACATTTTTCTCTTTGACAGATTTTGACCCCCGTTTCTGTTTGCAGGGCAGAGGAAATTCATTTCACATCTCATGAAGACCTTTTTCCCCAAGCAACTACTTTTAAAAAAATTACTCTCTAGGCCTTGCCTTAGTTTTTCCAAGCTTTTCAGAGCATAAAATAGGTGGAAAAGCTAAAATAAAACATATTTTGTGTTTCCTTCTGAAAGGACAAAAAATAGTCTATCAAATAAGGGATATACATCAACAGAAAATATATGTAAAGTCCATGGCTTGTTCCAAACTTTCCTATAGCATTTCTGGCATGGCATATGCTCCCAAAAAAGAGCAAACAGCCAAGTCTCCTGTGGTGGGTTGACCCTGGCAGGACACCAGGTGCCCACCAAAGCTGCTCTATCATTCTCCTCCTCCACTGGGAAGTGCAGATGAAATATAACAAAAGGCTTGTGGGCCAAGATAAGGTCAGGGAGAAATCACTCAGCAATTATTGGCACAGGCAAAATAGACTTGACTCGGGGGAGTTAATTATATTGCCAATCAAATCAGGGTTAGACAATGAGAAATTCTTGCTACAGAACAACATAATGCTTGTCCAATTTTTTTAAGCCACATGAATATCACTCTCTAAAACCTTTCTACCTTTTCCCATGCAAATTAAGAAACAAGCAAAAATGCTATACAGTGTTTGTATGAGGGAATCTACTCTGGTATGTTACATATGTATTATATGTAGGATTCCAAATTTTTTGCTTCTGTCCAGAACTGATATGAAGAGTTAAGCAGGTGAGTTCATAAAAAGAGATCAATATTACTCATCTAATGCTAATGGAATTTGACTTGCAGCTGTGATCTTCATGGGGTTATCATTAGGCCTATGTGACTTAACTGCATTTTATTCTCTGATTAAAATTCATCTGTCAGAGTGAAATCAGAAATGTGGTTTCTGTCACACATAGAGCAATTACTCTTAGTACAAAGCCTGTGGAGAGAAAGGTCTGCTGTTCTTTAAAGAATAGGTAGAATTTAACAGCAGTTTTTACAGCAGTAGCACACTTTCTGTGTTTTGCCCAGCTGCCATTTGGTATTACAGAAATCTATAGGCCTAACATGTCCAAATTTTTTGCTTTTATTAATGCCAAGCCTGTGCCAAACTCAAATAACTCCTTGCTTAGCTAATTCTTTTGCCTGAGAATTGTGGTCTGGAAACCTCTCCCACAAGCTTCTTGGGCTTCAACATGAAGTGCAGTTGCAGCTGCTACTTTTTGGTGCTCAAGCAGATGAAAATAACATTGTAGTAAAAGCATTAACTTTACACATACACCATACTCAAATCCTGGTCTGAGTCCCACCACATAAGGTTTGAATTTGTACCAGTTGCTGAAAGCATCCTGAAAATGCACATGGAAAATCCTCTGTGTTGCAGAAGGTTTGTTGAATATGGAAATGGCAGCTTTAAATGGAAAAGCTTTTGTTTTTCACTGTGTAAAACCAAATAAAGCCCATAGCCATAACTGAGGCATTCCCCTGGGATGAGAAGGCTTCTGTTCTCCCCCTGAACCCAGAGACAGCACATGCCTTTATTTCCATTAAGTGAATGAAATGATGCTAAAGTCTTATCTTGTGAAGAAAAATATTGCTTTCACAACATTCTATGTGATCCTGTTATTATTATTATAATTACTTTTCACGTTTATGGCTGCCACTCTGACGAATCAATTTGTAAGTATGTTGGGTTATGGCACTTTCAGCAACAAAGCACTTTTAAAATGCATGCAAACACTATTAAGAACCAGCTACAAAGTGCAGTAGAGTGGTTAAATTTCATTTTGCCCTGTTAGACAAGAAAAAAGAAACTCCAGGGAGCACTGTATGTGTATACTTGCATATGGGGCAGAATTGTAACACCTGACAGCTCCCATAAGGGAAAAGCACCATATTTTAATGTGATTCATATAGTTGGGGGTAATCTCTGAGTTTTAGGCACATATAGGAGTTAATAAAGTGGAAGGAAAAAAAAAAAAGAAGAAAAAATGTAATATGGATTTACAGATAACAGTTTTATGAATTTGTAATTTTTATCTCTTTTTTTTCTTTTTCTTTTTTTTTCCCTCCACTAGAAAAGGAGACTGGAACTCAAGCAGGAATTGAAAGAGGGGGAAGGATACATTAGGTAAGGCTAATTTCTATAGGAGCTGTCCATTCCAGATACTTCTTGCATCATGACACAAAGCAGAGATAAGAAATGTCAGACTGAGGAAAAAGTGCTCCAAGAGCACAAAATACCAGCTTACCTGCTACAAATGTCATCCTATTAATGCTAGCTTTCAGTTGAATAAAGACATTTTTCAATTAGGGCAGGTCTGGCCATAAAAATTCTTCTTCAGGGAGAAGGTACATATCCCGAAAATGCATCCTGCCATTCCCAGGGCTAATTACTGTGGTTTTGTCAAGTACATTACAACTTCACACTACAAGGGTATTTTCACTGATCAATCAAATATTTGTCCAACAGATGCAGACTTTCAAATATGTTTCAGATATGTGGAAATAGAAGATAAATATAGGCAACTGATGTTTTTTTGCCCATACTAACCATTTACTGAAGAGCAAGATTTAGTTGCAGGTCCATCATTAGACTGCATTCATCACTGCTTCCTGGTGCTGCTTTCTGAAAAGCTTCTTGTACAGGAAAGTATTTTAAAAATGATGGTGGCTGTTTTGGAGACAGACAGCTAAGTATTTACTTTTATGAGAAATAGTTTGGGAGGAAATGTTTCAGCATTAATAAGTACTTTTCTTCCAGGACATGATGGCCTCTACCAAGAAAGTCTCCAGTATTTCACAGTAGTTTCCAAACCCTCCTTTAACCTTGCACTGTTCTCCCACTCTGCCAAATGTTTGGTACTTCAGTACCTGTGTTGTCTACTTTATCCCCATATGTTAAGGGTGTCTAAAATGTTTGTGGTTTTGATGCTTTTAGAACACATTTCAGCTAATTTGAAGAAAATCGGTTTCTTTATAATATATATAAATATATAAAATCAGAATTTATAAATTAAAAGCAAAAAGAAATCTTGTACACCCATAGACAGGTACATACATATTCACAACCTCTATTTTTCATGTCTCCTAACTTCTGTACACTTTTTCTAAGCAACTGCTGTCACTATCAATGCCATTTTCTCATACTGTGTACCCACTATCAAGTCTTCACACCATGAAATCACTAATAGACAATAACACCTCCAGATTTACTACAGGGTTTGCTTCAACTTTGCAGTGGAGTACAAAGCTGAAGGTATTTTTGATATTCCTTTTAGCAGGGAAGTAGCAGCCTAGATTTCTACAGCCATCAGTCTGCCCCAGGGCTTGTTTGCTTATGAAGGAGATGGGTATTTCCCTTCTGTAGATCCCTAAGCCCATCTGAGATGTTGCCATGGGCATTAACACAATTGGAAACTGAATAAAAGAACTCATATTCGATGCCAACTAAAAATCAGCATTGGAGGGAAAGCAGACTGAAGAGATGGTGAATTCCATGATTATTTTCCAGAAATGGCTGTCCTGATTTCAGTTGGGTTATTGTTAATTCTCTTTCAAGCAGCAGGTACAATGCTGTATTTTGGATTAAGAGAATATGTTGACAACACACTGATGTTTTAGTCATGGCTAAGCAGAGCTTAGCCCTGAGTCAAGGACTTCCCTATTTCCTATGCTCTGCCAGCAGGCAGGTGCACAAGAAGCCAGGAGGGAGCACAGCCAGAACAGCTGAACCAGTCCTGCCAAAAGAGACATCCCATGCCACAGGATTTCATACTCAGTGTATAAACTGGGAGAAGTTGGCCAAGAGGAGCCAGGCACTCTGTGGGGTGGGCTGGGCATTGGCCATTGGTGGTGAGCAATTGTATTGGGCATCAGGTATCTGTCTTGGGTTTTATTTTTCTGTCTCCTTTTTATTACTGATGGTATTAGCATTAGTACTAATACTAGTATATTTTACTTTGTTTCCATAATTAAACTGTTTTTATCCCAACCCACAAGTCCTTTGGAGGGGCAGGAATGGGCAGTGAGAAAGCAGCTCTGTTGTTCTTTGTAGCCAGCTGGGATTAAATCACAGTGGGGTAACCTAAAGCTGAGCAGCCCTTGCACACAGTGAGGGACAAGTTTTACCCAATGCAGCAGGAGAAGCAGCTCTTGCTCTCAGCTGCTTCCCTTCAGCAAGCAGCACCCAGAGCTTGCACACTCTTGCATTAGCCACATAGTTGGACATCCAAACACTTTTAACTAAGTGATCAAATTCTGCCGTCTGAGATAATTCCACCTTGCATGTCAGGGCTTTATGCAGCAACAGTTCTCAAGCCATATGCAGCCCAACAAAATGAAAAACCCAAGTCAAAATACTTTGATTCAGTCAGTTGAAGTATCTTTCAGTCTATTGGGTTTGAATAGATGTACTTCCTTTATATTGGGCTGCACACCTGTAAGATACAGTTAAAAATTATCCAGGTACAATTAATTTTTTTATTTGACAGATTACATAACTTATCACAAACTCAACCAATTTTGCTGAATCCACATTTTTTTCTGAAGAAAAAGCTTAAATGGGAGGAAAACGGCCATATTTACAGTGATTATGTTTGATTAAGTATTGATAAGTAATTAAGGAAAAAAAATCCCAGCACAATCTCCCTGTCTTCCTTGCAAAGATTAATTTAACAGAACCAAAAGGAATTCTGGCTCAAATTTGTATGTTTTCCCTCTGCCTTTCACAGGAGAAAAGTTTTATTTTCAGTTTTCCTCTGAATTTCTCGTTATGTTGAGATATTGCTCATTAACTACATTTGAGATTTCTCAGCATCTGAGCACCATTTCTCTGCCATATGTTGGTCTGTCCTGAACCAGAATATCAAGTATATTTTCCAAATAAAAGAGTTCTCAATTAAAAGAAGCCGAAAACACAGAAAGTGACATATTAACTATCCACACTAGCAGTTTGATTGGAATTTAGCCCCACAAACAGGTCCATGACCATGCTTTTGCAGCATTGAATTTTTGGAAACTCCAAAAAGAAAGGGTTGCAGCAAGTACAACTAATTCCCAGGCTGTCTGCATGTGTCTGCCCCAGGTTACCTTCCTCCAGGGCCCATGGGACAGCACAGCCTGTCCCTTCTGCCCCATTCCCCACCCAGACCCTCTCCTGGGCCAGGCAGCTCCTTCCCTGCCTTCACCTCTTGTAGCCTCCTGGAGCCAGCACGAGAGAGAAGGCAAGCCATTGACCTGGAATTGCAAAGTGAAGTGCTTTGCAATGGGAATCTAATCACCTAGAAGCAGATTCTGTGAGCAAAACCATAGCATCATTTTTAATGTACTTTCTCATGTTAGAGATATCTTGGCCAGTTTTCTGCTGTTGTTCAGTGAAGTGTAGTAAGTTTGACAAGAAAACTTCTGAGACACCTTTATACTGCATTCAGACTAATTTGGCTGGTAATATTCTATGATAAAAATAAACCTTTAGGACACATTCTTATGGCATTTTGCAAGCTTAATTGTTAGGAAGCTCTACTTTCCTCCCACTGTGATAGAAATTATGATCTTCTTAAAAACATAAACCACCAAAAATATTATTAGAAGCCTCCTTTTTGCAAATTAAGAGCACTGATTTTTCATCACAATGCAGAGCATTTCACATAATGTGTAGAACAAAATTCTATTCAAATACAGACATACATATGCAAATGGTAAGTCATGAAAAAGAACACATGTTATTTTGAATGAAAATGGTTAATTAGATTCTAGTTCTTTCCCATTTCACTTGCTCCTAACTTGATAAATATCTTGGATTTTCGACTTTTGCTTCAAACATTCTCTTTTTGTGGCCATTTAAAGGTCAGGACTTAATTTAGAAAGGTAGGTGAATGTTAAAAAAATGAATTAATGACAGAATAAGAGGTGAGACTCAGCAGTTGTGTGAGCATCATTCATTTCCCCAGGTAAAGCAAGCATCCTGAGGTCAGCTACAATTCTTCATGTCAAAATTTGTCCAGAAAGAGTTACCTTGAATATTTCACGAACAGCATATATCAAGTTGATATAAAAACACTTGACATACATGAATGTATTAACAAAAAGGTATATGGAAGTCCTGCAGAAGGCTGAATTTCTACAACACTTCCACAGGAACAGAACTGCCAGCTAGCCCAAAATAAAACTCATCATTTATACTGGCGTGCATAAAGCATTTTTGGTCTGATAGAACCAAATCAGATTGTGTTTCTGAGGAAATTTGCTCTGAAATGAAGGCACACACCTTATTCTTTCTTTTGCATAGAGAACTAAAATCACAAGAAGATATATGGTGTATCTGTTCAGAGTGAAGATAATGACAGCATTCCTCCAAATTTCAGCAGCAACAGTAGTGGGAGTTGTAATATATAACATCAGGAAAACAAAAGTCTACAGACTGGAAGTTAGGGTCAGTTTTGCCTTCAGCAAGCTAGTGACTTATTTAGCTGTGCCTTGACACCTCCATCTTCACAGGAAAAGAGAGAAAATAACTGAATTCATAGGACTGTGTCAAAGAAAATATATCAGCATCAATAAACCAGGAACTTTTTCCTTTCAAAGGCCAGTAAATCATCCAGTAGTATTTAATTTGCTTTGTTTCAATCCAGTTAGTTTATGTGCTACTTCACTTATTTCTAATTTGTCAAATATTTATTTAAGTCTGCTTACACATTGTCTATTGTCCAGGAAAATAAGTTACACATGAGAGTGTTTGCTCCATGTAATGCACATAATACAGCTTTTCATCACTTTTGTGACAAGTGAAGCATTTGAAGTTTTCTAGCCTCTGGTTCAATACACACTCTGAAAATGCATATATTAATTATTCAGATTCAATAAAGAAACAACCACCTTGGAAAATCACACATACAAAACATTGCACACAGGTGATTAAACACATGATAACAATTCTCCCTAAATTCCAATATTTTTGAATGCCAAAACCTTTACCATACAGACACAATAAAATCACTTTGGTGTGTAGGTAGATCATGCTTAAATTGGATTTTCACAACACAGTCAAGGGTTACAGATATATTAATTGAGGACAATAATGTTTATCATTCTGGCATTGTTCAAAGAAACCTAACACTCCTCACTGTTAAAGAGGATCAAGTTTTCAAACTACATACTTCAGAAGCAATCACTGTTGGGGCAGAAGTTTCTGGTATAGCTCAGTTTTCTGGCCAAATGTTGCTTACTACAATGTTATTGTAAAGAGAACTTGTAAAGAGAAGAGACAGAACTATTTTATCCAAAATCACCTCATGCAACACTATCTCCTCACACACTACAAAAGTGTGTTTTAGTGCTGTCTCGAGTACAACAGATATGGTGCCAAAACCTGACCATCATCCAGGTCCTCTTCATTTGAGCTTATTTTCAGGAGGTTCTTTTTTGCCAGCAGTAAATGTGCTGGGATTTCTGAAACGTTCCAGAAATGTCTGTCTGGGTGGGTTGGTTTCAAACAGCAGTGGTAATCTGCGTCAGCCCCAAGTCGTTGGACTCCTCTCTCTCCTGAGGACAGTAAGATGACATTTCCACAACTAGTCATACAGGTTTGTTTGTCCCACCTGCTTCCCTCATGTAAGCTGGGTCTTGCACAGTGTTTCTGACTCTACTGGTGCTCTGCCTGTCCATCCTCATCTTGAAGGGGAAGCAGAAGTCCTTGAAGCATCTCTTGAAGTTTTCATCCAAAAACGCATAAAGGATTGGATTGAGGCTGCTGTTGGTGTAACCCAGAGCAATGCAGAAGTAATAGCTGGATATGGCAGCAGTACTGTGGGACACATCTCCTAAGGCCTCAACCAGCACAAAAATGTGAATAGGAGTCCAGCAGATGATAAAAACTGCCACAACCACGAGCACCAACCTGGTGATGCGACGCAGGTTTCGATCTTTTTCTCGAGACCCGGAGAGGAGCCGCACGCTCTTCAGGCGCAGAATCATCAGAGTATAGCAAACAATTATAATGAGAACTGGAATAACAAATGCAAAGACAAAGACACAGATTTTCATGAAGATGTCCCACCACACATAATCTCTGTCTGGAAACTGCAAGGAGCATTCAGTGCTAGCAGTATCTAGAAATGAAGGAAGCAAGAAGAAAATTGCTTTGTTATTAGGCACTCTAAACAATGTTGTTATCATAGAATAACCTAGGAAAATGATTAACATGTACTGTGATATTAATAAATGGAGTTATCATTAATTCACTTAAAGGAAGCTTTCAGTTACTATTGAAACTAGTTTTATGAAGCTGTCTCCAGAAATTACTGAGTTTCGAGCTTTTTAAAATGCAAAATATTGTATGAAATCTCTTTCCCATGGGAGGATCTAAAATAGCTGCACAAAAACAAAATCTGTAAAGTTGTGTCTATTTGAATCTCACTCAAATTTAAAACCAGACTGAGTATCATGTTTAGCAAAGTAGAAATCTCATCATTATTATAAAACTACATATGTTTTTGTCTGTGGGTGGAGAAAGATTTTTGATAACATGAAGAGCAGAAGCTGAAGGAGGTTTTGATAGTAAGAAAATTTTGCCAATATATGATAACTGTGCAGTAATCTTTTCCCATATGCCTTTTTACAGCACAAATAGAGTACACACAAATGCTTACTTTCAGAAAAACTCCTGGAAACATCTTCTTTTCTGTTAAATAGAAGCAAATTAAATGCAGGTGTGCATGGAGCCAAATGGAAGCTACACTTTTTGCAGATCATGCCTGTGCAGAGACTACAGGATCTGGCCCACAGAAATCAGCCCACTCCCTTTCCCACTACCCCTGCCAGGATTCAGAGCCACAGGCTGCCACTTGAATGCATTTAACAGAAATATTTCATCTGGCAGGAGGTGGCTAAGGAATGAACTACTTGAGGTTTCATTTGCTGACCTCATCAGAGCCTTCCAGCATATAAAACATATGGAAAAATAAGCAATAAGATAAAGGAAAAGGCAAGAGAAGGGGCAAATTGACACCTACTGTCAGTAGTTCAACTCTACTGAAGATAAGTCAGAGTAGCACAGGGATTTTTCACTCTGAATTGTAGCTTAGATTTTATCCTGGAAAATTATTTGGAAATTTTTATCATTTTCCCTACTGAGTTTGTCATTCCTCTACAAATTGTTACGCATTGTTTTTCATTTAGTCAGCTCTAAGAATGGAATACTCCTGCACATCACTTTTTCATATTTGTCTCCATCAGGACATGTCAGGAAAAAAAAAATTCAGGCCATATTTCCCTACTATAAAAACGCTTCCCAAAATATTGCAGAGAATTTGTTTTGAAAAACGATTAGGTGAGGAAGTTATCATTATAGTACACACATTTCATTATATACACACATTTCCATGGTTAGATATCAGAAAGCTCTTACTGGGCAATATTGAATATGGAAATATTTTAATAGGAAACATTTACAGCTAAAAAATAAAAAAGCTAAATATTTTGAGTTTTTTTTAAATAATATGGTGCCAAAAGCTGAAAATGGAAAAGACATATTTTTCAAGGCCAATGCATGATACTCAGATGACACCACAAGTATGACTTGACACTCAGTGAACTTATCTAAATCCTTTGTGATGTAGGTTTTCATGAGCATAGTTGCTTTTACTTAATTTCATTCTAGAAATGCCAACAATTACCTTCAAAGAAGTTTTCCTGACAATTGTTACTGTTATTTGTATAGATTATGGCTTAGCAGCAGACATAAATTCAGGATGCAGCTGTATTATCTAAATTAGTAAAGCTGCCTCCAGATGTGTGGGATAAAAATGAAGTGTGATCAGGGATGGCTGCTCTGGACCACATCCAGCTACTCACTGAAACTCATTCCCAGAAGAAATTACCTCTTCAGATCTACTGACATAATTTCACATACTTATCAAAATTATTAGGTCATCCTCACTATATTTTGCTATAATTTGTGATCGGCAATGTTATTTTGGAATTCCATATTATCAAATACAAACGTAATTATTATCTTACATCTCGTTGCAGTTTGATTTCTATGGAAAATCTTATTCTAAATTCCTGAAAAATCAAGTATTGAACTTGATCTATGTAATGCCATAGCACAGCACTTTATGGAATTCATTTACATTTTCCCAGTTTACAAGTAGGAAACAGTCAATAAAAAATTCTGGTCATACTGCACAATACCGCATTAATTTTCTGGAACTTTGGAAGTGGAACATATTAAAATCCAATTTATATTTTAGTTTTACGGTCTGAAAAGTTGCAGAACTATGAATAGAGTCATAAACTTCAGATTTCATACTGACATTTTCCACTTTGAAAGTCAAATGTTCCAAATACATTGATATATTTAAGGAAAAACACTGATTTCTATATGGTATTTGATGTAAACTTATTTTATAATGTGCTTGATAAACTACCACTTAAGATTAATCTTAATCTTGATCTAGGAAACAAACATATTAGATATGTAATATTGATTGTGTCACTTTCATACCGTTCACACCCTTACTGGTAATATGAATGTTAATTTTATACCTTTATTTTTTTGACAGCTGAAAATTCTTCAGCAAGAAAAGCTCCATTAAAGCCAGAGTGGGAAAATTTACACAGATGTAAAATATATTCAGCAGGAAAAATGTACCTAAAAGGACACACCTGGGAGCAATTCTGAGCTGTGATAACAAAACAGATTAACTGAGCACAGTGATGGAACTTAAAGTATAACTACTTTCCATTTGCTGTTCAGTTGTTGCTTAAATGTGAATCCAACAGAGGCCCTGAAGCACATAAACAACAACTGTTTTAACCAACATAACATCGAGTTTCAGGCCTGAGCTCCAGCTGTCAGGCAAAGGGAGCATCCTCTCCTTCACTTCAGCATTTATCAGCTCAATTCATGAACACACCAGACAAGGTAATTGACACTAAATGTTCAAGAGAGACTTTAGATCAGACAAGCAGGGAGGAACAGTAACAGCTGACAAGCAGCTACCAATATTTCCAACCTCATTTAGTCCAGCTGTGTTCTGTATTACCAGTCTCTGTTTCATAAGTTTAAAAAAAAGGGCTGCCTTCTACATGTCAGGGAGAAGGCATTTAATCATTGCTGGCCCCAGAGGATCCCCTTTGATCTAAATGTGCTGCTGACATTGAATGACAGGAATATTCTGTTAGTTGAGCATGCTCCAACAAAACACCTGTCTGAGCCAGTGTCCCATGCCCTTCAAGATCTTGAACATAGCAAGACATTCTTCTAAATATGCCTGAAGTTAATGTTTCCCCAGCTAGACCTTGTTTTATAGAGCCTGTCAAAATTGTGCTGGGGAAAAGGGTTACAGCAGAGTTGCAGACCAGGACACATGATCCCCAAAGCACCAAATGAAAAGCTTCCAGAGGACCTTTCTGTCACCTACATAAGAGAAGACTAACAGAAAGAACAAAATCTGTGTATCTTCAGCCAAATCTATCAGTCCCTGAGCAGCTGTTACTTAAACAATTTTTCACATTGGTCTATGTCAAACATCTCAGCATACAACATTTATTGTCTCTGTCAGATGAAACAGTGTCCTTAGTAAACATTTGTCTCAAGAGGAGTGAAACCATTATAAACAGAAAAGGTTGATAGTGGAGGAAATAATGAATAATTTTTCTAAAGGTTGTTTGCATCTCAAGTAAGACTCCTACCAAATAACTGCCTTGTATTCTATCAAGCCATTCAGTAAAGGGATGGTCTCAACCCAAGGACACTGTTAGAAGTCTCCAGCCTTTTGAAGACAGTGTGTTGCCCTGCACTGCATTTACACCTGTGTTTATGAAGCACGTGTGTGTGAAAATGTTTCTCCCTTCCTTCTCAAGGAAGATCTTGAAATCCGATTAACCCCACAGCACAGCAATGAGTCAGGAGCTATAGGGGCTAAATCCACAGTCCTTCATGGAATAGAAATTTCAAGCAAAGCCTATACAAGGCCTGCATACAGTTTTCATTTACTTTGTGTTCTTGTAGCTGTTTCTCTGCCATAGCCTCCATAACCTGAATTTTTGTTTCCTGTGACAATCCTTATTCTCAGCTTTTCAGGCTTCCATATAAATTCTCTCCCTTTTTAAAATATGACCTTGACATATTGACATACATAATTTATCTTAATTTTCTCTCTCCAGCTACTGACTTTTTCCTTTCTTCACTAGGTTTTCAGGTTCTGTGAAATGACTGGTGATAATAAACTCCCAAGGTTTCTAGTTTCTGCTCTTGGGACTTCATCGAAACTATTCTCACAACGCCTACAAAAAGAATCTTAAGCCCACATTTCAAATTTCAGCCTAAATTGATCATATATTTATTTGCCCATTGTGATTAAACTCCTGATAATTTTCCCCTGCTGTCTGCTTGTAGTTTTTGATGGATTCATTCTAGCACAGGCAGTGCTCCAAAGTGCATTTTGTTCTTTCATTTAGCACAGGCATCTGATCTTAAATGATTTATATGTTGTATTGTGATGTTCCACTACATATTTTGAAATGTCAGGAATTTAGGTGTACTTTTGAAGAAGGACTGAACAAGGATTGATCAATATTTGAACCAACAATTTATTGCCTGTTGAGAAACAAAAAGACTGAATTTTGAATGCTCACACTCACCTTCCCTGACTTTGGTGCCTCCAAGAACTATTGCTGATATACCAACAGATGAGGACAGCAGCCAGATACAGATGTTGATTATTTTTGCTTTCAGAGGTGTACGAAAATCCAGAGCCTTCACAGGGTGACACACAGCAATGTATCGATCAACACTCATCATAGTGAGTGTGAAAATGCTGGTAAACATGTTGTAATAGTCAATAGAAATCACAATTTTACACAGCACATCACCAAAGGGCCAGGAGTTCATCAGGTACTCGGTGCTTTGGAAAGGCATGGTGGTGGTAACAAGAGCATCTGCCATAGCCAGGTTGAAGATGTAGATGTTGGTCGCTGTCTTCATCTTCGTGTACCTGCAGAACAAAAGAAATAAGGCTGTATTACTACAAGATATGATTATGTCCCTTCAGATATGTAACAGTCTATCAGTCAGGTTTGTCCATAGTTGGGGTTTTTTATGTCTTCTCTCAGCTGTGATAGAAATGCACACAAATGCAAGACCTTTAGGATAAAAGTGAACACACTTTATTCAATCTCTCAGCACTATGTTAGCAATTAGAGCTATTTACCACAGGCAAACCAGGTATATGAATACATTTGATCTAATTAGACAAATTTCAATTCTATTTTCTCAAATCCCACTACAAGAAAACATCACTGTTAAATTTGGAAGTGATAAAAATATTTTTTGTTTCCTTTTCTTATGGCTATCTGTCAGTTATTGTGAAATATCTGGGCTTGGTTTGTGGAAGAAATTGTTATCCAGTAAGAAAACAAGTTGATTGCTTTGTCTGCTGGTCCAGATTGCTTCTTATATGACAGTTTGTCTTCCTTGAATTCACTAGAGTGCCAGCTGATACAGTTTTAGTCATTTACCTTCCTTGTTCCTTCCTTGCCTGTTCCTTCTCCTTTCTTATCATCAGCTTTTCCTAGCCCCCTTTTATGAGTGATAATGTGAAAGATCACTATTGTTTAAGTGGGATACCGCAGTGGGGAAAAAACTATCATAGCAGTATTTTTTTCTGCATTCTTTAATTTTATCAAAAGTAAGCCCTTGTTTTGATGAGCTGGTAGGTGTTACATAGAAACATACAGCCTACATAAAAAAACCAGGATCTGATATTTTAGATGACACCCTGCTTTGTTCAGCCCCAGTTATGGTTTTGGGAGACAGCCTGTAGAGGACTGCTTCCCTCTATGGACACAAGGATGATGGAAAACCTTCTAAAATGGGAATTTACCTATGACTCCTTTCTGAAATGCTTCTCCTCAATATTTGTGTTTGCTCATTGCTGTTCATTTCTCATTGGATTTAATGAGATTATCTTTCTCAAAACTGCTTCAGTCCCATATTTTGAGTGTGTATCCAAACTAAAATGTGCACATGTAACACACATACAAACACACATAGCTACATTTTGCTATACATTGCTAGTAATTTACAGTGGAAATACAAGATTCAATCACTTTAGTCAATGGGCATATAGGATAATATGTCTATTTGCCTTTAAAACTTTAATGTATAGAATAAAAAAATATTTTAGAAGGAAATAGAGCAGCACTGTCAAATTGTGCCCAATATGTAAATTATCTATTGAATAAAATGTGAGCAGGAATTTCATTTTATGACCAATATGAAATGTTAAAAATAGCATTGGTCTTTATAAAACATTCTAATTAAGACTTATCAAGGAGCTAAAGCCAAATGGTGGTTTGAAGCAAAGGGGAAAAAAACTGCAAGGGAAGAGAGAATACATCCTTGTCACCCACGTACCAACCCATCAGTCAGAGTTGGGTTTCTGCTCCCCACTAGATCAGTCTCCTCAACAGACTCTCCAGGAGAGGAGGCTTTCTGTGCTGCAGGCAATATTATAGCCCTTAAGATACTGTTCAAACACAAATATGAATTTTTACATATAGAAAAAGGTAAATATGACATATTAAAAGACAAAAAACTTCCCTCCTGGTTAAAAAAATTAAAAAAGGAAAGAAAAAAATATTATCCTTGAGTGTATCTCAGCTGTAAAATAAAAGCTCACTAAAAACTCAACACTGTCTCCTAAAATTTAATTCTATTAAATAGAATAGTAGAGGGAAAATTTTTCTTCTACGTACATCACTGATGATATTTGGAATTGCTGTCTTGTTCATATAGCAATAAAAAGACTGTGGAAAGTTGGAATGGTTGCATAAAAAGCACTAAAATTAAGTGAAGGGACAGGAGAAAATACTTTGACTAACTTAAAGAGCTGAGCACATTTAGTTTATTAGAAAGAACACCAAGAGGTGACTTGATTACAGTGTCTGAAGACCTTCACGGGGAGAAAATAGCAGGTACTGAAAAGTTCTTTCAGACTACATGGAAAAGCATAGCAAGAAAAAACACGTAAAACTCTTAAGAGAGACAAATTCAGCTTAGAAACAATGACAGCTCTTTCCTAACAGCTGAGGTGATTATTATGGGGAATAAGAAAGGGGTAATTTTTCCATCCACTGATGCCTGCAAATCAAGGTCTGCTGCTTCACAAAGGATTTGCTTCAGTCAAATATGAGTTACTAGACTAAACACAGGAACATTCAGAAGAAATGCAATGACCTTTGATATGCAGAGGTGACACAAGTAATCATTCTCCTGAATCATTATTTCTGTAAATCTTTAAAAACTTTGCCAAGGGCTTAAATTGTGAAAGTTTTCTTTCAAAATATACAAGAATTAGCTTGACCTTTTTTCCTTTAAGAAAATAAAAAACTGGGGGAAAATATCTAAGAAGATTTTATTAGCCTTGAAAAAGCAAATATACGAAAGTCTTTATATCTCACATTTCCCATCCCTTGCAACCTTAATTCAACTCTTTGATGTATGTGCCATTACAACCTCACATGCCATATTTTCCCAGCACCCCTTACCCTTTCTCTCTTCCCTAGCCTTCCAGTGGAAGAATAGCAAAGAAGTGCTGTAAAATAGAGCTAGTAAAGAGCTACTTTTGCCTGGAAACATTGGCCTGTGTTTAAATGAGGTATTGGCCTTTAAAGTTATTAGGCAGTATAGATAAAGGCATACATTCATTTACAAGTTTATAAAATTCAGAAATGCCTTCTGAATCTGGACACAATCATCCAAACTCCTTTGAATGTTTCTAATTAAACACCTAAAAATTATTAAATGTCTACATGCCTCTGAAGATATGTGCTTGCAGGTTTAATCAAAACTCCAGATAAAGTAATGGAGTGACTGCTGTTGCTGACAGACCCTTTGAAGTGAACCCTCATCAGTTCCACAAGATGAGGGATTTACCTTCTTTCCTACAACTCATTCAATTGCATCAGATCATAGAAGGAAATACATTTTGTGGTCTGAGGTTTTCTCACTATACTCTGCAATCATCTGAGCAAGGTCAAAACAGTGATTGTTTAAGGAAATCTTGTCTTCCTTTGCAAAATTAAAATTCTTGATCAAATATCTGGATTCACCTAAGTTAAAAATATTTCTATCTGTTTTAATTAATTTAGCAGGACAGAGAGGGTAAACTTAGGCATAATTGCAGCATAGGTGGCAAAGTAGGAATTAATGACATTTTCCTAGTGTCCGAGGTACAAGTTTCAAAGAATATTATAATATTAATAAACCATGGCTGTATTAACTGCTCATGTGAAATCCCATGTCTAGAAAATGGTTTGTTAAATTCTGGAACTTCTTAAGGGAATGGCAACATTTCTAATACTACATAGGAATAGAAAGCCCCTCTTTTAAACCAGATGTTAGAATCTAATTTCAAGCAGCAGAAAAAACTGATCACTTAAGCTGGTGGATCTCAAGACTGCTTGTAAAGCTGTTAGTAGGCCTTGAGCCTCTGTAGACTAAAAACTGGAAGATATATCAAAACTGCAGAAAAATAGTCAAGAATAAACAAAACACTTTCATATGGGTGCGCTGCTTTTTTACTTTTTTTTTTTTTTAAATGGGTATATGATGAAAGTTTTTAAGAAGCAAGTTTTAAATTATGTCTACTTACTATTAGGCATTGTTCACTTCCCAAAATTGTGAAGTTCTTCGAGACTAACTTTAAACTGACCCCTAGAAATTTTCCCCTGTTTCTCAACTAATCATTGCTGTTCTTTTCCCTTTGGAGTAGGACATGCTTTTTAGACAAGCTTTTAAGACAGCAAATAAGAAGAAATCACACCTCCAGCCTGTGCTATCAATGAAATTGTGGTAACAGAAGAGGGAAGCATGCTACTAAGGATCTGGTGTGCTTTCAGAAAAAAAAATTGCCAGTAGAGCCCCTTAAAGTTATTATCTCAAGCAGAGGACAGGAGTGTGATTCTAAAGTACACTGTAATATTAGAAAAGCTGATAAAAGGTGAGAAAGGGGCTCTGGTGAAACTTTTTTCATGTAACTGTCATAGGATAAAGTAATGAAATGTTCCCTGCAGTGTGAAATGAGGGATGGGGAAGGGAGCAAAACTAACAAATATGCTAAAACATTCTCCAGCTGCAGAGGGAAAGTAGAAAGGCATCAAATACAATGAGGAATAGCAAACACAGATTTTTCACAGATACTTGGGTAAGTGAATGAAAATTAAAGCTAAAGCACATCTAAGCAAATTGCAAAAACACCTATCAGCAGGATGCAGGCTCTGTTCCACTAGGTTCCTCTGAATGAAGTATATGGAGATCAAGCAGCTGAAAAGCTAAATCAGGAAAGCTCTAAATCTCAAGGCTATATTCTGAGTACACTCACTGTAATACTGCATCAGAACAGGAGGAAAAACACCACAAAAACAGTCCAGAAGGATCTATTCCAAACCCATACCATGTCAAAAGGATGGCTCAGCTCTCTCTTGGATATCCATAATCCAATATAAAATCATATGTCAATATGTAATGAACTCTAAGATCACTTAAAGAATAGAAAATTAATATGCTGCAGTTTTCATGTTTGTGTTATGTGATATCATCAAGTTTTGAATTGCCATCTTATAGCAGCCGAGGATCTCAGATGATACTTTATTTAAAGGAAAATGTTCTTATTGCACATATTTAATGGTTGCCTGTCTTAATCATCAAATCTTTAAGGACTCGACAAAAAATTGTTGGAATTCTCTTTACTAGTAAGATACCAATTTTAAAGCAGCTCAAAAAAGAAAAGCATAGAGAGTGTAATCTCTGTGAATGTCAAAAGGTATAATGAAAACCTTACAGATTTCCACCACCATTTCTTCTCTGCACTAGCCATAAACTGAGCCTGAGCAAGATGTTGTGGATTTAGATTGGATGTGGAAGTTTTTTTCCTGAGCTAAAGAACCAGGCTCTGAATTAGTTCAAGTTTAGGTATATCGTGGTCAATGTGGGAGAAAATTCACACTATTTAACAAAAATGAACTAATTTTCCTTCTTCTATGATAAAGGCTTTTAATACTTTTATGTGAGCTCAAAAGCCTCTCTTTGAAGAAACTATAAAATAGTAGGAAAAAAATACTGTGAAATTTTTTGCTTCCATGACTTTGATAGGAGAGCTCAGAGGTCAAGGTGCTGTGATTCACTGCAGATTAAAATCTATCAGTGAGAATGCAGAATTTAACATAATTGGTACTTGATCTAAAACCATTATGTCTAATAATACTATGAAAGAGCCTAGACAATTAGCTTAGACTATGTTTCACATTTTTTTATTCTCTATTGGAAAGTAGAGATGAATACTGACCTAGCCAAGTAACTTATTCTATCTCTTGAAAAACTTCATGCTGCTGCAGATATCTCCCAGTGACCAGTCATGCCAAGGGGAATTCCAGGGTGTTATAGAAACCATCCAAATTTTTTTCACTTGTCACAAGTACATTGTTTTAGTGAATATTGGATTTATGTCTCTGGTAACATCCACTTTTCCTGTTAACTCTTCTTTCTTGGAAGAATTTTTTATTTTTTAATAAAGGGTATGAGCTCCCTTGGAAAAGTGCTTTCCCATGGGTTTATGGGAGAGGGAATTGAGTAGAACAGAGATTTTCTGGCAAGGAGAACAAATCTCATTGCTCAAGGAAACAGGGAATAATTGCTCCTGTGAAATGATTTCTCAGGGTCTTTCTTTCCTTGTTGGAAGCAGACAACTTTTGTTGAATGCTTGCTTTCCCTAGATGTTTCTGCAGGACAGAAAAAAGGAAAGAGTTCAGAAACCACCCACTAGGGGGTCTGGGAGTATGGGTATCACTCTTCCCAGAACAATGCAATTGGTCTCCTTTTTGCCACAGGGATGAATAAGAACTGGCACAGCTGGGGGTGTTTTATAGGACAACTACACCTCAGATGTAGGGAGACCCAAATCTCTGGTCAACACTCCCATAATAAAGTTTAATGGGAGACAAGGGACTTTGCTCTATAACGAGTATAGGATTATGTGGTAAGAGAGCAAATGCACATATCAGTAGTGAGCCAGCTCAGGGAGAAGTCATCAGTGCCTCTCAGGAGGCAGCTGGGGGCTTTCTCTGGACTCCTGTCATTTGTCTCTTTTCCTCACCTGCCTCAGGGAAGCCCACAGCACAGACCAGCTGAACACACACATTCTCAAAGGAGATGATTCAAGTGAAACACAGAAAACTTTAAGTCACACTCAACAGAAGAGCAGAAGAGCAGAGCTTATGGCTTCCATGGTGAAAATATTCTGCCCATTTTAACAAACAAGTCATTCTGAAAGGTGAGTCTAAGAGTAATTCCTGATGTATGGTGAAACAAAATTTTTGAGTGTGAACATTAAATGAACATTGAATAGATTGTCTGAATTCATTCTACCATGCAGCTTCTCATCTGTCACTGCTCAAGGAGGCTTTTGCCAGTTGCCCAACAGTAGTAGTAAAAAAATATATATATATATATATATATATATATATATATATATATAATAGACTACCAACAATGCAGTGGGGAGTGTGGGAAGTGCATTTAGCAAATATAAAATCCTCTGTGTTCCACATGCAGCACAGCTAAATTTGGGAACCATAGGCATTCATTCTTAATGAATCACTGACTTTTGGAGCAGAAATGAGCAGCTGCATGTTACAAAGGTGGATTGATATAAGAAATGGAGAAAACATGAAAGCTCTGCTCACTTTCTTTTGCAGAAGTTCATACACTGAATAAAATTCTCTTCTCATACTCATGCAGAGAACACAGAGATTGAAAATTGAAAATAATGTTTCAAAACTGAAAACAGCAAAATACCCAAAATTAATTTTAACTTCCATGAGGATTAGAAGGTGAATCTAGTGAGAGCTGAACCCTCTGGTTTTGGGAAAAATAAATATTGCAAAGGTAATTCACAGCCTGGCATGATAACTTCCCAATAGGACCATGCAAATTTAAAGCAAATTAACAAGTAATATTTTGATGTTATCAAAATCTAGTACTAATTTCAACCAATATCTAAAATCAATTAAATTTTTGTGTACCTTTTATTTTTTTAATTTCTGTGTACCTTGACATATTGTTTATTTTTATATTTTTTCTATTTTTTGGAATGTTAGCATGATCAGATATTCCTTTTCCGATATCCTTGTTGCATCTGTGCTCACCCTTTCCCCAAAACTATTCCATTTTGTGAACTCATGCCTGTCTGTAGACAAAATTATATTCTTACTGCCTTTTCCTCATATTTCTCTAAATTCACAAAAGAAGATAGCAATAAGCAAATCACAAAGTCTGCCTTAAGGAGAAGAACACCAATTCCTCACATTGCCAGAATTATCTGATATTTAGAGATGGAAGGACCAAAATGGAGAGCTGAAGTATACTTCCTGGAAGTGAAGTGTAGCTGGATGCTTTTTCTTCAGAAAGAAATATGTAACTGGAATCAGAACTCTTCTTTGGAACACATCTGTTTCAGAGAATTTAATTTAAAGGGGCAAATTAATCACAGTTAGACAGTGAGAGTTGGCAAGACAGGAAGATTATCTTCCCTTGTCCTTAGCGTGTTCCAGGAATTCAAATCATCCAGTCGAGAATTTCCTTTTACAACACCCTTTCAGCAAATTCAAAGTCCTCTCTCAGAAAAAATCTAAATGAAAGGTCCCTCACTCTTCCCTCATTTTCACCAGAAGGGCTTAGCCAGTCTGCCCTCCCCAGCTGTGCACCCTCCCTGTGCTTCATCCAGGGTCATGAGCTGCCCACCACTCTCTCACTTGACAACAGGAAAGTCATCTCAAGCTTTCTGCCTTGCCAGCAGCCAAACTGGAAACTTCTAAGTTTTCACTTTCTTCCAGCTCAAAAAGGTTCTTTGTAATTCATCGTGCTTGCAGACACTGATTCCAGTTATGCCTTTCTCTGAACTAAATGATTACCTGGCTGTTAGCCCAGTAGAAATGTCTGGATGGATACCAAATTACTTTACAGAAGCCAAACACATTACTCACTATAATCTATAGCCTCTCTTTAATACTGTCTCTAGTAAATATTCCTTTCAAGCCTTTCCTCTGCTCTCCCTGCCTGTTTTCAGTATCAGCTCTTCTTATCACAGCATGACCATGAGCTGGATTTCTTGTCAGCTTATAAATCCCAGGTCTCACTTAGTCACTGCCTAGCTGGGTTTTTAAAGTATTAGAAATAGTAACATTTTTTTAAATGGTCTGTGTTGTCAGACTATTGATACTCTTTTATAAGCCTGCCCTCTTTAATGTTTCCTGCTGCCTTGTTCCTTGTGCCATCTGTAAAAGCTTTTGATAATGATCAGTCTTCAAAGTGATGATGGAAATTATGTCACATTTGAACTAATGCTCAGAACTGATCAAAATTACCTTAATTCAGTGAGGTAAGGCTAAATGCTCTTTGAAATCTGTGATGAATTGCTATGAATCCATTTGATGCCTCTCTGCTGGTAGTAGTAAGCTGTCAGATTTTTGATTAGCAAAGGAAAGGCTAAAAGTCCTAAACTTCACAAAATATAGTACAGTTCACCTTTTGCCTTTAACAGCCAAACCCTTGAATTCATAAAAAAATGAAATTATACAAACTGCCAGCAATAGGGAACAGGTAATGCAGTTAGATCGACTCTTCTGGAGCTTAAATTTTCATTTCATAAGAATATTCTTCCAAATATAATTTAATAAAATTAGGACAATAATTTAAAGCAATTTAACAAGTGATCTTTTGATGGTATAAAAATCTATTATTAATTTAAACCAATGTGTTCAATTAATTTCAATGTTGTGCACTTTTTAAAAATAAATTTTTATTCTTGTTTGGATTAAATGATGAACAAATTTTAAAAACAATCTGGCAAGGAGTCAATTTTGTATGACATTTCTTAATACACTCTTCCTGTTACGTAAGATGTCATTCAGTTCAATGGATATAAGAACAAAAATGTATTAGTGGTAAAATGTTTTCTTCAACATTAGACTAAGCAGAGGATTATAAGGTTTCGCTTTTCCCTTAGGAATCACTCTACATATCTGTAATACAACCTCTTCTGAAAAAAATTCTTGAATGTAGAAAATTATTCAGTTCACTGCAAGCTTGAAAAATAATTTTAAAACAAATACAGGATTGGGTCTTTGGGATTCTGTTGATAACAGCTGGTCTCAGTAAATTACTTCAGGAACAATGAGGGTACATAGAAAAAGTGCATCTGGATAGGGTTTTATCAGAGTTTATGATATCCATAGTTAAAGCTGTAACTGTACTCAGATTTTCTTCCCTGTAGCTGTCACAAGAAACTACCATTTTGCTTACAGCCAGCATTAAAGATTAAAGAAAAAAGGTCATGAAGGAAGAGGAATGGAGAAAAAAAGCCTTTTTGCTTCCAAGGACAAATAGTTTTTTTTATGCCCTTCAGCCAGCTATTTTACCTCCAGAAATATCTTCTGAGACCTCAGAGGAAAATTTAATCTTAAAAGAAAAGGTTTGGGGTTGAAGTGGATTCTGGTAATGCCAAGAACCACACAGCTGCAGGACTTTCCTTGGGTGAGGTCAGATAGTTTTACCTGGTACCTCCAAACCCATTCCATGCTTCCTCTCCTCCTCCACAGGGGAGGACTGTGCTTCTGACACAGTGCCTGTATTTCCCACCAGTACAAGAGGCAATGGGATGCAGCAGGCACAGGACAGCATCACATCCCATGTGCCATGGCTCAGCACGGGCTGTCCATGCACTCAGCTGTCAGCAGAGCCCCTGGGATGGTACCTGTGCTGCACAGCTGATCCCAGCATGGGGATGGCTCCTGCTAACCACCCACACTGGAGAGCCAGCTGCATGGGCAGGAGAAGCGTGCCAGCCCACTCTGCTCAGCACAGAGATTTTTCTGCACATTAGAAATGACTCTGAGTGTGTCTGAGGAGCTCAGGGTGTTTGCAATAGACCTGGTCTTGCTCTGTTAGAAGCTTTAGTGATTAGATTTTGGCTTTTAAACCCAACTCTTGCTGTATGTGTAAAGACAGTGAATGCCAGCATCTCCATTTTACATGTGAGAAAACCTCATCAGGACAGGAAAAAGTGTTGAAGCCTCATAGTAAAACCAAGAGAAGAATCCAGGTCTCCTGATAAATGGTTTAAGAGGCCATGCTGCCAACACCGTGCTAAAGGACCATTCCCAATCAGACTTCAGCACGACTCTCTCCTCACAGGAGCTGTATCACACTCAGCTACTTTTCAGTCAGGAGTTTGAACATGTGATTGAAATTGCATTCTCCTGTTATTTTTTCCTCTGAGGAAGCTCTTGAGTTTTCCCTCTCAGCAGGAGAACACACCACCAGACATGTAAGAGATTTCATTTGCCCAGCACTCTATGCACAAGCTGCTGAGATGCTGACTCACTGGTGTCCATGAGCTTTTCAGCAGCCCTTATGCAGAAGTAGCAAAACCAGTCCTGTACTGGTATTAAAGCAAGGAATTGGCCAAGGCCTGCCTATACCACAGGCTATGGCTGGATTTGAGCCAGTTTCTGAGGCATCTCAAAGTTCTGGAGTCTCATAAATCTACCACAGAATTGACACTTCAACCCTTTGACTGAAAGTCTCATAACACAAGGGTTCTTTTTCTTTTTTTTTATCACCCAAAAAGTGGCCCACTGTCAGGCCTGGAGTGTCAGGCAGTTGGGCTAGATGATCATTGTAATAATTCCAACTGAACTATTCCAATAATATTAGATGATTAAATGAGGAAGGGGAGAAGGAGTCATGCCTGCCTTCCCTGCCTCTCCAGAGGGGAGAAGGAGAGCAGAACTGGAATTCAGAGTTGAGAAATGACAGCAAGAGACTTCAAACAAAGGCTGTACTCAACTGGAAGGTTGAGTACACAGTATATCCCCATCCCACTTTAGAGTTGTGGCAGCTGGAAGAGTGGGATTGTGGTGTGGCTGGGGGACAGGATCTGCCTCTCCCTTACCATCTTCTCTCACAAACTTCCCAAAGACCTTGTCTTTCCTCACCAAAGGACATCCCTGCAGGGTACATTGTTCATGAGTTGTTAAAATGCATCCTGAGACACAATCATGCAGAGAGTATATACCAGGAAAAAAATGGAGGGAGACAAGAAGTTTGGACAAAATAAATCCCTTGCATGAACATTTCAAATATTTCAAGATCATAAAAAACATTTAAAACTGTTGGCTTGTATATGTCTGCACTTCATCTAATGATTCTACAATGTTTAAAATATTTGCCACACAGAAAACCTAGGAGAGAATGATAACAGAAAAGAAAAAAAAAAAAACCTATCAAGATGTGTTTTGTCTTAGTTATTTTTTTTTGCCACATAATCAATAGATGAGCCAAGAGAAAATTCAAGGAAAGGCTAGTGTGGGAACTAGAGGGAAAGTGAGCAATAGCTACCTAGACCTTTACCAAAAAAATCTTAAGAGGGTAGCAGAAGGAAAGAAAAAAGTAAATATATATATGCACCAGTTAATTTGAATTTATTTCTGCTCTCCAGGCCAGTTAATCAGCTGATTTTGTTACCAACGGATGGCTTAGAAAATCTCTGCCTTTGTAGCTGTGTGACTGTCAAATACGAAGTCTCTTTTCTTGAAGGAGAAATTCAAAAAGAAATTAAATCTCTGTCCTGAATGAAGAGCAATAGAGCATGCAAGGGTATAAAAATCATATAATGAAAATGGATCAAACCACTTTTTCTAACTGGCCACAGGCATCTTCCTTTATTGCATTGACTAGTAAATGGAATTTTATTTTCATTATTCAAGAGTATTCCCCTGATTATAACTCATCTTTGGGAGTACCTTATCAACAGCTTCAGCAATTCTCTTAACTTTCCCTTATATCAAGTCTGACAGTTACTTCATCATTCTACAATTGCTTGACCCTTATCAAGCATGCTTTACAAAAGAGAATCCCCTCCAATACCTCCATTTTTTTTTTATGTACAAGCTGATTTCATTGGAGCAATGAATACTCCACAGTTCTGGGATTTTTTCCCCCAGAAACTTTATCAGAATGCAAATGGGCTGTGGAGAAAGGGACCCAAAAAGTTTCATGATTTCAGTACCCTGGACTGCTCATTATCACCCTGCCCAACAGCATTGTCCAAGCAAGCCTCTAGATTGCAAATGGAAAGGACAAAAAGAGAGAGGAAGCACAGTGCAAGTTAAAATATACACCAATACACAAGTGTAAGTGCAAGCATAAGTATCAGTGCATTTCACTAGGGGGTTTAGTTTTTAACATTCATTAACAAAGACACAGAGTTTTCCCCCTTTCCTGAAAAACAGTGGAAAAGGTATTTCAGCACCTTCTCTGCTTTCTTCAGTCCAACACCAACAGCTGGAGTTAAACACTGCTAAACAGAGAAAAAGCATCCTTTGCTTTCCATTAAGCCATTCCTCCTATCTTTATAATTTCCTGGCTTTCCCTCCTTGTTAAACAAAACATTAGGTGCCAAAGTAGGGATGTATCAGTGTCCACATGACTGGACACATAAGCTGTCCCTGGGGTCTCCTCACAGTGGAAATAAAAGCTGCCTTGTAGAAGTTTCTTTCTTTCACTCAAGCTTTTATTTTCCCTCAGAGCAGCATCTCATCCCTAGAGGGCAGCCAATGAACACAGCTGCAGGCACAAAGCATTTCCCTCAGGCAGCAGGATTTATCACATTTAACCAGCTTGTCCCTTCTGTCTCTAACACAGGTCCAGGCAAACCACTGTGACTGACAAGATTTGGGTCATTTCAGTTGCTTTTCTCCAGTTCCTCATGGTAGAGCTCCCATAATCCACTCACTCCCCCACCCTGCCAAACTTAGGGACAGCCTTTTGCACCTCTTCCAACTGCTACCCAAACCCTCTTACCTTATGATGACAAACATGACCAGGGAGTTCCCCACCAAGCCGACCACAAAGACCACGGAGTAGACAGCAGTGATGATGATGGGGATGGCGGGGGAGATGCTGGTGTGGTTGTGCTGGCTGTCCCCAAAGAGCCCAGTGGCATTGCTGTCATAGTCTGCCCAGCCTGGGAGCCAGCTGCTGGTGCTGGGGGGTCGGCAGGGCCCTGGAGAGCAGGTGGAGACTGGCTCCTCACGGAAAATCTGTATGGGGGCATCCATAGGGTACAGTCCCCACAGGCAGGAGGGAGACCAGCAGGAGAGTGCACACAGCAGTGCACACAGGTCTGCTGGATAGAGGGAAGAGAGAGAAAGAAGTGTTTTTATAGCCACAGAATATTAAGACCTCTAAACCTGTACATGTTAAGGGGAGCTCTGCTGTGGTGGGAACTGTAATTTGCCAAGCAGAGATTTAAGCAAATCACATTCATATTAAACGACTGCAAGTTTTATATCTTGCTATGTAATGCTGCTTCTCCAAGTGCACAAGGAAAGTTTTCCTCCACTTTCAAAGGCAAGCCAGATGGGAGCAGCTCAGATCCACCCCCACACTTTAACCCTGTCTTTCCCATCTTTCATATTTTAAGTTAAACTCTATCATATCAGGGGCTCCTCATTGCTTAAGCTTTGCTATAAAGGGGAAGGAGACAGAAAAACCCACCACCTCTGCACACCTGCTTTAACATCCTGCCCTGAGATTTTTTTTTTCCCCTTAACCCATACTTGCTTTCATAGAAAAGACACATTAATGACAAAAATATACCTTTCAGTCCAGGAAAAGAAGCGGAGTCCTCAAACAGGTGCTGTTTGCAGGAAAAGAAAAGTATAAAGCCTCTGTGCTGGGCTCCTGGAAGTGCCACTGATCACCTAGGACTTTTGAATGTGAGGCACCTGCGCCCCCAGAGCGGCGTGCTGGCAGCAGAGCTGGCTCCCAGGCATCAGCTGCACCGTGCAGCAGCAGCATTTGCTGCTGTTCCAGCTCCCACCACTTCTCCTTTCCTCTCTCAGGCTCCCTCTGCCTCCCTCTCGCTCTGCCAGGGCTCCAGCAGCACTCTGCACTGATGCACACGTTCTCCACTGTCTCTGTCCCCGCAGCTCAGAGGCTCACATGACTTCTTTCTAAACACTGAGATGCAGATAAATTAAAAGAAAAGCAAGAAATAAGTTCTGTTTTGAATTAATTTTATTATTTTAATGCACTTTTCCAAGTTGTCTTTCCTCAATTCCCCTGCACTTCCAGGCCTCAAGAAATAATCCTATTTGCCTTATTGAATCCCACAGGATTTCAGACTAGTAGATGCTGAATAAAAGAGGAATTTTTAGTCCAGATGCCTTGCCTGGTCCATCAGCTCTTTCATGCCTCAACTCCACAACTGTGTCCAAAACATTTCTCACTGAAAAGAGAAATAATAGCTGTGCCCCTGTTCCTATGCACCTACAACTCCAAAGTCAGAAGTTGGCTACTGGAGAAAAGAGGGCACCTTAAATACTATACAGTTTTGGTTTTTTTCAATCTGTCCCTCACCATGTGAGAAGCCCAGAAATCCCTCTAGCACTCCATTCTCCCAGCTGCATCCAGCAACAGGGAGGTGGTGTGTAAAGAAATCATACCCCTCAGAGCTTATCCCTAATAAACTCCCTCAAGCAGGAGCTGCAAGGCACCAATATGTGTGTTTAAGTATCCTTTAACTTGCACAGAGACCTTGAAATCCCCACCAGAATTCTCTCTAGATGGCAATCTGGGAGAGAAGAGGCAACTCTGGAATAACCCTGAGTTATTCCTGCTTCTTCAGAAGAGGCTGGGAACAGACAGACTGGCTGCATCTCAAAGTTTGTGGCAGGAAAAACAGCCTCTGGAGAAAGAGAGAGGCTGTGGGTTTCCTTCAAGCTTTTCCAATCTTGAAACTATGCTTTATGCTCCTCTTGTTGAGTGTCTGTGATACAACTGAGTTTTCTATTCTAAACCAATTTTTTTTAATCAAGAGATTACATCATGTCAGCTCCGAGTGAGAAGTCATGTAGGAGGCTTAAAAGGTACAGAACACCCTCTCTTAGAGGAAAGGGCTTGTTCAAATGTGATAATGGCTTTGACTATGGTCACTGTTTCCTCCAGAACTTCAGTAACTGCTCATGATATGTGTATAGAGCTGTCTAAAAGTGTCACATCTCATGATGATGGATAAAAATGCAAAATAACTAATGTGCGACAGAAATGTCCCTGAGACAGGGACACAAGCGAGAGAAGCAATCATTTTTTTGGAGATGAAGTAGACCCTGACATAAAATGTACTCTGTTGAAAAATCTCAGCTTTACAGAGATGGGGTGACTGAGAGGTGTTTTTAAAAAGATTTTGTTCTATTATTGAAGGGTGAAACATAAGAGATGCAATACTTTGAGCTATTTTAGTGTTTTTAAAATTTCAATCAAACATTAAAAATCTTTTACAAATCCATTTCTCACAGAACTCAAATTCTGTCTTTATCTTCTGCAATCCACAGTCTCCTGCCCATGTACTGAAGGGAATTACTATTGCTGTATCTCCTCATAAATAATAAACAATTTTACTGGCAATTTTTAACTTCCTACTAGAATTTTCCACATTCTGCAATTAAAATATACAGGACAGATTTAATATAGCAATGTTTTAGCACTCATTGGTAATTTAGCTCCTATGAGCAATCATTTTGTCACTCTGCAATTCCTACAAATCCTATTTGGTGGATCCAAAACTTCTAATGGGGAAGAAAACCTAGTATTTCTCTGAGTAAATCTAGAGCACAGATGATACCAAAAGTAAGATAAATAGCAGACTCACAGCTTTTTCAAGCACTGATGGTTGGACAGTAAGCTGCTAATTCTCTAGCTGAATTCTGTGCTGAAACTCTCCAAGCATCTTAGAGTCAGCACAAAAAAGATATGCTCACAGTTGTAGTCACTGGCCTTTCATGGAGTTTGCACTGTAACTGCATGGGACTGAATTGAGGTGGAGTGTGACCACAACACTGCAAATTACAGGTTGAGCCAGAGGCAATGTTTAAGTTTCCTGATGCTTTTTGTTTATGCATGTTCCATGTCAGAGGCCCAGCTTTTGCTCTTGGTTGCTGTAGGACTTAGTGTTGCAGTAGAAAGAAAGTACTTGGCTAAGGGAAATGGGTTGTCTTCTGAAAGTCAAATCAAGGTCATATGCACTGTTAAGAAATAGTCTTTTCCTATCTTGTGTTGGCTTTGCTAATGAAACCTGAATATCAGGATTACCATCAGTAACTGGTGTCACTGCAGGCACCAAAAACAATCTCCATGATATAGAAAGAAAAACTAAAGGCAGAGGGAGAACCAGTGTGCATCACCATCTTCCTCTTTTTAACACCTAACTGCACAGTGCCTCTGCACCCTTCCAACAGTCCTGTGGAAAAGGCAGGAGTCTCCTGGAGTCACGAGGGCAGAGAAAGGCTTTACAGCTGACCCAACCCAGACTGCCCACACATCAACACCAGAAACCCCTGTTCCCTCTGAAGGCTTACATCAGACAGAAGGCCCTGCTTTCAAAGGAAAGCAAGGAAATATTTAGAGAAGAAAAACAGCATGAAAACCCCATTGTCTCACCGCTCAACTGTGATTTTCCTCCGGGAATGTTCTTACAAACATGTGGCTTGCATGCCTGACAACTTTCTGCAATAATACATTAGACCTGATAGTGTTCACCTCACTGGACTTTGGGAAACACAACAGAAACCACTTGGACTTTTAAAATAAAGAAAATACAAAACTATATATCAAATTCCGTAATTATAGAAAATTGTTTAAGTTGTAAATTCCAGCCCTCAAAAGTGAAAACAATATCACGTTCAGCTGCCTGATACCTAGGAACTACAACATGTGCATTCATACAATTTTTATTTTTTCCAGGCTCTCTGCCTCAATCAAAAATCAGTTATATGGTATTGCTAAATATAAGTGGGAGAGCAGCCATAAACTGGGAATTTTGTATCTGTGAGGTGTTTTCTTTTTCAATCCTAGTGAAATTCTTTAAATTAATAAAAAATGTGGGGGGAGGGAAATACGTGATATTTAACAATAGCAGGTAGGAAGGGCTTCAGCACTGTCTTTTTTCTTACCAAAAGCTAAAGAGCTGCCCCCATCAGCACAAAGTTTTAAAACCTTAGAGATGTGGTGGGACATTAATTCAGCCCTGACTCAGAGGTAAGAATGAACCACTTTGAATTACTGGCAAAGCTCTGTGCAGAGCCGTGCCATCTGCTCACCGTGCTGCAGCACAGACCCAGCTCCATCACCTCAGCCCACTCAGGCTTTGACTGAAAGCTGTTTCATTCCTGGCATTGCTTTCTAGACATGACACTCCACCAAATCTGCAGGATAGGACAGACCCTGAGGTTCAGCCATGAACTGTAACACCAGGCACTTTGGAACAAGATCATTTCCTGAGACCACCTACTATTCTAGAGGCTGGAGAAGAAACCACATGAGTTAAGTGGAGCATACTATCAAGATGCTTTTTCAGCTAATATTTGTTTTTACTACATTTGACCAAAGGCTATGATGATAGTGAGCCTGTGTAAAGGTAGGAGATGCTGGAAACACTTTCTCATGGCTCCAGTTGCCAAGGAAACAAAGTTCTCTTTTCTCTCTGCATCCAGAAATGTTAGCTCTCTGTGTGAACACATCTCCCAGGAAATAGTGTGTTTTCTGCTCTTCAAAAGGCATGCAAAGGGGAGGAAGAGGAAAAAGAAAGATGAGAAAGTATATGCAGTACTACTCAAAGAGCTTTTGTACACATATTTTGCTCACAGTGGACTAAATGTTCAGCATAAGATTTGTGCTTTGCTTTTACTTATCAACAGCAGAAGTTCATGTTACATATTGAAAAAATTTACTGGTACAGACCTCCATTGTTTCCTTCAGAAACCAACCCAATAAAGTGCTGAGCACTGGGACAGCTTCTGTCCCAAGACATGTCCTCCTTCCACAGAAAAGTCCCTGGGTGCTTATGAAAAGACCAGCCACCCTTTAACAGCCAGCTGCAGGGGGGGCTGGGGCAGGCATTGAAAGCTTTCTGGCCCCAGGCCTCTAACAATGAGGGGAGTTGTACAAAGAAGAGCTAACTGGCAGTGAGGAGGTCAGTGGCTGGGATTCAGGAGTCCAGAAGATCCAGCAGGAGGCCATCTGCCTTGCTCTGCTGTCACCCTGCCTCCCCCCAGCAGCACTTCTGTCCACAGCTGGCCATGGCATTCTGCAGGACCCTGCAGCAGAGGCAGAATTGTCAAAACAGGTCACCACTTTGCCATCTTCCCTGGATTTCACTTCATCAAGATCCTCAGCTGGATCAACCTGAGATCACCTCAGAAGTTTTATAACTTCTCACTTTTCTGGAACAGGCTAGAGCTGTGACTCCAGAGAAAATGAAAGGATGCTTAAAGCAGATAAATATGTGCAACAGAACAACTTCTAAGATTTCTCTTTAAAAGAGAAAGTTGTGATATTCTTCAGATATCTGTAAAAGGATGCAGGTATCTGATCTACAGACCAGCTCATCTGATACAGATGTTTTAACAAAAAAACCTTAACTAAACAAACCAAACAGAAAAAAAAAAAAAAAAATTAATAAATAAATAAAGACAAACCAAAAAAAACCACAAACCAACTAAACAAAAAGAAACAATGATAAAGCAAAACAATTACATCTCTCTAATTATTATTTGCAAATACATCTCCTGTGGGCATTGTTAATCATCTTTCATGGCAAGTTGGCTTCCCAGAATGTGGAACACAGTTCTGCTGGTAAGTGGCTACACTCTACCAGGAGGGGAAGGGGGATCAGCTAACACAACTTGAACTCCCACCCGAGTTTGGTTCTGAGACAGCAGATGATGATCATGCCATTCAAACATTTTATGGGAATAAATAAAAGATTAACCTGGTTGTTTCTTTTTAGGATGATCCCAGTAGATTGTGTGGGATAAGTTCCCCAAAGAGCTCAAGATCCTGCAAAGTCTTCTCTTTACCTTTTTAACAAGAAAAGAAGGATGATTCATTTCCAGGAAGGTTAAGAACTCTGCTGATAATATGCCAATGATACCTAAATCTAAATCTTCTTTGCTTCATACTTAGAATTGTTTGTTGACTTATTCTAGTTCCTGTCAGAAGAGTGAAAAATTATAAACTTGTAACTAGAGAAAAGTGTATTTTTCATACAGCCCCTAAACCTTGCCCCTCCCACCTTCTCTGCCTCCTTGTTTTTGGCTCCTTCATTCATACATAATTAATGGTTTAAAGACAGGTGCTGTGATGAATGAGGGATTAATTTAGCTTTCTGAATAAGGATTGTGCCTGCATCAGCACACTAAACCATTCTCTGCTGACTCTGGGACAGAGTGGCTGCTGGCTTCAAGATGGAGTGGAGAAGACTAAACCCCACTTAGTCCTTCCCCTCCCCTTTTTGCAGCTAATCGAGTCCTATTAGTCACTCACTGAACCCTACAGAGGACCTGCAGCTGCAAAACAGTGCAGTAATAGTGATGCTAAGAGTGGGGAGTATAAAGTAAAACAAGGTTTGGATGCCAAAGTTTTCCTCAGCACAGGAGGAGTGACCTTAAACGTGTACCAGTAAAACCCACAAAACAAACCCTCAATTATTTGAAGTTATTTGGGTTTATTTAAGTCACACTGAACAAAGGGCTAAAAACTGGCAAGCTCAAACTCTCGCTCAAGGGTCAGGGTGAAGCCTCAAAGTTGTCAAACTGCCCAGAAAGCCCATTTAACCAGAGCACATTCAGAAAGAACACATGGCCTGTATGTGAGGGGGGATGAGCCCCAGGGGGATTCTGGCAATGGGGCTGAGGCAGCCCTTCACAGCCATCTTCCTCCCTAGTCTGACTGGTTACACTGCATAGAATCACAAAAGGCTTCATTAAGGTTGTGTAAGATCATGTATTCCAGCAGTTATACCAGCTTTGCCAAGCCTACCATTAAACCATGCCCCCTGGTGCCACATCTACACATGGTGACCCCCCCACTTCTCTTTGCAGTTTGTTCCAGTTTCCCTTTGGAAATTTTTCCAACCTGAGCCTCCCCTTGTGCAGCTTGAGGACATTTATTCAGGTTCTGCATTTGTTACCTGGGAGAAGATACTGACTCCCACCTGGCTACAGCTCATTTTGGGTAGCAGTAGGGAGTGATAAGGTCTCCTGTGAGCCTTCTTTACTCCAGACTTAACAACCCCAGCCTCCTCAGTCAATTCAGCACCTCCCCTGCCCTTCTCTGGACATTTTACAGCAGTTCAGTGTCTTTCTCATAGTGAGGGGCCCAAAACTGGACACAAGACTTAAGCTGTGGCCTCACCAGTGCCAGGTACAGAGGGACAACCACCGTCCTGGTCCTGGTGGCCACACCCTTGCTGATACAGGCCAGGATGACATTGGCCTTCTTGGCCACCTGGGCTCAGGCTGACTCATGTTCAGCAGCTGTCAACCAAGTCATTTTCTTCTAGGCAGCTTTCCAGGCACTTGTCCCCAAGAATCTAGCACTGTCTGAGGTTGTTGTGACCTAAGTGCAGAATCCAGCACTTCAATGTTTTGGACCTCAGGCACTTGGCCTCTGCTCATGGTTCCAGCCTATCCACATCCTTCTGCAGAGCCTTCCTGCTCTCCAGCAGATCAACACTTCTTTCCACTTTGGTGCCAGCTGCAAACTGACAGAGAGTGGACTCAATCTCCTCTTTCAGACCACTGATAAAGGTATTCAACAGAAATGTTCTGGCAAACACCACTTGTGACCAGCCACCAGCTGGATGTAACTCCACTCACCACCACTCTCTGGGCCTGGCCATCCAGCCAGGTTTTATTCAGCAAAGAGTAGATTCATCCAGGCTGTGTACAGCCATGCTCACAACTGCCTAGCAGTGTCAAGCAATAGTAAGGCATGTGCTTTAAGCCTTTTGCAGCCTTTTGCTTCAGCATATTTGATAAAGTAAAAAGCAACATTTAAGCTCAAGTATAAATATCACAAAGAGGTCAAATGGCCATTTTACACTGTCTTGTTTGATGTTGTCACTAAAAAGTAGATTACAAAGCGTGAAAATGAATCTGAAATCTCTTGCCAATGCTTGGCAGCATATGGAAGTGCTCCTTTTGAGACATTTGTTTAAACAAGAAATGCAAGACGAAAATTAGCCTGGGATCAATTTGTTGATTGCTTTAAGCTGAGCTGAGTATAAAGCTGGAAAACTCAAGTTCCATTTAGAAGGTACTTAGTGGGACACATTAAATAGTAAGTCAAATTTTATTGTCATTACTTGCTGTCTGTAGCACAACTAAATTCAGTGATACTGCTCATGGAATAAAAATACCAGGCTAAAGAATTAATTTCTAAAAGACAAAGAGGAGGAGAAGGAAAAGAAAATCAATAGAAGTATAAGAGAATATTACAAAATCAACCCAAGCTGAAAAAAAACTTACAGAAGGAAAAAGTGTTGACTAGGCATCAGTGCAACCAAGTGGCATCAAGAAGAAATACCAAGTGAAAAATAACAATTTGGAAGGAGAACAAAGAAAATCGGCAAGGGCTTAATCATTACACTGAGGTGTGCCCTGTAAATGGGCTGTCTTGACCTTTTTTCTGTTTTCACCTCATTTCTTGATAGTATAAATGCCTATTGTCAAATTGTCAGCATCTTCATAAAGTAAATGGCACCAAGCCAGTCTCTTTTTATTTTAATTAACTAGAATCTCATACTAGCTAATTTTCCAAAGTACTTTTAAATTGTGGTGAAAGAAGAATTCTAAATACTTTCGGTTGGTAATTGCTCTACATACCAAAGGATTTTTTTTTAGTAAATGCAAAGATCCTTTGAAATCTCAATAATAGGAAGCATTTTATTCCCCAATGGCTTTATTTGCACTGTTGCAATAGTATGACTTAAATGAAGACACAACAGTGTCTTTACTGCCTGGGAACTCATGCTTGCTCTGTCACACAGTGACAGAAAGTGCTGCTTTCCACCAGTAGGGAGAGTTGGCCAGTCAGGCATTTTACACAAATGAAAAAAAGTGAAATAATTTGGGGCTCATCCATGAAGACTGTTGAAGGACAATACATTAAACATGCTTAATTTTTTTTTTTTTACAAAATCACTGATTAGCTTTAATATAGCTGGTCATGTTCCTGGCGTGTAACCCATGGTTTTATTTTCATTCTGCAGACAGAAACTCTCCTAGAAAATACTCATCTTAGAAGAACTGAACCTGGCTGTCAGTTTCTTATGCAGATATACAGTTTCAAAAAGAACCTGCTTCATAATTAAAACCAATGTTATGCTTAAAATTTATCAGAATGTAAACACTTTTTAATAAGATGCACCACTAAGCAATTTTGTACAGAAACCAGAAAATTTCCCTGAGACTGTCCTGTGATCAGCTGGCAAATCTTTGTCTTGTATAGCAGGTCTTCATCAAGAAAGAAAGAAACAGGTTACCCAGAGAGGTGATAAATTCCCCATCCCTAAAATCATTCAAGGTCAGGTTGGACAAGGCTCTGAGCACTCTGATCTAGTCCAGAATGTCCCTGCTCATTGCAGGGAGTTGCACTTGATGGCCTTTAAATCTCTCTTGAAACCAAAGTATTCTACGGTTCTAAGATCTGCAAATAACTCATTCCTGAACAAAATAGCCATTTATTTGCATGGCACATTTTTACTACCTAAGATGGGAAATGGATGCACAGACATTTTCAGGGTGATTGAGAGAGAGGGAGTTTCAGCAGCTGAGGCTGGCTAATGGCACTTCTAGGCTTTAGCCTTTTCTCTTGGAGCCAGCCCACTAAACAAGTATTCAGAGAAAGACAGACTGCTGCTCTGGTCTATCAACCAAAACTCGTGCTAGACATGTGGAAAGCCCAGACTCACCTCCATGCTCCAAACCAGACACTGTAACTGCCTTGATCTCTCACATGCTGGCAAAATGAGCTTGTTCCACCAGTAATGTTCTTCATTTCATCCAGAATATTCATATTTAAATTTCCTATAGCAATTTAACCTGTATATTCTAGTAATAAAACTTTCATATTTCAATGTAAATGATAAAACCATCTCACTATATTTTTAGGTGTGAATCTGACTGTCTTAGGTCATTCAAATCTGAACTTTTGACCGTTGATTTTAATTTATTTTTACCTTGATTTTACGAAGTGCTTCTAGGACATTGTATAATTAAAAGTCACATGATACTTGTAGAATGCTTGATACACCTCTTAAATTAATGAAGAGTTAGGAAACTGTGAAAAACTATTCAGATAAGATTTATTCATCAATAAATTCAGACAAAATTATAGGTCTCTAGAAAGAAAAGTTTACTAATTATGATGTTACAATTGTTAGATAAAATGCTAAAAGTCATTAAAAAAACTTATGCATGGAAAATTATGTCCTACTCTTCTGGAATAGTCATGTGAACATAACAGGATTAAAATATTTATTTCAGAATTGAAAATGCTGAATCCTTCCCATGCTGCCTATCAGTGACTCCCACAGTATTGATTCAGAAGCCACAGAGTACATGTCGTCTCAGAGGAGATCACCTTAAACAATTTCAGGAATGAATCCTCATTCCAAGAAAATGAGGCTCTGGTTTATATAGACAGGTCCACTGAGTGCAAAGGATCATGATGAAAGGTTATTCTTATATTTTTCATAACAATGAAGGATACCTCTGGCAATTAGCTTTCCCTCTATTATGAGGAATACTGAAATATAGGACCAGCTTCTAGTAACTGAAGAGAATAAAAGAGATGAGCTGCAGGAGAAGCGACACTCTACATTTTATATGTATCCCAGACAATAGGAAAAAGAACCATTTGAGTCCCCTGCTCTTGTATCTTTGCTGCTTCTGAAAAAAAATATGAAATGATCCTCAGGCTGCTGCAAAGAGTTACATTCCTGGCTTTCTATAGGTGTCATGGGGGGAAAGAGTAGATAAGCTCTTTCTATAATTAGATTTTTCTCCTATTTTGAATGTCCATGGCAACAAAATAATGAGGTCTCTTCAGAGTTCATGGGCATCCCTGCTGTTGAGCCAAACCCCAGGAAAAAATGAGTCCCACTGCTCCTGAAAGTGCTTCATGCAGGCATACCAGGTTTTAGGTGAAGGTGCTCTTTCAGGGATGTTGCCATGGAAGCTTCTTAGTGACTCTGATAAGCTTTGTTGTGCAAGAACCAGCTGGTGGTTTGGCTCAGAGAGCCTCCAGTACCTTGGCACTGTGATTAATCTGAGACCTGTGGTGTGTTTGAGCTGACACTGGTACTATGCACATGGGGTTGGCCTTGACTTGTAGCTGGTTCTCCTGGTCACCCATTCTCCCTGCAATTCCTACTCCATAAGGGCTAGTTTACTCCATGGCTTAGTATATTTTACCAGACAAATATATATTAGGGAAAAAATTGTAAAGAAATAGAGTAAATTCATTCCTATTTGATGATTAACTTTTGCAACCCAACTATTTCTGCATATCTAAGGCAATAAGATGGTGATAATCAGGTGAAATAATATCCTTGTCCAAATCCTATGAGCTTTCTACAGACAATTTCTGAAGCAACTTATTTCAACAAATTGAACACCAGTTTTGTTATTTTGCAGACTATGATCATGAATATTATTATTTTGCAGATTCTGTCACTTGAAAGGGTAAGTAAGACTTCACCATTTCCAGATTAATAATTCCTCCTGGAGAGAAAGTGCTTCAGAGAAAGGATCCAGGCTCAACATTTTTGAACCTATGTGCCATATGAACTCACAGCTCCTGCTTTTTCTCTGTGATTGCCCCATGCTGCTTCAGAGTAATTGCACAAATGGAGTTTTGGGGTACACTCCATTAAACAGTTGGAATTATAATTCTGTATGCAGAAGGTAATTGAATTGCATATGATCTTATCATTTTTGTAAACTTTGTACACCTCTGAGGTTTGAAAAAGATCTCTTAAGAAGTGTAAATTGATACATGGATCTTCAAAGAGGTGTAGCACTATCACCTTTTCAGTACAACCAAGAAATAAGAAATAAGAAAAAAATAAGAAAGTATGAAAAATCATAGAACATAGTATCATTAAAGCTGGAAAATACCTCTGAGATCTTTATATCTAACCATTAACCTAATACTACCAGATCAATTGTTAAACCACATCCCATAAGAACACATCTGCACCTTTTTAAACACTTCCCAGGCTGGTGATTCTACCATTTCCTTAGCAGCCTGTTCCAGTGATTCATTTAACTCTAACACAAATTTATCTATAGGTGCAATCACCATAGATATTAAATATATCTGCCAAGTTATAATTTTCTCCTCCTGGGGAGGATTGCATTTTGGAGGTTTTAGAATTCTAGTAAATATTTAAAAATAAATGGCTCCAAAGTAATTTATTCCATTACATACTTGACTCCACACTATTCTTCTACCATAGAAGATGTATGCATTTTTGCTTCTAAAATACTATACATGGACATCCCCTAGAAAAAGAATTTAGTATTAAACCTTTCCTATGATTGTTTTTAACAATGTTTTTTCTTTTGTCTCTCAGAATTTTTCCCTCAACAGGAAGGATATATTTCCTTTACAACCAAATCTGCTGTGACTATATTCTGAACACATAATTACTGGTCTCTTCACTGTGAAATCCATATTTATTTTTTACTACATACATATTTGTATTTTGAGGTGCAGACATACACATATTTAGAAGATGCAGTGGGAGATAAAATAGGACAGCTTACCTGGTTCAAATTTAGACTTTTTTATCTTCTGAAGTACCAGTTTTTCTATCTTGATGAGCTTAGTGACTCTTCCTCAATTTTAAAAAAATGTTCTTGACTCATCAAGTATTTCATTCAAGTAGCATAAAGACAGTTATATGAAAAGGAAGAAAATAGTAGATGATATTGAACATCTTCTGAGAGTTACATAGTTTTACCAATATTATCATTCCCCTTTTCATGTAAAGTCAAATTGTCAGTATTAAAAAATCATCAAACTCAAAAAAGACAGGTTATGCCTGACTAACAAGGAAAACACTTCCAGAATGAATATTTGAAAAGCTTGCTTAACCTACCCTGTCCTAAATATATTTCCACTGAAAACTGGGAAACCAGAATAAACATTAAGAAAATATACTTCCTTTAAAAACTGTTCCCAGTGGCTTAGATGGCTACAAGTAGATGCTGGGATTAAGCCACTTTGCCAAATCACCAAGCTCAGCGAAACAAGCACAAGACTGTGGCCCCACTGCCAAGAGAAAAGCATCATCAGCAATTCCTGGAGAAAAATGGGTGACCTCCATCTACAATAAACAAAGAAAGTGTCCCCCTGCCCCTTCTCATATTCCCCAGGGGAGGGCTAATCCCAGAGGGTTTAGAATCAGCCTTCAATTTACTGCTGGAGCACAAGGAACTGCTCAAATGTTGTCCTCTCTGAGATACCGTTTTTCAGTTTTTAGGCAAACTTTTAATACTGGATCTGCTTGTATATTTTTTTCTTTCATGCTAATTTTCAGTCTTTAGTTTATTGATTTTGAGTCAAATTTGTAAAGAAGAAAAGAAACAGATATACAGAGGGAAAGGACAAAGAGGAATATTATAAGGCTGGGGAGGCAAGACAAAGAGACAGATAGCCACAAAAGCAGGTGATTGTTTGCCTTCTGCCTTTAGACTAAGACATAATAACCGTAGAAACTACATGGAAAAAAATATTTTTATAAGACCTGGAGAGCAAGTCCAGTCTAAGAAAACAGTTGTGATTATTTTTTAGCTTCTGAACAGAGACAGTAAACGTAATTCTGAGCACTTGAATAGTTTTTTCTACTTGTTCCACTTCAACATTTTTTTCCACAACATTTCCCATCAGCACACAAATCACTGACTGACATAGGATAAAAGCAGCTGAAAATGCAAGGATTTGAGTGATATCTCCCCATATTTTTCCAAAATACAGCCACAGAACAGTAAGATTCAGAAGTTTTGATTTCCTGGCCTGTAGCAAACACAAGACTCAAGCTAAGTCAGACTGCAGGGAGTTACTAGTGCAGGGAATCACTACTACTACAATTTACAGTTTATTTTACTGGTCATCCTTTTCTTCTGCAAGCCACATTCAGCAGGGCATCTTTCAAGCTTTCAACATTCAATCACTATGTTCATGCTTTCCTCCATTGCTGCCTTTTTACTTCAGAAGTCCACAGAAAATACCATAAAATTACTTATTTTCCACCTCATTACAAGGTGGATGTGAAAATTAACCTCCTTTACAATAACATTTATTAAGTTTATTTTTACAAAATGCTCTGATGCAAATCACCCAAATAAATGGAAGTTAGACTTGGAGGAAAAAAAAGATCCTCTGAAGCTCTGTGATTTCAGTGCTTGACGTCTGCAGGCACTCAGCACTGCAGCTGGTGAGGTCTTTTTTTGCCCCTTTTGTTAGACTCCTTAATTATCTGCTGTTCTGTAGTGTGATATGGAGAACCTTCTAGAGCAATGAGAGTAGACTCAGGCAGGCCCATCAGCTGATAAACACTTGTTGCTTTCACCTCCACCACTTTGAAATTAACTTCTTTTTTGGAATCAGAAAAACAAAAGATGGGCTCAAAACAGCAGAGAATCTACCCTGGGTTGAAGGTTTATTCCCCATTTCTCTGCCTTTGCCTTCTAGTATTCTCCCTTCAAAACCCTGAAGTCTTTGGTCAAAGAGTGTATTTATAGAAACAAAGAGACACTATTTCACAAACCACTTTTGTGCTTCCAATAGGACTTGCTGTAAATCTGAGGTGATAAAAGCTAAACTAAAAATAGAGAGAAAATCCTGAGCATTTTCCAGAATAATTACAGGATAAGAAGTATTGATTTCTTCACCATTATAACTGTATCTGACATTTACAGTTAATGGGTTTTAGAAAACATAGTAAGGGGAATTCTGGGTACATGAAAGATGGATTTTTTTCTAACATCATTCTTCCTTACTGCATATCCCGCTTCTTTAAAAATCTTTAAACAGATTTCTCTCTAATTCTTATGTGGAATACCTTGCATATGCTTTTGTAAGAAGAATTTGTTGAACTGCTTCTTTGCTGTTAAATTTTTTTTAAAAACTACTTGAAAGGGCAGTTATGCTGTCACAGTTATGTGAGTGCTTCTAATTAAACCTACATAAAACTACCATGAATAAGTGTCTAAGAAAAATAACAGTCATTTATTATGAAAGCAATTTTTCAAGCTTGTTTTGTTTATAGCACAATTAAATAAAGCATTTAATATTTGGAGAGCAGACCAAGGATGGATATCAATTGGCATTTTTAATTTTAGAAAAAAATACAAGTAACAAATACTGCTTTTGTTATGATATCAACAGAGCCTTCATGGCTACTGTAGAGTGCAAAGCTATAAACCAACATAATAGTGTATCTAGTTTATATACAGTCTATCTAGTTTATATATGTTTTGCAAAAATTACTTGCTTCCAGTCTAGAGAAAAATGAAGAACGTGTTGTATCTGAAGTTAATCAGCACACTATTCCCAGAGAACCACCCAATCCAGACTTAGACACACTAAGAGATTGTAAAAAATTCACTGTTCCTAGTGGACAAGTGGTGCTCAAACTGGCATTTGGAAAACACAAATTTATAAAACACTTCATCATATAGTACATTTCTAAGTGTACTTGGTTTGGAAGGAATTATGTGTACATCAGTTCTGTTGGTTTCTACTTTCCTGATATAAATAATAAAATAGTGCACTGTGCCCCAGACAGCTAATCTAAAGCAAGCCAGGTCAGTCATCACCATGGAGACCTTTAAAAACTCAAAAATGCTTAAAAAATAAAATCTGCTGACCTAGAGGTACTGGAATAATTCCTATCCTCTTTAAAACCTTTTTTTTCAGCCTCTGCCTCATATGGGACTCTTTGTGTGCCCTCTCTTTGCCATCCAACCACTCAACTTCACTAAACCCTTATCATGAATTAAGTACTTTTGATTAATCTTTTGAAAAACTGGATTAAAATTGTCCAATAACTTTAAAAGCCACTAAAGAAACAGAAATAAAGATACAGAGGACATTTAGTTTTCTTAATTTTGCTTAAAAACAAGTGATGCAGTTTGATACCTACTGAACTGTAAGCACCCTGTACATAGCACAAAAATACCATGTCAGTCATGACATGCCTTCAAAACTGACCAGGTTCTTAAGGCTGGAGATTAGAAGAAGATACCATTCTGAAAACAATGCTATCTCAGTCTTCACTCCAATGAAGCTGAAGTTTCTATAAGTGGGGACCAGCTTCAGAGAAGTTAAAGTTGCATAGACATTTCATTCAGGATAAATGTGATGCATAAAAATGAGTCCCTATAGTGGAATGCATTGGACTTCTGGGTTGTAACAACAGCAGAAGGAAGTAAGATCTTCCATTAATGGCTGTAATATATTTTATATATGTAAGGAAAAGAGAAAAAACCAACCAAAAAAACAAACAACCAAAACAACAAACAGAATTAAAACTTTGAATATTAACTCCTTACAAATAAGAATCTGGAATAAGATTGCTTAACAGCAGCAGGATACAGAGTAATACAGAGATACCGTGATACAGAGAATAATTCTGTTCTCTGTGGTTCAGAAATAAATGATGGTCTATGACACGTAGCTAAGTGATTTGATATAAATGAGAAAGCAGAAGGAGGAGACTTTCCTCCAATTTAAAGACAGAAGATTACCACACAGACATTACACAGAATGGTTGGAAGGGACTTCCAAGTCCAACCCATGTCCTCACACCTCAATTAAACCACAGCACTGAGTGCCACATTCAATCTGTTTTTAAACACACCCAGGGATGGTCACTCCACCATCTCCTCGGGCAGACCATGCCAGTACTTCATTGTTCTTTCCATGAAAAACTTTCTCCTAATATCCAACCTAAATTTCCCTTGGTGCAGCTTAAGGCTGTGTCCTCTCATTCTGTCAGTTGCTGCCTGGAGAAAGAGACCAACCCCCACCTGGCTACAGCCACCTTTCAGGGAGTTGTAGAGAGTGACAAGGTCACCCCTGAGTCTCCTTTCCTCCAGGCTGAACAACCCCAGCTCCCTCAGTTCCTCACAGGGCTTGTGTTCCAAGCCCCAACTAGCATTTCTTGTCCTTGGCACCCACTTAGCATACAGTGGCCATTTGCATTTGCATCCATTTTATGAGTAGGTCAGTCACAGCCCATCTAAAATGCCAGTTTTGACTATGTTAAAAACTACACAATTAACAGACAATTGGCTTTACCTCAATTTGAAGCTAAAACTGAAAAAGATGAGCAAACTACTGGAAACATTACCTAAGTAAATGTCATGCCTTTGTCATATTTTCCTAAACCAGCATGAAGTTGAGGACTTTAAATTCAAGAATTATTTTATATGCCTACTCTTTTTAATTCTAAGCAATAAACATCATGGTTTGTTTTCTAAAATATAAGTTGAAGTTTTTTCCTTCCTACTATATTAGTTTTGAATCTTTGTATGTCTACAATTGATAGGATTGGCAGTACTCAGACTAAGCTTACATCCTGCTTTGTACTTTAGGTATATTTATCATGCATTATATTTACTAGATCTGAAAGTCTTCCAAAAGATTATTTATAAAAAATAAGAAATATTTATTTTGTTTGTAAAATTAATGTTTGTTTCAAGATCAGTAGGGATCAGGAAGCGAGGATTTGGAACAGAAAAATAATTTTGGCAAAAGTAGATTACTGTTTTTTCCTTGTCCAGCACTGATAAAAACTTAATTAGGAACATAATAGATTAGCTAGAGAATTTTTCCTAGTTATGGAAATGAGTATAGATGGGAGGTTTTTACAAAACTCATTTCAAAAGCAGGCAGAAATCTTGGGGTATTCTTGAATCACAGGGGAAAGAGAATAATCCTCAAGAATGGTGACTGACTTGCACTGAAATGTTTCATCGGAAAGGGTAATGCATGCAAAAGAAAACAGAGGAAATAAAACTTATAAAATATTCTGGAAAGTAAATTATCAGACATATCTGATCCTGAGGCAACAAATCTGCTTGGTTCCAAGCAGCCAGACTGAAATATCCAAGTGGCTGGGTTGGAGAGTCTGGAAATTTCTCACAGCTCTACTGGATGTGGTCAGCTGGGGCTCCCAGGAAACTGGGGACCCTGGAGAGAGCCCTTTGCTCCACTTGCCCACACATGCAGCAGGAGTACAGCTCAGGAGACTCAGAACAGGGATTCCCACGAGATGCCCATGAGTTGGGCAGCAGGAAATTTCAGTCCAGTCTAGCAGCCTAAAGATAGTTCTGGATGGGAAATAATGCTGATTAAAGTGGGTAGAACAAAATTGATAGCGAGATGTGCAGATGTGACTATTTGACACCTGATACATCATGGCCCTAATGACTTGATGGAAATAGAAAATGAGGAATACCCATCTCTACCCACAAACTCCTTTTGATGCACTTAGTGGTAAGAGACACATTACAGCCAGCCAGATAAATGACAGGAGCATTCCTTCTGCCTAACCCACCTTTCCACTATATAATTTCCATCTAATTCATCATACTACTTTTTTTTATTTTTTCAATCAAGGTCTCTCTGATATTTGAGATCTTTTCTCTGGCATTTTTGTGGCAGAAACATCCAAACTTACTTTGTGCTAATCTGTCTTTCATATTGTGAAATTTCAATTAAAAGACAAATGCAATGAGAAGCATTTAATATTCACAACAGTCCGTATTCCTGTCCTTACACAAACAGCAAGGAAACTCATTATTGTCTTAGCATACTCTGTTTCTGGAGAGCATCACTTTGATCGTAATTCCCTGACATGGGGGAATTAAATAATTCCTAAATTTTAACTCCAAATGAGTTACAAATGCTGACACTTGTCTCCAAAAAACCAGGAGTGCCATAGGAGTCTGAGGACAGGTAACAGCACATTGTCATTCCTGTTTTCAGCACCCACAGCCACTGCACTGGGTGTTGACCAGTGGCATTCACGGAAGCATTCTGAAATTGCCAATAGAGCATTGCCAGGTTCCTATTCCATATCCATTGCATCCATCAGTGCTTGTTAGCAGCACGTTTAGCACAACCTGAAATTAAGATCCTTTATAACAACCTTCCTACAGACAGTGGTAGGCCATGTCTGCTGCAGATTCCTTATTCTCCCAAGAGACAATAAGAGAATTTCTTATTCTCCAAAGGCAGCCCATCAGCAGGGCTGGGGCTCTTCCAGGTCACCAGGCACTTGCTCTCTGCTCAAAGTTAGTTGTCCAACTTCCCCTATAGTCTGTGAGAGAGACTCACCACATCAGCTGTGGGCACCAAGAAGGCTGGGCTGGCCTCTTGCTGAAAGTGGCCACTAGATCAGGGGGTTATTTTGCTTAAATCTGAAACAGCAAACAAAATTAGTATCTCAAATCATACAGTTTGCCTGGAGGATGCCCTTCAGAGAATAAATCAGTCCAAGCTCTAAACCTCCCTAAGAAAAACACAGATCACACTCATGGCTATAAACAGAGTAGTGACATTAACTCATCTAAAAGAACTTATTGTTGCTAAACCCAAATGTCCAGTAAAGTGTTCTCCAGAGAAGGTTTGACTCATCCACAGTTCAGTAGCTAGGAGGCCAATAAAATGCTTCATAACTTTTGGGACTGCTATTAAGTTTTAATAAATAAATTAGTCTATAGCCCTGTAAGCAGGCTTTATTCCTTGCTTCCTTTAAAATGTTAATAGACAATTTTAACAACCATATGGTTCAAGTGGTTTGTGTCATTAAATTAGACAAATCCTTCATGCCTGCAGACTCTTCTGATGACATTCTTTAGAATGATATTCAAGTTATTCTTAAACACAAAGGGAAAAATTATTGAAACCTGAAATCTTCCCCCCTGAGAAATCCATCATGGATTCTGTATATGTTAGACTCCAGTAATACATACAAAAGGTTCAGAACATTTTCACTGCTCTAAGGAGATTATAGTCCTACAAGGATATAAAAAATTTATTGGAGTTTCACAGAGAGCTATTTTTTATCCTGTTCTGGTTGGATTATATTCTGTCCAGAGAGAATGAAGAATGGTCTCCTGACCTTCTAAAGATGACTGGGATTACTGGGCTGAATTCCACTCTTATGTTTATTGAACAGCATGGAGTTTTCTTTCTTGTTTCTGATTTTTCCTAAAATTTCATCTTTATATCTAAAATTTACTTAGAAATTGCCATAACACTTTACTTGTCTATTGTGTCAGAACATAGCTACAGTTCAGTGTAAATAAAATAAGACATTAAATGAAAATATTTTTGTCCCTAGGAGATAAAAAATATAAAATATTTCCATAGTTGTTTACTTTCATTGTATTTGGAATATTCCTGTAATTCACAGGGTACTGCAGTGGTGGCATCATTGACTTTCACATGTTCACCGTGTCTCAATGCAGTATATTTAGAGATTAAAAGTCAGTTTTCTAACCACCTTCACCCTGAAGACTCAACATCACTAATAAGAAGAGAACAACTTTATGCTTTTTTAAATTATTATTATTCCATTCTGACCACAAATAAACATTTTTTAGACCAAATCTTGGGCCTGTCTGTATTTCAGTAATTCTAAAGTTTTTACCACCTTTTGGAGCCAGCTGTAACACCATCACACTTTGTGCAGTGAGATTCATCAGCCATGGTCTCCTTTAGCAGTGGGTACATATAATTTCTTCAGTTTAGCCAGTATTTCTTTGATGTGACACTTACTGTGGCTTTGTTGAATCAGAACACTCATGCTCTCAAACATCATCAAAAGGTTATTTCATCAATCAAGGTTTACTCTATGAGCTCCTGGATTTTCTGAGGCCGTGAATTTCTGAGGGAAGTAAAAGGGATAATTATAAACAGTTCTTTTGTTTCCATAACACTGCCATTATCTAGGGCAAAGGCAAGACACCCTTTAATATGCTTTAATAAAATGTTTCATCTAACTGATGTTTTCTTCCTTGTAAGAAGGTCTCAGATTGAGATCCTGGCCTCACAAAATCCAGTCTGATTGTGTCCAAAATTGTCAGTCACAGCCTGTCACTTCTGCCACTCCCTCAGCCCATTAGGAGTGAAAGGGTGTGAGGAAACCAGGCTATTTCTCAAGCAATCACAACAGCTTTGGAGAAGTGTTCTTTAGAGAGACTACATAAATGTTTTCCCTTTGAAATTCCCCAGCTATGCTTTTTAACCCTGTAAACAACATGTCTGCAGCTCCAACAAGCCTCATGTCGTTCTTCAGCACTGACCCGGTTTTACATCAAGACTCGAAATAAAAATGTTTTGCACTTGCATTGGAAAAATAATGGATAGATGTATTCAGACACACAAGGGCTGTAAAATCGTGTCCACTTTACTGTGCAATGCCAGCACATTACTGTGTAATTTCCCTGCAGTTAGTGTGCTGAGATTTTCATGTGCTGAAGCATGTTTTCCTTTCTGTGTTCAGCAAGACCCCTGCCAGCACAGCTCAGGACTAGGCACTGCCTCAGTCCTGTGCCACCTCAGGGAACACAAGTGTGACTTTTACTTTCATATGCCACAAAAACCAAGCTACAGAAACCACCAATGTTGCAAAGCTTGACAGATATTAAAAAATAAATAACATTCATATAGTGAGAACTATTTTAAGAGGATTTGAATTTTTTTTTCAATGCTTTTACACCTTATCACCAATTATGCCAGTTATGATCTTCTGGTTTACATTAAAAACCAGAACTTTATCAACCACAACTTCTCCACATGAAACAGGTCAGACATTGTTCCAATGCTGGTCCAGGACTACGTGTACTTATGTCAGTGCTATTATCATTGTATAGATGCTTCCAAAGCTAGGCAAGCTGTTTTCAAACATTTTGTTTATTCTTGAAATTTCAAAAATCAAGGCTAGATTGAAGATTAACTTCTCCTTTAAAATGCATAAAAATTTCCAGATTGTATAGTGTTTGTATACTACACAAATTAATTTCTTTGAAAAAATACGTCACATGTGTCACAGAACTTCACCATAGGACTCATTCAATCTAAACAGCTAAAACAAAAAATCATAGAGTGTAAAGGAGATCATATATCTTGTAAAGTTTGTCCATATTTGTTATGAACTCCAAAAAAACAAAATGTTTCTTCCCAGAGATCTTTAATTCTCATTGAATTATTATGAAATTTTTGTTGCATTTTCAATCTTGATTCTGGAATCAAAATGCTATTTTAAATATTATCAGTAAACAGACACTATTTTTAGAATATATTTATTGAAGGACAGACATTTGATAAAGTATTTTTGATCTGAGATAGTCTCACACAACTTCTGAAAATACATAATATTGTCCATGTATATACATGTGCATGTGTGTGTGTATGTATATGAAAACATAAACAGAAATATGCAAATGTAAAACTATAACAGTTGATTAAATTTTTTAAAACATTTTTAAAGCTATTTTGTGCTATATTTAATTCCAGCAGCATTTTTCAGATAACTGAGGAATTATTATTTGTCTTTAATTACCACAGTTGGAATTCACTTATTTAAATGCAACATTTTAATATGAGAAGATCCCCAGGCTGAGTACAGAAGAGCCAAAAAGGCAGAGGGAAGATTGCTTGGTTTTGACTTGGCTTTATTTGTGCAACCTTCCCTCCTGTGCATATGCATTACCATGGAGGTTTTGAAGGAGATGAACAGTTTTGTTAATACCTTCAGGATTTCTGCTTCATGCAGGGAACACATTCAGGAGGGAGATGCAGTGAAAATAAAGCTTTATTCATTATGATTGATGCGAGCTGGTGCCAAGAGCAGCCCAACATCATCACTGAAGCTGTGAGATGCTGCAGGAGTTCAGGTTCCAGTTTAATTTCAGAGACAAATTTCTTTGTAATGTCAAACAAGTCCTGCCAGGCATCACATTTGCTAAGGGAAAGGCAGCAATATTCCTCTACCTCACAATGACAGGTTAAAGCTTAATTAAACAGCATCTTGTTACAAACGTGCATTTGCCCCCAACTGGACAATTGTAAAATTAATTCAAGTCTTGATTCAATGCTGAGTGAAAAGAATTTGCATGGGCTGTGTTTCAACACCTCTCTTCACTCTCATCCTGAGGTACCTATAAATCTACAAAGCCTGTGGCCTCTCACTGCAGGCTCTTTAATTCACCAACTATCACAATTTCTTATCTCCACAGTTAGAAAGGAAGGTGAATAAAACCATATATATGTTCATGATCTATTCAACATCCAGTCACTTCTAAACTTGCTCAGAACCGGAAATCCTCATTTCAGAATCCTGTTGAAATTAGGTTTATTTTCTAAATTTTTGTCTATTCTTTACCCCAACTGATTCTTAAATGACACCTTTATGTCATATATCTCTGTGGTGGGTGGATCTTTGCTGAGTGCTAAGTCCTCACTCAGCTGCTCTCTCACTCCCCATCCTCAACAGCACAAGGGGAGAAAATAACATGGAAAAGGTAGTGGTAAGGCTGGTGGCTTGAGGTGAGAACAAGGAGATCAATTATTTAGTGGTCCAGACTGCAGTTACAGCCAGAAAACCTTCTCTTGTGTGGATTCTCTCTCCATGGTCTGCAGGGGACACATCCACCTGCTGCAGCACAGGGTCCTCACAGACAGTGAGGATATTCAGTAATATCTGCTCTGCTGTGCTCCCCCATGGGCTGCAGGGCACATCCTGCCTCACCATGTTCCTTCCCACGGGCAGCAGGGGAATCTCTGCTCCAGCTCCTGGAGCACCCCCCATCCTCCCTACACTGACCTCAGTGTCTGCAGAGCTGCATCTCTCACTTATTTTCACTTCTCTCTCTGAGTGGCTGCAGAACATTTTTACCCTTACTTTAATATCTTTTTCAAATGCAGTTGATGGGTGCAGCTCTAGGCAGTGATGGATCTATGATGGATCTCACTGGAACTGACACAGGAGCAGCTCCTAAGCTCTTCTCACAGAGACTATCCCTGCTGCCCCTCAAACACTAAAATCCTGTCACATAGACACAGTCCCATAGATCTTATTGTATCTTTCCCACTCAATTTGAATATCAGTTCTCATTAGGCCCAAACATCAGACTCCAGTGCATACACAAGAAATATGAGAAAAGAAGATGAAGATTCATAAAGAGGTACTGAAGAATTCTTTCTATACTTTATAGAAAAGAGAAAAACATTTCATCAATCTTCTTGCAAAGTATCTGCCTCAGTATCTTTGACATTTGCTAAAGGCAATATTTATCATTTTCCTCCATAACATTTCATCGTTCTCTTTCAGTACCACTTGGATGACATGATGCTTTTATAAACCCACTGTGAAGCCTGTGAATCAGTTTAGTGCTTAGAACATATGAAATTCATTATTCAAGCACCAGTGCTATTGACAGTATATCAAAAAGGTCAAATGAGCAGATTAAAACCTTGCAGTATGAATTAAACATATCAGTTGATCTTTATGACATTGAATACATTTCACACAAGCAAAAGAGACTTACACGTTTCCTGTTAACAAATTTGGGCACATCATTTGCACTTGCTGCTTGAGGAAGTGCAAAATATGTTTGGAGAGAGACAGATAACAAGCAATGAGGCAATAAGAATGTGAAGTTTTTCTTTTCATTTTAGAGAGAAGTGTAGACTAAGAGTTGTAATAGAAATACCATAAATGTTAATCCTCCTGAATCAAAGAAAAAAAAATTCTGACTGAAGAGATGATCAAACTTTTACGTATGTGAATACCATATACACAAATAAAATTTTTCCATTTTTAAAACATCCTGTAAACAGCTTCCAGAAATCAGATTCACTAGGCTGTATGCAGTCTTTGCTAATCTAGGAAGCATAATTCTGAACATAGCACATAAATCAGAGTCCATCAGACTAGAAAATCCAGACATTGGAAAAAATATCCAAATGTAGAGAGTAACGTACATTTCTAATAACTGTGATAAGGAATCCAGTTTGATCTGAAAATAAAATAAAATAAAATAAATAAAATAAAGTAAAATAAAATAAAATAAAATAAATAAAATAAAATAAAATAAAATATGAACTGAAATATATATAAACATTCTATGTTGTGGTTTTTTTCCTGGTCTCTGAAAGAAGCAAACTCCCAAAAAAGTAGGTGTGACTCATTTTTCTCACTGACCTCTTTCAGATAATGGGTGCCATCAGCTCATCTGATGAGTGAGCAGTGCTGCATCCTCCAGCTGATTGACAAAGATGTCCAGGTCCCAGGACAGATCCCTGTGGTGCTCTGCTTCTCACCAGCCTCCAGGCAGAATACAACCCATCAACCACCAACCTCTGAGCCCAACCATCCCAGCAGTCTCTAAGGTTTGGCAGTGCCAGAGAAACCGTCTGATAAACATGATAAACAACAAATTAGCATAGCACTGTTCTCCATGCTAGGTCTTTTATGTGGAGAGATTTTTCCTAACTGAGTCTGCTTGTCTGAGTAGCTGCATCTTCCATATGTCACGAAAAGAGAAAAATCCAACTAAACAGCCTTGTTTTTTCACATGAGACTATTTACATAGTGCCAGGCCATGTAAGTGTTCGTGGCTCTAAAACCATAAAACACACATTCAGACCAAAAAGAGAGACAAGCGACCAATAATCTGTGGGAGACCAGAATTACAAATCAGCAATCACAAAAGACTGCTGAAAAACAAAATAGAAGGAAATATCAGTCTGAACCCTATGGAATAATTGGGTTGTTTCTACTGCTGATGTTTTAGTCTTTAAATTACCATTTTTCCACAGCAAATTAGAGGAAAAAGAAAATAGTTTTGGTTGCATCTGCAGCTGTCTGTGAAGTACGGCAGCAGATTAAACAACAGCACTGCAAGAATAACAGTTATGTTTGGCCAAAAGGAATTCATCACAGGAAACATCAGATCACTGGTTAAAGAGGTCAGAGACTGTTTCAGTCAATTACTGTTGAAACACATGGCTACCTCCTGATTTCACAGCAGAGCAGTACTCACTTCCTGCTCCTAATAAGTTTTGAAAGGACTATACAGTGAGGATAGGTCTGCTCCCACGACAGTGCATGCACATGGTTTATACATTCTATAAATTTGTGCTAACTGTAAACAAAACTTGGGTAATGCAAGTTTCTCTGTGTCAGTGGTGATTAGGCATCATTAGGTGTTCCAGTGCTCCAAGCTAACACCTACCACAGCTCTGTGGAATACTGCTGTTCATGTCCAAATCTTTCCTTCAAAAAAAGCCTTTAGCTCCATTACTTTACCAGTCCCCAAGGTTCAGAAAAGAGTGCAGCACACCAACATCCCCTTTAAAGGTCCCTGTCAGCCTGGGGAGAAGAAACCTGACAAAATTGATACCTGGATACTGTACTAAAGCAGAGAAAGGAACATGCATGCCCATATATACCTTCAATTCCTCTTAAAAAAAGTATGCCAAATTCAGGGCTTTATAAATCAGTAGCACTGGCTGTACCTGTCATAATTTTATGTCAAGCAGAGTTCTCATTCCTAATATTCAGTCAAAAGGCCTTTTCTTCTCTCAGCTAAAAGAGCAAATTGGTATCATAGTGCTATAAGCATGATGACTTCCTTGGAATATAGAGTGGCATCTCTCACTCAGCATAACTCTTGTTATGTAATTTGTATGTCCAAGCATCTCAAATTACCTGCTCGGTTCCTGATTTGGACTGGTTTATTTCAGTACCACTCAAGATTTTCCTTTCTAATGCAAAACCTGTATTTCCTCTGAAATTTGCCCTTTTAGTCGCAAAATTGATCAAGCAGCAGTCCATCCACCCAACAAAGTTATTCAGGCAGGATAATTCTCTGCAATATTTCACTGCTCTGAGTTTAGAGCCTGAACAATGCGATTTCCATCATATGCAGCTCATTTGAGATTAAACATAAATTTTTTGTTTTAGTGGTAAACAGTCTAGCACTCTTGTTTACACCCACACATAATAGTGAAACCAATGGGTTTGAGTCTGGAACTGCTCTGTGGCTTTCCTTGGTTCCTGGAGAAATTTCCTCCCATGGACTCAAGGCATCCCAAGAGCCAAACTGATAAGCACAGCATCTTTGGCCTAATTCCTGTTCACTGGAAATGTTGCTTCCCTGGAGCCAAAATATTAATTAACTGCTCTTTGCCCAGTCATCCCAGGTTGCTAAGACTCAGGAGAAAATGTCTATAAAGAGGGGAGACATTATTTCTGAAGCAGGCATTTCTTATCTCCAATTGTACATCTGTGCTGCCATTATAAGCATCTGAGACTCAGGGAAAGCTAAACACATGCTGTAGCCTAAATTAAAATAATCATCAAGCACTATTCCAGACAATTCAGTGCATAATCAGTCAAACTACAGATGGCATTTGCATTTTTTACCTTCAGAAGTATCAATCCAATTTTAACTGAAATAAAGCTAATATCATAAACTTTAGAACCATAGAATTATAGAATTTGCCTGGTTTTCCTCTGCATTTGTATGATTTGTCATAACCAGAATCACAGGATTACAAAGGGTTTATAATATCACCATCTATAGCTAAACTGCTGCCCACTGTCAACAGATTTTTGACATTATGTATTTCATGCCTCATATGGAAGCATACTCCATTCCCATTCCCCTCCCTTCCATTCCTTTTTGCATTTTTACAATTTAAATATGACTTTAGGATGTTTAGTCTCCAACTCTAATCTGTCTAGGTAGCACTGAATTATTCTTTTGATTTAAATGTCTTTTGCATATTGTTATTCCTGTTGACATTGTTTTGCTAGCAGAGTATTTCCCAAAGATCTGTATGTTCCAGCTCTGTCACAAGCTCATATAAATATAGATATACAGACAGAGACAATTTTTTTTTTAAAGGAAGCTTAGCTGGCTTCTTCCTGCTCTTTTTTCAAGTTAGTAGACTCCACAGCCTAGGACTATCATTCTGTCATCTACAAGCCTTGAATGCTAATTCTCTGTTGGATGTCTCCATTATTTTAGCTATGTCAATGTATGTTAAATGTTCTCTTTCTGATAGGCACAGTGTGCCACTTAGAATTCATTATGAATATTTGATAAGGTGTTGTTTATTTGTGGCAAGTCAATTGTTTATTTCTCACCCACAGATACAGTTTCAAGCAGTTACATAACCAATATATATATGGTATACTTACACATCTATCTATATAAAAATATATATAGATATACATATTTTTATATATGCAGTTAAGTTCAGTCCATCAGTCCATGCTCCTAGGCCACAGAGCCAAATTTAAGTAAAGCAAAGCTCTTTGAATGATAAGGGAGACACACAGAAGGGGTTCTTGACAACAAAATGTTCCCAAATCTTTCACCCACCTTCTTTCTGGAGAAGTTCAGAGGTTCCTTTAACTAATAGGTGAAGAAGTGCAGTAGAAAAGCTCAACAAAAGGGATTTGGTCAGAAAAGCTAAAAACTATATTCTGTCTTTAATAGTCCTTGAGAGATCTCAATATCAAAAAAACTGGACTAGAGCTGCAAAAGTAAATACCAAGTTTAAGTTTCCCTTACCACATAGTAGTTTCAGCTGAAGCACTTTTCTTTTTTAACCCAGCACTTGAATGGATAAAGCAGAAGTGATAATGGATAACCTTCCAAATGTTAAATATATTGGTCTGCAAATTCCCAGGAGAAAGGTCCCACTTGCTAGAGCAGGTTTTATTTGTTTCTAAGGATTTCTTTCTAAAACTCCATGTCCACTCACACAGAGGAGAATTAATTATAATCCATTGCTTTCACTCTTATTACTGAACACCACATTCAATTTGAGACATAGGTCTATTGCTTCTGCAGAACTAATTCTGCTTGCTTCTAGTCAGAAGAGTGTTGAAAGGGAGGAAATAAGGTAATTATGATTTTTCTCACTCATAAGGGCATACACCACATTCAGCTAAATTTATATCAGTATCACTGGGATATTAACTTGCAACTTCTTAGGACAGTTTGAGAGCCAGTGTAAATTGAAGCTGCTCATTTGAAGGAAAGTGAAGCTTTAGCATAGGCAGCTCCTTAGAAGCGGCAGTGATTTATTCTATATGAGAACCTAAGCTGGAATATGGAAAAATCAAAGTTGCTGCAAAAACATCAGTTTATATAGAACCTGCTCAATAAATAAAATGCCTTTGCTTTAGGACAAACACTTTTCCAAGTGCTCTTTTACAGAAATACCTGTTCTGCACTGAGCAAAGTATCAAATTCTGAATATGCAGTGATCCACAGAGCTTACTGCAGCCTTCTCCCCATACAATGGAGTTCTTGCTCAGTCTCCACTTGGAGTGGAATCATCCTTCTGTCTCTGCCCAGCTCCAAGCCATGCTGCACTGCAGTGGTTTTCTCTGAGCACTGAGGCAACACTGAAGAGTCACAAGGTTCCCATTTGCCACATGATGGGGCCCAGCTCTTGGCCATGCTGGGCATCAGCTGCCCTGGTCAAACACAGAAGTCTGGTGTGCTGCTGGAGGATATCAGTGAGCCTGTCCCCTGTCACTGCTGATGAAGAATACTCCCTTTTAAGCTGTGGGAAAGCACAAAATGCCACCCAAATTTCCTTTCATAAATGCATTATTCATCCTACATGTTTTTCAGACTCCTGTTTGTGAAGAGACAGACTGCACAGGGGAGCTCGGAGCAGACAAAGGGGAGGTCTTTGCCACACAAACAGTTCTGTGACCTAATGTGAAAATGGCACATACAGCTGTCCAAACACCAAGCTCAGTCACCAACCTGCCTGCTGGCACACAGCCACCACCTTTCCTGCCACCACCAGCTCCATGGGGCAGCACCTGGGAAATCCTGCTGGGGCCAAACAACCACCCTGGTGGTGGCTGCACAATGTGCCCAGGCCAGTGATGGTGGATGACAAACTGACCCAGGACAACTTCACTTTCCAGGGTCAGTGTCTGCTGCTTTTTCCCCCTGGGCATGTTGATTGAAGGAACCCTCCCAGTCTTGATCCATCATGACTTGGGCTTCTCTGGATGATCGCTGGTCTGACCTTTGGTTGGATATTTTCTCATCTTGTTGGATATTTCCAACCATCTTGTCTTGATTTTATCTAGTCTCCGACAGACCTCATATCCATCTAGTGGTAGTTTGAAAAAGGGTCATGGAAGGTCAACAGTTCCCTTTTGTGTAGTACTGATTCCTTACAGCTCACCAGTTAGTCCTGTAGCTGTCTGGCAGGCCCCAGGGTTCAAGAAAAGGCTGAGTGGTTTTCTCCACACAGGCCAGCTTCTTAAACAGCAATCCTCTTCTGGAAGAAGCTCAAAATTTGCATTTTCTTCCACATTTTAGCATAAATCTTTTCCTTCCCATCTTAAACGACTACACAAAGGCCACATAAAATGGAAAATGGCCCTGGGAGAGATCGTTGCTAAGTGTTGCCTTTTTACTAACCTGGAAATGAAGATCAAGATAATTTTAGTAAGGAGGTAATACAGTAAGGAAGGCCACAAAAGACCCCTCCCAGCAGCAAGTACATTTTTACAGACTTTAGGAAATTAGCATAATTGACAAAAAGCACCAGTTAGGAGGACAAGTGGTGATACAATCCCCCCCAACCCAGGTCAAGCCCCTTCTCTGGAGCCCCCTTCAGCACCAGCTGTACTTTGTCCATGAGAATGAATCTCCAAGAATTGTTCTCAGCCTTGGCTCCCAGGAAGAACCAAGGTAGCACTGGAGTCCTGTACCCCTCAGGTTTGGAGCTCTGGAATTTGTTTTGTCCTTCTGCTTAGGTAGAGACCATGGAAAAGTACTGGGAAAACAAGTCACTAATACAACAGACTAAAAAGCTACAAATATATGTATGAAAAATACAGAGAACATACTTTAAAAAAAAAAAAAAAAGGCAAAACCAAACCAACATCATAACCATAGATTAATTCCCAGTCTGACCAGCTGTACATGCACCTTTCTGACTTCAGGTTAATAACAAAAAACAGTAAGACATTCCATGATCAGATGCAGCTGAGGGTAAAAAAGTGTGCCCAGTGGGCAAAGAAAGAATCAGTGCCCAGTGTCTGACCATTCTATTATTCTATATCAGTAAGAACTAGAAACTTCTGGGGGACAAACTGCAAGCCATAAAAGAAGGAATTGTATAGCATGATTTCGTGAACAGGGACTGTCATTTTCCCCAAACAGAGTTTTTCTCTAATAGGATCAAATATAGTGAATCAATACTATAACCCAGGTGGGGTCTGTGGTTTCCAGAGGAAACTTTCTGGAAGAAGGTACACATTTCCTAAAAATACAACTGGTATTTTAAGATACTATAGCTAAAGACAGCTATGGCTCTGTGTAATTTCATTTTCATTCTATTACCGTGGTTTGGGAGAGGGGGGAGGGGAAAAAGAGGAGGAATAGGAAGGAGGAGGGGAGGTTTTCTGTCTTGACACACTAGAGCACAGACCAGGTGGGGCTGGAAAATGCTGCTGCTTCCCTAGAAATATTGTGTCTGTGAGTACCATAAACCCAGGAGGTTAGTGAGCAATAAACAAAATATGCTTGTTATTATCTTGTGTTCTTGCTTTTATCGAGTCTCATGTTTCTTTGCCAGAAAGAACATCATTAGCTTTCTTGCTTTACCTCCCAAATTTATTCAAGCTGTACAGACTGGGAAGGTTATTCCTCAATTACACTTTCACGCATTTAAATAGAAATATATATGTATACACAGTATGGAGACACAAAGAGTGTGAGATAATTTTGATATGAGTAATATGTGTAAACAATATATTAATAATTAATAGTTTGTTATATATTTAGGAGGTTTATAAATAAGTATATATGTACATATATAAAATTTTTTTGCTGTTGAAAGATGCATGGGATCAGCATTTAAAGTTGCTGCATATCTCAGAGTTTCACTGTAATCCAGTAACTTTTTACTGAATTCCCTGTTTTCCCATTTCAACTCATTCTTTTATTTCACTTCCAAAGCTATGAGTAAGAAAAACTATCCCAGCCTCTCATTTAAAGCTTTTCTTGAGGTCTCCAGTAAAGAAGCACAGTACAAGTGCTCACTCTTTGGTATTATGACTATACAAGTTCCCCCCCAGGTTTTGCTGTCTGGAACCAATTAAGATTTCGTGGCCAGAGAAAGAACAAATTCCTTATAAATCATCATTTTATGGACTCCTCACTAAAAACAGTTAATTCAAAGTTCATCAAGAAGTTTTCTTTTAAACTGTTGTGTGTTATCTGTTCTTCTCCTCCTTATCCATCTGCTTTTCTGCTGACCACTCATTTTCATCTTTGAGAACAAGGTTTTACACAGGAATTTTTAAAGTTGAGCCTCTATGTCAATAGGCCCTCTGAAATTCATTCTCAGCATGTCACTCACATACAGTTTTAATTGTATATTTGAAAAAATAGCAGTGAATTTTTTCAATCTATTTAGCTCATTTTATTAGCTGTAGGAAGCAGCAATGTAGCAGCCTCTGGCAAATAAAAAGGAGCAGATGTTGCACTGAAGAAGGGAGATTATTTTCATTTATATATTCAGCATCTGCTCTACTCTCCTTTGACCTGTTGAAAGATTAAGCTCCAGTGAGATTGTTTGCACTTAGATCTTCCTGAAGCCTCCTCTTACCAGGAAGGATTCTATGACTATTAAGGAGGATTTGATGACCTACCTATTCAATATTAAAATAGATAATAGATAATTCTGCTGCTTCTTTGTTTCAAAAATAGCATGTTCCTTTCCTGTTACCTTGGTCACTGCTTTGTGTAGAAAAAGCACTGCACTAAGCATTAAGACATTTTCCCTTTGTACAGCTTTAGCTTGTAAACTTGGGTCAATAATAAAAGCAGTCATAAAATACAAGAAGAAGTACAAAGACTAGATTATGTGTCTGTTACCACTTTGCAGTAAAAGTTTCTCATTCCCTTGGAAATGTTAATATTTGAATGCTAATGGTAGACAAGTGACCTCCTGTGAACTCTTCTGGTTGCAGACATCACTTTTGTTCAGACTGTGCTTCAAATGCAAATGCTGGGAGATGTAATTACTGCTGGATGCAGATTTTAATGACTAAAATAGAGACATACTGAAGATTTATCTAAAGCCTTGGCACAGAAAGCATATTAATGACATATTAAACATAATCAAGCAAATAATTTTTTCAATGCCTCTTATTTCTTTTTTCAATATATGGAATGCTCCTTGCCAATAAATGTACAACCAACAGAACATACAACTATTCCTTACAGCTACTTTTCTGATGCTACAAAAGAGATGAGCTGACTGTTTCTAGTCCAATAATTTCACAGAAACATCCTCTAGGTCACACATTTCATCAGTTAAATGTATGGACTCTTTGGTACCATTTAGATGACTCTAGGCTATTGGTATGAAAGGAAGAGCTGAAGGGAGATCATCCCCTCCAGTGCTGAATATCATCAGTTTCCACTGAGCTGTACCACCTTTACTGGGGTAACAGTCTATAAGCACAAATGTTCATGGAAGACTGCTACAAAACCTGTGCTACAGTGGAAATTTTACATTTTAATTTGAAGGAATTGATAATCTTCTTTCTGTCCCATAAGAAAACATAAACTTTATATACTTTGTAAAAACAATGACAACGAAGCAATGAAGAAATGAAGAACAGACTCCATACTGAAGAACCTTGAATCTCATCAGAAAGATTTTGGGTTTTTTTACAAAAATATATTCTCATGCTCCCACAGATCTCATTCATTATTTCTGTGGTGAGAAACTTGAACAAATAGGGTCCCATCTGTTTAAGAGAGCCTGAGCAGGCAGATGAGTAAAGACAGAGTGATCAGAGGAAGAGCAATCAGCAAAACAATTCTCTCAAGATCATCTTTACACCACTCTCTTATTTCAGACATCTTTCTATTTTTCTGATAAACATAAAAAAATTTGTATTTTCAAATACATTTCTGCCATTCCACACCCCTCAGTCTGATGAGATCCTTGAAAGAGGAGACAATAGGGCATGTTACTCAGACACTTGCTGGCAGCTCCTATTCACAGCCATTCAGCACCTCCTGATCAGCTCTGTGCATCAGAACAGGACTCAAGGCAATCACAAGATGCAGCAATTGTTGGTAGGGATTCTCATTTTCATTACCATCCTAGTGGCCTTGCAGAATTCACTTCCCTTACACTTGTTTGGAACAGGAGTCTGCATAAAATTACTGTGTGATAGTAGTAATTATGAAAATGATTATAATAATGATTATTATTATAATGATAATTATTATTATAATAATAATTTCATCTGGTCATTGCAAGGACTGAGTGTTCTTGTATGGCTTGAACACATTACGGATCCCAAAGACAGAGGTTTTCCTAACAGACTATTCTGTATTTAAAAAGTGTATAAGTAGCATATTCTACCACACAATCTTAATGCAGAAAAGCTGAAATTAGGAGCAAGATGCTTGTGCTGTTGGTATCTGAAATTAAATTAGATACTGCTTTCATACTCACATATTTCTTTGCATTTTCCAGGAGGACAAGTATAACTTCCCCCTAAAAATATCACAGTATTTCCTTAAACTTTAATGACTCAGCAATTATGACCCCCTAAATTAACAACAGGCAGAAGTGTCTTGAGTACCTTACAATGTAAAAACAGTACCTAAATTTTAAGTATTCAATACTTATGCTCCCTAAAAGAACAGTTGGAGGAATTTTCAATTAGATACAAAGAAAGGTTGAGCATGTAATTTTCATTAGACCTGATTTCAATGATGAAAAAGTGTGTTAAAACATATTATCTGACTGGGCACCTGAACTCTGAGAGAATGTACACTTTGAGAGACTTGCTCTCCTTTGAAAATGGGGAAAACTGCCTTGTGCATCACCAGTGATCAGCAGAGAAATTAGATCAGAGCAACCACCTTACTACAAATTATTACACTCTTGTTAACTTCAAAATAACTTTCTCCAGTAAAGAGCTGTGATAAAACATACCTGGTCATGGAGAGCTGCTTCGTTGTCATACCACTGTTGGAGGGGTATCATAATGGATTTTAAAAATATATTTAAACTTTTTTTTCATAGGACTGCAGATACACTTGAGAAATTTATCCTGAAATTTAAGGCCTCACAGAAATGTTTTTAAATATACGACAACCAAGACATATTTATGGCAAAAGAATTTTTGAAACTATTCTTGGTATATAGATGGTATGAGCAAGCTAAAGATTCTGAATACAAAGACTTCAATAGCTACTCAAAATTAATTATTGCTGTTTAAACATCTGCCACAATTGAACCTGGAGGACAGGGACTGTCTTCACAAGTGGATTCACTATCTTGTGTGCCTCTTGCCAATGAAGTTGTATGATAAAGAGAAAATGTGGCATTCTAAAAAGGGAAGGAAACACTGTTCAGTATTTGTTTCTTCCTAGATTAATTATTTATGCTCTGCTACCTCACCTAGAAGTTTAACAAATGCATTACAAACTTTCTAAAGATTGTACAGACTTTATAAATATTGTACTGGTATGTCATGCATGAAAGAGGAGGGAAGGATTACTCCTAATCTCAGCAACAGATGTCAGAACTGCAATTATAAACCCCTTGAAATACCACTCAATTAAAACTGAATGAAGAATTTTGCATTTTAACTGGTTTTAATATCACTTTTAGAGCCTCTACCCAGCAGTTTGCTCATAGTGTGTGCTGCAACCCTTAGAAATAACTTGCTTGGGATTTTAGATCACACCAAGATCTCCCAATGTACCAGTTATCCTTAGCATATACAAGAGGAAACTGGCAACACAAATACAATATTCCTCCAGGAAAATATGATATGGTATCACACACCAAACCCCTGGGTGAAACCACCAACCTTTTGTCCATGAAGGGTGAACATAACCTCAAGAAAAGGGATAAAAAACAATACTCTGTGTGTGTGTGTGTCTGTGTGTCTGTGTATAAAATAAATAAATTAGTGGCTTATTTTTATGAAGATGTCATTCTCTTTTGCCAGCAGTCAGGATTTTGAGCATGACAGCACTAAAATGTGAAACATGCCACTCCAATATAACCTTCACAGCATTATGCCAGACTGCCAACACTTCTTGGGCTGAGTTCCTCATGAACACTTAGCAAAGAGATAGTGGGAATGGTATGCTGGTGGTAACCTTTCTACTAGAAAACATAAAGCAGAATGTCTTCCAGATTTAGGTTATAGAGAGAAGCAGGACTTGAAATACCTCTCTCCACCCAAAAGTACCCAGTGTAGGAAAACCACTAGTTGCTGATTATAAGCTTTGCAGTTCCTGTCCTGCACAATTCCTTAACTGCATTCCTGTTCAGCACTGGACAGCTCTGAGCTTTTAAGAACTTACGTTATTAATGTAGTATTATGTAATTTTCCTTCATACACTTAACTCTCTTGTAATCTTAAGGTGAAGGCTATTTGTTCAGTGTTAAAATCTACAAGGGCATGATTTGTACAGGGAAAACAACCACATGCGCATACACAGACAATACAGAAAATTCGACAGAAAGATAAGAGAAAACATAGATAAGTCTAAATTTTTTCATCAAGATGCAATTATTTCCATGTCTTTAAAATAAAAATTAAAAATGGTAATAACACCATATTTAGAGTGAGATATTATTAGATCCTTGATAAATCACATATGTCTGTCTTAAGTCTTTAACCAGAGCCCTACCCTGCCTACTAGCCAAAACTATTGCACATATAATATTCTTCTTCTGACTGGTGTCCATCTCATCAATGCAAATCACTGGCAAACCCCAGTAACTCATAAGCTGGTAAAATTATCAAGAGAAAAACAAAAACCAACACAATGCATTAAATCTGTTGCTATAGAATTGTGTGTAAGAGAGAAAAGATTTTATTGTTGAGATTCAAGGCTATGCCAAAATTTAGTACCCAAAAAACAAGTCTAGATATATTATCATCACTTTAATGAAGCTGTAGAATTCTGACCCAATTTAAAATTAGGACTGGAGGAGAATTCTGGTGCATAACAGAACAGAGAGAACAAGAGGAAATTATTAACCAATCTTTAATTCCAGAATTTTTGGTATAAAAATCAAGCTGAGTTTGACTGATAGGACAAATTCACAAAATGCAAGGTGCTCTAATGCAGCCTGATGCTTTTACACACATTTTGTTTGAAGAGGGCCCAAGCCCTCTTGAGAATGTGTCCCTGTACCGCACTATAGCAGTGTAAGAGGGTGGGAAGGCATATGCAGGTAAATCCTTTGCCATTCATTCAAACTCAAAAACATTTTTCTGGAATAAGCTTCATACCACGCAAAGGGCAGAGACTTCTTCCATTGTAAAACCACTTACCAGTGAAGTTTATTTTACTCTTGGACCATATTGACATGCTGGCTCCCTGCTCAGGTGTTCCCTGGTGCAAACAGCTCCTCTCTCAAGCAAGCTTTACCTTGGAGGCTCTAGAGCTATTGAAGTCAACAACATCCACTCACAACAGGGGCCAGGGACAGAGCCTGGAGTCCCTCACAGCCTGCAGGGTCTCCCTTTGTGCACAAAACATACCCAGCTCTTTTTGGATACCTGCCTGCCACACCAGGAAACTCAATTAAAGTAGCCTTTCAGGTTAATATAACAAAAAACTGTTGACAGTGTGCTGCCAAGAGATTGATTTGCTCTGCCACTCAAGATACAGGTCCCAAAATGCAAAGCGTTTGTAAATCAATTAATAAAATATTTGCCACACAGGAACACTCTTATAAGTAATAAGAATACCAGACATGCAGACTGATTTTTCACATTACTGGTAATTCACATGGTATTTAAAGGAAAGGAAAAATGTCATCCTAACTTACAATAGCTTTCTGGAAGAAGGTCAAAAATTATTCTGCCTCCCATCCCTGGAGATGTTCAAGGCCAGGCTGGATGGAGCTCTGAGCAGCAGAACTGGTGTAGTGAAAGGTCCCCTTGCCCAAGTCATGGTGTTTGGGAACAGGTGATCTTTATCTTCTACTCCACTTCCAACTCTAGCTATTCTAATAGGGAATTTTGGTCCATTAAGCTGCATTCTTCACACAAATATATCAAGACTTTTTTTCAAAGCCACTTTCAACCTTTTGAATTAAAACAGTTATCCTGGGAAAATTTAAACAATGATTTTGGCCTGGAGTCATTCACATTCCCTATATTTTTCCACAAACAAGATAAAGGCAGATTCATTAAGAAAGTATAATTGAGCCACTCTGAATTCCTCAACAAGGATGTGTGTTCCCCATCAGTTGTATGGAGAACACAAAATTAAACTAAAATTTGCTTTCACTTTGGGTGGATTTGTCTTTAGCTAAAGTGACCAAAGTTTCCCAAGAATTCTGAAAAAAAAAAGCTTTTCCCCACATAATTAAGCAATGGGAAAAGAGAGAATTTTTGTGTATTTTATTTCCATCATCATGTAAGGAACATTAGGAGAAAGTGCACATATTTTGGTTTTCAGGCAACTTGAACAAAAGCAAGGTTTTCCAGAATGCCAAGCACCTGCACAGCTACAACTGTGACATTCCCAATCCAGGACTCATTTTCTCTGCATATGATGCTCAGCTTGATGGAGAAGAGGGATGAAAACCAAACCCTTCAGTGGATGCACTTCAGTATCCAGTTTCCTCAGCTGAGGATTTCAGATGGAGAAGAAATTTTGTCAGCCTGCCCCTACACTGAAAAATGTCAAGTATAAGCAGTCCCTCTGTCATCCCCACCACATTTTGGCACTTACCTGAGGGCCAGTTACTTGATAGAAAAGAGGGACAAGATAATCTTGGTGAGGTTGAAGGAAAATTAAAGATAATAAAAGCAACAGTAATAATAACTCCACACAAAGTAATTCAGATAAAAATATTCTGGTTTTCAGGTCCAATAATTCAACATCGAAAATGCCAAAACTGAGATGGTCTGCATAGTCTCCAGGTAGATCTTCTGGGAACCATAATTATGTGTTTAAGTAAAATGATAGAGTTCTCCTCAGGATGCCTGCTGCATTTGGTGAACAGGATGACAAAATCATCTTGAGGGCAGGAAAAGTGCAATAGAACTGGCTGAAATACAGTTGCAGATATATTTTCACATAGCTAATAATTTTACCACAAGGTCTGTTGTGCAAAGTTTGTGTAGGAAAGGTTTTATTTATTTTTAAAATTAGCAAAGTCAGACACAAGTGCTCTGTGAACAGTCTAATTTAGCTTCCATACTGAGGCATAAATTTCATCTGAAACAATCTATTCAAGACCAGACAAACCAAACCCTCAACTCTGCAGATGTCTGTCAGTTCCTATAAATTTTTCTAGAGCAAGGAATAGTAAAAAACAAGTTGGAAGACAGAGCAGTATTATTTTTCTTGCCAGAAATTCAGCTTACTTGCTTTAAGTTTAAAAAAATTATTTGGTCCTTCAATATCGTTTTACACCTGCATGCAATGATACCAATCAAAGTTCAGAACCATATCTAGGTCAGTGCTATTCTTAAAAATGATGGAAAAAGTTTTACTAGAATAAGACCAAACTAAAACAGCCCAAAAAATTCCAGTTTAAGAAATATTTTAAGAAAAAAATTTTACTTTGCAATCTGAAGGGCTAATGAATATTTTTATAGAAATTGAAAATTCAGACGGAGTGGTGCACATTGCCCATGAGCAGCCAGTGCAGAAACAGGAAAACACACTAGTAAAAGCAGTTTTTCAATTGACTAAAAACACTATTTGCATAAACTGTTCCTGTCACATTCTAAAGGAAATGAACAGAAATTTGGCATCATTGCTGCAAGTTGTCCCTACTGTACAGGGGTTTAAGTGTAACTTATGGCTTGGCTGTTGAAGTAATTCAACCCTAGATCCTTTTGAATACAAAGTGCAAGTTATATAGTAAAATGAAAAACACAAGGAAAGGGAAAAACACTATTAACAGGAATATCAAAAACTCAGAGATATCCATTCATATTGCCTACTAACATGCAGATTCTTGACAGAATGCCATTGTCTCATTTCTGGTACTTCAGTCATTCAATTTTTTTAATAAACAAAACATTTCCCTTGCTATTAAATCAAATTTCTGATTATGTAGGTGTCTTTTAATTTCATATTCCCTTTAATTATAACAACACGAAATTTCTTTTTCCCTTCTCTTTGAGCACTCAGTAATGAAGAAGTGCCTTGTATAATTAAAACTGAATTATTCTGTGTTCTGAGACACACTGCAACCTCTCATTACTGTCTGAGGCATATCTTTAAAAATGTGCTTATGTAAACAGCAAAAGTTTTCTAAGAACACAGTTTCAGTGATATTTGTTCCATGAAGATTTGTCTGTATGTCACAAGAAAGAGGTAGAGGATCAACAGTAAATTTTACATGGGCTTGCAGCATTTCAAAGAACCACAGAATAGTCTGGGTTGGAAGGAAATGCAGTGATCCTCTGATTCCTGCCATGGGCTGGGACACCTTCCATTAGGCCTGGTTGCTCAAAGCCCCATCCAGCCTGGCCTTGAACATTTCCAGAAGTGGAGTATTCACAGTTTCACTGGGCAACATTTCAGTGTCTTACACATTCACAGTGCTTCATATCTTATCTAAACCCACCCTCTTTCAGCCACCCACTTTCATGCCACTGTCCCTTTTAGCTCAAGTAGAGCATTATGTGCAGCCCAAGCTTCCAAATGTGTAACAGTGTTCAATTCTTGCTTTATGAAAATCTCATTCTTTACATGGGTTTTCTTGTCATTTTTCTTCAAAGAAAGAAAAACAATAAATCAGTTTTTTAAAAAATTGCACATGACAGTCCTAACCAACACCTATGACATTCAAGATAAACTGAAAGGAAACAGGAAGCAGAAATAGTGCGTTTTGTGCCAATTCAGAAAGATGTTTCAACACCTTGAGCTATACATTGGCTGCTCTCAATTCAGCAAACAACCCCACAGTATAGAGAGTGACTGCTCAGTGTTAGGGGGGTTTCAACACTTCATTCCTGAGCTGCATTTCTGCTTTATGCCCCTCCAGCCTTTCTTCCACGAGAATGCAGCCACAGGCATGATTCACCCCAAAGTGAAAAGCTTCTCCTCTGCCACAACCCATCAATGTGTTCAAGTAACCAGCACCATCCCAGCATCAGCATGACAGTTGTTTACCACTGGGAAGAAAAGAAAATACATTAAGCAGTGAAACATCTGAGACACTTGAATGTGAAGCTGTTGACTGAGGACATAAGCAGAGAGAATTTTGCCAAAATGGAGACAGTTTCATTCAGACCAAGGAACTGAATGATTTGGGGCAGCTCTCTGAGATCTGGGAGTCTTATTTCTGAGCTTGCAGCTGTCACAAAACCAGCATAAATGCACCTGCAGCAAGCCTGTCCTCTGCAAGGTGCACAGGCTGCTGTGTCTTTCTGCAGCTGTGGGGATGGACAGGCCACCTGCCTGGGGCTGTTCTCCTCCTGCAGTGCTACCCACAGCTGCCTTCTCCTGTTGATGCACTCAGTTCCTCTGAGACTGTAAAAGCTGATGTTGTCATGGAGCCAGAATTATCTCTCTGAATGTAATTGCCATGGTTTATTCCCAGCTGGCAGCTAAATACCGTGCAGCTGCTCATTTACTCTCCACCCCAGTCCTGGCAGGATGGAGAGGAGAACTGGAAAGAGGTAATAACCATGGGCCAAAATAAGAGTGGTTAGGAGAAGGAGAAAGGAGAGAGGAGAGAAGGATTAAAAATTTATCCCTCTCTCTCTACAACAGAGAGGGAGAGGGATAAAACCTAAGACAGGCAAGTGATCCCCAATACAATCACTCAGCATCCTAAGCAGGGATTGTCCCCTCCTGATCAACTCCCACTAGTTTATAGACTGAGAAGGGCCCTCTGGTAGGGAATATCCATCTGGCCAGTCCAGGTCAGCTGTCTGAGCCATTCTCCCTCCTTCTTCCTGTGCATCTGCTCACCAGCAGAGCATGGGAAACTGGAAAGTCCTTGGCTTGGGCTAAGCCCTGCTTAGCAACAACTAAACCGTCAGAGTGCTATCAGCATATTCTCTTAAAAAATCCAAAATGCAGCACTGAACTGGCTGCTAGGAAGAAAACTAACTCTATCCCAGCTAAGACCAGGATACTAATATATCTAAAGCCTGAAGAACCTCTAAACTTTGCACTGTAGGGAGGGATGAAACTCAGTATGGCTTTGGAGAATATTGTTAAAAGGAGATTTTGTTTAGGGTGTGACTAAAGGAACAGGAATTAAGGGGAAACACCACACTGGTGTATGAGAACAGACCCACAGCAGACATCCAGACAGGAAACCAAAAGTGGCTAAGGGTCCCTTACCCATATTAAAAAGTGCTGAAAGCATCACCCCAGATCTGAGCAGGCTGGGTCCATGTACTGCCTTTCAGACCAGGCAGGCATCATCAGCCCAAGAAGTCCTGCAACAGGATCTATCTAGCATTGCTTCCATCAGCATGGAAAGTTGAAAGCAAAATATCCAGGTCAAAACAATACCCACTCCCTCTATTCTGCCCCAAAAGCCCAAGGCACTGGCTGCCAGTACAGCAAATGCACCAACTCACTCTTATTTTTTATTCTGGGGTAAGTAAATTTTCTTTTGAATCTGACTGTGATTTCTAGGTTGAACTTCAGAGGTCTTTAGAGGCAAGTGTAGTAAATACTATTCTGTTCTATGGAGACATGGACACAAGCCATTTGAAAGACATTTTCTGACAAAACTGACAAGAAAAAAAGTTCAAAAGACCTTGAGAAGTTCAGTTTCCTCTAAAAATTAAAACCTTAGTAACTTTTTGTTAACATTAAACAGCCAGTCATGTCAGGATCAATGATGTACTGATGAAACTTTAGGACTGACTCCCTCAGTGTGTTTGAACATTTTTTTGGAGCAGGGAAGGAAGGCTTTATGATTTACTTTTTTTAGACTTTGATATAGAAGACTGGAGAGCTCCCTTTACGGCTCATCAAGTCAGACACACAACAGGGATTTTAATGTAAGCTTTCAAAGCCCCTTCACAATTTTGAGATGAAAGATCATTTCCATCTTTTATTCCAGATTCATTTGAGAGGAACCAGTGGGGAGTTTTGTTGTTGTTGTAAAGATAGAGGATCCAATAGGGAAAAACCAGAACTTTATTAATCAGTTGCCTTGTTGTTGTGCATGGTTCAAAGACTTTAAAAACAAGCTGTCTTCTGCTTTCTGGCCCTTGTAAAGGAGTTTGTGACTGCTCTGAGAACCTAGACTATGCTTTTGTGTTAAGATAATCACAGTGCAATTCAGGGAAGCTCAGTTTGCAACAAGATTGCAATGACTTTCTTTTTAAGACACGAAATTGAAGTCAGATGCTCATCAGGAGATCTGAGTGAAACTGGCTTTTCAGCCACTGCCCCACATCTCCATTTTTCAGCAACAATAAAATAGCTACAAAAGAAAGGGACTGTAATGATGCTAATGATAGCCAAGATAGAAGAGCTTCAAGCAATGCACAACAACATGATATCCTTAGGATAAGATACAGCAGTCACAATGTAAGGCAGAAATACTTCTGACAATGAGCAGAGAGAAAGTGCAAAGTCTTGCCTACTTGAAGTTAAACACAAGCATTTTTTACTCTCAAAAAATAACAAAAAAATCCAATAAGATTAAAGGATGGAAGAGTTCCCACAGCAGTCCCAGAAGAGAGGGATTTTTGTGTATTTTCAGTGTTATGTCAGAGTCTTGGAAAGAAGGGAAGAGTGAGAAAGGGTAAGTTTGCAGGCACAGACTGAGGTACCCAGTACAGAAAACACCTTTCAGAGACAGGTTGAAATACTCAAAAAAATTAACACCCATGCAGAAGTAGCTCCCTTCTATTTCTCCTCCCAATTCTCATCAGTGAGATGAGTCCAGACATCCTAAAGATGCTCAGTTCAGGCAGGGAATTAGGGATTTCCTACCTAGGAAAGCCATTGTTACAGGGGAAACAGACAAACCCTTTGGGTAGGAAAAGAAAGTGCTTTAAGCAATCAGTACCAAGACCCCCTGCCCATGCTCCCTCACCACTTTGAAACACTAATGGCCCCTTCATTGAAGAAACTTATCAAAGGTGACTGACAAGAGTTACTGCAGACCATTGCTGTGCAGACACGTTGTTCCAGAGCAACCAGGCAATGACTTGCAGAAGGAAATCCTGCAGTCATGCACGCCCTAGCACATCTGGCAAAGTTTCTGCTTTCCAGCTGTCAGCAAGAAGAATATGGAGAGTGTCCTAACCCACTGGTTTTCAGTTTTCTGAAAGCTGAAGAGCCACCTGATTTCTCTAAGAGATAACCCAGTGGCTGTCCCATGATAGCCTATTGAAGATAAAGAAAACGATGAATTTTGAACTTTCATTAGGATTAACCTTACATCATCATTTTCTTTATGTTCACCCTATTCAGTCTTAATGAGACTATCAGGATGACTTGGCCTCTTAGGTTGTGATTGGTGTTTTTAAAGTGTTGCAGTCTTTTCAGAGGAATTTTTGAAGTTGTCTGGACTGGAAATGCCCTCAGGCTATAACAATATCACTATTCTAAAATTCACTCTGGCTACAAGGGCCTGAGCATAAAACCAGGATTAACTGCCAACCCAGATGCAGTTGAGACTGAAATAGATTGCAAGTATTTTGGCAGAAGATTGCTGACCCTTGTTCTTAAACCTGAAAAGCTGAACAGATTACATGCCACAAAAAAACACCTTGAAAACTATCTTGGAAAATAAGAACTCTCCCAAAATACTTTTGAGGCTCACTAGTAGGTCCACAAGCTGTTTAAGGGTGATTCCTCAGACAAAAGAATGCTTTTAGCTAGAAACAGCATGGTAGAAATAGATGGGAAATTAAACTGAACAAACTAAGGATGCATGGAAGAGTTACCCATTGAAATAAAGAAACTGGATTTCTTCTCCTGTCAAAAAAATCTTTATTGTTTGCTACTAATTTGGAAAATTATCAGTGTTTTAAGTTTGCAAAAGGTAAATTTGTTCTAGGCTCATTTATTTTCCAGTTTAAAACTTAAAGGCAACTGAAAAGTTTATTTTCAGTACTACAGTGGCTTCTTTACTTATGTAGTCAAATTAATGTTTGATCAACTTCCTGAAGAAAGAATAAACTGAGAAATGCAGGAGGATGCTAATTCATGATGCTCTAAGAAAGCATTTCTGATTTTGTAGTAAAGAAAACTCAAAGGTTTCAAGCAACTGAGCTATCAGTGCTAGAAGTCATGTTAGTACCAATATGATGCTTCTTTTTCAGAAACAAGAATACTCTGAGAGCTTCTTAGTTAAACACTTCTACATAGGTGCTTGGCTACCACCACCTGGATTGCTCACACTTGTGAGTTTTCCTTGGCCATGACACACAATCCATTCAGGAAAGGTTTTAAACGTGCAGAAAAACAGCTCACACACAGCGTTGAATATTTCACCAACTTCTGGTGAAATGTAAATGCAATTGCATACTCTGAGAAAAATATTTTGACTTTTTGGAATATCTGGTTCATGAAGAATTCAGTACCACAGAAGTGGGACTCAAGAGCCAGCACACAAGCCAGCAAAATAAAGCACTTCACATAAGGTCAAATAAAAGGTGTTATTCCACCAAAAATATAAAATTCTGGGGGAAAGGATGAGGGTGGACAATAGAAAGCAAGCAATCATGTTTTCCACAATGCCCTCTTCAATACCATCAAAGCTTGAATGGCAGGCTGCTTATTTCTCAGGCTGGAAAAGTTAGAGAATGTTCCAAAAGAAAAACACCTAATGTCAGTATGGTATTGAGTGGAAGCCATAAGGCAGCTGCTCTGAGGCAGAATCCTAGATGCAAACAGGCTTGGATAATTGAGCAAGACAAATGCCTTCCATTTGCACCATTAAGATTGCAGACTAAACATGCATGTTCTTTGTGAAGCCATGGAAAATGTCTCTGCAATTTTTTTCTCCCCAAACAGGTAATCCATCAGGTGCCCAGCAAGCCCCAAATGTTGCCATAACATTAACTTGGTGCCTTTGCTCTGAGCCAGCAGAGCAAAAAGCATTATAGTAGGTGAATATTAGATGATAAAACAGAGGGAAGACTTAAAACAATAAGGCCATGCCACTCTTCCCCAGAGGATTTTGCAGCAGGCTCCAGCTTATTGCAAACTCAATAGAAAATAACCTGAAAAGTTGCACATGGCTCTTCTGCTTGAAATGGCTGCCCAGAGCAAACCTCAAGCCAAGGAGAATCACAGCCAAAATGTTAAGACTTGATAAAATAATCCCATTTTAAATAACAATATTTATTGTGCATTTAAAAGCATTATAACTACATGAGACGTGATACAGCATTTTTACACAGATAACTTTGTATTACATTCATCTACCTTAAGTATCCAGGTGTGACAAAAAACATATTGTGAATAAAAAAATATTGTGAATAAATTTTAGGCATAGCTTTCAAGAAGCTTTATGAATCTATAAAATACTTAAAAATTTTTAAATTATTTTTTCCTGCTCTGAAATAGCAACCATTTAAAAAGTTCCTGCCTTTTCCCATATCACACCTTAAGGGGTGTAACAGATTCTTGCATTTTTCCACTGTTGCCTGCATGATTCAGAGGCCAAACAGCTGAGGGCACCTTTAGAAAACTATTTAGGATGTAGAAACCATGAACAAGAAGAAGAAAAAGGTGGAAAAAAGTATTGCAAATAGCCTCTGAATTCCTTGTGACCTTCTACTGATTTAGTCTTTTCATAAAGGGAAAAAATAAAGGGTCATCATCTTCAAAGAAAATCACTGATCACATCTAGATGCAAGTTCACTGTGCCATTTCTCTTGAACCTGCTGGAGTTTGTTCCCTCATGACACTGAAATCAGAAGCCATTTACTGATGGATAATAAATGAGTAGAAGGGGAGTTGGGGTTTTTTGGAAAACGGGTCCTTTCCAAGTTTTCTGGAAAACTACAGAACCTAAAAACTCAGAAGTAATATAAAACTAAAGAGCTGACTTTTACGGAATTTATTCCAGGCCTCAAGCACTATCAAAATTTCTAGTACTTTCACTAAAAGAATTCAGAAAAAGTACAAGAGAAATTGCCCACTCCTCATGCTAGTTAAGCACAGAGCATCTGCAATAAAGACCCCAAATACATTAACACAGAGAATTCCATATAGCAGCTTCCAATTAATGCAAGGAAATTAAGATATGAAGGAGAAGTCATAAATGCACTTTCCAGTTAAATTTCTAACAAAATTGGGTTTTCAGGCAAAAAGGAGGGTTCAGTGTAATTAAACTGTCATATGGCATCACCTTCTTTTTGGATCTTCTGTAGAAAAGAAGTACAGAAAGGTACTGAATATTCCTTATTCTACCTCTTACATTAAAAGTCCCATTTTCTCTGTCCTTTTGGATGTCTTAGGGTTCTGCTTTTAGATATCCAAGACACCCTTCACATACAGCAGCTCTCATATAAGAGCACCCAAAGGAGGCCCCAGAGCTCAGAGTTGGACGTTGGGGGTATGTGACAGTGCAGGAAGAACACTCCAAGCACATACAACAGGAAAAGCCTCACAGCTGAAACCAAAAGGAATTATCATGCCTATATATTCTCTCAACTCATTTGTCTCATATGAGTGTAGCTTGAAATAGCCAGCTTTGGCAATAGCCAGAAATTCAATAACCTCTTTACAGATCTCATTCCACTGTATAATGAACTTGCCAGCATGAGTAAGAAACAGACCTGTGAGGAAAGTTATGTTCTTTCTAGATGCCAAGGAAGCACAGGCACATAGGACTTTTTCCATGCTTAGGAAAGAGAACTTTACAAAACTTGGGTACTAAAACATCTGCAGTGAGCACCAAACAAGCTTTTTGTGAAACACAAAATTTTCTGATTAATATCTGGCATAATGCAGAAATTCAAAACACTTTCACTTTATGCTAGAAGATAAAGCTTTCACTCCCATGAGGAAAAGGTACTGTCAGTATAGAAAATCCAGCATCTAGTTTTGATGAACAGGAAAACAAAAAAAATTATATATATACTTGTCTCTGGCCTCTGTTCTGCACCAGCAGACCTTAGTCTGTGCCTGGAACTGGCAGAATAGATGTAATCAATCTCTTTGGTAAAAAAAAAGCTGATATGAAGAAATATCTCATATGACTGATGACACTCCAATGGTGTTACCATTTTCCAGCAGGAATTTGCAAACCATTTAAACCAAATGCACATCTGATTATATTTCATCTCCAGGCTCACACTCTTCAGATTTTTTTCCCCTTTGGTCTCCTCTTAGAGTTCAAACAAGATGCTATTTGCAAGCCTTGATTTCAGTAGGTTGGTGTCACCCAGATATTTGCTGAGATCACATAATCTCTTCCTACTTTAGCAGGCTATTTACTCATAGTTTTAAACATATTTGTTTCTCCTTCCTGTTACCCCTCATTTTCATTTCAGGGACTGAAGTACTGTGATTCAGTAATCTCAAACTCAAGCTTGCATTTCCCTCAAAGATTCTTCTTTAACAATGTAGTTCAGAATACTTATAATTGGTTTCTTATGTTCCTTCATATAAAGATAAGTTTATCTGCATTATCATCTAATTGTTATACTGAAGTTTATAATTTGCAGTAAGGGCTTCAAAAGCTTCTGTCTGTAACTATCAGAGTTTCTAGCTCCTGAATTCTACCACAATGAAAGAACACACACTTTATTATGAGATTTCATGTCTTTAACTTATGCTCATTTATATCAGAAATACCAAACAAATTACTTATTAGTACATGAGAAAAATCTCAACTGTTGTACAACAAAGCCAGACTCGATCACCCCAATACTGCCAATTGCCAATCACTTTATCTTCCCACTCTTCCCCACCCTTGAATTTCTATCCAGCAGTTTAAACCTACTTTAAACCCTGTGGAAAAAGGTTTTTTGAGAAATCATCCCAACAATGGTTGGCATGCTGTCAAAATAAAATGTTTGCAAGCCAGCCTTCCAGATAGGCATCTGAAATGACAGCCAGACATCAGGCAGAACCACCTTGATGGAGGGGAGAAAGAAGTGCTAATTAATGGCTTCAGAGAGCTGGGTAGCTCTCCCATCACTTAATTTTGATGAACTAACCCTCCAGCAGAACAGCAAAATTAATTGTATTTCTAATTCTTCTCCACAAAAAGAATTATAAACACCACTGAAATATTAACTACTGTCAAATTTCCTCACCAGCCATTCATTCATATGCAAGAGATGCTCAAAAGCATAACTCCCTGTGGTCATTGGAGCTGCTGAACTCTGAATGCTTCAGTTGGTATGATAAATATTTAGAAGTTTTTTCTTCTTATTAACAAAGTAAAGGTTTGAAAAGCCATTGAGTCTGACTTCCTTTAACTTAAAACCCCACAATATAATTTAGAATTACATTTTAAATTCTACTTCTTTGTCTATAAAAGTATTATCTTTGCAATATTTCATGGAAGTGTTTAATAGTCCAGAGCATGCAGAGCTATTTGGAATATTCAAATACTGTATTGCCATTCTTCTCATTACAATCTTAAAGTTATTAAGGACAAACATATTTCATATGAAATAGCACCTCATCTTTCCTAAATTCTAAAGCACCTCTTCCCATATTGCCATGAAATACTTCAAGGATGAAAATAATCCACTCAAAAGCCTAAAATACTCCCCTTGGAAGTGGCACATTTGTGTTCACATACCTGTTGCAGTGTGTGGGGCTGTTGCAGAAGAAACTGAGAGGCTCACTGGAGCATGTTTAGGAGTTTTGTGGTTAGCCCATTTCCATAGGAGGCAGATGTGAAATCAGTTCCTTGCTCAAAATCAAGCAGAACCAAGAAAGGTTTTCCTTCTCTAAGTTGAAGAAGCACCTTATCCACTGGTTTGGGGATCTAAAGGACATGTGCATACAGTCTTGCAGTCCCATAAGTACATTCTAGGACCATTTTTTGTAAGTGGAAAAGAACATTTGGTTTTACATGAGATTGGGCTGCACAAGCAAGGCAGACCTGGTTTAACAATCACTCTGGCTGTGCCCTAGCTGCAGTCATAGCACAAATCCAACAGCAGCACCTAATGCCAGCCATGAGGCCCCTGGTACTACAGCCACCTCTGTTAGACCCTCTTGGACTTCAGCAATGCTCCCAAATGAGGAGAAGGTATGGGGAGAAAAAATGCTGCAGTGTTGTAGAAGCAAGGATAAAACTCAGTTTTCAGCAGAAAAGCTCTGCATTGCTCCCCAAGTAATTTCTGCAGATGGTAAAACAACAAGTAGGGTCCAAGCCTGGGAAACCAACAATCTGAGCTGGTTATCAGGGAGCTGTTGCACAAGTTGTGCTTGAACAAGATCCTGAGAATGTCCCCATGATTAAAGCATTAACTAGAGTTTTACACACCTGCTCAAGAGGAAGGCCTTTAAGAGTTAGCCACATCTCAAGCAAGCTCTGGGTTACCAGATTCACCATTTTTCTAGGAGGGGGAAGGGGTCATTCCTGTAAGGAAGGAAAACAGATTCCTCATCTAGAAAGTAAAGAAACTTTTTTACACAACAGCAAAAACAGACAGTGAAATAGAATGGTGTGTATGTATATGTAGGTGTGGATGGTGTGGAGTCATTCTAACAATACACAGGTCATATCTAACTTTTTGTTAAGAACACTGGAAACAGCCTAAAGCAGGTGTTAAAAATGCATATTAATGTAAATGTATTAAGATAATTATAGATGTAATGATAAATCTATCCTATTAGATTTAGGGACACTTTAGAATAATCTTAAAATTAGCCTGAAATGCTATTTAACTTAGAATTAACAGTTTATCTATAAATTGCTTATTGTCAAATCATTTAATATAGTTTTAAATACATGTAAATAGCTTTAGAGCCTAAGTACCACTGATTTCCCATGAAACCTTACATTTCTTTTTAGGATCTAGAGAGTAATTCATATGAGGACCTGCTGAGGGTTTGTTTAGCCTGGAGAAGTGGAGGCTCAAGGGAGACCTTATCACTCTCTACCACTACCTGAAAGGAGGCAGGGTGAGGGTTGGCCTCTTCTCCCAGGCAACCAGCAACAGGATCAGAAAAGGCAACTTCAAGCTGTTCCAGGGGAGGTTCAGGCTGAAAATCAGGAGAAATTTGCTCACAGAAAGGGCTGTTAAGGATTGGACTGCCCAGGGAGGTGGTGAAGTCACCAGAAGCATTCAAGAAACAATTGGATCTGGCACTTAATATCATGGTTTATTTGACAAAATAATGTTTGGTCAAAGGTTGGATTTGATGATTATGGAGGATCTTTCCAACCCTAAGGATTCTATCATTCTAATACCTAAGCCACCAGAGAAGTAAATTCATATCCAAAAATCACTTAGGCTTTTTTTTTTTTTTTTAACAAAACCTATTCATTGTAACTCACACATATGTGATTAAATGATTATGTTCTTTTCTAATCCCAAAGCTGTTGCAATATGCCAGGAAAATATAGCAATGCTTCTATACAATACATAGGCATTGTAGCTTGTTCTGTTAACACAATAATATTTATTTTGACAGAAGCTGCTAGGAGCCTTGTAAATACTCTAATCTTACTGCCTACCCATTCCTCTGCTAAAGATCTTAACACATCTGACAAAACACGCAGCTCCAAGAACACTGAGATGTTTTTAAAGATCAGTAAAATCCTTTTCCTGCAGTTTATCCCTGTGTTTATCTATTCATCCTCCTCCAGAAGAGGAGGCTTGAGGGATGTGGAGTGTGGGTTCTGTGTGCACATCAGGTGAGGATTTCTCCATGTCACTTTGAAGTGTTAAAGAGGTGAACATCCCACTCTCCTGTGAAGGGTTAACCTCTGCTTCTCTCTCTCTGCCCTGGGGAGGCAGAGACCAGGCTGGGTGCCCACACCAGCACCCTGCAGCTCGCTGAGGTGCAGGAACATGCAGGTGTGCATGGGCAGAGCACAGCAGCTGATCTGTGCTGAGGGGCAGGACGTGCACCTTGCTCAGCCAGAAATGGCTCCTGAGGGATTAAGGCACATCTAACTCCCCTCACAGTGCTCCTCCCTAGGCATGATGCCAAGGAGGCAAAATATCATCAAGGCTAATCAAGACTGTGGGGTGTGTGTACATTATCTCCTGAGAAGGAGGGTATACCACAGCCCTAATGAAGGTCTCCAAATTGTCTGCTAATATTCTGCAATTGCAGAATATGCATCACTCTCCTTTCCCCATCAGCACCACCCCATTCACTCTTCTCTACAAGCTAGATCTTAACCATTAATAAAATGCTGCATGAGGCCCTCATTTTTCTAAAATCTCCTATTCTTCCTTCCCAAATGAACTGCTTTGTCTTCAGCCACAGCAGCTGTGGCTTGCAGTATTCAGCTTTTCAGGATGGTTTGGCTCAGTGAAACCCACCCTGAAAAAGAAAGCAAGAAATAGCTTCCACATTTAACTAATATATGTTCCTTGTAAAAGGTAGGATGTCCACCTGTCACCAAAAAAAAATGTGTTCTCAGCAACACTCTAATAGTACACACAGATTTTTTCCTGGAGCTAACTGGAACTGAAATATTTTGCTTTGTGCAAAGTATTACACCTCACCCCACATGTTTTCACAGTGAATGGGTTTAAAATGAATATTCATTACCCTGAGATTCTCTTACTCAGCCATTGGGCATGAGGAGAGTCCAGACCCCCATGCTGCCCAGCCCTGCAGGGTTCAGCTCCTTTACAATACCCCAAGGAAAGCTGCTGGTTTGGTTGGAACACCACAGTGTCTGGTTTTCAGATGGGCTCTCCTTTTGCTGCTTACAGCAGAACATTTCTGCAGAGCCCAGGGCAGGAGGAGAGGTATTTCACATGGCTCATTTTGCTGCCCCATCAAACACAAGGGGTGTGAGCAGTAAGAGTCTGTGGACCTCCACTCATATATTTTGTGTGGAAATGCAGCATTTTTGGCAATCTTTTTGGGTTGATGTAACTGTAAGTTTTTGCATAATCATATTTTGGGGGATGTTCAGTCACAGTGGACATTCACAGGAGCTTAATGATCTCAGCCACTAGGAGAAATGAATAAAAATGCAGAAGAATTGGCAAAGCAGAGGCTCAGTTTTAGCTGTCTGATTACATCACAAAAATGCTAATTACAATAATTTGATGTTGTCCAGATTGTAGCACTCCAACAAGTTAATGTATTTTAGCGTGGTGAAAAATGGTTTTTGTTTCTAAGTTTGTTGTACAGTATTCTCCTTTCACTGAAATGATTTTAAATCATTAAAATTTCAATAAACTTCAGAAATAATTTTGAATGTAAAGCTGGACAAAAGCCTATGAGTATTTTGCAAAAGCTTTCCCAAGGTTTCAGCTCTCTATTTAAAAACACATGTGGGTAATTTCTGTTAACTGGTCCTGCATTCACAGTCACATCCAAAACATGCAAATCACATCAGTTTTTCTACATCCATACACCATCCATAGCATCAGATTGTGCAGAACACTCTGTTTAAGAGTCAGAGAAGCACTCGGATTTGAAAGCAATCACTTCTGTGTTCTCAGAGAATGAAAATGTGCTGATGACTGAGCAACCTCACAGCTGCAGAAACAAATGGTATTTTTCCTTCTGAGTGCCTCCACCAGCATCCTCACAGACGACTTTTGCATCTTTTCCCTCAGTTACTGGAACATTCTGCATGCACAGCCATGTGCATATTGATGTTCTGCTGTCAACAGAGGCTTGCACTCTGTTCTTGCAGAACTTCTAATTGCAGTCTTGGGCCCTATCTTGATGATAGTCTGTCAAATTAATAACCTAGAACTCCATCAGTTATGGCATCACCTGTGTGTGGCTTTCATGTGGGGCCTTTTTCCTTATTTTGATCCAGAGCATAACGGTGTTAATGACATAGACATAAAAAGCAATATTTGTTCAGAAAAAGACTTATGGGATGGCATAGTCAGGGGCTAACATAAAAGCATGTGTCTTCTTTTAGATCTGGGTCAAGCATTTGCTCTTTTATATTGCATAAACCAAGTGTCTGCTTCAAGTAGAGGTAATCAATATAAAAGGTGGCAAATGAGTAAATGACTTGTGGGACAGAGATCCAAGCCCTTCATTACAAACAGTTTGATCAAGGTCCAGCAGGTGCTGAGCATTTCTTGCAATGGGAGCAAAGAAGAAACAGAAGACATCCAGCACTTTCCAGGACTCAACTCTGATGTACAATTTGTGCCAAACTGGAGTAACCTTTGAGGATGAATGGTGCTATATCACAGTAGGCCAAATCCATCCTTTTGAGAATAAAAACTAATGCTTTTCAAATATGAATCTACATTGAATTGCAATTTTTGTCCATTTTTTGTTGTTGTTTTTGTAATGTAAACTTATGCAAATTAGAATAACCCTCTCCCTCCTGAGTACAGGAGAGATTAGATTTTTAATTTCATCCACTGCAGTTGAAAAATTTAATAAGTGCTTTTTATGAAATTAAGTTTTGAAATAATTACCTTGACAGAAATAATTACACCATCACCTCTGCCTTATATTAGCAAATAAGGCAAAAGAAGAAGAAGGAAAAAAATCCATGTGAAATAGTGTGCACAGGAGGGATGAATGGATGGAAGTCAGTCTTAAAATTAATGAGGTAGGAGATAACAGATGTTGAATAGAACAAATAACCATTCCTGTTTCTTATGTGACTGTGGTGAGTCTATGAACCAAAACTCTAAGGACATTTGCACTCCAGCAGGGAGAAGCAGCATCAGTGCCTCCAGCTGACAGGCTGAATCCCTGCCTAAGCAGCCAAGACCTGACACAAGGTCCTCTCTCAGGCATTGTGTCTGTCACCTGGAGCAGCAAAACTTAGGACATTTACATCTCTGATGTTGTTATTGAGTCAGTTTTTACTCTTGAGTGTGCAATTCCCTATCCTGAATGCACAAGAACACAGTGTATCCAAAATCACTAGTGCCAAATTGCATGCAATTCTACTGGCTTTCTGTTACCTAGAACTTCTGTAAATATTCCAAACATTTACACCTACAACCAGAAGAGAATCATTAAGTTTGGATTCAAGATATTTATATAGCCAAGCATTCAGGCATAACTAAAACCAGAATCATGCTAGCAAAATATCATAGAATATCATAGAATACCCTGAGTTGGAAAGGACTGATCACAGTCCAACTCCAAGATAATAAAGCATGTCTGCAGAACATTTCTCCTTGTCTAACATGATTGTTCAATGTGTTTTATTGCTGTAGCAGCCAGAGTATTTCTTTAGAGCCTCATGAGCAGCAATCCCTCAGCTGTGGCAGCCCCAGTTGCAGAATTACAATTCCCAGACCTCATCTTCCCTTTAAGCCACTGAAGCACTTGACCCAGATGTGCTCCTGGAACCCCAGAGTGACAAAGAAAATGGGAATTAATAATTGTCATGGGCTCTTCCTAAGGAAATATCATTACCATTTTTCATGTGCTCTTCTTAATCATCTAGGAATTGTAAATGGAAGATGCAAACATCATCATGCTTGTTAATTCCTGCAGGAAAAAGTAAATTTTTCCTTACAAATTTTAAGGGCAGCACTGTATATGCACTGCTAGATTCCATTTAAATTTAAAAAAATAAAAAATTTTTAAAACAGTTTAAAAAGGTGTATGCAGTGCGCATTTTGCTTCAGTAACTCTGACCTTTAAAAATATTCAAGCTGCTGTTTGATTTAACATTTCAGCAGCAAATACATTTTAATGCACAGAGGACTATTCTCAAAGTTCACAAAACTGTTTGCATAGATTAAAAAAAGGACTAAAATATTGTAACAGGGAAAAAATAGCAGTAGGCACCTTCCAAATGTGGAATAATTTGAAACCAAGAAGCTTGCTTATACACAGGCTGACATCACAGACTGCTGATCACTCCCAGCTTCAGAGCAGCATTTCATAAACAGTTTGGTTCAAAGTTGACCAGGAAAACTTCCACTGCATCAATGGATTATTTCTCTGCATTAAAAGGACAAAATTTCTACATAATTTCTGATTCTGCTGTGTGGCAGTGTATGAGGAGAGCATCTGAAGACACCAGAACACAGGTGAGGTTTACCATCACCACCCCTGGCTCCTCTCCTGGTTAGGGGTCACACACCAGTTCACTTTTTTAGACACAGCAAGACCCCTAAGGCAGACCACCCTCACTTCAGCCAACTTGGTTTATTGTTTCTTTTTCCTAGGTTTAGTGGCATAATATGACTTTAATCTCTCCAGCTGGCCAACTGCTCTTTTTAAAACCATTGCTTTTCTTTTTCTTTACTGCATAATTTAAATATTCTCTCACTGATAGTGGCATTCAGGCTAAATATTTTAAAAATCAATGGGAAAAAAGCCCTTCAAAGTATTACTTGTGTGGAGATAAATTTTAGCATGACTGTACTGGATTTCACCTTTATAAGAGTCAATGTTTATTCCTGTTTATTCCTGTGTTTATTCCTGTAGATATTTGCAGCTAAAAAAGAGCTTCAGGAAATAATATTAATGAAATATTGCTAAGTATACTGAAAATTAAGCATTGAATTATTCATCACATTTTTCAGCTCAAGATCCTTCAAAAATATATTTTACAGGAGTAACAACAGTGTGTGAAGAAAATGACACCAAGCATCCATCTCATCCTTGGACTGATGCTTCATTATTCTGTTCTCTAAGAGGACAGAGAGTTCAAGACCATGTTTTGTTAAAGAGTGCAAAAAAGCTTTCCTTGACTTCAATACAGAAAACTCTGCCTTTAACAAGGACGAATTTGAATTACTACTTGACCTCAAGACCTTTCACACCTGAAAAGAGACACAAAAATGTATCTATGTGTTGCTGCACTTATTCCCAAAAAAAAGGCAGTAAGAGTAAGTATGAAATTGCTTTCTGCCTAAATCCTAATAGGCTGAGGGTAAAGGAGGGAAAACAGACCTCTAGCAAATGAGTTTGAATGCCTATAGAGTTTCTGGCTCCCAAGAATCACTTTATCTCTTTGACATGTTTTACTGGGCTGTGTGGAGCCTGTCTCTCCCACACACTGACAGAGAGATGGCTCTAGAAATCTGAACATACAGGGGCTGGGAGGAAACAAAACAGAGTTTCTTCACCCAAGAGGTGGTTAAACTGCAGGACTTCACCATAGAACTTTATGATTATGAAGACTTGGGTTCAAAATGGCACTGGACAAATTGATGCAAACCCAATTAAACCTGAAGGTGCAAACAGAAATAAACCCCTGAAGCTGCAAACAGAAATAAACCCCCTCCAGAAGCTCCTGAACTTAACTGGACACTGGCAAAGTGTTCCAGGATATTACCAAGTTTACCCTGCCTTTCCCTTCTTCCCTGGCTTTCTGAGATTGCCTGGTTTTCCAAATGGACCTTAAGGGCCATCAAGAACAGCCTTCCTCACAGTCCCATGCTCTTCCTCTCTGCACTGCTCCTGCAGCCAGACAGGAATGTGCTGGAAAGACATGCCAGCATAATGGGAATAAAACAAGCCACTAAAGGAGGCATAAAGTCACATCTTACTTACGACAACATAACTTCTCAAAGCAAGCTGATCCTACAACAGATCAAACTCACTGACAGAATGATTTGCTTCCCAGAAAAAAAAAAAAGTAGATGACAACTCTCACAACATAATATTCTAAATCCTGCTGGGATCCCCTAGATAAATAATGACCCAAGTCAACTGTAGGACAGTCATCTTCCCAGAGCAATTTGTCTAAAGAACAGGCTTAAAATATCCACAGAGCTGTTCAGTGCTTGGGCAGTGAGTTACAAATATTTATTGATTTAGCTTTCCAACAGACTCAACTGTCTAGCCTGTTATGTAGCATGAAGGTATGTATTTCCCTCTTGAGTCCTGCCAGGAAAGCAGAGGATTTCTGCCAAACTAGTTGAATAACAATAGTTTGTTACTATTCTCTTTCTCCCATGGCTGTTAATAACATCAAGACCCTTGCATTAGCCTTCTTCACAAGGATTAATTTTACCCTCTTGCCTGCTAGAAACATGGTGAGTTTGGCTGGTACCTTCCTAATGGACCTGCTTGTTCCTCAGAGTAGCACTCCCTGCCATAACCCAACTAAATATTTATAACAAATATCCATCCTGAAAACTGCATACACATTTTATGTGGCAGAAGAGCCATCACAGAGAGAGGTGAAATCCAGCAATGCCACCAGATTATTTCCCAAACAATTCATTTTATTAACTCTAGCTTTGTTCTGTGCCAGACATGAGACCACGAGAGCTGGTTTTCTAATTACCCACTGTACTTCACAAAACCAGACTCAAAAACCAAATCTCAACAATGGTATTTTTTCCCCCATTTTAAAAACAGATTTAAGATGAACAGATAATCAGAAAATTTCCTTTGAAACAATTGTGTTCTGATTCAGTTTCACAAGCTTACTGTTCATTGTACCAGGGCAGGAACTCTGCACAGTGCATGTTGATAGGGCTATTATCTAAATCTGATGGCTCACAGTCCCTGAGGATTTGTCCACATAAGTTTAACACAATGCTTATCAGCTGTAAGTGCCATAGGGATAGGGGTTTTAAATTATTCCCAGCCACCTGTAACTAAATTGGCCCAAAAATTGCTGTGATTTTTGGTTCAATTCATCAGACACATAATTTTAATGTTATCCACAAAAAAAAAAGACCTGAAGATGCTTTGCTTGCATCTCTTTGTTAAGTAAAAGAATCGTGATCCTGTTGTTACTGCACCAATGTCACCATACAAAGCCCAACCATCCAGCAATACATTACTGAACAGAGAAAGCCAAAATCTCTTTAAATCTCAATTCCCCTTTTCTTGTCTTTTTTTTCACGTTTCAACTTTATTAATATGCCTACTTTTCATCCTTTAAATAATTGGCAGTTGCTCAATTGCAAACACACCTTTCATCATTTAAAAAGCCCACAAATCTCATTATACCCTCTCCTCCTGCATCCATGGAGAGCAACCCAGTAGGCATTTGTTAAACCTCTCCTTTGAAGTACTATTGTCCCAATGTCATGGATGTCTCTTCCAACCTGAGCTTATGAAAGACACAAATCATTTCTCACTCTCTCATTTCCACACAATTTAGGGACCATGTAAAGCAAGGAAATGAGAAATGATGCCTCCGTAAATTTGCGAAAAAAAACACATGGATCTGGATTGTGATCCCGTCTGTGATACCAGTTTCTGCTGCTCCTGCTCCTTACAGCACTCTGGGAAACTTGAAGTTCAGCCTCCAGGCAGAGAAGAGCCCAGGGCATCTGGATTTATCCCTTCAGAGGCACAGAGCCCAGCAGAGGCAGGCACAGGCAGCACAGAGCTGTGACACGTGCTGCTGCCTGGCACCTGCATCTGCTCTGTGAGCTGGGACAAAACACTCATCCTCCAGCCCTCTTTTGCCACAGCCTCCCTCCAAACACACAGGCAACAAGCTTCCAGCACCCCTGGCTGGTGCAGAGGCAAACAAAGACCCAAATAGTTGATGTGGCATGAAATCCTACATTGCAAACACACATTTCTGCATCCAGCACCAGCCCCGTGCCCACACAGCAGCATCAGCTGCATCTCCTGGAGAGGGACCACACCCCCTGTTCCACCTCAAAGGGCTGTTCCAGGTGGGGATGTGCTCTGCAAATGTTTTTGGCATTTTCATGTGTCAGCTCAGCCACAGAGGCCACATCCACATGCTCCCAGCAGGCTCACCCTTGGCCATGGCTCAAGGTTAAAGCCCTGGCACAAGCCACCACTTCCTATGCTCAGGAAGAACTCATGCTGTAAACAGAGCAACTGCCAGGCATTGCTGCCACAGCAATATAAAATTGTTTCATCTTCCTACAGTATCACATCTCTACCCTTTCAGAGTCCTTCTGTATTCCTGGATTTTTGTTATGCCTTCCTTGTTACAGCCTTTATGCTCGTATCTCGTTTATTTGGTTTTGTACCAAAAAAAAATTATTTTGCTTACTTCAGTCTGCTTCAGTCTCCATGGTCTTTTGTGCAGTGCCAAATTACATCTGAATGGATGTATTTATGTACACATACACATATAAATATATATATATATATCAAGAACACATGAGCCCTTCATACAGAGCAGTCATAGCTAGAAACTGAAGAATGTCTTCTCTCAGGTATTTGGAGCAGATAAACTATTAAGGGAACATTAGAGACCCGTTTTGGGGAGCTGCATTTTGAAGGGAAATTTGAAGACAGAAATTCTAAGACCAAGCAAAGACCCAGCAAAGAAATGATAACCCTTGCTCTAGTGTTAAATAGGCTGCAAATCCCACTTGAAAAGTATGCCATAAAGCATAGAAAATAGTGTTTTTATTTTCCAAATAATGATCAAACAAAACAAGATTCTTTAGCTTAAAGTCCATGGTCCATGCTTGCTTATTACACTCTGAAATTTAGATCATAAATTATTTTTTAAAATGTATATGGTGGCATATGCTTAAATTTCCCATTAAATAGCTATTTCAGGTTTTTTCTCTCTTTTTTTTCCCACCATTTAACAGGAAACAACCCAAACTAACTTCTTTACATAAATTATTATTCTAAATTTTTGGGTGGTTAATTTCACTGTTCCTCATTTTTAGTAGAATTAAATTAATAAAAAATAAATTACTTTTTATTCTTACTCTCTCATTCAACTAAACAGAATATTTGAGACCTGACCAGGTAAAAAACATGTGCCAGTATGTTTTTCCTCTGTATTTCAAAATGAGTAACAAAGTGGTAGTATTTCAGCCAACTTCTGCCAGCCAGCATTTCCAGAGTACTTCCAGATTTCAGACATCTAAGTTGAAGCTTTACAGTTCATTTGTGACCAAGTGATCAAAAAAACCCCAAATCATAAGTCACTGTTTTCAAAAGCACTGGAAACTCAGCAAAATAAATATTATTTTGTAACCCTGACTCCCCATCATACAGAGCATAAGGAAATGTAATTTTGTGAAGCGCTATAGGAAACTTTAGAATTTGATTTTTTTTTCTGACAAACATCTCAATTTAATAGGCAGATGAACAAACCGAAGATCCAGAACTTTCCTTTCTATAACAGAAAACCAGGGATTAATTTTGAAGACTAAATAAGAATTATATTGCCCACACTCCATGGAAAGTCATTCATTTCACCTTTGCTGTTAGTGATTTTCTATATGTCAAGAAACATTCAGACAGAATATGGTCTTAAAAAAAAAAAACCAAAAAAGCCTAAAAACCCAAACCAAAATCCAAATCATCCCCCAGCAAAAAGCAGATTATTCAGCTCATTGTACAAATGCAAATGAAGCCACCACTAAAGAGATGTGCAGAGGATTCAATTCTCCTTTTGACCTCAGCTCTTACATGCAATTACCTGCCTTGTTTTAAATAGTTGTTCCCCAGCCAGTGAAAAACACCTGCTGTTTCCATAGATGTTAATCCCTCTTCAGCCAAAGCAGAGCTCTGCTGCAAGCACCCTTTCTGAGAACATAAGGATTTAGGGGGCTGCAGACACCCATTTTGTTGGGCAGTCAGAGTTTACTTCCTTCCTAAATCATAAATATCCTGTGGATATATCCCCAGAAGGATGGGATAAGCCAGACATGGCAAAGACTGGGCAGAACCTGGCAAAAACCCTTACTCCCCTATTTTGTACAATTCAGGTCACTAAATAACACAGATATTCTGTAATCAAAAATGCCAAAGTGCCCAGGGAGAAATTACTGATATTTTTTTAAAACTTGTGGACATTTTAGAGGCATTTGAAAGGGATTTTCTGTGTACTAAGGGAATGCTATCTGTGTGCTGTAGCAAGGATGGGAAGGGGTGGTGGTGGTTAATGAGGATGTATTGGCTAGTGGGGCACCTGAGTGGGATGCTTCCCAGAAAAGCTGTGGATGCTCCTTATCTGGAAGTTTCCTCAGAGTTTTGAGTAACTTGGTCTAGTGGAAAGTGTCCCTGCCACCCATGGCAGGGGGCTTGAACCAGATGATCTTTAGAGGTCCCTTCCAACCCAAACCATTCTGTGATTCCTTCTGTTTTGCACAGTTCACGAAGACTCACAATAAAACTCAGCAACTGAGCATCCAAGTCCATCTGCCAGAACTCAAACCACAGTGAAGTATCAGAAAATAAAGGAGGAACTGCTGCTTTGCAGTCCAAAAGGTAAAACACCTTGCAAATTTGCAAAGGAGTGCAGTAAGTATTTCTGCTTATGGATTATTGTAACCTCATAGCCACATATGCAGAGCTGATGCTTTTTCCACAAAGTGGGAAAAGTGTTCAGTAACCAGAAGTTACCTGAATGGGTCTTTTTCCCTCCTAACACTGAGATGTCCCCCACCAAACTAATTAAACAAACTAGCATTTGTCGCTGTCCATGACTGCTGGTAATCATCCTTGCTGTATTCTGCACATCTAAAGAACTTGGATGAGTACTAAACCACTGTCTTGAATGTGATCACAATTTTTTAATGGCTAAACAGCCCAGTGCACATTCTCATGTTCTAATTATTAAAAATAGTGTTCACCTCTAAACAGCCAGGCTCTGCAGCTAATACAGCACATGAGGGATGAGGGCCCTGTTCCAGGCAAACACAGGAGATGCTCTTGGTGTGCTCAAGGCCAAGCAAAAGGGCAGCAGCCCCATCGGGGCAGGGGGAAACTGCTGCCATGGGAGCAATCTGCAAAAGAAGATTTCATTTCACACCTGAACTCACAACAGATTTAAACAGATTATTGTGTCTGGGATTGACATTTTAGATGCCACTTAGGTCAAGAAAAGTTTCCTGATCCTGTTCATTTACTGTCACTTCCAAAGCATCAAATCCTTCTTACCCCATGGACTCCACTTTTCCTCTTAATAACAAAGCTGTTTTCCTCCAGCCAAGATATATAAAGTGATAGATTTTGATATATGTAATTACAGCAGCTCATTTAGATCAAACTGTTTGCATCAGTTAATCACATAACTGCTGGCAACAATAACAAAAGCCAGTTCTAAACACAAAATTAAGTCAAATAAATTAACTAACAAATCACCCTGATGGAATCACAACCTGCTCATAAGGCATTTTATGAGAAAGCTTAATCTAAATAAATCCAATAAATTCTGTAGTTATCCACTCAATTCTGCTTTTGTCCAAGTGGATGATATTTTACATTGAATTTTAGAAAGAAACAATAAACTTCTACATTAAAAGTCAAGATAATATTATTCCACAAATAATAATATAATTATTCCAAGATAATAATATTCCACAGCTCCTCTGTGGAAATGAAAGCCATTTCCAATCCAGGTGTTAAGTGGATTCATTTATATTGCCATATAAGAAGAAATCAAGTTTACCTGGCTGAATTTAATTTCCATTCTACTTAGGGAGACTTCCCATTAAGTCAGAAAATAATTTAAGCTATTTATGAACTTATGCCTAAGTGAAAAAATCTTCAATCCTCAAAATAGTGGTTGAGATTTCTCATTCAGGTTGCAAATACCCACATCCAAATACCTAATTTGAACTATTAGTTTTAAACCAGCTCTCTCCAGCTGGGTGTTGTGACCACCAGCATGGAGTCCTTTGGGAAGTGTCTCCATTTGCTTTGCAGGAGCAGATCCATTCTCTGTAGCTGATTCACTGGCTCAGATTTAACCTGCTTTCTGTGTCTATAGCAAGTGCTCAGATTATTCTGTCCTATTATCTGCCCCAATGTTTAATTTCCAGTGTGAGACAGTGTCATGCATCAAGAGACAATCTGCTTCAGCATTAGTTCCATCACCCACTTGGAGCTGGATACAAAATACAACCATCCAAAGATGCAGATTTCAAACTAGGAAGCCTCCAGACCCAGTTCATTTTCTTATGTATTCATTCAACAGCTAATAATTATCTCTTTTTAAGGTAAATGTGCAGGATGGATGGTAGCAGGGGCAGAGTAGTTACCACACTATTATTAAACAATTTATTTGAGGTGAACAAATCACTAGCAGCTCATCACCTAAACAAAATTTTTAAGACTACAAAAATAAGAGAAAATCCTGCTGCACTAACAATCACCCTGTTAAACTTCAAAAACACCTCAAAGCAAATCCACCCAGGAAGAAAACTGCAAATCCTCTTAATTAGGGTTTGTTATGTAGCTATATGCACACAAAAGATGTCCTGTGTTTCAGGAAAACATGTTAGAATTCTAAGTCTTGCAAGCAAAACCAGGAGTTAACTTTTTGTTAGTTCCAGAACTAGAGAAAGCAGGAAAGCTTCATCCTCTCTGCTAACAAAATCAGGAAAATACACATACACACATATTTATATATATATATATATAACCCTTAGATAGAGTGATTTTCCAAAGCTTTAAAAGCTTTTATAGAATCATACCTTTTATATTCCTCAGGAATGCAGATGGGCTCACTCACAGTAGGCAATATTTAGGTTATGTTCATGATATTTTGGGTTAGCAGCCAGTGAATGATGAAGAGAATGAATGATACAAATGGGGGAGGACAGGTAGATCCCAAATACTGATGTGAAATGAGTCAGCACTGGAAAGGCAGTAACTCTTTCCTCAAGGACCATCAGATTAATAAGGTAGCAGAGAGTTACCTCTGATTGAGCACCTACTTAATGCTACCCATATTCCCCCTCTTTCCCTTCATCTTGCTATGCATGAAATAAATTATGAGGTCACTGTGATGGCACTGATGAAACAAGAATTCTTGTGTCATGTGAACAGAACATCCTTGCACTTAGATCAAAAATAAACTACTCAAAGAGGAAAAAACAGCTTTGGGGTATGGATTTTGAGACAACAGAAGTAACTTTCCTATTATTTTCAAAAGAACATTGCTATGGGAATGGACTATAGCAATAGTATATAGTACCCAAATTATTCTGGATGGTTATGAGAGAAGTGAAGATTGACATATTTGACCACTGAGTTCCTCAAAAGGAAGAGAAAAAAACCAAATTCAGGATGTGGTACTTAAGTTTGTTGTCATATACCAGGATGGTTCTTTTTATGTGAAATAAGCACAAGCCAGCAGACTCAGTCACAAGTTAATGATGAAGTACCATAATAACCAAAGCTGCTTTGCTCTCCTACAGAAGCAAACAAAAAATAGTTGTGTGAGTAAACAACTTAATTAGAGCATTTTTAAATGCCTTTTTTTTTTATTTCAAATAAAATTAATATTTAAATGCAACTTTTCACAGACAGCCATGAGTCTGACCTGGCAAAGAAAACAAAAATACAGCATACCTAAGTGGTAATTGAGGCTCCAGTTAGACACCACCTTATGAGTTCTACCTGTGCCCTCATGCTTAAGATTCTTTTTGGGAGGAGGCATCAGCTGCATTATAGATAACAGACATACAGTCATGTCTCATAAACCAGTTATTTCTAACATGGAGGTGAAGTTCCTGTCAGGACCCTCTGACACCTCTAACATATCAAGGCAGTGGTGCTCTTAATTTTTGCATTCTGGCTGGAGGAGAAAATCAGAGTTTGCAATATTGTCAGGAGCAGCATCACTAAGTTATTTGTTACACAGGAGCTCCTGATAATTTGGAATCTTTAGTTTTAATTCCTTTACTGCAAAGTTGTGCTGAGGAAAAGCGCTTTCCTCTACTTTGGTCAGCACTTAGTACTCACTAGATACTCATTTTCAAAAATGCTTGGAAAAGGGCATGCATTTCAGCTAAAGTAATGTCTATTAGAAGCAAATTCCCAAACATTTAGAGAAGATTTAGGCAGATCCCACTGTAAGGGCTTTTCATGGTAATTATTGTATTCAAAAGAAAATAGTCAAAATGTACAGATGAGACAGATGAGTTACTACCTGATCTGGCAGCAGAGGTTCTTAAAGCTCAGTAAAGTCAACAAAACCATTAAGGTCATCAGTGAGGAGTCTCTCTGAAAACAAAACAGAAATGACTACATACTTCAGGTATATAAGGCATCACTTTAGTTTGTCCAAGACCAATACCAGGAACAAAACCAGGATGCTGGGGCTTGGGAAAGGTGAACTTACCACGACAAGAATCCAGGCAGAAGTTAGAGGAAGCTGTCCATTTGCCCCTAAGTACCACCTCACAGAGCCCAAACCTCCCCACCACCTAGATCTGGGCTGCTACCAAGGATCCTCCAGGCTGCCTCCCTGCCACAACTCCCCAGCCAGGCTACAGGGACAAAGCAGAATCCTTTAGTTGCACAGGCTCTAGTGCCAAATATTTTTAGCTGCACAACCCACCCAGCTCCTCCTACCCTATTTGGTGAGGAATGACCTCTCAGACATGGCACACACGTCAGCCTAAAGGTACAAAGCCACAAGACTTTTATTGGCCCTTTGAGTAAGTCTCAGAATCATTTGGTAAGGTCTGACTCTATTTCCCTGCTTCACAGGCACTCTATTGCCTGCTTCACAGGCACTTCAGTAGGTAATAGCTTACCTACCACTTCAAAAAATGACAAGTTTTATCTGCAATTTCTAACAGTGTCACATAATAGAAAAAGAATATAACCAAGACTGAAAAATAGTAGCTTTAAAGGAAGTACTAACAATTCTCACACTTGGAAAAGCTGCATGGAGCTTTTTAGCCACAATTGCACCAGGAGAAAATACCACCTCTCCTGGCTTGTTTGGAGTTTGTGCCTCAGGAGGACCAGGTTTTCCTGCAGACATGGTGGAAGAGAGGAAAATGAAGCTGCAGGGTTGCTCAGGGAAGGGAACAGATTGGCAGCAATGAAATACATTCAGCATAAGCCATGAGACTCTGTCTGCTGTTTTGCCAGGCTCCAGAGAGCCAGAAGGTTAAGTGGGAATGCAGAGCAGTTCCTCCCTGCCCTTGGAGTCAGCTCTTGTATCCAGACACAGCACTGAACCAGCCAGTTAACCCAGCCACGTTCAGGGATCTGAAATAGCCATGTGAGAGCTGCACTGGTGCCTCAGCACATTGTCCTCAAGGGGCTTGTTGGATTGTTTTCCCAAGGCAAGCCAGGTGGTAGCTGTCTGCCTACAGAGAGAGGGGTAAAAAAGTCAACAGCATCTATTGTTGTACACCTCTTGCAAGGCCATACCAGCTTTTGACAGCTGCAGGGCAGCTTGAGATCCTCCACTTGTTGAGGTCTTTTGCCATCCCTTTACCTGACAAACACCCTCAGTTGGGAGCAAGGGAAAAGCAAACAGCTAGAGACGTTGCATCACAGATATTTCAAATTAAACATGGCTTGAGACACTTACCAATGGGAGAGTTAGATGGCACAGTGCAGTCAATCTTGAAAAAGACCAAGATTTAAATTCCTTTTGTGTAAGTCATTAGCATAATCTACACAAGTTGCAATGAAATTCCTTTCAGTGTTTCTCAAAATGTGGTTTACACTTCCCTGCTAATAATTTATGGTGATTAGGAAACTAATTAGGAAAAAAGTTACCTTTTTATTATTTTCATTACTATTTATTTATTTCAGAATTTTATTTTATATTGATAATACATTACCTATTCTGTCAGGCTACTGAGTTCAGGGCACACAAATTAAATTTCAAGTATCATGCTCTGATACTGCAGAGCCTGGATTTTGTGAGGTATGACCAGAGTAAAAGCAAAATACATCTATTACAAGCACTGCGTGAAAATTATCTTTATGAACTGGCTTTTAAAACTTTTTTTAAAACTGTGATTTTCCATATCTGCTTACAACAAAAGTTTAAGCTGTAGTCTCTCAGACAGCAAGAGGATGTGTTTGCATCCTCATTGTTCCAGAAAAAAATTCTGTCTCCTCAAAATACAAACTTAGAACCCAAAATTTTCATAAAACATGATTATGTAGCAGAAAGGAAGGCCAGAGTAGACCAGAGACCATCCCAGTACAAGAGATGAGAGACCTCATTTGTTTACAGTTGTTTTGCAATAAATCAGCTAACAGGAAATTCAGACTGTGCATTGAGAGCAGGGGCACAGGATGCAAAATAGAAGATGAAAAAATGTCAGTGGTTTTATGGAATGATCCACCACTTTTTCTCCATGCTGACTCACAACATCACAAGAGTTCATGGAGTCATCAGTGGATTAGGAAACAAAAACCATAAAAGGAAGATTCCAGAAATCTGCAAAATTCCTTTCATCTCCAGAAAGGGCCAGAGGCATGGCAGGGCAAACAGACTAATACAAAGAAGTTACAGTGCCTAGTCTCCACATGAAGTTTGGCCCAGGTTAAGGGCTATTCAGATGAGAAAGTTGGAACTTGTGTAGACACAAAATCTAAGAAGCCTAATATATTCTCTAAGGAAAGATTTCATCCCATTCCAGATTTCTTAGAAGAAAAAAAATCAGCACAGCACACATGAAGTCAGAGGTGACAAAATTCTAAGTGGGAAAAAATAAAAAGAAAACAGGCTTGCCAGATGAAGAGCAGTATGATAAAAAACTTGACTATTTCTTTAGCAATAGTATTTGATAGAATTTGAACTAGAATTTATATGAAAAACAGGTAAAATACAAGATAGAAGACATATAGTCTTCTCTTACCAGAGGAAAATAACTATTTGTTTCTAAAGCATTTCCCTTATTCTAGGTCTCACCCATGATCTGCTTGACATAGCAACAAAATATATTTAAATTGTGAAATTCTACCAATTCTAAGAGTAATTGGGAAATAATATAGAAAGAACTAGATGACACTGAAGAGCTGAAATTTTGAAGTGTGACATTCAGACACATTCAGAAGGTACAATGCATGCACTTCCTATAAAAGGACTTCACCAAAGACATCCCAGATGGATTTCAGTATTTCACCAGTGGTCTCCTGCCCAGACACTTGGATAGAAAGGACCAGCTCCTTTCAAGAGCTGCACCAGCTGGGGAAGCCAGATAAAGTGATTCTTTGTAAATGCACTGTGACCTTTGCAAATCTCAAAGATTGAGATAGACTGTGATTTTCCAGCAGAAAAAAAGAAAAAAAAAAAAAAAAAGCTGATCCCCACACTGACAGGCTCATAATCCTAAGCTGCATTTTAGCCACCTACACCTGACAGAACAGGCTTGTTTTGCACCCTTCCTTATCACATGAAAATTGCCTAGAGAATTATGACCTTTAAGTCCACAATTTATCATGTTTTCTTCCTATAAAACAGTCTGATATTATAGCAGTTCTGTGATTTCCAGATCAATAGGTTTTAACTGTCATTGCTGCAATCAGCTGTCCAGTTTCTTTGCCCACTCTTGGCAGAGATGGATACATGCAGTCCTTTAAAAATAGTTAATGAATGATACAGAAAAAAGTTATTTTCACCTTGACAGTCTGTCTCTGCACAGAATCCAGACATGGCAAACTGAAGAGCCTTGAGAAGGTTATGAATATGCTCAGAAGGGGACCAAAGATGGCTCTTGAAAACCTTAACTTTTTTCTTTTGCAGATGTAGTTTTCACACAAAGGGAAAAATTGTGCATTTCTGAGAAAATCTGTGAGATTATCAATTATACATAGATACAGACATATAGATAGATATAGACGTAGATGTAGACAGATATAGATATATAGATTAGATATACATATAGATTAGATATAGATACAGGTATAGATGATATAGATAGCCTTTCTGTCTACTTTTATATGAAAGTATTTTTTTCCTTTTTCCAGTTCTGCCTCAAATTAAAATTACTTTCCCATAGTACAGAAAGTATCTTGAACATCACCAAATCACAAAAACGAAACACTGCTAAACAACCAGTCATTATTCTTTTTTTTTTTTTTTTTTTTTTTTTTTTTTTGTTTAAACTCCTTACTATACAGGAATTTAGGTTAAAGTAGTAAGCTCAAAGGCCTGGTCATAAAAAATATTCTTAAACAAAGGATACTGACAGTTTTTAGCACAATTTGTGTTCTGTAATGTCTTGTATGCCTCAGAACCAAGGTAAAAAGAGTTCTGAGGTAACTCCCTAAATGCAGCACCTAACATTGCAAGACAGGTTGCTGCTTTCTGTGGTATTCGAATGACAATCCCTTTGGCCACCTGAAAATCTCAACAGCAGTCCAGATGTTTTTAATAATAATTTTGGATTCTAAGAGGAAGTAAACACAATTAATAACATACCTAGCCATCACAAGAGCATAAGTTCTCTTCTCAGCTCTGACAAAATGTGGCTGTAAGAACACAACCCCCAACTATTCTGCAGAAGCTGCCAAAGGGGAAAGCAAAAACTTTTAAAGTTAAACTTTTTAAAGATGAGTCAACTAATTTCCCTCTGAGTCCTTGTCACTTACTGCACTACTGCACAGCATGTCATACCCCTGAAAAAATACAGACCCAGCAGCTCTGAGTATTAGAAATTAGTGACCATCTTCATCTGCTCACACAGGTGCACAGAGTATTTTTGGAGCTCAGGTGAGATGCTGAAGAGAGGTGTGAGGTACACCGTGGGCCTGGGAAGCCCACCCTCTGCTCATCCCCAGTTTTTTTCCAGCAGTATCTCACACTGGCCAAGAACAAAATCTGGGCTCCTCTTCACTTGACTGCAGGCCTTAAGATCTCAACCAGCTTGTGGGGATAATGAACAACCAGTAAGCACAAAATTAAAGGTATTTTCCTGCCTTAGTTCTTGGTGTCAGTATTTCATCATGCATCCCTCCTACACAGAATTGTTACATGTTTAAATTCTATTCACAGTTGCTGTGTCTTGAAAACTTACTCAAATTTATTTCCCCTTCAGATTTCAGACCAAAACCAAAGTTCAAAGAAAATCATTTAACCAGAAAAGTAAAAGAAATATCAAATGCACAACTTAAAAGTCAGTTTATATAAAGATTTCAAATGCTCTGTCATTTTAATTAAACTACAGGAAAATTAAAGGAAAACGAAACTCCATTTATTGTTAGATGAAATATAGAAAGAGTGAAATCATGTTAGAAAAATGGTGAATTTCACCCAGAGAAGATTGATTACCCTAATTTGGAGGAGGGTGACTGCATTTCCTCGCTTTAGGAGCAAGTCAGTAATTTGGTCCATGGCAGCTCATCTCCAACCTTCTCTTAATCTTCATGTCACCAGAGGGAACAAAGGAAGCTGCTGGCACACACTTCTCTTCCTGACACTGAGCTCTACCCACACTGTCATCACACAGCACCCAATCTGCCACCATGGCAGCTGCCTGCCTGCACCATGCCAGATTTTGGGAGAGAGAGGCTGAGCAAGTAAAGCCAGTCATATTAACAGGTGAATAGCAAAAACGATGCTCGGTAACAAAAGCTAGCACTAAGCTTGTGAGACAAAAAAAAAAAGATTCAGTAGAAAGCTTTAAAATTAATTAAAATTCAACAAACCTTTTGGTTAATTCAATTTCCAGATCCAAAGGTTAAAAGCTCAACAGCTCTGTCCTCTTTTCTCTCTAGGGATCTTGGGATGGCCTTTCACTGCCAACAAGCATAGGGCACCCATGGGATGGGAGATGAAGAACCCACCTCTAGAAACTGCTCTGCAGCTTCCTGCTATGCCAAGATTCCCCAGGATGTGTAGGACACTATGAGCAGTCTGCCTCCTGCAGAAATCTCAGCTCTGGCAACTTCATTTCAAATTATTGGCTGCAAAGCAAAGTCCTTCATAACACCCTCCCCTGCAGGTTTCCAGGCTTAAGGTACAATTGTTGGCAGGAGCGCACTCAGATCCAATCTTTGAGCCACCTGAATGCTCCCACTGGCAGCTGGAAATCTCAGAGCTTGCAGGCTTTCAGGTTTCACTGGCACCACGGCATCAATAACATACAGAGATATAAGTGAAACTTCAGAACCATTTCTTTAATTAGAAAGCTGTTGGACATAAGGTGGTAACTAAATGTCAGAGAATGCCAGGTATCACACAGCTTAGAAACACACCACATGATGAAGAATTAAATTATGCACAGAATACTAGCAAAGCAGGAGAAGAGAATTTATTTGTATAATACATGAAAGTAATACTCAGATATTTCAGGTCAATCCCTGTAAGCAATTTGTTTCACATTATGAGCAACTTATTTCTAGCTCCTCCAGAAATTGAAGAGGCTTCCAGTTGTAGTATTTGTCATGATTACACCTGTAATTCAAACCCAGATCTCCTTACCCAGCAGTGCTTGAGTGTTCCCCTTGGAAAAGGAAACAACACACTTGGTTTTGAAGGTGGGGACATATTCCTTTCCCATTAATGCCATGTCACAGTTCTTGGACCCAACATTACAGCTGTAACCATAGGACCAATCTTTTATAGCAGTCTTAGGCCCTGCTTACATTGACGAGTGTGCCATGAAAAGCTGATCTGTAGAGCAAGACACTCGGTGCTAATTCAGCATTCACTCCACATGCATTTCTAAAGGCCATAGTTCAAACAAAATCTCAAATAGTCCAGTAGTCTGAACACTTGCCATATAGCCAAGACACACAGGATGTACAGCGTGATGTACATCATGCAGGATGCACATCCTGTGCTTCAGCTTGATTGGAGAAGAACCCCATTCATGGGCTGACACCACCATGCAATGTCAACTGAAGTGTGAAATGCAGGGAGGGCTCAGAGATTCATTCCAAGAGCATCCAACTGACCCAAGATAAGAATGGCAGTGTACGTGCACCCTTGTTCTCCCAACTGCTTCCCACCACCAGGGGGAATAGCCAGCGCCGAGTTCAGATCTACTCAGATGAACTGATTTTAGCTGGAGTGAGGGTTAACTCTTTTCAGCCTTCAGCATCTATCCTTGTGATACTGACTGCAATATCAAAGCCTTCTATATGCAAAAGTAAGCAACAGACAGTAAGCTACACAGTCCAATTTTAATTAAGCAGACAGAGAAATCATCAGCCTGTAGTCCTCTAACTCTGTTCTCTCTCTACTGCAACAGTGGTCAAATTTTAATTAGATATGATGAAAATCCAGGCTGGATAAGGAAAGTTTTCTCAATTAGTCTTTTCACTTGATGACAAAGTACTCTAAGCTTCCTCAGAGACTTGCACCTCAAATGACTACTGACAAGATTAAGGATAGAGTTATGGTCACCTTTTTTTTTTTATTGTAATAATGAATCACAAGAAAATTAACTACTTGTTGTTGCATGTGCCTGGAGCCAGGCTTCTATCTATGCAACCAAAGTGTTTTGATATGCCAAGCCAAAATCATCTTAAATTAATTGATTACATATTTTATACTGTCAGAACCTACAAAATACAGAAAATATTGATAGCCAAATTATCCGGCTTAATATACAATAGATTTTACAACAAAACCAGAACTCGAACATTTACAAGTATTTTCAATAAACAAAAACTCAATGAAATTACAAGTTCAGCAGTTAGAGCACATTAAAAAAAATAAATATAAAACTACCCTCAACTTGATCTCTGATCTACAGCCTCAACCAATGGTGTTATACAGCTGGACTAATAGCCTGAGGGTATGTTTTCATGGATAGAGGAGTGCTCATTTTCTTTTCTCATTTCCTGATTTTTTAATGTAGTTTCTAACCAGAGAATTACCTCACCCCCTCAGAAAAACCCTACCCATACATTTGCTTTTATGTACAATTTTAACACTATTTTGAGACTTGGTATATATTTTAGTACTGATAATCAATATTTCTTAGGCTATTGCACTTTCTATGAAACACTAAGTCAAGGCTTTATTAATTTCTCTAAGACACAAGGGGACAACTTGCTTTTCTTGGAAAGTGACAACACTGACAGTGCACTAAAAGAACAATTTTTCTAGACTAGTTATAATAGCGATTATGGAACGGATATCCTTTAATAATAGCCTTTATTATGAGAATAAATACATAAAACAAATGCAATATATTAGCCACATTTCTTCATATACATTCAGAATAGAACAAGAAGCCAATAGGCATAATCAGCAGAACTAATTGAACAAACAAATTTTTAGTAAGCCAACGACACTAGAGGGAAGTTGGAATGTTTATGCACCCATAGCAGACAAAGAGCATGTGATTTCAGTATTTTCTTTATATTGATTTTAAGACAAACACACTGTAGTTGTAAGCACAAACTGCATGAACTGACAGAAGTGTTCAGCTCCGTGCGGTGGCCGTTTGAGGCTGTTCTGACTGCAACTGCTTCCCGAGGTATTCCCTGAAATAAAACAAAAAATTAAATTGAGAAATGTTCTGGAGAGTGGGTAGTGCAATAGTGGTGGGAACTATAAAGTTGATAAAGAAGAAAAAGCTTTAAGTTCAGAATTAATCCTTCAAATAACGTCTACTATCAGTAGTCAACTGAAGCAGCGAGAGCATTCAAGCTTTAGATATTCATCATCTGCCCTGGGAAAATAAAGTACAAATCAAACATCAACAAAGCTGTCAAGATAAGGAGAGAGCCCAATGGGACCATTTAGAAGCCCTGACAACTGACACAGAACACCCATGGTGCAGATAAATTTCACTTGTTGAACACAGATTTTAGAAGCTGTGGCAAAACACTTAAAAGTATCCCTTTCCACAACCCAGCTGCAGGAGCACAAGTAACACAAAGGACATACTGGCAATGCATAACCACAGGCATGCAAAACAGTTGCTGATTCAATAACTACATATTCAAGTTGAGGAAAAGAAAAGATAATCAATCCAGGCCCACTATATAGCAACATTTTCTTTAAAGTGTCTTCCTCACCTGTACTTTGAAGTGCCCTAAGCCCCTTATTTTCTATCTCTCCTCTCACCTCTGGAACATCTCCCAGAATACTGTCACTCGCTCTCAGCAACAGTATCTAAATTCCATGGAAAAATACTGCACAGTTCTTCTGAATATTACAATCCTTCACTCTCTCTTGTGAAAGCAGATCAACACTTCACAAAAAAGAACCACAAAAAAGTTGAAAGTCATCTTTAGTAATAGTACCTGGGCTGCTGCTTGTCACAGAAAATACAATAATTGTACCACTGTATCAAGTGAAAGAGAGATTTCAGGACTTGTGAAATGTAGGCGTTCTTTTTCTACTGCTGATCATACACTTAGTACATACACTTAGTGCTTTCTCACTACACAGATATTTCAACCTACACAGGTTAAGCACCAGAAGTATCTCAGAAGGATGATGTTCAGAAAGAAGTTTCAAAAAAATCCACGCCTAACACAAGAGTATGTATTTTTGCTTTACAAGAAAAATAAATTTAAAATATCAGGTTTTTTGAACATTTCAAAAAGTAGTTTTCAGCTTAGTGTCCTGCTGAACAGTAATTCCTTATGCATTGCAATTTCTATCTCACAGTGAAGTCTAGCACCTCAACTGCACCACCCAACACCACTTTTCTCAGTTTTAACATTAGGCATCCAGAAAAGCAAAAGTTTCTATAAAATGTTAAGTCCAAACACCACTAGCAAAGAAAATAACACATCATTTGTATGCTGAACCATATGTTCTGATTTAGCACCTTCATTTACAGCTGCACCAGGTGCCATGTAAGATCACACTGTTCTAATGCTTGGGCTCCATATAATAGATACAAGTCTTTCTCGTAACAGACAGGTTATCACCCTCAAAGCAGAGGCTCCTGCTGGCAAAGAAGGAAATGAGCTGCTCTCATGTTTTGCAGGACTCAAAATATGCCACCAGAACAAAATTTGACAATCATCCAAAAACACAGCCAACAGCTACGGAAGAGCTTCCACACTCACCAAACCTCTTTCTGCTCTATGTTTTCAGTTGTCTTTTTTTCATTTGTTTCATGCCTATGTGCATGTACTCTAGTATTTCTACTCTTGAGATCCAGCCTTGAAAGCAGCTGACACTTGCTGCACACATGGCTCTGCTCAGCATATTACAAGACCATAACATTATTTATTCTTAAAGCACAGATAGAATCATATTGAATGTGAAATTCCCACACTGTTACTTCAAAGTAGGAAAATCAATCAAGCTAACAATCCATAACATTACAACTATTGCAAAGCTTACATTGTTTGAGATGCACAACCAAGGCTTTCTAAAAGCCCCACCAGAGTGCAGTGCAGTCAGCAAAAATCTCCAAGGCACCAGAGCAGTAGCACATTTTGTAGGTACTTAGTGCTTTCACAGACATATTCAACTTCTACAGTGGGTAGAACAGTATCTTCCCAACAAAACCTTTTGTAGACGTGAGTTTAAGTCCAGGGTCAAGGAAAAGCTCTCATCCCATTTCCCCATACAAAATGAGTACCTGTCATGCTGCAAAGTGAAAATACCATAGTGTTCCTACCCTATCACCTCTTTAGCCACCACTAAGGGTGATTGAAATGGAAAAACCTTGCATTACAAGCTGTTAGAAGGATCACTTAATTTTCTGTTTGGTTATCACTTCCATTTGAGGGTCATTGGTTAACCCAGGAAAGGTTACTGCACAGTGTAGATTAGATGAACATGGAATCATAGAACAGTTTTGGTTGGAAGGGACCTTAAAGATCATCTGGTTCCAAATCCCCTGCCATGGGCAGTGACACCTTCCACTGGACCAGGTTGCTGAGAGCCCCCTCCGACCTGGCCTTGAACACTCCACAGAATGGAGCATCCACAGCTTCTCCAGGAAACCTCTTCCAGTGTCTCACCACCCTCACAGGAAATAATTTCTTTCTGATATCTAATCTAAATCAGCCCTGATTTATTTTATAGCCACCAGCCCTTTTCCTTGTGAGAAGGCCCTCTCCAGCCTTCCTGTAGGCCTCCTTTAGGTACTGTATAGCTGCTCTAACCTCTCCCCAGAGTTTACTCTTGTCCAGGCTTAACAACCCAAACCCAGAGCTTTTCCTCACAGGACTGGTATCCCATGTCTCTAAATCACCTTCATAGCTCCCCTCTGGACCTGGTCCAAAATGTTAAGTAGGACCCTGTTCTCCCTCAGCTAAAATACATATTAAAAGAATAAGAAGATTCAAATGTTTTATAAATACTGGTATTTCATCACATTAGGAAGTTAAGAAGCACTGTAAGCTCCAAACTTATGAATAAGTTTGACATAAGTCTCCATCCCCATGCTGTTACAAATTAAGAGTCTAAGACTTTATCCTGCACTAATATTTAGTTAAACACCAAAAGAAAAACTGATACTAAAATTACTATTTACCTCACAAAATTAAAGTCACCTGCAAGAATGCAAGCATTCAACCCATTTCACTGTAAGAGCATGTATGATGAAAGGATGGATCTTGTAACAAATTAGTTAATAAAATATTCAAAAGCATCTGAGATTTGTGATGCATGCTACAACAGAAAGTAATGAGGTGGGTATTAGACTTATGTTTTTTATTAATTTCAAGCTATAAGCCCATGAATTGGACAACTACAATATATTTTAAAACTATTTTCCTCACACGGTAACAGAAAGGCCTTTATATAAAGGTCAGGTTTAGACATCTTCTCACTTCCTTCAACATAAAACCATCATTATTAAGAACAGATGATGCCAGTGCAAACAAGTTTGCATTTACAGATAACAGCATTCAAACATGAAACAACTGATTCAGTATAAATTTTTAAGAACATTAAAAAAAAAAAAAAAGCTTCAAACATGCAACTGTAGTACCTCACTTTTGAGACTAACTATAAAATCCTCAATTTCTCAATTAAAGCTCAGATAAACAAGACTCAGATAAACACCACACATTTTTCACTTTCCTGGTCACCCAAAGGTCTGATGGTGAAGCATAAGTAATTTCCATTTGCAAATTAATCTTTTCATGCTTACTAGAACAACAAGTGAGATTCCTTTCACACTAGAAATTCCACCTCTTTCGGGCCTCTTTTTAAACACACATTTTCTGTTGTTTCCAAAGTGCTTTTTCAAAGAAGAGAATAAGGCTTAGAGGTGAATACATGAATTCATTCTATCTTGAATTCTTATTCTAATTTATTTCTTCATTTTGTTTAATTTAATCAGGTTTTGTTTCTCATGAGAGAAGCTGACACCTTGAAGCAGAGATATACTTAAATGTCATAATTGAAACAAACGCTTTGATCCCTCCAAGACAAAAGCTTATTTAGGAAAAGGCACACAGAACTGATCCAACATGAAAGCCCCTAAACTCAGTGAATATGGAATAAGAAGATAATTGCAAACTGGCACACCACCTACAAATCTTATACTAGCATATACTATATACTAAAAGGTGATTGTGAACAACAAACAACCTATGATAGAAGGGAAGTTATAAGACACATACAACAGATTCCCTAGAGGCCATGTGTTAAAGGAAACAAGCCTTGAAGTTAAGTAGTACTACTTTCAGTGTGGTACTCCAAAACCCAGTGCAGCCAGAGTACCTGTCCTTTAAAGGACACTGAAAATTATTGAACAGGGGAAGAAAAGTATATGAAGCACAGAATAAAGGAAGGGTGACATTTTCATATTTTCTCTTTTCTGACATTCAACTCTTGCATGCTGGTTATTAAAGAAGTACATTATCAAAAAATATCCGACAGTCTTAGATATCTGCAATCTCTAGCTTGGTTTAGCAGACTGAAGTTCCCAAGAGACAGAATGCCTTTCTTTGACAAAAACCAAAATAAAAATATTGATTTTATTTTTCTCTATCAAAACATAAGTCTAGAGTTCCATACTTTTGCAAATGAAAGGGAAAAGCTAGTTCTAAAGAAATCCTTCAAAAAGCCTGCCACTTGACTCAACACACTCAAAAGACATTGCCAACATACACTGTCTACAGACAAATCATAAAGATATGACAAACAGTGAAACAAGTTCAGGCAGCAGATAGAATACTTTTAATAAATTGACCAGTTTTGCCAGCCTTATGTTGCATTTCTGCTAGAGGTCTAGTAACCTGGAGGGAAGGTATTAGACTAGAAAGTGATGGACAAATTTTACTAATTTATGGTGGCTTTACAAGCAGGTATTTGAATTACACAACTGATGCATTCCCAATTCTAAGCAGGCTAAACTAACCCTTGAAAACAGTGTCTTGTGTGTGTTAATAATCTATAGATAAACCATCCCTGGAACCTCTGAGCAGTACACATGAAGTGGCAACACCACAAGGTTGCAACCATCTGTCTAGTCTCCATCTAATCCAATGTGAGACAAAGCTGGAACACCCAACCTTTAACCCACTCCAGCTGTGAAGGCCTGTCTTTCTCACAAGGCACTCAGAGTACTTTGGTGAGACAGCCCCTTTTGTTCATTTAGCTCTCAAGTGAATTGCAGTGAAGTGCTTTCTACAAATAAGCTCCCTTGAACGTGGTTACTGCAGTGTCACATTAACACTGGTGGTGGCTGGGAGAAAGCAAGTGGAGCTCCACAGGGGCCACCACAGGTGCATTTGCCTCCCCACAGAGCCACAGTCACAGAAGCCAGGAAAGAAAATAAAGAAACCATGCTCGAATCAAACCTGGAGTGATGTTAATATTTGGTTCCTGAAATGTAATAGTAACATGTCTTACTGCTGGATCCAAAAGCACTTTTTTTTTTTTCTGTATATAATACAGAAAAAAAAATAATATATATAGTGTGCTCCTCATTATCATGTTCTTCACAGAAATAAACAGAAAGAGAACATTATGAAAGTAGTGAAGTGAAAAACAAACAGGTATCTTCCTAGAGAGCTGGGCTGGGAAGACTGCCAAAGTTGGAGTGCTACCACTGGAGAACTGCTGCTCTCTTTTGTCATTTGTTTATTGAACACAGTTTTCTTATCTGATTCAGTGGATTTACGCAATATGAAATATTCCAATTTTCAAATGGTATTAAAGAATATAAAATGTGACTATAATACCAGTGCCTACCATAAGTAGTTTTGAAGGTAAGTCATCACAAACCAACAATAAAAACAAAGAAACAAATGTAAACAGCAGAATCAAAGCCACTTTGACCAAACAGTTTTGGCCTCCAACACACCAAACTGAAGATTTGTATAAATTATCTTTTTCAGTGGAACCATGGTGATTTTCACCATGTATCTCCTTGACCTATAAATGTGGCTGTGTATCTCAAGAGAGGAAAGATACTGCAAAAATCTCTGCAATTCTCAGTACTTAGCTTAACAGATTCCACTTCATACAAACAAATAGAACAAAAGTCAACTGTTAAGAAAAACAAAATATAGGACATTGTTTCCATTTAATTATTCACAGTAAAAATATGCTCAACATTCTGATATGTACATAAAAACTAAACAGACTGAATGGTTGTACAGAAGGATTATGAACATTAAAAGAGAGGCACTTTGTGTTTTCAAATGGAGCCATGTCTTCAGCTGAATGCAGTATTACTAATAGACAATCTATAGATTATCTTGTGATTACTGAAAACATTACTCATAGCATGGTTTATAGCCCTCCCAACATGAAATGCAACATTAACCCGAGTCTTCCAATGAACCTCCTTTGCTCTCAGCAGTTTCCCTGGTTTTGTCCAATCTTTGAAACAGTTATTCTAGACTTCCAGTTCACAACTTCATATAAAAGCTATGAAGAAACAGCAGGTCAATGAGCTCTTATAACAAAGGTATTACCTAAACATTTGATTTTAAAAGAAAATAAACTGTGAAATCCAATTCAATATGTGTCTTTCTATTAGGGAGAAAAAGCATGAGCCATTTTTCACTTATAAGATGCACCATGAGCCATTCTTTGGCAATTTTAAAAACCCACTTGACTAAACCTTACAATGTGGTTTGAAAATGGTTCTATATTTAATCAGAAGTGTTGCTTACAACACTTAAGTGCTTTTTATGTAAGAATGACCAACATCAATAGTGTTTAACTGAATTTTCCTATCTGGAAATCAGATTTTTAAAGAACATTAATCAGAAGTAAATTATCAAAAAGTTGCTTCTTTGGTGACATGCTTTGCAGCACAGTTCATGAAAGCCAGCAACGTCTTTGAAAAAAGAAGATGCAAACTGAGCAGAATGTCTGATATTTTCCACGCTAACATGAGCTCTAGAAATATTAAAGTGTTTTTGCAGAGTAGAGATCTCATGACAGAAAACATGAGAACAGTGTGAATCCCAGAGAGCATATGCCAAATAAAAAAACACAGTCTCTACATCTACATGGAATGAAGTTTTGCAAGAATACACATTTATGTCCAAATAAAAAGATGGAACCCTCCATTAGACATCAAGTGCACCTGTAATTAATTGGATTTTTGCCTAACTTGTCTCATTCTAGCTAGGAAGTACTCTCTTAATTAATCTTAAAAAGATTAATTTTTATCAGAGACACTATATGCTCAAACTTCATTTAGTCAGCTTCTGTTAACTACTGAAAGAGAATGGCAGTGATAAAGAAGGCTAAGAACCATGAGAAATAAATATAGTGGAAGTTATTATCCTGAAGATATTGTTTCCTAGATTAAAGCCTACTACTCCATTAAGCATTCCACACCTTAGTGTGGAAAAATTAAGGGGTGAGAATAGGTGAAAACTTCATGGCTGCCAGTTAACTACCACCACACCCTGCACTTCTGTCTCCCAAATGCAAGCATGGTACAGAAGCCATGGGTAGAGTAACAGTTTCTAAATATAGCATATGGCAAATCCTAGGCAGTTTCAGATGTTTTACTGTCTCCTTGCAGAATTCCTCATTTTAAAGGATGGAGAACAAGTAATTTTGACTGAGCTGTACATTCAGAAAATCATGTATGAACCTCTTGCATATTCACAGCTTGTCCATTTTGTTGCTTCATTCCATATGCCCTTTATGAATTTCATTTCCATACCACACTTGATCATGCTTAAGTGATACATCCTAACTCCCACTGTTTAGCACCTGCCAACACACTCATACTCTTCATGTTGGTGTCAAGGAGGAGTTCAGGAGCCCCACGCCCAAGCAGGTGAATGTTTGAGAGGAGCCTGTGCTGGAGCAGGGTCCTGACAAGGACCTGCAGATCCATGGAGAGAGAAGCCCATATCAGAGCAGGTTTCCTGGTAGGACTTGTGACCCTATGGAGGGACACACAGTGGAGCAGCCTGTCCTTGAAGGACTGCACCCTGCAGTAGAGTGACCCATGCTGCAGTAGTTTGGCTGAGGCTGTTGTTGGGATGGACTCATGTTGGAGAAGCTCATGGAGAACAAATCTCCCATGGCAGGGTCCCCATTATGGAGCAGGGGAAGCATTCCTCACCCTAACCAGTGGGAGAAAATAATGTGTGATGAACTAGCCATTACCCCTATTGACATCCCTTCAGCCCTAGGAGAGGAGGGAGAGTTAGGAAGGAGGGAGAGGTGGAAAGAAGGTATTTCTAAGGTTTTATTTATTTCTCACTGTCCTGCCCTGGTTTTGTTAGTAATAAATTCAACTAATTATCTCTAATTTGAGCCTGTTTTGCCTGTGACAGTATTTGGTGAGTGACATCTCCTGGTCCTTATCTCAACTCAGGAATCCTTTGTTGTATTTTCTCTCCCCTGTCCAGCTGTGGAGTGATACAGCAGCTTTGGTGGGTGCATGAACCCAGGGTCAACCCACTACAAAGGATCTTACTATCAACATGGGGTGGCATGATTAAAAAAATTCAAGTCAGATTGAAACCCAGGATTAATTCCCATGTATAGGCGGTAAGTGATGCTAAAAAGATAATTCTGCTCCTCACTTCACCAAGTGCATGATCATTTAACATGCAAATGTAACTGCAGTATTTCACTTGAACTTATCTCATCTGAAAAGCTGACAGCAGTTACTGCTTTTGCCAATGTAGCTTCACCATTTAGAGAATGTCTGACAGTCTGATTTTCCCCCATTAATCCCTGACTTAAAAACCCCTAAGGGAAAGCCAGTGAGCAGCCTGTAATGAACTATTCAAATTACTTTGGAGTTAATTGTCTCAAAGTTGAGCTAGCAGTTGAATGATACAGTTGTGTTTAGGCAGAATGCTACTTCAGCTGCCCCATGGCACTCCCTGATTCAAGTACAAGTTTTTCTTACTCTGCTGGTTCCAGGCACAGCACTTGCACCAAGCCTTACTGGGGCAGAGCAAAGCTTTATTTTCTAATCCTTCTCTCAGCCTTCAGGAAAAGCCTGACGACCTCTTTCACACATGTCACAGACAGTAATGTCAAATTGTTCTGTGCCAGTTAAACTCAAGGAAAAAAACACAATTGCTTTGAGTGAAATAACTGTAATTCCAGAATAAATGGAAGCAAGAGGAAGAACATTTATTGTTTCCCCAGCTTGGAAGAGCAAGGGAAGCAAGACCTTGAAGTTGCTGAATAACACATCTTATGACAATGCAAAGCTTAGTAAGTAGGTACTTAAACCAAAGTGCGTGAGAGTCAGAGGACTCGGCTCGTGTGGTGAGAAGAGCCAGCAGTGAAACAGAAGAGCTCCCAGCACCCATCAAAAGCCAGATCTACATAAAGCCAGATCTAGCTTCCCACACACAAACAGCGTGTCATTTCCTTTGCTTAAGCTGTAAGCCCATGCCAGGGGGAACAGTACTTTGGCAAATAAGAGCCAATGTGTCCCATTGCTCCACTATGAATTAAAAAAGAAAGCATTCCCTACAGAGATGACAAATATGAATGTAGAAGAGGCACTAATTTACACATTCTTTTTACTGACATGTCAGAAGATCTGAAACTAGGCACTTTTGCCATCTCTCCCTCAGTCTCAAGTCTAAAGGTTCACAAACTGAAAAAAATGGGCACAGAAATTTTCATACTGTTAAAAAACCAAAACAAATCTAGAAGATTAGATGGGATGTTTTTACGAGTAGTATTCTCTCTCTAAAAGTGAGAAAAAGCCAGGCTTGGAATTCAGGAAAACTTTTACTACCAGACAGGTTTGTGCTGGAGAAAGACCAAAAGTCTTCCTACCAGAGTTTCAGGACAGAATACACAAGAAATAAAATCCATCCCTACTGCAGAAGCCAGTATGAGTAACTAAACTTTCCATGCTGTAAACTCTGTTTAGATGCAGCTGGTTTGTAATAGTCAGAAGGTTTCAAATGTATCAGAACAGCATAGTGAGAAATGTATTCAACTGAGAAGCAGGATGGAGCATAATGTAAATAACCAAAAATTAGATTGAACATGACCATGTGATCTCCACACACTCAGAAATTCCACGTTATTTATCAAAGTACTCCTTACAGGTGGAGAGTATTTGTCACTGTCTGATTAGGAACAGTGAATAATGCAGCAACACACACACAACCTCTTCAGAGCAGCAGGAAGAAAAGCCATGGCAATTATATATGATAGATAGTAAAAAAATAGAAAAGGTTCATTGGTCCAAGAAGGCAACACCTCTTTGAAAACATACTTTCTGCAAAACATCACAAGACACTCACATGGCTCTGGGATCAACACCAGGTGTTTGTGTTACTCTTTCTTCCTTCACTTGTTTGTCTCTGAGAAAAATGCCCAGCCTGGGAAAGGTCCGAGCTGGAGCTGAGAAAGCCAACAGCCTGGGAAAAATCCAAGTTGGATTTTTCCATGAGCCTTCAACAGTGCCCACAAATATTAGCTGGATTTTATGGAGTAGGGTATTTAAACATGTATTCCTCTTTTACAGAAGGTTACCACAATATATGAGCGAGGGAGCAGGATAAAAAGAATATAGTATGCATGAGAATTCAAACCTTAAAACCCATATTCTTCAGAAGGAAAGGGAGAAAATTAGGTTTGTTTTACCTATGATACACTGCAGAGAGAGACAATGGGAGCTTTCTGTCACCTTAGCCAGCCTGTCACAGCAAGGAGGTGACTTAACCAGTCAGAAGGTTCTTGATATACATTGTTCCCCTACCACTTTCACACTACTTGCATCATCCCTACTCAAGTCTTTCAAAAAGTTTACATTCTGTCATAGGTGAAAAAATTGACAGAAGTTACAGATATGTAAAAGCACTAAGCTTTCCAGAAATAAAAGGTTGTTTAAATTCAAAATTAAATTACTTTTTTGTATCCCAACACTTATGTTCCAACATACTCTGATGTATTGCTGTATTTCATCTTCCTTTAAGGCAATGTCAGACTGAAAATATGAGCTCTGGTGCACTCATAATTAATAAGCAGATTAAAAACTCCTAATTAGTATTTTTAACTCTCCAAGATTTATGCTTAGCATACCTAATTAGTTTGGCAATTTACACAAAGTTGCCCCATGAAAGCTGAAGTTTTCAGAGCTTCAGCCCTTCAATGTTTCCCTATAAAGGTCCTGTGTTCTGTTGGAAAGGCAGCATCACCCACCAGCAAGTTCTGTGCCAGAACTTGCCAAGACTTCAGGGTTATTAGAGAATTACTCAATCAGCCCACAAACTTCTGCTCTTCCACAAGCAGTTCAAATAAATTCATAGAATCATTACAGAATATCCTGAGTTAGAAAGGAACCACAAAAACCATCAAGTCCAGCTCCTGGCCTTGCACAAGGCCAGCCCAGTAGTCACACCATGGGTCTGAGAGCATTGTCCAAACACTCTTTCAACTCTGTCAGGCTGGTTCTGTGACCACTTCCCTGGGAAGCCTCTTCCAGTGCCCAGTCATCCTCTGGGTGAAGAACCTTTTTCCTAATAAAAATACATTTTTGCTAATAATTTTTAATACTAAGCTAAAATACATTGTTCAAGTGAATTATTTGTGTGACATTCAACCATGTAAGGAAGCAACTCAATTTAACTGCTCCAAAAAACACAGAAAAACTAAGTTCTTACCATAAGCATCATATTAATCTACTCTTTAAAAACTGCTGTCTTAACACATACAAATGTTATTTATTCCCTAAAAGAAATCTACTATCTTGGATCCTCTCTGCACAACAAAGATTTCCCATGGTTAGTAGCATGTTCAATAATCTTCACATACCAGTTGTGAACCATCAGCTTCTGCACAGCCAGTAGTGCATTATAACGAACTTGCTGGTCTTCGTGATGCATGTGGTTCATGACCAGCTGCTTACCACCAAGCTGTTCAATCACTCTGAAAAACAGGAGAGGGGTAAGTTTTTTGACATTACTTTCAAATCCGGGTAGCTATCCTATCCAATCACTTCACATTCAAGAGGTTTAATTAAGAGGTTAAGTTTAAATTAGATACCATTTTTTTATTAAAATTATTTATTTGCCAAGGCACACAACTCACCTGAAGTGTTACAAACACTGATTATCTCTTGTATGAACTACTGATGTTTTTTTAAAAATATTTTTTAAGAATTCACATCAGAAAGTGTTTATACTGGACTCCTGCTTGCTACTTTGAAATAAATAATCGAGAAAATAAACCTTTTCAGAAAGGGTTATTTACTTTACACAGCTCTCTAAAATGGTTCACAGGGTACAGCACTATCAGTTATTAGGTAGGAGAGGTAGTGCCCTCCACCCCATAAATGGGTGACAACCAGGTCACTCCATTTTTGGCAAAAATAAAACCTCAATCTCTTCTGGCACTTTCTAATACAGAAAAATGCTTGTAATCACATCAACACCTATTAAATCACCATACATATAATCACAATCACCTCATACATATAGTGCTTTTTGACATTTAAACTGTACCAGAACTGCAGCTACTCCAGCACAAGATGCAGAACTGGTACCATTCCCACAAAAAGGATATGCTTCAGTTGCATCTTTCACTACAAACTTCACCACCGTAGTCAGCCATAGCTTTTTAACAGCTATACCAAATCCCCTGTGAAATACTGATGAAACCCTGTACATAACATGAATATAATATTTCTTAATAAAAACAGCAGAAGGTAACACATTTAAAACTTGAAAAAGTATCCCCATCCAGATGATTTCATATGCAGCATTTCAGTCTCTCATAACAATAAGTTTGGAGAATATTTGTAAGAAATATATAAGCTGATGACTTCCATATGGTTTTTTTACATCAGTTCTCTCACAGATCACTTAGCAGTTAAACATGCTATCCTGTGAAGACACTATCATTTGTTTTTTGCATGTTGCACTGCCATTCTAAGCTTGCATTAGCTATCTGCATGCAGTACTGCTCTTTTCCTGGCCAGATTAATGCATTGCTGCTGCACAACACAACATACTTTTGCAAACTACAGAACAGGTAGGAAGACAGCACAGAGATAAAAAAGAGAATTTTCCATTTCATTTTATATCTCAGTCAAAACCATCCTTAAGACCACAGGAAATATTATTTCCCAGTAATATTAAAACATTTGTTTCATAAAGCTGGAATGGATTCTGAAAAGTGCAATTGTTTCAAGCTGGAAAACCCTCACTAAGAATTCAAGAAGTTATTAGCAATGTAACAGATCCAAAATAACCTTTATGCCTGCCTTATGCTGCTTTGTCTTTTTAATGAGTTATATATAAAACCACTGCACACAAAGGCAAGCATATGAAACACAAATAATTTTTTTTTTAATAAAAGGACTGACTTAAACCACTGAATTTTCAGGAATGGAAAGAACACGAAAAAGGCATTAAACTCAAAAGCTTCCTTATGCTAGAAGAATGCAAGAACCAAAATGAAAGGTTAAAAGCCTATAATCACAAGTGGTAATAGGTTCTTTCAGATGATAATATATCCCTGAAATTATTGCTGAAAACATGAAGAGTTGAAGAATAGCATTATCATTCTTACATAATGCTGCTTACAGGTAGAAATCACTTCCTAGCCATGAGTTTTTAATCCAAAGGTCTAAACAGTGAAGAAGGTTCAATCATGTTCCTTCAAGTTCTAAATGTGTCCAAAACACTATATTTAGTTTCCCCTCTCCTCAGCTGCTGCTTACTTTAGAGAAGCAATAGAGCCCAGTAGAACAGTTATATGTGCACATCTTCTGCAGTGCCTGCTCCCTAGAACACCACTGCACTAAGCCAAAATAGTGGCATTTCAAAAAGGTTTCTGGATGCTGAAGATTCAGGTTTTAAGATGGCCCATTTAGAGGAAGAAAGAAGACACAAAAGATAAAGATAAATTAATACAGTTTAGACTGTTATAGCAGAAAACAAATATAAAATCCACACTATGCTGAAAGCCAGAGAGAATAAAGGAATAAAAGGCTTTTTTCTGAATCCTGAGCTAAGGAAGAGAATGGCTCTAAGTGTCCATCTCTTATACATGTAAAACACAAAGTCCACATTGATAGCATTCAAGAAATTATAAGTGCTGATCATACATAACAATAATCCTTTGGTCACATGGAAGCTGTGCTGGAGGCCTGTATTTATTTTTAGTGACAGGGAGCACCAGTGCTATACTTTATTTCTGCTGTTACACTCTCAGAAAACGCATCTTGGTGAGCCTCATGAGAAACCCACAGTGCTACTGTGTCAACAATTTGGTCTACAATGTGTAATTTCAAAAGCAACTTTAAACTATTTAAGCACTGGGGAACAGCCATGCAAAAATGCAGTATTTCATTAAAAAACATTTATTTTGTCAGACAAAGGGGAAGGTTGGCCAGAACTGGAGCTCTATATCTCTACTGTGTGCAACAAGTGAAGTCAAGTAGTTTTAGTATCCAATTCATCTCTTCAAACTTCAAAAGATAAAGGATGATCCAGTTAAGAGTTGACTGACAATAAACACTTAACTGAAACAAAAGCATTTAAGACACCTGAATTCTTTTACTTTTCTAAACCAAGGAACTGTATCCATTCTTAAAGTGAGTCATGCAATGAGAGTGTGAAATACCAATCACACGTGGGAGCAGTACATGACTATATATCAAAAAATCATAAGAAATGGACTATTATGCTGGAACAGATACATGATCCATAGGTATTTTAAGCTTTTAGTTAGTTCCAAAATAGCTGGAGTCATATTTGGTAAGTATACAATAGATCAAAAATGAAATTCTTTAAAAGAAAGAGATTGAGGCATTTCAGTTTGTTCAATGGAACAGAAAGTTAAATAAGCCAAGTCTGTAAACAGAAAGCAAAGTATTGAAATTTGAGATAAGGATGTGGGTAGAACAGTATGTAGGACACTTTTTATTTGCTGATGACCACTCCTTTTGAAGGCTGGCACATTGCTGAACAGACTTAACAGCCTGGGAGCTGAGTGGAGCTGTAGTCCTAATAGCTATACATTTTCCCAACTGCAAGCAGAAGGACACAGGTCCTGTTTATCTACTCTTCTGATTTCACAGCTTTAGTCCAGCAATTGCATGGCCATACTAGCCCACACATTCAGGTAAATGCATCCAAGCTGTTTAAAGATTATGGCAAACACGTGATAAAATGATTTCATACAAAGAACTGCTCAAAGCAAGAACAACCAGTACTGGCCAGTCCTCCAGCTTTGCCACTTGCAGGTAGCACTTAGTTTCCACCTTACTGAAGGGTATCTTGCCTCTCCTCCAAACACTTTTCCAGTGCTTACAAGACTATGAGGGCTGTGAGTATTTCAGGAGTCAACACATCTTCCTCGCATACATATGCCTGAAATTTCAGTCTGTTGTCCATATAGTCCAAGACAGCAGTCTGCACAAGAAGAGTTCATTAAATTCCCAACAAGGCTAGAAGGTCATTGTTATCTATTGAGCTGATTCTAGATGAGATAATTAATTTTCCTCTTTATACTAAAACCAGTGTTGATTTAATTATTGCTGAGCAGCATTTGCACTGCATCAAGGACTTCTCTGCTCCTCATCCCACCAGCAAGGGGGCTGGCACTGCACAACGACTTGGGACAGGACACAGCCATGGCAGCAGACCCAAACTGACCAAAGGGATATTCTATACCATATGCCAACATGCTCAGCATATAAAACTGAGAGAAAGAGGAGGAAGGGGCGACCATCTCAAGTGATGGTGTTTGTCTTTCCAAGCATCCATTATGCATGATGAAGACCTGCTTTCCCTGGGATGGCAGAACACCTGCCTGCCTGTGGGAAGCAGTGAATTAATTCCCTGTTTTGCTTTACCTATTAGATTGTCTTTATCTCAACCCACAAATTTTCTCACTCTAACTTTTGTTTCTCTTCCTGCAAGTGGCTGTAATGACCCTGAGTTGCCAGCTGGGGTTAAACTATGGCAACCTGTTCAGAAAACAGGAACAGACTGCTTCTTTGCTTCAAAAATTGTCCCTCTGTGTGAGTGATGAGCCAGATTTCTGGAAAAACCAAAGGCTTATTTCAGCTTCACTGGTCTCTGCCTTAGAGGTAAACTCAGTAAACATTTTGTTCACAGGCTTTTAAAGCAGGAAAATATAGCAATGTCTGTGTGTATTCTAACAGGAATTTGGGTTTATAATGAACACGAAAGTTTTCACCAAAATGTGTATTTGTGTAGCTAAAACATGCTTAAATGGAAGACTGACAACTGAATCTGTGTATCACTGAAATTACACCACCAATTGTTTGTGGAAAAAAACTTCTCTGTAGTCTTAAGACACAGAACAGTCTTTATCATTGTTGAAATAGTCCATGTCTACCCTAAGTCCAATAATTACAGTCCAATTAATCATAACAGAGAGGAAAAATTCCAATTTCTTCTGGTGCCTGGCTTCTGCTTTAGTCTAAACATTGCATTCAATACTTACTTTAAACATTGGTTCCCTTCACAGTTAAGAGATATTGAAATATATTAAGTCAAAGATCCAGTTTGCAGTTTCTCAACTGATCTAGTTTGTGTTTTCTTATCTTCCCAATGAATAAAACTCAAGCATAACCTGCAATCCCTTTATAGCATATTTCAATATAAATAAGCAGAAAATGCCACAGGCACAGTCCATACTCCAGCTACTCTTCAGGATAACAACATACTGGCATTTTCCTACCGTTTCCCACGGGGGTAGTGTCGCACATATTCTCCCACATCATGAGCAGCTACAGCCAGCACCTGTGGATCATCAGAAACCTCCAGAAGTTTTGTCAGGATTCTAGGAAAGAATTTGAAAGAATCAAGTCCCAGGTTTTGGGTTGGTTTTTATTTTTATTGTTTTGATTTTCTTATTTGTTGAGAGTTTTGTAAGCAGTGATAACTTAAAATAACAAAGTTCATAAGCATAAAAATGTTTCACAAGTAACCCAAGCAGTAAAGCTAGAACTTTTTCCAAACAAATAGCTGTACTTAACAAAACTGAGAACCTGCCCTAATTAACAGAATCATTTAAAGTATTCACTAGAGTCAGTTTAGTGAGCTACATACACAAATACCTATAACCAAGGATTACAAAATTTCTCCTTTTTTATACTTTGGCTTCAAGACCAACAGTTCTGAGTTCTAGATAAGCTTCATTAAAAAGCAGTTCAGTCCTAACTCAAAGGCTGAAATGAAAGCTATACTACCTTGTAAATTATTTCAATGGCACATGTTATTTTCTTAGCATGCATAGAAATTCTGTCTGCACCTTTTAATTAAGTAGTTGAACCACCTTTAGCCAAAAACAGCTAGAAGTAACACTGTTCTCTACCCAGTAATGAGAAGGGAGGAAAATGAGACATATTATGAAGGTTAGGTAGAGTTGAAAAGGTTAAACATACAGATCACTGCAAAATTAGAGTATTCTATGTTTAGTGAGATGACAAATGTATTTCAGTCAGAGAAAATTAGAAACAAGCTGAAATAGGTAGGTTGAAAATTCAACTGGAATTTTAAAAAGTATCATTCTGGTAAAATCAATTATCACAGCCACTGCCTCCCTAGAGGCCAGAAAGTGACAGAAAAAGTGCTTCTCAAGTGAAGAGAACTCTTAATTCTCACAAGAAGAGGAAGCAGAAACTTGAACAGTAATACTAAGCAGAAAACACCCAAGATCCATATAATGATGTTGAACAAAATACAAGCCCAACATCGAAGGAGGCAGTAATGGCAGAAGGTATGAAAACAAATATGTTTAATAGTAGTATAAGAATATTAGATTTAGAAAACTAATAAGCAGGCAGATAAGGAAAAATAACATTATATGGCTCAAAGGAAATAAAGATTGTCTGTCAAATGCCTTACCAGGCAAAAAATTAAATTCTGAGGTGCAAGAATCTACGTTGTGGTGTAGGATGAGTGGGTTTTTCGTGGATTGGTTTGTTTGGCTTGGTGTTGTCGTGCTGAGTTTTTGAGAGTTGGGGGTGTGTTAAAAGAACTACTGAAGATCACTGTCTGTTGCAGCACAAGCACAATAAATTAAATCCCAGAACCAGGAGAAAGAAACACAGCAAAATGTTGTAATCACTACAGGAAATACTAAGCCTCAACATCAACTTCATGCCACAGTTGTCAGCATCTTAAATTTTTCAGTCTATAATCCTACATATTCAGCAATATGCTGAACTCAGGGAAGAATTTATCAGACAGTTTTTGGTGACGTGTCAGGCCAGTTGAAATGCACATAAAGCTCAGGATCACCTTGCTCTTGCCATGTCTTCTAACATCTCACATGCTCCATTTGACCTCCTGATTTCTGTTAGATATGGCCCTTATTAACAAGCCCTGAACTGAAAGAACACCATGTATTATCAGTTAATGCCAATGAATGTGGAACAACTGAGAGCCAGACATCATTTCAGAACACAGTTTCATAGGTCAGACAGCCAGTCTTTGATTGCAAATAAATACAAGTTCAGGTTCACTTCATCTGCCAATCTAGGTACTGCCAACACAAAATAGATATATGGCAACATAATGCATTGAGTCAAATTTCTCATGGAACAGTATCACAACTTTCAACTCCCAAATATCTAAGTTAGGAGTTCATTACTCAGATCAACATCACCCCACGGTACAAAATTAAGGTACAGTAAAAACATTTTTAATCAAATCAAACCTGCATGCAAGTTAAGCTAAAGATATTCCCTCTATTATAAATACATTTTGACCAGTAAAAGCATATAAACAATTCTGCTTTTGAACAGAACAAACTATACATTCTAAAATAAGCAGGATGTTTTGACTTGCTTTCGTTCTTGACACTATTTTGTAAATGTAAAACCTTAGATTCAGATTCATTTAAACACAGAAAATATTAAAAGATCACGTGATTCAAGACTTGAAAACTTACTTGAGTAGCTCATAATTCTTCTCATTTAGCCTTACAGCATTCTCCCGCCAGAACTTCTCAGATTTGTGCACAGGACTCCATTCCAGCCTTCCTGACTTGAGCTCAGAGCTGTATTCATCAAAGGAGCTGCAACACAAGACCTTAATGAGATATTGGCCAAGCTTCTACACTTTGAACCATATGCCCAAGCCTGTCCCTAACAAAGCTGGAGCTCAAATTGCTATGACACATTTGGAAGTCAGTACTCTGCAGAGTATGAGAATTGTTCCCTGTCTCACCATTTTGTAAGTAAGAAAATGTATGAGAAGCAAGAAGAAAAATTGCTTTCAAACACAACCCTCTATCTGCCCCAAAATACTATTCCCAGGAAATAAATTTAAAAAAAAAAAAAAAACCAAAAAACACAAAAACAAAAACCCAAGCCACACAAATGTAACATTTTGGAATTTAATTCTCTGTTTTGCTGGCTTTTTATGTTTTAACTTCCCCAATCAAGGATTTCAGTCTTTTCCTTACATCCACTTAAACCTTTGACACTACTTATAATATGCACTTCGATTTAGGCACAAGACCAAGAACTAGGTAAACACAAGCAAAAACTTGAGTAAATCTGGACAGTATAACTTATTCTAATCAGGTAGACTTCAGTTTTTACTGGAAATCCTTTAAGACCACTTTCAAGTCCTTTAACAATTTCTCAGTTACAAAGATCTCATATATAAGTGAAGATTTCTTTTCTATTCAGCTGACATACAACAGGAAATTAACAACCAGTACATCATCTCACTAACTAGCATTTGCACATCCTAACTCTGTAGATATTTTAGCCTTACAAAAGGAAAAGGTTCTACCAACATTCACATAACACATTTTTTAAAGTGCACACTGCAAAGCATACCTAAGGTCCTGCACGCTCTCGCCAAGCTTGTCCAGCAGAAATTTGATATCTTCACTGATGTCTTCATCATCATATTTCTGCTGATCCAAATTCTCTAGTTGCTTTAAAACCTTACACTGAATCATGGCAAGAGCATATTCTTGGCGAGTTTCTCTCTCAGTAGATTTCTCTAATAAATTCTAGGGAAGTAAAGATGTATGTATTTTGTTTAAGAACAGACTACTTTGAAACAAAATAGTATTTCAAAGAAATTCTTACAGAAGTCTTAAATTTAGTAAGTGACAAAATTGACTATTTCCTGAAACAATCTTTCTTCAATAATAGAAAGTACTAATTCACCTGTTCTGAATATTTTGTACATGAAACTCAGGTAACTACAGACAATTCAAAGAAAAAGGGCAGAATTACATCCCATATACCAGAACCACCACCATAAACAACCACTTTTATCTTGGATTATCATTTTAGCTTTCTATGGAGGAATAGCATAAAGCAGAGAGCCTTTAAAAAAAATAACCTGAAATCTTATTTCCAATTCAAAGTTACCATCTGGATTAAATCAGCTCTTTTCAAGTCTGAGAATATTCCAACTAGACATTTTTATTTAAACAGAAGCTTGTTGGTAAAATTGGAATTGTAAGCACAGAATGCAGTAGTCAAGTTCCAATATAATTTATTCATTACACTTCTACTCAATTTAATCAGCTTTCAATTATATTTTTCAATCTGAGCTGGCCACCTGCACTTTTTGATAAAGCTGAAAACTTCATTAAAACTTTATATGAATTTCATATAAAAGATAAAGTCCTTAATAAACAGAACATGTGTTCATATAAACAAGACTTAACATCTGCACGAAATAAGTAGGAAAAATATATAGAAGGAATTTGACTGCATCACTCTTATCACAGAACTATTACACTTGAGATGTCTTTGATATTAGATACACTATTAGCTACTGAGGAAGAACACTGAAAATCAATTTTAAAACTTGCAAACTAAATATGCCATATTACTGCTTTTAATGGCCATATACAATTAGCTTTAATGTGCAAAAAAAGCCACCCCAGTTTCTACTTCAGTAAGAGAACAAAAAGGTGATTCACAGAAAGTAATGCTAATTTACTTAAGAGTTAAAACTGCTAATGAGAGCAAATAACAAAATAATGAATCCTAAATAAGACAATTCAACACATTCAAGGAGTAGGTGGATAAAGGCTCCAAAGAACTCCTAGATAAGATAATTGCAAGCAGATGTGGAATCTATTGCAAATATTTTTAACTACCTCATACCATAGTGAGATACTCAAGCTTTTCATAGTAAATTTGAAAGGATATGTTAAGAAAGTAAAAACACAAACATATGACTATATAGAATGGGTCAGTAAACTACTCACTAATAAAAACCAAAATCAAGGTGTAAGACTAGTTCTAGGCAGGAAAGAGATGTAGAAGGGAATAAAAGTGTAAAAAATGAGGCAATAAAATAACAGGTAGAGAAAACAGTAGATTCAAAGAAAGACGAGTGCCCAATACTTGTTGCTTTATAGAAAAAATTATTACATTTGGAGTTATATATTTCAGGTAATTAACTTGAAAAAAAAAGTGAAATATGACAAATTAGGAGAAATCAAGTAGTAGAGTGGACATCCAAGTTGCCAAGACTCATGGATCACCTACAGTAATGTACAGACAGATTTTGGGAATCATCAAGCCTAGTCTTTTATTCAATTCCCTTCCCCCCCATAAGCTGATACTGTGGCATCTCATACAGGAAAAGGACTACTTTGCCTCTGCTACCTGTATTAATTTTCCTTCAGAACTCACAGCTCTGGTGTCTAATTTCTAATCTATTATGTTCCTGGCTGCCAGTTAACAACTCATTTTCACGCCAACACATATCCTTAATGTTGGAGAAAGGAAACAGCTAAGTTACACTCCCCCAAGCCTGTAACAGAAACAACTTATTCTTTCTTAGCCTTTATTTTAAAAAAATTTGCTTCATTTTTGTCTCCTCTTGCAAAACACAGTAAATCTAAGAACTAGCAATTATTTCTGCTACTTTTTATCACCTCAGAATAGGAAGAAACTGGATATAAACTGCTGAACTTCGCAGCTTCTTTTCCTCTTTTCAATTTTTTTTTTTTCAATCTGTCTTGCTATATGTTCCTTCTTAATCCTACTTTAAGAACACTGCATCTACAGAGCAAGAATAGTAAGAATATATAATAAGAGTATCTCATACTGGACACCTCATACCACTGTACTCCAACAAGACAGATTCTTATGACTGCCTTATCCAGAAATCTTCCAGTGGCAGACGTTTTCAGATAAAGAGAGCACCTTCACACAGCTTATCATTGCTAATCAACAAGTCAGTAACCAACAATTTCCCTCTCCCCATTCCAATGTGCTTGCAACACTTACCATTGGACCACGATCCACATCCAGGAAAACTAAAGAGCCTCCAAGACCTACTCTATTTCCCACTCAGGATACCAAGTGCTGCTTGAGAACAGCTTTACAAGTTGTTACAGCTTTCCTGTAATACTCACAAGACACTTGGCAAGCATGCACACAAAACTAGTAGCATCCATGAACATGAACTGGTACTCTCACAGTGAAAACAAGAAGCCTAGGTAATCAGTTCTTCCTAATTATCTTAAACAGGATCAGGAATTTTCAGGTATTGCAGACACAGTAATTCAGCTAATCACTCTTTACATGGGTATTCTCATCTGCCTTTACAGAGGCACCAAGAAAAGATTTTTGGACTAGTAAATAAAAATAATTTCTCAGTTGGAAAAACATATCTATTCAAAATAGTATTTAGTTAATTAAAGCTTCACAAGGTTAAAATTTGTCAGCTATTAGTAACTCCAGGGTTTTACAGCAGTACCAGTAGGAAAAAGAATCTTGAATTAAAAAAGAGAAAACACTAGTGACTGTATTAACATTGGCTTCTTTAGTCTTATTTTAAAGAAGGCATTGAATAGCAGATATCTATTACTAGTAATAGCCTGTATATAACCTGTAGCAAAAACTCAAGTTCACAAAAAAACCTCAACAACAACAACAAGCCCACCAGAGAATTATTCTTTCAATCAGCTTATCGATATGGTCCAGCAGAAGTAGCTGTGCATCAGTGACATTTGAGAGCTAGGAATTCATGAGAGAAGCACAGCAGGGCTGCAGTCAACAGATACTTACCCGAAATGCTGCAAGGATGATTCTGGTTACTTTCTCTTTGACAGACTCCTGAAGAATATCTGACAGCACAGGGACAATATTGTACCGACGAAGATATTCACACATCTGAGGGCTAAATGCCAGCAGCCACACACAGAAAATCATCTGATACTGGAGCTGAAAACCGCATTTGTTGCTCAGGACACCCATAATGCTAAAAAATAGATACAGTACACATTTAATTTTAATTGCTCCAATCTGAAACATTAAAAGAAATGGTAACAAAAACTTGTTGAAATGAGCTACTGAGGATGAGCGTACAACACACACTTCACAGTAACCTGCATCACTATTTTTCATTGTATAAGCAGCTTGTTCAGAAAGCGATCTTTTAAAGAGATGGTTATTTTCTCAGCCTTAGAGCCATAAAGCAGCTTTTTCCATTTGAACTGATGTGGTACTGTATCTTCTGGGTTACCAAGACAGCTTTTCTGCTGTTATATTTAAACCATTATTTGTCATTCTGGAAGAAATAGAGATAACTCAGCTACTCCTTCAGACTTAAGAAGAAAAAAACAAAACAAAATCTACACAAATTGAACTTCATTTTTTAATTGCACTTGTCCACAGGAGAGTATGAAATGAGCTGAAATATTCATTATCTAACAGCAAGCCCTCAGAAAATGTCTCACAGATACAAATATACAAATACTCCTAGAAAAAAAAAAATAGTATCACAAGACAATCAAGAAGATATCATGCAGAAGATTTGCTCAGCTGAAGTTTTGAAAATTTATTATGCAATTTACAGGTCAATTTTGAAATGGGTAACTCAATTTAAAATTTAAAAAAGAATCTACATTCAAAATCAATCTTGTCAAATTTAAGACAAGTTCAAAAATGGTAAAACATAGGCTTACTGTAATACTTTATTTGATTAAAAAGCTTCCTTGGTTTCAGCAGTGTCGACTTGATACCTAGGAACATCACTTGAAGAACACTTCACTAGGAATTTTGACTTTTCTCCATTTCAGTGTTAAGTAGTATTTCTCATTGAAGTGCAAGTTATGTACCAACCACCCCCAGTAGAGGCATAGATGGAAGAAAAATTCTTTATAAGCAAGCATTTTTAAAATAAGATTAGTGCTAAAATCCTGACCTAATGCAAAGTTATTTATTAGGAGAATTGGATAAAAGAATGATGTACTTGAAGCCATATGCAGGAAAAAATTCGTCTTAGCTCTAGAAAATGTTTCTTCTTTCACTAATATTTTCAGACAGAACAACTCCAAACTCAAAGACTAGGATGATTAGCAGAAATTCATTTCATTAGTCCTTGTTCTATTAAAAAATAAACTGAACATCTTCAGCTGAAGACAAATGGTTATATTCCTGTTCAGATACATACACAAGCAGTTCTTCTTGAACAGGAAAGTTGCATTAAAGCCTCAACAGTGTAAGTTTCCTTTGTCTATTTGACTCTGTTTATGTTTGAAAACAAATCTCTTTTGCATGCAAGCAGAACAGCTTGTCTGTTACAAGACAGCTCTATTCCAAAAAAAGATCACTGGGGAATGTAAGTGCATGTATATCCATATAAATTGAAATAGGTGCTCACCAATTTACTCCATCTGCTTCTACCCATGCAAAGCGGTATTCATTGACCCTGAGCATCAGCTGCAGACATCCAGCAACACATTGTACATACTGGGAACTCTGGGTGAAAAGAACAACACATCACTTCTTACCAGAAGAGTCAGGTAGTAAGTGCTGAAGTACAGTTTCCCTAATTAGGCTTTACTGGCATAAAAGAAGAGAGTTCTGAATATTAAGTAAGTGTTATGCAAGAGATAGCACTTTACATTATCAGAACATTTGAACATGCCTTCCTTTCAGTATCTATGAATGAAAGCTGTCTTCTGTTTGAATAAATTTTCTAGAGCATGTTTTTTTCTCTTCTTACTCAATTGTCAGCATTGCCTTCACTAATAGTAATCATACATTAATCACATATGCTGTTGATAAAATGTTGTTTGCTTTTTTCCTCTCTATAAGCCTTTTCCTTCAAAGTCTCATGGCAGCTAACTCACACAATACAAGATCATACCTTTCAAATATTTAATGAAGTAAAGAAGTTAGGCAATCCCATATGAAAAGAAAGGAGGCAATAAACAGAATTGAAAATAAAGAGTAACTCATTCTGTGTCTCTCATGAGAGATTTAAGTCCTTTATGTAAAAACTAAGTCTGTGCATCGAGACTCAAATCATCTAGAACATCAGTCTCCCAGTGAAAGGATTTTCCTACCCCATGCAAATAAAACAGCTATAAACACACAGACAGCTCTCCCACTCTAAATAATGTATCAATTTATCTGCATCACCAACCCATTGAACTTAGAGTTTTCTTTATAAAGAGTCTGTCATAAAAACATTGTCTTCCAACACCATTATAATTGAAATTTCATAATAGATCCCAGCTGTCATTTCCCGTATAAAATGCTACAACTGCATCTCTAATTTATTCTGAAATAAGACAGGACCTGCTTGAAAATCCTGCATAAACTGGATCTGAAATCCAAATACTAACAGAGTTAAGATAATACTTACCCACTTTAATTATGCTAAAACATATTTGCACTCTGCTGCACTGGGACCCAGCCATGGCACAGTATATCCATGCAGTGCCACAGTAAAATGAATATCGATTTCTGAGCAAGTCAGAGAAGCTCATGGCTCCACAGTAAGTGGTGGTGTGTGCTCTAGAACTATTTACTCTTTTATAGCTGTGTGACAGAGGGATGTCAGTCTAATAAAACCTAACACTATGGAACATAGATCAGCACGTGAAATACTGAAATACTTCAACTTATATGTTCAGGCCATCGCTTTACACCCTACCCATGGTTTTGCATAACAGTCTTTTCTACTTTAAACCCCAGACAGGGGATAATTTAAGAGGCTTCTCCTCTACAGGAAGCCAACACTTTAAAGCCATGAGTACACTGTGAAGAATAACAAATCCCAAGTTAAGTCTTCCGAGAGACTGTGACCACTTTCAGGCTGCAAAATGAACAAAAGACCAAACTGAATTCTACCCCACATTCAAGAACCATGATAAACTGTCTCATCATGCCACACCACCAGAGAACATCCAGTTAGGATGATCATTTGCATTTGTTATACTGCCACAGTTCATCTCCAAGCTCAGCAGCTATTATAGCTACATGAAATTCAGTATTTAAAAAAATATTGATACAAAAAGAACAATCTATTTTCCTCTGAATTCAAGCTATTCAAATACGAAAAGCTTACAGCTTTGAAAGCACACTTGCAATTTCACACTTCAGTGGTTTAGGGGCAATATCAGCTTTAATATCTGATGTGTCCTTTTCTAAGTTCTGCACAGCATAACAGACAAAACTTCATGGTTTCAGGTTTCTTCTACAAGTCCAGCATCTCAGTGGTAAACAGATAGTACTGAATCACAGAATCATTTGGGCTGGAAAAGACCTCCAAGATCACAAAGTCAGGGACTTAAAATCTTTTGAATATTAAATTAATTTTATAATTTTTTTTCAAGTTTTAACAAAGAGAATCCTAGATACATCTATAGCTTTAACTGGACAAACTAACTTGTAAAATATACACTACCACTGCCAATATTCTACATGAAATCAGTATTTAAAAATACTTTTGTTTCTTGGCGCCATCACCTGGCACTCTGTTGTACAGTTCTGATTCCAAGTATTTCTTATCACTGGCACCAGAAGAGATCTGCACCTTAATCCAATGAGTGAACATCACCTGCCCAAAATAGCAGAATGACAGATCTCAAAGATATACTCACATCACTTGTGGATACTGCTCCTGTATCCACAGAACTCCCTGTACCACGTAGTTTCTACAAAAAGAAAAAATAAAAGTTTAAAATCAGAGTTGTTATTCACCCTTAAAGAACAGTTGTTACCAAGTTTCTTACAGTTCTCCAATTTTTGTAAGCATAAAAAAAAATTAGAAACTATTAGATTTTTTTTCCTGCTTAATATATTACCGTAATATACAGTATTCATTTCCTACACACACTGCATGTCTAGAGGAAATTGCTTGGAACTGATCTGGTACATCAACATTTTTAATTATTTAAGTGTGGATTGATACAAGAAATTTATTTATCTTAGAATTTGCAAACTGTACTCTTGCATCTTTCTGAAGGAAATTCCAACTTTAAGATTCTCCTTCCAAGGAAAAAATTAAAACTGCATTTAAATAAGCCTAGTTTAGAAAACTATGAAAAATATATAATTAATAACTACTGAATGTTTCTCAACTCTTCAGAATCCACTTGTACTATAACACTAAGAGAATGAGAGACAAATCACTGCGTTTTGAAGGAAAAATGTCCAGAAATAAATACAAAGGAGAATGATTCATCTTTGAAGGACAAGTCAGAAATTAGCAGTTCGAATTGAGCTAATACCACAAAAACACTGTCCAAAAACCCAGAATTTATTCAGTTTCAAGACACAGGAATAAAAGTAAAGGCTTTGTACTACAATAAACTGGAAAAGGTTTTGATATTCAGTTTCTGCTGCCATGTGGCCTTTCTTCCAGCAGAAAAGGCAAAAAGCTTTATCATTAATTTACATTTCAAGGACAGGAATAAAACACTTAAAATACTAAGTTAAAAACTAAGTGCTTGAATAAAGAACATTTAGCTTTAAAAATTACAAAGTAAAATTTTATTTTAAAAAAACAAAAACATACCTCTTGTTTGCACATTTATACATTCATATTCTTGAAAAAAGTTTCCAAAGTTACTGTAAAGTTTAAACAAAACCAGATTTTTACCTGTGAACTAAGCTGAGTTTTAATCCAGTTGAAATAGTAATTCAAGTCACTGCCTTCCATCAGCTCCCTCCCCCACGCAGCCAGTTTGGCAATAATTCTTGCTGCCTGAAAAAGAATGCAATAAATCAATTTTTCAAACACAGCAATTTCAGAATTCAGTGAGAAGTTCTGTAAACTTTGGAAATCAATTTTAGACAAAACACAGTCCGTTACAGAAATGTGTTTTCTATGTAGGAGACTCTGTGCCTATTATCAGTTACCTGTAGCTGTTGAAGGTCACAAGGCACCAATAAAGAACTCAAAAGATGGAGGGGAGCTGTCGATGGGCTACTGCTGCAGGTCACCACTACAGTCAAAAATCAATCAAAAGCAAGACACTTGATGGCCTAACACATTCAGGCTTGATTTAAGCAACTATGACATCTACCAATACAAATGACAACATAGTACTGAAGGGTTCTTGCACTTAAACTGAAGGAAGTAATCTTCAAGAAGGGAGAGGTTTCAAGTCCAAAAAAGGAAGAGCAGAAAATAATATGGAAAGTATAATTTAAGAATGAAGTTGGGGATCAGGTTAAGAATTTTCATTATTTCTATGGCTTTAAGAATACTTAAACAAGAGTGTATTTCTACATCAGAATTTCAAAATTATATTTGAAGCAAGTCTACATTGCAGCCTGCAGTTAATCTGCAAAAGTATTTGAGCCATCTTACATATAAAGAGGCAATGTAAACAAGAAATTACTGAAGCAGGGGTTCACATGCACACAGTTCCATGATGCAGTGAGCACACTATTCCAACCACCTTTTCACTTTACTGCATTCACATGTGCAGCACCACCACCACTGATTTCTAGAGGTATTATAAGTGTGAGGCTGAAACAACAACTGCTATACTAAAATGTGTCAAATCCCCTTCTGAATGCGAGCAAGTTACCCTATAAAATCCCTCCAGCTTCAAAATACAAGATATTAGCTCTCTAGTCAACCATTCTTCTGAGCGAAAATTGCTACCTGGCCCCTGAATGAGAGACCATTTATGCTTAGCAGAATTTGAGCCTACACAAAGGATGAGTATTTTTATCTGCTTCAACAGATGTAATGATGTGGCATCAAAAATTTTCTAGTGTCCACAGTAAGGAGAAAAACAAAATAAACCAAACAAAAATAAGACAATGCTAAAACTTGCTTTTGAAAACATTCATGTGCTTTAAGAGAACATGCACTGTACTCAAAGGCATAATAAGGCAGGAAACTTAGTAGATCCACTTTAAGTGGATTCACTTTACATAAGATTCTCTGTGTCTTGTTAAATTACTTATATATTTTTGCAGTAACTAAAGAAAACAATATCTGAATAATACAAATCTCAGTACAGAAAAGCTGATCATCAAAATTTCTATACCATATGTTTAAAAACCACCATTCCATGCAGACTAAATAGTTTTCACTGCAAGGGTCTAAAAATTATATTTTACCAGCATGTTTGGGCAGTCAGCATTGTCGGACTGCTCAAATTGCATTTTTGCAGGATGGGTCTTCAGTAGCACTACCACCAAAAAAACCCACAAAACAAACTGCATTGGCCAAAAGAAACCCCAGTCACCTCCTCCCCCAGCTACACCAAGAAAACTGATTCACATCCCTGCAATCAACCAATTAGATTAAATAAATAATTAAATCAAGCCTGACATTTTTCTTGAGAGCATGCCAGCTCACTGTCCAAGTTGCAGTACAGCCCCAAACACAGTTGCACTGGCCACACCCCAGGGTGAACAGCACAGCTTGCTTGGTGTCCTGGAATCCTTGCACCAGTTCTGCCCCCACAGCCTCATGCAGGCCAGATAGTGGGACTCTAGTTTGAGTCTCTGATTGGACTCTACCATATCATTCCAGCACAAGCACATGCAAAGTAGAACAATACAAAGCTCTGTAGTTTTCTTTTCCTCAAGCCATTACATAAGTTTGACTGCTGGAAACTGTGGTCTCATCTAGGAATTTACAGTAATACAAGCATATTTTTGCCCCACAAGAAAAAAAAAAAAATGCTCAGATGAAATGGCCTCTTCTCATCACTGACAACAGAAGAATATTAAGATTCCAGAAAAGCTATTCCATACACAGGGGCAGAAAGCAGTAGTCAAAGCATAGCAAAAACCATACACTGCACCTGGCTGTAATGGGTTTGGCTGGGATGGATTTAATTTTCTTCACAGCACTCCATATGATGCTGTGGTTTAGACTGGTGTCCAAAACAGTGCTGGCAATGTATCAATGTTTCAGCTGCTGCTGAGCAGCACTTGAACAACATCAAGCACTTCTGTTTCTCACTCTACACTTCCAGTGAGTCAGCTGATAAACTGAGCATATGAGAAAATAAGGTTCATTGAGGTAAAGATATTTCCTTTGGACAAGATGAGAACTTAAATTCTAATATTTGTACAGCATTGACTGGCAGTTGCAATAAAAGATTTTCAAGTATGTTTTACTGTAGTTATTGTTCTAAAATCCCCGCTCATCTGAATGTTTAAAACCTGCCCTAATCTCCCAAAAATAAACCAATGCAAATTAACAATGTAACTTTGCTTTTTAAAATGTGGTTAAGTAAAGCTTGTATTAAGAAAAGACTTTTCCACACTGCAAGAAGAAAACTTGGATTTTGGAATTTGAAACGAAACATCTGCCTGGACTGGAGGGCAGAAGTTTAGTTTCAAATTCCAAAATCTCCCGAAGAAAAATAGAACCAGCATTTTTCTCTACAATCTTCAGAGACAGGTTCATTTAAAACTTACCATATGCACAGTGAAGAGATCTTGTCGATTCAACATTGGCAGAAAATAGGACCATGCAGTGTTTTTACCACGTTTTGCATAATCAAAGAAGATGCAAACACGCTGATGATTTTCCTGTAAAAAGTGAGAGAGAGGAAAAGATGACAGACTTGTAAAAGCATTCGACATAAAGCAGTTATTTGTTCCTTGGTATGTTGGCATAGATTATCAGAGTGTATCCTGGCTTGTAAGAGCCCATGGAAATTACATGTGGATACAGCCCATTTCAGCACTCCAACATTAAGCTTGGGGATTTGGGGTGGAGGAAACAAACCTAGAAGCCCTAGCTGTATCCCAGTACTGCAATGCCTGCTTGAGCAAGAACACATATATTCTTTTGAACATGCAAGAGGAGTAAGGCAAATGAGAAACAAGCTAAATACTGCAATTTTTTTCATTAGAATAACACTAGTCTTCATCTAACCAATTATGCTTGATTCAAGCCCATACAAAGTTTTCAGTGTACTGATACTTCCACATAAGACCCTGTTGTTTAACTTCTTCTATAAGTGAAACCCAGGGGGTGTAAATGAGCCTTTCCATTCCTCTCAATGGAAATGAGCTCTTCTCTCCCAGATCAGGCTGCAACTGATTCAGCAGTTATCTCAGGCAACCTGCACATGTTTAAGAGGACACTGCCACCAGAAGTCTGTTCTCCAGGGTTCCTACTCCAAGTCACAAGACCATGACTACCAGAGCCTGGGCACTGGGGACAGCCTCTTTAAGTATTTCCCCTAATAATCACTATGAAAAACAGCTACTGCAGTTCTCCTTACAGCAGGTCAGAGAAGAGGCCATACAATCATGACGGAGAAAGGAAAGCTCTGCTGTTTCCTAATAGCCTAGAATATAGACAGACTGCTCCAAAAAATCTCACATATGAGTTCTTGCTTTTCCTTAAGCATTTCCATATGCTTTCCAGCCTGGTGGATTGGAAGCTTTCCTTCTGAAGAGATGTCTCCCCATTAAAGTCAAACTACTACCACCAAGTACACAACTCCTATCGAGGAAGGCAAATGAGAAACTCACAAAAGGACATTATCTCAGTCTCCATTATCCAGACATTTTAATTTTCAAACTCCCCTCGCTAGAATAGTTTTTCTCTATCAGTTCTGCACCCTGTTATTAATTCTAGGGATGAATAACCATCTAGGCAAGCTTCCTTGTTGGAATGTGATTCATTAAGCACAAGAAGACCTGAATGTATCCATGATTCAAACTGCAGCATCTTACTAAGCCTTAGAGCTTCAACCAGCTCTTCCTTGAAAGAAACAGTCCTTACCTTAAAATACATTTTCTGATTTTACTATTCTGATTGTATTCCCCATCCCCCTGCTGGAAGACTGAGTGAGTGGCTGGGGGGTGCTTAGCTGCCAGCTGGGGTTAAACCACAACAGTATTGTACCACATTTTCAGGATGCAAATTGCTGCCCCAGTCACTGACTGGGGAAGCTCAGATGTCACCAGTTATAACCCTTACAGCGATCCATTCTCTATGTGGCATGCATAAAAAAGCACCCAGAAATGTTCTCAAATTTTTTTGTTCAAACCATGAAATAAATAAAAGAGTAAGATTTCAGGAACACAGAGCCTTTGATGGAGAGCTTTTACTTTGTGAGTGCTTGTTTGAAAAGAAATGGCAGTTCGATCAAATAATTAGCATCTGAATGTGCTAAACAGTCTAGCTAAGAAAGATCAAAACTTACCAGGTCAATGAGTTCAGTTTACAACATAAATAAGAAAGAGACAGACAAGTCTGGAAGCAGAAATACTGAAATAATTTCAATATGCTGTCAGTCAGAAGACTCGTCTGGTTTGCTGTGAAGGTGCAGGATCAAGACAGAAGGGAAGAATGGAAAACTCCCCACGGCCCTGAAATATGTAGTGTTGCACCTTCCTAGGAAGCTAGTGACTACACTGATAAAAAGAAAATTCTGAAGCTCTCACATCAACAGTTGAATAATTTAGCAGCTGTCATTTCTGAAAAAGCATAATGAAGTTCAGCTGGTACTGCTACCTGCACCAACTAGAGTGTAGGTTCTGAAAGACTTCATAAGTAACAGACTGTGGAGTGTGACGAGGTCACTAATCCAAAGAAATTGTTGCAAGAATTTATCAGAGTAAGAGAGTAAAAAATGTTTCCTCAAGGATGGCAGTATGCTAACATTCTCCACCTTCAGAAGTAAGTAGAACAGCAATATCTTATATGATAAACACCACACTAATTTCAAATCTGCCACTGTTCAAAAGAAATCTTTCTTAGACAAGTCATCAACTCAGTAAGTAAAACTGCTGGACACCCAAGTAAGCTTTTGGTGAGCTCAAAATACAGTTGACATAATTTTTACCACCTCACAAGCAAAGCTTAGAAAGGTAATAGAAGAATTACTGCTAGTAATTATTAGACAAAAGCTGGATACTACTAACTGGCAATAGTGTCTAAAAGTTCCAGCTAGGAAAAGTAGCTTCAAATATTATTTGTTTGTCTCATGAAACTGCAGAAAACTTACTTTCTTGAGGCAAATTTTACCCAGCCAATGGCACCATGATAGGCCATGTCCTTGAACAATTTCTTGCTTAAAATCTTTGAATGTACTAAATTAAGACAAGTCAGGCAAAGACTGGAGACTTCATATCCACCACAAGAAACATGGGGCAAGACTATTTACATGAATACTGACAGGACAAGTGGGAATGGCTTCAAACTGGGAGTAGGTTTAGGTTTTAGGGAACGATTGTGAGGCACTGGAACAGGTTACACAGAGAAGCTGGGGATGCCCCATCCCTGGAGGTCTTCAAGGCTTTGAGCAACCTGGTCTAGCTGAAGGGCTCCCTACCCACAGCAAGGTTGGCTGGAACCAGACATCTTCAAGGTACCCTTCCAACCCAAACCATTCTACTATTTTATCATACTGTGGTTCTTGTACCTGGGCAGTCTGCAGAGATCCTGTCCTAAACTCACAGTCACACCATTATTGGCCAACATGCTTTTTTCTGACAAGAATCTTATGCCTGAAAAACGTGCAACCACAGGTTCATAAGGCACCACCGGCTGTATGTTCCAACCCCTGAACATGACCAAAACAAAACAGAAGTTGTGTATCAGCCTTGCTGAGTAGAGGTGTCATAGGTTAGGAAATTCTGAAATAATACAGCGTGGATGCCTTTACACAAGCCTTCTATGCCAGCATCCCTGAATAATGCAATCACACACAGTATTGCAAAACTCAGCACAGCCTTTCAGATACTGAAGCAGAATTTCTAAAGTGAAAAAGGCATTCAATTTCAAACAAAAGCAAATACTTAGTGTGCTCCAATATCTCTTTTCTACTATATCACTACAGAGGCTCAATAATTTCAAGCCATTGTATCTAGCATTAAAAATTCCATACATGCCACTTCTGGGGCAGGGTAAAACCCAAAATACAGCCAATGTCAAGAAGTCAAGATGACACACACACCTAAGCACTTATGACAGAAACAACAGAGCAAAAGAGAGACTAATCAAAACTACTTTCTGTGACAACCTAGAACTATTCCATCTGTTCAAAAGTGGGCCAGTGAAAGCATTACTTGTGGGGTATTAATTCCACAGCACAGGAGATATCATCAGCTATCATATACTGTAGCTGCAGGCTATGTGCTAATGCCAAAGCACATCAGTGAAACAAGACTTACAAACACTCACAAATTCTGAAAAAGGGCAAGTGAAATGATGACTTCTCTGGCCACTGATGCACAGAAAATAAGACCCATTCCTCACAAAATTAGCCATAATAAACAGAGTTCTCACACACCGAGCCAAAGTTTGTCATCCAATGTGTAAACCAAAACAAGGTACTCCCAGCTCAGTGTCCTAATCAAAGAATGACACTGAGGATCATTTTCACCTTTCACATTTCACAGGCATATAAATAACACCATGGTCCCCATGTTATACAAACTGTGGAGAGGTTCATGCTTTTCAGCTTGCCTTTTGAAATATTGTATACTCCAAGCTGGAATTAGAACTCACATGGTTCACCTCCTAGGGGAATACCCTAAACTAATAGCACTAATTACATATCACTGCAACCTTGGATCAAATATATCCTAAACCATGAGTATAGAAACTATCAAACACAGATAATTCATGTGAGTACTAAGAAAAAACCTCACACAACTCAAACCATCTTGTTAGATCACACCAAATGCCTTCTCTTACCCACCTTCAGAGCAAGAAAACATAAAAGCAGGATTATCTGATTGAGTAAAGCCTCTCCTTGAGCTATGCCAATCAGCTCAGCAGTCTTGAGACCAAGTTTAATAGCCTACTCTTATAAGTCATTGTTGTCCACAGCTACAAAGAGCTGTATGCTACATTGAATTTAAAGTTCCTGGTTTAAAATTAAACCATGCAGAATTTCAAAGCATGCTGTCCCAAACAACCTAACTTATGTTGGAAACCTGAAGCTGCAGAAAATACACCTTCTTGCTGAGGGTGGCCAAACTGACACCTTCATAGGAAAAGCTTCAACAACTTTAAGTGAGAAGTCATAGCCTCCCTATACCACAGGAGAGAACCGAGGTCACAAGTCACAGAAACTTAGAATCACTTACTTTGGGAAAGACCTTGAAGATTACTAAATCCAACCATAACACTGACAATTCTACCACAACATAAGCCAACATATCAAATGTAAAAAGAGTTTAGAAAAAAATTCTGCAAATTAAGATCGCAAGAAATGAGACCACTATGGAACACTAACCTTAACAACCAAATTGTGAATTAAGCAGTGTAGAACCAACAAACAAGCTTAAAAGTTTGTTTTATTTCCAGAATTTGAACATATTACAAGCTAAGTTACCCTTACAATTTTAGGTCTAATATTTAATCTCTGAAGACAGAATCTGAAAATTTAACAGAATATTTTTAACTCAGTATGACAAACACCTGAAAATAAATTAATTGCACTAAGGAAACATCCATGCATGCATTTAAAGACTTAAAAATAATACAGATTATTAACCTACTTGCAGCATATCATCAACCATAGTCAGAATGTACTGAACAGTCTGTTCCTTGGAGATATGAGTCATCAAGTTTATAAATGTTTTAGCACACTAGAAAAATAAAAGAGACATTAAAATTAATATTAGCAATTGTCTTTGTTCTTTTTCATAATATAAAACAGGACCTTATTAATTCACAGGTAAGTCTTACATAAGCATTGAGCATCCCAACATCTTATTCAGTTGCAGTAAGAGATTAATACATTCGACATTATCTCACAGAGAACATTTTCTGTCACATTGGTTGCTACCCTTCACAAATTCTTTTATGGCTTTCAAATTAAATAAGTACTTACTAGTGAAAGTCATCAACATGCTTGGTTGAAAGTCAGATTAGAAAAGCCTTCCTCAGAACCCTTTTTTGTGGTAGTGAGAAGATCAAGTAAACTGATAAAACAGCAACTAAGAGTACAAAAAAAGTTTCAGCAATTTAAGTAGAGGGAGAAAGATGGTAACTCCTTTGCTCACTTACTATATAACTTGTAGAAAAATCTTTTTCATCTTTGAAGAATGCTACAATTTCAGCAACAGGCTGAAATAGTTACAACATTACTTTTTACACTTGCTCCTTCACCACATTCAACTAAAACACAAAGAAAATCGAATTCTGAACTGCTACATTTGAATTATATAGTGACATACAAGGTACATCACATATGTTTTTATTACTTTGCAGACTATGATCCACTAGGCAACAGTAACACAGTGCAATTTGGAGAAAAGAAATACAAAACCAAAACAAACAGCCTAAAATTAAAGTAGAAAAAACGGCTAGAAATGTTTGTGTTGAAAGTATCTACTCTGCACCTTCTTGCCTGCCTCTCCAAATCCTCTTGATGTCTGATATTCTGTGCTAGAACCTCAAGCTGAAATCCTACTGATTCAAATTTTACTAAAGTGTCTTTGGGCATCCTGCCTGGACTCCATAAGGACAACAGGCTGATTCAGTCCTGAATCAGCTCTGTCCAATGCAAAAGTCTCATATGTTACCATGCCTAAAATGACACAGGACCCCCATGTGTAACTGAATCCAACTCAGCAGTCAATGGACTCCATGCTGTAACCAAATTATAACTGCTAAGCTAACTAAGCAGCAATCTTGCTGGAAGCAGCTGTCATCAATAAACTAGAAAGAAAAAAGCTCAAAAAGAAGAAGTGACTCAAGTACAAGTGTGCAAGATTAAGTTAACTGGGATGAGGGAGGACTTGAGTTAGCTTGTCCCACAACAGAGTCAAAGTCAGATGACAATTATTTTAGTAAGTTTTAAAAATAATGAAATAACATCCAACCTATAACTAAGAAAAAATGAAAGAATCATGACAGCAAGTTTTATATTTATTCCATAATATTTTAACTGCATACAGCCAACAGTAAAATAATAATTGATATGACAATTTCTGCCCTCCCCAATAGAGACTTCATTAAAAGAAAGTTACTTGATTGCCTTCTGTTTGCAACAACTCCTGTTTTTCTTCTGGATTTCTTTTCTGTTCAAATCTTTGAATAAATTCACAGTCTTCACCTGAAATCATCTGACCTCTGAAAAACAAAACATTAAACTGTAAGTAACATGAACAGTAAGTTGGAAATAACTGTACTGGTTCACATGATAAGGCTGTGTTAGTAGGGGACTGCTTGGCTCCTATGAGAAGACAAACTTGCCCCCCAAGTAGGACAGAGCCAGTGCAGCCAGTTCCAGGACAGACCCACCACTGGCCAAACCTGAGCCACTCAGGAATGACAGTAGCACCTCTGTGATAACATATTCAAGGAGTAAAAACCACTGTGCAACAGCAGCCGTGAGACAGGACTGAGAATATGTGGAAGAAACAACTCTGCACACTGCCAGATCAGGGCACACGGAGGGAGAGGAGGTGATCCACATGCCAGAGCAGAGATTCCCCTGCAGCCTGTGGTGAGGCAGCTGTCCCTCTGCAGCCCATTGAGATCCACCTGCAGTCCATGGAGGACACCCATGCCAGAGCAGGCAGATGTGCCTTACAAGCAACTGCAGCCTATGCAGGTTTTCTTACAGGACCTGTGACCTCAAGGGCAATGTATGCTGGAGCAGCCCCTGGAAGACTGGAATCTGCAGAAAGGATCTATGCTAGACAAGTTTGTGAATGACCATAACCCATGAGTGGGACACCTCAGAATGGAGCAGGGGAAGAGCGTGAGAAGGAAGGAGCAGCAGAGATTGTTATGAACTGACCACAGCCTCCATACCTCATTCCTCTACACCACTCAAGGCAGGGAGGCAGAGAAATTGAAGCGAAGTTGAAACTGAGAAGAAGGGAGAGGGTAGGAGGTGGGGTTTAGATTTTTTCCTATTTTTGATTGACCTACTCCATTTAATCAGCAATAACTTAATTTAATGCCACCAAGTAGAGCCTGTTCTGGCCATGATGGTAAGTGGTCAGTGATCTCTCTGTCCTTACATCTCAACCTCAGAGCTTTTTCTCATGTTTTTTTCCCCTGTTCTTTTGATGGAGTGAGTGTCCTGTCCTGATGGGGCACCTAGTGACCAGTCAATGTCAACCCACAATACAAACCTTGTTTTCTTTATCTTGAGCTACCATAGAATCATAAAATGGTCTGGTTTGGAAGTGATCTTAAAGATCATCTGGCTCCAACTCCTCTGCCGTGGGCAGGGATGTAACTTAAAAGATCAGATTGCTCAGGGCCCAATCCAAACTGACCTTGAACACTTCCAAGGACAAAGCAGCCACAACTCTCTGGGCAACCTGTTCCACTATCTCACCAACCTTACAGTTAAGAGTTTCTTCTTAACATCTAATCTAAACCTGCCCTGTTTCAGTTTAAAACCATTGCCCTTTGTTCTGTCACTATCTTGGTGGTCCTGCTCTGGACCTGCTCCAACAGGTCAATGTTTTTGTTGTGCTGAGGACCCCAGAGCTGGATGCAGCATTTCAGGCAGGGTCTTGTCAGGGCAGAGTAGAGGGGATACAGTATCAACCATATCACTTTACCAATGCTGTATCCCACAAAAAATGTAACGGGCCCCTTCCTGCAAAGGGTCTCAGGTAAAAAAATTTAAAACTAAGGGTGGTATAAGCTCTCAAAAGCCTTCTCTACACGTTACCTCTCAACAGCATTCTCTAAATAATTTTTGAACTTCCAGAGGTTGAATGCAATGTCAGTGGTAAGAATTGAAATACACACAGCGAGCATGTTATGTCAAAATGATAATACATAACAGAAATAACAGTCTAATCTAACCAAGAAATAAGTGCTGAAAAATTAAATTGAGTGTTATTTTAAGTTTGCCATAAGCACTGAAGAAAACTGTAAGGAGGACAGAGATCATGGTTCATAATTTATTTTTAGCTTTAACTAATTACATTTTGAGATCCAAAACTGATATGCATGCAAGTTCAAAAGACATAGCAAGCTTGATATAGTGAACTGTTGTGGACACCTATAAGATAACAGAAGTCTACTTAATCTTCTCTTCAACTTTATATTGAAGTGGTTACTGCCATCATCAGTGCTATTTCAGAAAGCTGTTGACTCAGCTGAAGAGTCAGACAGACTCGCAGAACACTACTGGGTTTTTTTGTATAATACAGAACTTGACAATAAATAAAAAAACTTGACAAAATAGTACAGTCAGGTACTCTTCAGGTAAGAAAAGTAATTTTAAATCAAGTAGTCCTAAAAATATCCAAGATTTTAATAGGTGACTAGCTTTACTAGGTTATACCAGGAGGACTTCGAGAAAGAATAAATTCATGTAGTCTTAGGGGATGAAAGAGTTAGACATTCTTGTTTCAGTTATTTCCATGACTTATCTCCTCTTAACATTTCCACTGAATGAAACACCTCTTCCAATTTGCAAAGCTATGTAGCATGGACTCTTGACCCATCTTTTCCATATTCAAGGTCAGTTTTCAGATATTCCTTAACTAGAGACTACATTAAAACCATTGTAAACTTTACAGGAAGTGTTCACTTTTTTTTTCCCCCCAACTGACTTACCTGGATTCTTGAAACAGACAAATAAGACCTACAATGTGTTATTTTCTTTGCTCTTATTTAAATGACTATGTCTTGAGTATGGCCTTATCACAGAGCCATCCTTTATCTATTCACTATTCAAGAAAAGACATAAGTAGTCCAGTGCCATGGGTGCTATTCCTGTATTCCAGTTGCTTTGTTACAGATCTCCTTATATGCACTAAGGAAAGGCAATCAAGATTTACTAGATGGAAGATTTCTAAAGCCAGTGGTGGGGTAGTCCTTGCCCAACTCCTGCAAAAACTAAACTAATTATAGATGAATCATATGTGATTAGCCAATGATGACCATGTTGCTACCATGCTTTTGAGACTGACCTAGGTTCTTTCTTGCCTACTAAGGATGGATTTGAATAGTCATGGAATGAGGTGGATAATTCATCTGCCACAAATATTGGATTTAAAGACATAACTAGAAGCCTCTTTTGTTTCCAATAATGCTGACCAAGCCAGGGACTCGTGGCTCATACTGACACAAAAGTAACTAGATAAGCTGCTTTTTTATAAGAATATTGCCATTTACAAAACACTTCAAAGATGACATACAATGAACCCTTAATTTTCAGCTTTAATGTTGGAGAAAGCCTCCAAGAGAGATACTGCTTTCCAGTCAAGGTATTAGAAGAGGTCAGCCAACTGCAAAGGAAAAAAGCTCTCAAGCTTTTGCTTTTATCCTACATTAGCCCACATGAAAAAAGAAAAAGATACGTGGGGATTAACATTGCTGTGAGGAAAAAAATATGTTAAAGTTTATTTTTTATTGCTTTATTAGCACCACTCAAAAATACATCTTCCAACCCATACAAAACATTACAGGGGATCTGACAGCTTTTTAAACAATTTTTTTTTAATATTTTATCAAGGAACTCATACATCTGATTAATAGTTCTAATAATTTCAAATCCATCTATTTCCATTCATCTCATTTTAAAATTGAAATAACTGATTACAAGTAAACCTTCCCCATGGGGGGGAGGGGGAGAGAAGAAGAAAAAACAACCAAAAAGCATGAGAAAAAAACAGCTTCAGACAGCTGATACTAAGTCTCATGGTGTTATTACACATTTTACTCATCCCTCTGCTGCCACAAAGCAGCAGAAATTTCAGCAAACCTTTTAGCAAACAAGCAACCAAAGCTTCCCTCTATCCCTCTTCCTAGCAACCATTTAATTTGTTATTTTCCAGGATGTGTCCCCAAGACAGAAGTCACTTTGAGCTTCAACTCTGTCTTGGTTCCAGCAAGGATAATTAATATTCTTCAAAGAAGCTGGTACAGTTCTCTGTTCCAGATCTAGTATAAATATTTTTTTTTTAATTTTTTTTTTTCCTCTTCCTTTTCTGTCCTCCTAAAGACTCTTTACCTTAACATGTGAATTCTCCCTTTTTTTTTCCTCCTGTCTGAGCATATCAGGCTTAGGCCAGGAGCCTTGTAAGTACCTTTAGAAGCTCTGTGCCTGGGATACCAGCAGCTGCCTTTGAGAGCACTTCCTAGAGGAGACAAAACAAACTCTAGGATTTAGAAAGCATGAAATTGCAAGACCACCATTTTAAAATCCTCCTGATCACTCAATATGATTCAGAAGCTTGTGATTCCTTATTTTAATTATGCATTTCCTCCAGCAACTCTTGTTCCTTTTTTGGGGTTTTTGTTGTTGTTGTTGTTTGAATGATTTAACAAAAGGAAGTTAGGGTATTTTTGTTTGGTTTTTACTTTGGTTTGGGTTTTTAATATCTAGAAAAATGACTAAAGATGCAGAAAATATGAAGTTCATATGAGGCCATAATATCAAGGCATAATTTCTTTTATCCAGGTATCTACAGTACCTGCATGTACCTAGAGACACTAAATTTCTCCAATTGCTCAACAGTTTTAACACTGCAAAATTAAAACAGTGAAATAGACTGAATGTACTCCACAAAATTCAACTAGATTTGAGGGGGGGGGGGAGAAAAAAAAAAAACAAACAAAAAACCCACATACAATACAAATTAGGAACTTCTATATTTCCTCTATAACAGACTTTTAAAGTCTGAGATATTTAACCGTCTTTAGAAGGTTCTTCCACTAGGAAAATACAATTTAGCATCAGAATTCACAAACATGCATGTGAAATATTTGAAAACACACAGGAAATTATGTACAATTTAGCCATCAAGTATCTCATCTGATTAAATATAAAATATTGTCAAATGCTGTGTATCTAGAAAACCTACAGGGCAGTAAGGGACAAGTTAAACTCTGAAGCTCAATTTTCCATAGAACTCATTTCCTACCCTAAGCAAACCAAAACCTGCTCCAAGCAGGTCCACACACCCTCCCCTGGCATTCTGACACCCTGAGGCAAATGCTGAAAGCCACCACACAGAGTAAAACTGGTGGGACTGATGGCATCCACACTTCTAAATTGCCACAAGTCTCAAGATCCAAAGGCAGCAAAGTCCATACAGAACTAATGGCCTCCACAGGAAGACCTACACATCACCTTCCACTGTTACAAGCTTTGTTACTTTCTCCTCCGTCAGACACAGACCCCAGATAGAATTTAACATAAAGCAAGGACACATTTTAGCACCAGAAACCAAATATTTAATTTTGTAAGGAGAAGTGAACACACTAGCAAACTGGTAATATAGACAATTGACATATCTAACAGTATACAGAAAAAACATTAAAAGTCAGCAGCTGTGTGTTAGTGTAACTTGATATTTAGTTTACAGTTACAACCTTCAGAGATGGAATAAACATTGTGTCAGTTAATCTTTAGCTTGAACTGACTATACAAGAAGTCAGGCTACTGAAGTCTGACCAGCTACAAGTAAGCCATTTTTCTTTTGCACTGAAGAACAGAGAGAGAAGAAAAGAACTTCAGAACACCCTCCTGTGTGACCCTGAGTTCAATGTTGTTCCAAGTGATGCAATCTTTAAAGCACCTTTATACACATACAACTGCCACAGCCAGAGGAGAAAAAACATTTCATCAGAATTTCTTGTGAAGTCCTTCACTTCAATTAAGCAAGTACTATCTATAATTTCTTCAACTACATAAGTACTGTCTCTAGTTTAAGAAACATAAATCATGTCACACCTGAGTTGATGTGTTAACTTAGGGGAAAAAAAATATTTCCTCTAATTTAAAAGCATCTGATGACTTGAAGTAATGCCTTCATATATTTATGTGCAAGTTTATCACAGTAAGTGCACAGACAGTCAGAACTCAAGAAGTTCAAAAGAAATTCAACTGTCCTTTCAAGCATCTCATTTTCCTTCTGGTCTACAAAGCAGACCAAACCAAACCACTTTAACAGATGCATCAAAGAAAGTACTTTCCATTCATTTAATAATGTGCTTCATTCCAGAAATTAATCAATACAACTGCACTGACTGACTTTCCAAGATATCCCTTAAAGCCCATCTCAAAGACACCATTACATCCAAACTTGTCCATTGTTAAAAAAGGACATGTCCAAATCAAGATGTGAGTTTAATGGCTTTGGAAGCACCAAAAGTTCTGCTGATGTTTTTCAATAACTCATTAAGAAAAACTCCACAGTGAAAGAAGTAGTTATCTTCAAGATGCTCCACAATCCCTCTGGCACCATTTAAGTCAATCCTTGATGCCAACTCAGCCAGTCAGCCAGGCTGTTATCAGTAAATATGACACACAACAATTACATTTATTTCAGAGCAATAATAAAGAGGACACACTGTTACTGACGCACAAAGGACACCAAGGATCAAAAAGCCTCACTTGTCCTCTCATAGGATCTCAAACAATAGCCAGATGCACTACAATAGCCTCCAAAACCTGGCTAATGCAAAGAGAGGAAGTAACTACTTTATTCTTCCTTCATATCTTCCAGAACAAAATCAAGTCAAATTCTGCAGGTAAAATCCAAAAAAGAACCCTGCCCTCTGGTCAAAAGAAGTTAGATAAAAAATTTCTGCCAGACTTAAAAACAAAGCTCTCCATATCTTATACTGCACCATAAAAAGAGAATCCCAAGAATGAATGAAAATGATTAACAGCAGACCACATAGTCAAACAAATAATACTACAGAAATACAGCTCCTTGTCAAATAGAACCATCCTCTATATCAACAAAAGTAACAGATTTTTCTCACCATCCCAATAGAAACACCAGAGAAGCAGTGAAAGAACTTCATATTCACTTCCATGAACAGGGAACAACTGTAATCCTACTTTCATCCTGAGTAACTGCAAACTAGCCATTCACTGCCACTAGGAGAGCACAGGAACAGCTGTTCAGGTATCCTTGGGACACACTTCCTATCAGACAGATAAGAGGGCACCCAGCAACAGCCAAAGCCACATGGTGTGTTTGAAAAGTGCTTGGGAGCTGCCACTGTCAGGTTACCACTCCAACCTTTCTCTTTCGCCTGCAAAGCCACTGAGTGCCACACTCAACCAGAAACAGATCCATCTTAAAAACAGCCTAGGAAAAAAAAAAATTCTCAGAAGATCAGCTCCTTTATGCAGATTTATCATGCAGATACACAATCACACAGAAAAGGACAATACAATTCAATGAATGGAATAAGCAAGTCTGAAATACACAGGACAGGGTAAAGTAAGTAGTCATTAGTAAACTTCCACTGGGTTAGCATTTCTCAGCTTACACATGTGCAGTTTTGCAAGGTTATTTAAAATGTGACATATTTATATGTACCACAGCAATCTGAAAAAAAAAAACCTATTTTTTAAGTGGCATAATGTTGATAATCACAAAGCATCATCAGTATGGTTTGTATATCCACAATCAAGAAGACTTCTGCCACTTCAATTACAAAGCAATTAACTATAATTAATTAACGAATTTGCTACTATACACAGTAATTTTCACTTTGTCAATATTTCTCATACCTATCTGTCACAAGGAACTGGTTGCAAGAATGTTGCATTTCATTTCAGAGTAGTGAAATTTTGTTTCTTCTCCCCATTTCCTACTTCATCCACAAAACTTTTCCTCAGCTTGCTTCTATGTCCCCTCAGGACAATATTTCTCTTGTGTCTCCTAGTGTCATCATACCCATGTCAAAGGAAACTCTGAGCTTGCCTGGAACAGCAGCACAGCTCTCCCCAGACTGAAGTACTTGTTTCAGCCTACTCACTGATTTACTTGCTTAAATTGTCCTCCAGTATTAATGTTCCTTTACTCAAGGTACAGTTTATTTTCCTGGACTACCCCTCCAGTTTTGCTAGTACAATTTGTATTCCCACAAACACCACTTCTGCAATAGACATACCATACCCACATTTAAGACAATGATTGCTGTAAACTCTTCTTAATTCAGCAGTCATCCAATAAGGCTAAAACTGAGAATAGTATTTGAATCATCAGGGACAAAAAAAAAAAAAAAAAAGTTTTACCACACATTTATGCCAGTCTATACTATTGCTATTACAGCATTCAGTTGACAAAAGCAGAGTTCCCCTTCTGATAATAAGTCATAAGAAATTTTTCCACAACTACTTCCACTTAACGTAGACTTTTTCCAACTTCTTCCATGTAGACAGAACATTCTTCAATGCAACATAATGCTCCACTGCAGCCTAAAATCTCAAAAAGTCTAACACTTAAGAGGGGAAAAGAATGTGGAAATGTTTTACTTACTGGAGATATGACTGCCAGTTTACTTTGTTAGCCCGAACCTCAGCAGCTTTGGCAGCAATGATGTTTGTTGGGACAGCAGCATCTACAGCACCTCGGATATCCATCTTGACTGATAACTAAAATGCACCTAGAAATGCAAATCAGATTGGAGACCTCTTATTAAACAGCAGACTATTTGTCCAATATTTTAAAGAAATGAAAAAAAAAAAAAAAAACCTGTTTCCAGGTGTCCCATTCTTTAACACTGCACTAGTTAGTTTCTGAAAAAATCCAAGTTTTATAAAGCATTTAAAATGTGGCTTATTGGAAACAAACAAAAATAAGCCATACCTCCATATTCAACTATAAGCTAATCATAAGTTTACTAAAATAAAAGACACAGACCATTACTAAATAATTCCCAGTCTAGAGAATCCTTAAACAATTAAATTAAGTTATTTGAATTTAGATGGATTTTCTGCATCACCAAGTAGCCCTACAGATATGAGAACTCATCTTCTTTCCAAATCTTCTTTCCAGAGTTAAAATTCAGGGTATATCCTCCCCACCACCACACATTAGAACTGATTTACTTCAGGTATTTGTCTAAGAGTATTTAGATATTAGAAATATGCAAAATGCAACTTCAGGGGGGGAAAAAAAAAAACCAAAACATAAGTATATTAATTAAAACCATGCTACATAGACTTAACAAGAAAATCAAGATCTTTAGTGTACAGAAAGCAAACTGAAAAATAAAAACGAACAGAAGCTCTTTATCAGGATATACCACATTACCACAGATAGTGACCTTTGCATTTCTTTCCCCTTCCTTTATAGCTTAAATCTCCACCTGACTTTGATGCCAAAACAAGAAGTGTGTTGGCAGAGACTTCAGATCCAGCTAGAGCTGGAATTTCTTACAACCTGAACTGTTCCCAGCCTCCCCATGCAGCCTATTTCTGGACTGCTCTGGCCTCCCTTACAGACCAAGCAAGAGCAAACTGGCACATTCAGGCCTATCCCTAGCAAGCACACCCTGCCTTCATGATTGAAGGAAAACACAGTTCTACAAAAGAGAGGAAAAAAATGAGGAACTATCCTGGGCAAACAGAGGAGGACAAATGCCCTCCCTTTGAAACCACTTCTACGAGCAGCCACAGACGGCACCACTATGTCCTTCAATGACCACTGACGGTTCCCAGGCTCTTACTGACCCACCCAGAGCCATTCAAACACTGCCCGAGGGCAGAGTCGGTACCAGCGGTTTCAGGAGCTGCAGTCGAAGAAGCAGAAGCGCCTGGCACAGGGACAGGGACAGACCAGCGCGGTCCTGCCGCTCCCTGCATGGGCTCGCCGCCCGAGGGGCCCGGCAGAGCCCGGACCCTCGCGGGAGCAGCGCAGCTCTTCGCACCCCCCGGGCCCGCCAGAGCCCCCCGAGCGGCCGTGCGGCGGCACCCTCGACCCCGGGCCCCACGGGCCAGGGTCGGGGCAGCTCCCACTCACCGCAGGGGCGTGCAGGGACGGAGCGAAGCAGAGCGAGAGGAGGCGGCGGCGGCCCCGGGCAGCGCGGGCAGCACCGCGCACCCCACAGACCCGGCGCTGCCGCCGTCATGTGACGCCGCTCACGTGACGCGACGGCGGCCGGCGAGGGACATCCCGCGGGACATCGAGCCCGTCCGCGCCTGCGCGGAGCCCGGCGTGTGGCTGTGTGCTTGTGTGTTTAGGACACGTATATAGACACGTTTGTATATACCTACACATGTCAGAAACCCACAGGATGGTTACGGTTGAAAGGGACCTCAAGATCACCTGATTCCAACGCCCCTGTCATGGAGGCAGCCCAGGATTGGCGTTCCGGGCTGTGGGGGTGCGTTGCCGGGTCACTTTGAGCTTCTTGTCAACCCACAGCCCCAAATCCTTCTCCTCAGAGCTGCTCTCAATCCATTCTCTGCCCAGCCTGCGTTTGTGCTTGGGATTGCCCTGACCCACCCGCAATGTCTATGTATATTTTATATATAGCCATTTCTAATCCCGTAGTGGGAAGACAGGATAAAGCACGTACCCACAGGTGCCCATTTGCAGAAATGGCTCAGCTTTTCAGAGAGACAGCGCGAATCTGGCTGGGAAGGAAACTTGAGACTAAAACCCCAGTTGTTTCAGAAGCTATGGGCTTAAACTTCTGTGTTTCCGAGAAAAATAATCTCAGTGCATTAATTTGCTGAGTGAGGTTTTCCAGTCATACCGTGCTGAAGTGCATGGACACACCATTCCTGGTCAGAAATGATCCCAGAAAGTCATTCTGCTAACATATAAGGAGAAAACAAAAATAATCAAGGGTTTGTGTGTGAGCAGATCAAGTCAGCCAATGTAGAGCTGGCTTAGAGCTGGTCTACTGCTAATTTACTTTTTCTAGGGTCTCTATATTTTGCATTTAGAGGATAAACTGTTAGTTAAATTATGCCTGGCCTGTAACTCAATAGGTGGGGGTTTTTTAACCCCAGGACAGTTGTTGTCACTGTGCCACTGATTTATACTTCTTCCATAGAATTTCCTTTTAAAATTAGTCTTCCTTCATACCACAAAAAAACCTGTTGGTTTCTTCATAACAAGTGTAAATCCCAGGTACAGCCCAAGTAACAGCATTTGCCTTTCTTTATGCACCATCAGAAGAAAGCTCCCTAAGCCCTGTGCACACTCTGTGCCATCTAGTCTGATAAATACATCCATTAATGTGATTCCATGGATTACCAAACATGTGGGACTTGGAGGTTTAATCTGACAAAAACTGTGTTCTTGCACATTGCTTACTCAAAGTGATAAGAAATGTTGGCACAGTTCCTGATCTCTAGCATATAAATCTCCACACAGTTTTGAAAAATGTTACTTGAAAGCTGATTTGAATCTGATTTTGGCTTCTTAAATGAGAGTTAGAATTTGGCCTTATTTTAACCAGTTCCTCTTTTAAAAGTGTGTTTGTAACTTCTGTCCTGTGGCATTCAATATTTCCTCCTTCTGCTCTGCCTGTTTATGACATGTCTCACTTGCTACTCCTTTTGTGTCCAGTACCAGGCCTCTGGAATAAACATATTCACTTTTTCCACAGTCATTTCAAATCATGTTACCGATGATGATACATATGGCTCTACCCATTTTATAAAGAAATCAAAGCCAAAGGTCTTGCAAGATAAACAGAACAAAGCTTGAAGCTTTTTAAATGCAATTTGCATAATGAGAGCATGTGCTGGTTTTGGCTGGGATTGAATTCATTTTCTTTACAGTGACTAGCATGAGGCTATGTTTTGATTTGTGCTGGAAACAGGGATGATTTCGTTACTGCTAAGCAGGGCTTGCATAGCATCAAGGTTTCTTCTGCTCCTCCCTCCACCCCACCTGTGAGAAGGCTGGGAATGCACAAGGAGTTTGGACAAGACACAGCCAGGACAGGTGACCCCAGCTGGCCAAGGGGATATCCCACACTGTGTGGCATCATGCTCAGCATATAGAGCTGGGGGAAGGAGATGAAATAAGGAAGATATTCAGAGTGATGGTATTTATCTTCCCAAGTGCCTGTTATGCATGATGGAGCCTGACTTTCCTGGGGCTGGCTAAACACATGAATGCCAAAGGGAAATGATGAGTTAATGCCTTTTTTCTTTGCTTGCATGAGCAGCTTTTGCTTTTTAAACTGTCTTTTTTGCTTTTAAACTGTCTTTAACTCAAACCATGAGCTTCCTCACTTTTACTCTTCCATTTCTCTCCATTCCATGGGGGAAAGTGAGCAAGCAGCAGTGTGGTGCTTAGCTGGGGTTGTACCACAACAAAGGCCTGTGCTGTGATCCTACAGGCTACCACTCTGCACGTCAGGTTTTGCTTCCATGAAACTGCCTCAGTTGTCCACCATGATACTACTGCCAAAACCCCAAACTGTCCCAGCACTGAAAACACTGATGATTTTGTGCACTTTCTTACCTAAGTCAAGTGTGGTATTCTTCCACCTCCATCCTTCCAATTCAGTTCAACAGTTTAAGTAAAAGTTTCCAAGCTAAACCCTTGGAAACGGAATCATCACTTCTTAATGCACATTTCCATCTCCCAGTTCTAAGACTCAGAGTTGCTTCTTACCATGTGCCCCTATGTCTAGTGGGGTAATGCCCTAAATTCTTGCTTAGACATGCAAAACCATTTCTTCTGCCAGGGGTCACCTGTTTCAAGGAAATAATCAAAAAAACTGTAGCCTTCTTTGCTCAGGATATTTTCCCCAGCCCTTTAGCACACTTCTGGTTTAACCCAAGAGTACCACAGTACTCTGTCTGAACCAGAGTATAGGTATGCACAGGACCATGGTTCTCTCTAGTTCCTGTTTCCAGTATTGTTTCAGTACCTTACTGTAAGCAGAAAATTATAAGTCTATGGTTGCAGTTTGGTGCCCAGTGTGATCTCTTGTTCAGAATATGCATCAGGTCATCAGTGGCCTTTTTTTTGTAGCAGAATATTTTTGCCTAATTCCACCACCTGCAAGAATGTATCACCATCATTCAACCTGGAGTCTGGCTAAAAGATGATGGATTGCTATTTGCAGCCAAAATTTTAATACTACAGCAACATAGTCATTTATCTGGAGAAAAGAAGTTTTAGAAGATGTGGTTTGGCATGCTGACTTCATCATAAATTTCAGACTCTGGCTTTACTATTCTTGTCCCAGGCTGTTGAGAGGCTACAGTAAAAAATATTTCCCTGTAACTTTTCTGTAACCTTGGAGTGAGGCATAATGGTTGAAAGTATGCATCTACTGAATTAGGAGAAATGCAAAGAGGGGAGAAATAATTGTAATGGTGATTACTTCTCTCTCTCTTTTTTTTTTTTTTTTTTTTTTTTTTTTTTTTTTTTTTTTTTTTTTTTTTTTTTTTTTTTTTTTTTTTTTTTTTTAAATACAGATTCTGGGGGGTATTTAAGGAACTATGAGAGCAAGCATGACATCTGTGCCAGGCAAGGTAATAGAATCTCTAGCAGAGGAATCAAACTAGTGAACCCAATGTGCCATGTTAAAGATTGCAAACAATATTTTATTCCTGAATATACCTGTATACAGATATATTTAATTTACATATTCTTCTATGCTATGCAATGGAATAAAGGCAAAACATTAACACAAGGTTACTATAGGTCTGTAAGGGACAGTCATGTCTCACACCTCTGCAGGGTTCTTCATGTGTACAGACAAGGTGTGTAAGGTGTGGTACTCCATCCAACAACTCTCCTGGGTTAAGAGGGAAAGTCTGGGCATTGGTTCATAACTCTTGCATGAGATACATACAGCAGAGGCTAGGAAGAAAACAGCAGCTTTCATAGTACAGAAGGGTCTTCAACAGAGTGCAAAAAGCATCTGGTGGAAGACAGTTCTGTTCAGCACAGTCAGAAATGTTTGAGAAAGGAGGCGAATAGTGTAGTAGACACTTTGCTGGTGACAATGTTACTCCTTACAGAGGGCGGTAAGCTACCAAGATTCACGTGTTCTTATTCCCCATCCTCAAATACTTGGGCACATCTGAAAAATTTTACCAGTGTGAGTCCTATGAGACACTCTCTGTGTGAAGGAACTTCATTGCATTTCAAGGGAAAGCTTTGAGGAAGGAAAGAATTGTACAGTTATTACAGGAGCCTCTCTGGCGTGCCTGTCACCACTATGACAGCAAAAGGCAATTCTCAACAACCAGTAAAAACCCATTCTGTGTCATCAGCTTGGAGCATCTCATGGTGCCTTATTTGTGCTGGATCTTGCTAAAGGTAATGACTGTAAAAGCACTGTGTGCCTATTTTTTGGCAAGCATGTATCCTTTAGGAGTCAGGTGTGCAAAACAATTCTCTTTTAGCTATTTTTGGTCACATTGTCCATTAACTTCTGGCAATGCAGCTTCACTTGAAGTTGCTATGTTTAGATGATTTTATTGATGTGTGAAACAGTGAAAAGTGAAAAGCATGTCAGCATACAGGAATAAAAGTAATCAATTTACTGGATCACAAAGAATAAGAATGCTCAGTAGTTTAATACTAGAAAACTAATGCAGATGAGTCATCCTCACACTAAAGCTACAGACAGCTGGATCGTGAGAGTGTTTTTCTGTTCTCCTTTTTTTCTTGTAATAAGAATAATGTATCATTGTCTATCACATATTATTTCAAATTACAGAAGTGTTTTGCATAGCTGCCATTTAACCTTTCAGCATTCTGTACATCACCTGGCTCCTGCATGTCTGCATAGGTATTTAACATGTATAGAAAAAATTCTTTGAAAGTTTCGCCAAGCCAAATATGTTTAGAAGGTTAGAAAAGTGAGCACACTTCTCCAATTCACAAAATTTTAAATAGTTTTTTTTTCTCTCCTGTTTAATTGTGGAGGGTTGAAGAGGCCTCATTGAAGAGATCTCCTTCCATGGAAACAGAAGTGATTTTTCAATAGGAGAAGATGTGGAGTACTTCATTAGATGTTTGTCCTGAGGAATTTTAGCAAGATTGGTCCATTAGAACTGGATTTTTACTCCTTCATCTGTCTTTGTTTTCTCTTCTTATTTTATCTTCATTTTATTGTGAGTGTTATGGTAGAAAAACATTATTTTGTGAGTATCCTTTTTAACAAGTAACACCTGCTTCCTGCAGCCAATATAGACATATCTGACTTCTAGGATACAGATCATTTGATAGATCATAGATCACTTGGATTTTTTTTTTTTTTTTTTGATTAATCAGATCTCTGACCCAAAGGACCTGACAAAGTTATTATACTACAGTTGTGCATATGTTATAACAGGCAACCTTCTGATTGCTCGATCACCTCTTTGAAATTAGGTTTTATGAACTCAGGAAGGAGCTGAAGTGTAAAGGAACCACATGTAACTTATCTGCAATAGGAGTGGTCTTTGTGAAAGAAATATGTTCCATGTTATTGTAATAAATACATTTTTTTTCCAGTATAATGGAGCAGTGCTGTAATGCCAGAAAATTGAAAGTGAAGTGCTATGCAAAAACAGGAACAGAAAGGCAAGTGCACTGTTGTGTGTAGCCTTGAGGAATAATGCATCTGGGGTTAAAACAGTAGAGTGTATCACTTTGGGGAATAAGGACACGTCTCTGTCTCATGTGCATTCCCTTCTCTAAAAAGCTGAAGAAAGCTTTTTCTCTTGAAAGCTGAAGAGTCTTCAGCCACTCTTTGAGCCTACAGCATCTCTTCCTTTCACCAGTCTCTGTTGCTTTGTGCCAAGAGCTTTTGTCTGTACAAGGGGGTCCACACTTGGAAGTATAAAAGGAGTGCTCTTCTCTCAGAAATTGCTGCAGTACCAGATGAAATAAAGCTCACCTCAGGGTTAAATTAGAAGAAAAATAAAAAAGGAAAAGCAATATATCCTCTAACTTCATCCTCTCAGAAAAAGATAAAGTCAGAACAGTAGTTTTTTGTAGAAAAAAATAAATGCTGAGCTGCCCGCTGCCCAGTGCTGCTGATGGTGAGCCTGGCTAGGAAAAAAGGAAAAAAAAAAAAAAAAAAGAAAAAAAAAAGTTGTTTTTCTAAAACTCAGCAATTCTGACAAAGTCAACTTATTACCAGAGCTATGCTACAGCTTTCTGTAACAGAGTTTACTGTATGATGACTTCTAGTGCAATTAACCTTGTCAAGCCTCATTGTTCTTAGTTTTTCTCCTTAGCATTTACTGGATTTCTCTGAAAAGAGGACAGAAATGTGACCAAGGCAATTCTTCTCACAAGAGATGCTATGTGGGCAGATGTGTTATATCTACCTTGTATCGACAATGCTGAATTGTCAAAACTTTGGACTCTTGGTAGAAAAAAAATTGTTGGGTTAGACACATTTCTCAGCTTGAAAAAAAAGATGTAAACAATAGCAAGTGGATGTTGGCAAAAACCTGGCAGCCCTCTATACAGCTGGGACAAAGAATCTATTAATAATCTACCTGGAGCCTTAGTCCTTGTATTTAGTGTGTCTCTATCCTGAGAGGGCTGCTGCTCATATGCTGTTTTCACTGGCACTGCAAGGATTACCAGCAGGCCATCTGTTCAGCCAATGAGCAAATACATGTGATTGGCAGGTACCACTGACCTGAGACAGACATCTCTATTTGGTTCTGCCTGCAGAGTGTAACTATGTGCTGACTTCCTGCTTCTTTCAAGTTGTGATTGGAATACATTCATTCTTAGGTGGTAAAAAGTGTCTCATGGTTGTTACAGCTTGTTTTTCTGGCATGTTCAACCACTCTGTGCCTTTCTCCTTTGCAATTTACTAAAACCTACAAAGTTGTAAATCTAATCTCTAAGCTGGCACATGCTGAAGGGATGAGACACTGCAGATATCCGAGGGCAGATAATCCTGCTTGTCTCCAGACTGCTGGAGGCTGCAGGAAGAACTGGCAAGCTGCAAAAGGCCTGGACATTTGTCCATCAGTGTGAGGACAAGCACTCTTTATGTTGTTGTCATTCAGCCCAATGTCTGGAATTTGGTTTAGTTTCATCATTAAATATAAGTGGTGCTTTTCCAAGAAAAATCATTGTAAAATTTGATTCAGGAACAGCCTTTTTATTTCTCGATGTGGAGGCAAGTTGTGCTCTACTTCAGGACTCACAGCTACCATGCAGACAACTGCCAGGCAAAGGAGAACCTCCAAAATGAAGATGAAGCAGATATTAAAGCTGCACAGTGGATTTTCAAGGTAAGAAAAAAATGCAGGATTGATTATCCAAATGTCCTGTAGGAGGGAGTGAAATGGTATATCTGGAAAGGAGGAAAAAGAAAATATTAATATCATGAAAAACAGCCACAGGCTGTTTATCACCAAGACATCACTATTCATGTAGTTTTCTTTTTTCCTGAGCCTCATCCCCTGCCCTCTGTTCCTCAGCATGTTGCAACCACAGTGACAAAGGGGGTGGTGATCTGCCTTCCCACTTAGTGTCTGCTTTCAAAGAATATAATAAACACTTCCTTTTAACAAAAATTACTCATATTTTGTAAGGCTAATCTGTTGCTAAAAGGGTGAGGGAAAATATGTTGCTTCATGGTTTTTAGACATTGAAGAGTTCTGCAGTTTTTACTGATACTATGTCAGATTGTTTTTATTGATAATGGACTAAAGATGACATGCCAAAGAAATCAAACTGCATAATACTGCAAAGAAATCAAACTGTATAGTACTGAAGTCTCCTGGGGAGTTACAGTAAATCCCCTTTAGTGGATTGTAGTGGATTTAGTAGAGTATTCCTTAATTACAAACTATAGTCATGTATCTTCTAGATTTTGTCAAAAACCTGAAAGCTGCCTGAAGGGTGAACTGATATTATTTATTTATGCATACCCCTAGGCAGCACAGCAAGAGAAACAAATGCAAGAAACTGTGTTTTATTAAAGCTTTGAGACAAATGTGGTGCACCATTGCGCATGATAGGGAAAAGAATGTGATAGCAAAGTCCTGCACTCCTGGAACCACAAAGGTTTTCTTTTTTCAGGCTTAAAGCCAGCATAGAGAGGGGCAAGGGTATCCAGTTGAGCTTCTTGACAGGGTTGCTGAAAGCTAAGACAGGGGAAGAAGCCATTCCCAATTCCATATCTGCCTTACAAAGATTCAAGTTAAAGCTGGAATTGATCTCTCCATCCCATTTCCTTAGTCAAATTATATCCATTTCTAAGAGACCATTTCATTTGAATGATAGGAATGCACTCATCAGAAATTCGAAATTACTTTCATTGCTTTCACTGAGAGGAAAAGCTCAGCCTGGTTTGCTGCTATCAGAAAACTCTTTCTGATTAATGAACAAAGTACACTCTGTTCAGAGTTTCATGTCATTCTGTCCTGTTTTCTGCCTATTTGGCACATGAGCTTAGGGACTTCTTGACCCTCTTGAAGGAAAAAGGGGTTTTGTCATAAGCCCAATGGCTCCTGAAGTTAAGCATTGACAGTCACAGTTTCTGAAAGTCAGATATTGAGTTCTTCATAACTCATATACCCAGCTGTTTCTTATTTAGCCATCCTTTAATTCACTCCAGGTGAATTGTTCCCTTCAGCTTGCTGATTGTTTTTGGGGATATTGCCTGAATTTATTGTTTCTTGCTGAGTCTCAGAACATGGTGCACAGGACTGAGTCAGCGACCTCACAGAGGATAACTTATTATTTCTCTATTCTACAAAGGATTTAGTTGTAGAAGGACATAAATGCCACTGGAAGGCTAAGAACCAGCTATTGTCCACAGTTCCTTTAACAACACTGCTTCCAGCTTCTCATCTCCTGCTTGCTATCTGCCCCATTTACTTTGTTTAGTGCTTTTTTTTCTGACTGCTGCAGCTCTACTGGTGTGGTTCTCATCCCTGGTAGCAGAGACAGCCTGCAGAGATTGCTCAGGAGATGTTCTGTAACCACTTCCTGAGCTCAGCTGGGTTGAAATTGCTGTGATGTGGAAGCTCAGGTATGAGGCTACATTCTCTGGGGGAACATGTCTTCAAAACTTCATAAACCATATCAGCAAGTGATCCTTTCACATATGTAATGTAAGCAATGTTACAGGTAGCTAATGAGTCTACAAGGATTGTGTTCATGATAGGAGGTTAGACTTACCCATCTAGAAGTGTGTGCAGCCCCAGAGTTGGGGAACTAAAAATAAACTGCAGGCTTTACTTTACATAGGAGGGAAATTACTTTCTCTTTTACTGATAGGGGGCCATGGCACAAAGGGTGTACATGATTTCCTAGTAGTATTTAGGAAAATAACTTGAAGCTTTTAAGGTTCAAGACCAGATTGTCACTTACACTTCCAGAACAGAGATCATGTTCAATTTTTTTTTAATAATTCCTGGTGGCATTGAAGTGTACAGAAAATTCAGGGTTTTTTGGTAAAACATTTCTATATGTGCCACTGGTTGCTATAGAGAGATTATGGCAGGATCCTTGATCAGACTAGTTCCAGTCCTCATTAATTCCCATGTTCCCTTCCACTTTACATGAGATTTCAGATTTGGTACCTCTTGGAGTGACCGGTGGCTGCTTTTGAGAGCAAGTTGGCATTTAATTCGACATGCCAGTAAAAAATATTAAATAAATTTTTCAATAAAAAAACTCAACAAACCAGGAAAAAAAGCCCTAAATATTTTAACAGAACACTTGAGTAAGGTTTATTTATTCTAGAATGTGCTTTGAAAGAGAAACTGAATTACAAGAAAAATGTTTTCAAAAAGTGGTAGGCAGAGCTTAAAGGCCTTTTAAATTCTCTTCATGACATTTAAATTAACTCAACGAGTTGTTTGTTTCTATCTCCATTTGCATTGCTTAGAAGGCCTTTCTCTCTGGCATGTTTGATTTATAGAAGTGTTAAAAAGCAGAAGTGAATAAACTGCTTTTTACCACTGAAAGATACAAGGACTTTCTTAACCCAGAGCTAACACATTCACGTGTGCCCCCGAGGAACTTTTTGCAAGTAAACACAATAAAACACCCCAGAAACATCACACTGCATAGGGACATAATGCAAGATTTTAAATATATCACAGTTTTTCTCACTATGGACAAAATTTAGCCAAAGTCCTGTTCCACAGAGCTCATTGCTATCCTTTCCTCAGAAGAGGGTGAGAATGTTCCCTGGAGAGCTGCCACAATTTAGTTCATGTCCAGATTATGCCTGGCTAGAACCTGTTTCATTTCTATAACATAACTGTGGTTTCTAAGCATACAGTCTCCAGATTTGGTTGAGTTTATGTGAATAATACACCTACAGACAGCAAGTGACTGGGCAAGTGCAGATAGGAAAGCAGTGTCAGGGCTCTGAGTGATTAATAATGTTCATGGCCCTGACCAGCCTCAGCTGGGGCCTTCATCCTCCCCCATGGACCCAGCAGCTCTGTTTAAGTTTAGCCCATAGAGCTTGGTCCCTTGAGCTGAGCCTGAAGGAGTGATGGTCGCCAGTAAAGTGACAGCCACATAATGGAGCCTCCCACCCTGGGCTGACTTCCTGGCTCAACCTTGGCTGTCACCTCTCAGTGTGGGCTTGCCTGGTGGTTGTGGGATCTGATCTGAGGAGTTGAATTCCACCTTGCTGTGATACTGTTTTATGATCTCACAAATTTCTGGAAATTTTTCTCTATGTTCATTTTGCCTTGCTCAAGTGGTGGGGATGGGATGTGAGATGTGGGATCCCTTTGCTTCCAGCTCACCTTCTGTGAGACAGCAGTCCTGTTCTTGCTAGGGAGTGAAGCAGAATACTTTCCAGCTTCTGCTGACATTTGCCTCACCTGTAAGGGCTTTCTTCCCTCCACAGGGCATGTAGCAGAGAGGTGGAGAAAAGCATAGTGTTAAATGAGAAGGTATGAGCCAAGGAGATGCAGAGAGCAAGTATTAATAATCCTCCTTAAACAATAACCTGGAGTCCGAGGCTTGATGATACCTGGCTATACCAGCATGGCTTTTCTGCTTGCCAAGTCCTATCCATTTAAATTCTGTGTGGGGAAGCAGGCAGAAATCGAAATGGCCTCGAGCATCCTGTGGGAAGGAGCAGCCCCAGGGAAGTATGGCATCCTTTATCCTTTGTCTAGCTGATCACAGCTCTGCAGGAATCCTTTGGGTCTGGAGATGTCCAACATTATTCTGTGAACTGCTTGTAATGTCAAAGTCACTCATGACCGTGCATAACTCACCTAAATTATTTGGAAACTGCTGTGAATCATAATTTCTTTCATAAAATAGGAATCTGATCACAAACAATTCCAGAAAGGTCAAAAATCATAAAAGTTGTTATTTGCAAAGGAAGACATGCCAGTTGAATAATTACATTGCTTTTATCCAAGTACTCCGGTGTCTTCGGGTGATGAGTGCTGTCAGTCATTAATTGCTGTTATTCTTAATAGTCCCTCTGAAGTCAGATGTTATCTTTATTTTTTATAAGAGTAGGAAAAGTCCTGGTATTAGTAACTATACTCACCTTTTTCAGTCAATACAATCCCCACCAAGTAATGTTTATTTGATGCAGTATACTTTTCATACTTAGTCACGGTAGCTTTTGTGTATCTGAAAGCTTGTGATTGTCAGAGGGTGTTGAGAACAAACCAAGCAGTAGCTTATATCAAGAACACACACCTGTCCTTTTGAATAGGTCTTGTACATAGTTAAACAGGCTGAAACATAGTTTCACAGTCACATATTACCTCTTATGTTTGAGATGAGCAGGGGATGCAAACTGTATTGGGATTGAGCCACTTTCAGATGCAGCTAGCATTCTTTGTCTGTGTCAAAATAATTATTCTTACACAGCAGATGTAAAATTTGAGGCCTGTTTGATGCTTTTTTTTTATTCAGGAGCAAGGTTTCAAAGGGAGACGGAATGCTGGGAGAGATATAGGAGTATTATGTGGCATTTAGAACCACCAAGTTATAAGCAACTACTCATACTGACTACTTCTTTGGTGATACAGTATACTGTTTGATAGGGATAAGAGTGGGTATTTTGTCAAATAGTTATGGAGTAAGATAATAAAGTAAAATCATATGCACTTAGTTTTAAAGGTAGGCAAAGTTATTTCTAGGACAAGCTGGAGATCATTATCCCTCTGTGATGTTCTCTGGTGGTTAATTTTGTTTTCTGGACATGTATCCTTTATAACAATAGTATATCCTGTCCCTGAAGTGCTTTCAGTAGTTAAGGAAGGGCTAGTCTGCACATTTTTACAGACTCCATCAACCCTTATGAGACCTGCAGGGTTCTCTTGGTTTCAGCTGGGATAAACTTAGTTTTCTTCCAAGTGACTGATACAGAGCTGTGTTTTGGATTCAGTGTGAGAATGTGAATGTTAATATTACTAACAAAGTGAAGTTTTATATGTTGCTGAGCTCTGTTTGCCTACATCAAGGACTTTTCTGTTTGCCACGTTCTGTCGGTGAGTGGGTGCACAAAAACTGGGAGGGAGCAGGGCCAGGAGAACTGACCCAAACTGTCCAAAGGGCCATTCCACACCATGGGGTGTTGTGCCCTGTACATCAACTGGGAATGGTTGGCCAGGAGAGGCTGATTCAGCTCTGTGGATCCTGCTGGGAGCAGTGGAGGAGCACTGTGTGCTGTGAATGGGGCACCCTTCAGCAGACCTAGCCTTGAAAGACATGCAGTGACCCTCTGGTTTAGCTTTTGTCAGTGGATGGGACTCATTTTCACCTCTTGCTGGTTACCCCTGCACAGCCTTGCAGAGATCTTTCATGCTGGGTTTGGGGTTTTCTTCCCACATTTCCTCTAGGTGTTTGTAGTATACTAATCTGCTCCAGGCAGCTCAAACCATTAAATATAACTCTTTTTAAAACATTATCTTTTAATCTTTAAGATTATGCATGAAAGTAAGAATAGGTAAATGTGCCTTTCTGTCTGTTCTATGAACAGAAAACTATGTGGTGTTTTATTGCAGGGGTGGTAGGAGACATTGCCTAGAGAAGTTTTGAAGTCTTCATCCTCAGAGGAATCCAAGCCCTGCTCAGCACAGATCTACAAAGCCTGAGGAGCAGGAGTCAGAAAAAGACAATATGCAGAGGACCCATTCCAATCTCAATTATTCTGTGAAACAAAAGAACTCTTCAAAGAGTCTTTCTTTTCAAGCTGTTCTGTAATTACACGGCATAATATTTTTAATTCATAAATTCTTCTCTTTTTGAATCCAGAAACACTTTTCAGAGAATAGCTGGCTGTATTGCTCAGCATTGTCTATGAGCCAATAATAGCTGCATAGACAGCAATCAGAGGGCATTCTTTTGTAAAAGTTGTCAAAATAATAATGTGCTACACATTAATGGGTGGATTACTTGCACATTAATGCAAATTTTCTAGTCCTTATAGATAATTGGTACTAATTTGCAAAATGTGTTTTTCCAATTTAGTGTTTTACATATTTTACTATTGAAATAGTCCTAAAGCTTCATTTTCATATATTCACCTTTGAAATGGGAAACATATAGATTCCTGGGCTGATTAAGATATTACTGTCAGAAAGAATTTAATGAATATGAAAATCAAAAGGCAAACTGCTTTTACATTAATTCTGGAAATTTTTCAGCAAAACAATTCTAGACTGACCTGAATGACAGAGATTGTTTTTATTAATTTACAATGACCTTCTTTAAATGGAACAAAATGTCATGCTGATTAATAAATAACCAACTCAGCCTAAATCTAAATTAAGCCATTTGAGTTATGGGTAACTTCAGATGTACAAATACATTAGTTTGCTATATCCTTTCACCAGCAAGACTTAACAATTTAGACAAAGGACATTGCGAAAAGCAACATTTCTCTGGAAGACCACGGGGACCTTCTTGAAAAGGCATCTAATTTGGGTGTCTGGAAGTCAGAAGGATGATATACTTCTCACACTCAAACTTAATGGAATTAAATTACTTTAGATAAAATTAAAAAAATAAAAAATTAAATTATGTACCTCTCTGCATCACCAGCCTAGCATAATGCAATTGGTGTTACTCTGTTGTGCAGTTCAGCCTTGGTGCCATGGTGTGTTAGAAATCACCTGATTATAGCATTCCCATTGTACTCTGATTTATTTCCAATACACCTTATTTCTAATTGAAAGGTGAATTTTGGATTTTTTTCAGCTCTTATTTCTCAGGGATTTCTGAGTGCCAGAGGAATCCTGAAGTACCAGATTAGGAAATCCTTCCACTGCAAGATGCCAGGAGAATGATGTGGGGTGCAATATCATGGTAATCAGAGGGCTGGAACAGCTCTCCTACAAAGACAGACTAAGAGAGTTGAGGTTGTCATTCCGGGAGAAAAATGGGTTCCAGGGAGACCTTAGTGCTGACTTCCAGTACCTAAAAGGGACACACAGAAAAGCTGGAGAGGGAGTTTTTACAAGGGCATGGAGTGGCAGGATAAGGGCAAATGGCCTGAAACTGAAAGAGAGTAGGTTTAGATTAGATACGAAGAAGAAATTCTTGACTGTGAGGGTGGTGAGGCACTGGAATGCAGGTTGCCCAGAGAGGCTGTGGGAGCCCCATCCCTGGAAGTGCTCAAGGCCAGGCTGGATGGAGGTGTCCCTGTTCATCAGTGTGGGAGCTTGGAAACAGATGATTTTTAAGGTCTCTTCCAACCCAACTCATTCTGTGATCTAAGATTATCAAAGGCAGCTCTGGGTGAGAGTTTGAAAGTGTTATCTGACATTTGCTGCTAGGATCAGCCTAAATATACCTTCCTGCTGTTTCAATTCCTTACTATTTTCTATATGAACTGTGAGCATGAAGAGTAATTTACTTCTCCTTGCCTGTTTGTATACAATGCATGCTACCTGACATGCATTTCCCAAGACTGGTGCAAAGACACAAAAATTATTATTTCCATACATGGTTTTTCACAGTAATTTCTTCCCACAAAAATTTCAAAGCTCTGCAAAAAATAAATGTTTATTTCAAGCCTTTTAATACTTACTCAGCCCTACATTTGCTGGCCTCTTCCATGCAATAACAGGACAGTTTTTACTCCCATTTATTTGCATCTTTACATACAGCAGTTTCAACCAGTCAAAAAAGGGATGCAAAAAGTGATCAGAATCCTGTCACAAATATCTTACATTCAAAGCCCAGCTCCATGTTGCTAGCTGACAGCTAGGTGCATCAATCTTAGAAGGTCAAAGCCAAAGCCATGCCAAGCCTGGAAATGCAAAGAAGAGACCATCACTCTTCTCTCAGAGACCACGTGGGGGTTGAAAACCTCTTATTTATGTACAATGTAGTAATTCTGCAATGTAAGTATTTCTTCGTGAGCATTAAAATTTAAAAGTGAGGTAGGCAGAACATAAGTTTTCCATCAGACTCATCCAAAACATGGGCTAAGGGATAACACTTGGGAAATGGCAAGGATCTCTGAGCAGGTAAACTGGTTCAGCCTGGCTTGCAGAAGCCTGTGCCTGCATACTGACTGCTCTGTGTGTCTCAGAAGGCTTGGACCTGTTCTAATGCTGATTCCAAAACTTTCAGAAAATTAAATGTTGAGATCTTTAACCTAACAGGTATTTATTCTACCACCTTATATGGATGAAAACAGCTCAGGAGGCTAATTGCCTCCAGTATTATACTTCTAGTGTTATTCTCAAAATAAATTTCATCTAAAATACTGTATCAACTGTTAAAGTTAAGAACAGTCTAAAATAAATCAGGAGCTGCCTGGTGATGCCTGCCAGGCAGCAGCTGATTGTCTCACAAAATGTCACATCATTTTTTCTGGATCACTGTAGCAAGCACTTAATTACTCTCACAAGAAGGATGAAATTATTTACAGGAGCCTAGAGATGTCAGATCTATGCTGAGGAACTCATACAGAAAAAGGGGAAAGGCTAAAATTTGTTTTATTTATTCTCTTCCAGCTGTGAACATGGCTTAATTTCAGGAAGTAGCTGTGATTTTTCCTGTGACATTTTGTGTGATTTATTTTAGGACTAAATAAAATGAAAACGGTTCTCACTGATCTGTTCACTTCATTGTTTCCTTTGAGAGTAATCAAGTTAAGAGCAAAACAGTGGGTCAGGCTTCGACCAAAACAAGTTAAATTATTTGTTCTTGAACTGTATAACAATTTATTATGAAAGGCAGACAAATCATAATATTTTAAAGTATTAATCTTCTTGCATTGCAGTGCTTTGTTTTGTCAAATCCATGCTGTTTTCTGTTTATTACCAAACCAATTTGTTCAAACACATGAATTCTTCTGAGACAGTTGTCTTTGGGCTTGCTAATATTGTAGTTTAGTATCCCAGATGAGTTTTGGCACTCACACCCTCTGTGCTTTTTGGTACTAGAGACTCATGCTCAGATTTGCAGAGGTGCTCAGACTGTGCTGGAAAAGGAGCTGAGTTGTTCCTCTCTGACCCCTCATCCTGTTTTTTCATTTGCAAATTTTTGCTCCATTTACTAATTTCCATTACCCAGAATTCTGCATGGTAATGCGCAGGGCATCTATAATTTTTATATTAGAATAAGAGGGTTAAACAATATTTCTCAGTTTACATCCAGATATTCTGAATGGTTTGGCATGGAATAGTTTTCCAGTCATAAGATTGACAAAGTGAGTCACAGCCCTTAAAAGCCAAGGACATTTCTTCCTAGCATTTATTCAACTAGCATAACCTAATGTTCACTGAAATGTTTGATTCTGAAGATGGTTGCTGTTTTGATGACAGACAAGTCGTTCTCGTTGCACTGCATTTATTCTGTTCATACAGACTGTGCAGATAAATGCATGCACTGCATTTCAGTACAAGAATAGCGTCTTATTGAATAATTTACCTGGAAAACAGTGGCATGGTCTGGTTATAAAATTGTTTCAGACTCATAAAAAAACTATGCTCTCTCATTTATCCCTCTGGGTTCTAAACAGGCACACTTTAAACAGGTTCTTACCAATCGTTCCAAATCATCAGGAGAAATAAGTTGGAAGTGTTACAGAACAGAGGAAGAGGTTAGGCTATTGCAGACATGACAATTTCAGTTCCACCTTGTCTTTTCTGTGTTTGGTCAGGAGGTAAGTTTGAAATAAACTGCAAGAAGGAGATTGAACAAGGCATTTTGTCTGCCTAGGAGGAGAACATGGTCTTTCAAAGCAGTAGTGTAACCGCGGGAATCAAGCCTCAAGTATGGCCATGTAAGTGAGTGGGTTCAAACAGTGATGCACAAAGATGGGAAACAAAAGTAGAAATGTCCAAAATTCTGTCCATTTGGAGTGCTGCTCTCCCTCTCTCAGGACAATTCTTGAATCCAAAGCAAAGTGCAGGGCAGGGAAACATGGTAGGCAGCCCTGGAGTGCCCTGAAGAAAAGCCCAGCCTGCAGAATGGAGAGTCAGTGTCTCTGTACATCAAACAGGAGAAACATGGTTTCACAGAAGCACGTTAAGCACCTCCCCCAAAGCTCTGTAACTCTAGGTTGGATCTTTGTTGCGGTTTTTTGTTATTGTTTATTAGGTTTTTGTTTGTTTGGAGTTTTTTGTTTGTTTCTTTATTTCTTTGTCTCATTGAGACCCTCTGTCTGACTTGTAACTCAGTATCTGCAGCATCAAAGGAGACCTAGGAACTGATACCATTTGTTATGATCCTTCAAGCCTAAAGCAAGTATGACATTCAGCCAGTAACTTATGCTGTCTGTAATTACAGTCTCTCTAATCTAGATACTAGATACTAATAAATACTCCTCTAGATACTCCTCTGGGGGGTAAAATTGCAGAAGGCATCTCTGAACTAAAGATTGTTAGCAAGAGATTGTTCGAGGAAACTCCAGGACTTGCTCCTTACTTCCACACGGATACTCACTTTTACATAACAATCTGACCTCCTTAAAAGAGTGGTACCACTGATAAATCAGTACACTGGGATAGATAACACCTGAATTTTTCCCTTTTTCAAAATACGTTCATCCCTTCTCCTCACTATCATTCTTATCAAATCAGCTCCTTTTCCTCTCATCATCATTCCTATGTCTTTTTAAGATGCTGGATAAATACTTCACCAGCTCAATCTAGTTTGTAAATAATACAGAGTTTTCATACAGCACCAGTCTGCAACATTCTCATTGATACTGCCCTTTAACCTCATACTCTTCAGCAGTCTCTCATTGCCTGCTGTTTATAATTTTGTTCTTCTTTTTCAAAGGAATCATAGTGTATTTCCCCTTTCATGTTCTCCACCACCAGTCCTACAAGTGAATTATATTTTCTCCCATCAGGCTTTTAACATGACTGCATAATTTTCTGATTGATCCATATTTTGTAAGGTCCAAAACCTGATGAAAATTAATGGCAGAATCACAGCGTCTTCCTCAGGAATCTTGTCAAGCTGGAATGTTACTGTGCAGCCACATTGTGCAACCAGGCTTTCAGTCCCACTTTGAACTGCTCAAAGGTTCTGAAGCCTCGATCTGTTCAGGAACACTGGTTACAAATTTCCCTGTTAATCTCCTTGTCTGAATCAGCTCTGGAACATAACTACAAACTGCTCTCTAAGACCTAAAAATTGCATTCATGGCAGTTTTGATGTCTTCTTTAACTATATTTATGACCTTGCAAGCATGTGTGGTAAGGATCCTTTGTAAAAATAAGGTTATGTGTGACCCAGAATATCAGAGATACTTCTGCAGGTTATGGTTGAGTAGGTACCTCTTGAGTGACAGTGATACTATGAAGATATTTTTACTTTTCCTATCATAAAAAAAAAGATATATAGTTCTACAATCGATCATTTAATTTCCATATGGGCAGAGGAGAGGTGCCCTAATAGAAAAAGGAGGAAGAGTGCTTTGACACTAATCCTTAAATGCTGTTTCCCCATTCAAATAGTAGGTGCACAGTGACACCTTCTGGGAGCTTGTAATGAGCGTCCCTGAGCCACTTCCTCCATCGTCTGGAAACTCACCATTTTTGTATGTAGAAGGGAATTTTTTCTGATCAACATTTTGACCAGAGATTTACTACAGGGTCTATCATGTCGTCGCTGGCACATGCACTAACAGAACATGGTCGTGATGGAAGAGATTTTGCTTTTTAAATCAAGACCTGTAAGGATTTTCAATGATTCTAAGTAATTCAAAGGTTTGGGGGGGGGGGAGGAATAGAATTAGAGATGACTGCTAACCTCATGGTTTAAAACAAAATGTAGTTGGCATTATATTTTTAATTATTTAATGTCATACATCAAGTGAGAGGATCAGACAATGTAGTGAAGATTCAATTTGCCAAACATGACAAGTTAAAGTAATGAGTTTCTTAGCACATTTGCACTTCAGCATAGGTTTCATTTTTGTGTGTGCCACACTGCAGTTTCTAATTAGACCTTCTCTGCCCAAGCCACCACCTTCCTGTGTAGTCTGTAAATCTGCCAAAACCTCTGCATCACGAATTATGCCACAGAGCATGATCCCAGGGCTCACAAACCCCACAGATCTGCACCCATCAGCTGGACTGGGCCAGAATGGGGAGTAGAACACCACTGAGCTGAAACCCAGCATTCAGTGCTATTGCTGGAGAAAATATCCTTATATCAAATATTGAATTCCATCTCAAATGTTATTTCTCTTTAAGTTTCCTCTGCCTTAGAAGTAATAAAGATGTGATATGTAGGAGTGGAAAAGAAACAGAGCTGTGAGAAGAGACAGCAGAGGCTTCCTGCAGCTTTGGAGCAGACACTGACTGATATAAATACTGAAGCTAAGGGTTTTGTCAGAATATACATATGGGACTGGACAACCCTGAGAAAATACAGCACCGTAGAAAACGACCTTGCAGTGATGAAATAATTATCTCAGCACTAAGAAGAGCCATCACCTGCAAAAACATTCTGCCTGCACTGAGATCTAAATCAAGTCTAACCATTCTAATAACATTTCAAGCCTTAATGTAATGCAATCACAGGTTTTAGCAACAGATCTTGGGGAAACCTAATCCTCCAGCAAAAGGCTGAGGTACCCTGTGACTGCATGAGTGACAAGACAGTGGGGCTTTCACAATTTAGCTTACAAAATAAATTCTACTGATTAATTAACACACCACTGTCAATGCTGATGAAAAATTTAATACTAACAGGCATCCCTGCATGTAGGACAGCTTAGTTAATGCTCTGTGGAACCATGCCACTCTATGGTTGGTCTTACATGTTTGGAGACACCAGTTTATTCTGCCTCCCACCAATACTGAAACTTCATTTCCTACTTGAAAACAACTACTAATAGATCCATAAAGAAAAGTGGCTTATGCCTGTAAGAAACTGATGTTGAAAAATTAAAGGTATTTAAAAATTCAGCAAAGCTGTTTCCCATAATATCACAGGTATTATGTTCACTTCAAAATATGGTTATTTAAATACATGTTTTGTTTTATTTTTCTTTTTACATTTTTAGCTTTTATTAAGGGGTAAGGGAAAGCAAACACTACAATACTGCTGATGCATAAAGAAAATTAAAGTTCCTGGAAACTCATTCTCCTGAAAATATCTCCTTTCCCAGAAAAGCCTATCAACTTTCAAAATTATTTGTAACAAGTGCACTTGAATGTCAATGAAAAATGTAAAAAAATGGCTTCTTCTTCTTTGTTTGAATTGCTCCCTAATTCAGTATGAATCAGCTCCATTCAATGGTCTAGAAACTGTCTTTTAGACAATTTAAGGGAGTAATAAACACTGAAATAGACTAGAACACAAAAGCTGCCATACAGACGTGTATGACCTCTCCTTGGGCAGGGAGCAGAAGTTCAGGTATGAGACCAGCAATCAGCCCTCACACCTTAAAGGCAAACAGGCCCCAGAAGAGCTGGTAGGTGCCTTATGTCACCCATTGACCTGTGACTGCAAGAGTGCTGGAATGCAATGGTATTAAAATACAGATACATGTTCTGTGTTTTCTTTCTTATCACCTGTTCTGAACAGTGAGAACAAACTAAAAAGAAAAAATAAAAAGTTGCCATACAAGTTTTCACTAAAAATGAAATACAATTAATAAAAACAATAACAGATTTCTTCATCTCCACGAAGGCAAAATTAGAAAAAAGTGTTAACTGGATAAGTTTGCAGAAAGAAGGAGGGTGGAGTCTAAGAAACATCCAAAGGAACAATATTAAATAGCAAAGGACCTTCATATAAAACCATTCCTGTCTCATTTAGAATAAAAGAAAACTACAGCATTCTGGATAGAATTTCCTCCTAGAAGTTTATCAAGAACTTATGAGTCTAATGTGAAATATTCAGGAAAGTCAAGTAAAGGGTGAAGGTGGGTTTTCTAATGCCTGATATAATGGTAGATAATATCAATATTTAAACTAGATCTCCTGATTTATTATTTACCTTGTATGTTACAGAAAAAAGGTGCCACTATATGGGATAATTTATTAAACACACAGCTCACACGTAAACTCTCAATTTTCCACAACTTATTTTTTGAAACAGAAATAAGTGCAAGGTCAAATATACTCCCATGTCTTGCTAGATTGACATTTTGCTTTCTCTCTGTCCAGTGAAGTTGAATTAATCTGAACAAAGTAGAGCAGTAGAGGGGACCAAGAGTAAGGTCACAGAGACACATACAGTGCAAGCTGCTCTGGTGACTGAGGGAATTTTCTTTCATGCATGAGAAACACATACTCACATTCCTTCAGGGAGAGAAAGGGTTCCTGTCTGTGTCTCATCTCTCTCAACTCCAAAACCCATTTCATTGAAGTCCAAGCCTTTGTTTATGCAGTTCTGTCTCATGCAGCTGGACATCAGCCTGCATTCATCATTCAGGGAGAAAAGAAGAGGACTATGTTAACAATTTTGTGAGGACTTTATGCCTCCACACCACTCAGCTGTTTCAGGATGTGGTTGGGTACACAGTGATGCAGAGGTACCTGCCTACAGAGCAAGACAGAGTTGCCTACAAACCTCAATCACTGGAAGTTGATTAGTTAGCTTAGGTGGCTTTGTTTATCTAACACCATTTATGCTAGGGAGCATAAATACCATATTTTTATACAATACTCTGCACCATCACTATGCATCATGAATTTTGAAAAAAAAATATGTATAGCCTTCGTTAATAAGATGTTAGCAAAAACCATAGAATGGTTTGGGTTGGAAGGGACATTAAAGATTATCTCATTCCAAACCCCCTGCCATGGGCAAGAACAGATCCTGACTCTCCTGAGACAAATGGAAAGGATGATGGAGCAAGAACATACCTTCTGAGGGGTTTACACTCTGCCAGCATTCTAAACCTGAACTTGATCAAGCATTCCTGCTAAGATTAACCCTGAGACTGTAGTCTAGAGGGTTCTTAGGGGAGAAACATTTACAAGCTGAATGCAAAAGCCAGTGGTGTTAACAGGTGTTTTGAGCTTAATCTTAAAACACATAAACAAACACCTCAGTACACTTACTGAAACTTTGCTCCCTTTTTTTCTGCCAAGGAGTGAAGTGAAACAGTGTCATTTAATCCTACTTGTCAAACCCATAATATCTCCATAGGTCCATTCTGGGCCTTGGCAATTGTAGTTTGGCACAGCAATCTGTTCAACACCAGTTCTGTGTTTTCTGCCACAACCTAAAGGGCAGGGATTTGCAGAAGGGCTCCTTGCCACCAGGCAGGAGGAACACTGAGTGGGGTTGTGGGTGGGAATCAACCTTCCTAATTTTTCTGATCTCCTGGGAACCTTGTCCGGTTTCTGCCATAGTTCACCTCTCCAAACAGACCTAGGGGAACTCTCTGCTGCTAAGCAACAGCAAGCTCTCCTTCTGTGTAGGAATGGCAGCTTTCCCCGCTGATTTCAGCTCTAACAAGCACCTTCCCTGGCATCCATGGCACCACAGCCGTGTTCTCCATTGTTGTGGCAGTGCCTTTGGCCTTCTAGGGCAGCACCATCACTGAGGGAAGGGCTTTCTTCACACTGTGTAGCCTTCAGCTCCTCTCTGTCTCTTCGATGTCTGGTTGTAGGCCAGAAATAGGCGCAGTGTTTTGACATGGGCTAAACCTTGATGAAATAATGAAGCCCCAAACAAAAACAGGTAGAAATCATTGCTAGACAAAAGGGAAGCAGAGTGGTGATTACTGTCTGTTCCTCCTCGGGGCCCGTGCTCCATCAGGGTGGCTCCCTCTCTGCAGGACAATGACACTAGGCAAGGAAGGGCAAGGTCACTCTACCCTGACGCCCGCAGATCAGGGCGGGCCCGCCGAGCTACCCGGCCACGGCAGGAGGCGGCGGGGCAGGATCAGGACCCTGGACAGGTCCGGGCGGCGGTGGCTCTACCGGCCCCGCAGCTCCATCCGCCGTCTGCGGGTGGCTTTTCCGGCGGGGATTTTTTGGGAGGTGCTCTTTGGGTGTAGGTTTTAAGTGGCCAAATTCATCCTCGTGCTCTTCTGGCACTACGGCCAGCCCCGAACCCCAGTGGGTACTGGCCAGTGGGTACAAGAGCTGTCCTCCAGCCCCCACCTGAAGGACCGGATTAGAAAAGTTAAGAGGACAGCATGTACGTGGGGGCGAGGGCAGCAAGGTGTGATTTCACGGCTGCCACCACTCCAACCCTCATCTTAGCACTGTGGGGTGTGCTGGTCCCCGCCTGCCCCCTCGGTGATGCTCACTTTGTGTTTCTCTTTCTTCTCTTTCTCTTCCCGCCCGTCCCTCCGCTCCCACACCTCCCCCGCTCGCCGCAGACTCCGAGGCCTGCCAGGCCCCTCGCCTCGCTGCCAGCTCTGCTCTCCAGCCCCTTCCTGCGGCCGCAGCTCCCCGCCCGCCGGCCTTGCCCGCGCTTCGTCTCGGCGCCCCGTCGAGCCGCCGCGGAGCCGCGCTTGTGTCCCGCGGGCTTGGCGGCGCTGCTGGCCGGGAGCGGGGCGCCCGCCCGCTGCCCGCTGGCCGCCCTGCTGCGGGGCCGCTGGGCCGAGCCTCGGCCGGCCCCCGCCCCGGCCCCGCCGCCGCCCCGCCGCCTCCCCGCGGAGCTCCGGAGATGCCCGGCGTGCCACGGAGCCGCGCCGCCACCCTGCGCTGCCCCCGAGCCTGCCGGCGCCGTGAGTACCGCTCCCGGGCCCGCGTCCACCCCTGCCTTCTCCTGCTGCTCCCCGCGCCAGGGAAGCCGCTGGCCGCCCACGTGCCGGCAGCCGGCACCGGCGTGGGAGTCTGGGGAGCGCAGGGCGAGCTCGGCGGCACAGCCCCCGGGCTCCGCAGCGAAACCCGCTGGTTCCATTCACCATCCCCAGCGCCCCCGGCTCCGCTGGCGGCTCCTGCGGCCGCGCTGCTCCGCACCCGGGAGCAGAGCGGGCGGGAAGGGAATAGCCCCGACGGCAACCCGGTACCCAGCTCCGGAAACCGGGAACGCGCAGAGCGTTCACACACCCGATCAGTCTTGGTTTCACTGGAAGACAGTGTCGGTCTGCCCGGGAACGGCGGAGGTGCTAGCAAGCCGCAGTCGTCCCGTTAACCCTTGCCCGGCAGACGGCTGCTCGGGGGTGGAGGTGGCGGATCACTTAGGGAGAGAATCCCCTAAACGTGGCGATGTTCCTAGGGGCGGCTCTGAGGAGCGCGGTGAGCGCCCAGCGCGGCCGCCCCGGCACACGCCTTGCGCGGAGCCGCGCTGCCGCAGCCGTGTCACACCTGCCCCGCCGAACGGGAGAGGAGAGCCGGGAGAGCCGCTGGAAGGCAGGAGGCGGCTAGGGGAGAGGAGACGTGTATCTTAACATGCAGTTGCTTAAAATGCTAGCATGTTTCCAGCCCCGGCTTGGCAAGCCCGGCTCTCCTCTAAGGCATCTGTGAACACTGAAGCATCAGCACCGAGCCCCACGGCGGCACCGCCGCCTCTCCAAGCCCTTCCCACTCCCTCCCATCAGCGCACACACACACACAGGCACACGCACACACACTCTCCACTCACACGCTCTCCCGCCGATCTCTCCGGGATTTCTCCCTGCGGCTCCTGTCCCATGGCTCCCCCCGCGCCCTCCCCAGTCCGCCGCCGCGGTGCGGGCACTGCTGCGTTTAATCCCATTGCAAACCGGCTCTGAGCCGTAGCAGCCCCCGGTGTTCGCCTAGCCAGGGGCGACCCGTAGCAGCGCACCCCGTCGGGCCGTGCCGGGGCGGGGAAGGCGGGCTGCCGGCCACGCTGCTCCGGCTCCGGCCACGGCGAGCGAGCCCACCCGCGGCCGCGCCGTGAGTCGAGCCCGCGGGGGCCGGGCGCATGCGTGGGGCTGGCGAGCCGCCGCTCCCGGTCGCCCGGCCCGCCGGGACTGGAGGGGAAGCGTGCGAGGACGCCCGGCCGGGCCCCGCCGCCGACACTGTGAGTAGCGCTCGGTCCCGCCCGGCGGCAGCCGGGCTCCGCATCCCGCGCTCCGGGCACCGCGACCCCCGTGCCGCAGCGGGAGCCGCCCCTGGTGCGGCGGGGCGGGGCGGGACGGGACGGGACGGGACGGGACGGGACGGGACGGGACGGGACGGGACGGGACGGGCGGCGGTGCCGGCGGCGGCCCCGCGGCCGGGACGGGACAGCGGTTGTGGCCGCCGTCCCCGGGACGAACGGCAGGGACTCGGGGCCAAAGGCGTTGCCCCCGGGTCTCCGGGAGGGTCGGGAGCTGCAGCCCGGGAGCACCCGGCTCTGTCCCCAGGAGCTCTCAGCGCAGAGCCCGGGTAGCGCCCGGCTGAGCTCGGCGCCGGGAGCAGGGTCAGCATCCCTCCCTGGAGCGGGATCGCACCCGGGGCCGCTTCACCTCCCTGCCCCAGCGCAGGTAACACCCGGGCTCGGTCCCTGCCATGAGCTCAGGGCCCTTTGCCTCGTCTCACGATCGGCCCAAGATGAGGCAGCATCCCTGCCCCCGCCCCACCGTGAAGGGTCCCGCGGGGCGGCTGCTCTCGGAGCCCGGGGCTCCCCTGCCAAGTTAGAGAGAAAAGCAGCAACAGGCGACTGCTTCCGTAGAGAGTCTTCCAGCACCAGCCTGCCTATTCAAGCATCCTTAGAGAAGAGAAAGCCCTTCCTGAGCTCTGTCATTAGGTAATGTCAGTGGGTAAGAAAAAGCTTGTAACGAAAATCGGACACAAATACAGAAACTGAAATAAGATTATCCTTGTACACTCCAGTAAGGACCTACAGTAATTTAATAGCCGTGTAATTTACTTGATGCAACTGTTCCATTATTCCATTTTTTGCTGTTGGAAAATGTAAAACGAAAACTTTTCATATGGCACTCGTCGCTATGACGTAATGGCAGGGAGTCTCCTTGTACCTCTGTTGCACAAACAGAATGTCAGCATCAAATCCAGTGCTCTACAGAGCTATTGCTGTGGAGGTATCTACACCACTGCTACACACTGTATTACAGGACCAGAAACAGTAAACACCAGTTTGACTAAACGGAATACCAGCATCATTATCTGCCAGGAGATTCCTGGCTGTGATTCCTAAAATTAGGAACGTCATATTAAAATTAGGAGTGTGTGTCTAAACTCAGAGCCAGCTGAACATAACACTAGCACTATGTTTTATAAAATGCTCAAAGGTGAGAGAACAGTTATTTTATTTTCCCTTTAATTTTATTATCTGCTCCTCGCATCAATGCTTACTTTAATAGCTTTACTCTGGGCCCCAAATATTTAATCACAGAAGCATCCCCTAGGCTGTTTTACACCTCTCTACCCCTCGCTTAGAATTGTGAACTTATTTCAGAGTGAGAAGTGGTATGTAAGGACAGAGCTTAAAGTACTGGGAAGGAGTTTTCAGGCTCCTGTAGGGTGCCTGTTTCTCTTGGACCTCAGGTCAAATGTTGATGAACTTGAAACATATAAGCAACAGAAATTCATCCCATCTTCTTTTCACTAAGAAAAGTGACCAAGGAGACAGCGTCTTGGAAATACCCTGGAGATCTGTCATTCAGAAGTAAGAGGATTCTTAGCTAGAGGTTCATTACTCCTCACTTGCTGTTGTCAAAACTTGCCAAAACAGGTGAAGCAAGGATGCTCAGAAAGTGTCATGGCTAAAGTGAATGTGTGCTAAGCCAAATCCTGACCTTCCTTCAGTATTAAATTGTCTTTGGCACTGCTTCTCCTGGCTGACGCTGCCGGCTGGCACTGCAGCCGAGCTCTCCAGGCAGAGGGTTGCTGTCACAGTGCCTGCCCTGCAGAGCAGCAGATGCCAGCGTAGTACAATCCGAAGTGAATCCCGACAATCGGAATCAATAGGAAACAGCGTGTGAATCACCGCTTAATGCACTCCAGAGTGAGTCATGCCGATTCAAACCAGCTTTCAGACCAGTACAATGTCAGTCAGCTTCTCACACAGTTCAATGTGAGTCAGATCTCAGCACCGAGTACAATGTGAAATGAGTCACTGACTAATACAGCGCCATGTGCCTCCAGTACCCGGTGCGAGTTGTCAGAGCTTCTGCGTGATATGAGTCACTTCATAGTACAGTAAAACGGGCTTTTTGGAGGCCATTCATAATTAAGCACATTGCAACCGAGCACTCAGGAGGAGATAATGGAAGTGAGCAGAGTAAACTGCTACAGGCACCAGTTTCACTGCATAGTAGAGAGGTTTGTAAGATATTAGGATGAATGATTTTAAAAAATGTTATTGTTTCTTAAAAAGAGGCTGCATAAAAATAACTAGAAGCAGGTACTTTCTCTGACATCAGAGCCAGCAAAAGCAGGGTTAAAGCAGTGGTAAAAATCCCAGCACTGGAGAAGCCTGTGGGGTTTTAAGTTGGTTTTTCTTCCAAGTGAGCTGAGCAGTTAGTGTGATTGACATACATCCACTGAGGCTGACCCCAGCTGCTACAGAAGACAAGGCAAGGGATTCTGACAGCTTGTGCTGTACAGGGGAGAAGATCCTGACACTGATTTAACTTAATTGCAGTTTGTAGTGACCTAGTTTGTGAAGGACTCAGCATGGGATGAAGTTATAGCCATACTTAGATTCATCCTGCTCCACTGTCATAGCATCCATATTATCAGCTGGACAGAAACAACAGGTTGCTTTTGTTGCTTTTTCTATGCAACTGGTAAAGAATTCTTTCATGTCTTTCCCTTATTACGGGAGAAATAATGGCTGTGACACTCCTAATTACATGTTAGAGTAATATTTTCAATTAAGTCTCTTGTGATAAAATCCAAACTAAAGAAATTCTTTATCTCGAGGAAATGTAGGGCATCTCTCTAAAACAAACAAGCAAACAAAAACAAAACCCCACAAAAATCCCATTGAAGCCCCAAGTGACTGGGTTTCTAACAGGAAAGCCAGATTTTACTCAGAGAAACACTTTACTGGAGGAAGTTTTTGCAGAGAGTGGCCTCATGTGGTAACAAACTGGGCAGAACTGAATACCAAAGAATAACGAGCAGAAGACATCTAAGGCATTGGTAGAAAAATACCTGTTAAAGATGACATGATCAAGGCACCATTGCCTGTTACTATGTGGGTGTAATACCCTTTCAGCCATTCCTTTTGAAATGTAAAGCAATGCTTTCAGCTGGATAGATGAACTCTGCTCCTCTGAGCTGCTTCTACTCTGGGAAAATAAATCAAGTGAAACATACAAAGGTACTCAGTTTCTGGATATTTGATGTGAAAGTGTCCCAGAGCTGTTAGTTACAGGGTAACACTTTCACTTGCAGCTTCATCCACTGAAGCCTTTAACAGACTTGGGCAGAGCAGTGACATAAAAATCTAGTTTATTCCATGTGCTGCCAGTCTCCTTTCTGCTAACCTCTGTCCTGCAGTCACAAACTCTCAACCATTTCAGCCACCCCACTATAATGTGGGAAATCTCCAGTAATACAAAATAACTTTCGAGGAGCTCTTGCTCTTAACCTACTAAGTGGGCAATCTGACAACTATGCCTAAAGCATGTGCATATGTGTGGGCGAGTTCATTAACATATATTAGAATTCTTCTCTGTCTAAAATAGCACACTGCTTGATGCAGAAATCCTGCTTGTCATATTTGTCAATGAAAGGGAAGAAGCACGAGAATCAAGTTTCCTGTTCATATTTCACTTGACAGTGAACTGCCACAGGCTTCAGTGGGAGTTTGTTGCAGCCCCAAATATATCTGAATTGTTAAAAAATAGATTTAGAGATTTATTTGGAACTTGACCCCAGTTGCAAGCCTCTTATGACATTAGTAGATAAGAACAGAATCTCTTCCAACTCACTGGTTATCATTACTGGGAGGATCCAAAGTCAAAGCAGCAACTATGAGAGTTACATAACCTCACCTAAAGCTTGCTGACACCAAGAGGTGGCTTTCATTATTTTAGTGGAGTTTGGATCAGGCCTAAAGTATTTACTGAAAAATAACTGGACTGTATGATCCACATCTGTGCCCTCACTCCAAGTGGCTGTCAGCTGGTGTTCCAGCACAAGGTTTTCCAGGCTGTGGAGTTACTGGGGAAGCTTCATGCTGTGGCCATGCAAATCAGCCCCAAGGACAAGCTGAAGTTCTCTCACACCTGTGTACAAGGAGGAAACATTATGTCTCAGTAATTAAGTTTAAGTAGTAGAATCTTTGCACTCTGAGCTGAAAAAATGTCATTGTGTTTTAGTATAAAGTGGGGATAAAAGTATAACATTTGACCTACAATCTTCTGCATATTCCTGGGTTTGAGATTCTCTTTTTTATTTGGTTGAGGTTTAGTTTTGTTTTTTAAATTGACATTCGTGGCTTAATTTTAAATATTTCTCCTTTGGGAATGCTATTTTCTTGGTAGCCCACCTTTATGCTGAGAAATTAGCAAATATTATAAATGTTACAACTAAGCCAAATATCACTTGAGGTGTTTTTAACCAGGGAAATAATTTTCACTTCCGACCTTTACACTCCTTTGTGTTTATAAGGAGAAATGGAGAAATGCTTCATAATCTGAATGTCAGAGGTATGCTTTGGAGTGGAAAAGGTATGACAGACATTCTTGTTTCACCACCTCAACATTATTCTTAAGGCATACAGTGGTTTTGCCACTATTGTCAAAAGTAGCATCTCAGATGCTTCCTTAAATCCTTGGACATTTTTAAAATTATTTATTAGCATTCAATAATATGAGCACATAATTTTTTATATGATTCATAGATGCTATCTAGCAGGATAACAAGCAAGAACACGTGCCATTCGTTTTCCTCTATTTTTGTTTCATTGCTCTTTAGGGACAGTTTCATAATGGACTAAATTTGTTGTTAGTGTTACATAGAGAAGGACAACTCTTTCCTTGGGAGATCCAGAGACTCTGCACCTAGGCATCTGCAGAGATGTTGCATTAGATTGACTTGAAACAATGAACCAGCCAGAGACAAACAGATCACCTCAACTCCTACTCCCTGTTCTCAATTAAGTATTTGACTAATGGGCACTCTCCATGTGGAATTTGGATGGTTCTGTGGATTCCTCCAGGCAGAACCCCCTGTACCTAGACAATCATGTTCCAGTGTGCTGATTAATACCCAGGGTGGAGGATATCCAGAAACTCCAAAGGTACAAAATAAACCAAATTCTGCACAGACTGCAGGTAGCTAGAGGAGATTTGTAAGTGGCCAGTCACTTGTCTGCAGTCAGAAGAAACTTCCCGAAGATGCAAAAATATTCATGCAGGATAAACTCATATACACAATTTAGAAGATGTTTTGTAGCTCCAGACAATCACAAGGGATGGATCATGCATGTGCTGGAGTGGCCCAAGGCCAATGTGTAGGATCTGAGCAGTAAAGCAGGTAATCCCAGAGCCTCTTGTGGTCCAGCCAAAACCACCACTTTGAGGACCTATACAACAGAACCCTCTTGCCTTCTAGATGCTGACTGTCCAGTTCAAGGATTTGATTCCTCACAGTGACTCAATGTTAGCAAAATTAGACCCTACTGACTGTTCATGTTATACACAATTAGCAATTGTGTATTATCAATTGGCTAAAACCACACCCAGTCTGAGTATAAACAGAGCATGAGATGGTAGGGGTTGAAGTCCTTTGGTTAAAGGTATCTTATACTGTTCCACCAGTAGCCTAAAAGTATTTTTGTACTCCTCAGAAAACATGTGCAGGAAAGCAATCCATCTCCAGTTTTCTAATCTTCTGTGTTTTCTTCTTTAACCCACTTTCACACAAGGGACATTCCTGCTCCAGATGGTGGGGACAGAGAAGGCAGACTCCAGTTCTCAAAGCGCAGAGAACATCCAGTACAGAGGGATTTCATACAATTTTTTCATTCCCATAGCACCTTCAGAGAGGTCTGGAAAACCAATGTCCCAACAATTACCAACTGTAAAATTACATTAATAGCAAACCTTTTCACTACGAAGTCTAAAAACACCTTCTCCTTTTTGTCCTGAAGGAGCCTGAAGTAGTCTACTGAAGGCAAAATAATATCCACCTAATTTCCCACAGATCCACAAATCAATCAAGCAATTGCTTAAATTGTTGCTAATGTGGACTATACTATAAAGGAGCAAGGAATTTTGTTAATTCCTACAAATAATATTCACTGGAGTAATTAATAAATCTCCTACCCATTCCTGCACACAGCACAACTCAAACCAGCCTGGCAAGGCTCATTACACAGCTCTGGTGGTTGCAGCAAGAAGCAGTGAAGCATGATGGAAAACTTCCATGTCCTGCAGTGAAATTCTGGATATATTAGAAGCAGCAGAAAGATACCTACATACATAAAATAAGGCTCTTCTGAAGTTAGGAAAACAGTTCTGAGACAGATCACTTATTGCTTGTTCTGTGAACCTGACCAGCCTGACACAGTTTTGTCCTATGGGACTTAATACTGTGTGCACCAAAGGAGTTTCTACAACTCTGTAATAACCTGCACCACTGCTCAGCTATCTACCTTGCCATCCTATAACATTGACCCTGGATCATACTTAGCCCAGGCTAACTCATTGTTAATGTGAATTAGAGATATGAATGTGTGAACATAAAACATCTCAGAAGTAAGAGTGGATGTATCAGGCTATACAAACAGCATATATCTGAATCCAAGTTACATTTTTCTAATCAATAATAATTGTTTACTGTTCAAAGCAGCCTAAATATTGTTAGATATATGATCCATCCAAAACTTTAGAGCTACTGCTCTCTAACTGAAAGATGAAAATGCTCAATTTAAAAAAGTATAAGTATCTGGAAGGAAATTAATACTTATTCATTCCATTCACATGAATCTGAAGCTGAAAGAAATCAATCTGCATCTACAAATGCCTTCTACATTTTAGTTATCCTTCCACATTTTGAAACAAGATAGGTTGGGAAGGGACAGTTGGAAGCCTTGTTCTTTTTCTGATTTTCTACTTCTGGTCATTTAGGCATTGCTTGTCAGATTGGGCCTTTGGAGTTTCAAAATGGGTTATAATTTCTATCTATATTGTTGTTCTTGTATTTCATTCTTCCTGCTACACAGGTGCATCTTCTGCTACCGTGGCATGCATTTGTCTCTTGGGAGAGTGGGTGGTTCTCACAAATACAAAAACTATTAAGCTGTACAAGACAGAAATAAATTCAACATTAAAACATCACAGCAGCAAAATGTAATGCTGCACTCTGCTAAAATAACATTCTTTCTTCTCTTGACACTTCTGTCAAGTCCATGATACCACCTGTACATTGCCCCTCAAGTTAAAACAGTATTTCCTAAACCTGGATGAACATTTTAGAAAGGAAAGCAACTTTTAACCCCCAAGTATTTATCTATCTCATTAGATTCAAGTCTGATATATTTTAAAAAAGAATTCAAAATTGGTAGCAGCTAATTTTAATTCCCCTACAATTGTCATGGCCTCAAAGAAGATTTAACAATCTGAAACAAACCTACACACAAAGGGATCTCGTGACAGAGGATGACTAGCTATGTATCCAAAAATCAAATACAAATAAAATGAAGAAAGCCATACTCATCTTTATACAAGCTAGCATTTAATCTCTCAAAGACATCTGTCACTTACATATGGCACAACTTTCAGCATAACAGGGAGAGCACTATTAAGTGCTGTAGAGCAAATGTGAAGCTCAGCAATAGGTCAGAAACAAACAGGGACTTCAAGGGGACTTGTCATTTCATCAATGTCACTTATCTGCACAATCTGCAAAATGCAGTCTCCAAAAAGGCTTCCTACAACTGTGCAAAAAAATCAACCAGTGCTTCCACCAAAAATTGTTTCATGCTGTCTTCAGTTGGGGGTCTCAGTGAAAACCATGTAATTATTATCTAGTTTTGTGATTCCTCCTCATCTTCAAAGAAGCATAGAAAAAAACATTTTTTAAAACTGTGGCAGTCAGATCTTTAATGGAGAAATGAGCACTGGCCCTTCCCATTTTACTACAAAGGGAATCAATAGGTTTGAAATATCCTCAATATTCACCAAAGGCCAGAATTTCAGGAGAGCTCAGGTGTCTCACTCAAGCATCATGAAGCCTGTGTATTGGCTAATCAGGTGAAAGGAAAGAAAAAAATAAAAAACAAAAACAAAAAAAACAAAAACAAAAAACAAAAAAAAAAAAAAAACAAAAAAACACACCAGAAAACAAAAAAAGAGGTCCTAACTACTTCTGTTGTGTACCATTCTCTTTAGGATGGCCTTGAAGACAAAACCTCAGGAAACCCATTTCAACTCCTAGCCTTACATACCTCTGTGCCAAGGGCTCTAGCTCTCCAAGACCCCTCATTTGTATCTTTTGTTCTCTGCATCACCACTCCCTTCTCATTGTACTCCCAGGCACATGAAGAATTCATTATCTCTTTGCCTTCCATCACAGCACTTAAATGAGTCAATCTTCCAAAGGATTCAACACCTAAGAACTTCCATGGGGAGGAAATCAGTGATTTAGCTTTTGAGTTCCTTTGAGGCTGTGGCCTTCAGCGCTTCTGGGTAAGAGTTTTAAAGCAAACAAGAAAAGAAAAAAGAGCGAGTTGTTTCTTATTTCCCCGTTCCTTTGTTGCTTGCAGCCCATGGGATCGGAGAGGACGGAGATTCGCAAGCGGCAGATGGCTGCGCCCCCGGAGAGCCCAGGAGCTGCACAGGCTCAGCTCAGCACAGGAAACCGAGGGTCCAATGCCTGCTGCTTCTGTTGGTGCTGTTGCTGCAGCTGCTCATGGTAACCCCACTCATTCAAGCCTCCAGGGAACAGAATAGCAGGGAAGGAACACATAGCTGCTGCATAGGAGATGATAAGTCAAAGGAAACACTTGTGTAATTCTGCAGGTCTGGGACACAAAGAGATAGTTGTGCTCTACTACTAGACACAGCCCTCTACTCCAGTGTACTCCTTCTTCCCCCTGCCATTGAAACAACAGATTTCTAAAAGATTTATGTGTTCAGTATCTCTATTGTTCTTTTGTTATCAATACTGTGTAATGTTTGTGTTGTGCTGGACAGGGTCTCCTCAGCACTGAGCTTCACCAAGGCTCCCACTAAAAACTAAAAGCAATATCAGAATATGTCACAGCTTTAGATTTAGGCCTTGACAAGCAGCACTGAAGGTGTTAAAAGGAGTTAGGAGAAGGTGGAATGATTTGTAGGTCAGAAAATGAATAACCAGGTGCTCAGTACTCTTCCCCTCAAGGTAACTGGATCTGTTGTTATTAATTAGTACTGCCAACTCATGGCACTTGCAAATTGTATGAAGATAATCACTGACCAGAAACTTTTAACATTGGGTGTATTTGCTGAAGATGAAGAGCTAAGAAAAAAAAAAAAAAACCCAGAAAATCTCCCACTACAAAATTCCCATTCCTGTTAAAGAAGAAAATTTATCAATCAAATCAAAAAAGAAGGAATCACTTGATTCCTTAAATTAACAATGTATTCACTTTCTTCCCAGCTCCTCCAGATCCAAATGATTTCATTCTAAGCTGAAGTAAATCCTCTCATACTCAAAAGCCCTGTATCTGTATAGGGCAAAATGTTACTTAACAGATGAGTGTAGAACTTGCATACAAATAAACAAAATCTTTAACAGTCATAGAGTTCAGCCAAAACACTGACAGCAGTGGAATGCTTAGAAATCCACTATCCACCACATAAACACTTCAGAGCAAGCAAACCTGGCACTGAGGTGATGGGAAGTGGTGATAAATAACTTACAGCCTGGGCTAGGAATCTGTTCCACTAATGCTGTTTTCCAGCAGTGCCTTGTGGCAAATGCTCTGGAGATCACCTTCAGAAGGCAAGGAAAACAAACTGATCATTCCTTGCTATTGTACTCAGCTCACCAGAAGCCAAGAAGCACAAAATTCTGCCCTCCCTAATGCAAATAGTGAATATTTTGCAAGGACAAAATGCTGCTTGGAGGTTTGGGGTTTTTTGAGAGATGCCAAGAACTCTGGCTCTGATCCTGCCAAGCTTTTCAGCAGGTGCTTAGAGGTAAACCAAGGAAGAATTCAGAGAAAAATTTCTCTAGGTGGAGAATTTGTTCTCCACCTGTACAGGATCAGTTTGCTATCGGCAGCAAATAGGTTTGCTACTTATTGCAACTATGTTAAAACATCCCATAGAAATTCTAATGCCACTTCAACAGCTGCCCAGTGCAATTGCCAGTGGTTCAGTCCAAAGCTGCAGTACACAAAAATTGTTTTCCATTAAAGGAAAAAATAAGACACATTTATGTACTAAGTCGTGGTGTGTAAAATTTGCATTTTACCTTTTAAATTGTTGATAAAGTGGTTTTTGTCCCTTTTTGGTATTTTGGGTTTTTTTTTTTTTGCGATTTTACCTGATATTTTCCAGGATACTAATTTTCTGTGCATCTCACTATTCAAACAATTGAAAGAAAGCAATTTACTCAATAGGGTTTGTGAAAGTACCCAAATTTCACGATGCTTAAAATTCCTATTTGCTTTTCAGAATCATCTGGGAAACCAATACAGGCTCAGAAACAGAGCAGCTTGTTTCAGCTTTAAAATAATTTCTGATTTTTTTTCAAACAATTGTTTTCTAGTAGCAAGAAATGCAAAACAAACCATAATTAAGCTATTTATATTCCCCATTCATAGACCATTTCCTCAAAATAGCCTAAGCTCTTGGAACAGAAAAATTATGAATAGGAATAAAAATAACAGTCTCCATGAGTCATGCAGCTGAGCTGCTGAACATCCAATATTCAGCATATTCTTAATAGTAGATTCAGAATGAACTGAAATGAGTCTCTCAGCTGGATGCTCAGAGCCTGTGCTCATTCCTACAGTCAAACCCAAGCCTGTTACTCTCACAGACCCCGAGAGGATACAGTACTGCACTAGTCTCTTTATTGTTTCCTTGTACATTTCTAGGGAGAGAGACTGCCTGGAAGAATTTTTTGAAGCATGACATGGTCTTTTAGGAGGGCTTTTGTTATTTCTTTGGTCTTTTTCCTTTCCTGTGCATTATCCTGTGAAGACTATTCCTTTCTGTGGGTCTGCTGGCTCCCCTCAATCCAAAAGTAGGTTTGACAGGACTATCACTTCTTGTCTGTGTGTGAGGAATACATATCACTTTACATATTCAAAAGAGGCCAGAACCACTGGTAAAAAGGGTAATAAAGGCTTGAGACTCATATAACCTATCAGAATAAGAACCAGCACTACTACTTACTTTTTTCTCTAATTTTTTTGGGTTTTTTTCTGAAAAGGTAAGTTGAGATAGCTCATTGGCTTGACCATATGGTTCAGACACTGCTGAAAAAAAGTTTTTGCAGTATCTACTCTCCACCTTAGCAATACAAAAGCTTTCCTATGTCATCAACACATGGACTGCTGTGACAAAGAGAAAATAGGCCTCTGCAGACTATGGACTAACAGCAAAGACAGAGAAGGAGATTCCCAGTAAATAACAAGACTTCAAATAAGACTTGGCCAAGAGTTTAGAATGCAAAACAGGCAGAAAAATCCACTGGTTTAATAAAAAACCTTCCTAGAGATAAATGAGATTCTTAGAGATTAAGGCAGCAAAACTTGGAACAGTAGCATGAAAGAAAGGTGAGATAGAAATGAAGAAATTAAGTTTGATATTTCCCTAGAAGTTATATCAACTGTGTTGCCTTGTTTCAGCTGGAGGGCCCATTTCATATAAAAAAACAAGTTATTCACTGGGACCTTTTCTTCTTGACATATTTTAAGCAGCTTTAGCTTCATATGACTGCATGCCTATATGCACATGCATTTCTCACTAAGCTACTATAGCCTGGATGAACTAGAATGTAGTCCCCACTCTCTAAAAAAAAAAAAAAAAAAAAAGATTTATATTTTCAAAACCAGTTTCAAATGAAAATGAATCATCTACAACTACAAGAGAATTTTTTAAAAACTAGAGCTATCTTAACTAACATTTGATGAAAGAAGCAGGAGTTGACAGCTACTCTTATACAGGACATCAGAAACTGCCAGTGACCACTAGTGATTGCAGGAAACTTTGTTTTTGCAATGCTACACACAAGTGTTTCCATTCAGACATAATTCAAATGATATTCAGCAATGATAGATCTGCTCTGTGTTCTGGAGCTCTTTGTGCTCCAGACCTCACATTTTGATGCATGTATTTGCAATTTTCTAAGATGCAATCAATCACCACACAATCTGGCTGTATCTATATCTGAATTCTGAAAGATGCTTATCCTTCCAACATCATATACAGAAGTCATTAGCTCACTTAAATCTTGTGGCCTACTTCTGAACTCTGGCTTTCCTGTACATGGTATCACTGCTCCAAAACATCACAGCCAAGGAGAAAAAAATGTAAACAAATCCAAACCCACCTACCTTGAAATCTAACTCACCTGAAACCAGTACATCAGGTCCAGATTAAATAAAAGCATTGCACTGAGCATACACAGTACAATGGAGAATAGATCTGGTATGTGACAAAGGGTATACATGTATAAATATATATATATATACATATTTGTAGGTGTGTGTATATATATATGTATAATTGGACCTAACAGTCCTTATGGGTCCCTTCAATTTGAGATATTTTGTGGAACTATGCTCCTTCTGTAGAAAATCTTTATTATAGAATATTCAACAGCTTTCAGCAACACTCAAGGTTTATACACTTGTAAAATTAAGGTCAGAATGTAACTATGGGTAATGTGCCTATCATAAGCTTTTGTCCTTTTAGATTTTTTTTTGTTTTTAGTATAGAATGAAAAGTATCTGGTGTATGCTCAGCCTTTTTCTCTATAAAATTGACTAAAACTTTGTCCGCTACTTTGCAGTCTTACTGTTAGAAATCAAGAAGAAGACAGAGCTAGGAGAACATCTCATGAACTCCAAGCAGAGGGTATTCCAAACTGTGAGGAAAGGTATGGTCTTTATTAAGTGTTCTGTCAAGCTAAAGTGAAACAAACTCAACAAACCATACTAAGTAATTACAATTATTTACCTGAAATATGAAAATAACTATTATCTACTTTTAATTTACACTCAATTTGCAAGTCATCTGTTTTTTTATCTTTTAATGAACCAAAGGTGTGATCTTCTTTTGCTTTATTTATATACAGCACATAAGCACATCCCCACTCTCATGACAAATTAAAACCAGTATTGTAAACTGTCTCCCTTTCTCCTGAAATAATTTAAAAATACATCCTGTTCCCACCTAGCAAATATGCAAAGATCTTAACTGGCAGCATTCAACCTTACAAAAATAATAAAGTGGAGTTTTGAACATCCCAAAAGTCAGTTTCTTCAGAAATGCTCAAATAGGTAAAAGCACCTGCAAAATAGTAACATACAGGTAGGTAGCTTTCAGAGTTCTTAAATCATTGCTTCTTTATATGTATTTTCATCTAGTTTTTAGCCATAATTTAACAAGGAATATTACGGATAGAAAAAATTTCTAGCTGTTGCACAGGTACTTCTTTGCTGCAATTATTCTGAGCAGTAAACTGCAATTTCTGCATCACAGCAGAGGCAATCACCTGCATCAGAGCTTTTGATAAGCACACTTTCAAAAAGCATCTTGCAAATGTATTTACAAGAGTTTGCACTTGGATAGTTCCAGTGGGGAATCAGAACCCCATGAACCTTACAATTTTGCTCCATTGTGATGGCAGATGCCTCCTGCCAGGTGCAAACAGCTTGAGTAACAATCATTCATTTCTCTCTTCTTTTGCTCTTCTTCCTCCTTAAGCCCTGCACCCACTCTCGAAGAAGTGAATGCCTGGGCTCAATCATTTGACAAGTTGATGCTTACTCCAGCTGGCAGAAATGCTTTTCGTGAATTTCTACGAACAGAATTCAGCGAGGAAAACATGCTTTTCTGGATGGCCTGTGAGGAACTAAAACAAGAATCCAACAAAAGTGTCATTGAAGAAAAAGCAAGACTGATTTATGAAGATTATATTTCTATCCTTTCTCCAAAAGAGGTATATTGCTTTCCCTAATATATTCTTTGATGTTTCTTTGCACAGTTGGTTCTAACAGTGTGTTTAAAACTACAGCAATACTCAGGGAGAACTTTCCCCTCCCCCCCACTCCACTGCCATCAAGTAGATATTTAGGGGAAGAAGGCACCCATCACTAAGGTGAGATGGTCAAAACTACTTCCACCGGTTGTAAAGAAGCTCTTCCTATGTTACCCTGGCATGCTGATGTGGAATTTTTAGTTTGAGGCACAAATATATGGCTGATCAAATGATCCTTGCTCAACTCAAATTGTATTTGTTGGGACAAATCAGTTCCTTTCTTAGTCACACTCAGAAGGGGGTGTATACATCTCTCCAAAAGCACAGCAACCACAAATAAAGTGTTATTTTCAAAGCACAAATTTCTCAAAGAGAAGCTGACAAAATATGGCATAGAACAAACACAATGACTTCCCCAAATTTTTCAAAACTACATGTCACATTGCTGTTAGCAAATATGTCAAGTTTCAAAGACACCTCAGTACAGTTTGAATATAATCCTGCCAAGAAGGCTGGAATTTTAAATCTTCCAACATCCTTGCAAAATTGCAATTTAATTTCTTTTGATGCCAGCTATGCTCACGTGCTTATAAAAATGATGTTTAAATCTACCCAGTCTGTTCCTGCAATACTAATATCTCTCTACAGACACTAGAGACCTGAAAAAAAAAAAGAAAAGAAATTACATTTCTGTATGTTGTATAGAATCATTATAAAGCCCTACCTGTGGTTCACAGCAATTCACTCTGCTCTTTAACAGCAATTTGATTAAGCAACAGCTTCCCAGGTTACATTGTGGTTACATTGTCCACCTGCGTCATACTCTTACTCCAAATTCAGTCTCTTTACAACAGCACTAACTCTCCAGGAAATGAACTGTCACAAAGCATTACAAATGCTCTCTACTACAGAACAGGAAGTTGGTCTGGAAATAACCCATTGGTCTTAGTAATGGGATTGCAGACAGCCTTGTTCAAATAAGGTACCTCAATGAGAACATTTCTCTACCCACACTCAAGATATTACTCAATTCAAATTTTAACAGAATAATTTTTTGCATAAGTATATTTAGCAATTTTTACAGTCTTGGAGGACATCAGCTTATATGCTTTAAAAAATAGCTTTTTCAACCAATAAAACAGAACTAAGACCCCACCTGTACTATTCACCACTATTATTTACATGACTTTCTATTTTAACACACAGGTCAGTCTGGACTCCAGAGTAAGAGAAGTTATTAACCGAAATATGCTGGAACCCTCACAGCACACCTTTGATGATGCACAGCTTCAAATTTATACCTTAATGCACAGAGACTCTTACCCACGGTTTATGAACTCTGCTATTTATAAGGACTTGCTTCAGTCCTTGTCTGAAAAATCCATTGAAGCATAGAATTTTTTCTTAAATGTATTTATTTTAAAACAGACAGGACTCTGGGCTACAGAAATCCACAGGGAATTTAGAATTTATCAGATATTTACCTGAAAATAACTCAGGCAAGTTTTACTACAGACTGAATAATTTAAATCCGCACAAAGCTCTGACACAATCATCTAAGTACAGTTTCTGATTAAATTCAGTGTTACTTTGCAAAAGGAAATGAAGAGAATGAAGAAGAAACCTTGCTCAAAAATGCAGTATTTTTTCAAACACAGCAGACAATTCAGACACAAAGCTATTAAAACTTATGTCTGAGGTGCAAATACCAACTGAGCATGAAACTAAAACTGATTTTTAAGTGGAGTGTTAGAATTTTCTTGAAAACCAAACCAGTTTCCCCATCCACACTGTGACCAAAGTAAAAATACTACTGTCAATACTGTGTTACTCTAGGCAGTGCCATCACACCTGGCACAGGTACACTTCACTTGTTTTTGGTATATTTAATGCATACAAGGTGAATTAATGGAATTGGAATGGTATTCTCAAGTTTATGAAAGTTACTGGCTGAAATAATGCTGCTTATAAAAAAAAATATCTTTTGCTGAAGAATTGTTATTTTAGTACTAGAATCTGCTGAAATCATTAAGTTCCCTTTGTTTATGTTCATAAAGTCAAATTATTTATTTCAAAGGAAAACAAGTCTGGGCATTCAAATTCCAAAATAAAGCACAAGAATTCTCACATCTCTCTCTTCCCTCAGTAGGTGTTTGTAAAACCTTTCACTATTTGCTCCCAAGAGGACAGCAATTTCAAACCAGCTTGGGTTTGTAAATACGAAATTCTCCCATTCCCTGACAGATCTTGTAAAGTTTCCATTACAGATATACACACAATTTATTTAATAAAAGCAGGAAGATGGAACTTGTGTTCTGATACAGCACTATTTCAGACTGTCCAACAGCACCAGCTCTATCCAGTTATAAACCATGTTCATTTTACACAGTTAATTCCTGGTCATATCTCAAAATCAGTAATCACAGGAAATACTAGGAAGAAAGTAACTTGAATCCACAAAATCTGTAAATCTGTTACTCTAATGTCTTCTTTCTTTTAAACTACAAGATTCACTACAATTCCACTGTATTAAACTCTGGAGTTTATAGTGGATTTCCACTGAATTGTATTCTTTTCCTGTGTATTTCTTTAAATGAGCCAAATGACACATATAGGTTTGAAAAAGACATACAGGAAACAGAAAGACAAAAAACAAACAAAAAAAACCTAGAAGGGAGAACCAGGCAGGCAGAGTTCAGTAATGTGTACTGTAGCGTTTCCAAAACTTAATCTTTGCCTAATTTCAGCATTATGGAAAATACAAAATGGGAACTTTTGCAAAAAAAAAAAAAAAAAAAAGGAAGATCAAAACAGAATTTAAGAGATCAATTTAATTGTTCCTTCAATGCACTTGGCAGGAGACACGTTGTGCCCTTACTGCATTTGCACTTTGAAGAACATAACAATTTGAATTTTTCAGTGCATAGCACCATAGGAGAAGAGCTGGTGCATGGTAATTTATCAGTGCTATGGGCTGGATCAAGCCAGGTTGGATGGGTACTGAGCAACCTGGTCTAGTGGAAAGTGCTCTGCCAGTGGGGCTGGTACTTGATTAAGGTACTTTCCCTTCCAACCCAAATCATTTATCATTCTATGAACACTTTTCATCATCTCCTTCCAACAACAAAACTGTTCAGCATGTCAGCACAAAAAAAGTAACCTTAAACAACCAGAGAGAGCAAAGTAAAATCCATCTGTAGCACAGTGCTGGATGACTAAGAGGAAACCCTTCCATATACCACTAAAGACAGTTCAGTTAGTGCTTGTCACTGCTTAACCTATCTGGTTACCACAACTGAGCTTCTATTAAACACACCCAAAGCACTACCAAGACTATTTCAGTTTATGTGAAGTATTACAATGTAAGTAGTAATTTCAACAAAACAAACTAGGTTTCTTCAGAAGGCAGCACTCATGGGGAACTTGGAGTTAAACAGAAAATGCTGTGTTTGTTTTAATCAGGGTGGGTAGGAGTGCTCTAAACCTCTAAGTTCACAAATTAAGTTTAACTAGGTCAAATTCAGCTTGTTAGAAAGATCATATGCACACATCAAAAAAAGCCTTAAAGCATGTCATCTCAAAAAATGGAGGATTTAATTTCTTTTAGTTATCTCTCTTCTCTGCAAAGATACTTCATTGAAAGCTGGAAGACAGACTGAATACTCATAGTCCATATTAAACAACATATTTTATTATTCTGCAAGAAAAAGGGGAAAAAAAGATGCAATGAAGTTAGAGGGGTGAGAGAACTATATCCATTTGGACAGTTTTATGGTTAATGCTAAATTATTAAAAGAAGAAAGCAATAATTTCTAAGCTTATTTTCCATGTGCCACTACTTCTAAGCAATTTCAATTCTCTAGGCAATATTCATTTTACTTCTGCATTACAATATGTTGACATTTGCAATATGCATTCTTTCCTGAAATATATTAACAAATCTTAATGCTGTGCTTTGGGCTTAAGCTTATACCTACATCAGTGGCAGAATGCTGATCCCTAGATATCCTGAGAATATCCCCTAAATATGTTATTACTTTGAGGCTGGTTAATGCTGGATTTAATTGATGGCATGAAGGCAAGAAGGGGGGAGGGGGAAGATGAAAACAAAAACCCACCCACACAGACAACAAACTTTTAATTACTTTTCATTGCTATATACCTGCTCATGATGCATAAACGTCTCAGGGCAAAAGCAAAGTGCACTGAAAAGGAAAAGTTTCCACAGACAAGTTGTTACATGACTAGCAGGAGAAAATAATCATATTGACATAAGACATTATTTAATCATGTAAGAAATTATCATGAAATCACTTTATCCTAGGTTGAAAATGAGCACGGTTGGTTTGCCTTGGCATTTATTGAACTGCAGGATATCATTAAGCTGTAACAACTTTCCAGTCCACTGGCATTCTTCCTTCAATGTCTGCACATCATAAAGCAGTAACTCCCACAGAACATGCATACTGTTAAAGACTGCTCTTTTCACCAGCCTGCTAAGCACTATTAAAATTGCATGGGCTCCTTCAGCCAACACATTGTGCTTTACAGTGACCTTTAAATTCCAAAGTCATTAGCACAGTACAAATGGAGAAAAAGATTATATATATATATATATATATTCTGAAGGGCTCTGCCATATATAAAGTTAGATTAAAATTCATCATACAAGCATCATGTACTTATTCAGTTTCTGACAACAAATGTTATCAGAAAAAAGATAAAGTGATGAGAAAAGCTATCATATCACAACATTAAGTAATTTTTAAACAACTTTGCTGTAATCAGCTCTTAAGAACCTGTGTCTTCTGCCATAAAAGGTATGAGTATTGTTTCAGTGACATTATGAAAGATTTTTTATACTAATGTTGTAACTAAATTAATCTCAAACTCTCTGAAACGGTAAAAGAATTCAAAAGTAGTAATGATCTAGTGAAACAGAAACTAAAATACAGTTGTATAAAATTGTGCCTAAAAGAAGTGAAACTCCTCAGGCTTGTTTATATGAATACTATTTCAAGATCCATTTCTAGAGGCATGTGTTTGAAAGGTAATACGACCCCATTTTACAAATCAAGACTTCATGTTGATGAATTAAGTCCTGTCTAGGCTGGCAAGGGTTGTGAGCTTCAATTTAAAATTCACATATGTGATCACAAATGGAATACTGAACTCTAGGCCCTTCCTTGGATACTCAAAAGCCAAGACCATGGGCAGATATTTCCCTTCTGCTTAGTGACAGTCAAAAAGAAGCACTCAGTACAAAAAACTCATACTTTCTCCTGAACAAGATAACAGAATACATGAGCAAACGCATTATATAAGAGAAAATGTCTTCTAATGAAGGATCCAAAAGTCGTGTTTTCTAGCAGCACGACCATCCAGCCTTGCTTACAGAAGATTGGACCCTTAAAGAACTACACACACACACCCCCTCACATCCACACACACTTCAGAAGGAGTAAGGCCTGCTCTTTCTCTCTATTAGGATTGTGTATAAACTATCTTAAACTGTAGGTCAACTCTGTTCCATCTGAGAGAATTCAAGTGTCCATAAAGGTAATAACCAAACCTGCTATTCTTAGATGGGAGAGAGTCATCATCCATTCTGCTGGCATGTTTCAGTGCATGAAACATCCCAGAGTACTGATTCAGTCACAGCACAGCTGCAGCCCAGTAGACAAGCCAGCTGGAGAAATGAGACAGTCCCAGCCTCACCTCTGCATCCTCTCTCATACAGGAGAGAAATTTCAGACAGCTGTGAAAACTGCAACTGTTAAACAGAGGTCCATCCAAAGATCAGTACTGGAAAGTTTTATTTTTGGATTTGGGTAACCAAAATAAGGCATGAATAGAACAGATGCACTTTTGAATCTAGTTGTTGCACTCTGTCTTTCACTAGGCAAAAGAAAAAGTTCATTTTACCATGGGGGCAGAAGAAGGGATGAAGGCTGCTACTCAGCCATCAGGTATCATCAGGTGAAATCACATTCTATTTCAACTTCTTGGATACACCTGCATCACAGTTCTAGTTGTTTTAATAAAGTCCAGATATAATCTGGTGACTACAAAAAGTCAATTACTACATATTTCCAAAATATATTTCTTCTAAGTGTCACAATCAGGCACAAAGATGAAAGGACATGCAGTGTGAGGAAGGTTTTACAAACCAACCAGTGCCTGCCCTGTATATATATGCTGTGAACAGCTGTGAAAATTTAGGTCTACTTGGCACCCAATTTGCTGTAATTTTTAACACAATTTTTTTGACTTGTTCTTTTAGAAAGGTCTCCAAAGGAAACATTCTAATTGATAGTAAACATCTGCAATTGGTTTGTTGTCCTCAACAACTTTAAAAAAATTAACTTTACATATTTCAGTAACTCTTAGGACACAATCCTGCCAATGGACCTACACACAGGCTAAAAATTAACTCATGCTTCTAGTAGAAGAAGTATTTTCTAAAGGGCATTACTTTACATTGAGTTAAAATGTTTATATATAAAAACCTACACAAGAAAGTTTAAATGCCAGGCAATTTTCTGCCTAAAAAACAGTCTAAAAAACAAAAGTTCTTCTATTTTAAAAATTTTTCCCTTCAGCAGTAAAGCCATGTTCCTTGCATAAGCTGACTGGAAAAGCCTGTTGTATAAAGTATTAACCAAACACCTGTTGTCTCTCAAAGTTCAAGTGTCATCATACTATTTCCAACTCGTTTGTTACAGTTGCCATCATCACACAAAAAACATTCAACATAGAAAAACTTGGTTTTCCTTTACATTCAAGGAATTTATTCTTCAGGAGCTCTTCCCATCCCCTCATGAATAATTTATACAGTGCCAAAATAGACCTCCTCAGCCCCAAACACCAACAAATTAAGTAATATAAAATTAGCTATAATGAAAGAATTTAATCTCTTCTAAAGATGTTGACATGTTTTTCCTTGAAAACACACTTGCAAATATTTCTAAACATGCACTGTTAAAAAGCAAACTCTAAAAAAGCAGCATTTATATAATTTCTCATATGGAAAAGATTATAACTTTAATAATTTATTCACACTTGCAGGTCTATGATTGACACCGGATACCCTACATCTCAAAAATCATTTCATGAAAAAAATCAATGGCATTTAAATGGAGTATAGTATTACTTCCCCAGCCAGTTTAATGTAATGAATTGGTTAGCTGGTGTTATTAGGATAGCCTACAACACAATGCCTTTGCTTATTTACAAAGTCTAAACCCAAGCTGGTTGTCAAGCACATTAAGCAAGACTGAACACTCAAATCAGATTTAACTACTATTTTAAGACATTCTTAGAAATAATGCCTACTGATAGAATGTAAAATACATGCTTTGGGCAATAAAATATATTGCATTGATCAAAGCTGGTTACATAAACAAGCTTAACCAACCATTGCAAAAGAGGTCATCATATCCACCAATAAATATTCAAACCCCATGACTGCAAACTTAGTCCTAGTCCAGAAAAGCACATACAAAATAGAGAGTTAATTAAATTGTCTTTTAGTTAACAACTGAGTTTAATGTTATGAGGAAATTATATACCTTTTCTGCTTGCAAAGCAAAGTGAACAGAGCAGAGAAAAACAAATTTCATTCTTACAACTGAGGAAATGTGGAGAGGCAAAATACACACAGGAGGAGAGTGTATATTTCAGACCACAAAAAATACAGTACATTATTCACAGAGTTAGAAAAAAACAAGACAATTACCAAAATGTTTAACTGGTAAAAGTTTAATGTCAACTTACTTATAAAAATGAAAAAATATTTTAAAATTCACCATACAATTGAGCAATCTGGCCCTACTGACTACCAGCTATAGGAAGGCATTTAAGGAAATGATGGTTGTGTCAAAACAAAGGCTAACTTGAGGCATGTATGCTGCTTTGAAATAAAAAGAAAAACCAAAAAAATCCTCTCATTTGCAGAAAGCTAGATGCTTAGCCTAGTTTTTAAAGCTAATTACAAAATCCTCGTTCATACTGGTCCAGATGTCTTGACAATTTCTTCTTCTAACAGAACTGTCAAAAGAAAAGAATTTTTTATGAGATCTTCATCCAGCTTAGTTCTAAATCTTTGCAAGAAGAAACAGAAATACAACACCATACATAGGATATGGAAATTACTAATTAAAGCATTTGCTTTTATTTTAACCATTCCTTCAGGCATCTGTATACAGACACTTCTGTAACTGCCACCTTATAAAAGGTTTTAAGGACAAACATACTTTTTCAGGTACTGCAAACAATTCTATCAAACAATTTCTAAGCTTTATATATTATTTAGGTATCTTGGAGCACATATTGGAACAATATGCACCAATAAATTATGTAAACCAAGATGCATGAAGTATTATTTTATGTAGCAGTCTTAGTGCACACTGCGGCATGGCCCTCCAGAGCTGCAGTGTTCTTAACACAGAAAAATAACAGAATGAGGTTATGCTTCCTATGGCATGCAATCACATCTTAAACTGTAAATTCTACAAGCCTTCCTTTCAGTGTTTTTCCATTTTATTGAACTACCAGTGTTTCTCAGAAGTTTTATAAATTCTTGTTTCCTGAACTTAAAAAAAAAATTCAATCAAGTTATCACTGTCCTACACTTATCCTGGCACAGGAATACAACAGCAGTCATGTCTCTCTCTTATTGCCTCTTCAGAATAGCAAAAACCCAGAAAAAACAGTAACAACAAAAGATCTAAAAAAGGCCTGTTACACTCACCAAAGCAGAGATTAAAACCAGTTAAAAAACTTTGGGTGAAGAAAGAGAAAACACAGTGACTAGCTTGTCACCACTTCATATGGCAAAGCAGTATTGCAATTAAATGTCTCAAGGACTTCCCTTCCCCTTTGCCACAAATGAGAGAGGTCACACCTTCAGTCAATTTAAATCTATTTGCAATCTCAACATGTAATATTAATGGGTTAAGAAGTAACTGAAAGTCAACAGAAAGTGGTTTGTCACATTTACTGTAAACCCAAATTAACTGCAGAGGCTGGCTGCCTTCTATCAAATATGCAGAGCAGTCTAACAGTCTTACCTTCCATCTGTTTCCACATTCATTACAGACAACAAACGTTGTCATGGGTTCATCAGCACTGCGGGTTTGAACCTTTGGCAAAGTCAAGAGCCAGAGCAGAAAAGGAAAATTAGTATCTTCAATTTTTGCTACTGCATGTTCAGTGTAACTGTTTAAATCAAAGTTTAACATTAAAGAAACAAATTTGCACAAAAAATACAAGTTAACTTTATGTATCATCTGAAACAGGGCGTTTTGCCTCTCTATAAACCCATTATAAACTTGGATTTTGAGAGATTTGGTAGCACTAAAATACCAATTTCCTCACTGAAACTGTACATGTATTTCTAGGAGCAGATTCTGCACTAAAAGTACAACATCCAGTACAGCTTCATATACATTTACCAATGCAAAGGCTTCAAAGTCTCATGACTGAAAAACAGCTTGCTATTTAAAGCATTTGATAAACAATATAAAATAAAAATGTAGCTGATCCTATGATGAAAATGACATTCCCTGAAGTACTGTTAAGCAATTTAAAGCACCCTTTTTGCATTTGTAGGAATGAGTGTAAAACAAGGTCTAGTGTTAGTCAAATGGTATATTATATAAATTAAGAAAAAATACATGTGCAGATATAATTTTCTGCCATTTAGTCCCTCTGTAAAAATAAGCTTACACACATTGAAAACAGTATCTCTCCTCCACATAAAACCCTTATGAATATGATGCATTAAGAATTAGCAAAAATTCAGCATTGCAAAGAAACTGATATTTCAATCTATACAGATCCAGCTTGGATTTACATAAAATTTTTGGGAAATAAATACAACAAACTTGCTTTACATAAGCACAACTAAGCAGATCCAACTAACTCCACATTTTGTAATTTGTCAGCATTTTGTAATTCAAATTTTCTTTCTCTGACAATCCTTATATAGAAGTCCAGGTTTGAAAAAGGAAGAGTCTGAATAACCACGCACCTGGGTGTATGTACAGTTCTTCTTTTTGCACTTGCCACATGTAAACAGATCAGTTTGGGTACCTCCTGTTTTAGCCATCTGGTGCTCTCTGATAGCTTCTTTGGTCAGATTTTTCCGCATTTCTTTAAGCTCATCACTTGCCATTTCCTGTAAAGGACAAAGAGCAGATAGAGTTTACTAGAGAGTTTTAGCTTCAAAACAAGTTACCACTGTGCAAGTCAATACAATTTTTTATTTAGAATCCATGAACAACTCTGTTGAAGAGCAATGGAATTTTACACATTTTTAATTTTACAAGACTTAAGCTAGGCTATTTCACAGCACAGAAGCTACAAGAAGTTAAAAATGTTCTCTTAACACAGGAAAAAAAAATAGTACAAGTTACAACATCAAACATCTAGAAACATTTCTATGCAAACAGACTTCTGAAGTTCAGAAATGTAAGCGAGGCAAGGTAGAGGACTTAAACATCCTCCAGAGTCAAAAAAGATGCTCTCCCTAGGTTGAATACTTGGATATTTATGTCATTGACCTACACAACATTTGTTACAGGAAAAAATTTACATTATTTTGACTACTTCCATACTTGCACTGATAAACACAGTACAGCCATAATTTATCATGTCACCAGAAATCATATAAACTTAGTTTCTAAACACTAACCAAAGAGCTCAGAATCACCCATTTTCTTTTTCCTTTAAAACAGTTTTAGTGCACAAGATCTCCACATCTAGTAATCAACTGTGCACAGCAAAACCAACTTGTTACATTTTTCTCCAATACAGTTTTATTTGACATCCCATGTAGATGTAGAATGAAAATCTTGTATCAATGCTGTTTCACTTCAGAAGTAATCTTAATACTAAGGGGGTTTTAGCCATTGACATTTTAATCCAAAACATTAATCAAACAAAAAATGTGCACTGGACAGGACAAAATACATGTTTATGCACTCAAACATAAATATGTAGAACAAAGAAAATCAAAATACATACTGAAGGTACAGTTTGATTTTTTTACACATTCTTTCACCAGCCTCTGTTTCCCCTAACCTTTATGTCAAGCTACAGTAAAAAAAAGAAAACAACCAGCAAATAAACCAAAACCAAGCTAAAACAAAAAACCCCATCCCTTTCTTTTGAACACAATTTTCATTAGTTGACCATAACTAATTTCTCTCAGTCTCCAAGACAGTTCTTCATACCTCATTTGTGGGGACATAATCTAATACGTAAAAGCATAACTACAGAAGTCAAACAAAATGAGATTTCATTTTTTTCTCCCATAAAACCTAATTTTTCATTTTACTTTCTACGTATATTTTGACTTGTAAAGTCACTTTCATGCCCTCTAGCCCAACACAGCCCTGTAATTCAGATTCTGCAAGCCACAAAAAAGCTACAGTCTTTCAGAAGTATGGGCAGCTTACCTAAATTATTTTTATGGCTAATAAATACAGGCCAGGAAATAAGTCCAAGAGAGAAATAGTTCAAGACCTGTGCTTTACTTACCTCTGCTGTCATTTTGGCAAACTTGTCAGGAGGAATGTTTCCACATAATACATTTTTCCTTAGGTTAGGGTTCTTTGCATCCTTGAGATTCGCTATCCTACTTCGTACCCTATTTTTGTATTTCATATCAGTGTTTTTTAATTCTTGAAAAATAGGTGCTTTGGATTTAAGGAACAAAACATGGAGAAGTAAAATAGAGTAAAACATTACCAAGTAAAACAGAGCATTACAAAGGTTTCATTCCGGGGGTCAAGTTCTAAACCAATGTAATTCTCCACTGTCCATCAAGTCCTCCCTCCATCCCAACCAACAGCTACTTTCCTGTTCAACACAGCAGAATTCACAACCTTCTGAAGCCTAATCATAGTCTAGCTATAATAATTTCAGTTAGAGTCAGTGAAACACGAATTTTTGGGTAGTAGGACCTCAACTGTAAATGTGAAAACTCCCCCATAAGTTTATGTGGAGTTTCTTGACCTCATCCTGAGAACTAATTCATTTCTGAACCAAATACTCAAACTGACAGCTCACTAACACAATTTTTTCTTGTAAAAAAAAGAACCCCAGATCTCTGTTCTTGAACTATTCAAACACTGCTACCACTACTACTGCAAATTCATTTAGAAATAAACTTGTAAAAAATTAAATAAAGACACTAGAAAATTATTAAGACTGTTCACAATAAAAGATTTTTAAATAGCATAGAAAAGCCCAGCATTTTATATAAGAATGCTTCAGTAATAGATAATATTGCTGCTACAAGGAAAACATATCGAGCTGAAAAGAACCCACCCATGCTCACCTACATGCATTCCTACACATTTTAAGGCAAATCATTTAGTTTTTTAAACACTAAATTTATGTACTGATGTGCTGAACACAGTTGTCATTTTTGTTTTATGAAATAAAAAACACTCAATATATAAATCAAATTAAATAATTTGGAAATTACTGCATTTTTAAAAAATACTCCTGCTCTAGAGCACAGAGATATACAACAAAGGATATCTTCTTCAATCTGAGAACCCAGCTCCTCTTCATCAGCACCAATAGCAATATAGTCATCTGAGGAAAACAAATTATAAAATATTAGCAACCTGACACTCTGTATTCTGTATCTCTGAGATCCCTATAGTTCCAGAACACAAACTCAGCAAATTATATAACACCTGCAGTGAATTTTCTTTTTGTATATGCAATTTTAATTTACTGTGTACTTAAGCTTGCAAAATTTATTACTTGGAAGAACAAGTGATAGAAGCAGAACAGTTTAAAAAAATTAAAAACATTCAAAAATCAAAAAACTTCTGACACCTAGTTGTAAATACAATTAGTAACAAAAAACATTGATGTACAGAAAAACCTAAAATATTCCAATAGGCTTGGCATCTATCCCATCTCCACAGCCTGTGCACAGATTATGATAAAAGGGAAACATTTAATATTGTGTTTAATCAATTGTTTTAGTCCACACAATACAAGAATAAACAAATAAATGTTTTGCATGCATGGAAGAGAAAGATTTCATTAGAAACACTGTAATTAAATAACAAACAATCTTATTAGATTTTTTCAAATGCAAAGCAGAGATGTCATGAAACATGTAAATTAGAAGAAACAGACCACAGCAGTCTTGAAGGCAACACAACACTTGAACTAAAATGTCTCAAGATAACTGTTAACTGTTTCTGACCAAAATGTTTCCTCTCAAAGATATCTACCTTTCCAAGGCATCTACATACACCTGCCTCCTCATCTCAACATGGGTGTATCTCAGTGAGTAATCCAAACATTAACTTTGATCTCATACCAAAGGCCATAAAACAAGAAAATAACCTTATTTTTTTAAACTCATGGACCATCAGTTTACATGTGCTGTAGAAAGCAACACAGCAAAACAACGTTTTTTGAAAAACTATCCAATATGAAGACTGCATGGAATTATGAACACTAAGATGTTGCATGTGACTGTCTGGTCCCAAAAGAAGTCTATGAACTATATATTCAGATGACCACAAATTCATGGCCTTTAGTCAGCTTTGTTTATTGTCAATGCCTGAATTTATATGAATTAAAGGAAGCATAAAAGAGTGAAGAGAGTAAACAGAGATGATTCAGAAGTCTACATACACTGGGCCAAGTTACACTAAGAGCAGAAAAACAGGAGATGGGTCATAATTTTGATAAAGAGAAGGATGCACCAGAAAAAAAAAAAAAAAGATCAGGTAATTCTGAAAAGCTCAGATTTCAGTTTGCTCCTTATCTAGCAAATCATTCCATATGTCAGTTTAAAGACACCCAAGTGTACATAAGAGATAAAAAGAAAAAAACCCAGAACAGTCAAAGAATTTACGGATACCCAAAAGGCATAAGGTTAAGAGCAATGCAAGACTCTCTTATTGCAAGTTATCTTGATGAAATGTCAAATATAAATCAAAATAGAAAGGCAGCCTTCAATACCTAAAATCTGAAGGCTTCCAAAAACTCTGGTGTAAGAAAGGCAGTCTTGTATATAGTCACACCCTCTCAGTCAAACAGCCCGAACCAAAAAAAAAAAAAATAGCAGCCTCCACAAAAAGATTTAAATGAAACATTAAGGAGGCAGTAACATTCCTGAAAAGAAGATCCCCTGTTGGCAAGATAGCAGATGAACTGAGGCACAAAATGTCCTGAATTAGCAGCAATAAAAATGCATTTTGAAACCTTCCCATGTCAAGGTTACTCATTACTTGTACCTTGGGTGAACTGGTTTATGGGTCTACACGCATAAATGGACACAAACAGGGTTTATTCTACCCTATGGGGCAGAAGAGAGAGTGAGAAAGACAGAAATAGAGAAGAAGTAAATAGTTAAACTTGAAAATATAGTCCATAAAGCTCACCTCCTGTTCTGAGAGCTGCAGAGAGCATTTCTCTACATTTCACTCGTACAGAGTCTGAAGTGCTTGGAGCCCGGGGAAAAGACGGGATGAAAGAATTTGAGGGAGCACTACCCTCCTCCTTCCTGCTGCTGGAATTGCTACTTGAACTGCTAAAAAAAGGCAAAATGAAACCAATATTAGTGTTTTTTCCCCCTTCTTCAAATAACCTTGTTTCTGGGCAAAATACGGGTCTTTTGCTATATGCATTTGATGATATTCCAAAATAAGAACACAGACCACCTTTTAGAAGTCATTTATAGCTCTAGAGTCAATACAATCTTGAAAGTGTCTTTATGCTATTCACTAGGGTATTCCACACAATAGAGACACAGCAGGTACTTCACTCCATTATGTGGCACATAAGCTTTAATTCTCAGTTCTTTACATTAACATGAAATCCTTTTTTCCTCCCACAGAACTTTACTTTAAGAAACAGTGACAATACATCACACCAACATTCGCCCTGCAGTGAATGCCTTGCATTCAACCTGCTTACTGTATTGAAGGGGTGCCATGGTCACAAAATCCCACCACAATTTATGTAGTTTTACAAACTGTAAACCAAGTTTTCAGCTTCCATCTGGACATACAGCTAGATTTTAAACTTCAATTTTAAAATGGCTGCTGAAAAGAGATCCCTAAACCCAGAAATGTAAAGAAGAAAAGGGTTTGCAAATACTCTTCTGCAAATGTTCTTCAGCTCCTACAGTGACATTAATGTAGGCTCCTTTTTCTGGTAACATATTTTGTGTTTACCAAAAAAAGTGCAGAATGTTTATCAAACATAAAAGCTAACATGCAAAAGAAGCATATGCAATTATCAGAAAGCAGAGACTGAAAGTTGTTTTACAGTTCTCAAACCTGGGTGCTACTACTGAGATAGGACAGAGTATTTGACAGACCCAACAGATGGAATAAACCTGTCTGGCCATATCTTAACCTGTGACTGACTTTCTTTTTTCATGTCAACATATTCCCCAATAACACACTGTTTCTTGTACAACTCTGTCTTTCAGAAAAGAAATGGCAGCCATCTCTAACATGACAAATTCAGACCAAATAGTTTACTGTTAACTTATACTGAGATTATTTGCACAGCCATTAACCTTTCTTCTCTGGCTTCAGGACTGTTTTGTGAGGAAGATGCAGGCTCCTTTTTCTTTTCTTCAGAATCTTTATCAGTTGAAGGTCCATCTGGAAATACAAAACATGAGAAACTCTCTTCTATCCAGAAATAGTAACTGACTTAAAGCAGTGGTAAAATACCATGATTTCTCCTGAACCAGTTGGAAATTCTATCAGCTCCCACTCTCTGCTTTGACCTTCTCTTGCAGTACAACCTTCACTTCCCAACTCCCTCCCAGTGCAGGAAATGGAAAACATGACAACACTTCAGATCCTTTCAGTCAAGTTCAGCATCTGCTTAGACTGGCAGTGAAGACATGATAGAAACACAGACTTTCATGATTTATTTTTTCCAACACTCCTGCATTAGGTAGACAGTAACTTTCTAGGTATTGCATCAGATCTCTGGAATCTGTCTTCCATGCTTTATATACTTAAGTTCCTACTACATACATGTCATTATTTTAAATTATATTGTATAAGACACCATGATTGGCAAAATATAAAGTCATTTTCATACTTTTGAAGGAGTTTTCCAGACACACAGTATTCTCTGTGATAGCTCTTAAATTATTTGCCTCAGTACTTAAATATATTTGAATCTGCCATTCCCATACAGGTTATTATGTTTCACTATGATTTTATAAAAAATAAAGACAAAAGCCTTTATATAAAAGAGCAATCACAACATTTAACTCTAGCACAGCAAGAATGCATACACCCTTCTATTGTAAAGAGGATTTCAGAGTGGCTAAATTGAGCACCTGCTTTGATTTGTTCTCTAGAAAGGCTGGCTCTCTACTGCCTACAGAGAAAGCCTAATGAGATTGGCATCACTGATTGACAGATTTCGTGAATTCCTCTTTCCAAACCCTTATAAAGCTGCTATTACACTTCTAAATTCATAGACTGTATTATTGGAATAAGCATATATTACAAAATTTACAAGTAATTAAAAACAGAACAAGAAAAGAAGGCTCATTCTTGCCAACAAAGATGGCCTGAACTAATCATGTTAATCCTTGTTTAAGCATCTAATAGTATCCTTATTTCCAGAGGAATCCCATCCCTGTGCTTCTCAGAGGAACTTGGTTGTATGCAACACACAAATTTGGGTCTCTTCAAACATCAAGCTTTTAAATTCAATTTTTATAGAGTAGAAAATAATTGTACTGGCTTTCTTGTTATAGGAACAATAAATGGAACATGACTTTGATCCTTTCCTTAACCTGAGAGTTAACGAATTTATCCAATCAAATAGCACTTTATTAAAAAATCATCATAAAAGAAGAGCAGAGACAGCAGTACTGGATCAGATCAGGCACTAATCTACTATCCTGTCTCCAGCTGCACCCATAAAGAGATGCACACAAAATAGTACAGGAATCAGAAAAGCATAAGAAGATACTGCTCCAGACTATTCCCCCAGCCTTCAAGAGCTCATCCATTGTTTACAATGTTGTATTCAATCCTTAATAAATTTTGTTTAATAATAAAAAAAAAGATAATTAAACATAGATGATGCACTCAGGATGATTGTCTTTAATAAGCTGTAGATGTTATTTAACAATTCCTAATAAAGATACCAATTTAACAACTTTTATTTATAAAAATAATTTCACTAAGAAAGCAAACAAGACTATAAACTGAATGGATCACATGAGTTCTCTGCTATGACAGCTGAAGTGCACTAAGAGAAAGAAAGCAACTCCCATTTTTAACATGCATACTCACTCTCTCTATGGCAACAACTGATTACATGATATAATCTTTAAAGATGTTCCAAATATGTATGCCATCTCATTTAACTTCATAATGTTTTAAGTGCATGCTCACTTTTGTCAGAGGCTTTAAAACAAACTAGCAGATCAAACAGTTATCTTGGGGTACAGCTCTGGTCCTGCAAAGCAGGAGCTTTGTTCAGCCCATTTACCTACACATTTTTTTTTGCCATACAAGTTGTCAAATTCAGGTCTGATCTGTGTATCCCCTGCTTATTATGCACCATACACACCACAGCAGCATAGCTGGCACCCAGATCTCTTTTATCTAGTTTCAGAAAGCTGAAAATAAAGTTAATATTATCGTAAGTGTTAAAGTCACTCTTATGGATCATAAATTGGAAAGCACTAGAAGAGATGCTTTCCATCCTTAAACTCACACAGTAATAAGGATATCTTGTTTTATTGAAATACTGTATTGACAAAAGAGGAGAGTGCAATTAACAGCCTGCTAGGCAGCATTTCATCTATCCACTGGGGAAAGAAAAATGATCCTTGACAAATTAAAAGTCCTTACTAATTAGCTTATTTTTCATTCAATGACCAGACTCTAATAGAAAGGAAGAATGACCATCTAATGGGAACTACGAAAAACCACAGAAATTCTAACAAAGTAAGGTGGAAAAAAATGGCCCTTCTGTGAAACATCTTTAAAAATTCCAGCGTGATTCACCTCAGGAAGTCTACAGAGCATTATAAATATTTATATAATACAAACTACAAGTTGTGCAGTTCCTTTTTGCAACTCCATACAGCTATTCAAACTTAACATTTTTTTGTTCAGAAACAAATGGAAACTGTCACTAATTTTAGGACTGAAAACTGTAAGTTCGCAGTTTTAGCTATTTCATCTTTAGGTAGCCATAAAAAAATCTCAATACTTTGGGTTTTTTATAAGAAAAGTTAATTTATATTAACACTTCTTCTTTAAAATACAAAGAATATGGTAGTTACAAGAATAGACTATTAGCCATCGGAATAAGACATTCAAAGTTTAACAACTGCACTGCAGTTTCTACCTGGGACTGGTAATTAAAATTTAAAGACACCTGAAGATTCTCCAGTGAAAAATCTCTCCAGGGTCAAATAAGACACAACAGTAGTTTGTGTTATCAAACCACAAAATTTCATGTAATAAGATATAGCCAGATAACATAATTAATCTGAATATTAGAAGCCATTAATAGCTTTCTCCTAGATTTTTCTAACTATATTACAAGCCAACAATAGCATCTGCTAGTTACAAGAAAAAATTAGAAAAGATAAAGATGTAATATTATTAATTTATAAATTTAACTTAAAATTAAGAAAAATATTAAAGTTTAAAAAAAATCCAGAAACATGAATGAAAGGTGGCTAGTTATTACCTGGAATCACATGAAAATTTAATTTAGGGGAATATCGTGTGCTGCCTACTCAGGAATCACCACCAGAACTTGGAAAGTTTTCTGAGCATTCACTTTAAATAAGTTAAAGGAAAGAGATAAAATAACAGATATCAAATTGCATAGTCATTAATTTCACAATGACCTTCATATTCAAGAATTGTTTAAGCCCATTTTCCAGACTCTGACCAAATAATCTTGAGATGTACAAGCAGCTACACTTGCCAGCAATTCCTCCATGATGTAGTAAGGCATGAAGGTAAGAAAAGTAAAGTTTCTTTTCAGTAGTAGCACTGGGAGAAGGAATATCTAAAAATCCATAAATAAACAGCAAAATTATGAACTGTTTGCTATTTTAAAGACCTTTTTATCATCACTGACAAAAGATACATGGCCTTTTCACTATATGTGTTTCTCTCTTACATAGTATAATGCATTTGTCATTATCTCTCCACTATTAGCTTAACAAATAACAGACCTACTAACAGTACGTGAACAGTTCCAAATATACACTTGACAGTAGGTGATTTCTACAGCTCATACTCGATATGAAAGTGAAACTACTGAAATTGTTTTTGCACTTGATTCTGCTCAATGTCTTATAAAGACGTATATTCTTCTTATCAATAGAAAATAATACTTGTAAATGCTATTAGACTCTAATTTAAGAATTTGTGTTACCAGGAATTTTTTTTTTTTGAGCAAAGTCAGTTGGTTTTGAGATGTCCTTGAACAACTTCACTTATGACAGCATTAACATACCTGTAAGATAGTCCTAGACTGCACCTGCTGGCTCCAGGAGAATCAAATCCAGGTTTGAAACAATAAACGATTTTGTGAGCAAAGTAATCTTTGTAAAATATTTTTGTGATGCCTGACTGGTGTTATTAACACTTCAACACTCTTTTAAAATAAAAATATCCCAGCATATCCTTCTTTGAAATAGGTATTTCAAAATGTTTGTGGTCTCACTTTTAGTTTTCAATACTGGCAACAGATTATCACTTAACACTAAGAATATTGTGTCATGATTCTGCATTTTCAGTTCAGTACATAAAGTTACTGAAGGAAATTTTACTTAGAGGTCTGGATATTCTTTTTCATTATATACTCTCCAGTTCAGCAAGTAATTATTTATTATGGGGGTTATATTCCTTAAGGAATTTTTGTTGCTTTTCTAACCATAAGAAACATTCCTGACAATCTAAAGGAGTATGCATAGATTCATTATCTGCACAGCATACTCTGCATGTTCAGCCACTTGGCAAAAGTCATTATTTGGAAATCCCATGTTATAACTGAGCAGCATTTTATTCTGAGAGCTGAATTTAGCTCCTTATGCAAATTGTGACCATCTCTGCTGCATAGTTTAACTTTCAGAAAGTATCTGAAAGGGACCTTGCACTGTGGCTCATCCAGTGAGTCACTTCAGACAATGATCACAAGCCCTCTGCTGCACAGCTTCTGACCCCTCCAAAAAACCATTGGTGACCTGGTAAGGCTCGAGTCAAACCACAAAGATCTGGTGATTCACAACTCACTTTGATTTGTTCTCATGTTTCCCATGCATTTCTCAAAACTAAATTCTGATAGCATTGAACTGAAACATTACATGCAGCCTGAACAGTCAACAATTCTTGCCTAAATTCAAAATGTCATTTATAAAAATAACTCACAAAGACTTCAGAGCTCTGAGTACAATGCTTGGTACGATTAACAGCTGTCCGCTTCTGCTGCCATCTTTGCTCCATACCATTCTACATGCACTACAAACAGCAGAATCGAAACTGATCTCTCAAGCAGCTCAACATAGGGAATTTCGTATTCTTCCAAGAAAGTCAAAACTAATGATAAAACAGAATAAGAGTACTTTGTAAGATTCCCACCCATACTTATACCCTATCTTTCACAGTTATGAAACTTTATGCTCTAATGAGTTACTGAGGAGTGATAAAAGAGGCAAAATATTTGCCTTACTATGCTATCAGATCTACATTACAACCAAGGACAATTTAACTACCTAAGTTTTGAATGTAAGCAGTGCTGTATTTTCAGGATTAATCAGATTTTAGGTAGTAAGTGCATTACCACAACTATACTAGAACTGGCACAATAATGTACACACAGTAACAGCTATTCTGTTACAAAAGTTAGCACATGAACAAAGGTCACATACCCACTGCCTCAAGAAGTATTCAGTTCTGATAAATGCCAAATATTTTTTATTTGCTTTCCAGCTCCTTACATGTTTGACTTCATCTCATGCAAAAAGCCTTAGGTAGAGTCTCCCAACTGTGTTAAAACAATCTGAATCTAGCAAACTACAAAAGGGGAAGCTCCACTTTGCCCCAGCTGTCTGTTACTGCTACAATCCCTGTGCAGGAAACAGTAACTGCAAACAGGATGGACCAAAAAGTGACAGCTGAAATTGAAGCCAGAAGAAATGAACAAAACAATTAGTTTCCAACTGGCCAGTTCCCAGCTCTGGTCTTCTGGACAGTCACTCCAGCACTAGTTGTAACACAGGAGGGAGCAAGGAGGCACCTGTGCAGAAGGGAAGTCAGGACTGCTCCTTTGCACAGCTGCCTACACCCAGACTGTCCTGCTGTGACCTTCAGGCACCACGTTCTTACCCAGTCTTTGACAGCAGAGAAACCCTCCAGGAAGGAGTGACACTCCCCATGTTTCACAGTGTTTGAACACTTAGACACCAGTAAACTTTAAGTAACAGCATATTAAGATAAGTTTGACTAATTTAAGGTACTCAAGTGTTAAAAAATTAAGACAATTATTTTTAGTGTCTTAACAAACAAATGGCAAATCCCTTAGTCATAACCAGGCAGATATCCCACTCCCCAAAGAGAGCAGCACCTGAGCAGTGAGAAATCTGTTGGAAATTAGAGGATGCCCTCTATTATGTTGTCTAAGCTAAGCTGCAGTATTAAAATTCTGAGCTTCCAAGAAAAAAGATTAACTCTCACCAAATATTTATATGGTTTTGTTCTTAAAAACTTAGACTAATAACTTTTAATAATTTGAGAGCTAAATCACTCAATCCAGCAGCTACTTGTAGAAGTCTTTAGAGTAACTAACACTATGCAAGTCAATTTCTCCACTTATATACCTCACCACTTTTATGTACTGATATAATAAAGTTGGACTCCTATATTTAAGTTTAAAAATAAAAAAGTACATTATTTTCACTATTTGCCAGTTAACTCTGATCAGATCTTACACTAAGATCCTGTATATGCATTTACTTTTATAATAAGGCTCACTATGAATTTAAAGGTATTTTATCAGCATGTCCAGTACTATCTAATTTTAACTAATAAAACTAACATTAGTAGGTAGGTCAAAAGTCTTTAAGGCAGCTTTAAAAAGTTTGCTGTAGAGGCTGTTGTTTCTAGAGCATCAAAATTTAACGTTCTGACAAATTTTCCATTTCTACAAACAGTCAGAGTATTTTCTATATCATTTACAAGACAGTAATAAAGTATCTGAGAAAACACTTCACAATTTATAAAAATGAAGCTGAGTTCAAATGGTAGGGGACTGACACTCTTCTGGTATTTGGCATATTTTTCCACACAGAATGGTAAATATTTAAATCATAACATAAACTGCTTTATGTTTTCTACTTTAAAAATAAAATAATGAAAATAGTTTCACGTTTTCTATTCTAGAATTTTATGCTTCAAAAATCTTAATTTACCTAAACTTACATAAAAAGAAACAAAACAGAGTGCACCACAGTGCATGAACAAAAACACATTTTGAGATTTGTTTTCAGATGTATTAAGTACTACCAAATACCCTTGAATAAAACCCTAACAGAAAGATTTCAAGGGTATTAATTGCTTTAAGGCAAATTAAAGAAAAACTATTAAGTCACTAATTAGTGAGCTATTTAAAATTATGAAGATTTTAGAAAGTGCAACTCTGCTTCTCACTACCTGTAGATTCTAAGAGATTTTAACATAATTTTTACTGGTTTTTTCTCTTCAGAAATCACTTCATAACCAAACTTCAAAGCCTCCACACTCTCACATAATATTCTGCAGCAGTTCTTCTGAGTACTTGTTATATTTGACAAAGAAAATAGTCAAAAAGAGGTTGCAGTGCTACAGTACAATCATTCCAGCTCAACTGCAGGCAATGAGACTTCAGAAATTAATCATGTCAAAGAAGCTGATTTTCTACTGCCTGCCAGCCCCAATAAGATATATTAACTGTTTCTCTGCATAGTCTCACAGTAATGGCCTGGTGGCAGTCAAAGAGCAAAAAACCAATTACACCAGTGCAGGAAGTTCCAACATTCATACAAAAGCACAATTATGTCTAAAGCAAGGCAGTGTCAATGATGAGCACCAAGGCTACACAGAGTTAAAACATGCAAGAGCAGGGATGTTTCTGCTGCCATACCTAACAGCTTCTTCCAAGACTTGATAAGAGATTTTGCTAAAGATGTAACCTCTTCATCCGTGCTTTGCTTGCGTATCGCATTCACTGACATTCCAATTCTGGTAGACTGCAAAAGAAACAGAAATATACATTATCACAAGTGACATGAAGACAATTTAACAAATAAATATATCTATAAATTTGTACTTTGACTTTATTTTTCACTGTATCTTTTTCTTTTTTTTATTTTGTGATGGGTTTGTTTCCTTTTTTCTTGTGATTATCAGGACAAAATACTACAAGCGTTTATAAAAATTATTTTAACAACACAGACATTTTAAAAAGAAATATGACACAACACAAAAGTTTGGGGAAGGGTGGGCAGTTATGGTGGGCACAAGAGTTAAGGACTGTATTTATATTTCAGCACTGTAAGAAGCTTGCTAACCTCTTCACTGACATCATACTCTTAGAATTCCCATTAAGTGGTGGTGGAAAAAGCTGTAATACCAGCTGGGAGCAAACATGCTTTAGGTACCTAAAAATGTTGGTGATACTGAGATTCTTTAGGATCCTTAGCACAGAGAGTTCTGACTCTAGATGGAAGCAGAACTCTCTGTGTTTAAGATGAATGAGCTATTCTATCTTTATGAAAAGGCTGAGACTGTGACAAGCTTTAAGCCTTTGCCACTACTGCCACCTACAGAGTGAATATGAGAGTTACAACTCATACCTATCAAGACTCAGACGAGGACATAAATTTACCTCAACAGTAACATTTTAGTAGATTTATACCTAATGTGTTCATGTAACAAGGAGAAAATTTCCACTCTTAGCTTCACAAGAGGAGAAAAGCATTTCACAATACAAATATGGATCTTATTATCTTTTTGTATTTTGACTGATGACTACATTAATTTGTTAAGATGCTTAATTTTGTTGCATTACCATTTAGGACTCACTAAATAGAAATTACTCTCCTTTTGCAATAGATCATCATAAACTTCCATCTTCTTAAAGGGAAAATTGAAATCTTTGTGTCTTGCTAAAAATGGAAATGATCTGTTCCTGTAAATTATTTCAAACAACACTTTCTGAGGCATCATGGATGTGCTAAATGACTGGAAACATACTGAAATAATCTGTAGCTATTTCAACCAAGGAAACACATCAAATAACCTCAAGCTTGAGCATCAGCTCTAAACACGTATTTTGAATTAAAGAAAACAGATGGTTACTTACCTGTAACTAAAGTCTTCCAAGATGGACACTGTTCACTCACATTAATGGTACTGGCCATTTCTCTTGATATTTTGAACACTTAAATCTCAACATTATGTTCAGACAATAAAGAATAACATGTCTTGAAAATCCATCAAATACCACATCTGGATGAGAAAAATATTTCTACCAAAAAACTCAACCCTCCATTAATACCTGGGCACAACAACAGCCTATGTTCACCAACAAAGGGAAAACACACAAACTTACAGAGTTACTTAAGTAAGTAAAATCCAAAAACTCAAGTAAAACTCAAAACTAACTAGAAACATTTCTTCTTCTGATCACACAAGAGTGACAGTTTATGGAAACCATCTGAATTGCCAGCTCTTAATGAAGTACATAAAAACAACTCATTTCTTCACTTTCATAGAGCACTGGATCGGGTCTACCTGAAGAGAGGAAGTCATGATCATTTAATTTATCTGCCTACTAACTGGCACAGATAGTCACTGTTATAAGATCACTGTTGTATTCTCTAAATGTCTGTGGTTTAGTGACAAACCATTATTTGAAATTTTCTTAGTCTTCCTGTCTGTAGAGTTGTTCTTGCAATTGCCATTTTTAAGGGAAAAACCCCAGTATTTTCATTATTCCCCACTTTAAATTCTAGAGCACATCTGCTTTCAGAGTAAGGACAGTCAAAGACAGCATAAGAGTTGTTTTCACCCTGAATCATGGAAGCTTTGGCCAGCAGCCCTCAGTAGTGTGAGCAGCATTGAGCATAAGTAACCTATGACTGGACACAAAGTGGCACATGGTGGCAGCAGGTATTCTCTAAACCAGAACAAAAGCAAAAATGTAAGGAATGCAGCTGGGGAGGAAGAGCAGCCACAGAAGCAAGCAGAGGTGCTCCCAACTTTAAATTGTAAGTGTATGAGGATAGAGAATTGGTGAGCACTCAGACCAAAGCAGAGCCAAACCACCTCTGGGTTCCCAGGTCTCACAGCTTGCTTGCCTGTGAACTGGACTGAAGCCACTAACAAGAGAGACGTGTGTGCAATTTCCTGTAAAACCTGTTTGTTAAAATAAAGCCTGACTGCCTCAATCACTGTTTAGCAGTGCACTAACCACAATTAGCACCAGGGACACGATGCCTTTAATGCTGTGAAGCTGCTAAACAGATTTGCAAGTCAGACCACAGGATAAATCATGTGAGGAAGCCTACTGGCTCCCTGCCTAGCTGAGCAAGGATCAGCTTGCTTACATAAAACTCATCAGATGCAACACAGTGGTAGTATTTAATAATCACTCCAGCTTTCTGTGAAAACAAATGTGGCATGAAAGACACAGGACATCAGCACAAGCACAGACTACTAATATGCACTTTCCTATTGCACCTATCTGTAAAACTAGTCAGAGGACCCCATTATTTCAGGCTGAAGTACCAGTACAGGAAAAACCATCACTACTCTCATTACACAACAGTAACAGAGCTAGCAGAGCTTTTCACAATGTAGCCAGCTTTCAAAACTTCTTAAACATGGCTATGGAAGCATGCTTTTCTCTTATGTTCTGCATTTCATCAATTCAAACACATTTGTCAGAAGTCTTGATCTACACAGAAGAAAATAGTGCCTCCACTATCTCACAATCATCACCCTTCTTGACACTAGCACACTAATAATCCTGCACCAGAGCAACGAGTACAATTACTTCACATTTCAACTCTTGCCCCAAGTCCACCATTGCTTAAGCAAATTTGGGAGGCCAACAAAGAAAGTTTATGTCAGACTTTGTATATTTATCAAACTCTCAAGGGGGAAAAAAAAAAAAAGTAAATTTGAGTCCAAATATGTTGCTAAATGCAATCTTATGCAGTGGAACTGTTTTGAATATAGAAATGGATATTTATGAAAAGTTTCCTAACTAAGGTACAGTCAATGCACTATGCAACAGTATCCCAAAGTACTTGAATTTCCAGAGCACTTGCAGAGAGATTTTTAATTCCAAAGGCAAAAGAACATTAAGATACTTAATGAAAAATATAATTTGCATTAAGACCTTCAGAAAGAAACTCCGAAGAATCAGGTTAACCAGAGGGGTTTTCTGAATTTTGTTCTTGTTTTGTGTGGGGTATTTTTTCTGGGGTTTTGTTTCCTTTTTAGAAAAGAAGGTTGAACATAGGGGACAAAGTATCAAAGTACCAAAGCATTCATGAATAAAAGTGACACCTTAAAATTCCTATTTTCTGTCAGAAATAGTATAACTTACTGAGTACATTCTGCAAGTATATAGGATGCATGAATCAAAAATGTAATTCCTTCTGGCACCTTAAAAATTTGAACTTTATAGCTAATTATTTATCTGTAACCATTAATTGCCCCATGGAAAAAAAGTGACTTTTCAGTCTCCTCCAATTTAAGCGGCTAGTATGTCAAATCAGGTCTCAGATTTAACTCTGACACTTGAAAATTTTCACATATAGGAAATATCTGACTAGTTTGGAAAAAACGTTACTCACTGATGGAATAAATGACAAGCTCAGAAACTTGACATGTAAGGAAAGTTGACCTACTTTATTTTTGAAAGAATTTACAAATAATATATGAAATATTGCTAGAGATGTAAATCTAAGCAACATTAGTGAGAATATCCATACAACAGGGGCAGATTGTGCCCCTCCATCACTCCAGCCCAGGAGAGCAAAAGAAAAGTATAATTACCTTAAGAAATATATTACTCAGAGTGAGGCAGAGAGGATGTGGAATGTGTCAAATACTACTTGACTAAAAGGTATCAACTATGTTTCTCCTCACTTTCAAGGCAAAACTAGAGCTAACTACATAAGAAATGTAAGTAAAAATGTAAGATTCTATGTCCAGTAAATTTGTAAGCAGCTCTTCTCCTCATCACAAAATTCCCTATTCTCATCTTAATCAGAAAGACAAGCATTAAGAGTTTGCTACTGGAAGAAAACACTTAAGGCAAATGTGATAAATGAGGTGAAGTGAAACTAGATTACCATGTAACAAATCCAATGTTTTCAAGGACTTTGGACCTAGGAATTTAATAGTGTAACCTTCAAATCTGCTGGCTCCACTTTTCTCATTAGGGAGTTAACATTTGCAACATAATAACAATTAGAAAATCATACCTGTAGTAACTCAAGGGTCATGGGAATATTCTTAAGCTCCTTCAACAAATCAAGAGCTCCAGCCTAAAAAAACAGAAAGAAAATAAGTCACCTTAGTAGCAATTGGGAACTTAAAATACAATGTCAACAATATAATCTTATCTGCCTTCAGGGTCACACACCGGGTTCAAGCCACCGGCTCTCAATTTATCCACAGAACTAGAACAAGGAACATTCCACTCCACAAACTCTTAAGCATTAACAAGCCTTAACTTGGAAATCAAAGTATTCTCTCAAAGACTAGGGGAGTTTTACCCCATGTAACTCAAATGACAGTCAAAGCATTCTGTCAATTACTACTTAACCAACACACATCTTCAAGGGTGCTTTGCTTAGTAGCATCAGAAATAATCCAGACAACAGCAGCAGTTTCCAGTTCAGAATAACCACATCAGTTTTAGAACAAGAACTTGGAGTTGAGAAGCTCTGCACAGTCCATCAATAATGCACATATATATGTATAAAAATACAGAGGTATCATTCTTAACTGTATTTGTGGTGATGTGGTAAAGTCACATGTGTGGGTTTTTCTTTTCCCCTGCTAAGACTGTTAGAAAAGGTACTAACTAATTCTGTGTCAGAGACTGTACCATAAGATGTTAATAAATTCTATACCCAGCTACTCCAGCAATTAACTCCTTAGCAATACAGGCCTTACTTTAAAAAAGTTTGCATAAATATGAGCTCTGTAATTCTCTTTAACCTCTCCAACCTTGATGATCTATCAACTCCACTTCAGCAAAGCTCTGCACTATCCCCTTCTGACTGTGCACGTGGGCTGTCAGCCTACACAAACTTCCCAAAGGCTGAGATGATTTGGCTGTTATTCAAGTGCACGTGGTGCTGAACCTGGAAGCTATGAACAGAGGGAGGCAACAACTGCCTGTGCATCCCAGAGGCCATTCAGCTCACTCAGGCTCAGTTCATTACCTTTCCTTTGTTTTTTTAATTCGTGAAGTTTGGAAATAAATCCCATAAGATTTCCATTTGTAAATCAGAGGAACTGGATTCATTTTTCTTTCCTTACCTCTCAACTCATCCTACTTTATTTTGTTTGCTTTTCAAATTCTCCCTAATCAACTTCTAATACAACACCTGTTGCAAGGAAACTTAAAATATTCTGCTACGTCTGCAGTCTTACACTTCAACCACTGAAGATAAAATCAGCTAGGAGGTTGAGAAAGATGGAAGCAGAATTTTGGTGTCACATCCAAAAACACTCAGCTTTGAACATCTTCAAATGTGTGCTACAACCTTTCTTTTTCAAATATTTCTGACCCAAAGAAGACCTAAAACATTTCATCAAACTCCACTTTACACAAATTTAATTAACATACAAAGCTAAAGTTTTATTATTTTGCCATGATAGCAAAAGCCTCATTTAACTTTTATTCATTATATACAAAACTTCTCTAGCCTTAACCACAGAATTTTAGCAGCAATGATGCAAGACTGAGAAACATCACAATGTTTTCAGGTGCTAAATTGAGTTGGCATACTAAACCATATCTTTCTCTCAACAGTCATAAGCTTGGTTTCTTCTGTGCAAACACAGATCCAAAAAAAGCAAGTTAATTATCTTCACAGCTACAAAACAAAATCAAATTAAAGAAAATTTTCTTAGCCAAAACAAAACTAATGACAGAAGTCAATGTGCCATTTTAAAAAATATAACCTGATAATACTCACCTCCAAACCAATTAAGTTATTAGCACACAGCATGTAATTTCAAAATAAACACAGTTTATTGTAGTCTGCAAATTCAATATGAAAGTAACACTGTAACGCAAAGTAGCACTCTCATCTCATCTTAGAAACACTCTAGTCAAAAATCCTTTGCCTGTTATATCCCTTCTCAACTGCACATGTGAAAACAAATTTATTACTGCAAGAGTAAATGTTTTCCAATACTAGCAACTTGATACTAACAGGTTAGCAAACCATGCAACTATTTAAAAAAACACAGAAAACAAACAAACAAACAAACAAACAAAAAAAAAAACCCACAAGCCTGCAAAAAAATCCCACAAACAAACAACAACAACAAAAAACCACCAGAAATGCCACAAACAAAAATCAAAAACAAAAAAGCCAAACCCAACCAAAAAACAACAGGTTAACAGATGTCATCTATATTTTATGGTGGTCTTTGTCTCAAATTACCAAAATTGATAATGCACTAATCCTTTCTAAGCCTTCACTTCTCTAATCAATTATACTGTGCACCAAGAATTAGATGCTTTAAAATTAAATTTAAATTGGTTTTAAATTCATACCAGCTAAATAGTTTTCCATAATCACTTTTTTCAGTACAAAGTCAAATGCTCTCTGTATCTCAAAACTAGTGTGGAAGTTGCACAGTATAACTTATCTCCTGATAATATAACTTTTCTCCTGATGTAAGACTTCTGTGTTCAAAACCTTCACCCCCAAACCATTAAGACCATTGTTTTAAAGGTATTTCTATGATTTTACAGAAAATAAAAGGCAATGTCCCCTTCTCCTAGGCTGGCTGGCTTTCAATTTACCTTGTCACTTAAATTAACAGAAGTCAGCTTCATACAGATCCAGCAGATTTCTCGTCTCAGCTTCTTTCAGTTGGTCACATCACAACTGCTCAGAATGGTATTCTATAGTCATATTTTAAAGCTAGCTTCAGGCAATAGAAAATAGAGTACATTTTTGAAGACAGCAGAGCTATCTTCTTACAGGAGTTCCACTTAAGAAGTATATATTTAATAACAGACAATTTTATTTTTTCTCTAAACTTACTCAAGCATTCTTGATTTTTTTTCATTCATGGCTACAGCCTTAGTGTTCATACCAAATCATTGCAGCAGCTTAATGAGAGAAAGGTGTACTTACATACAACAGAAGCTCAAAGGAAGGCACTACAGGTTTTACTCCAATCACAGTTCTGAAGGAGGAGTAGTATCTATTTCAATTTGAAGCAACAGCAGAAATACATATGGCACAGTGCATTAAATACTAAATCATATCATTTTCTCCTTCAAAACAAAAGAACTGCACGTATCATTTCACCAAAATAGTTATGAAATCTGCACAGCTACAATTAAATCCTTAGTCAAGGCAAATCACCAAGAGTCTGACTCAGAAAGAGTGTCTGCATGGCCTGCTCTTTTAACTCATCAAAAGAAATGCCACAGAGTGCTTTGCCACAAGCCAGAGTCTCCTTTTGTATGAGAGATGAAACATGTCTTGTCATCTGACTCCTGACAGCTTCAGAGTGAGCAAGTATCAAAGCTTTTATCTCTTTCTTTTATTATTAATGCATCTCATCAAATCATTCTCATTCAAAGACACAGATCAAATACCTGTTCCTGAGTAAAAATGGAGAAAGGAGCACAAGAGGTGTCAAGAACATCATTATTCAGTGGGTACTTGTGTAAGAACACATTTCTCAATTCTTCTTCATCTTTTTGAGACAGTAAAGTACTTCTTCACAGAGAATACCTTAATAATTTTGCTAAAGTTAGCATTTTAACTGCGGGGCAGAATTAGGTAGGAAATCACCTGGTGTAAGTAAAGAAATACTTTGTAAATGACAAAGACTAGTAAGAAAAACACAGGGACATCTCTCCTTATATACAGCTAAGGTTTTTTATCATGCTTTACACATATGGTTTGGACAAACTGTCAGATCTCCACTCTTGGCCACGGTGGCAGCTCAATGAGAAAACATCAACCTAACAATGGAGCCACTTGTGTGTAGTAAGAGTCAGAGCAAGCTCTGTTTCAACACAGCACAAAAGCCCAACAGGTCTGGTGTTCTCACTCCTCGGATAGAGGTGAAAATCCAGGTCCAGCTCTGGCTCCAGCCAGGCACAGCCTGGCCCAGCTATGCCTGCTGAGTTCAGCCACATCAGAGCTGTGCTGATCCCAAGGAAGTCACTGCACCACTCCCCAGAGCTCTGGAAGTTAATGTCATGAGTGTGAATACACGTTCCCAGCTACTGTTAGAAATTTCATTCACACTCCTCAACTTCTCAGACCACAGAGAAATACCCTGTGGTCACCTGCAGCATCCCTGGTATGGCTACTCTCCAGGATCAACAGTTGTTTTCACACTACCTGACAGCTGTTGGTTTTTTTTCTGTTATCAGAAGTTTTACAAATATAATTGAGCTGGCTGCCCTTTATGATCCTCATGACCGTGATATTCAAACATTTCAGTCAGTAAATTTTCACCCTTTCAACACGTTGTAGGAAAGAGCCACTACTTCAGTTGTGGAGAAAGTGAAACAGCAAATGCTTTTGTGCATAAATACATGGAGAATAAAAATAAAAACGAAGAGGGAAAAATAATGGAATTAATAAATTACAGTTATAAAATATTCTTTCCCCTAGACAAGGAAGGGTCTTGCTGCCACAATGCATCATTTGAGAGTGCAAACAAATCAGAGTAAACCATGTCATATTACAGAACATCAGGGATTGAAGCATGGCTTGTACATACAACGAATTTGTATTCTGAACTAAATCTCATTGGTTTAATACAATCAGTATTTCTATAAATATGCAGATATTATTAAAAATGCCCTTTATACTGTCCAGTACTAAGCAATAACAAAACTACTCCTATAAAGTGGAATTCCACAGTGTTGAGTTCTGAACTATTACTGTTACTATCATAACATAAAGAAAAAACCCTCAATTTTATGTATAAAATAATACCTTGCAGGAAGAACAACAATCACATACACAAGCACTAATTTCCAGAGAACAACAAGGTGCCCACCTGATAAAAAAGCGGCAAACAGAATTTACAACTTACTTACACGCTATTTTAGGTAAACCACGATCAGTTATCCGGCTGTTGCTCTATACTCTGCTGCTCTTACTTTGTGTTTGTAGGCACTATATAATCACCATATGTTATCTGAGTTCCGTACGAAGGGCATACATGACAATAAGACTTAAGTCCAACAATATTCTTCCTCCGTTCCGAGGAATAAGTTATTCTCCAGATTAATAACAATTAGAAGTGTTGGAGATTAAAGAAAAAAAAATAGGAAGAAAGAAAAAAGGCTCACATTCCCCATCCGTTTGCGAAGTTTACCCACTCAACTCTGGCCCTGCCGCAGCTGGGTTTGGGGTCTCCACCAATATCTTAGTTTTTAAATGCCACTAAACTCCGGCTTTCACACCTCAAAGCGACAGCCCCGACGCACAGGGGCGGTCTGGCAGGCCTTCCCCTGGGGGTGGCAGGTTTGCCCGCGCAAGGCCAGCACCGCGGCTGCAGCGGGCAGCAAGCGCCGCCGCTCCCAGCCGGGGCTGGTCGGTGCCGGGCGGGAAGCTCCTCCGGGCCGGGAGCAGAACCGGGGGCGGGAGGGGATCGCCGGGGCCGCGGCGGCGGGAAGGGCCAGGCCCGCGCCCGCGGGAAGGAGCCAGCGCGGGGCCGGCCGGGGCCGCGCCGGGCCCGCGGCACCGCCGCCCATCCGCCTCCCGCCCCGTCCCGTCCCGCCGCTCACCGCGTTCTTCTTCTGCACCATCTTGTCCATCTTCTTGGCGATGCGGATGATCTCGTCCTCCGTGGCCATGGCGGCGGCGGCCCGGGCGGCGCCAGGCAGCGCGCGTCGAGCGCCGGCCGCGGGAGCCAGGCAGCGCTGCCGCTCGCCGAGAGCCGGGGCGGGGCCGCGAACGTGGCGCGCCGCGCTCCCCGAAACTCCAGACCCTGCGGAAGCGCGGGGGGACGGCTGACCCCTGACAGCCGGCCTTGGGCACCGCACCGAGCGTGACCGAGTTCAAGGAGCGTTTGGAAACGTCTTCAGCCCATGGTCATTCTAGTGTGTCCCTGCCGGGCCAGGAGTGGGACCCCATGATCCTAGTGGATCCGTTCCAAATCAGGACGGTCTGTCAGTCTGGCACCCTCTTACCCTCTCCATCGCCCCCCAATTCTGCTAACGCTGCCCCTGCTCGTACCCGCTAACGCGGTGCGAACCACGCCGCCCGGAATCCCCTCCCTGCCACCGAGCTTTGCTTCTGGCAGGGGCTCAGAATCACAGCAGAAACTCTATTTTCATTTCAAGGAATGGGGGAAACCCCCTATCCCCTCTAACAGAAAAGGTTTATATTCACACATCTTTGTAAGAGGCTTAAGAGTTACTTTCATATAAAAATTGAGTGAGGGTTTCAAATTGCAGCTTCAGAGTGAAGTTTGGAAGGTGCGTGTTCCGAAGCAGTTCCACGGAGCTGGGGATAAACTTTGGCATTGGCCAAGCATCACACTGTGGGGTGCTGCCGTGCTTCTAAGTCTTAGATCTAGTTTAAATATTGTGTGTGTTCCGGTGGGACTTAACACATGTATAAAGTTTGACGTATAAATATTACATATCATTACTAATGGAATTCTGTTCATCAGCTGAGCCAGATGTCTTGTTACTGTGATTTCTGATTGAGAACAGCAACATTAAACCATTTTTGCTGTAAAACAGGAGTGTGCACTTCACAAACAGTAGGCACATCTGAAGGTTACAGGAAGATTATCCCTTCCTAAGATCCAGGAAGGTGCTTATACAGCCACTCAAATCCATTATAAGTAAGCAGCTGAATGCGGTGGATGCCCCAGTTGTGAATTGAGGGACTGTAAAATACGGACATTTTGGAGAATAGACAAGACAAACCTTTTCCTCCCACAACACTCAAGGGAGTCATTACAGCAAGAACCATCAATACACTTGTCTGTCATGCACTGGGCAGCAAGCCTGTCTTGTGTTTTGAAGCCAAATAGAGACAGGTGGGTTTTGGGCACTTCTACATCCTGCTCAATGGACACAATGGTCAACTCTAAGACCTGCACTTATTAGAAGAAATTAAAATTATTTGGGATGGGGGTCTTCCCCCAGGTTAGATCTGGGCCATGAACTGGACAAGCATACAGAAACTTTGCTGCTTTTTTTTTTTGTTTGTTTATTCTGTCCAACAGGGTATAAAAACACCCCACAAGAAGAAAGAAAATATTTTTAAAGGAAAATAATAACTTTTCATTCAGAAACAGATTCTGGGGAGACAAACATAAAATAATGCTGCTTTCTCACAACATTTGACCATGCCAGTTCAGGTTTAATTCAATTTCATCTGGATTTAGTTACCTAGTGGCTGTAATAATCAAACACTGGTATTTAACCTGATTTAAACCTCGATTTAACCTCAAATGAAATTCAGCACCATTGCACCCCACAATCACATTAATCAATGATAAAAGCAACACACAGGGTGTTGGCAGCTCAGAGCTATTGCTACACTACAGGATCAACAACCTTGTACATGTTCTACAGTAGGTGCAAGCTAGGTCAGGGACAACACAATCACAAAACTAGAAACCTCAAATCAGTCAGTTAAGTTTCATGGTTAGTTTAAATGTATTTAAACTCTGGAATAAGTCATCCACACTTTTCTAAAATTTCTTTTAAAAATGCTATTCAACACTTACTTCACTGGAAATGCAGGGAGAGTTCAAAATGCAGATGAAGTCTATTAATATCCAAAATGTATCAGGTGAGAAACTGACAATTACAAATTAAGTCCCATGACAGCACTTATAAAAGGCAAAGCACATCACACTTATTTATTATCTGATCTTAAAGAAGCATCAGAGAAATATTTCAGTAGGGAAATCAAAGAATAATCAGATGGCAATGCATATCCTTTTTTTTTTTTGCAAGTAAATGCATTAAAAGAAAACATAATACAGTGCACATTATTTATATTGTATTCTACAATACCAGAATGGTATCAATTAACTGAACCAGTACTAACCAAATTCTTTCTATCAGTTGCTCCACCAACCTTGGGACAGCAAATCTTTATCAAAAAGGAGCACACAGCACTCCACATGCTTGTTCTCTTTTAGCTGGCTCTAAAGCAAGCAGCTTTGTACAGCACCATTCTCTTCTATAACATCACTCCAAGTCCAAAGAAGAATAGGACAGGGAAAAACAACATGACTGACCTCCTTTCTCTTTAGCATCTTTCTCCTAAATTAACACATTAAAAAGAATAACACTGTTTGTTGCACTGCACTTACGTGTTATGGCACACCCTCACTATTCTTTTGCAACATTTTCTAAAGTGTATGGCACACCTGCTCATGCAGAAAGCCTGTGTCCAACTCTCATGTAACCATGTTCTAGCTATTAGCCCTCTCCTCTTTATTTGAGCCCTGAGTGCAATGACTTAGATCTTCCAAAACAGAATCTCAGCTGATCTGTATTAGCCAAGTGGTGCCCAACTTCTGAAGAGGAAAAGGAGATGAGTCCAATCACACATGCACATAAGGGGAATTATGGCAAACTGAAGTTCCAATTTCTCATAACAAGATTTTGTTCAAAAACTTCTGAGATAGCAATAAACATCTTGATTAGTTGTTCTATAGCTATACAACAGATGGGTTGGGTTTTTTAAATTTATTTTTTCAAAATATTATTTACATTTTCAAAATATCTTCACTTTTTTCAATTTAGAAGCAGTAACTGCAGGCATTAAAATATAAAAAAATTAAGCTAATGTTTTGGGATTTTTTAGTTTCTAGAGTTTTTAAGTTTGTTAGACTACTCTATTTTGTGGCAACTTTATCTATTTTTTCAATATAGACTTAAAATATTTAAGCCTTTTAAAGATCTCCGCTGATAATTTCAAATACTACAACACAGCTAGCAAATTATTTCAAGGACAAACTACTTCAAGAGTTTGCTTGTATTCACAACTGAGGAACATTCAGACTCCATCTGCTCCATCTGTTTAAACAGAGAAGTTCTTTAAAATAAACTTTAGACCAGGGAAGTCTATCTTCTCCTTAGAAGCTAAACTTCCCACTTAGAATGCCTAAAGCAAGCTCACTACACTTCAGCAAACTGGCTGGAAATTTTAAGTTTTACTAGTTTTGCAGATAAAAAGGAGGCAATAGGTTGCTGTTTTCTAGTAATTGGTCCTAAAAGAAAAACATTATCTACTGGTTCACTTTGTGGATATCCATTAAATTATACAAGTACTTTGTTTAAATCAACTTTAATCAGCTACATCAAAGGTACCTGCTCAACTCAAAGAGAGTTAATAAAATCTGTTATCCCAAAGGCAAATGTGGTAAAATGAGGGTGGCAAGCAATGAAAAGGAAAAAAAAAGAGGGGGGGGGGGAAGGAAGGAGGAATCTGTTCTACAGCTATTAATCTTCAAAGAGTCACATTTTCAATTTAACCAACAGACATTCTGAAAACTTCTTGAGTCACGTTCTTCACTTACACCACTGCTCTCATACAATATTTGATAAAGTTTAATACACTACATTGTCTTGTTTTGGGAGTTTTTACTATGCTAGTTTTAGGCAACTTTTCTCTTCATGATTACTTGATCTGGGATGCCAGGACTGAAAGTAAATATAAACTGAACATTACTCAAATTTTTTTCAAAAAATATAAACTGGCAGATTACTCTGTGTAATATTGCATCTTTATTGTTATTTGCTGTTCTTAGACTCTTGATTTGTCACAACATATTAACATAGAACACTGCACCTACCGTGCATTCCCATACATTCATGAAATTCCTCACTGTATGTCACAAGGACTTTTGGATACTGCAGTCTGTGGAGACAAGCAGCCTTTTAGTTGCTCTAAGGTGCTTGAAGGGGGAAGTCTGCCTTTACCATACGGACACTCCATTCCCTTTCTTCCCAGACAGCCCCACATTTTCTCTAGAGTGCCCTGCACCAAGTATACCACTGATCACCCTCAAATATTCAACTAAATAGCACATGTAACCCCTGACCTGAAAATTGTTTCTTTAACAAATCTGTTAAGTGGGGTGTATGCCAAACCTTAATCAACTTCAAAGCCTTTCCAACAACACAAAATACCCAGAGAAAAGTGCAGCAATACAGAGTGAGAAGTGTCCTGGAATAACTTACTAGAGAATACCTTAATTTCTTTTATCTTCCAAAATCACTGCAAATTCCAAGAAAACAAGTTATAATAAAATTAACCCAGAATATGAAAACCACCCTCCAATCATACCTAGGATTCTTTCAACAAGGTGGCCAAACCTAACTTGGTAAGTGACTTTCTTTTCAGTAACTACAAATCCTTGTTCTTCTGTATTATAGTATGCATACATTACCATGCAATGCATTTTCAAGGAGCCTCTAGAGTGTCATGTTTCACAGCACATAAAAGCTCAACTTCCTTCAGATAAGTACAGAAAAAAATCTTTAGTACTTGCCCAAATACCGATTGAAATTTATTTCACAATTATTAAAATGGGAAGCTTTTACATTTTCCTTACTACAGAAATAATTTTCAAAGTTAAGATTTCTAATCATAAATAAAATTAGTAAAATAAATTGCATTTTAGATGTTTATAATAAATATAAGTGGCTTATATTTCTTAACACAAGGAGTAAGTGTTCAGTATTTGTTTATAAAATTTAAGAGACAAAGGCCTAGTACATATGGCTTAATTGACATCTTACAGTTTGCCCTCAGTCATATCCATCAACCCAAAAACCACCTCTATATAAAGTATGCATCCTAATTATTTCAATGAAGTGCAGTATACTTCATTAGAGAGAACATGTTTTAATTAACAGTTCTAATACCAGTTACAGTGTACAGTACTTTTACCAATCTACTGTGTTGTAATTATACAAGATAGGACAAAGAGACCAAATCATACAGCCCTCACCACAGTACAGACCCCATTAAAATTCTACCTCAATAGCTGGAAGATTTGGCTTATAATATGTAATTCAACATGTTTATTCAAAAGTGGGCAACATATTCCAACAAGAAGTCAGATTTCTGACAGCACAAAACTGCAGTCAAATTTAAGTACCATTTTGAAATTAAGAACACATTAAGGAATTAGATACCCATTGAAACAAACTTATCTGCAAACAAGGTATTTTCTTATCAATGCTTTCATAGGTTTGATAGACATCATCTCAGTTGGTGGAAAGTCTAAGATTGCAAAAAATAAACATTATTGGACAGTTTCAAACTGTAGTTTATGAGGATAAGACATTCATATTTAGAACACTGACAGTCCAACTTCTCCATTTTAATAGAATTAAATATGAAAACTCCCCCAGACTGAGCTATTATTCAGCCTCAAGTATATGTATTATAACAACAATCCCATCATCAAATCACTTCAGGTAGTAAAGAAGTTGAACTACAAGATCATACACAAAGCTTTCAAACCAGCTGGGAAGTTACAAAAGACAGGAGCTCAACATACACAGTGTAATATAGGTGGACACAGAGACTTGAAGTTTCCTCTGGCTTCTGGGCTCTTTAAGAACTGCCAACTACAATATAAACATAGACTCCTGAAGAAAAAAAGGTCAGGAGAATTCTTCCTAGAATACAGAAATCCAAAGTAAATCAAAACATTTACATTGACTTTGGTAACAAAACTCTTTGTAGATAAAGCAAGCAGCAAAACAACAATATGTAAAAGAATCTTGTTATTGTAGCTGAATGTTTGAACAACGCTAACACAAACGCATTTCCAGAAAAACAGCTGAAATGGTTGTGACAGTGACAGTTGAAATTGACTTGGATTAGAGTGTGTAGGTATTAGAATGTGACCACAAAATGTAAACACAGTTCAACAAGTTGAAGAAAGTGTTATGAAGCTAACACAGAAGGAAGCTAGGGCAAATCTAATTTTAACATCTTAGAAATACTTCTTTATAACTAATTATTGCAGAAGGAAAACTATGTGAAATGAGCACACAGTCGATTAGAAGTTAAGCGTTATCAACAAATCTACAAACAGAACATAAAAATAATGAGAGAAAAATTAGAAGCTTGTGCAAGAGTTTTGGAGACACACCAATACTCAGGGAATTATTTAGACCACAGGGGAATGAAAATAAATCTAAAAACTAACAAAAACATATAGTTTGCTTACCAAGACTGCAATCCAGTAGAATTGCAAAATCAGCTAATACAATTTGGGAATGACTCCAAGCTAGGACATAATGTTTTCTCAAGAGAACTTTGGCACAACTACAGTAAGAATATTATGGCTTATTCTGTGAACTAAATTAACTGAAAGACAAATTGGCAGATCTATAGAAGAGAATGACTGAGAGAAATTACTAATTAAACTTCAAAGTTAATAAAAATGCCTTCTTAACTACATAGATGGAATATCTAAAACTGTTTCATTACCACTTAGGAAAAAAAAAACTCCTTTTCAATTTTACATATAAAGAGTGTTTAATAATCCAGAGAAACTGAATTAGAAAAGAAGCAGCTGCCTAAAAATGAAGTGAAACATTTAAAAAAAAAAAGCACTGAAACTGGTTACTCAGACTAAGTAAACAGGTCAGATCTCTGGCAGCAGCAATGTTAAAATAGAGATATAAAGGTGCAATTCCTCACATATTTGTACTGGCAGATACCTGATGTAAATCCACATACACTGTAAGAGGACCCCCTGGGAGAGGAAAAGTACCTCAAATGCAGGTGTGAAGCACAGTACTGACATGACAAATACATCCAAAATAGAAATATTCTTTGACACAAAGCATATACAGGATAGAACATTGTTATGCAACAAATTATGCAGTAAAAGGTGTAGTGCATTGTTTTAAACATTCCTAGTGTGGTGGCAGCCTCTGAATGCTACAGAACAGCTGTTTCCAGCAGTAAGTTATGGCTCTTAACTGAAAAAAGCTATTGTGTGTGCATCAACTCCTGCAAACCAGTGCATTCTATAATTTTAAGGTTCTGAAAGAAGAAACATTCTGTGTCTTGTAAATTTACTCTTTTTTTCCAGGACAGGTCTTCAGATTCCTAGGCTATACTGATCTGGGGACATGTGGAAGGATAGATTTGAAAATAAAATGCTTGGTTCCTATTCAGAAAAAAAATAAAAATCAAGTCTCAACATGTAATAAGAGAAAGTATGATATGGTATCATCAAAGAGTGTCACTTCTTTAAAGTTTAGGTAAGTTATATCCCAATTACACTTATACTTCTAGTAAAAAATAATTCAAATAAGTGTGTGTTACACATGACAATACACAGAACTATGCAGCTGCACTATTTTCAGTTATTTACTCCAAAGCACAGAAAAAAAAATCAAAACAATATTCTGCTCATGTGAAATATATAAACAAATTAAAACTACAAGTACTAAAGCATCAGATGAATATTCAGTATGAAAACAAGAAGCTTCTAAATGAAATTCAAATTAATCCTATGCACTTCTTCAGGATTCTGTTCCAAGTCAACATTTGCAACGAGTTTAAAAGAAAAAAGACAAGAAGAGACAAACAACAGTCTAGTAAGGAATGAGTCCCTTTAGAATTTCCACAGGATTTATCTATATGAACATTTTAAAATGGAGGTGGTTTAAATATAAGAAATACCTTTGCTAACTTCTAGCCATTATAGAACAACCCTCCTTATCTGTTAAACAATTAGCATATAATCCTTAAAGCTTTATCCTTGGTAGCATTTATTCTACCATCACATGCCCACTATGTTACATGTTCTGTACTTTATGCCCACTGTGTTTTATATCGTGTTCTTTATGCATTCATTGCATAAAAGAAATGTCATATGTTTTCAATGAGTATTAAGAACAAATCATGTTCCAAATAAAACTAAACTGGTCACATCTATGTTGCTCACTTAAATTTAATTTTTTTATTACTTGTACAAATAATTTGAAATCCTGCAATCAAGAAAAAAAAAAATCAGACATCTTAAAACAGTTACATTCTGTCATTGTTAGCTAGTTCCCTCATTCACATCCTGCCCACCACTGGGTGATAAATACTAAAAAGATTATAATTTCTTGTACATGTGTATTATTTAACCTTCATTTTAAGTACAAATTTGCAACACAGTAGTAACACTGCAGGTATAGAAATAATGTTTCCTATCAGGCATATGAAAAGATTTAACACTCTACCACAGTTGATGCTGGTGTATTTATTTAGAAGGCTTGTCACAGATCAGTTCAGTCTATGGGAGGTAGATGTTTGTCTATGAACTGTTTTACATCCATCATTTCCTGTTTAAAGATAAAAGTATGTATTAGTTGAAGTCCTCTACTACTACATAATCAGCTAGAGTAAATTATGCTTTAACATTTGAGTTATAATGAGCAGCTGGGCTAGAAATATTGATCAATTAGTTACTCCATTACCACTCTGCACACAAATCAAGGGTGATAACTTCATGGCACTATGCACTTAGAAGAGGCTAAAATACAAGGAAAAAAGCAAGGACTACTTTCTCTCTCCCTCTGAATTTGAACAGGCAAGCTACATATTGATCATCAAGTGATCTTGATAGCACCAGGCTGATTATGTATAGGGTTTCAATGTAGCTAAAGCCATAACTTCTTGTGTACTCTAAACTTTTAGCAGCAGCAGCATGAAAAGCCAGCAACTCCTCCTCCTAAGCATTCAGTTTCATTTCAGTGCTTCCTTCCTTAAGGAAAAGCAATACAGCAAACTAGACTGAGAAACTAATCCATGGTAATTTTTTTTTTAAATTAATTCACTGTTGTAAGAAAGAAGACATTATTAACATATTTGTGTAACAACTCAGCAACATTACAGTCTAAATGCAATACTACTCTGTAAATGTTACAGAGAGGTTGTTCAAAGGTACAGTACCCACAAGATGCAACAAGCTAAATTAACAATGCTACTGCTGCTGACAAATGGCAAGTCTGTTCTTTGCCTCCTCTTTGATTTCTTGCTCTTACTACTCACTTTCTGTGAGCTCTGATGCTCCAGCTCCCTACAGGTGCAAACACTGAAGGCTGCAGCTTTTGCCATTTTAGCAAATTCAAATGATTCAAGGAAGTTTCTGATCTGCCCCAGAGCCAGTACAAGGAGGAAGTGAGGGCCACAAGGTCAGGAGCAGAGGGAGTCCACCCCTTCCTGGCACCAGGAAGTTATTACATCAGCTCAGCTGTCTGCTGAGCCAGAGCCATAAATACAGGATCTGAGGCTGCCTCTTCCAGAGTGTCAGCCCTCCCTCTCTATTCCTTCAATGTCTCCCTCCACAGAACTACCAGGATTCTTCTCTCCAAAATACCATCTTGGATCTATGCTATGAAATTTGTCTTCTAATTAGTTTTTTTAACTAAGCAAATAATAAAAATTTGGGGAAAAGAGCATTTTATAGCCAAGCTGCCTAGTCTCTAAAATACAATCTTATGAGGAAGTTCTCACTAGTCATATAAACTTTTGCTTTGGATGCTTTTTTAGCCCAGAATTCAGTTACTCACCAAAATAAGTAGCATGAAGCACTTATTAATTTAAAAACAAAAAAAATCCAAAACCAAACCCAAAAAACAAGCAAACAAAAATAAAACCCCAAAATCAACTAACAGAAAAAACTACCCTTTTCAAAAAAAAAAAAAAAAAAGCCTATAAATATTAGTTTTGAGGGAAAAGAATTAACTATACCCAGCTAAAACACGGTTTATTAAGAATATTACCTCAAGAGATGAACTATGCATCATGCCAGAGTAAGTCTTGAAGGTTACATTGGCTGGATTTATCATAGTCTTGAGCTTCTCGACAGTGAGGGAACCAAACATTACAGGAACCAGGGGGTCACAGTCCCCATGGCACTGAAGAACAGCAATATCCTTGTTGACACCACTGATAGGGCCCTGGAGGGGTGAAATTTGACAGCAGAAGAGAAGAAATAGAAAATAAGTGGAGATAAGGCTAACACATTTGAAATAAAACCCCATGGCACATGGTACCCTGCAGCATGACAAGCAGATTGAATTCTGAGGGGAAACAGTACAATGGATAGTCTGCAAGCAGCTCCTTATGAAGTAAGCTCTGTATCTGACAACACATTAAAGACCTGCAAATAAAATTTTGGCAAAAAGTTTTATAACAGAAAGTCATAATTTCTGGCCAAGTAAAAAACCTGAAACTTTGCTCAAACACCCAGTATCTAATAATATAGTGCCTTGCAGATGGAACAAATGGCAGACAGAAAATTAACCTTTAAGGAAATTTTGTTATATGCTTTAAATTTTCTAGTAGTGTCATTTTAAGCAAAAAAAGCTAGTGAGCATTTCTTCCATTTTCTTTCTTAACAAAATCTAAAATTTTAGGGCCTTACTTTAAAAACATCCAAATGATCAAACAACAATCATCATCTGGTAATAATGATGACCACTAATTCTTGCACAAGATTCACTCTTCAGATATACTCATCCCCCCAGGTGCAAACCATCTTAGGAAAGAAACAAATACCTGAGGAAAAGAGGCCCGTAGAGGAAGCCAGCAGCTGAGGGCTACGACACCTGCTAATTTTTGATGTGTTGTAAGAGCTGTATACAATGATAAAGCACCTCCCTAAAACAGAGAGATATAAATATTAGGATAATGACAGTAAAGTTCTTTTTAATGTTTGCTTCAAAATCTCTGATTTCTCTTTTAAAAGTATTTTCCTATTGCAGTTGATTCTTCTTTAGAGCCAAAAACTAAAACCAGTGTTTATGTACAACATTTGTTAAGCTTTTTCCCTTCCCCTCCAAGTCCATGTGGTCAATTCAAAAATAAGCTAGCAAATTTACTCTAGCAATTGTCAAAAAAACAACAACAACAAGGACTAGTACTCACAACAGTATTATCACTACTTTAATGTTTAATTCATTGGCATGCAGACTGGGGGAATTGATGTACGGACCAATTAATCTACTAATCTACCTACCATAGATGCCTTATAAGTGTGAAGGAAAAGATTTCCCAAGTAAATCCTAACCACCAAATACCTACCAAATTCAATTAAAAATACTAGCAAAAATTTCAAGCAAAGATATGTAGGTTATGTGCATAAAGATTTTAAACAGACCATTTATTTTAGTACCTTTTTTACATATGCATGCTCATTTTCCAGTGAACAGTAATTATTTGCATAAAAACAAAAAAACTTCATTTGTTGAAGCAAAGAAAAATTGACACCTTAAAATTTCAGGGGCATCTAACATCAGCTGATTTCACTTTAAGTGTCTTGGGTTTCCCAAGTTAATAAAGCTAAGTTACTTCCCTAGAAAAAGACAATGGTTCTTTCCAACCATACTTTACCTGAGAAAAGCCTCCCAGAATAATTCTATTAGAAGGAATTCCATTTTTTACTTCTTGATCTATCAGTGCTTTAACTGTAACATAAATAAAGACCAGTTGTTAAAATCCACTTCATTTTCTAGAAAGTCCAAAAGAAGAAAGATGCCTTCTTCCTGGCATCAAGAGAAAGGTAGCAAAAGGAAAATCTAGGCTTCTATACATTAAAAGTACCAGAAGATCTAGAGCACAGTCAGAATTTTCAGTGCCACTGTATCATTTCTAAAGAGGAAAATGTGCAAATAAATCTTGGAAAAAGTACCAGTGCTGGGAAGATGATATCCTCTTCCAAGTAAAAGCAACACAACTGGATGCTAATACTGCTCTGACCTGCTGCACTATCCAAAAGCTATAAAAAAACCCTATACTTGTTCCCATATTTCAGAGTATGAAGTGTTTATATTGGTGAATTACTCCACTTACTAATAAAGTTAAAAAATTAACAATAAACAATCTAGCTAAACTTTGATCAGTGATAATACTATACACACATATTCTTTTCCCTAAGGAAATATTGTCTTTGGAAAGCCTGATTCAGATTGATAGTTCATTTTCAAGAATACCTGGAAGTACTTTTAAGACACAAAATACTCCTAAGTATTTATAAGTAAATATACCATTCTCCGCCGCCTGCTTGATCCCAGCTTCATCTTCCTGAGAATCTGGAGAAAGTCCAATGATATCAAACCTTACAAAAACATCAACAAGAGCATTACTCATTAGAGCATCCATTCCACTTCCTTAATACACAAATAATGAAACTTGGATGTTTTCCAGACAAAAATGTTAGCTGTCATATTGTTTAGTACCAACTACCCATAGATCAAAAGAAACAGTGCACAATCTGTGAATGTGGCTTACAAGACTAGATCTAGTCAACAAGGCTTTTCTGAGTTTTGACATCTGTAATTTATTGCAGATTAAGCAGCACAATTTTGATATTTGCTTAAAAAAACATTAGCAGGAACTTTGCTGTAAGTACAAATTAAAATATGGATTGAAGAAATACAAAAAACCCAAACAAAAATTACTTTAGGGAAGCGGAAAGCCCAAAATCCAACAAAACTGAAGACTGATTTAAGATCATTGAAATCTACATGTTCTTCTTGTTCTTTATTCAGAATGGATGTTCTAAAGTACAGTTTCTACATATGCTACTGACCCACCAAATACTACTCACTAGTAGCAATAATATTTCCACTCCAAGTCTCTACTTCTGCTATGAAATCAGACACAATGTATACTACAGACCATACCTGCAAGTGGGGTTTTGATCTAAGATATACAGATTAGTCCTGAGGAATAATCACTACCACAGATATAAAAGGATAATTAGAGTGCACTTGTGCCCTTTTATAAAAACAGAACTAAAGCAAAAAGGTTTTTATACTTGCAAGTGACTAAAACCAGATACTCAGGTTGTTAATGATTTTAAATTAAGAACAATGAGTTCATAGCCCCAGATATAATTTGATTAGAACCATCTGCATTTGAACAAGTACTCACCATGATGGCATAGACATGTTCATGTTCAAAGAAACAGGCATAACTGGCCTAGAAACGAGAATGAACACTCCTGACATAAGATATATACTGGAATTCAACAATGCAAATGCAGTAACATCATGAAATTACATATCATCTAACTCTGTCTTACTTTTAAGCAGTAATTAATATTAGCTGCTTTGCAACATCTGTTGAAGAAACTTTCTTGAAACCTGCCAGCCCAAACACATTTAATATTCAGGGTTGAATTACCACACTCTGTGGAGAGCAAGCAAAACATTAATAGGCTGCTTTAAATGTGTGTGTGTGTGCAAGTGCATATATGTCACATTTTAATATACATATATTATTTACTTCTTTGTAATTAGAAGTTATTTATCACAGTTCCATTTACATGCTGAGTGGATTAAGGCACCTTATACAGCAGCATCACTAGGAAGCAGCACGTGGTGGAGCCTGGCCACATATGCTTCTGCCAACAGCTGAATCTGCTTAGGCAGTGCCTGCCTTCACTGCTGGAGTCCTTCCCACCCCTGTGCTGCTGTGTGCCATCTTTCCAGCCACAGCAAGACAGCTTCAATGGATCATGTAATGATCTGGCTTTAGTTTTAATCTATAGGAACTGAGCAGCATAAGTTCTGTGGGGAAGGACTGAAAAAAGACAAAGGGCAAGCAAAGGGAACAGCAGATATTGCTAAGCTCCTTTGGTATGGTTCAGCAAAGCTTGGCTGCATGGTAAAACAAATAAACCACAGCTCAGTAACACACCAGAACATTGCTTCCTTCTCTCCCTGTCATCTCTGCTCCACATCTGCCAAGATCCCTGGAGCAACAGACAATCTGAATTTTGTGCTAGAAAAACTAACAATCTTACCTTATTTTATCATCAGGTCAATAGTAGATAGATTTTACTGTCTTATTTACTGATGCCTGACCATGCTTAGAAGTATTTCACTTCTCAAATTGCATACAAAGACAACTCAAATTGCATTATTTGCTGAAAATATCAATATCCTGTCAATTTTTAAATTTCTTTGCAACCTAGAGTAAGTTTCAAGCTACTATACACACACACAAGTTTAAGTAATGTAGCTAATGCAAATCATGTGCAATGGTAAGTAAAATACAAATAAAATTTATCGTTGATAAAACTGTTTTTGACAAAAGACTGTTGGTGGGGGGGAGGGAAAAGAAACCAACAAACAACTCAATCCACTGGGAAAAAAAAGTCAAAATAATATAACTTTGTACCTAAAGCTTTCCAAATATGTTTTGAGTCTGAATAAGCAACAGAACTGAGGTACAAATAAAAATGCAGTTTTTCCCCAAAATAAATCACATAGAATTTCCTGAAAACAAAAAAAAAAAAACCCATTTAATAGCATCAACGGTATTTTAGAATGGGCTTTTATACAAAAAAATGAAACACAGAGATAACCAGATAGCATCTCACTTCTAAGATGTCTCTCTGACACCTGTGCTACTGTCTTAACAGACCATGTCTCTGCAGAAAAAGGTAAAACAAGAAAGTTACAAACTTACGCATGTGGGCAAATGTATTTCACATGAGGGCTTTTGATACCAGCAAGTGCTTCTGACCACCCGTGCCTGTTAACAAAAACATATTCAATTGCATTCATGTTTTGGCTTAGCTCTTATTTCTGAGTTGCTGCATCAGCACAGACCAAGTATGAAACATGATGAATTAGATAATACAAAAACCACATTTCTAGAAAATGTTGACATCAACCACAGTATATTATGAATGTGGTACTAAACTTAGAAGGTTTGTTCAGCCCTTGAGTGCTTGTGGCACATATACACAGTCAGGAAGACTTGATCTAATTTGGCTGCCATAGTTGTGGCACAGCTACAGAAATATCACTCTGGCTCCAGGAAAAGCCCACTCTGTATCTGTCTGGCTTTATTAATTTGTGTGCCACAACAGATGTACACAGGTATCCTGCTTCCAGGCAGCTCAGAGGCTGCTCTGCTGCTCCTGCAGAGTTAAGACAGCTTCTCTGACAGAGAAGCTTGGCATTCTGCAACCCACATTTCTTGACGTTGGGCAGTAGCAAACTGACACCTAAGGTAACTCCACATGGAGCCAACCCAATCAATCAGCCCTATTAACTTCAGCACAGCTTGATGCTCTTGGATTCAGGCAGTCCTGTACAACAGATTGCAGCAGTTTTTTAATCTCAAGCAGATACTGTATATGAACATCCATAAGCAAACAAGACCTGCACAGCAGGTGAGTTAATGAGCTGCCTCCAAACCTGAACACTGGATAGTGTAAGGTCAAGACTCCCTCCAGGCCTCATCTAGACAGGAGCTGATCTTGACCCAAATCTGAACCCATGCACAACCACCACACATGCCTGCACTCGGCTGTCCAGAACACTCAATAGCAACTGCACTTCCTGATTTTTCTCATCATTTAGTACTACTAACACACTCACTAAATTAGAAACTGGAAATTTGGCTCTAAGCAGGAAACACCTTTAACAAATGTGTCAGTGATACAGTTAAACTAATCAGACCAACAGCAGGCCAGTCATAAAAGCTTGTTTGGTTTAGTTTTAATATAATTCTGAAAAGCTTATGTGTGCTACCTGAAGGCATTTCCAACACACTGACATCACAGACATTTGAACCACTGACTATCTCAGCCCACTTCTTATCAGTACTTTTAGATATATTATTAACAAATTGCAGGAAATATGACTTGCAGAGTATTTGCAGTATCACAGAGGGTTGAGTAAGAATCTAAAGGAGAAATACGACTAAGAAAAATAGTTACATAAGAATCTAGGGACATTTTTTAGCCAATTACAAAGACAAATTTGCCAAATTTGTAAAGCAACATTGTATACACATTAATGCAGAGTCCGTAGAATAATTTTCTATGTTGCACTTTTTGTTCAGATTTTGACAAGTATGTATCAATCTTTAATTGGCATTTATAAAGAAGCTAAGACAGAAAAAGTATATAACTCTCTTAAGACACTTTCCAGAGTAAGAAAAATACAATAAATGGAAGTGATCAATTTAGAAATGCTTGTGAAGTGGAACAGGTCAGTTTAAACTGGGGGAAGTTATTAAATTGTTAATAAGTTTGCTTGAGATGATTTTTTACGTCACTACTACAGCTTTTACTTGAAAAAAACACAAACACCAGTATGTCAAAGGCAATCTATCTAATCTAATCTGCAGCAGACTAAAAGAAGAAATGCACCCAAATCACTGTATCTCCACAGACTTGTCAAGTCTTGTCAAATGCAGACATTTCAGTGTGCTCAGTGCATTTGCAAGATTGAGGCTGTGCATTAGCTCTGACACTGAAATGGAAATGCCATCTTGTTTATGGAATAGGTTTAGGTTAAAGAGAAAGTCTCTGTTTTTCACCCCTTGCCAAAACCAACATCAAGCCGATTTGCATGGACTCCAATTCCAAAAGCTCAAAAGATTCTGCAATCACTTGCTGAACATTTGGTGCCAAGATGCAGGCAGTGCTGCTGCCTCAGCTGCCTCCTACCAGCAGGAAGGAGAGGGGTAATGCAAACAAGGTGTTGTGTCAGCACAACAAATCAGAGCAAAAACCTCCACTTGTAGAATACTGCCAAGTGCATGGACTTGACTCTTTTTCAACTTACTGAATGCCCAGGTTATGCAAGTTTTAATTCTGACAAGTAACCGTCATTAGATCTTTGGAAAAAATAACACAGCAAGTTTCAACCTAGAGGCAACATTCAAGTTCCAGGTAACAACAACAACAACAACAACAACAAAAATCTTCAAAAGATATTATGTAATTTTGCCACAAGAGAGCACAACAGACAAAGCATTCATGCTACTTACTTTCAGTATCTAAGTGCCAATTCCTTTAAAGTCTTCTACTGAAAAGGCTTCAACACTCTCTTAACTTGTTAATTCAATGGCTGTAATGAATGCATGCTTATTTCTGGGCACACAGCAGCTTCAAACAGAAACATTACACCAGAGCTAGAATGCCTCCCAGAAATTCCCTACTCTTTCCATTTCTACTCAAACATGGAAATAACAGCAACAAGGCATTACACATTTTATTTGGGTGGGGTTTTTTGGAGTCTGGTATTTCTGAGACAGAAATCTGTAGACATTAGGTGACTACTTTGGAGTTTGCTTCTATAGATCAAAGAGGTCTGGATTTTAGAGTAAACACGAATATTGATGAAGAAACCACGGACTAACTGCAGCTATTGGCAAACCAACAATCCACAAGTCTGGAATAAAAAAGAACTTTAAATTTAGACAAACACAGGAATAGCCAGAAACCCACTCTCAGGAAAGCAAATGATCAGAAAACCACAGACTTCTTTTTCTACCAAGTTTATCTCAGGAACAAAAGAGAGATCACATTCAGACCAAATTAGGTAAGTGAATAAAGTTTTCGAGGACTTGGTGGAAAATTTTAATTAAACAGTTGTCACCATCATTGCAGGACACATGAAGTTTTATCTGTTGTTGGCCGCTACATTCAGTAAAGGGCAAAAGAAGAATCTTAAGTAAATTTTAACAGCTCACGTGTTTAAAATATGCAGAGTATATTTGAAAGTATAATAGCTACTAAGTATGCAATAGATGAGAATACACACCCGGTATCTCCTAATCCGTGAAGAAAAATGACCTGAGGGAAATAAAACAGCAACAAAAAAAAGAGACAACAAAGGTAGAGGTTTAGGATCGCATAACAACCAAACGCACCTCGCCCACGAGCCCCAGGCGCCCACCCAAGGTCAGGCACAGTCCGGAGCACGGCACCACTTTCTCCCAAGAAAACTCCGCTTCGCTCACTTCCCCTCCCCGGCCCCGCCGCCATCAGCGGCCGCTCCCCGCAGGCAGCGCTGTCCTGCCAGGTGCCGAGCCCGGCCCGCCTCTGGCAGGGCAGAGCGGAGCGGAGAGGAGAGGAGAGCCGAGCCCCGCCGGGCCGGGCCGGGCCGCGCCGGCCGCCATCCCCCTCAGCCACCCGCGCCTCGCCCCCGCCCGCGCCTGCCAACAAAGCGGGGCGGCGGCGCTCCCCGCCCGCGCCCCCGCCCGCACTCACGGCGGCCGTGGCCTTCCTGGCGGCCGGGACGATGGCAGGCAGAGGAGCCGACATGTTGTTGCCGCACATGCACCGGGCTGCGGGGCGGCCGGCGGGACTCGGGCCAGCGGCGGGGCGGCGGCGCGGGAGGGCGGCGGGAGCGGTGGGAGGGGCGCGGGCGGGCGCCTGGCGCTGAGGGGTAAGGCCCGGGGGAAAAAGGAAATTACCGCGTTCTTAAATAGGTAAAACAGAAAGGCTAGGTCACGGGAAGGCAGGAAAGCCGGCACGCATACAGCAAACAGCACGGCTAGACGGGGCTCATCTGCCCTCATCGAATTAAATCTCTTGGCTTACAGCCCACAAGTCACTAATTCTCACTCGTTTTAAAATGTGTTAGGCTATTCCGGCACTCTGAAGTTACCGGATCATTCCAGTCCATTCCAAATACTTAGACCAACTCTGAATATGTATGGCAAACACATTTCTATCAAAACGGAATACTTTCTTCTTTGTCTTCTATTCCATACGTCTCTGTCAGATACTTACTCCCAGAAAATCAATATGCCCATTGTATTTGCCGGGTGGTAAGTGGCTGGCATGGGTTCTTGTTTGGCAGCTCCAACAGCAGCTAATACACACTACACTTCTTTCACATCCTTCCCACTACTATGTTCCATACCAAACAGGGACAATTTTTCACAAAGCTTTTGCTCATCAACATCACCAGCATTGGCTGCATAAAATTTATTGGAGGAGCCTTTACAGCAGCTGTGGAACATTGAATACACATCCTCTTTTGCCGGGATTATTAGGCTGCCTTGACACATAGTCTTGATGCTAGGGCATCCCTGTTATTGCTAAAATTTGATTATTTTCACTGGTAACTTTTTGTGGTTTGATTTATCTCTAATTTAACATGTGCTCCTGCCTCATGTACTGTACCCAATACAAGTATGCTAAGAAAATACAGTTTAAGCATTAAAAAATTCTTAAAAATTAGGAGCTTCACATTATGTCAGGTGCTTACTGAGTATGCCAAACCTGGCTCTTGCTCTAGATCATCTTTTTGGGACATGAACAAAATTTTGCTTTCCCTGTCTACTCTGCTATCTACCATGTAAATGTCACTTCCATAAGGTGAGCTGCTGCTGAACCTCCAGCCTAAAAAGTAATAGTCTGCTAATAAACAGAACAAGATTTTAATGTTTTTGTCAGTAGGGCTGGAATGACCTTACTTGAATTCCCAGTTGCTGCTAGCATGGCCCTGGGGACACTGAGTGAGCTCTGCATGGATTGGGCGTGGAGTCCAAGTGTTCAAGAAACTGACCTTCAGGAATCCCAGAGGAATTGCTGAAAACATCTGAGCTGTGAACCTTTCCAAAACAGGTACATTGGCTGTCCCTTCAGAGTGAAATTGTCTATTTTAGGTATGATACTTTTCTACCTGATTTGAAATTTCTGTTTAAAGCAGTAAGAGTTTTACAAAGCAAAGTATACCCTAAATGTAGTTTTCCTTGCCCTTGGGGATAAAATGGGCTTAGATAAGATGGTTGTCCATGCCAGGATCTTGTGTATTGTTGCAATCTAATTTTTCTTGAATTTTTGAAGGAGGTAAGGAGCTACACAGATTTCATACTGAAAATCACAGATTTCTACAGCATGATTTCCATTTTACCTGCATTTATTCCCAGGGCTGGCAGAGTTGCTACCTGATCCCCTCTCCCATCTGAAGCAGACATTCAACATGGAAGAAGGCACTGTCAAACAGAAGATTCAGGATGGAAAGTAAGGAGGAGTATCAGCTTTCACAATGGAACTGTCATTTCTGCTCTCTAACTCCACAATGGCAGCTCCTACAATTCAGTTCTTCACTGCACTGAGACTGCACTCTGGACACCCTTCTCACCAGACCAACATACCAATGGAAGCTGCTGCATGGCTTTCCAGTAGGTACACATTTAAATCTAAAAGACTGAAAGAATACATGTAATCAAGTGCTGCAGCAGTACCAGGAACGTCTCTGTCTTGGGTAATTTTCCTCCCAACTCCTGGGGAGGGGCTCTGTTTTGGTTTTGTGCTGAACACAGGAATGGCAATATAGAGGTTTTTGTTATTGCTCAGCAGGGCTTGCACAGAGCCAAGGGTCTCTCTGCTTTTCAGGCTGCCATGCTCATAAGAAGACTGGGTGCATGGGAGGGTGGGAGGAGACCAGGACAGGTGACCCCAGTCACCAAAGCGATATTCCAGACCATATGACATTATGCTCAGTATATAAAGTGGGGCAAGAAAGAGGAGGGATGTTCTGGGTGATGGTGTTTGTCTTCCCAAATAATCATGACACATGATGAGCCCCCGCTTTCCCTGAGATGGCTGAACACCATGGTGAGAAGTGAATTAATTCCTTGTTTTGCTTTTATACACAGCTTTTGCTTTCCCTAGTGATGCGTCTTTATCTCAACGCACGAGTTTTCTGCCTTTTACCCTTCCGGTTCTCTCCCCGATGCCCCGGGTGAGCCCGTGTGAGGCTCGGTTGGTGTCTGGGGTTAAGGCACGGGGGTCTCCAGCCCCAGTGGATGCTCCCAGTGCCTGCACGGGGCGCAGCTGGGCAAGGTGTGTGCACCTCCGGCCACTCGGCCTTAGATGGTTTAAGGACTCGGCTTGGAAACACTTGGCTGAGGTCTCAGTAATAGCACAGCAAGTGCTGGAAAACGAAGCGTAACGAGCGCCCCTTCCGCAGCCATTGAACTGCGAGCCCCGGCCCCGCCACAGCACGCGGCCGCCCGGCGGCTGCGCGACACTGCTGCGAAGGCGCGGCCGCTGCGGTTTGCGGCGCTGCCGTAAAGCGCCGGGCCGGGCGCGATCCCCGCGGGCGCCCTTGGCAGGAGCGGCCATGAGCTGGAACGGCGTGAACCGGGGGCTGGAGCTACTGCGCTCGCTGCCCAGGGTCAGCCTGGCCAACTTAAGGCCCAACCCCGGCTCCAAAAAGCGGGTGAGTGCCTGCAGCCTGGCGGCAGCACTGTGCCCGGCAGCGTGGTCCCGGCGTGGTTTGCCCCGGGGTTGTTAGAAGGACGTGATCCTGGCACGGCCTGGAGAGCGGCCTGGCCAGAGCAGGCGTGGAAGGGCAGAGGAGTGGTGGCACTGCTGTGTGTGCCGGCCCTTTGCGTGCCTTGTGGCCGGTGTGTGTGGCATCCCCACAGAGAGCTGGATAATGAGGGGTGATGTCTGAACCTCCGGGCCTTTGCTGGGCCTGGGGGGGAATCGTAAAAGGTTTTTAACACCAGATGTTTATGGGATGGAATAATATGTTTGGGAATGGAAGATTAGAAGTCGTACAACGAAAAGGAATGTGATACCAGCTGACATTCGCGTTACTGTTTCTCGAAAACACGCCTGTGATTTGTCTCCTTATAGAGTGCTACAGAAATTACGAGAAGAAACCAGGGAGAAGCCCTTGTGGTTTGGGGAGAATATTAGTGAACAGGGAGATGAGGTTCAAAGGCTGAAAGCACAAGAACAGAGAAGGGAATAGCAAGCAGCACTCCTAAAAATGCTGAAGACTCCCTAAACCTACTAAATAGTACAGAATATTAAGATTTTGTGCCAAAGGAAGCTGACCTGTCCTCACACTGTGGTGCCAGCCTGAAGCTGTGCTCTGCAAAATTCACATTAACTACTTTTCTATTTTTCCACTACTTAATTTTTCCTCAAGAATCAGCATTTTGCTCCATTGTTTATATCTCTGAAATGTAATATTTTATAGGTACTGGTCTCTGCAATAGTTGTCTAAATGTGTCATTGATTGTTTTGAAGGAAAAAAGACGTGGCCGTGGAAGATACGGAGGTCGGAAGTGTGGCCGAGGTCACAAAGGAGAAAGACAAAGAGGGAATCGCCCCAGATTAGGCTTTGAGGGTGGCCAAACTCCATTTTACTTGGCCATACCAAAATATGGATTTAATGAGGGACATAGGTAAGTTTCTAAGTGTTTATTTGGAAATTAATCATTGTCTGCTATTCTTGATCTTTTTCCTGAATCAGGAATCTAACATGCCAAAACAGGCCTGACTGAAGAAGTTCAGCTTCCCAAATTCCTCTCAGGTGGTTAGCTGCTTTACCAGAAGAATCTCCCATTTCTTGTGAGATTATTATTTTAATTAATTATTTCCTGTGTTACACATCTGTTTATTGACTTTCTTCTCCTCATAATCCTTCATGTGTAGCAGATGACCCTTCTTCTTCCAGCTGAATGAATTTTTCCTCTGAAACTATTCCTTTATTCCTGCTTGTATTTTTTTTTTTTTGCCTCATAACCCAGTAACTGACTGGGAACAGTCCCAGTGGCTGGAGTGAGAATGTCAGGCATGGAAGTGTATTCCAAAGCCCTGTTTTGTTGTTTCTCCTCACTTTATTCACCAGAAGCTCTGATCTGCTGCCAGCCAAACAATTCTGCTTGTCTTCATGGTTCTGCCTTTTGAGCCTTCTGACATTGCCCTCCATCTGTGCCCTGCCTGTTCCATCTAGGATCCTAACAAGATCTTTAATACCAAGTCTGCTGAATGAGGCATTAAATCACCTTGTACCATTGTTCTCCTTGGGCATTTTGCCTTATTTAATACTTCTGTCCTTTTTTCATATTGTCCTTGTTAGTGTCGTGTCCTCATTCCACCTTTTTAATGTTTAAGGTTATTCTTCTAATATGTGTTTTCTCCAGTCACTGTTCTTACCTGGAGAGATATATGTCAGCAATGTCAGCATTTTCCAAATTTCCTTCACTTAGGTTGATAATTAAAAAAATTTGATTAATTTTTTAAATTTTGTTGTTGTTTGTTTAATCAGGTAGCATTTGTGTTACCTAGGTCAGCAACCATTTTGTTGCTTTTTGGTCTTGCAAACTTCTGTGTTCATGCAAGGCTGCTACAGGCAGTAGTAACAAAAGCCTGCTACACTGAGCAGACAGTTCAAGGATGAAAAAGACTAATGTGTATTTGTGAATTGTTAGACTTGATGTCATATTTCATTTCCTGATACTGCTTTATCAAAGAGCTGAGCACTTTTATATTTCCATTCTCAATGCATACTGTAGAACTTACAGACTTATCCCAGTTGTTAAAGTGTTTCCTCTGAATCTTAAATTTTGAAATGTGACTCAAATTGTATTTCCAGGTACTGTTATTTCCTCCTGTTTGCTAAATTATTGTAAGAGTAAACAAGAAGCACTTTCAGTAGTTGAAGGCAGAGTGTAAATCCACAGTCCTGCAAAGGTGATGCTGCAGAATGCAGACACTCAGCTTCTTATGTTAGTAGTGGTCACAAGTTCATGAATAACCATCAGCAAAAATCCAGCCTCTTGCTGCGAGAAGAGATTATTAGGATCTTGCTATTTTTAACAACATCTGGCATCATGTGAAAACAAAAAAAAAGTATTCTGTATTTTCAATGTTGTTTGCCAAATTTCAATGTCAATGTTCCTGTGGTGACCACTCTAAGTGCACTCAAGTGATGCTGTTGGGGCAGGGGAGAGCACACTGAACAATGTCTCTGCCTGTTTATCTTCACCTCATTCCTTCTGCCTCCACTTCTTGGACTTTTTGTCTATAAAGGGCTGTCTGACAGCACAAATTCTTGTTACTTGTCTTTTGTACCTGGCTTGCCAGTAACAGAGATCAGCTGCTTCCCAGTTTTTGAGCTGCCACTCAGACTTCCAATGGCAGTTGTCAAACAGATTGTAGGAGAGTTTTGGCTTTCAGCATAAGTGGTGTGCATAGACAGGAATTGACTCTGGCATTGGAAAACTGCTAGAGATTGCTTTATAAAGTTAGAACTTGAGGAAAAATGAAAGCCAGTGGCTGTTGACAAGATTCCAGCTCCCTTTGGGGAATATGGGATAATGCATATTTTTTCAATATTTCTGTTCCTTGATGTTTTGAGGGAGATTCCTTTCAGTACCTTCTGAGATGTTGAGTAGTAATGGATCAGAAAACATTGTTGTATGTAAGCTGTACATGTACAGAATTTTGCTGATAGTCTTTGACTAAGTTTGTGTGGGAGATGTTTAGGTGTTTGACTGTCTGTCAATAAAGCACCCAAGGTGGATTCACTTGGAACTGTGGTAATTTACAGTCTTGTTGGTTTTCCAAGAAATGTTGACACTGTAATATCTTAGTATTATTTTTGTTTTAGAAACAGATAAAAACTAGAATATCTCAGTTTACCAGTTACTATCAAAACTTCAGTTTTGTAAATTTCTCATTGTTTTTTGGGTTGTTTGTTTTTGTTTTTTTCTTTCTCTCCCCAGCCTCAGACATCAGTACCAACCTCTGAGTCTTCAGAGGCTGCAGTACCTGATTGATTTGGGCAGAGTTGACCCCACGCAGCCGATTGACTTGACTCAGCTCACTAATGCCAGAGGTGTGACAGTGCAGCCTCTCAAGAGGGATTACGGTGTCCAGCTGGTGGAGGAGGTATGCAGACAGCACACTTGGTACTTCAGGCTTTCAGGCTGTCATTCCCATGGTTTGTAAGCATCCTGGATTCTCCAGATTAGGTTGCTGTGGGATTTTTGTGGATCATAAATCCACTAGAGGGCACTGTGTGTCAGCAAAAAAAGAAAATTCGGGAGGATGTCTTCATACCCGAGGGACTGCAGAAATGAGAGTTAAGGAGTACATAACAAAAGGCTGAAGAAGTATTTAACAATAGAAAACTAAAATGTACTGAAAAAAATATGAATATTTTGGAAATTGAGAGGTTTTTTTAATCTAATCCGTGTGACTGAGAGCAATTTGGTTACCTGTCTTCGTGCAAGGAACAGAAAATTCATAATATTTTGTGGGATTTAATGTTCCTTATAAGTTTTCAGAGACGAATAAATGTATGTCTTATAATACTCATTTTAATGTTACTGTAATATGTGTTGAAATTTACAGGGTGCTGATATTTTTGCAGCAAAAGTAAATATTGAAGTGCAGAGGGCATCTGAATTGGCAATTGCAGCCATAGAAAAAAATGGAGGTGTAGTAACAACATCATTCTATGACCCAAGGAGCTTGGGTAAGAACTTCTTCTAATTTCTGCTTTTTTTTTTTTCTTTTTTTTTTTTGAGCGTGCAAAGTTTAAATGATCCAAATCAAAGTTTCAAACATAGTTCTTAGTAGAATGTCACCAGCTTCTATGAGCTTCAAAAACAGTTACATTATGGAATATTAGAATACTTTGGGTTGGGAGGGACCTTAAAGATCACCTAGTTGCAGCCCCCAATGATGAATGATAATGTATCATCAATTTTGCCTTTCCTAGCCATTCACCTGTTTAGTCCTTCCAGTGTTAGTTGTCATACACCAATCAACCAGTTAAGGAAATCTGAATAGCTTTGTAAATAGAGGAACTAAAAATATTGTTTCACTGATTTTTTTTTTCTTCTGTTTCCCATGTTTTATAGCACTAAGAAAACTCAGGAAAAAAATAGATTTAAATAACATTGTGGATGTTTATATTTTTAATTTAAAATGCTTTTCCACTTAAAGTGAGGAAGTAAGTTACAGAAGCTCAGAATCATTCCAGTTAAAATGGCTATTGTTTTCAGAACACTTTCACTGAAGAATGAGGCTTTGCTTTACTTGAGGCTGCATCCTGCCTAACATTCATTCATGCAGTTTTTATTGACAATAATGCAGCTTTCATGTGTGAATGAGAAGAAGAGGAATAGACATTTTTAGTGTGCAAAATATGTTACCCTGGAGTGATACAACTTCTGGGATTTCTTTTTTTCATTCCACAAAATAATGAAAATGATAAGGTTTAAAGGTTCTGGAATATAATTTGTCAAAATCAGTCAAATTTGAGGGAGAAATATAGTCCTACAAAGGACTAAATAGGTGCATATGCCATTGATACTTTATGTAAAATACTTACAGAGGCACTAAATTTGACATTAGTTGGTACACTGTAAATAGCTGTGCAAATACATTGCTTCAAGCCTGGAAACAGTCATTTAAATAATCTTAGTTATGGTTATCTTTCCTAAGTAGGGATTCTAAATGTATTAGAGGTAGCAACTCCTCCAGATTAGCACTATATCGGTTAAAACAGAGTTGTGTGGTTAAGTGAAATTTGCAAACCACTCTCTCATTCTGAACAAGAATATTCTTCTTGAGACTCAATTTTTTGCTTTGTACTGTTTTATATGAATGCAATAATTAATTTAGTACAAAATAAGAAGGTTTCTTTTACTATCTTCAAGTCTTTGTTATGAGGTGCAGTCACTAATCTTCTCTCATGTTTGCCCACAGAAATCTTATGCAAGCCAGTAGTGTTTTTCCTCCGTGGCAAACCTATCCCAAAGCGAATGCTCCCACCTGAAGATCTCGTCCGTTACTACACAGATCCCAGGAATCGGGGCTACCTGGCAGATCCATCTAAGGTTGCAGAAGCCAGGCTGGAACTTGCCAAGAAATATGGCTATGTCTTACCAGACATAACTAAGGATGAACTCTTTAAGATGTTAAGTGCACGCAAGGATCCTAGACAGATATTTTTTGGTCTTGCTCCAGGATGGATCGTAAACCTGGCAGACAAGAAAATTCTAAAACCAACTGATGAGAGTCTGTTGAAATACTACAGCTCATGAATTCAGGACTGGACACAATTGCAGGTGTACAGGAAACATCTGGTATGAAATAATGGATAGAAGTAGTGTGTGTTTGTTTGTTTTTAAGACTCCTGTTATACTAGCAAAAACATTTTTTCTTCATGTAGTCTTCTGGTGTAGCTCTCAACTTTTTTATTGTCATAATAGAGTGTATCAGAAGTCTTAACATTTGAAAACAATGTGGAGTCTGACATAAAATGTGGGTCTGGGCACTTTCTCTTCCAGTGGTTTGCCAGTTATTTTTTCAAACAAAAGGTTTTGGTGTTGTATTTGTTTCAGAGCATAATTCCAAAGAGTCATTTGACCTAATTATTAGTTTATATTTCCCCCCCTCAATTTAAAATCAGAAACATGACTGTGCAAAATTAAAATTAATTTTACAGTCATATTGCATAAGGATAAGTTCTAGAAAATGTGTTTTGAATAGCTGTAAGAGATATTTTTTGTTGGAGAAAAATAAAAAAAATTAAAATGTACTAAAAATTGCATTAACCTCTTCAGTTCCATAGCTATGTTTTGGATTTTGCATTGCTATCAATAGCACTAGAGCTTGAGAGATCTTGATTTTCTTCATCTGTAATTGAGGAAGACAGTGTGCAGTTTAAAATAACTTTCTATCTAAATTTGGGGCTGTGGGGAAGATAACTGGATTAATTCAGTGGCTCTTATTATTCAAAAGGAATTTAACACTTGTCTTGAGACAAATGTAATCTTATTAATAAAAATGCATAAAAGAATCCAGAATCCAGGATGGGGATGTGATTATGAAGGATGGGGAGGTGATGAACAAAGTACACAATTAAAAATCAATTTTCAGCTTGATCACAGATTGCGTGTGTTACAGTGGACAAATGAATTTAGATGTTGCAAAAAGTTATGAACAAATTGTGTTTATGGGAAACAGTATTTTGATTACACCAACTTAAGTCTTGAAAAATATTTTTCAACAAAGGCCTGTTTTATCATTCTTGCCAGAATACTGCATTATTACTATGCAAGAGTATTGTAGGTTTTGTGTGGAAGCTTAGGATTGGGCATTTGAGACAGTGAACCAGACAGTAAAGAAGGATGGGAGAGGTAATGTGCTCTGACTTCTTGGAGTCTTGAGCTACTTCATTATTATGTGGTTTAATGGAAGTTGAATTTGGCTTTAAAACAGTCATAATTTGATTATAAGAATGCAGGAAACAGTCCAGGAGACCAGAAGATGAGAAGTCATCTTGCTTTCCAATTTTAATGTGCCTTTGGAAATGCTACTTAGCATTTAGTTTCCTGTAGCTGCCAAACCATCCCAAACCATCTCATAGGGAAAGCCCTCTGTGTGCTGGAATCTCCTCTTTCTCCTGCATGACATCTGTATTTTGCTGGTATACCTCAATGGGGGAGGATTTAAGAAGAATCTTCTTTTTCTTTCAGGCAATAAAATGAAGTGGATGAGGTTTTTTTGGTGTTTGTCAGCCAGCCCAGATTTTTCCTTCACTCAACAACCTGCGTTATCAATTAATATGACCATATGTAATTGCAGAACAAAATAAAAGAAGTTTCTCATTCTGATTAAGTAATCTGTAATCAAGAGATTAAGAACACAAAATCATTAAAATTTGACAACTTACTCTTCAACTTCTATTGTTCCTTGTTAATGTGTGCTAAATGCTATCAGTAATGGTCATTCCCAGATTCAGGGTTTAAGTATAGGTGAAACAGCAGAATAACAGCAATATAAAATTGGACTATGAATAGCAGGAATTTTGTTTTAGTAGCATTAACATTCATATTTTGAAAGGTGCCCAACACTTTTTTGGCACATTGAGAATAATACTGTGTGCCAAAAAAAGTACAGTTGGTGTTAACTTGAATGTGAAGTAAATAACTTTCTCACTTTAGATGTATCCTGTTCTGCATCCTGATGATTGTTGGTTTGGAACCTTAAATGACAAGCAATACTTTTTTCTTTTCCTTTTTTTTCAGGTTTTTGTTATTACAATAACTTTACAATAACAATATTACTACTGCCTCCATTTGGGAAGGAGTTGGAGAGGGGGAAGAGTATTTATTGCCTTCCCTTATTTGTGCCATAATGTTTCTGTTTTTATGAATCAATTCACAATTGTATTTTGTGGAGGTGGTGGTACTCAACAGGAAAGCTACTTAACTGGAAGTGAAGAAGGAAGTTAGTCATATTAGTGAAGACCAGAAGACAAAAGTGTTTATGTATCATTGTGTATTTTGGGGAGGAGAAGACGGGGGAAGGCAAGTTTGTTTCCATTTCTGCTCTTTGTATTAAAATGAACAAATTGCTCTCAGCAACTTTTTTTCTGAATCAACTTCTTTGATACACACACGCATGCACACGCTGGTTTCTGTAGGTTTCTAAATGGTTTTCAGGTGAAAGGGTAACTTGGATAAAATGATAACAGTGAAAGAAAGAATGAAAACAGGAAACAGATGTCTGGTGACGTTGAGGCGTTGGATAGCACTTATTCAGTGAACGATGTCTTAGTCACAAGGCAGCTGTATCCTGGCTCTGATACTAGAACGCTACAAATACCTTGGAGCCAAAACAGCCACGTTCCACAAAATCCGGTCATTCTATTTTATATAGGTGATCTTTTATCATCTTATAATTGGAGAGGGCAAAAAAGGGCTATATGTTCCTTTATTTAAAATATGCAATGCTTGTCTTTTTTTTTTCTCGCTTCTCTTAACAGTAGCCAGTGCTTTGTATCATTTGTTTGAATTTTTATTTACTAGTGCAAAAAGTCACAAGGCTATAGAGGATTTCCTGTTCATTTTATCTCATCAGAAACACAAGTCTCCTAGCAACCAAATACAGAATTATCAAAAGCACAAGTAAGTTATTGACAAGTTTTCTAATAAATCCATAATAAACAGTGTCCCAAAGGACTGTTGTTTATGTGTCAGGCTTACTGGTGCAGGACTAAGCCAATGCTGGCATCTAAGCCATTCTCATTACTTAGGTACATGGACCACGTTTTCGTGTTATAAGATAAAGGATTGTCTTGGATATCCTGTTTTTACAGGGGATTTTCATGTACAATGTGTGACACAGCAAGAAGTACCCAATCTACTGTAGGTGGAAAGGTATTGTAGGGTAGCTGAGGAAAAGGAGCTCTTATTTGTGTCACAAAATCCTGAAGCCATGTCCATTTTTATCAGCAACATCATACTTCTGAATGATTGCTTGATAAAACTGATTACAGATGTGAGACTGCAATGTAAACAACAGTCTGTGAACAAGTGCATACTTGGTTTCATGCTGTGATAATCACCTGTTTCTTAGGAGCAGATTCTACTGACTGCAGCTAGTCAATGCTATACTTACAGGTAACTGAATGCAGACTCAAAATGAAGTAGATTAAAATATATGTTTTCTCTCATGTACAACAGTGATAATATGGCTTCACTATAATTCATATAGAATTTGTGTTTAACAGTCAAAAGTTGACTGTACTGATTTCCAAAGGAATAAATTAAATCAGTGGCCCTAATCTGAATCTTCACTGGCAGTGTGCCAGCATTGTTTTGACATAAAAGCATAATTGATGTTAGTCCTCCAGGAAGTCATATAAAAGTGATCAATTGCAAAGATAGCTTCTCATTGCTATTTTATAATTTTCCACCATTATTTCTGTTTTCTATTCTATATTAAAACCTTAAATGCTAATGCAAAACTAATTTTGAACTGTTTAACACTCACAAGTTCTGCAAGCAATTTTAAATTGTTGCACAAATCCCATATTTTAAATATTTAACTGTTATGTATATGTATATCTAAAATAAGGAACATTGTATATCTAAAATGTACAGTTTAATATTCTATATGCAGCTTTATGTTTTAAAATTTTCTTAAAATGTGATTAGACAAGAATAGTTTTGCATAACTCACAGTCTGCACTTTGGTTTAAGGTTATGGTTTAGTCTATGAAAGGAGAGGTCCAAGTGTGACAGGATTTTTGCCCATTAGAGGAAAACTGTGAGCTTTTTAAAACTCCTTTATCTCCCACCCAGGTGGCTCATCTTGGTTTTTTGTAGCAGAAATATATGGCATTGTCTAAAGAAGTAGGTTTCTCAGCAAAGCAAACTATCCTCAGATGTATTCTGTCTCCTGTGCTTAATATTCCTTCTGAAGCATCTGCATCTTCCCAAGGTCTCTTCTCACCTTTCCCGTTGTAGTGGTGGGAACTACAGGGCTCAATCATTCTCACAGTGTCATCCTGTCTGGCCTACTCTGGGTTTGAAAATCTGGTTGTTTTATGTGCCTCTGGAGCAGGAAAAGTGTTGATCATTCCTGCATCTGTTTATATGGGGGGGTTGGGGGGGGTTGGCTTGAGTTTCCTGGACTGGTGTTGCTTTTGTTGTTAAAAATGTCAACAGCAACGTTGTTTACTTGTTAACCTTGTAGATTCCAAGCCGCATGCCAAGCAACTTGGAGGGCCCTTTGTGCAATGGATTTGGTGTTTATCAGTCAATGAACACTCCTAGAAGACTGGCTGTGCACTTAAATCAGAATTGCACATAATAGATACCAGTATGAAAGGATGACAATTTTGCATTCAATGGCCCAATGTCCAGATCTCTCCTTGTACTTTTATTCATCCTCTGTTAGAATCAATCTGTCTCATGGTAGCATTATCCTATCTGGGCTTTAGTCTACAAATATGGGCAGATTAGTCCATATCTAGCCTGAAAATCTGACTTTTTTTGTTCCTTGGGCAGGTAGTGATAGCTAGAAGTTTGTAGACATAGAGTGGCCTATGAAAAATAAGTAGATGTGTAAATTCATAGTAAACTAGTTCTCTAGGGTTTTTTGTGATGCTGATGTGTTTTGTGTGGAGTACCTTAAATTAAGAAAATAAATTCACTTGATATCTTACAAGGGAGATGCATTTTTTGGTTGAATGTACCTGTGGTTCAATGATTCAAAAATTGGCATCCATGCTCCTTATAAAATTATTATAGTGAGGTATTGTGTTGATTTTGTTTGTCTAAATTTACATTGCTCACATGCAAGTAGCACTTCAAGCTCCTCTCATAGGAGACTCGCTGCTTTTGTAGTAATGGGATTGATACAATCTAGGGCCTAGAGAAAAGCCATGTTGAGCTTGGAGCAGACATGCAAGCAATTCAGTGACATTAGACTCCACTGACTGTTACAGGAGTTCTAACATAGCACTCTTGTATGCCCCCAAAACGTCAGCATCTGGAGCTGAATGCCACTCTTTGTTTTCAGTGACTCAAGATACTTGAAGTTAATGGTCAGAATTTCTCCAGAGGATCCACATATTGCCAGAGTGTAATGCTTAGCTTGCCATTGGGAACTTGTAAAACCTGATGTGATTGTATTTGTATTTGAAAATAAGCATGATTTTAAAATTATTTAGTGAAAAAAGCAATCTAGAGGATATATTGGTGCTACAAGAGGTGAGATGCTGGCAAAGACAATATTTTAAAACTATTGGAGACAGCAGTTTCTTCAGGATACAGAAATTGGTGACATCTCCACCTGGCAGCCTCTGACTTTCAAGGTGGATGACTTCCAGTTCCCAGCCCTGCACTGATATTTCCACTCAAAATTTGCCTGCCTGCCTCCTTTGGCCATTGCATGATACATGCTGCTGTTCGTGCTAGTTCTAATGTATATGTTTATGAGTGAAGCACAGAAATTAAACTCACCTCCATTTGCAAAAGGAAAAATGGGAGAGCAGGATAGTGCCTCTCTTGAGATGTCTGCTTCACAGGTGCTGCTTGTAATGGCTAGAGAAAGTGGCTGAGATGCTTTACAGATGCCTCACTGCTATCTGAGAAGATGCATCCATTATGTTTCATAGGGTATCTCCTACAGCTACGGTGATGGTTTGTGATGTTCATATAAAACGCAGATGTGGTGCTGATGTGCTTGATTTTTTGTGCACAGGCATTAGTTTATCTCCTGTTTTTCTTTTTTGTTTTTCCTTTTTTAAATTTTTTTTTTTTTCTTGGCAGGGCCATTGCAGTTATTGCAGCAGGCAGTCTGAGTATGGGCCATGTACTAGGCTTGAAACTGTTCCAGACAAAATATTATTCTACTGGTTTTATGTTGGACTAGGGTGGTGTGATGTTGCTGCTGCCCTGACTTCTAGGTAAAATGTTTGTTGTTGGATTCTGTTGTTTTTGGAAGGCTCCAGGCTTTCCAAGTTAATCATTAAAGACAGATGCTTGCTGTGGGATGATCATGAAATGATTTACCATAGTGAGGATGTGTGATTGTGTAGTAAAATTCTACCTGTGTCAGTTTTTCTGCATTCATTTGTATGTCTCTGAGAGGATTGAAGCACTGGGGTGCTCTCACTTTGTGTTTGATGTGGGAAAACATATCTGTCCATTAAGAGAACCTAAGAAGAAAATGGGAGGTAAAATCCTCTCAAGTAATTTTTGCTGCATCTTGTGAAAACTGCATGTTGTTCCAATTCCAGTTGTTCTTGACTGAGCTGGATGGCTTTGCTTCTGGCATATGGGGAAACTGCAGTGGCAGCAGATCACCATGGGCACTGGCACACACCCATGATACTATAGCAGGCTGGGACCAAAATAAAAATAATTTTGGAGACCTTGGAACATAAGAATCAAAACATGAAAATCCACCTGAAGAGTTTCCAAAGTCAGAAACATATAAGCGTTCTTCAAGACTGGTGAAACTCTGCTGCATGTTTAATTACTCTTTGTTTTTGCTGACTATACTGTTATGAGCTGTAAGTAGTCAAGAAATTATTTAAAAAATATACATTTTAGGTTTTCTTTGTTGTCCTTAGAGTTTTCAGCTCTGCAGGAATCTTGTTTCCAAGTATTGTTCCTGTATCCAGCAAGACTAGAAGCAAATTTAAGAAGCGGGAGCCAGCATTTTCATGTGATGGCAGTATTCCAGAAACTGGTGCTCTAGGATAAACAGTAAATACTGTGAGGCTTGCAAAACACTTACTCATTCATTGCTAATGCCCTGCTGATATTTTCATTGTTAGAGAGCATAATTTCTCTGCCGTCTCTGCAGGTGACACCCACTCACATCTCCTCAGCATGAAACCTTTGTTTCCAGCGTCCAGACCTGAGGGTAACAGATATGATAGTACAGAATAGTAATAGTAGATAGTAGACAGTACAGAAGCACCCCGCACAAACATCCTTCTCCATCTGCTCCTCTCCCCTAATTATCCTCTCCCTACTAATTTGTAGCGCTGAGAGTTGCATCTGCATGGTGAGGGCAGGGAGAAGGTCCGGTGTCCTCCTGGTAGAGGCAAGGCTGACACCTAGTGACCAGACCTATTTATTCCTGTGGGGATTCGCTGTGCTCTGGTTCAGTAGCTATTCACTCTCTTCTAGGTCTGGAAGGTTTAAACTTCGAAGTGAATAGTTAGTTTATATCGTCGTCATTTTTGGCCTTTGTTTTCATTGTTTCTACTCTTCTGAAGATGGAGTTCAGCTAGCTTGCAGGCTTGTTCATGCCTGATGTAGAGGGTTTTGCTTGTAGTCTCCTGGGAGCTGTTCATGCCAGCTGTGCTGAGCAATCTGAGGTGGCTGAAGTTCAGAACATCGTGCTTTTTGACTTTTCCTTAATACAATCATGGCTGACTGCAGTATTTGTATTATTTTTGATCATTCTGTGTTAAGGAATCCAAAATCAAATGTAGTTGGGTATTCTCTGAGTTGCAGAATTTTCTTTCTGTAGTTTTCTGCTGACCAGAAGTAGCATCTTACAATTAGGCTGCCACCTGGAAAGCACTACCTGCTCCATCATGATTGCAGACCCTGCTGGAAATGCTCTGCATTCTGGGCCTTAGCAAACTGCATATTAAAGAGGAAGAGTAAAATCTAGCTAAAAGACTCCTACAGAATGCTTTCTTTGGTTATGTATGCATTTCAAGAGTATAACATATTGATGAAAATTGCTTTTAACCTTTATGAAAAGGAGTAGACATATCAATTTAGGAAAACAGCTCCCCCAACCTGAACCAAAGGAGTTATCTCCCATGTTGACTCCAAAAGTAGACTACAGAGGGTCTCAGTGCCTATGCTAATGGATTTCACACAAATCCCTGTACTGAAGCCCTAAAAAAGCCCTCTTGGAGCAGTCCTTGGAACTGGAGAAATATTTGTCTTTTAAATGTCTCGACATTTAAATGAAGTATTGGAAATAAGGTTGATACAACATGACTGTTTGCTACTAGCACTGTCTTTGACTACACAAAGAGTCAGAGCTCAATGTTTTTCTGTGCCTGGAAGGAAACTTTGATTCTTCCTGAATGAAATAACTAGGAACTTGCACAAGCCCTGTGTTGTTGAACGGAAAAGACCAGCTTTTTTTCCTTCAGATAATCTTTTATATCTCACTCAGAACTTTACATATGGCTCTGATTCTGTATCTGTGGCATGTTTCTAATCAGCCCATTAAAAAGTGTTCTGTATTTTAAAATCTGCTGATTTTTCCTCAGCTAACTATTGTTGATAGGACAAGCTTCTGGAGAGAAGGCTAACATATTCCCAAGGCAAATTCCCCTTCACAGTGTTGTGACACTAGAAATGACAATAAAAAACCTGTTAGAACACATACATTCAGTGAAGATTTTTTTCTCTGAAAACTCATGGTCCAATTCCATGTCTCAGAATCATCACCCAGTGCTGTTTGCCTGAAGTGAAAGTTGTGTTTTCTCACTTGTGCTTGCAGCCATCTTTGGTGTCTCTCACAAACAAGATTATAGGGCTGTTCATTTGCATAGTCACTTTGACTAATTATTTTTAAAATTCACAAAACCTGACTTCTAAACTTAATTTTAATTAATGAATTAATCTGAACAAGAGCTACTGAACAAGTAAACATGGTTTTGATGAGGAGTAAGTAATAGACTTCAAATTATTCATATTGAAAGAAAAATACTGGGGATTCTGAAAGCCTTGAATGTGATCCCTGAGTTTACAAGGAATTCTTTATATAATAATTACCCATTTTTTGGGGAGGGGTAGGTAATGGAAGTTTTGTTAATTGGTCAGACTAAGCCAATTGTTTTCATTATTTCACACCCCAAGTGCAGGATTCCTGCCTTTGTTCAGAGCAAAGGGGGAAAATAAGGTTCTCTAGTATCAAAAAGGTAGGCACAAAAATATCAGGTCATCTGTTAGAGCTCCATCTCTATGTACTGGTAGACAGCACCTCTGGAAAACCTACTCAGAGCCTCAGTCTTTGTCAGTCCTGTGCTCTTGCACTGGTAGCAGTAGTACCAAAGTACCAAAGAAGGTGCCCAAGGGTAGATCCAGGTCCATATGTCTGATCCAAAATGACATTTGGTGGGGAGCTTCATCAGTGCAGACATTGGGAGCATGTGCAGGCAGAGCCAAGGTGCACTGGTTTTGGTTGGGATAGAGTTAATTTTTTTTACAGTGGCTGGTATGAGGATCTGTTTTGGATTTGTGCTAAACACAGTGATGATAATACAGAGATGTTTTTGTTACTCCCTTTTCTGCTGGTGAGGAGACTGGGAATGCATGGGAGGCTGGGCGGAGACACAGCCAGGACAGGTGACCCCAGCTGACCAAAGGGATATTCCAGACCATGTGGCATCATGTTCAGTGTATAAAGTGGAGGGAAGAAGGAGTAAGTGGGGAGGCATTTGAAGTGATGGTATTTGGCTTCCCAAGTCACTATTATGTAATGGGGTCCCACTCTCCTGGAGATGGTTGAACACCTGTCTGCCTGTGGGAAACAAGGAATAAATTCATTGTTTTGCTTTGCTTCTGTGTATGCTTTTGCTTTCTCTATTAATGTCTTTATCTCAACCCATGAGTTCTGTTTTACCCTTCCAAATCTTTCCCCAATCCCACTGGCTGGGGCAGCGAGTGAGTGGCTGCATGGGGCTTGGCTGCTGGCTGAGGTTAAACCAACAAGGGAAATCAGAGCAATTCCCTGTGCTCAAAAGTCTCCCTGAAACCTATTTAATGTGCTGGCTCTAGTCCTCAGCATTGTACCAGCCTGGAGATAGTGGCACTCAGAGAGTCCTGTGACCCAGGCAGGAGCTCCCATGTTTTCTCCACTGCTGTGACCTGGGTGGAGAGTAGGCTGTGTCTTTCCTGCCCTGCAGCTCTGGGTTGAAATGCTTTGTGGCAGGATTGGGAGCTGAAGGGTTGACCTGCCTCCTGGCCTAACACAGGGTTTTGGAAGAGTTCTCTGACAGAACTCACCTGCAAGACCCCACTATCAGCTGGCATATGGGAATGGGGGAAAAAATTGGCTTTCCTTTCTTTGTGCAGTGTCAGACCCAATCAGGACAGTCACTGGCCTAGTTCTGCATACTCATAAGACCAACTGCCATCATGCTAAAACAGAGAGTGATCTTTCAGACTCACAAACCTCTGTCAGGATTCTGGATGCAGTCATGTAGGAACTAACAAGTAAGGCAGGTACCTCTGTGGCTCTTCTGATTGTATTGCACCCAAAATTGCCAGAGCTTTAGTGCTACTTCTGGCTATCCAAGGAGTCAGGCCACTTATATTTCCTTTTATATAATAATCTTTGCCACCACTTCACTTGGATTTTGCCTGTGTTTTATTGATAATGCAATTGAATTCATCATACACTTGCAAATAGGAAGCAAAATGGCATTTCCTAATTTCATTCATGGCTGAAGTTGAAGTTAAATGAAAGTTAAAGCTTAGTGTACCTATTTGATCATATTTTTTCTTCTTGTGACTCAGGATGTGTCCCTTGTATTCCCTTGTATTTTACACAGCTGTGTTCTAAGAATATCAATTGATGGAACCTCAGGTAGAAGAATTTACAATGTTGAGATTGTTGTGTTTGTAGTGATTTTTTTTTTCTTTTAAAGCCACCAGGAAATACATAATTCTACACTAAAAACTCTGTGTCTCTGTCTGCTAGTGCTCCTTATCAGAAGGAGGAGTTTGTGAGAGTTTCTGCCTAGAGTGTTAACTGACTCCTTTTTGAAAAGGAATTTTTGAAAACTCCTAGTTCCACTTTCCTATAAAAGCTTGTCAAATAAAAGGGAGTCCAAATAAAGACATCATAGTGAAGCACAGGCTCATGAATTAAGCTATATTATACTGTGTTACTAAAATGATGGAACTTTTATGGTCATTCAAGAAGGAATGAATTTCTTTTTGTATGTCTGATCAATTTATTAAAATTATTAACATGAACAGAAAGTGCCCACTAAAACAAATAGGTCACAGGTCTATTATGAATGAAAAAGTTGTTATGACATGGAGAGAAATGAGAGAAATTACTAAGTCTCACAGGACACAGGTCATCCTGACTCCTGGCACATTTCTATTCTGATTAATCTATTTGTACCAATTTGTTCAGATCAATTAGATTATGTATCTTTGAGTTTTTTTCACATCCAATCTGAAAACAAATTTACTATGAAAATACTGTAGTTTGTTGTCCCTTGACTGATAATCAAAATCCAATCAGCAAGCTACTCCCTGGCTGCTACTTTGTTCTGGTAGAAATCATAGTGTACATAAACCACTGATTTCATCAAACTTCAGCCTGGTGGCTGAAAATACCTCATCCTTGCATATAATCTTAAAGAGTTTTAAAGTAAAACTTTGACCTGGATGCTTGTCAGTTTGTACAATTTCTGTGAGGTTGATAACTAGTATTCCACTGCTCAGAGTTTGGAAGGCAGAGGCAGATCAAGAGCTGGCCATGCTGATTTGCCACTACTTCACTAGATAGCAGAGCTCTCAGCTGCAGGCCTGCCTGGGAAGGAGGGGAAATATGCTTTGGGAGTTAACAATAATGCCAGCTGGCATTCCTAGAATATGACAGCTTCTTATAATATCCACTTACAGTCAGAAGCTGATTCCCTTAATCAGGTTCAGAGAATGATACAGTCAAGTTTTCCTGTGTTTTAATCTGATTTCCCAAGGAAAAATGTTATGCAGCAGCACGTGCTCACCTATGTGTGCATGCATTTGGCACCCCTTGACCTTTTGAAACATTTTGAGCTGTTTCAGCTCTGCTTTATGGAAGAGTAGAAGCATTAAAGAGGGAAAGGTCCTACAAGCCCCATGAAGACAAACAGAAGACTGGGAGTGGAGGCTCACATTCTCCCCATAGGTTGGAGCCTAAAAGTGAGCTCTTTTCCTCTCACCATACAACACTTCACCAGGCAGCAAACAAGCTCCCAGACCTCAGCTGGAGCATCCAGGCTTTAGCAGAGGTGCTGTTCCTAAGCCACAGAGGAGGGCACATTTCTGCCGCCCTTGGTGCTGTTGGAAACACACACACATACAGAGATACTCACTGGAGAGGGGAAGGATGAAATCAGATCCACAAAATACCCCATCAAAAGTAAAACAGAAACATTTTTCCCCCAAGCATTTTACAGTAATGATACTGCTTCTAACAACAGTAAGAACTACTCTTTCAGCTGTGCTGTGATTTATACAAGCCTAATACCCTTTGTTGTTGGAAAATATAGAACTGTAATCTTCTGCTTTCATATTAACAGTCTTAAAATTTTTGAAAATTTTACAAGTGTATTTAACACAAATTCAGCTCTGTAAGTTGAATTTTTACATGCTGCCTTGTTCCAGTTTTGCCTCCAGTTACATGCTGCTATGTTGGTTTTTGTCACTTGCTACTTCTAAACAAGGGAGACATTTTGTTGGTCAGTGTCATAGCAGAGACATAAAGCACAAATCCATACAGAGAATACAAGTTCTAATTTGTAGCTGCTATCTGCCTAGAAGATTCTCCTCAACAAGATAATTTCCTAAATTTCTGTGAAAGGAACATTTATCCTTCTTCCTAACTTATGCCATGCAAGACTTGGTGGGTACTTTTATTGATCACTGAGACAATAATAAACAACGTTTTGCTTAAACTGATGTTGCAGATATAGACCAATTTAAAATTGCCTAAAATATATATATTTCTTTTGATGCTAATAGTCTGCTTTATGAGAGGAACCAGCTTGTTTTCCTCTCTGGCTGGAACTGTGAGAATGCACCTGCCTGGGTGACTCGGTGGGAAGCAAGAAGGGAGCTAAGTGAGCAGTACATGAGGCTAGCAGAGTCAACAGGTTTTACTGCTTGACAAAGAGACCAGCTGGTAATTCCTGGCATCTGCCACGGGATCTAGCCACCAAAATATGTTTATTACTAAAACACCAGTAGAATGATGTGGAGTAGCCAGCTGGCCTGAGAGGGCTGTGGCTGAGCTGGATGTCTCCCACAGCAGCAAGGGCCAGGAGTAAGGAAGGCAGAAGCAGTCTCCAGTTTGCAGATAATGTTGTTTGTTCTTCACTGTAGGATTTGTGCCATGGGTGGATAAAGTGGGCAAGTGTGTTTCTGACGCTGGTTAACAAAATCTGCTGCTCTTGTTTGGAAATGGCAAGAGCAGAAATGTGCAGAGTGGACACAGATACGAAGCAGCGTGAAAAGATTCAATTCACAGGGCTGAATTTGAGTTCAATTCTCTTGGAATATCTTTGCGGGTCGCGGTGGGATCTGCAGGGCGAGCACAGCAGCACCGCTGGCTATCGGCAGGGAGATGCAGTTATACAGCGAGAGCTACACCCATCACCTCCACCGCCTTATAAGAAATTATTAGGGCTGAAGTGGGTTTGTTTGGGTTCTTTTTCCTCCCCAGAACGAAGATCCAAGCCCTGGGGAGGAGGAGACGGCTCGGCAGCCGCTGGGGGGAGATGTTCCCCCGGGCACGCCGGGCTCGGAGCGCCGGGCGAGCGCCGCGTCCGCTCCGCCGAGAGCAATGCTTCAAAACGTGTTTTGCACCACAGCAGAACGAGCCCTTTAAAATGACCCCCCAGAAATCCTTTTTTTTTTTTTTTTTTTTTTTTTTTTTTTTTTTTTTTTTTTTTTGGGTGGGGGAGTAACGAATTACCCGTGAAAGCTTTTAACGCTTTCAGTCACGCGTGGAGATTAATGAAGCAACAGCTTTGGGGGGAAGGAAAGGAGGGGTTTGAAAGATAGTGGTTAGTGAATGGGAAAGGTGCCATTATATTACCTTTACATTTCCTGGTGTTAAAAGCAGCAATCCTTGAGGATATCTCTAAGTCAGCAAGGGTAAGATGAATACTCTATTACACTGAAATAATGAAGTGGTGGTGAACCCTTTAAGATTGCCAGGAAAAGAAGTATTACAATACAAAAAAGCAAAGGTCTCTTGTAAAGACACCTTTTCTTTTTCTTAATAGATTTAAATGATGGTGGAAAGTATTCATTAAGCATGATGTGTTTGGACCAGATTTCAAGAGGCTTAGAATTGCATTAAACTACATCATTCTCTGAGCAGCCCCACTGACCTGCTTGTGAAGTTACAGTTTGGTGGGAATAAATTTATTCCTTTTGTTTGCAAGTTAAAAGATTGAATGTATGCTGACATTTAATCTTCTGGATGGGAAAAGAGGACCAAGTAGTAAAATATGGAAACAAGTGGCCTTGGAAAATCAGATACAATAAAAATGCACAGCATTTTCATGTTCATTTCCATAACCAAATGTGATGTGCAGTCACTGTTTATACCATAATATTCTAAATATCCTTGAGAAAAAGATAATTTTCACCCTAAGATCAGGTAATGTGCTATTCTGACCAATTTGAGGATGACAAAAAGTAGGAGCAGTGTATTTCTGCTGCTGATATATGTCTGATATAGAAGACCCCTCTCCAGTCTAATAGACTAGATAGCCATGGGAAATATGATGTACTCCACATATATATGATGAATGACGCCTGGGAGTTTTGCTGTAGAGTTCAGTAAATGCAGATTATTGTTTCAGAAGGCAAAAGTGATTCCTGAAATTCCTGACATCATCTCTTTGAAAAGATCAATCAGAATAGAATGCAAAATTCTGAGCAGGCTAATAAGGGCTTCTCAGGCTCTCCAACTATCTGATTAATTTCTTTTTTTTGAGATAAAACTATGGATCAGCACATGAAATAGAACCCAGGTTAGAAATGAGTTTCCAGATATCATGAACCTGGTTTAAGAACTCAGCTGAGATTTTACTGTTCATTGCTTTGTTCAGATGTAGACCAGAAAATAAAATCCTGCTTATTTCAGAACTGCCCTTGGTGTTTCCACAGTTTTGTGATACTTTCACAATAGATGGAGACTTAAAACAAAAGCACAAGAGCAGACTCCACTCCTCCTGAGTACAAATCTTCCTCTATGCAGTCTCTTGTAATATAAAGAAATTCTCGACTGAGGCAATCTTCTACTTATTTTTTTCAGGATCACATGAACTGGTAGAGAATGTCCTAAACTTTCTTCCTAATTTCAAGTTTGACAAACTGTCCAGAGTCAGAATAACCCTGGCCTTATACTTTTTCCTACAGTCTCCTGCTGAGTGTAAAATATGGCTGTCTTGTGGTTTGAATAAGGCTTTTAATGTGCCATGGGATGTCACGGTCCACAGAAATGGAATACAGTGTTCTACTTGCTGAGAAACAGAAAAAAAGCTAACCAAACTGGTTTCTTCTTCCTGAGTACATAGTGACTGACTGGAAATCCAATCACTGAGACTAAAAATATCAGCCTTGATCACAAAAAAAAAAAAGCACCTGACAGATGGATTTAGTCTTCCTTCAGCACAAACATCTATTTCCCACTAAAAGTTTGGTGACTTCACTGGTCTTGCCTCCCAGACTGTGGGGTAAAGTGGATGTTATTTCTTCAAATTATTCCTTCCACAAGGGAATGGGATGTTATTTCTTCAAATTATTCCTTCCACAAGGGAATGGTCAGAGCTCTCATGGGAATCATACTGGTTTGTACTTTGTACATGGCTGGGGAAAAAATAAAAGTTTATCTGATCATATAGAAGAAACAACTCTTAAAACCAGGGCTTGGTCCCTCCTACACTACAATGCTTAGCAGAGCTGAAGTGCTGACCCCTAGTCTCCACACCTCTGCAACAGGCACAGTCTGCTCTGACCAGGCTGGGCAGTGATTTATGTGCAAGTGCCAATGAGTACAGAAGCACTTCAGGAACAGCACACAGGGAATGCAGCACCAAACATCTCCAGTGTTGCTGAGCATTCCTACAGATTTCTTACTGCCTTTTTGTCCTTCCTTCTTGATTTGCAAGTTGCAGATCCAAGTGAGATGTGAGATGGGTAAGTTCTATTCAGCCCTTATGAAGACTCACCTGTGAAAATGGCCACCAGCTGATGATGAGATTTTAGAAACAAAATAAATCAGCATTGCTTTGAGTCAAATTTTGTCCATTTTTCTCCTCAGAAAGTGCACAATGAAGACCACGGCCACAGGCTTTGTTCCTAAATGCTCAGTCATGTAGAGAAGTTGGTGAAACAGTTTAAAGATACCTTCTGGAAACCTTTGCTCTACCTCACTCCTCTACCAAGTTGACCCTTGCACAGTCCTGATTCTGAGAATAATATTACTTTTCAGCACTTTCTTATTTCCAAGCCAACACAGAAGTGTATTTTCTTCTAGGCTTTACAGCACACTTTTTTACCATGTTGGACTCAACCAAGGCTAGTCTCCATTTTAATAGATGTATTTTCCACAGGAAATTAATGTATTGTTTCCCCAAAGCTATTTCAGTCTCTAAACTTCACTGCAGCCTGCCCAGTTGCACGATATTTCAGCCAGCCAAACAAATCTAGTGCCCCAGACAGTCCTTTTAGTAGTGCTAGCCAAGGGATTTGTGTCAGGCTCAGATTTACTACTTGGATCCTTCAAATGACAGTGCCCTGCAAGAGATCTAGTGGATAAATATCCCTGTGATTTTTTTTCCCCAGCAGCCCTGTATGGAGGGAGTACAGTGTTTGTTATGCCAGTTTTCTGATCATGTGTGTGTCATGGTACCTACAGGTGCCAGGATATATGGTATGTATTGACAGTATGTGTGTCATGGTACCTATAGACGCCAAGATATATGGTAATTATGGACTGTACATTTATATAGATACCAGCGTGTTCTGTCTTTGACTGTAAATTTGTATATTTACAAAAGTATTTTCATTCAACATTAAGGGGATTTTTAAAATTAGCACGGGTAGTTTGATTTCTCCCTTTTCTCAGGAGGCATTAATAAAAGGGCAGTGAGGGTGCAGCTTCACTTTTAGAGTGGCAAGTGCTTGGGAAGAGCAGCTATCCCTTCCCTGAGCCATTCTCTGCCGGGATGACAAGTCGCTGGCGGCTGTCAGGTCTGGTAGGAAATCTCCACCACGGTGCTGAGAATGTTTATTGTAGGGAGAGAACTTTTGCCCTGTGAAGTCACCTCCTACTAGTCACCAGTAGGTTTCTGATATTCTATCACAGGAAATTCCTGGTGGACCACAAAAGCAATCCCCTGAGTTCAGCTGCTGGCGGGGAGCAGTGGTGCACCACACTGCCTGGCTGAGCCTCAGCCTCCAGCGTGGGGCAGAGCACCTGTGCCCTGCAAAATGCAAGCTCTGTGCTCCTCAAACAATGTTAAAATGAACTATACAAAGGGGCAAAGGTCAAGTGAACCATTATTGTGCTGCATTTTATGCAAACAAAAAAAATGTATTAGAGGATGTGCTTTGTATTGTAACAAGGTACTGTAAAGATTATATTTAGGCTTCATGTCTTTGAAGCCCTTGGTAACACAACTGTATAATCACAGCTCTTGATGTTAATGAGGAAGTTATATTATAAGGTACCCTGTCTAACTGGGAACAGTGTAGGAAGAATTAATAACCTTTAGGAAAGCGTATAAAACCGGCTCTCAGGACCTCCAGTGTTATCAGGTGAAAATATAAACATTTCTACAAAGGAGAAAAAAAAAAAGAAAAAAAGCAATTGGCAATTACATTTGTCACCTTTGAATACAAAGGCATTGCTTGGCAGGTGCCAGTCCTGTCTCTTGCACAGCTTGGAGGGCACAACCCTCATTAACCCTATTTTCCTCTGCTCTGTTGCCGGGGTTTCAAGCATTCAGTCACAGTAGCAAGCAAGACTGGATGAACTTTTATCTGTGAGAGAGTGCTCAGCAGGGAAGCAGCCTCGGGAAAGATGAACACCGTGTATGTGGCTGGATGCTGAGTGGCTGTTTTTCCTGTAGGTAAAAGGCATCAAACTCCTCCTTTCTTTATGAAGATAAGATACTGTGAAAGCAAAATAGTGACCTGTGCTAAAAATGGATGACACACCCCCATAGAGCTGCTATTAACCTCTAATCAATGCCTAATTTCATCTGTCTGCAACAGGATGTGTAAGCCCTCTGAAAATGTGGATCTCAGGGGCTCCTACGATTTTGATGTCATGCTTCTTGTTTGATTTCTTCTGAAGTTCTTCCCTGTTCACTGACTGTTGCATTGCCACACCATGGCTGACCAGCCTCATCTGTGCCAGTGTGTGCAGGTGCAAGCAACAAGGAGCCAGCACTTCAGGCATTGGCTCCTTTAACCAGAACAGTGCAGCAGAACAAAATTATTCTCTAAGATGTTTTGTGGTTTGGGGTTTAGGTGGTGGTGCATCTTTTTGAGTTAATGAGTATGGCTACTTCATCTGTTTTTTTTGCAAAGAACACCTCTGGGAGGGGAAAACTGTGTGGCTGATAATGAGCACTGTGGTAACCTGCAGCAGCTGCAGCAGGTCCTTGCAATCCCAGAGCATCGTATTTCCAGACCTAGGAGAAAGGCATTATGAAGATGTTATCCAGAGGCCCATGTGATTTAGAGGCACATGCACCATTTTTGAAAACTGACTTACTGAGAAGAGATGGGCTGGGTAGGGCCTGGAGAGAAGTCAGATGGGCATTTTCAAAAACTGTACCCCTTATTTTAAAAGAAAGGAAAACGTGAGGCAATCACAGCTGATTCAGCATCCGGCAGTCTCAGCCAAGTCATATTTTACCTCTTCCCTTCCCTCCCCACACAAAACTTCCAGGAAAACCTGCAAAGAAAAGGCATATGTGGGTAGGAGGAGACCTGCTTTTAATTTCTGTACCTCCTATTCAACACAATGCCACACAATGCACAGGATGCGAATATCCCAAGGCACCTTATACAATACAAGTAACAAAAGCACACACACATGCACCAGAGAAGGGGGAGCAGCAAGCATGACATGGATCTAAAACAAAATGCAGGTAAAGCTGTCTTCAAAATGCTTGTGTAAAGGGGATATGTGAAAAAAAGTCTTGCAAAAGGAGAAAGTGGATGCTGAAGAAATGTTCAGGTGATCACAAGAATTTGATTTCCATTTCAAAACAGGGTTTATCTGTTTTTCCCTGTTGTGTTGAAAGTAGTGGTCAGATCTTCATTATCAACAGTGCAATCAGTGCCTCTCAGTGAAACACCCCCTGATGCCTCTGTGATCCCATCTATAGAGCAACCTGGAGTCAGCACTGAGTCATGTAATGGTTGTAGTGATAGCAAGCAGCAAGTGCTGTGGTTGGAAACATAATGTGGCTGCTCCTTGTTTCCTGGTTTTTGACCACTGAGAGAAAGTGTGTGTAGGAGCTGCTTGCTCCCATAGACCCACCACCATCTCTTTAAGAGAGATCATTCATGGGAGCACTATTCTGGTCAAGAGATGGAACGTATTTGGAGAAACACCCAGCATTAAAGCTACTGTCAACACTAAATGAGTGCATCAGAGCCTGAACAAAGAAATCTAGATTTTCTTCAGCATTCTTGCTGATGCATTTCTCCACATTTCCATTAGAAAGACAGTGTTGTGAATGAAGCACCTGGAACCTTGCCTGACCTGCTCTTGCTTGCAGGCTCATAAACAAGTAAGACATGAAGGAGCTCACAAAATCTGCAAACCTACAATCTGCAAAAGAAGCCCCATGTAGTCTTGAGATATTTGCAGCAAGAATGTATTCTGTGCTCTTGAACAGCAATAAAAGCAAAACGCTTTAAATAAAAAGTGAGAGACAAGATCTGACAGTCCTTCTTTATTAGATGCACCATGTTTTAATGTAAAGGGGTTTGTACCTAGAGAGCAAACACAAGATGATTTTTAGTCAAAACAGTGTTAACTAGGGCCTCAAAATCAAATGTGAACATACAGACACTGCAAGAAATAAAGGAGAAACTGCAAGAAATATAAGTGGCATGTGGCCATGAATCCCTTCTCCCTATTGCATGTGGTCACTAGAGGATCCTAATACGCATTAATTCTGTGTTTAAGAAAAAATGGATTTGACACTTTTGTTTTAACATTTGCATGTTGATGAGCAATTGTTCTCAGTATAATGTAATTTTAGTGGCCAAATAGGATTGTTTGCAACACCTTAGCTGCCTAATTCTGAATCCAAATAAAATCAGCAATACAAATTTTTTCTTTCATAGATATTTGGTTACCACATCAAATCCATACTTTGTGTAACATTACCAGGACATTTACTAGGAAGGAGGGTGAAGAATGGCAAAAATACCAGAGAAGTCTTTTTTTTCATTACACAGTGAGACAAAGCAGAGATTTTATATATTGACTCTTGAAATCATGACTGGCAGCACCAAGTGGCCCAAACTCATTTGCAGTCATGGTATAGCAGCTGTGCCTTCTGTGGGGTGTAAAACTGCAATTCCTGTGCTTTTAAAACCCACATCCAAGTTTTCTGTAATGTGTGCTTACTATATAGTATTGTATACTCCTTACATTGCACTCTAGTCTTTGATTTTGTTTTCCTTTAAAAAAAGGAAAAAAGGAAAAAAAAAGAAAAAAGGGGAAAAATGGAGAATTCAATTTTTTTTTATACTAGGTAAGTAAATGTTAGTTAAAAAAATCAGTTTATCTTTGGTGTGTGTGTGTGTGTGTGTGCATTGTATCCAAAATTTTGTATTTTGATGAGAGATTAGATAAATAAAAAGCCTCTCATTTGGCAGGGTCCAGCCCCAGTTCCCAGCGAGCTCCTCACCTACTTGTTGTAGGTTGAACTTCCCCTTCCCGCACAGCTCTGCAAAATCTGGCTTTGTCTGGCATCTCACAGACCTGACCAGCTCAGGAAAAGGAGTCATTTGTTGCCTGGACATTGGTCTGAGTGGTGAAAGTCACCAAAAATGAATCAGTAGGTTTGTTCCAGTAAGTGATTTCATTTTTTCTTGTGTTGAAAAAAAATGTACTGGCTGAAAGCCAGTGATTTGCCTAGAAAGATTCTGAACACAAATGATCTCTGCTCTGTGAAAATTAGTTTGTACTATGCACCAATACCCTTTTATATATTCTAGTGCCTGTAAGTGTGCACTTATAAATCTGTATATTTATAGTACAATAGCTCCCAGAGCTTATCCATGGATACTTTGCTTACAGTTCCTTGCAGAAGATAGAACTCTTATCTCTGCATAACATCTGTTGATGTATTTCCAGTCACCCAGAATCCAAATTACTTTGTGGACAAGTGGCTGTACGCAGAGTCAATTTTGGGAGAGTTTTGTCCCTTCTATGGGAACTGGAAAAATGGAATGAAAAACTTAGTGGTCTGATTACCACTAAACTTTTCTGCAGTTTCAAATTATTCCTATTCCACTGTAGAAACCAAGACCTTGTGGAGGGACTGAAATTGTTGGATTTTGAGCATTCAAAATCAGAAACACTGAATCAGTGCTACGTAACCCTGAGATATGTCCTCATGGAATATTTTAAGGAATATTTCCAGAGTGTGTCATGATCAACAGAGCTCTGTCTGCTCCATAAACGAGTAACTCTGTAGAGGAGTCAGAACCCCTCACTCATGAACTGCAGTATCACTAAACTACTTAAAGAAAAATTTAGTTTTTTAAGCAATTAATCCTGTTGTTTTCCATAGGTCTACTTTTGAAAGGCAACATAACCTTTCTCTGTACAGAGTTCAAGCTACATTGGATCTGCTATGATGTCGTTCCAAATTTCCTCCAACAGATTCCAGGGCAAAGAAAAAACAACAATAAAATTTAAAAAAATATATAAATAAATATATGAATAAAATATATAAATACCACATAATGAAAAGCTGATGCTTTTAATTAGTCTTGAGACACGAAAGGGTTTTCTATTGGGGCAATCTGCACAGAAAGGAGCAAGCTAAGCAAAGGTATGGGAAGAATCTTTCTGAGATCTTTAGAGTGTAATAAAGCATAACCTAATCAGGGGTGGCAACTTCACACAACGAAACAGGTCTGACACCCCAGTGCTTCTTTGGTGCATGCAGAGTTCTGATGTTGCCCCTGATTAAAAACAGTCTCAGAACCCAGATGGACATTAATCACTGATATTGACAACCTCAGCCTGGCAAGGCAGTGGGAAATTTGTTCAACCACCAAACCCTAATTTTGCAGTTAAGGCTTCTTTTTTATTTTGGTTTGCTCTGGAACCACAAACATAAACATCTCAATTTTTGTGGGTTGCTAAAACACAGAACTTGAAGTGAAGATCAGAGCCATCTCCTTACCTAAGAGTGATGACAGTGATAACAGGGAAATTTGCTTTCAGCTAGCTATAGTAATGTCTTCAGATCAGAAGCAGAACTTTGACAGTTTGTGACCTGTATTCAGTTTTGACTCATGCTTGTATTTCCAACTAATAACTTGAAAAAGCCCCCAAACAACCACAAACCCCCTCTCTGCAGCACAAACATGTCAGACAAAATGACACTTAATTCTAAAGCTGCTGGTAAAGTGTTATGGCTTTATGATAAAGCACCTGGCTTATGCTTGGGTACAACACACACCACCACAGACTTTATTGCTTGTGCCAGTTGCTATTAGGGGAAATGAGCAGTTGACCATATTACTGACGCCTGCATCTCCCAGGAGTAACATTTATTTCAATAGCTATGTGTGAATTTGAATCCCATTCCCAGTCTTGAATAATTAATCTTGTGAAGTCAGAATAAGAACACTCTAAATATGTCACTTAATTACAGATGGTGAGCGTGGGATATTCTGTTTTTAATACAGGTTTTGGCCAGGAAGCTTCATATCCAATGGACATTCTCATATTTATATAATTAGAAAAAAAATCACAGTGTCTATCTAGGATTGTTTGGACAAGAATTGTATGTTATTGTCTCAGTGCAGCAGGAATGTCAGCTATGAAGAGAGGAATTCTTCACATCCCGCCCATGGGAGCAAGAGGGAATCTCTGGCACATCCCTGTGTCCAGTCCAGCAGTGAGACAGCTTTCACACGCAGCACAAATTAAAAGTGAACTGCAAAGTGGAGGGAAGCATGGGTGTGTTTTGCTTTGACTGCATTGCAGTGCACAAAGGACACATTTTCCTCTTGACTTTTTTTCCTTCTCTGCTTGTGTTTCTTTAGTTTGTTTGTTTTTTTAACATCAGGAATTTGGGTTTGTTTGTCCCTGGAAGACTCTGTGACTAAGCTGAACTAATAATAATAATAATACTGTAAAGAATGTTGAGAAATCAAATGGAAGGGATTTAATGGTAGATGTGGCAGTGTTAGGGAGATGGTTTCACAAGATCTGTAGGGTCTTCCAAACTAAATGATTGTATGATTTCTGCAGCTGGGGCAGTGTCAGCAATCCTCAAGGCACAACACATTATGAGCCACCTCTGCCTTTGCTAGCACTGCACTGACAACTGGAATACTATATTTCTTGGCCATATACCTGTGGGGTGCAGTGGTGGCCAGTTCTGTATACTAACAGCATTAGGTACCCTATGATGGATCTAGAAGCCATTTTTTTATTCAAGCATTCTGATGCTGGCCAAGAGAGTTGAACTCTTTGTGTAGCTCTAAAAGGATCTACTTCCACCTTTAAAATTCTCATAGTCAGTTGTACTTAATTTTTCCTTCTCTGATCCTTAACCTGTGCTGATAACATTTCAGGACAACACAGAGACCACTATATGCAGAGTATTTCTTCTGCATGGAGGCTTTCACCACAATGCTCCAACCTTCTGTGAGACACATCACTGCTTTGTGGGGTTAGACATCATCTCCCATTTCCTCTGTATTTATCCAGATCCAGAAAAAGCATGGCACCAAGCACAACATCCAGCTACAAGTCCTTATTATAGAAATAGAAGCTGGGAGTGTTGGCACCTTAGTGGCCCTGCTGACACCTGCAGTGCTGAGCACAGGGCTGTGTGAATGTGCCCAGCACAAGGGAAAGGCTGAAAGGAGCTGTGCGCTCACACCCCACAGCAGCTGCCCCAGCCCAGACAGGTCACAGCTGCAGAGTGCAGAGTGCAGCCTGCATCCACCACACACTCTCCTTGTTGGCTCTCTCTGGGGATGCTGGTGGGTGTGTCTGTTCCCCAGAACCCAGGCTGTTTCCATGAGGAGGAGGTTTGGGAGATATGTGTGAAGCAGTGGCCACTACCTCCAGGTTTCCAGGGAGGAGAAAGCCTAGATGGGTGACTTTGGAAAGGAAACTCTTCCAGCACTTTCCTTCTTGCAGTTGTGGGCTGCTGAGTGATCATGGGCTTCTCCTGCAGGTCAGTGCATTGCTCCTGCTGGGAGAGCTTTAAAACATTGGCTTGATAAAGTGTGTGTGCCAGAGCAACAGAAACAAGGAGTCTTGTTTTGGATGCTGGGCACCTTCACACAAAGAACAAATTCCTTGGGTAGACCCTGGGGCAGCTAATACAGGTTCTGGAGTAAGCACCAGAGTCTGTAGCACTGAGCAGGGCAACAGAGCATCAGCATTGAGGTAGGGATGTGCATTTGGCTCATATGAGGGTTTTGGAGCCAGACTCAGTGCCTGTGCTATGGGAATGTCCTCTGACATCTTTCTGATTTTCTCCTTTTCTCCTTCATAATTGCTCCACCCCTCGAATTATACACTAAGTGCTCAGGGCAGGGGCATTTGGAATATTGCCTGGCAAGGACATGGAAGATAATAACAGCAACACACAAACATAGATTCAGAACTTCTTAGGTCTTCATTTCAGGCCCCTGGTTTCCCTGGTATTGTGTTGTAAAGCCCCTTTCCAGGTGGAGTCTGTTTCTCCAGGGGAACTGTGAAGCCATAATGAAAATAGAGGCATTTTTTCATTTGATCCACTTCATACACCAAAAGAGAATAGACAAATAGATGATGCAAGCTCACTTCAAGTAAAAAAAAAAAACCAACAAAAAATTAAAAACACCCAAGAGGGCTAATCAATTTATGTAGCTTTAGAAGTGATTATTAGACAAAATAATTTATTTGCTATTTCTGTACCTGTGTCATAGATTATAGGTCACAGCAGTACCCATAAGGATAAATCTGTCCAGGGAATCCTGAAAAGCAGCTCACAGGCAGGATGCCAGGCATAGGAAACCATGGATGAACAGTGGCTAAGCTGGCTCAGCAATTTAATGAGCAAAGATTAATTAATACTTCTTTCTAATGCTACCTGTATGGAATATATGCCATTTAATTTGATATCCATTAATTTGCCATTAGTTTAGTAGAAATTTAATCTTTTCCATGCTCAAGTACTGCCTTTATATTCAATTGTTTCTCTGCCTATTGTTTTTATCTATTATAAAATATAATGCATCATATATGTGTTATTTTCTTAAACAATATTTTGAGAAAACGCACACATTACTGAAAGGTGAAGTGTATCATGGAATCCTCCAACTTGCAAACTTCCAGTACCTAAAGGAAACCTACAAGAAAGACATAAATAGAGAAGCTTTTTACAAGGGCATGTAGTGACAGGACAAGGGCAATGTTTTCAAACTGAAAGAATATAGGTTTAAATTATATTGGAAAGAAATTCTTTACTGTGAGTGAGATGAGGCACAGGAACAGGTTGTCCAGAGAAGTTGTGGGTGCCATATTCCTGGAAGTGCTCAAGACCAGGTTAGATGGGGCTCTGAGCAATCTGCTCTAATGGGATGTGTCCCTGTCCATGGCAGAGGGGCTGGAAAGAGGTGATCTTTAGGGTCCCTTCCAATACAAATCATTCTGTGGTTCTGTGATTTCATAATCTTTATATTTAACCTCTGTTTGAGCTTTCTATGAGATTATTTCAGTTTTAACCATTATACTTTCCAGAATTTAGAATGTAGAAATTCAGTAGCTCTTTCTGAGTCTACTTGTTAGTCTCACCTACCTGGAATGAGTTGATTTGGGATCTTGATTGCTCTACACATCTTTCTTTTGCTGATTTTTCCTTTGTTAATTTAATGCCTCATGTAATTTAAGGCTCTGAATACCAATGGTATCTCATTAATAGATGGTTTTTTTCATTCTTGTACCTTCTTTTGACCTTAGATCTGGTAACTGCAGGTGACTATGTGTAATGAATAAATCGGAGGTCCAGAGTGCTGGCTGGCATATTGAACTAAAAAGCTAGGGCTAGAGTGATGAATAAAAGACACACTTTCTTGTGTCATCTTGTTTTCCAGTGCTTAAAGTCTTCAATAGGTTTACCCAATTATTTCTTTCACGTACAGCATTATGCAGTTGAATGCATATCTTATGGGACTACTAATTTAATAAAAAAAATTAGTAGCATCCAAAAAGGAGTTATTTAATGAATAACTGTGTCTGTTCTGCCTGATCACTGAAGGAAAATGATCTTTGTCTATTGACAACCAAAATACATCACTCTGCCATATCTCTTTAAATTCAGCTTAATGGTTTCTGTCTTTATTTAGTTTGCAGCCATATTACCTCATCCCAAGTTGGCAGGGCTGGGCCACCTGGGATCTCGTGGGCACTTTGGGAAGTGTTGGTGATTCAGCACAGCAGTTGGCATGCTGCCCTCTGAGTCTCCATGGAAAATTCCTTCACTACTGCACCTGGGCACCATCTGTTGAAGGAGGTGGCATCTGTCAGATGAGGTATAAAACCAACCCTTGGAAAATCCAGGGTGTTTTCTCCACGTTGTTACACAGACAGTGTTCTACCTAAGAAGTATTTTCATGAATATTTCTCTTGAACTGTTGAAATATAGACCAGCATGCACATCAGTAACTTCAGTACCTTCTGTGATCAGGAGATTCATAAATTAGTAACAGTCCCAAGGATGCATTAACTTGCAATGTATTTGAGGGTTTAGTGATATTCCAGTAAGTATTGTTTGAACTGGGAGGATATATAAGGCAAAAAATCTTTCTTTTCCTGTATAACAAAAAGAAATTGAGCTAGGTTTAACTAATATGCTAATAAAACCCAGCCAAAATTCCTCTTGACAATCAAGACAATGTCCAAGGACTAAGATTTTATAATGTGATTCCTAACTGGGCTGCTGTGAACAAATGGCATTAACAGACAAAGGGGCTTCTTTCTGGCTATATTTAGTAGTGAGTGAGTGTTAAAAATGTGAATGGCCACAACATATCCCCCAGTGACATTCACATCTTACTCTCCAGTTAGCTTTTGAAAACACTGGGGGTTTTAGGAAGCACTTTTTGCTTGTTTGGTTGGCAAAGATTTTGGTTTCTTTATGTGTTCTGTCAAGGAGAGAAGGACATTTCTGGTCTAGCCCCAGCCCCATGAACCTTTTGCTGCACTCCTCCATCTTCCTTTTCCTATGGGCTAGCTGGTGTGGGGCACAGTGGCTGCAGGCAAGAGGTAGGCAAGGAAACACAGCAGTGCAGAGAAGAGGCAGTCCCTACAGCCACCCAGATCTTCCTCTTCTCTGGGAAACACTGCTGTTAGGAGCTGGGGAGACAAGAAGGACAGAAGTGAGCTGGGGGAATGGCTGAGGTTTGTTTGGCCTCCCTGACTTGGCTCCCTCTCCACTGATAGATCCATATGTGAGCTTGGAAAAGCTTTGCACAGTGATAGGCACAGAACCAGAGTGGCCAGCTACAGGGGCAGTGAGCAGTATTCTCTGCATGAGACAACAGACAAAAGAAGAAAGGTCCTGTCTCCTTCATAGCATGTACATTTTTCAGTATGTTTCTGAAGTCCACACATCCAAGAAGTGGCACATTTTAGCTCAAAAGCTACAATAGAGACACAAAGTTAGGCAAGTGAAATAAAATCAAATTTAATGTGTGGAAAAGCTGTTTCTGGTTTTAATTCAATTTTTTAAAGGATTGTCAGTCCTGCAGCACAAATATGAGCTGAGGGATTTAAAATACCAAAATGGGCAAAACCTGTGTGATCATGTATTTGAGGCAGATTCGCCTCACTTTTATCTGCTTATCTGAGCCTGATGACTCCAGTGGAAATAATGCTGTGGACATCAATCCAAAGTTTCTCCTGATGCTTCTGTGACATTGATAGATTCTAGCACAGCTCCCAAACTGTAGTCTGATGGTGATATTGGGCTAAAACACCTTTAACCCTACCTCTGCAGAAGGGGGTTGCTTTATTCATTTTTACTTGTCTCTATCCAGTCCGAGTTCACAGTGATAAATCTAGCTTATAAGGCACTTACAAAGATGGGTGTGGTGTGCTGATAGCATTCATGATTAAGTGCTTTCCTGTGTCAAATATAGCCTGTAATATACTACAAACAGGCAGTCGATTTTTTATACAAACTGATCTGGCTGCTATCAGACTCTGACATTTTATACTAATACTTAAAATAAATCTAGAAACAGGAAAGAAAGTACAGAATTATTGTTTTAAGCTAACTGTGAGGGCTTATCTTCAAAGTGACAGAGTTTCTATTGTATTTAAAGAAACTGGTCAGTATACTGGCATAAAGGTTAGAAGCATGCATGAAGCTGGAGTTAAGTTCCAGCCTCAGTTTTCACTTTTGATATAGACTCTCTAAGATGTTTTTTTGTTGTTGTTCTAACATGAAGATTTAAAAATACTTTTGCTTTATTTTCTTCCAAGCTTGCCAACTTTGCGTTAAAACCTACTCCTATTGAAATCACTGGGAGTTTTGCCATGCATTGTAAAAGGTCTGGGATATGGCAGCATGTGCTCAAATCTTTGTGATTTGTTGGACTACTTGGACAAGAGCTAGGGATATGTGAGCTACTATAATCAGTCTTTTCTTACCACAACTTGTCTCAGGTAACCTGTGCATGCCTTTTGAGATCCCTGGTTTAATGGCTAAAAATATGCCTAAAATTGTGTCCCCTTGAAAATGAAGATGACAATTTTCTATCTGAAAGTGCTCACTTTAATGTATTTTAAAGAGTTGTCACTTCACTATATGTAAGGACTAGTTAAACAGGTGACCCAAAATCAAAATTCTGAAAACAAAACTGAGCATAGAATATTTTAATTAGGGTCAAAATATGGTCATCTGCTAAGCAGAGGGCACATTTCACAATCATGTGTGAGATTTGGATCTTGAGTCTGCTTTCATTGCCAGCCTGTTTCCATGAGTCTGACTGAGATTGAGCTTGTCAATAATCTGTGCAGCACACACCCATGGTCACACTAGGCTTGGCTCCAGGGAAAGGTGGATCCCACTTTCACTGTGATGTGATCTGAGCTTCTTTTCCCACAGGCTGGACAGATCAGGTGTGATATTACAGACCCTGGGAGATTTCTTGAGTCTGGCTCATCATAAGCACAATATGAGGGCTTGGAGTTTGAGCTCCACCTGGGCAAAAAGGCAATGGTATGGAATTCTGAATGAGGATCAGGAGAATGGAGTTTCTCATTGTCAGTCTGTTCTTGGGCCTGATGATAATTTTATAGCATAGATGTTTCTTTCGTCATTTTTCCTAGAAGTGAAAATTACTAATTGTGACATGTCAGAGTCAAATTCTGAATATAAGGAAATGTGACACTAACACAAAACGATGGAGAGGTAAAAATTAGGAGCTTCTTTGAAAAGTGAAAATTTGGGGTCTTGAAAGAATGGAGTGACACACTGCTGGTGAAACATGTAGGATCCTAAAAAGTCTCTTGAATTTATGCATAATGACTTATTCTTATTATCGTTACCATATGTTGTGACTCTTCTCATATGCCCTAAGCCTATGAAACGTCAACAGGGAACAGCTCAAACAAAAGAGAAATTACATTATTAGAATTACTGTGTGCAAGGTTGCTGATTGGTTTACATGTTCCTTGCTTTCAGCAAGAAAATCTAAACTCTAACACTTTTTTGGCAGTTTGGTCGGTGGTTTGGGTGGGTATGATCAAAGGAAAATTATTTTTGTCTCTAACTGGCTAGTCTGAAAAATTCAATTTTTTTAAAATTAGTATAAAACTTCTATGAGCCAGTAGGCATACAAAGAGTTGTATGTTTGGGGTGAGTGACTGACAAAGGAATAAAGCTTTTCAAATATGAAAATGTGTGAAAACATCCTTTTTTATTAGAAATTACAGCATACATTCCACCAGTTTAATTACCCAACACATAAAATGCTGTAACTACAGCTTTTGACTTTCTGAATAATTAAAACCATTTTTAGCTAATAGAAAGAGGGGAAAATACTTTTAATGCAAGTCCATTTGTTTTTTCTTGCTGACCAGTGTTCTAGTTGAGGTTAGAAGTGGAATTTGTGTGTCACTGGTCATTTTACCAGAGCAACACTTCTTTCCTCAAAGGTAGAAGCTAGAAGAAAAGGTAGAAGTTCCCAAGAAATTATATGAAACAATATTAACATTATTGCAAAAATCACATTCCTGTTCCTGAAGTGTGGAAGTCTGGTCAGTCCTTTTAACAGGCTCTGTTTAACACACTGTGATGGCAAGGGGTGAGGCAAAATTGAAGGAAAAAATGCCTGAGTGACAGCACCCCACCCAGATAAGGCCACTGCTTGGAGAAACTCGGGAATGTCTCAATGCAAGAGCTGTGCCAGGAACACACGCTCTACTGCATCCAGGAGTGATTTTCAATCACCCAGCTCTTAAAGAGGTCAGCAGTAGCAAGAGCCTGCAGGCTTGTTCTCTCCTCTCAACACAGGAAAGGCTTGTGCCCCTCCTCAATCTGATTTAGCTCCTTTTTCTTGCAACCTCTACCTTATTTATAGAACCACAGAATAATTTAGATTGGAAAGGACCCCTGAAGGTCATCCAGTCCCACCCTTTGCTCCTGACAAGTCTGATTTAAAAGCTAGATGAGGTCATTCATGGCCTTGCCTCATCAGGTTTTGAAAGCATCTGAGGGTGGAGATTCCCCCACCTCTCTAGCTGGGTTTAACCACTCTTACCACAATTTTTCTTCTTCTTATCCATGCTGAAAATTTCCTTGGATGCAAGTTGTGGGCACTGCCTATAGCCCTTTGGCTGCACATCTCTAAGACAAGTCTGACTCCCTGTTGTCCTTTAAGCTGAAGATCAGTCATATTCCTCTCCTCCCCAGCCTTTCCTTCTCCAGACAGGCACCCTCATTTTCCTCAGCCCTGCTTGCACGTCATGCCCCACAGCCCTGGTTATCCTCCTCTGGACTTGGTCTAACCCATGACTGCCTTTGTCAGGAGTGGACAGGACAGAGCACTGGCCTCGCTGGAAGGGGAGCTGCTGGCTGCTCTCTGCTGAGCAGCCTGGCGTGCTGTAGCTTTCATTGCCTCAAGGGCGCACTGCTGACTCATCTTCTGCCAGTTCTCCACCTCAGGAGCTGCTCTGCAGAGCTGCCTGCCCTCCCAGGCAGTCTCCAGCTTGCATTGCTGCAGGGGCTTCTTCTGTCCCATGTCAAGGACCTTGCATCTGTTCCGATGAACTTTATGAAGTTTCAGTCAGCCAGAAAGGCTGTATGGTGTATATCAGCAAATCCACTATCCTTTCCTTCACATGAAGGTCTTTCCTATCTGTCTGTCCCTGAGTTCTAACTTTCTGACTTTTGTCAGAAGCCCATGGACAATTAGCTAGCTTGCGCCCCTTAAATTTGGCTCTGCACTACAGAATCTCTGTGCTTTATAACACTTTTTACTGCCTATCCTGTCTCAGACAGGATTTGTCATGTCCCTCACAGATGAGGGTAAGTCACTCTCTCAAATGAGCACACTACCCTGTGTTCAGCCAAAAAGCAGCAGAGAGGACTGCAAATGATTTTATCACTGGCCAAAATGAAGAAAAAAACAATAGACAGAAAGGACACTAACATAATTAAGCTATTTTCAAGGATCTGGAGAAATTATTCAATAGTTAGGGAAAATTTACAAATGAAATACAAAAAAAAATAAAAAAATAAAAAAAAAAAAAAAAAAAAGAAAAAGCTAACCAAAACTTGAGGAATATTGGCATACAAGAAATTAGGATATGACATATTAGTTCCCCCTGATCTTTATTCCACAGAAATGTCAGTGCCCCATCCCTGGAAATGTTCAAGGCCTGGTGGTATGGGGCAAGGGGAGCTGGAACTAAAGATATAGAAGGGGTCTTTCAATCCAGACCATTCTATGATTCTGTGATGGTATGGCATGTCATAATCAGGACCCTATTTCTGCTCTTAAAAGTGAGAGAGAGTGTAATAGCAGCATTTTCTCCTACTGGAAAGCAAGAGAAACTTCTGGACACATGTATATAAGAAATTTAGAAATGTTCATTATCTGGGAGTATGTTCTTCTTATCACAGGTAGAAGAAAAAGAACCTCAGAGGACTGAATTTTATACTGAATTCCATGTCTCCTTTTCTGCTGATAGCATTCAGAAGAATGCTAAAGGAGTCTATTGAGAAGGCAAGACTTTGAGGAAAACCAGGACATTTACACACCTGATGGAAATTCTGCCAGGCTTGTCCCTGGCCAATAGATAGTAGCCATAAACTGTGTATCAAGCAACTGAGTATATAGTCCACAATCTCTTAAAAACTTAATTTAGGTCCTCAACTTTTAAGCAAATCTTGTGTAATTTGTGTTAAATGCTTGGCTTTTCACTTGAAATCCCAAACTGGTCCCTTGCTGCCTCTTTGAATGTTATTTTATATATTTTCTATGCAGAATTCTCAAGAAATATTTGAGATCTTTGGAAGACTTAAAAAAAGCTAGATTGCCATCTCTTGTGTCAGCAGTACATGATCACTATCCTAATTAGAAATGGACAGATAGTCATGCTATACATACTCTCTGTGTGAGCTCTGCTCAGATTCAGTGTCTAAATTATAACTTAATTTTTGCATGGTCAAATAAGAGAGGCAAGCAAAGGCACAATAGTTCCTTCCATCATAACTGTTTGAATGACCATGTACTCATCCTGCAGAATAGAAGAAATACCTTGGAGCAGGAGATAAACATGGGAAGGGCATGAAATCCAGATGTCCTTTGTTCATGGCACTGTGAGAAGGAAGCTTGAGAAAGCCTCAGTGCCTGACTCATGGCAGACCACCACGGCATTGACTTTGGAGTGGAATTGAAAATGCAGCTTCTGACAGCAGCAAAGATGGCCAAAGGCATTGACAAGGCTCAGGGATCAGACTCAGAGGTGACAGACTGATCTAATTTCTGGGATTTGACAAAAACAACACATATGGATTAAAAAACAAAACAAAACAAAAACTTATGTGAGGAAAAAAAGATGGCTTGGAGTGTCTAAAAGACCTTTGCCAGACGCTCTCACTCAGCAGTGCAGTTCTCACTGTTCTGGATCACTTCTTTGCTGTTTATCTTGAGTAAAGCCCTTTGTAATTAAGTTAATACTGATTTAATCATGACAATCATAGCTGGTAGATATCCAAGGAAATGATAACAAAAATTAAGCAGTGTGCAGATCGCATCTATGACAAGAGACTGAAGAATAAAAGAATACTGCAGGGGCAGGCCATATTGCAGTTTTCCTTTTGAAATTGCTGGTGAAAACAAAACCAAGCAAGCCAGAAAACTAGGGCTGCTTCTTCTGCAAGATCACACATGATTTGTGAAATATCATGGGACTAGTTTGTTAACACAATCCCATGAAGTGGTGAGGGTTTGACAGCCACGTTACTATATTGCAACTTGGCTGAGATATTGTGGGAGACAAACTCATTGTGTTTTAGGTCATTTGTGTTCATTAGCAAGTGCAAAGTCATCAAAGCCGTGTTTGCCTTCTGCTAAATGGAGCTGCAGCTCTCTCACCTGGACTCAGCATCATTCAGATAGGTTGTCCCATCTAACACCTCATCTTTTAAAGAAAATGAGTTGGGATCATGGGGCATTAGGCAGAGCTCTGCTGTTTCCTCAGGTTTTCTAATTACCTGGCGAGCTGTCTGCCCAACAGCAGCAGTGGATTGGAGGAGTCTTGGGGGCAGGTGGTGGTGCCACTACCTGCAGTGCCAGTACAATACTTCATCAGGCTTAGGCCTCCATCTTTAGACTGGAGCTTGCTTAGATAAGGTAGCCAGCTCTAGCAGAGGAAAACCCTTTAGCATGATTCATGTGTTACCTGAAACAATGTCACAGCACAGTTTCTGATTAGAAAATGTAATTACCCTGATCAGTTGTTTACAAAGAAATTGTTTGAAGCTTTCCAAAGACATTGTTTGCCATCAGGGCAGTATCACTTCCATTGTATGTTTTGTGTACTGGTCTGATAGATAATGATGGGAGCTCCCAGAAAATTACTCTCCCTCAGAGCATCAAAGTTTTTTAGTATTTGTAACCCAGCTACAGAATCTCATGCAAGATGCAAAATGCAACAGTCTTTAAATATGTGACTATAAAGATAATTATGTTTTAATTTGGAAATAGGACACTCAGTTTTCAAAGATTTATGGCCTTATCCTGAAGGCAATGGAAGTTTTTTCCTTGGCTTCATTTGGAACAGATAGAGTCCTTGTGATGTAATGTTTGATCTCCAAGCAATAGATTCAAGAAATAACTAGATCTGAGTTGTTATCAAGATCACTTAGAGCTAATCAGATAAAAACTCTACAATTTTGAGGGAAAAATGAGAGTGCCAGAAATTCAGGGCCACTGAATGCTGCAGCAAGACATAGTGGATAGCATTTCTGTGCTGCCAAAATTTAAATCACAGTCAGAACCATTCTAAGCTGACTCAAGCTGGAAAACCCATGGCTGATTTGCAGAGCTGAGAAGCTCTGAAGGACTGCCATTTAATTTTAAATTGCAGTTCAAAACTGGTGCTGAGCTTTAATGTTATTTCACCTTGGGGTCAATATGAGTCAAATCTCTCACCAGCTATAATCTGAAAGTAAAATCTGTTTGGAAACATTTGTATGCTGGGGATTGCTATGTTTGTACACAGAAAAGTTCAAACTTTTTTCTTTTTTTCCTTCTTCACATTAATATAAGGCTGCTGGGAGTGGGGATAGGAGGAATTGACAGTAACTCTGCTACATTAATTTTCTGGAATGGGAAATTTTTCTAAATGGAAGGAGTTTTGTGAATTATATAACTATACACAGTGACAACAACAGTAGAACACAAAGGTGAAGAAAGCATCCTTAACTTTAATTGTGCTTTAACATGACTGATTTCACAACTATGTGGCCACATTCTGCACTGACTTACAGTGCTTTGCAGATGTGCCTTTTGAACTTCATCCTATCCTTGTGTAGATCAAACCCTGGCTGCTCTTGGACTCTGAAGATGCTTGAAAACAGTAAATCCAGCACATGCAAGATTTTGTACTATTTAATTCACTGTTATAGAGGAGCATTAGATGTGTGTAAATTGTATAGGTTTTGGTTGAACTGTATTTGGAAAGGTATACTGAATGCAGCATGCACTGCTCAGAAACCCAGCTGAGCTGAGTAGGCTCAAACTGCCAGCAAGCTGGTTTGCTATCGAGTGACAAACTGGACTGCATTGTTTCCCTTGCTAAGGTGCTGGTGGCTAATTGCACGCCCTGCAACAGTATGATGTGGCACAAAGATGGAGCAGGGATTCATATTTGGAAAATCTGAGATTCAAACCCAAAACCAACTAGTCTGGGAGACAAGTCCAGAGAAATCTTTCTGTATGGCATTTATTTACTATTATTTTTCAAGAGTGAGGGACATTTATAGTAATCTTTTGCCTTTGCCAGCAAAAGAAGTAGTAGTTTTGGTTATCTTTGAAATCCAGCAGACTCCCTGTTCCTTTGCAGAGGTCTGGAGAGCTGCCAGAGCCACAAAGGCATCCCCCTGACCTCTGTGCAGAGGTTTCAAAGATCTCCTCCCCTTACACACACCCTTTACTCCCCTTTCACTTTGCCTTCCTCCTCCTCCTCCTCCTCCTCCAACCTGCCCCCAATGGGTTTCTTGCTGGAGGCTGTGCCAGAAAGAAAATGCAGATCCTTATTTTAATCACCCTTAATGGCTGAGAGAGCTACCCATACCCCACCATTACCACTTGTGTGAGATCTGCCCCACGAACAGAGCTCCTCTTGGAATTAATGACAATTAAATGTTGTCAGCAATTCATGACACTGGTTTTACAAGTCCAGAGCTAGGTCTCACCTTCTGTGCAGTAGAGGTGTGCAGATCTCTCAGCTGACACTCCTGCACCATGATGCAGCTCCGATGTTGGTTCTGCCATCCACCTTCCACTCGTTTTAGTAATCAGATCACAGCATTTTCACATGCTTAGGTTGTCAGCAGGGAAGCATTTCTGGTCTCCCTGTGCTCGTGACAGCATTGCATAAAGCCACTTCCTCCACACAGCACAATGAACCGGAATTTCTCCTCCTAGAGAAGGCCATATCCTCCCACCAGCTGCACAGAGTCAGAACCCGTAAATGCATGCTAACCCATGGCCTTACACTGTGCTGTTACTCCTGGTCTTTGTTGGAAATAGCCATCCAGATGGAACCATTCATGAAATCCAGATTTTGTTTTTCATGCGCGCAGTAGCTTTCCAGTATTCCAAAAAGAAGATTTCTTTGGAATGGGGTGGGATAAAATTCTTGAAGGATTGAACCCATTGGTCTAAGCTGTTTCTTCTGTTCCCAGAACAGCATAGAGACAGCCAATAGACCACATACAGGTATGAGTGTAGCAGGAATATCCAAGTGGTTGGAGCACTGGAAGACACTGAAAATGTGAAGGGGTCTGAAAAACTGGTATTTAATGCACTGATCTTTGGAGCCTTCACAATGAGCATTGTTAGATATAGGATCTGCTAAACAATGAGTCCTTGATAGGACATAATACCTATTCAGAAGCTCAGCTTTGCACACTTGCTCTTAAAACATCCTTAGCTCAACTTAAATTTACCTTTGCTACACACAATGCACATGTGACAGACGGTTGCATTCATTCATCTACTTTATTTAGATCTTTGACAGGCTTACCTACTCTCTGCTGTAAAGCTGGGATTCTTATGGGTTCCTGAATCAATGTTATTGCTAATTAGTACCTTTTAAAATTGTCAGTGTCAGATGCTTCAGGTGACACTGGAAAAACATTCATGAAAAGTCAGAAACCTGGAGGTCTGTGAGCGAAACCTGATTCTGCCTAATTGCCATCTGTGCTGACCTTGCATTCCCTGCTTGGACAGTTTCTCCTTTTGAATAAGAAATGTAATTTCCAGCACATACTGTACTTCATCTACCAGCCAGTAAAGACCCAAAAGTACTGCTTGTTTTTAGCAATCAGTTGAGCACCTCCTATTACCTCAGGCTGGCAGCCAAGCTGGCAGGTCTGGGAAAGGTATGACAATCCAGGATGCAGTATCCTGACTGTACATAATGTTCTCTTCCAGACAAGCAGAGGCTTTCCACAGTGAGAGGAATTCCTCTAGCATGACAGTAAATGACAGGGACCAAAAAATGGGAGTTTTCCTCCAGAAACACTCTGTTCTGCTTTAGTTTCTTAACCAGGAACTGACTTGCAAATTGTTGCTTTTATAAGCTTGCCTGCTCGTTCAAATTTTGCCAGTGGCTCCTACAAATACCTGAACAAAAGTGACCATTTGAAAATATGTAAACATTTAAAATATCATAAGTTGAAAAATGGAAATTTCAGTGCTTCAAAACCTATAAAAATAGGTTTGTGCATTTGTTCAGCTGATTTTGGAAGAGTTGCTATTTTGTTATGGTTGTTATATCTATTTCCAAGATGTAAAGAAAAATTTGAAAATAGTACTGATGTTTTGTATAAAATGTGTGCTTAAATAATAGCTTTTTATGGCAGTTTCTGGAGACTCTCAAGTGGAAAAATTCTTTCTGGAGGAAATGTTGACATGCTGCAGTTCTGAAGAGCAAATCCAAAGTGAGCCTAGACACTCCCTTGTAGTAAAAGTTTTAATTAGAGGTAAACACTGCTCAGCTCATCTGATACAAACTCTTCCCAGGAGCTAAGCAGTTCACAATTCAGATTTCTGTCTGCCACTGTAAAGTGCAGTGTTAATGGGGGAAAGATGGAGGAGAAGAAAGGAAGGGCTGCTAAACATACAAGGTCATTCTTGTCCTTTGGACAAGCCTGTTCTTGCTTCCCTAAGAAGAGAGCTTGCATGTTAGTTGAAGCAGGAAGGCCAAGCTAACCTTCCAAGTTATGAAGTAGAAGTAATTGCTGATGTGATTGGCCAAGTGACCATCAGAATGATCTGAAAACCTCTTCAGGGTGACTGTGTTTTTGATCAAGTACAAGGGTGAGGAGGAGATAATGCATTTGCCTATATTCCTTGTTTAACAATTAAAAGAATAGATGGAAATCAAAAGTAGAAGCTGTGGAATCTCTTGAAAGCAAATTTATTACTTTTAAGACATATGGAAATGAGAAAATTTGAGCAGAAGAGATTTCACTCATAGCACTTGGTAGCCCACTCATTGCTCACACTCACTGCTATTTTATGTGCTGTAGTAGAGACAGACTAGCCCAAATTTTACAGCTATTGCTAGTCCTTTCATAACTCCCACTTATCCCTCCCCTTCTGCAGTGCTTTAAAATGACATTGGACATTTATGGTGAAAAATATAGATCGATCTTTTAAGTGGCCATCACTTTCTGTCACCAGACAGCCTTGTTATCAGTGATTGAAGAGGGTGGAAATCATTGGCATGTAAATAAGGTGCTTGACGAGGTGGCAGACGAGCTGGGGCATTGTGGATTGACATGCACAGCCACCAAGGGGGAGCCAGCGTCAGACACTCTGGCTTGGCAGCTGTGCTTGGAAGGCTCAAAATCAATGAATCACGGAATTATAGGACCGTGTAGGTCCTTTTGTATACCTCACAGCCAAGTCCACCACTAAACTCCGTCCCTAAGTGTCACATTTACACATTTCTTAAGCACTTCTAAGGATGGTGCCTCATCCACTTGCCTGCACAGCCTTTTCCAATATTTGGCAACCTCTTCTGTGAAGAAATGTTTCCTAATATCCAATCTAAACCTTCCCTGGTGCAGCCTGAGGCCATTTACCCTTGACCCGTCTCTTGCTGCTTGGGAAAAGAAACTTAGACCCTTTTCTCTACAGCCTTCTCTCAGGTAGCTGTAGAGAGCAATAAGGTCATGGTCTGTTCCCCTCACTCCAACACTCCCCCAGCCTCCTTTTCTCCAGGCTAAACAACCCCAGCTCCCTCATGCTCTCCCCACTGGACATTTTTCTCCAGACCTATGATGAGCTTCATTGAAAAGGGCTTGTTTCTCTTTGGCCATTTCTTTGTCCAAATCTAGGAGAGTATTCTAGAAAATCAGAACATCTTTTCTGCCAAATACTCCTGTATCTTAAATGTCATTCTTACCTATTTGTAGGAAGAATACTATTTCATCTAATTAAAGATGAGACTAAGTGCTAATGCCTGTTTATTTTTAGAGACTAAGTTGGCTGCATCAGAATTTGTCTTTTGTTTGCTTTGTTTACACAGTATTTTCAGATCTGGTTTTCTAAAGGTTAAGGTGGGGAGTTACTGAGGCTTTGAACATAAATCTCAGCTGCTCTCTCTGCTGGGCTTTACCAGCTCTGTGGCACCTACTCACAAGATGCCTTTATTATCACTTCACCCATCTTTGCCTTCCAGTTTCCTGGTGCAAACTAGAAAAAAGGGAGCCAGTACTCACTGTGCCTGGATTTTACAATGCTTTCAACCTGAACTGAATATTAAGGGCAACTGGACAAAAGTCTGTTTGTATTATCAGAGCACAAGTCCACATAAACAACAATTTATCAGACATCTGTATTGTAAAAGAATCAATTGGTAGTACTGAGGAATATCACTAGAGACACATATTTCATGTGCTTTATGATTCATTGTTTTCCAGCTGTCATATTTGAAACAAAACCTTAAGTATTTTGAATCATTCCTTCACCAAAACTGCAAAAGCTTCAGGGAATTCTTTGGTTGAAAATTCTGATGCAGTTGTATATTATTTTTTAGAGATAGTTACATAATGTTCTCATACACTGAGGTAAATATGACCAGATGATTTATGGCAACAGCATCCCCTGCAATTCTATCTGAGTACCTCGCAGTGTTTATCTCACCACTCATTAGAAAATCAAGATTGTTCTCCTGTATCACTTAAGTTTGCTGCTGTGTGGCATAGGGAAACCTGTCCATGGTTGCTCAAGATGCCCCATCAAGATGGGGAAGAGAAACCCCAGTGTCAGCCACTTATGTTCTTGATTATCCCCCTAATCAAGTTTTCCTAACAGGGAAATGAAAATTTGCCAGACTAAGTCCTCACTTCTTTTCTATGATTTGACACACAGTTTGACCTTATCCAACTGTCATCCCTGCATGTATGTGTGTGATTGCTTGTGGATCCTGCTCCTGCACTTCCAGCCTCTCTTGTACCCAGCACTGCCTTCCACTGACAAAAAATCCTTGTGCCTTCTGCAACATTGCACCCTCTTCCCAAAAATCCTCAGTACAGCATGGTGGGGACATGCAGACTTAGATAAACCGTTCCATGTTTTTCCTGGGGGGGCAGATTAGCTTAGCATGCCCAGTCTCTGCAGCACCAGGGCTGCCAGAGTTGACTCCAAGCTCCTCTGGTCACTGAGCTTCTTGCCTGTGCCAAAAATATTAGTCATCATTCCCACAGAAATGTAACTCTGAGGATGTGTTTTGGTGTTCTGATTGTCCTAACCAGTCTGAGCATCCCCTGGGCAAATTGCTGGTCACATGTAGCTGGGGCAGCTGCTGCCCTGTGGTTTCCCATACTTAGAAAAAGAGGAGAGAAGTGGGTAAAGCAAAGAAAGAAGTGAAGAGAGGAGCAAATCAGCTGCTGCTGAACCCATGTGGTGAAGCATCTAGGAGCCTAATTCACCCAGCTACTTTACCATGCACACTGCATCAACATTGTGTGATGAGAATGCTGCAGAGCTGGAGAAGAGAAGAGCACTGGTGGGCCAGAGGAGAGGGGAAGAGAAACAGGAAACTAAGAATGGAAATTAGGGGAGAGGCAAAATCAACATGGAAACGTTTCCCTGCTGTGATCTACGGTCTTATTCAGTCCTCCTCATAAAAAACCTTATCCCATTCTGAGAACAATTTCTGCATTTGGAATGAAGAGCAAGACTGGAACAATGAGGATAAGGGCCAGGGCAGGAAGAGGCAAATAGGTTCTTGTTAGTGAGTCACTGTTGTATGGGCAAGGCCAGCCTTGTATGGGGAAAGAGTTTTCCTTCAGAGTAGGGGGCAAGAAGAGCTGGCTTTATTGCTAGATCTTGCAAAATGTGCAGAGCTAGGAAAAGAGTTTGAGACACCAGTATTAATTACTCCACACTTGGTTCTGTTACTGCTAAAAATCTCTATGGCACAATTGGAACTAAAGAATTAGAGTGAAAGAGGTAGGGCCCAGGATATTGGGGCCAATAATGAACCTTTTATTAATTGTTTGTTTCTGGCTTTGGGGTTTTTTTTGTTTTTTTGGTTTTTTTGGTTTTTTGTGTGTGTGTGTGTGTGTGGTTTTTTTAGTTTTTTTTTTTTTTTTTGTGGTGGTGGTGTTGCTTTTTTTTAAATTTGTTTTTTTTGTTTGTTTGTTTGTTTGTTTTTTGTTTTTTCTGGATCCTGTAAAAAGCTGCATAGTTTCTAATTACAAATGTAGACAGTAAATTGCAGAAATGTATGTGGGTCAATAGGCAATCTGCTATCTCAATCCTAATGGTAAATATATTCTGGGTAGTTTTATGTTTGTATCTAAGGTGATTGTAGTCCATCTCTGTAGGATCCTGCAACCTTTTTATATTTTTAATTCCTAATGTCCTGGATTTAGAGTTCCCTCTTCAATGCTATGCTTAACTTAGGCTTGTGACTTATTGACACCATCCATATTAAGAAATTTGGAGCCTCTTGCTACTGCTTTCAGCCTTTGCTGGGCTTTGCATACCACCTTCTGTTCAGCCAATTCTAGCCCCACTTTTATAGCTCATTAAGCCCAACCCTGTCAGTGCTGGTTGTTTCAACACCAGTCTGCATCTTATCCATTTCAGGCATCTGTCTTGGTGCCTGCCCTCATCAGGGACCTCCAGGTATTGTAAAATTCAGTGATAAAGCAATCTTTTCATCTCTTGTTGTGCCCTACTCTAACTGTACTGAAAGGTACGGCACAGCAAACTTGCTTCTGCCAGAACTCAGCACTCATTCACCCTTTTTTGGCTTAGTTTTCACCCTACTGTAACTCTGCATGTCTGGTGATAAAAACAGGTCTGTCCTGGGCACAAACTCTAACCTCGAGGTGCAACTGTAGGCTGATTATGTTTGTAAGGATGATGGCAGAGTTAATAGAGCTATATGCTTTGAAGTATGCATTTTGTATCATTGTTTATGCTGCAAGCTACACAGAGGCACTCTGCTATGATTATGCCTTAACCCTGTGCCACAAAGGTGAAGACTTTCACTGCTGGATCCCACAAGCCCTGCAGTGCTAGGATGAAAGTTCAGTCTGACAAGTGAGAATAACTTAAGGCATGTTTGAAAATACAAAATTTTAAAATCTTGGGTTCAAGATAGGGCTTGGTAAAGTTTCTTATATCATGGAAGATGCGTGTTTGTGCTAGGTCTTTTTAGAGTCACAACTCCTCTAGGTACTGGCAGGGGAAGTTTTCTTGTTGTGGATAGATGCTGTAGGGCCATAATTAAATTTTGGCTACTTTATATTGTCTGCAAAAGAAGGCTGAAGAATTGAGATTGTTACTGGATGCTGTGTCACTGTTCTTGTAGGAAGAACTGAAGTGGACAACAAATTGAAGACTTTTGTGACAGCCACAAGTTACATGGGCTTTGGGTTGGATCTTGGCTTTTTTGGGGGAGTTTAGGATGACTCTAACAGTGGCAGTTTTATAGCTGGATAGATAAAGCTCTTAGAGATAAATTGAAGACAAGAACCATTAACATATTTAAAGAACAAATATATGCTGTTTTTTATTTCTGCTGTGGGAAGGATTTCTGAGATACAAGGTGACTGTACTGAGGATTAGGATAAGGATTTTGGACAGCCAGAGCTAGATGTATTTCTGAACCATTCAAATTACTGCAAGGATGTGTGCTAGTCATGAGAAAAGTCTTCTGATTAGTGCTGGGGCAGGTATAAGTCACTGGGATAAGGTTCAAGGTTAGTGTATGCCTAAACACAGCTTTATTCTCCCTTCATTTGCCTGTGGACAACAGCACATGCGCTTCCTGTTTGTGACTTTTCTAAAAATGAGTCTGAGCGGGAACAGTTCAGGTTTGAAGGGTCTTCAGGTTCTGAGGAAACTGGGGTCTCTCTTTGAGCTATGTGGTTCCACTCTTGTTCATCTGGAAATATTAATCATGGAATGGGAAAATATCTAGAATGCCCTGCTTAAATGCTTGGTTTTGACTTTTAAAGAGTAAGCGTTGCAGCAGAGCTGTATCTGTCTTTCCTGGTGCCTGTTGAAGCTGTGCTTATTTTGTTAGAAAACAGCTTAATTGCTCAGGGTGAAGAGTTAAAGTTTATTTTTATGCTGCTCTGTTTTTAGCTGCAGATTGACATAACTGGCTAGTAGTGGAAGCCCCTTTGTATGAAACATCCCTTATCGTATTTGTCCCTCGAGCATATTCTGTGCCAAATTATCACTCCTAATAGGCTGGTTGACTTTCTGGACAGAGGAAACATCTTGATAAGTTTGCTAAATATGTTGTGTCAGAGAAAGTGCATTGCAGATATTTTATCATCTGCATAAGGACACGCTTGGTTCAGCTCTGAAGTGCCTAATTCCCAAAGCTCACCTGTAGAGCTGACTGTTATTCACAGCATCTGATTGCCCAACTGTGTGCACTTGGCTGCCATTTTTTTCAGAGACACTTACGCAGTGGCGTTTGGCAATGACGTCAATTCTTTTCCTGTCTGACCTAGAAGACTTTGGTGACTCAATGTTGGCTAAGCAGCCTCAAAGATTAAATCGAGGACACTAGCTTAATTACTTTAACAGTTCCTTTAAAGGATTTCCCAAGAATGAGAATCATGACAAATTGTAGCTTAGGGGATTTTAGTAATTCCTGAAACTGAAGCTAATGATGCAACCCAAGATATGCTCTGTGTTCCTGTCGAAATGTTGAGGATTTTTAAAGGAATAAACAGCATCAGGAAAACGTTTCTGAAAAGTACATGCATGAATTTTTGAAAAAATCCTTTTAGCCCAGACCTTACCTAACCAAGATTGCAGGATTTGCCCATAGTGGACTGCTTGCAAAATATATGCACAACTTTCTTATATCTAGTTATAACAATTAGTGAAAAATAATTTTCACTGTTTAATGTTCCCACTTGTCATTTAAAATTATCTTAAGATCTCATTTTCATCTGCAGAACCTGTCCATGCAATTTGGGAAAGCTGTATTTGCAGTTGTAACTAAAGTGAGTTCCTCTGCTTCTCCCCTTGCTAAGAAGCACAATAGGCCAGATTCTGATTTCTGCTACTCCAGCTTAAGTGAGAAGTGAATCCTAAGTGACTTTCACCTTAGTTCTTGAGTATTTTACTGCTTTTTAAAAATAATTTGCATTTATTAAACCTGAGCAGGAATACTGTAGAGTTTTTAGATTCTCACACAAAGACAAATTCTCTATTGGTGTTACGCCCAAGAAATAGAGTCAAAACTTTGCCTCATTTGCAGTGAGATATTTCCAAAATGACTTTACTACAGTCAGTGAATTTACTGTATATTTATAATGGAGCAAATCTGAGAGATTATTAGCAATTTATTTATCATTATGTTTGGAAACTGTAATCTAACACAAGTTTGATGTTTGCTGATTCTGCATAGTTTCTCACTGTTTGCAATTTGCTCTAGCTTGCAGCATTAGAACTGCAGGAGGAAGAGGATCTACTTTTGGACACCTGGAGAGAAAGGAGGCTGACTAAATATGAAGGAATTTTTGGGACTTCTGTGTAATGTTTAAGACTTGCTCATCACCTCAGAAAAATCTTCTCTTTCCATAGTGACATTCTCCTAAACACAACTGAATTGTTCTTCCTGTAGAACTGCTTTGGGGGAAAAGCTAAGGTAATTTCCTTAATACACTTATCCAAAGGTAAAATCAGGTTAATTAATGATGATTAAAACTTAGTATTGCTGAAGGTAGTAAGTCCTCAAATCCAGGGAACTCAGAGTAAGATAAACTGAAAAGGGATACCACATCCTTGAAGCTGAGGTTGCAAGATCCTCATACACAAGTTGGGGTTGGAGGAGATATCTTTGAAAGATTTTTAGATTTCTGTGGCTACTTTTAAAGTAAAACTTTTAAGGTGTTTGGCCTTTATTCTTTACAGGTATTATCTGTTCTATTTGAGGTATAGTTTCCTAAGACACAGAGTGACAAATTGAAAGTAGGCCACTGGGTGGGAATGCCTGGCCATCAGCAGTATGGCATGTCCATAAAAAGGCAAAGGAAAACCAGTAGTTTTGGCCTCTTTTGCTAAATTTAGTAATTTGAATGTATTCAATATTGAATTTATGATAACAAATCAGATACCCAAATTATTTACAATGGTCATAAACCTAGATAGGTATGTTTAGCTTGGTATCAACCTGCCTTTCAAAACTGTCTGAAGAAAAGAGATCTTTCACAATGTGTTAATTTGAAAAGTATCCCCCCAAACCTATAAAAAGGATGGCCTCTCCTCCCTTAGATGGGGTCCTCTGGCTCGACCAAGTATTTAAAGAATATCCTCAGAAAACCCTAGAGTACTACAAACTATCTAGCCTATTTACCTTTGATAAGAGCAACGAGAAATGCAGAGAATTGTTTGCTCTAGGGGAGAAGCAGAGCTGGATGATCTGAAGAGTTTTATAGCCAGCTGTGTATACGGAGCATCCTGAATTCCACAGTAGCCCCATTTGACAAGGAGATAGAGATTTCTTCTTTCCCAGCACTGAACACTTACTCCTGCTGCCTGTGGCTTCTTTCATCCACAGCAACCACATCGGCACCCTCAGCAACATTTTTAGGAAGCATATAATTAAGAGAGTGTGGTGATCCCATTAATTCCATTATATCCAGACATCTTGGATTTTTTATTGCTCAGGGACTGTTGGTAGTTAAATGACTTACTTTGAAAGAAATTAGTGTGTAAGGGTACAAAATAAGTGCTAAGCTTGGGTTTAACCTGCTTGTGTTCAAAGAGATGATGGGGGTGGAATTTCAAAGGTACTGTCCTGAGACTCAAAGGAGTTGCCTTGGACTTCTGTGGGAACAGACGCAGAGGAAAAGAACACTTTTGAATGGTTTGGTATCCCGGGAGCACACTAAAGTATAAAAACAAGCTTTGAGGAAATTGCTGTGTCCTGAAACACAGTCATTATTTCAAAGCAAGTAACATGAAAGAGTCACAGGGATGGCTGAGTGCAAAGTCATGGAGGTAACATGCACATGTCATCTTGGGGGAAAACAGATTCTGTTGGAAAAAATCTTTGCCTTTCTTTCTGACTTGTCATACAGATGTGAAGTATTAACAAAGAGTAATCAAAAGGGACTTAAATCAGGAATAAACTGATACATGACTCTTCATGAAATATTCCTATCTTCACAGCTATTGTGTTCTTTATCTAATTTCCTTGGCTATCTGATCAGAACTGTTTATTTCACTGTTGAATTATTGCTGAAGTCTGAGAGGGCGCTGCTTTAAACAATGGAGTTGGTCAACAGTGTTAGCAATTCATTTCCATAGTATCTAGTCCTGTTTGAGGCTGCAAAGGCTGGGTTTGCCCTTGGAGCTTTCTCTCTTCCCAGAAAACTTTTGTGGACATGACCAGAAGAGCACCAGAGTTTAATGAAAGCCTGACATACACATTAGGGGGCTTTTGCATGATGAGTGCACTTGATATTGTTTTAGAATATGTATTTGCTATTGGTGGCTGTTAAATTTGAATTATAAGGCTACTTGGGTCCTGATCTAGTTGAAGGTGTCCCTGACCAAGGCAAGGGGATTTGACAAATTGGCCTCCAAATGTCCTTTCTAACCCAAACTGTTCTGTGATTCTGTGAATAAAAAGAAGAAACTTCCAAAATCAGAGTGATATTATGTGATGTTCTAGGCATTTTATTTAATGATTGTCTCCTGGTTTTAGCAGCAAGGAGTTGACAATATGGAGTTCTTGTCTGAAGCATCCTTGGTTACTCAGTTGGCTTCTCAAGTTCCATCTCCAAAGCCTGTATTTGTTAAAAGTTCTAAAGCAGTATTGCCATACTTCTTGACTTTGTACAGATATAACTAAGCAATGTCACACTTGCATAATTTAAATCCTGGACTGTCTGAAGGTTAGGAAATTATTTAAAACATAGCTGTGTTTTCACTTGCCACATATCAGCAGTGCATGTCTGATGGTGAGGCACCTCCATGCAAAAGGCTATGACAGGGCTGGGGCTGCATCTCCTTTTTTTGCCTGGTTGCAATTATTGCATGGCATGGGGCTATTTTTTAAAAAGCTGGCACTTCTAGACAGTGTTCAAGTATTAATTAGTTGGTTCCCCATCATTATCACTCTGAAACAGTACAAGCACTACCAGTATGTGATCTAAGAATGTAACCTGCTGCAGATGAGGCACACAGCAGACAGCACCAGGGATTGTAGAATAATAGAATGGTTTGGGGAAGGGACCTCCAAGTTCCAACCCATCTGCCAGGGACACCTTGCACTAGACCAGGACATAGTACAGGTTGTTCTCAGTGAGATCAGCCAAGCCAGGAGATATTATCAGCGATTTTCCAGTTTTCTCTAAGTTTCAAACTGGCTATAACAGAGTACCAGATCCTTGCAATTGTCTCTGTGTATGTAGGGCTATATGGCACTGCTATTTTCATACTTTATTTTGTCAGAGGCAAGGCCACTGTGGTTTTCATGAGAACTTTAAGTGCAGATGGGCCAAGGCAGTCTCAAAATATGCAGTCACTGAGTAAAGAGGAGCAAGCGTCAGCTGCTCAGGACTCTGGAAACACATTATGGGAATGCTGTTTGCCTTAGCTTGCATTCCTAGAGCAGGCTCTTAATCTGCTGTCCCTGCTGAGGGGATGTATGCCACCAGCAGGGAGGTTTCCTCCAAAGGGAGCAGCAAACAAACTCCCAGAGAGAGGCTGAGCCCTGCTCAGCTCCCTGCCTGCCCTGCCTGGGGAGACCCACTGGGACCTGTTTGTTGTTTTATCTCTGTTGATCTGACACCACAGGCAGGCTGGGAGGTCCTGTTTCTCAGTTATTCTTAGGGATTTTGACACCTGCTATAATTATCCCACTGGCCATTTGCAGGGGGTCTAAATTCAGCATCCTTGTGCATTGTTCTAGAAGGCAGTTTCGGCTGCTTCCCTGCACACATCCAGATCTAGTGAAAACAGAGGGAAATTTCCATTAATACTATGAGGCTGCATCCTGGTTAAGCTTGGGCTGTTTTTCACACCAATTCTTTCTGGAGGAAACTATCAGTGATAATAAGTGCTGATCTATAATCAACTTCACGCTACCTGCCCTGTGCTGTGCTCCACCTTTTCTAGTTTTGGACAAAAATAAGGTTTTAAATACTAACAGTAAAGGAGGTTTAAATGGGCTTCCTTTGCAGATGTAGAGGTCTAAATTGGCTTATAATAATTTAATTTCTAAGTCTTACTCCTCAAAGAAGCCAAAATTCCTGAAGTTTGCATCAAGGACATTTCTATGTGCTCAAGTTAAGACAAAATAGGTAGCTCCTAGCCCTTGTTTGAGTGGAAGAAGAGTTATTTCTACACACTGTGAGCTAAGAGAGATGGCACACTACCTACAAAATGACATCTTTGGGAATTACCAAGTAATATCACTTGTTTTTCATCCTGAACATTATACAGTACAAATAGGAAATAAAGTATTATTATTGGCAGTGAGAGACGACAAGCCTTGGTTTTTTGCTTGTACACAAATTGTTTCCATGTTTCATTAGCCTCTGGAGGTATTCTGCTGCTTTCCTCTCCTTTGGGACAAAAAGAGGAACTTGAGCACAAAGTGTAACCCCTTCCACACCATTCTCTCTCTGACTGCAGGAACCCTTGCAGAAATTTAAAGAACTATCATGATTTATCTGACTGTTGCTTTACTTTATATTTGTGCAGGATTTAGAAAAACATCAGACAGGATGGAGATAATTGCAAGTGAATAATTACAAAGAATAGAAAGGGATAGATGGGTAATTACAAAGCTTCTCTTAGGGACAATATTGCTTGTCATTAAATTTGATGGACTGATTTTCTTTAGCATAAACAGGCAAACCTGCCTTCCTAAACACTTAAAGTTATTTCCTAAGAAACATACATTTTGTTTAGGCATAATTAACCCCTCCTGAAAAGAATAAACATCTGGTTGGAATAAATTCCTTGGCCAAATTGCTGTTATGTACAGATTGCAGAAAGTCAACCACATAAAATTTTCATTCAGACTGAGAGAGAGTAAAAAAAAATTAACTTATTTGTCATTTTGATTTCAGAGGAGTGTGTTAATTTTCTTTTTGTTCAGTAATATTACTTTTTTTTGGTGATGATTCCTAAGATGGGCTGACCCCAAGTTCTTACATCTGAGCAGTCAAAAATATTTGAAGAATCTGAACACAGGTGTAGATCAGTATTTTAAGTCTGGCTCTTTTGGACTGAAATCAAATCCAATTTACCTTTAAAGCATTTCAGCTGCAGTGAGTACAACATAACAGCAAATAAATATAACACTTCCAAGGTGCTTATGTTTATGATTGTGCTTATACTTGTGGCTCAATCAATTCTCTGTTCTCTGCCTCTGAAACTGATAAAAATTCTGCCCTAGGCAATTCATGGCAAGATTTGTTTGGATTGCTTGGCCTCAGCATTTAATCCACGCTCTTCATTGCATCCCTGCTCCTTTTCCCACATATTTTCACTAGGGCACTGGGCATTGGGAGCATTGCAGCCCAGCTCAGCAGGGTTGGTGGGCCATGTTGCTGCCCCCAAGGGACTGGGGACACCTCATATTTGAGGGCCTCACAAGGTCTACATAAAATAAACTCACTCTGGATCAGGACCATGAGTCACTTCAACAGTAGTGTCCTAAAGCAAGAAAACTTCCACTTTGTCTCAGTGGCAGAATCCTTATGGTGGATGTCCTCATTCACATGAATGTCCAGTCCTTGTAAATCCTGGCCATAGGAAAAGCATCCTAGAACTGTCATTTACAAAAATAACCAAAGGCAGAAGTTAAAAAAATACCACAACAAGATAAAAACATACCATAGGGCAAATCTGTTGCCACGCTGCTGTTGGGTGGTGGAGTTTCCATCGACATTCCCTTGGCAGTGCTGACTTGTGAACACTGTACACATCCCAGTGCCTGGCAACACCACTGCAAGGGCAGGGGTATGTGCGTGCACCGCCTCACTCCACTGCAGTCTGTGCACAAAGATAATTTTTTCCCCCTTCAGGGTCGCACAGAGCAACTGTACAAAAGACTTTTTTTAATAGAATATGTTCTTATCTTTCGTAAAACATGGACCCACCCGACACTTGGACTGGTCTGTGGGCCCCACCCTTGCCCTTTTGTTTGGAGCCTGGGATCATGCGATGAACTGGGTTAGTGCGTTGCTGTTTACGTTCTTCAAACCTCATCTATTCTGTTTTACAAGAATATATCACACTGCTCCTGATTTACTTGTGTTGTAGTAGGAGGATTAGTGGGTAGCAGGGAATGGGGTCCAGAAAGGAGAAGGAGGCTGTGACACATCTGTCATGAACTGCCAGTGTTTCCAGGATTGGAGCTGGTGACAGCAGTGTTGGCATTTTAAAAAGCAAAAGGCTGGAGCCTGACCTTACAGTTCTAAAAATCAGGATCAATTGAACTGAAATCAGTGTCTCCTCAGAAGTTCTAAAATCATGTACATGAAATCAGATATTGGCCTTTGAACTCTCAAGTTTTCAGAGAGTCTTTATGTGTTACTATCAGATGGCTTATGGCATTTCAGCACCTGGAACAGGCAAACTGTGTGTCCTTGGCCCATTTCTCATCAAATTCACCAGGCAATGCCCAGTTCTCAGTGGTGCTGCCTGTGGTGTTTCTGGAGCCCAAGGCTGGCACTGAAGCCCTAATACAGGCCCTGGATGTTGTGCTATTGATCATGTTCTGGTATTTACCACTAAGCACTTTTCCCACAGGACAATGGAGTACTAAATCAATACAGTCAGACTCAGTTCCAGACACATGGGGGCTGATGCAGGGCCTCTGTGGAGCCAGCTGCCACAGAGGAAGACCTGGGAGGAACCTTGTCTCCAGAGATATAACCCCATCTGTCACAGAGGACAAATCAAACCCTTCCACCCTGATGGAGAAAGGCTCTGTGCTTTGGCTCAGAAACAGAGGAAGGCAGTGAGTAAGGCATGGCATTTCTCACCCTCTGGCCTCTCTTGGGTGAAGAGGAGTGAGGAAGGTGAGTCTTCTGCCCAGCTCTGGGAGCAGGTCCAGCATTACCCTGACACTGCTGTGTCACAGCACAGAAGGTACAGCAGGTTCTCCTTTGGGCAAAGGGGTCCAGGTGAGGGACAGACTGCACTGGAAAGGAAGATGCTGAATTAGCACTGATGTACACCTTGGGCTGGTTTTGTCTGCTGGTTTGTGAGTTTTCTTTGTTGTGGTTCCCATCCAAATCACATTTCAAACCACATCACAGCACAGTGTGTTCCCTGGGATGGCAGCTTGGCATGACAACTCTCCTTAATTCCTGCCCCCCTCTCCTGCCACTCAGCCATGACACTGAGCATCACACAGCTTTCCTGAGGACACATGGGATCCTGGGGCAGGAGGGTGGCTTTAAGGAAGGTGGGGCACACAGAAACTATTGGCCTGACTGCAGATCCATAAGGCCAGTGCTGGTTGGTGGGGAGCCTGTAATCTCAGCCTCTTCACTCCATGGTACAGGATCAGAAAGCCTTGAACAGTGGTTTTGGAGCCAGGGATTTTAGGGGTTTCTCTGGCATAAATGAGGATGTATGTACTCAAACCTTGCTGTACTCAAACCTTAGACTTCAGAAGCAGAGAGTCTTCTGTTGCAGCATACTGGAGCTAGAGCCAAGGACCCAAGAGAGCACTACCATCCCTGGTTCTAAACTAGTGTGTAGAAGGGGCTGGAGAGTTCCACTGGGTTCCTGCCTTGGGCTTGGTGAAAGTTTTCTGAAGCACATACCATGTACACAAAGCATTTTATGCTCTACAAAATCCCCAGCAGCCTCTGGTACTGACACACAAAGAAAATGCTTTATATTTTTTAGTCAGATACTTGGCAGCACAGCTGATACCAGATATTCCAGCAGAATCCTATGTCCTAAATTTGATCAATTCCTATGTTTTGCCAAAATATCAGATTGGTTTAGAAAACAGCAGGCTAAAGTACATTAAAACCAGATGACATTAAGACTTGCTTGTAAAATGTCTGTTCCTATCACAAAAGGATTTGTAGAGTAAAATGAAATTATTTACCAGAGAGGTATAAAACTGTAAACAAAATATAGCTATATCAGTCCTATGGCTACCTGTTTCAGAGTTTCAGAGGGCATCCTTTCAACATTTGTTCCACACTTGATTTTGGTCTGGCAGGATAGCCATGTTAACAGTGTGCTTCCAGGTATTCATCTGGGTGGGGTGTAGAGCTGGACACCTTCCAAAATTCTGCTCAGTGCTCTATTAACACCCTGAAATCCAACTTCTGAGTGCTACAAAACGGGGGAAAATAAGAACTGGAAGGGTGGGAAGTGAGAGAGAAACCCTCCCTCTACAGTGCTTGAGTCTATTAACCATAATAAAATTCCAAGTGAGATTTCAGTATCTTGTGTAACCTCAAACTTCATATAATCTTATGACTTAAAGTTTGCTGCAGCTCAGGTGAATCTGTCTCATGCAAGGAGATGTGATGCTTGCAGGGTAAAACTTTAGAAGTCTTCAGGCATAAGTAAAATAAAAGATGATGAAACAAACCTAACTTTGAGAATATAGAGCCTGCCATACACGTCTTAGTACATTAGTTTATTTATTTATTCTCTTTTGATTCTTTCATGCTACCATACAGAAATCATCTAAATCTGTCTATTATATTGGAGATACAGCTCCTTCATCCCAGTACCTCTATCCTTAATAAGACTATGCAAAAAAGACACTGTGACTGGAGCAGAAGGACTGGGATTTGTTTTAAGTGCAAATTCCTGTATATATCTCCTTATTCACATTTTCTTTTTTGAAAGAAAGGGCAGTGAGAAACAAGGAGCATGCCAAAAAAGAAACCATCCATTTAAAAAAGACCAGTTATTTGAAGAGTTGAAGAATCAAAAACTGAACTCTGACTACTTAGCATAGAAGAGTATTTATGGAACAGTTTCCAGACATTGTTAGGGGAGAAGTATGAGAAGAAACCTCCACAGTCTAGATACCATCCACTTGCCAGAACAGATGTACTTAAGGGAGTGGGAGTTACTGCTGGCCTGGTTGACACAGTGGGGATTACACTGGATATTTGAATTAGGAGCTCTATAACCTGAGCTAAAGGTGGAAGACATAGCACTGTAACAAGTGCATGTCCTTGCTGCTGTGCACATCAGCATGTCTACAGGACCTGGCTTTTTTGCAAAGTGCAGAAGTAGATTCTTTTCTAAAGGAAGGAACTAGACATTTTGCATTTCTTTTACATTTCTTTCTTGCATGGGCAGGTTTATGTGTGTCAAAGCACTTGGAAATGAATCCCAGAGGAAGAAGTTCCAAACTTCTCATGAGCAACACAGATAGAGGCTTGCTTCTGCAAATATTTTTTCTTACAGATCTGCTTATGTTTTCATAATGCTGTGAGAAGTTACATGTGGAATTCGTGTCAAAAATAAAAAAAAAAAAAAAAAAAAGAAGACAGCATTTTCATGACTACAGCATTTGGTTATCTTCTCATTTTGACTTCTTGTCTCACAGAGCTGTCCTTTTTAGCTATATTAACCCTATCCTGCTACAATACCATGTACAGATGAAGTCTATCAATAATCACAGACTGATTTATATTTTGTCAGTAAAAGATTTGTGGACAAACTGTAGTGGTTCAGAAACTGCTTTGGAGGCAGCTTAGCAGTTTGGTCAGAGATAATTGCCCCATTAGATGGAGAGTAATCTCATCCAGCAGGAGCATTAGCCAAAGACTTGAACCAGGAGAAAGACTGGGGTAAGATTTCAGGGATGCAGAGCTGGGTAAGTTGCTTCTCAGGTGAATTGCTCACAGACATGGGTATGGGATTGAAAATGAATGAGTTAACACATCCAGAGGAGTCACCATCCCTCAGCAGGAAGTTATTATCCTTCAGCTGAGGAACAGTAGCTGTGTGTGCTCTATTGTGGTGTTAAGGACAATGGGGTGGTTTAAATCATCTTAAAGTATGATATTTGGATAACTTGCTTCTGTAGGAGCAAGCCCAGCTTTTGCACCATTTTACCAAGGAAATCTAGGTTTTTATAAAGTTTTACCAGGCCTCTTTTGACATGACATACCCCACTGGTTATCAGAGGTACTTTGGCTTGCTGGTCTCATTTGGAGGATTACACCCCAAATTTGAGGCTTTCAAATGCAATGTATTTTGAATTAATCTCATAGGCCTAGAGAGTTACATGGAATTTTTTCTTTGAATGGGATTTTTTATTCTTGCATGGCTCTAGCATAATTGATTGCATAATAAGTTAGCAAAAATATCAATGAGAAAATTAACTTGTCAATAGAATGCAAAACAATCCTGAAAACGCTTTCTAGTGAGAAGCATTAAGGGAAACAAAAAAAGGGATTTTGAATAGTTTTGCAGAATTATCACTAACTGTAACAATAACTTCTAACATTTGTGGTATTATCTTTTCCCAATCTGAGTTTTTGTAGTTTTAATTTTTTTTCTTCTTTATCTCACATTAAATAGCTAATTTGCCTGTGGCTAATCATATCCCAATTCCTGTGCTCGTTCATTGACATATACAATGACATAGGATTTTTTATCTTCTAATCATGACTAGTAAATGGCATTCTAATGGCCTCATATTTTCCAGGAGGACTAACTATACAACCAAAACAGTCTTTTTCAGAGCTGCTCTGCTGAATCTAACATCTGTAGGTATGAGGGGAAAAGAAACAATGTCTTTAAATTGTAAAAACAGACATAAGACCACCAAATGAACCTCATCCATCCATCCTTACATCCATCCTTACATCCATCCTTACATCCATCCATCCATCCATCCAGAGTACTTCTGTCTGTGTTGTCCACAAATCTCACAGGCTTCAGAAGGTGAAGGTTAGAAATCTATTCTCTATGGCTCCTGCTGAGAATCATAGCATGAAGGTTCCATGTAAAAATTAAAAGAGGCAGTCTTCTGGGTAGAAATGAGATCTTGTCTGTGCACACTGATTTCTCTTCAGATAGTGGGACCTCTGGTCTTGATTTAAAGAGATAAAATAAGACAACATTTTACATAGGCTAGATCTGTATGAATCATTGAGGCCAGTTAATATAGAGGGGAATTTTATATTTTATTTTTTCATCTTAAAATGGAGAGATTGAGTGTTGAGAAAAATTTTTGTAGAATTATCATTTGGGAGGACCCACTGGCATGACAGTCAGACATGAGTTTACTAGTCTTTAAAAGATGGCAGAATGAGTCACATAACTCAGATTGAAAGGAGTGATCAATACTGTTCTTTTATTTCCTAAATCAAATACAAGCAGTTCTATGTCTGTCTTAGTTACTGCCATACCCTGAGGTTTCTATATTGCTGCCTTGTCCCTGCTCTTGTGTGGCACTGAGCTTGACTAAAAGAGATGTACTGACCTTTGGAAAGAACCCTTCTCCCATCCTGCCTTCAATCCTTCCCTTCCTTGCTGAGATGATGAAGGCTGAAGGTGGTGGCAGTTCTCTCCAGTCTGCAGCTGGGGGAGCAGCATGTTTCCAGTATCAGTCCCATACAAGTGCTGTTATTTTTCCTGTCATGTTTGTTGGGGTACAGCTTTTGGTTTATTTTTCTTGCAGAAAGGCAGGAAAGCCAATCTGGAAAATACTGCTCACATGTCATCAGTAATTATTTGGCCGTTGTGCCAGGCATTGGCTTGCTGACAGTTTCAAGAGGGAGAGTGGGTGAGACCCAGCTGCAGCTAACAAGAAGCAAGAGGTAAAAAGATCTTAATCTGCCATGGGCTTCACTTGCCCTCCCTTCTTTTCCCCTCCATCTTTCACTCTCCTTGGGGAGCTACAGCTATTACTTCACACAATAAGCTCTCCCCATTCTTCAGGACTGCCAGTCCCTGGCGGGTGCAGCTTTCTGTCCAGTTTCTTCCACCCATTAAATAGAACATCTAAAGAAATCACTTAGCCTTGGGAGGGAAATGCCTTTTGGGAATAGATGTCTTGCTCCACCTCCAGGAAACAGATAAGTAATTTAATCTGTAGAGTTTGTGAGAGAAACAACAAGGCTCATGACTCTGCAGATTGTTTTCAACATCTACTTATAAACTTGGGTAGTTTCTGAAATGACAACTGTAATTCACCTGATATCTTAAAAACCATTTAGGTCATTGCCTGGAAGGCGTGAACTATGTTCAATGGAACAGCTCAATATGCCAACCTCAAATAAGATATTGGATACAGAAACTAAGAATGCCTAAAATTGCTTGGGTGGGAGATATGAACAGACAGAATGTGATGCATGGAGAGTCACCAGACAGGACTCTTCTCTCCCAGACATGACTGGAGAAATCCTGAACCAAGGTTTGCAAAGGAATCACAAGATGTGTAAAAATAGAGTCTGTGCTGTACAGGACTGGCTTGCAAACTGACCTTGTGCTATTGCCTCAATTACTGATGTCCCTTAACAAAGCCAGCCTGTGTGATTTTCAAGATTTTCAATATCTTGTTTTTTTTTTAATGGTCACACTCAAAGTTAAGCCAGAACCCAAGTATCTGTAGGTGTAGTGTCAACTGCTTTATTCTTTGCTGTGGTTCTGAAGTTGTTACAATGTGGTGCTGAATTCTGCTTAAAAAATGTGAAAATGTAGATGCTGGGGTAAACTTTCATTTGGCAGAAACTAATATCAAACCCTTGGTCTCAAAAATGTGATAAGGGCAGTAAAGCCAATACAGTCAGCACATCTATGTAGTGAGTGCTGTCTGAAAGGCTGCAAGTCCTTATTCTTTCCCTTCTCAAATGATTTTCCAGCATACTTATTCCAGAAAGCTGTGCAGTACACCAAGAGAAGAAGCTTCACCCCAAATACCCTTTATGAATGCAGGCTAAGACCTGGGAAAAAATTTTATGTATCTTCCCCTCCTTGCCTTGGTTGGCATAGGTGTGAAAAATAAACTGATGTACTGCTGATTTACAATTCCCACTCTTTCCTTTTTCTTCACCCAAATCCTTCACTCCCACAGACTTCTGCACAGCAGAGATCTCCTCCCATACTTGAAACCAATGCCAACATCCTTACTGGCTTACAGAGCATGTACTTAGAGAAGAACTTGAAAAATTTGCCAAGAACCTGATTTTAATGCACAAATTGCAGCTTCACTTCTTCAGCCATCTGGGTAATATCTTGCTGATTAGACTCCTCCTGCAAATATAGAAGTTGTGTTCAGTGTCCTCTGAAATCTCTTACAGTGTTGGCATTTTTCTCCTTTTCATACACTGAGTTTTTCCTGAAATTCGTGGTGTATTGATGGAAGCTTTGTTCATGTTATCATTGTTCTCAGTTTAAAGAAGAATCACTTCTGTTTTTAGGAAGAATCTAAATAATTCAGGTGATTTTTACAAGGAGAAAATCAGACAGCATCAGTTCATTGGTCATCTTTTATGTGACGGAAACAAGACCATATTTTTTTGTGGTGTGTGCTGAAAACTGAGCTCAAGCTGAGAAACCATTTTCTCTCTGCCTAAACCAGCACCAAATTTTTTAGCACTAGCCAACACAGATTTAGAATGTAATGATTGGCTTAAAGATCAAGAATGTGATGGGGAGATACCCTTCAGTGTGTGCAAGCTGTGTCAAAGTTCAGCAAAGAAGAGATCTGGGGAGCCAGGACAGTTAACCTGTGAATTAAGCCTGTGCAGACATAATCAATAAAGTTAAGAGTTAGGTACTTCAGTATTGATCAGCAGTGCTTTGGTTTAAGAATCCTGTATTATCATGTGATAAATGTGCTGCACTGCTTGGTTTTTTAACTGCTGGGTTTTTAAATGTACTTCAAAGCAGAGTACTCTTTGTGGGTTGTCAGATCTGTGCTCTGTTTCAGCCATGTAGGAAAAATTACAAGGCTGAGTGAATATTTACATTAGGTAAAGACTTTTAAGGCTTAGAGAAAAGGAGTTGCAAATTTGCAGCTGGTATTTAGTAGCAAGGGGAACTCAAAAAATCTGTTAGCTTTTAGGCAAGTGCTACAGCTGATAATGTAGATCTGTTGCTATCAAACTGCTATCAGTATCATGTCAGTAGGCATCTTGCTTAGTATTTATAACCTGCTAACAACAGGGAAGTGATGTGGTCTAATGACCTGAGGACAGGACTAGAAGCCAAGAGGAAGTGGGGAAAGGAAGCTGCACAGCAGAGCAACTTCTCTGAACAGGATGTCTGGTCCTGCTGCAGCCCAAATTTTGTTGTATTTTTCTTTGGATTTCAGTACATCTTGGAGGGTCATTCTCCTGATTCATTAGGCATGTTTGCAAACTGCAAAATTACATGACTGACCATGGTATTGGTTGTTTAGAATTGATTCCCTCATCATGTCACCTGCAGTAATGCTAAGTGCCTCAACTTGGCTGGGCACCGAGGTCACAAAGTCACTTCCATTGCCACTCTTCAAATCTTTAGTGTTTGAGATGTTTGATGAGTTCAAAGTTTTGAGAAATTTAGTGAAGAAAGATTCTGAAAAGGTCCCTTTGGCCAGGGTATGTGTCAGGTAAAGGTGGAACTGGACAAAAAGATTACGAAAGAATGCAAGAAAGAGCAGCATGGAAGAAGGTGCGGATATGTTTGTGAGATAAAAATGAGAAAAAAAACATTATGTGAAGGAAAGATTGATGTCACAATGAAAACATTTGAAGTGATGTTGTTAACAGATGTAGGAAGATGTGAATAATTTTTTTTTTTACTGTTCTTTAATTTAAATTCCTGTTGTTTTCCTTACAGTGCCAGTAATGTCTTAGCCTTCCTTGTCCTGCATGGGATTCTCACAGAAGAGATGCTTTGTGCTACATCTCACTTTTATGCTATGATACCTGTTGATTACACTCAGGGATGTGTTTCTGGCACCTTGCCAGGCATGGGTGGGAGAGGGCAAAGAAACCCTTCCTGAGGGATGAGGGTAAGGACAAGGGCTGGAGCTGGTCAGCATGGGCATGGAACATTCTTTGCTACCATTTTTTGTGAGTTTGTAAATAAAATGTGGTTCCTAATTAAAGCAACCACTAAACCGTTTAACTTGCATAACTAGAAATGACTCAATAGATTGGCCCAGGTCTCACTGACCCTGGCAGAGTGACAGGGCTTGTACTTTGTGTGCCTGAAATGTTCAATAATTTCTCCAGAGCACTATGTGCAAATAGGCTTTTCTTTAACAGCAGGCATGCATGTCTTTTCCTTTCACCTTTCTGCTTATCATCCAGCAGATCTTAGCCAGACAATGTGAGAAATCACTATTTTCTCTCATCCTTTTTGTTCCTACATGTCAAAAATGGAATCAGACATTTGTAAAAAAAGTATGACTGTATTTTTCTACAAGGAATGCAAGCCTTGGCTTATGCTAGCTCTAATTTAGAACCCTAGGTGGAAACTGTTCCCTGTATATACAGTTGTGAGCAGTTGGGACTCCTTTCATTATTATTTAAATCATTTGGTGCTCACTCCCTTTCAGAGGCAGGATTCTGTGTGGATCCATGACCTATGTAGTATGTTTGAGAGACAGCTCAGCCCCTAATAGTCTGAATTAAATACCAGTATAACATTAAAACCCAGGAAGAGTAAGCAAAATGTGGAAACAAGGACACACCATGTTACTGCTGAGCTTGGCAATCCTCTGTGTATTCTGGACTTTAGTAACAGTATGTGGAGTTGACAGAGCATTTCCTTGAAAGTTCCTCAAAAGCACATGGCAAACACTGCAATGAGTGCCTTTAGAAGAAATTCTGTGGGCTTTCTTCACTGATGGAGATCCAGAGATCCCATGGAAGTTCTCCACAATACTACATGTTTTAGTCAAGATCCCCATTCCTCAGTCCTGTAATTGTGCTAGAATGAGAAAAGAAGAAACATCAGGTCAAGCTTTTACTTCACTAGTAAGAGAAAGTCAAAGATGGAAGAAGAGGAAAGAGACTTCAGTTAAGGAAAGTGATGGACTGTTTGTAATAGGAAGCAATTAATGATGTTTTGGTTTGTTCATTCATTGTGGTTTTATCTGTTATCTTTCAGATGTGAATTCTTAGATTCTCTTTGTTTCACAGAAGGATTGAATGCCAGGTACTTCAGGTACACAAGTGCTAAACTTCAAGACTAAAATCAACACATTTCCTTATGGTGTTTAAGCATAAGTGCATTCTCCTTTGGGGGTAGCATATGAAGGAAAGCTGGCTGACAGACATTGACCTTTCCCTACAAGTCTCAGGCTTGTGGCTTAAATAGGGGAAGGAAGATTCACTGACTGAAAAAGCTCCTGTTCAGTCCTCATGGCATAACATGAGAAATACCCTGCAGGGTCTGAGCATGGCCTGTGCCCACAGTCTGACTCCAACAAGACAAGAGGAGATGGTGCCTGGGGAAAGGTCTGCAAGCCCAACCACATCCTGTGGTGTTTTCCCATCACACCTCCCAACAGACACAGCTGTTGCATGAAGGATGTCTAAGGTGATGTGTCTGCCTATTCCCTTCAGAACCTGTCTATGGAGCTGTTCCCAATGAATTTGACTGACCTGTTTCTAACCTGCTGCCATTGACTGCCTCAACTGCCTCCAGCAAACTCACAAAGTTACTGCCTGCTGTGCAAAGAAATGTTTTACCTCTTTTAAACCCATTTCTAGTAGTTCCAATAAATTTCCTCCTGTTCTGTTGCTGCAGAACTGGTGGTTGACCATTTCAGCTTTGTCATATGCACCTTATTCACTGTCTTTGTGATAACCTTTGGCCACATTCCCCTCAGCCTTTCCTCTCCAGCCTGAGGAGAAACAATCTTTTTCTTCAGTCTCTACTTGTAGGACATTCCAGGTTTTATCTTACTTGCACTACAGCACAATCTATTAGGTCTAGTCTAAAGGTGAATTGTATAAGAATATAACTGGTGGATATTAATAATTATTATGGCAATGAACCCCAAGCCTTCAGTCTCTTCTCTAACAAAGTTGTTCTCTGGAGGCTGGTGGCCTGAGTAATTGATTTCTGTTATTGTTTACAGTAGCTCCCAGTTCCTAAAGAAGAATTATTCTTTTCATGGTTCTCTACTGATTTTTGCAGGTAGAGTAAGTGCTAAAACATCTAGTTTTTTGTGCTCAAACAGGGCTTTATTTTTTATTTTTTTTTAAAGAATCACCTTGAAGTTTTAGTTTAGTAAGTAAATAGTTCAAAAGGAGAAGGTTTCATGCCAGGCCCATGGTTTATATCACTGAGCTCAGCTTTTGTTCTAGTTTCTCCAGCTTACAGTAATTGAAGGCTTTCAATTTATTTGTCAGGTAGCATCACACTAGTATGGAGTTATAAGGCAATCATTAAGCATCTTATGCTCTCAGCTGGCCTAAGCAGCAGATCAAACAGAACATGCTTGAAAATTCCCTTAGCATTATCAAGTCACAACTTAATAAACAGAGGCTACTCTCTCTCCCCCTCTCCTCACTGCAGGCCCCTCAGATGGAGCTGTTTTCTGCAAACAAGACAAAACAAGGAAATGAGCTATCATCCCTGCCTTTCAGTGCAGCACGTCCTCTTGACAGGTAAATCTTGTGAATGTGTTCACCAGGGCTGTCATGTTATTGTTCCACATTCCTCTTGTAACAGCATGTGATCACAAGTGAGCAGCAGAGACTTGGGAGCAGCACAATGAAGACCCTGTTTGTTTGCTGCTGTACCCTCCAAGAGAATATTTTAGCACCTGATAGCACTGCATAGATTAGGCTTGAGAGGATGTCCATTCCCAACTGAAACAATAGAAATCTACATCTTTCCTATTGATGTCTTCTCCTTGCACTCTGCACCTGATTCTCTTCTAATCAAGAAGGCATTGTATTGGTGCTGCCTGTATAACCAGGATGGTGAGTGGATGCAGATTAGCTCTGCTTTCATCTCCTAAACTTTTTAGAGAAACAGCAAGCTAAATTAGGGTAAAGATGCATTCTAAAGGCTTTGAAGTACTTTGTTAGTAAACAGAATGTATCAGTGCCTCCCTAAAAAATATCATGCCTTTCTAAATCTATTGCTTTTTATCAACAAGATATTTATTGAGCAAAAAAGTAAATTATTTCAAAGAATGAAGAATTATCAATGTTATATGCCTGCAAAGACAAGTTCTCTGAAATGTCACCTGGAAGATGTTTTTGGACTGTGAAATGTCTGTCTTTTTAGAAAAATAATAAAAAAATAATAAAAAAAGAAACTGTAAGTCGTGTTATGGTTTATTTCTTAAAAAAACATAAGTATGTCCATAACAGCATCTGTTCTAGGTCAAACCAAGGTCTGCTTAACACAGTATCCAGTTTCTGGCAGTGACCAAAAGCAAATGCCTAAGGGAAACTATAAGAACAGGGCAAACGTATATCTTGTTTTCCTGAATGCTCTCCCAGCCTTCAAACATTTGAAGCTCTGGGATTTCCTGAGCTAGATATGGTTTCTATGTAGGTAGTAACCCTTTATGAATTTCCCTTCCTCTGGCTTTCTCAGGGTCGCTTGAACTGGTGTAAATGGCTTCCATGCCATTTCAATTTTTAACACTTTTAAAGAGTATGTTGACTCAAAAATTAGTGTGCTTTTTCCCCAGTTATGGCTTAATAATATAAAGTTATTAAATTCTTGTGTAAAGCTTGTCTGTCTCATAGCTTTACTGCCATAATGCCACTACAAAGAAGACTATATACGGAAATACTTTCCTAATTATATTTAAAGCAATTCATACTATCTATTTAATAGCAAAAAGAGCAGTTGCACTCTCTAGTGTCAGGTATCCAATTAAGGTTTCTTACTTACTACCTAATCTTCTCAGACTCTCATTTTATTCAGGAAGAGAGGTTCTGACACAGAATTATGCAAATTAGAAGTGAAATGCCATGCTTAAAATTGTCCTTTGAAGCAGCCACTCTGATTCTGCAAAGGGAATTTTTGGAGAGCAGCAGAAGGATTTCAAGGTGCTTGGTGTGAACACTTACACATGACAACAAGACACAATGGCTTTACTAAAATGGAATGTGTATTTTTCAGCCGTAAAAGGAGAGGCAATTTTAGATAAGCAGAAAAATCCAGAAGGGTCTAAATAAGAGTACACCAAGATTAATATTACTGTGTTTCTAAAATAGGAAATTAAATCCTCATGAAATTCAAATCTTTCCTTGAAACTTGTTATATTTAAAGCTATTACATAAAATAGCAGAGAGAAAAGTAAAAAATAAACTCAAAACCCTATAGAAGCATATGTTTTCAGTGTCTTCTCAACAGCATTCTCAGATTAAGGATGTCACAGGAAAACATTACACAGGGAATATTTTATATTAGGACAACTAAAGAAGTTGAAAAACAGTCAATCTTTCAGACACATGAAGCTTTCAAGAGAAATCCCATATAAGCCTAGTATCTTTTTTGCTTTTTAGCTGATGTATTTATTAGCCTAGTTTTAACAGGGACACTATTTTTCCCTACAGAGTTGTATGATACTGTTTCACATTCTCCAGCTCTTTTTTGTTTCCCCTTTCTGTTTTTTAATTACTGTGCTCTGGTTAGTTAAGCTCATTCTTTCCAGTACAGTGAACCAAAACACATCCCTAATACCCAGCCTGTGTTGTGGGCTGCACACTAAGAAAGGCCCCAAGAATGTTCTGCAAGAAAAAAAAAAAAGGAAATCTACTTCTTTAGAAACTTCTGAAGCTTGATAGTCCTTCTACAGCCAGAGATTTGTGTCTCAGGTTGAGACTAAAGTAGGTCTCTAAATAGAAGGAATCTCTATCTGCATCCAGGATCCTTGGAGGAGATAACTATCCTTAGATGACTGAATTGTGTTGAGATGACTCCAGCTCTTTAAGTGCAGGCATCTTGCCTTAGTGACACTGGGGGTCTGTAGTGGTCTTGTGTTTCCTTGTTCTTAGTAAAAAAATAGCACAGAGACATAGAATAGCCTGTGTTGGAAGGAATTTTGAAGATCATCTATTTCCAGTCCCTCTGCCATGGGCAGGAACACCTTTCATTTAATCAGTCACTCAGAGCTACATCCCACCTGGCCTTAAACACTTTCAAGGCTGGGGCACTCACAATTTCTCTGTGCAGCCTGTTCCTCTGTGCCTCCCCAGCTTCACAGTTACAAAAATTACCACTAATACCTAATCTAAACCTACTCTTTCAGTTTGAAGCCATTTTCCATCACTACATACTCTTGTAAATAGTCTGTCTCCGTATTTCCTGTAAGATCCCTTCAGACACTGAAAGGCCACAATTATGTCACCCTGAAGCCTTTTCCTCTCCAAGCTGAACAATCCCAATTCTCTCAGCCTTTCCTCATAGGTACTCCATTCCTCTGATCAATGTGACATGCCTCCCCTGGACTTGTTCCATCAGGTCCATGTCCATCCAGTGCTGGGACCCCAGAGCTGGGTGCAGGGTTCCAGGTGGGATCTCAGAGGGCAGAGCAGAGGGGAGAATCCCCTCCCTGGCCCTGCTGCCCACACTGCTCTGGATGCAGCCCAGGACACAGCTGGCTTCTTTGGCTGTGAGCATACATTGCCAGGTCACCTCCAGTGTATCCTCCACCAGCATCCCCAAATCCTGGTCAGCAGGACTGTTCTCCATTTCTTCATCCCCAGCCCATGTTGGTACTGATATTGCTATGACCCAGGTGCAGCAATTCCTACTTAGTCTTGTTAAACCTCACAAGATTCCCATGGACCACTTCCTGAGCTTGTGAATATAAAGTCCTAGCAAGATCAAGCAGCACAAAGCAGCCCAGCCTGAAGTTTTATGGCAAGTGTTGAAAAATCCTTCAGTTATAAAACAAATCATTTTCTTTTAGATAAAATTGCTTATTTGACAGAAGTTGGGCTACTTGACAAAACTGTTTAGTGTTTAGAGCACATTTGAATGTAGCTTTATGATCAATGTTCATAACAAAAGGACAAATAAACTCATTGCTGTTAAAAAGGTGTCCTTTAGGGGCAGTCATATACCAACATTCTGTTTTAACAGAAATAATAGGTACCTGCATGTTCTAGCAATACTTTTTAAGAAAACAGCTGCATGTAGTAGATGACAATGAATCTTGCTCCAAACAGCATGGTGATTTCTAATTCTTATTTAAATTCTTCTCTTAATTAATCTCTGATTAACTAATGAAATGCTACATCTACACAGCAGGGCCCAGCCTTTATGCTTAATTTATAAAGGCCATGATATTTAAATTAAAACCATGAAAGTTTGGCAATTATATCTTCTTTTAGAAGTTAACCCCTTCTCTTTAGAGGTAATATTTATACATCTTTTTAAACAGAAGCAGTGTCTGTACAGGTATTTTCAGTAGGATTTCAAACTCCAGGGTTTGAAAAAACAACCAAATTCATTGATATATTACTAAAAACTATATTCCATTTTCAATTCATGGGAGTTTTTTGATGATGCTTCTTCCTTAGTTGTTCATCCTCTTTCTCTAAATGCACTAAAGATTTGAGTTCAGAGATGCTGAAGGATAACACTTTTGTAGGACAGATCTGCTGATCTGGGACATGTATTATTAATGCCAAACTTCAAAAGATGGAAGCAGCTGGTGGTGATCTTGTCATTCACAGCAGGTGAACCTAATTCAAAATCTCCAGTCACTCTTGCAGTCAAACTAATATGTTGCTCTCAGATTGGACAATGGAATATTTTTCCTCAAAAACTTAAATTTCATTAATAGTTTCTGGTATATTCTGATAATCACATTCATTTTTACTAAAGGGAACCAGTACACTGCCCACTATTGCTATAATTGTTAACACAGAAAGAAAGCCTCAGGAGGCTAAAGATATAATTTTGTACAGATTGAACTTGACTGGGCACCTTCTGAACCTTTTGGTTTTAAAACTGAAGTGCAGAACTCCACACTTCAGGCCAGGCTTCTTGCTGAAGCGTGATTATCAGAAGTTTTATCCCATTTTGGAAACATAAGTTCATTTTCCTGTTATTCTGTGGCTGAATTGCCACCTGAGTCAGGAAAGAAATTATTTCTAGGATGGAAATACAGCTAAGTTGTTGATAATCAAGATGTTCAGCTGTTTTACCTTGGCTGGCAGCCAAGGACTGAAAGACCTCTGCAGGAAAAAAAGTTAACAAACTTACATAGCTAGAGAGAAGAAATAAGAAACTTTCCAAAGACCTTATAATATGCTACAATTTCACTATTTCTACAGAATATACTGTCCAGAATTTCCTTTCATTATACTGCAGGGCTTTCTTTGGGATGGAGGCCAGAACCAGTTACTTTAGGAAATATTAACAAAGCCTTCTTTCAAGCACCTGCTCTGAGTGACTCAGAAGGAATCTATTTTATATGGAAGCTAGAGAGGCTGTCATCAAAAGCCTAACTAAAGACATGAAGTAGGTTATATAGATATAGATATGCATACTCATACATATATGTGAATTTGGGCTGGCCTGTAGGTCTAACTATAAAACATATAATAGCAAAAAACATATCAAGCCTGGAGCAAATATTCTGATTTGGTGCAAGAGAGGAAATTTGCAAATTTCTTATTACATTTGGAAAAACAAAACAAGTGTTACTCAAGTCCTTATTTTTATTGTTATTGTATATTATTTTTAAAATAAAATATAAAATTACTTGATGAATCTGGATAGAAGGTCCTAAAAGTCCTCATGAGATCAAAATGCTTCAGTTTTAAAAATACAGTACTGATATTTGTGTGAAATACTTTAATATCCACAAAACTATACATTCTGTCAGAAGTGACAAAAATTTCTAAACTGATGTTGATATAAGTTGGTGGCAAATATAATTTTTACTGAGCCACAAAAGACTACACAACTCTTTGAACAGTGTCAGTCACTCTTTATAGATAATTTAAATAAAGCAGATAGTGGGATACTTAAATACACACCAAATCCCAGGGACTTGAAAGATTTCTGAACTCTTCTGCTTTTTATTAATATTAAGAAAGAAATATTTTAATATTATAGTTTAATTTTTAATAATATAATCTTATTTTTTTTACTAGAGCATATAGTGGTCTATTAAGATGTGTTTTTTAATGTACATCTTAAGAAGTAAATGCTTTTCTCCACATATATTTTAGCTCAAAGTTCTGTATAATGCTTCTATTCAATTCCTTCAAATGAATAAAAGTTTATTAGAGGAGTAAACCTTTATGTCTAATGGCAGGGGGTAGGAAAAGGAGAGGGAAATCAATCTTTCCTGGAAACATAATACAGCAATAAAGGATACCCATGTTCAAGCACTGTTGGCTGCTTTATGATTTTTTTCTCAGTTCAAACAAAGCTGTATTCAAAACAAGGATAAACATATCAATGCTAATTTTATATAAGACTCTTCCTTGTATAGTAATTTCACCTATTCTATTCATATAGCAAAGACCAGGATTTCTTTGATCTCTTCCTGCCATCGATGTTTTGCCATTTAGGTTTCTACTAAATGTCTTTTGTTCTGGTATATATTTGCTAAAAGTGATAGATCATTCTGTTTATAATCTACATAACTGTCTATATTTCTGCCAGATGTCAGCTACTGTTCTTTCCTGTTAAAGTTCTCAGGAATATATCCCAGTAAATAACACGGTACCAAACAACAACAGAAAAAATGATGATATCTTGGGTTCCCATGTGAAAATCTCAGTATGAATGGAGAATATTTAAGCTTCACTCATAATTATGTACTAAGAAAATAACAAAAATAAGGTAACTTCCGTGAAGCAAGATTTCTCTCAAGATGGTCATACAATAGGAAGATTAATTGTTCTGCTGTAATCAGGATCATGAGATATGGTCCACTCATCTATTATTGCTTGTTGGAATGAGAGATGATACTCTCATGCCTGGCTGGGTTATTTGCTTCCAAACATCAAACATCTAACATCAAACATCCCAGGAAGATGTGGCTGACCATTGCTTTCCTGCCAAGAGATTGCAGCTGCCACGTCTTCTACTCTCAGTACTACCTATCTGTAGGTAGTACTCAAATCTCTATTTTTGCTTTTAAAACTGTAGGAAGGCAGATTACTTTTGTAGGGGTGAAGCTAGGGTATGAATGACAGAAAAAGATCTGTGACTTCACCAAAAGGAACTGAGGAAATTTTCCAAATTGAACGGTTCTCTGTTTATTTGACATTTGTTAGTGTTTATCACAATATCGTTTCGGTCTTTTCAGGCTTCATTAAAAAAAAAATCTAAAACCAAACCAAACAAAAAAATTCCAAACAAACAAAAATTACCCCAAAAACAAAACCAAACAGATGAAATATATCTCTTTTTTCTCTTACCTGTCTGTCCAAATGGTGGCCTGTTTGTGATGGACAGTGAATCATCTTACCTGCTGATAGATCATTAAACACAGGTCTGTGGGGGGAACGTTTTCAACATTTACCAAAATTAAGTCTGCTTGGATCATTAATCCATGCAGAATATTGTGACCTGTTTTTCCAAATGTTTGTGGTTATCTGTGATCTGCACCAGATGTCTAGGAAGATAAAATTGAGATTTTAGGTTATTGAGTGGAGAGGGTGTGTAACATGTCTGATCCTGAAATGATACCTAAAAACCTCACTTCCTCATGGAAAGTTTGTGAATTCTATTTCTTATTTTGCAAGAGTTAGTGTCCACTATATCAACATCCTTGCACGTTTTTCAAGCTTTGGATTTCACTTTGCTTCAAACATAAAGCAATGTAATGATGAAAGTATTTAAGAATAGATTAGGGAGCCCTGGCTTAGAAGGAGCCAGCAGCCATAGAAAAAGGTGTTACACAAAGTGGGATGGAGAAATGCCTGGAGGAATTTTGTGGCTTCAGATCATTGTCTGGTAAGTCTCTTGAAAGTTCCTTAGAATTCCAAACCAAATTCAAATGGCAAACAACGTGCCCACTAAATTTTTCACCTTTCAGTTTTATACCCTGCATTAAGCCAAATCCAGCCTTCAAGCAGGAGATAAAGGAGTTTCATCTAATCCAGCTGTTCTGATTTTTAAAATGGCATTTTTAGTTGAGATTTCTTGTATAAATTACATAATGCATTTTTCTCAAATCATGTCTGTATCACAAGAGGGAGTAGGTAAATAGCTGTATCTGATCTGATTTTTTTTTTTTTCAGAAGAAATTTAATAGCTATGATTTAAACCAAGAAAATCAACTTATATTTGACTGTTTGGAAGACAACAAGCAGGAGTAAGACTGGGGAGAGCCATAGAATGTAATTATTGGACTAAAGAAGTCACAAAATGAAGCCTTCTTCCATTTGCATAAATGTTTTAAAAGGTATTTATAAAGTATCCTCCAAAGAGTGTTAGATTTTTACAAGATCAGATCATTTGTCCTCCAACATGGTCATCTAAATTTCAGTTCACTGAACTTTTTTAATCAGGTATTACAGCCAATGTACAGAGTTAGTGTTACTGGTGTAATCTAATGAAAAATATCTTTTAGCTGTATACTTAGAAAGGAAATGAAGTGTGTTTGTTAGCCACAATACTGAGAAGATTTGTCTACTTGCAAATTATATATTGGGTTTGGACAGTGTATGTCTGTCTTTTCCCTAGGACTCTGCTACCTGTACATGGAGAAAAATACCTGTAGAGGGCAAGTAAAGCAGTCACATTTAATTTATGGGAAGAAAAATTAGGCTGAACTTGATCATGCCTTTGAACAAACCCCTTACTGTAAACAAAATATTGTTCTTTTCATGATGTATTAGCATTAACTTTTTATAGCTGCTGCATACATAGGGAGTTGTATGCATAGCAAATGATAGCTGGCAAAGCTTTTTAAAGGCCTTGTTAGCTCTGACTTGCAGGATTTGTGGATATACTTTATTTTGGCTTGCTCTTAAACTGTACTTTGATGTTCAAGTAAGTGTAAAAATTAATTTTGAGCTTTAGGTGGACCAACCCAATTTTGCCTCTGTTCCAATTTAATAAAAATCTCTAGATCATGCCAGAAACTGTCCTAGTTTTGCTCAAAACCTGATCTAAAATTGGGCCAGATTTTGTCAGGCTCCACTAACTTTCCCATTATGGAAGTGCCACACAATAGTGTTGCACAAGTTTGCTGCTAATGGCAGCAAAATATAATTACTTTTAAACGAGTGTCATGCCATTAACCAAATTCTTCTCCCTTACTTCCATATGAAAGTGATTAAAGTGATGGAATAATGTGATTATAAACCTTGTGGAATTTAGCTCTGTATTTTTACTTCTCTAGGGAGTTTAGCAACTAAACAGTAGCTCATAAGTTAAAGCTACCTCCCAGTCTGCTTTTTCTGCCCCAGCAGTATTTATTCAAAGCAGAACAGGTCTCACTGACCTTGGCAGCACAGGTAGGTAATATATTTTCAAAAAAGTGAACTTTTTATTACCTTTGTCCAGCAGGAATAAGCTTTGACTCTTCCATGGTTTAAAATACTCCAGTGTTTGAGACATATTTTCAGTTTTCTTGAGTACTGATTTTTTCTTTATGTTCCTGTTGAACTGTTCTCTTTTGTTGTAGGTTGGATAAGATTCTTGGTAATTCTTCCATAATTCAAGAGAATGGAGTTGAACAATCCCCCTGGTTAATTTGGAATGAGTTCCTGTGCACAGAATTGGGCATGGATCCCAAAGCATGTGTACAAGTTTACTACTGTGAGTAATTGTAATTTTAGACAGGTATTTGGAGCTGGTGCTGATTTTGATATCTTGCTTTCATTAAATGTAGTGGGCACTTGCTTGTACCCTTTATGTTTTGGATGGCCTCATACAATAGTAAATTGTTTGGCTTCCATTTAACTATATAAGCATAAAATAGTAGCAACAAAATTGAATTCTCTCTGTGCCTGAAGGTCATAGAACCACTGGGATGAACTGATGGCCGTATATTTTTACATAAACTGACTTTAAGAGCTAGTGAGGAATATTTGGACAGAATATTCTTTTGTTTGCTTGCTTTTTATTCTGTAAATGGTGATTTGTATAGTCAGAGAAACAGGTAAAATCCTATAAAATTCACAGTGGAACCAAACAAAGACTCTAACACTGTCTAAGCTACTTGATATTCCCTGAACCAGAAAATAAGCAGAATAAATGAGATCTAAGACAAATATTAAGCACTCTCATTCATCATCATGATTCCTGGCTCTGGTATGGATCTGTGCTCTCCTTCATGGCTGTCCTACCAGATGTCAGCTGTTCTAAGATCATGTCTTTCAGCATCAAGATTTTTTTGGAGATAGCATCTCTAGTCTACTAGAAGTCAGATCGCTAGGTTTCCTCCAACACCCTCGCCTTACCAATACAAGTGAACACCAGAGCAACATCTTCAACATCATGAAGGAACAAATTATGAACTAGGAAACGAATGAACACTCAATTAGGCAAGTGGCTCTGCTGCTGCCCTCATTTTCAAAGGAAAAATGTAAAATGTCTTTGTTTCATCACAACATGAAAGGAAGAAAATATAAATTCTCTCATTTCATGGGATGGGAAAATGACTTTGTCAGCCCAGCTTAGATGGACTCCCTAAGCCATTTTGAAAACTTTTGGTGGTGTAATACAAAGCCTGGTGGTGTAAAACAACCCTGGATTTCCCAGTGTAGGTGGCTCTTTACAAGCCGAATTTTGTTAGAACTTTCCCTTTCTCCTCAAGTTGCTCCCTGACCTATTTCCCATTGGGCAGTATATTGGGAAGCAGGTGATGTTGGTGATGTTTGGAAACATACCAGTGCAGATTAAATGCCTTGGATCCAGCTCTGGTGTGATGAAGCAAACCCAGCATTAAAGCCATTTCCTTTAGTGTGTCCAGGGTCAAACTAAATTGCTATAAACAAACCAGTCTGCATCCCAGAAGAAATGTTTATGTGAAATTGTACTTTCCCTGTTGCCTTCCCCTGCTATCCTCTTTACAAAGCTGCCAGAAGCAAAATACAAACACAGCAAGCAAGGATTTTTTTTTTCCCCAGTAAGTTTAAAGAGACAGTAGATGGGGATTTTACACTGGTAGATGTTCATCTTTGGAAAAGAGCTCAGTTGCTATGCAGCCAACATACAAGAGGCTCTGCTGCTCCCTTTGCTGTTCAGTCCCCTCTCAGGCCTGATAGTGCTTCCTTCCTGACCTCTCATGGCTTCCTGCCTCCAGCCTTATCACAGCAAAAAACTTGACACTGTACTGGCTGTGCCACTTGGAATGCATTTAAATTCTGCAAATGGAAATACCCTTACCTTTACATTTATGAACAACTATCATCTGCAGATCACTCGGTAATTTCCTACTGATACCTTTTTTTATTCTTTTAGATATGTACTGAAGTAGAGAAAAGAAGGAGAAAAATCAACACAAAAGGGAAAAATGTAAAGGAAAGTTCTCCTCTTTCTTTTAGGTTCACTTTTCTGAGAATCCATCTCTCAGGATGATGAAATCAACATTGCAATTACTTTAACAGCCATGTGTCAGTTTAGATCATTTGAGGAATATATCTCCTGGATCTAAGCATATTAAAAGGACAATATTGCAGGAGTTCAGTGTGTAAAAGAAATGAGGATGGTGCATCAAAATCTAATGCAATTGCACTCCCAGTCCAAAAATGGAATCCTCTGCTAACAATGCTGTTTTGACTCTGATAGGAACTAGAAAACGCAATACCAGGAGCAATACCTCATAGGACTGTAGAGATGTCAAAAGAATTATTCTACTGACTTTAGTTGACTAGACCCAGCTGTGCAGACTCAAAAAACTATTTTAAATTGAAACACTGAAATTGCTAAAGAGGGGAGGTCAATTAGCTTTGAGGTCAATCAGCCTCTAAGCCATGAGGAACAAATCATCAACACCTAAATGTAGGAATAATCTGTGGTTCACATACTTTTAAGGACAAAAAAATATATTACAGAATTTCTCATGTGCATAGAGACCATTTTATTATCATATTTTAGGGTCAGAGGAGAGTATTAACCATCACTAAATCAAACTCTGGCATTCACAAATCTTAAACATCATCAACTTTCAGTTTGATCACTATCATGAAAACCTCAGAACAACACCATGTCAAATATTCCTATAGGTAAATTGAGGAAGCATTCCAGTTATGTCAAATTCCATGAATTTCTCGTAATCTCAACATTTTATGGTTTTCCTAGAACACTAAAGCACTGTCTAATATCAAAAGTGTATTTTTTTCATATATACTTGTAGTCCAAATACTTCACAGTCTCTTTGAAAAGTTCAGTAGATTCTTTTGTTGGCCCCTTTCTTCAAGGTCTGTTTTCAAACTTCAAATTATTCCCTCGCTTTCAAAAATTATGTCCAAACCTTTCATGTATTTTTCTGAAGTGTTAACATCAGAACCCAACATAAAATTTGAATAGTCATTTCCTTCATACCATATGCAAGCGTGTCATTACTTTATTCTTACTTAATACTCCCTGTTTATGTAGATTTACATGTTGCCTTGCAAGCCCATATTTCAAACAAAGTAGGCTCAATTATAAAATCCCAAATGAGGAATTAATATTAAATACATTTTAGATTCTTAGTATTGGTTTGTTAATTTAATCTAGGATTTTCAATGTCAAGTAATTAATATCTATGTTATTGCTAGTAGGAAATAAGGGGATTGACTCCAAAGAAGTCAAATGTGGCAGCCTATAAACATGTTAGGCAAAAATGAAAGAAAAATTTGTCCGATAAAATTCCATATCAAATTATCCAAGATCACCTATTTAAATTTTAAGGACATATTAGAATATATCAACATATTTAGAATTTAAAATTTAATTAGATTTAAATTTTTATTGTCTTGCCATCACTTAAGAAAAAGAATCAGAAAACACTTAAAGGATAGCCACACGGGTGATTAAATAATTATTTTAAAATTAATTATTTAAATTAACTTCATTAAATAATTTGATTGCTTGAAAAATAAGTCTTGTCATATACTTGATAACATTTTCCTTGAGGTATAATTTTACTGGAGAAAAATTTTTATATTGTATATTTATCATTTATAACACATATTCAGCTGAATAATATGGTTTAATTAAGAGATTTCAATAAATTATTCTACATAGAAATCCTCAAATCACATAATTTTTTTGATCTTGGTAACACACACACACATATATATATATATGTATGTAAATATAATTAGATCCCTTTCTGGTTTATTTTTCCATATCACATTTTGATAATATTAGTAAATAAATACTTTCAGGAAAAACTCTACTTTCCCACATTTGTAAATATGCCATGAGACTCAGGAATGCTTCTGAAATACAAATATTTTCTGGTAATAAGTGACAATGAGTGGATTTATTTCACAGCCTAAACATTGGAGTGCAATCTCCCAATGTGTGTGATTAAGCAAATTGAACTGGCACTTCAACCTCCCTTCAGTTCACAAAAGAAAGGATTCCTGAGTGGGAGTTCCCTGACCAATCTTTCCTCAGCAGAAAAAGATAACAATGCTTTAGAACCATAACCTCATCCAGTTTAGGCACAACCTCCTTCCTGATTAGTCAGTTGGAATATTATAATTAATGACATCATGGTAATGATGAGGGAAGAGTACCTGCATTAAAATACCCAGAAAAATGGTCAACCCAGTTATTGGATTTTCTAAAATTAAACTTTTGACTGAACAATGTTGTTTCTTATCCACCAATTTTGCAAATAAACTACTGAAATCTTTTTTAAAAGGAATGTGCCTCACATATCTTAGAAAAATTGTATTGAGTGGTTTAAAATCTTCCATGCTCTCTTAAATAAGCCTATCTGTAAAATGTCAAAGCTTGAAGTTTTCCAGGAACTCTTGCATCAGCTTGAGGGATAAGGTTAGACAGAACAAGCACCATTTAAATGGAATTCCATTTATTTCCACATTTGGTAAGCCTAATTCCTAAGTGATCCTTATTAATGTCATGCACACTTGCTGACCAAAGTGTCTGGGTTTTGGTTTTGGTAATTTGGTATAACATAGATGGGTTGCAAAAAGAGATACTATAATCTTTTTCACCAATCTAGAGATTAATACAAAGAGAAAATATTTGAACTGTCTGCTAAGGCTTGGTATTGAGCACACCTGTCCCTGTTCTATATTCCAGTTGTCAATTTTAGGTTGAGGTTGTATTCTGACCTCTGGGTCCCAAGGCTGGGTAATGTACATGAAAAGAGATTTTGTGGTTGGTGTTCCTCCTGATTTGTCCCAGATGATGGAAAGGGATGCAAAAAGAGGAATTTAAGACTATACATGCACTGGCCAAGGAAGATGAATTTGCATCTGGGCAAATACAAATATGTTGTTCTCCAACAAAATAACATTAAAACCAAACAAAGGCCCATTTATACCTAAACTTTAATTTAAACCTTATGGCCTTTTATTTTGTGTGTCATGGCCCTCAAAAAAGTCATGTGCAGCTTTCAATAAATAGCATAAATATATCTTTTTGATACAGGCAAATCTTTTAATTAACAAAAAGCCACTATAGTCTGCAAAAAGCTTATCTGACAAAAGAAATATGCAATTAGATGCTCTAATCTTATCAATTCAGCTAATTATTATTAAAATATCTGATAGCTGCATAGTCATTCCTGGATTCTATTTTCATTAAATTCTCATGACACAGGGAAATAATCCCCACTTTGGAGTAAACAGAGTACACAGTGATTTGCTGATTTTTGGTTGAAGGTTATTATAATGAAGTGTCATATTTGAGGAGGAAATATTACAAGAGATTATCAGGTAAACCACTTTATGAACCATGGTAGTTGCTGGCAGTGGCTAAGATTAGACTACCATACATATGGGAGTGCTTTTAAAAAATCTGACTTCTCTTACAAGTACTGAAGAATTCAAAAACTCTATCATTTTCTTCTGTAATATATGTTAGTATGGTATCTGCTGAAGGAAGAGTCTTTCTTGTAAGACCTTTCTCCAAAAACTAGAATAATGGTTATGCTTAAAAGACTGGTTTTCTACAAATGTCTGTGTATTAACTCATTGGATACAATAGAAACTTATAAAACAAACTAATCCTCACATTTGTAAAAGCTAGATAAGGCTGAAGGATTTTGAACTGTTCTAAAGAGAGCACTTCATGTGACAATAGCTATTTAGGACAGTTTATGTCATAGGGAACAGGGCTGAAATTAATGTGGATTTTTATCATGTCTTACTGTACTTCCCTCCAGATACTTAGTAGTAGTCTAATAATGCTGTGCCAGAATTCCGTGGGTTTATTAATATTCCCTACACATTGTGTTTGTTTCTGTTTTTTAAAGTTATTGCCAGATTATAGCCTGTCTGTGCCTGATAGTGGTTGTGTTTGTATATGAGCACAGGGTCATCTGATAACAAATTGTAGCACTGAGAGATAAGCAGTGTTTAAGATGGGTGCAAGCCAGAAACCTATGGCTCCCAGTATACTTTTAGAAAGTCCCATCAACAAAAGAAAGAGTTCAAGGTATTTCGGAAAAGGTCATTGATTACAACCAACTTCATGATCGTTCTGGATGGGTTCCTTCCTGCAGAGACATAATTACATTTGTTTTACAGTCAAACTTATTTTCAGCTTTGGGAAAGGAAAATTGCTTTCAAATCTGATTTTTGACTCACATGTACCAGTTTTAGAAAGCTGTTAGGTCTGAGTCAGTGAAGAAGCAGTAATGGATGTGAAATCTCCTTTGGACCTCTCAAGTTAAATTTATAGAATAGTGTTGTGAGTGGCTGGAAAGCATTTAGCTTGCTGACCTTGGTTTCTTCCAGGAGCTATTTATTATACCAGAGTATCTTCCAGTACAGGGACTTTTCCCAGTCTTCTACTGCAGGAATTCATGCGTCTATGTCATTTCCCTTTTTTACTTTCAGCTGAAGCACTGCATTTTCTGAGAAAATCACTACAGCTGTAATCCAAATGAACCTGTGGGGTTTTTTTGATCCTATGAGAATTGAATAACCTTCATCCTCTGTCTTCTTTTGAAGTCTTTTACATGTGGCGGTGACAAGTATTTTGAACCTACCATAATAGGACATGTGTTGTCATATTTCCAAGGTATTACAAGCTACTACAAAAGATAAATGTTTTTCCTAAGTGTGTCTTTTACGTAAAGAGTGCATTTATCTGTAAGGCTGTGGTCTTAACAGTAGGTTGTGGGTGCCTCAGGCTTGTAATATTTGGAGTTACATCTTGCTTGCCGTCAGGCTGTTGTCAGTGTTGTACCATGACTGTGGTCCTAGATAGGAGAGGGAATAGTATCCAAGGTGAACTGCACCAATACAAACCATATTTCAGATGCTTTCAGAGACTTTTTGTTCACTGTAAATCTTCTTTATATTAGTATATCTTCATCTACCCTGTATCTCTGTGCACAGCCTATGAGGATTGAAATAGTTTGCCCCAATTAATCCTAATCAATTGGACACATCACTGTTTTGTTCCCTTTTTTTAAAATCATGTACATTAGAAGTCAACCTGTTTATTAGCAACTTTAGTAATACACTGTGTGAAGAAAGGTGTGGATCAAAGATTTTGATAGTCAGTGGGTAAATTCTGTCAGGTTATGGAAATTTAGTTGATCCATAAAGAGGATATAAGGCAGAGTTCTTTGCTTTTCTTTTAAAATGACAGCAGTCTCCACAGTTACAAATCTTTTAATCTTCCTTTTAGTTAAATTTTGCTATGACTACAGGAAAAAGGAATTGTGATTTTATTTGTTTTCTCAGTTCCTAAATGTATGAAACATATGTACAGGTTCTAGTAAGAAAAATTCCGTTTATTTAAAAAACTCACAACAACCAAGGTTTTGTTTGCTTTCTTTTTTGTTTTGCTGGGTTTTTAAAAGTTATATTTCTTTAAAGACTTTGGGATGACAAAAGTACCAACAGATTCTTGTCTGAAGAAAAATACACTGTTGTGTATTTCTCTGTTTGGAAACAGACCCTGCCTTGTCCTGAAAGCCATGCAGTGCCACAAAAACTCCAGTGCTCTTTTTACTGCTCCAGTTGAGCGATAAGCAAAGGAGTTGTCCAAGTCAGAAGAAATGCAGGGAGCTGCACAGCTGGAAAGAGGAAGGAAATGCCAGTAGAGGGAATGCCCACATCTTTGTCTACAGGCCTCTGGTCTGAAAGGAATCATCTGTCCTTCCTACAAAGCAAAGCAAATTTCATCCTCCCAAAACAACCAGGAAGATCTAATTCAGGGTCTATTAGAGCCAAGGGGAAGACTCACACTAACTTCAGGACAGTAATAATACACAATCTACTTTGAAAGCATTAAACCATTAGTATTGCACATTCCTTTTTTTAACACTTGATTTGTGTATTTTTCTTGTATGTTTCAGTGTTAAACTACTCCATATCAGGACTAGTTGCTACAGTTTCCTTTGCAAGCTTCTTTTTTTCTTCATTCCTTTCAAAATAACGTGCCATCTTTCCAACATAAACACCAAAGGGAAATAGATGAGCGAGTACGTAATCACCAAACTATCTCAGGCAGCAGGATTCTGAAAAGTGCTAAAACCTCAATCACAACATGCCTGTGCTCCTGCCATTTATCCTCTCTTCTGGCCGCTTCCCTTGGAATACTTGAAATATAATTAGCTTTTTCAAACATCGTTTCCTATAAAACAGCTGCAGCCTTTGTGCAATTGTCCAAAAATAAAGTAATACATTGCACATAATATCCAAAAGGATTTATGCTAAGTTTTGCCTTTGTTAACTGAAAGACAAGTGTGAAATTAAATAAATATGACGTCTGTTTTTATTAATTGCAGGAAAAAAATCTCAGGAATTTCTATTGTTGGTGGGATTTTTTTCCCTATATTTATATACTTATGGCTCAAAAAAGGGGACAAATTTTTGTGTACCTAACTTGCTGCTGATGGCCAGCAGTACTTCTCTGGTATGGCTGATCCCTCCTTCCACCCTCAGCACCCTCCAGCTGCTGAGTCCCTGAGAGGCTCCTTCACGTCCCAGCTTTCTGTAGGTAATAATTGCTATGAGATCCCACTCCATGGTGCAGGTGAATGCTCTGAAAGACTCCAGAACCTCTGGTGACTTCATGCATGTTCTACTTCTTCTGTCAGGAAAGCCTGAAGAACAGATTTTACAACAAAAAATTTCTTAGCTTAAATTTTCTCATGGATCATAAAGTTAGAAAGTAAGGTAATCAGGTTTGAACACCTGTAAATCACATGGCACATTTTTCTGATTTAAATATGATGCACTTCTAGACAAAAATACCCATGAAAAATTAAATTCTGTGTCATATATGTGCTAACAAGGAGGGAAAAGGAATTTACAAGATGGCAAAATTGCACAATTATTTTTAGAACAGGGAAAATATGAAGGACCATCTAATTTTTTCCTTTCACTCTCCTCTGTCACATTTTCCTTTCTGTTGCAAACTCCTTCCTCCAGACTTCTATGTTGTCTTTGCAGTTGACTCATAAATTATAGAGCTGAGAAAAACCTTTGTCTTGCTTCTCTCAGAAGCTGAAATTGCAGCCCCTGTAACAGCTTTCACTTTCCCAAAGTAGATAGAGTCTTTAACTTTTCCTTTAATACTATTTATATTTCTAGAAGGTTCCAAATCACCTTGTGCCACAGTTTCACAGCTGGTTTGTGACACACCTATGTCTCCACTTCTAATGTATTTCAAAGGGAGCACTGTAAAGCTGCAAGTTAAGATGTTCCTTGAATTTCTTCTCGGAAAGCCTTTTATCTCTGTCATTTGTGGCACGTACGTTTTGTAAATAAACTGGAGTTTTCACTTCCCTGCTTTGTTATTGGGAGCTGTGATTTGGGACTGGAGCCATGCTGTCCCTCTGTGAAAAGACACTTGTTTATGTGTTGTCTAGAATATTGGGGCCTGCTTGCCAGAGGATGTACAGTAGATGTGACATCTCAGCACGGTCTATTTTGTCTGCCCTTGCCCTGTTTTAAACAGTTTGAGTTGAGAAATATTATTTTTTCCCATAGCAGGTTTCTGCCAGCAAAAAAAGATAACATGAGTTTATGCTTTTACACCAATCCAATGCTATAACCTTCCTCAGTTATGGATTTTCTACATAAAACTGATGTAGACTCATTTGGCATTATGTCTTCCAAGAAAATAAATTTTTATTCAACTGAAATTTCTGCTTGTAAAGTCCATCTGATACAAATTCCGTAATATATAGCATTGAAAATGCATAACATCTTACTAGCTATTGGAAACTAATAATGTCTTGGAAGTATTTTGTTTTGATTGGAGCATCCATTGTTTATCAGGAGACTTCTAGAAAGGTGATATTTTAGTCCTGCAGGAATATCATCCTTGTCTCTTCCCTCCTTGAGGCTGCTTAACATTTTGAGACTGAAGGGCTGTGGTAATTCAGACCCATCCTTTCAAATGGCACTGCTAAAATAACAAAATTAGTGAGGGATAGCTATTTCAAATGTAAAAATTGTGAATAATTTGTTCTCTTCTATAGGCCTAACATTTATAGCATAATTAAGGTAAAAATGAAAGTTAGGAATATTTCTTTGCTCAGCTCAGACCTTATTCCCTCCCCAGTCTGATCCTTTACTGAACCAACTTCAGCAACTCAGAGCACAATTTTACAGAATAAGGGTTCTTAGAAAATGTCATAACACCCACATCTGTGTGAGATAACAAATGTTCTTCATGGCACAGGAAAACCTGAGCTTTGGTAACAATTGTGTTTTCTGTAAAAGGTGAAAAAGAGAGATTTAATGTTCAAGATACAATTCATCTGTCCCCAGTATTCTTCAATACTATTTGCAGGACAACTGCAAAATTGTATTTTGCAGTAAGAGTCAAAATATTTGTGAATCTTCAAATCTTTAGAAGCGATGAGTAAAGCAGCTGCATTATGGGGTTCACACAAGAGTCCTGGGTGAAAACAAAAGATGAATTTAAATTGTCTTTCTGTGAAGCTATTATGACCTATTAGAGAGGGTAAACCTTTTGGAATAAAATTTCTTTGATTTGTACCTGTTAGTGCTCTCATTTGGTCTCTCATCAGGTCTACTAAGTGCTGCTTTCTTATGACTAGAGATAATTATATAACAAAATCCAACATGGTTTAATTGTTTTTCAGATTTTTTTTCTATTGTATTGTTAAGTGATTTTCACATTGAATGTTCTTCCTTCATCTAAGAAGAAGAGAGCACCTTACAAGAGTTTTGTTTTCTCTTTAACAATAGATACCTATACCAAACAAATTTTGATGATAAGTACCATTAGCCACATTTCACTAAAATCACTCAAGTTCAGTTGACCTGTCATTTAAAAAGCCCTGTTTTCATTTTGGCATTACATTGAAACTGGGTTTTGTGCCATGAATCAGTGTTAAATCAGGAGGAGGTGTATTTTAAAGTGACAGGTATAATTTCCAAACACAGCCTTATTGTTCTAAATTAAATAATTATTTGAGGACATAACCTAGCACTCTTTAGTGTGACCTTGCTTGATAAACTCTCCCAAGATGTTTTTTTTAGTGCCTTAAGTTGCTTGATAAACTCTCCCAAGATTTTTTTTTCTTAGTGCCATGTGTTTCACCTGGAATAAGTATTAAGAAACATAAAAAAAAAACCCCAAACAAACTCAAAAGACTAATTCTAATATTTTTTCAGTGAGACTGTGCTAAGGGTGTTCCAAAACCAGAAGTGAAGGAGGGTCTTTCTTTCTCTATTTTAAAGGCAAATAATCAGAAGTAATCAGAAGTGATGGCTTACTTTTCTTTTTCATGAGTCCTTCTGTCCTCACATGAGAAGCATCTGTGATTATTTGCTCAGATAAGTGTTTTCCAATGTACAAAATCATATGTTTTACTCTAATACATTAATCTATTTTTACTGCCTGAAAAAGTGTTGTCCCTGTATGTCTAAATCAGTATTGAAATATTTCTTTTATGAGACACTGATTACTGTGACAGCTGTGGTCATGACTGTATTGTGGTTAGGCAGGACACTGGTGTCCTGAATCAGTTCAGTAGAGCTTGGAGAGATTATTTTTTGCAAATTAGATTTACTTTCTCTTATACTGTTCTCATAACTTGGCTTGAAGTTTATTCCTATGGTACCAGTTCAAGTTGCTCTTTATTGAGATTTGACCTGAGAATGCTAAGCAGGAAAAAACCAAACCAAACCAAACCAAACCAAAAAACAAACCACTGAAAAGAAATAAATTCATCAATATGGGAATATTTCCTAAAGAAAAACAGATCTAATGGCACTCAAAGAACCTTGATGTAATGTAAACTTTCCTCATTTGCACTGGTTAGGGTAACTGTCCTAAAGCAGGTAATTTTGCATACAGCTGAGTTAGGAAGTTCTTTAATGTTTTCAGTTGCCTGACTTCTGTGAGTTAACCTGGGGAATATGAGAACACTATAGAAATAAGCATCTTATTCCAGTTGATCACTAAAAGAGGTGCTTGCAATGTCAACCTTGCAAAATTCAGTGTGATTTTAAATATCTACCTTATCTACTTTGCCTTCTTAATCTTCATTGTGTGTGTGACTGGTCTGAAAGAAGATTGTTAATAACTGAATTAGTGCTGGAAGACAGTGTCCAGTGCAGGAAAGTGAGGAAAGATACTTGTTTTCTAACCCTGGAAAAGATCAGGCTCATCCTTAGCTAAACAAGTGCACTAGAATGTAGACATAAATCCTTGGTGTGGGTAAATGTCACAAAAATGAGTAAATGGTAGGGCTTGTGTTTTCTAGCCATGAAGAATAGATTTTTACTGCCAGTCTGTGGACACCAGTATATGTAGTGGAATTGTTGTATCTGCACGTACAAGACATCATCCAAATGAATGACAGAGCTCTAGCCCAATCTCTTCTCTTAAAATCCATCCAGAGAATTTATGTCTCACTTTTCCAGTGCCTAAATGACTCATGTATCTAGATTTTTAGGAGAGATTTTGATAATCCATAATATTACACTTCAGCTTGCTACAGTGTTATGAAAAATTATTTTAAACACTATATCTCCTCTGATAATTAGAAGCTGCAGCATTAAAAAAAAAATCAAATAGGATTACACCTTTATTGTACCAATGAACAGCAACTGATTGTCTCATTGAGAGCCCAGAATGCTGACAGAAACTTGTGGTCATTAGACATAACCCGCCAAAATAGTTTGGTTTTTTACCTAAAAAAGGTGAGAAGACCCTAAAAAATAAATGAATATTTTTTGTTAAGTCTGACTAAAAAGTAAGGCCTGTCTAGCTATTTGTTTGGTTCATTTTGTTGAGCTTTATTCTGTTTTGGTTTTTTTTAGAGTAATGCTTGTAGTTTCACATGGCATGAGCTTTAATTCCCAATGACTTTCAGTGAAGTTTGAATTCTTCACTGCCCAGGACATGGCTGAAAATAGAAGTCAGGTTGTGAAATAACTTAGGTAGCTTTGAAAATAAGATGACATAACACTTAAAAAAAAAATTCCAGTATGTTTTCAATTGTCTTTGTTGTCTGGGACTCAAAAATTAAATTCTGACACCAGAGTACCATCCAGTCAAAAGGTCTGTAAAGCAATTCAGTTATCAGTTGAACATGAAATCACTGAGAACATTTTTATTCATGTAACACAAGAAGATATAACACAATTGTGTTGCTCTGCTTTTAGAATGTGTTGTTTATGTTTGGGGTTTTTTTTAATACTGAAAATGTCTTTGTGTGAATTCAGTTTCATTACCAAAAAGAAAATATTATATCACAAATGAAAAGAAGTGTGGTGTTCTCCTTATTGCTTTATAGCAAACAGGAAACAAGAGAGGTGTGGATTTCTTCATGCCTGCTGCCCCAAAGTGGAGAACTTTGCAACCCTTTTAGGGGGGTTGTGTTTAACATACATTTCCAATTTGGCAGCTACTGAAAATTTGCTGCATTTTGTTTTTTAAACCGCAACACATTTTGCATTTGGCTCAGGACTGCAGTTATTCTAAGTCTTTAGAAAGTGTTTTAGAAGCTTTGTTTATTTTTAAAACTTCTTTCTTGATCAAGCAAGCAGAATCAATATATGAGATGTTTCTAAGATCCTGGAATGTGACTTTAAGAAATTACAACAGCTACAAACCAAGAGCCAAATCCCTGCCTTACACAAAATGTACCAGTGATAAATGAAGGTCTTACTGACCTAATAAAATGCTACAGATTGATATTCCTTTTGTTGAGCAGCCTGTAATTTCATTAATTTTATTGACAGTAATTATAACAAGTTAAATTTATGGTGGCCATAAAGAAAAGTTAGTCAACCACATGAAAATGTCAGCATGCTCACTTTGGTATGAGTAGAGAGATTTTTTTTTGGGGGGGTGGTGGTTGCTGATCTGCTGTCTTCATTCTGCAGTTCTACTTGACAGAAATCTGTGAAGTCTAGGGAATGCTGCTTTCAGTGTCCCTTGTACAGTTCTGTTTGTAAAAGTGAAAATATATTTTGTAGCCTCGTGACTTTGGGCCTGTGGTGGCATTTCTTAAAATTGTTGAGAGGGCTCCTGGTAGAACTGTATGACACATCAAGCTGTCTATTCAGCTGGATTGGAAGAAGTATTTTTAAGTGAGGATTTTCTCTTCTTTTTTTTTTTTGTATGTTAAAGTAAGAATGCAATGAAACCATGCATTTTTTTGAGCTGAGCAAATTGCCAGTTCATTGATTTGTTGGAAACTTGCCTGTGCTGTGCAAGACCAGGCTTGCTTAAATTAAACATGTGCCAAAATTTCTGTATATACCTGTGCAAAAAATTAGCACAGGTTGCTACAGGTGGAGGACTGTGCAAACAAGTAGGAGTAATGCTGCCATAAATTTCCTTGCCTAGGCAGAGCAGCACCTCCTCTGAAGAGTGAATATGAAACTAGTGAATGAATATAGGACCTATTTCTTCAAAATGGTCATATTTTTTAAATAAACTCATGCCCTTATTTAGCACAAATTAGGAGGGAAGATTGTGTAATTGAAATTAAGAAATTAGAGGTTTGTACCTTTTAACTAGAAATTAACTGGAGATAACATATACAGAAAAAATCATAGATGTTCTTTAGGAGATTGACTCTGTGCTAGAGATTATACTGGGTAGTGAAATACTTTCAAAATTCACCAGAACTCAAAGCATACACTGAAAAATATAGGCAGATACATGAAAGTTGAAAATAAACTTCTGGAGGTCAGTGAAATCAAGAAAATATTTTGGTGACAAGATTTCAAAACAAAATCTCTAGAAAAATGAAAAAAAAGAAATGTATTTTGAAGATAAATAGTCACCCCTGGAATCTTGTGCATTTAGTATACAAGAAGAGTAAATTGACACTGCCATGTTATAGATGCTGTTTGGAAAACTTGGAGTAGAGTCTCTGAAATTATTTCAGTAAAGCCTGCATTACTTTATTTCCTTACATTGTATTGCTGAAATGTATATCAGCAAAAATAGGAGTCAGCCTCCCCCTTGTCTGATTCCTTAGTGCAGATACAGTATTTGAAAGTTGGTAGCTATGCAGTAGGTTGTGCTCCTATAGAGCTAGACACACACCAGATATAAAAATATAGAGTGCACACAGAATGAAATCATCATCTGTTACAACTTTGATACTGCTCATTTCAGTTTACATTAAGCAAAGATATGGTCTGTATACCATAGAATCATAGGAAGCAGCAAGTAAGCCCTTCTAAGTTCATTTTGCCTTTAGACATCCAAATACCTTTCCATCCCCTAGATTTGCATCCTTGCCACCCTGCTTCATTTGAAATTTTATTCCCCTTGTTTCACTTATCTTAAGCTTTTTTGCTATTGTTTTGATTTTTATCAAATAGAACAACTTTTCTTTAAAAATATTATCCTTCCCAAAAATGATAGGGATGGATTTCTGTTTATATATTTATATATCATTTCTGTTCTATATATTTAGCATGTTCTTTTTCCAGGTTCAGGCCTTCTGGGAAGCAGAGTCAACCTGCAAGCCCCACTCCATGCACTGGCACTCATAACTTCCCTGCACCTAGAACTGCTCATTTCCAGCTGTCTGTCACAGGGACACAAAGATGACCAAGTGCAATGCAGAGCTGCTTTTCCCTTCTACCATTGTGCTACAAACAGCATTTTTCCTGGTTCTTCCCTTTATGTCCTCTTTTATGTGAGGTTGAAAAGCAGAGGAAAGGCAGTGTCATGGTCCAGGACTCCAGGATGGCTTTTGCAGTTATTCAGTCACCTTAGACACCTCAAGACAGCCTTTTCTTAAGTCTTTGATCTTGTGCAGCTGTTAAGGTTGCTATAACCTCATGCTTATTTCTGACAAATAAGATACTGAATTTTGAAACAAAATACTCAAAAATATCTGTGTATTCAATGTGGACTGCAGCCTTAAAAGAAAAAATTGCCCTGCAGATCACATTTTTGAATGGGAGGAGAACCTGATATTTTATTTTTCTGATGGAATTTTCTGCTGGAATTTCCTTCACATAACAGTGATGACTATAGATCATTAGGTCACTATAATAGTGATCACACTGAAACTGATCACACTTTACACTTTCTCAGGCTTCAACCCAGTGCCCAAACCACCCACTTTAGGGAACCCAAAAACTTCCTCTGAGTTTCCAGGTCATGGTGGGTGTTTTCCAAAGCTGAGGTTTTTCCAAATCTCATCAACAACTACAATATTCTTCTGAGTCATATTGTAAATTTTTAGTATTTAAGTAATACTAAGTTGTGATAACACAGCAGCTATATTATTTGGCTGAGGGACTTGAAATTTCAGTTATTTGGGAAGAGGAAGAGAATTCCATGGCTCTAGGTATCTTATACTTTTTATAAGTAGAAAATAAGGAATTTCAGGTGCACAAAATTTCCACCAGACTTTAAACTATGATGTTATCAAGAGTCTCTGCTACTACCAAGTATATCACAAAATGCAGTAGCAGAGGTTAAGGAAGTCCTTTACTGCCACTAGTCCTGAGCTACATAAGTTGGGCAGAGACAGTCCTCATGTTTTTCTTCTCTTCTTTCTAGCATCCCAAAGAAAGGGATGCAACTTAAAATGCAAAGAATTTTAAGGGGGGAAAAAGAGATGGCATATGATGAAGGAGATCATAATGTTAATGGAGGGACAAAGGAGAGTTATAAAAACAGGAAGGGAATAAAAATGGAATATAAATTATTTAGAATTAGAAAGCAAACATATAGGTAGGAATTGCATGCTGAGTAAGTGAAAAGTCTACAAGTTGCTTTCCAGAACCTGGAAATAAAGCCAGTGCTGTCAAATTTCCTCATTTTACCCATACAGGGAAAGTTAATAATTTTTCCATTTAGCTTGCTCTCCTTGCTCCCATCATATCAGTCCACAAGAGGGCTTAGCAGCTTGGGCTTTCTGCTGGTGCTGCTGAACCTGCTACTGGGCAGATGTGGAAGAGGCAGTGGTGCTACAGGAAAATATGTGGCACAGATCACTGCTGAAGTGTGTGTGCATAGGTACAGCAGAGACACTGGGCTGATGGAGAAGCAGAAGAGTGCTGACAAGAGGAGGAAACCCATGAAAACCCTGAGAACATGCAAAGGAGGATGCAGTTGGGATGTTGGTGTCCAGCTATTAACATATTCATTTTTTAGATATATAAAAATATTCATTTTTTAGACTGCCTCCTGTTTGTAATCACAAAACATATTGAAGCTTTGGCTCCCAGCTTTGTTCTGATCCCCTTCTGCCACATGCTCTGTGGAGCTTTTAGTTCCTGATGAAGTGCCATGTGTTCTTTGTTACCTGCAGGTCTGAATATTGATTTCTGCTCTGTAGTGAGTTACTTCATGACAGTCTCGAATCCACCAACCACTACAAGACATTGATCACAAAATTCCTTGCCAACCACTTTGGTCTAAAATTATCACTTAAGCTATCACACCTGAGCCCTGTGATGCTCTGACTTAGGCTTCTCTGGGTGAAAGGGCAGAGATGAAAGAATTCCAACTAACTTACTCTTCTAATCCTTCTTGAGCTCATGACAAAGATTTTTTTTTTTTTTTTTACACCTCTTGTGTTACTTGACTGTGACTCCTTTTTATTAAAGAACCTTCCTTCTTTCTCAATTCCAGCCTTCATCTGTTGGAGAATGACCAATTTTGCTAAGAATTTTTAATTCTCTTTCTGCAAGGTTTGTAATTATGGTCTTAGTAAATTCTGTAGAAGGCAATATAACAGAATCTGATTGTATTTTAATTTATATACAAATATATTCTGCATCATTATTGGGACTATACAATGCATTGTAATAAAGTGGAGTTGCTTCAGAAGAAATAATTTTCCAAAATGTGTTTGCATATAGCCTGGTCTAAGTTCTGATTTCTGTCAAAATATGAAAATCTTCATTTCATCAATGAAATGGACATTGCATCAATGAAATGGACAAGGAAATGGACAAGGAAAAGTTAAATATTTTATTATCTCTCTCTTCATTTTCCTTTAACTTTTATTTCAAATAAAGACTAACAGTTTTGAAATATTGATAACAAGATATTTAACAAAGTGAATGCTTGGTGAAAAGTAACATAAGAATAGATTAATATGAAACCACAGCCCAAAGTTCTTTCTGCAGAAGGCTATAGAAAAGCCAACAAGGGTAGTAGACTCACTAATTTGTTACTAAGATAATTACAAAACCTGGCTTTAGAAGAATTAGAAAGTATCTTGAATCTACAAAGACCCTATCTTACTAAAGTTCTTGTGTAGAGTTGCCTCCCTCAGGCATAGTAATTCTTACTATTTGAGTCACATATAATTTGCTGAAGCACAAGTTATTCTGCATTTGTTTAGAATGGACTGTAGAGCTGTAAGTCAAAGCAGGAGCCTGAGCTGTAAGAGAAAGCACTGCCACTATTGTTGCTGGGCAGAAAAATACATTGATGTGGTGCAATGCTGAGTTCAGGTGACTCATTAAATTTGACTGCATTTTCATCTGTTCAGTGCCTAATCTTACAGTGCCCGTTGCTGCCAAATTCCTCCTACTCGTACCTCTAACAGCAGCATGTGTGCAGCTATCCAGGTTTCCTGGTGTCACAGGCTGAATTTTAGAGCTATAGGTACATATACATAGACATATCATGGTCCATCATGCCGTTTCTATCGTGCCTGCTCAGAGGAAGGAGCCCAGAGAGGAGGCGAGGGTGAGATTCCTTCAGGAGCAGCGAGCAGCCAGCGCGGGGTGTCTGCTCTCACAATGCTGATCACAGCCTGATAACACGAGCAGGTCACGGTCATGAGTACCTGAGAGCTGACTGTGGCATGAGAGCTGATGTTCCCCCTGTTTGCTTTGTGCTGTTGACTCAGAGCTGAGATGTTGTCTCTTGTTACCAGCTCCGCGCCAGAAGTGCCGCTGCCTTACGCTGTGCTTGCAAATATTTACTGGATCTTTGGACAACCAGCTGGATCAGTGCAAGGGAGACAAGAGAAGTGCCTGCAGACAGGTTACTGTGGGGTCATGTCTAGGCTGCTACCAGCTTTAATATATTGTCACTGCATAAAAACAATAGGTGCCACAAGGAAGAGGTTAACCCTTTGGGAATTCAACTCTACTGCAACTTTTATAGGAATCAGCAGAAACCTGTGTGCCAGTTTCTGTTTCCCAATTGTTCAAAATAAGCCATGGCTTTTTTGTATTAATTGAGCAATCAGCTCCAAGCATATTAACATATGTTAAACAATAATGAAGTTGTCATCCAGAATTACTCTTTAAAAAAAAAATGTTGATATATCACTCTGAGTATTTTAATATGCTGACACATGCAATAAAATATTTTATTTATGATAAATTTACTATTTGACTATTTTGATGACTGTATTGTCTTGGCTGAGAAACTTGAGATTATTTAATTGATATTATATTCTTTTAGAATAAATCTAAACTGTTTTAATCAAACCAAGCTTTAAATAAATTGCTATTTTGATTTTCTTTGAAGGCTTTCCATTCTGAATGTCACATGACTTAAAAATATGATGTGACACTAAAGTATTCTTCACACTTTCTTGCTTAAAGACGAAGTTTGAAAACAACAATCCTAGAAGTTCAAAATTAAAGACAAGTAAACCCCTTATTTTTTAGACATTAAATTTAAAGCTATTGACATTGTTTTTCAAGATCTGTCTCAGAATATAAATTGTCATTAAACTCAGGCATAACAGTTTGAATTTTGTGGCTTTTCGTATTTCACAGCATATGGATTGTACTTCTTGTGGACAAGGTCATGTTCAACACATCTTTTCTGTGGATTCAGGTTAAGTGTAGAGCATTAAATGTAAAACCACCTCTGCATATGCTCTTTAGGAACTGCAGCCCTGGTGCTTAGAAGCTGCTATAGTGATTTTACTTACAAAGGGCATAAAAAAAAAATTACAAAAATAAAATAAACTCAATTTATGTTGCTACTCAGATTTATTGCTCTATTAAATATTACTGCTGTACCAATCAGATTTTTTTATTTAATAATAGGCTTTTATAAAATATTTGCATAAAAAAATACAGGTAACTTATTTGTGAAATTCTCTCTACTTTATCATAAAGTAAAGCTATAAAGAAGTATTGCTTAGTATTTGAAAAATTATTTAGTGCTAATTAGAAACAAGAATATATATATTTAATGCTGATATAGAAATCCACTCCTAGTCTTACACTAATTTCCATTGATTTTAATAAATATTTATATTATATATAATTATATAATATTTATAAATATTCAATAAATATTTTGAAAATACAAATATTGGCATTTTTACTGTTTAGCTGTACCTACTTTTCTATTTTCTACCCTTTCAAAAGAACACTTAAGGACATACTTAAACCCGGTATGATGAACATTTGTGCATATGCCTAAAAGTATCTTAAAAGATACAAGAGGTGTGTTCTTGGGGAAGCTGCCTAAGCTGTAAAATGAGGCTTCTCAGAAGCAAAGGTAGCAGATGTTGGCTGTGCTGTGTTATATTTTCTGACTGGTGAGGTTTTTTTCACACAGTTTAGCACAGGGAAATATTTTATTAAACTTTTAATATCTTTGATTCACCACTGCTGAAATGCAGGTTTTAAAATGTACCCAACACAATACTTGCACTGGGACTTGAATGTTTCTTTTTCAGAGAGTCGGAGCAGATGGTGGGTGGGAACACACTGATGCCACATCCTTGAACCCCTTTGTGTGTTAAGAACAATGTCTGTTTGAAACAGAACTTATATCTGGTAGAATTAAAGGGGATAAAAATTAAGAAGACTGTAGAATTTGCCAGCTGAAACGAATCTTTCCTTCTGTATGACGGGTGGCGGTGACAGCAATTTGCCACTGTTTAAAAAGTGAGAGGAACGTATCGTGTACCAAAGTATGACTTTTCCCAGTAACCCTGTCATCAGCTCATTTATTGCTTGCGGCTTTAAATAGCTCCCTGAGAGCGCGGTGCAAAGCGAAAAAAAAAAAAAAAAAAAGAAAAGAAAAGGGAGAGGGGACTCGTAAAGAAGAAGTCATGAAGTCTGGAGCCCTGGCCAGATTTCCTCGGGAAGGCGAGGTGTGGCCGGGCTGTGCCGCAGGAGCGGCCGCCCGCCCCGCAGCGCCAGCCCGGCTGGCCGGGGGCCAGCAGCCAGACGCCAGCGCCGGGCTCCCAGCGCTGGGAGAGGCCGCCCCCGGCCCGTCCAGCCCCGCACAATGGTTATCTGGGGCCGAGCCCGGCGCTGAGAGCCGCGGGGCTTCCTGTGCTCCGCGCCGGCACGGAGCGCCCGCCGCGCCGACACGCTCGGGCAGCGGCCCGGCCGCCGCTCTCCCGGGATTTGCACCGCCCGGGCAGCAGGGCCCTCTATTTATAGTCTCTAATGTCATGATCGACAAGATCGTGAGTCACCAGGGAAAGAGAATAAACGTGTATTTCAGGTTCTAAAACATCAGCGGGCTCGGAGTAAAAAGAATGTGAATTCTTTAATAATCTTAGGTTTCTTCGCAAAAAAATGTCGGGTTTGATCGTGTCTAAAGGGAGCAGGATACAATAAAATTCTTAAATTCTTAAAATAAATTCTTCTGTTTGGCTTAATGTTTAGCACCGGATTTGAGAAATTGTAAGAACCATCTAAAGTGATTACAGCTGTCTTAGAGGTTGGAAAGGCAGAAAACCTCCTAAAACAGAACTCTAACTTTGCACACCATATTTAAAAAAACCCGTGAGGACAAGTCCAATGTTGTCTTTCATGTGTGTTTTTGACTTGGTTTTGTCTCGTGCTCTAGAGATATGTTATGTGCCCACTGGTAGTGAGAAAGGATGTGTTCCAAATGTCTATAAGATGTCTAAAAAATATTAGTAACCGAGTTATTAATAATTAATAAACGTTCCCATTCATTTTGAAGTAGAAAATTAGTATCTGTTTAGTATCAATGGATTTAAAAACAAAGATGTTTCAGAAAATATAATTTATTATATATATATATATATATATACACATATGCATATGTGTGTGTCTTTCTACTGTGGTATGGTGGGCCAGAATCACCCATCATTTAAATTCTATATGTGTCTGGCAAAGTATCTTCCTGGTGGAATGAGGGAAGAGGCACAATCAACAGTAGTTAAAAAACTTAACTTCTTACTTTGATTTCTGTACAATAATTGAATCTCATTGCAGAAAGATGGAAATATCTTTCATGTTAGGTGGGCTATAGAAAGAGGATTTTTTATGTCTTATGAAGTACAACACTTTTATTAAGTTGTAGTTTAGGTAAGGTCTATAATGTCATCACTGGTGTTGTGCAACTGTGAGATGATAAAGATATACAAGCCAAAAGTTTTAAAATGTTCCCTTTTTTTCTCAAAAAAAAGAGGCCAATATATCCATCACTCTTACCAGCCAGGGTGATGTATTCATCATAAGATGACATGATTTTTTCTACACAGTTTGACTCAGATGGCATTATTTGGAGGAGGGCAGTTTTATGTTAACACAGGACACTTAACTGGTGGCACTCAATTTGTCATACCAAAGAAACAGAAATTTGTCATATTTATACAGTGTTTAACATCCATTCGATTTTGTAATTAATTCATCTGTACTTTGCATTTTTATCTTATAATGAAAAAATTACTGACTTCCCTCTATCTCAGGGAACTTTTAATAGAATTTTAAATGTAGAAGGTATCCTGATATCAGGAAAACATTTAGTATTTGCCATATAGCTATCATTTGATCACTGGTTAGATCCCTAACTCTTTACAGAAAAGAAGGATGCAGTGTTTTCTCTATGGTCTGGGAATATGACAGTCCCTCCTTGTATTGACTCTTACAGCTAAAAAATAGGATTCATATTATTAAAACTTAATAAATATACAATAATATGTGCACATAAGAGTTAAACCAAGAGCATATTGAGGTACTGCTTGATCTAAATTGAGAGTGAAGTTTTACCAGTTATTTCAGTGTGACCTTGCTCATCACTTTTAACTTTTTTTATTTTTCTACTAGACCTGTAATAGGACCAATATGACTTTTTATAAGATTTTAAAATTAGAGTTTGACTTTAATTTTCCAAGATCCTGTTGGCTGAATTGCTTAGAATGAATAAAGTACAGAAAAGTAGTTTCTTCAGTGGATACATTTTAGTTATGCGATTGCCTTGATATAGAAATGAACATCTTAAATTAATCAGAATCTATACATGTAACCCTCCCATCTGTACAAAGGCAACTGTACTTCTAGAATCCTATGTGTACACATCAAGATAAGTCCCTCCAGCTTGGTTTAAGCTAATTTTACTAATAAAAGGAAAGAAAACCCCACCAATTTCACACAAAAATTTTGTAAGGAACTTCTTCCACACAATGTTACTGGTAGAAGTGTAGTTTCTACTCTATCTCCATCAGACTACCCAGTTTCCCATTCTGAAGTGCCAATTTGAATGTTAATTTTTCTTCAGGTTTCAGTACAAAATTTGGAAGTGTTCATTACTACCAGAATCTTGGATATAAGCCAACATTTTCCATAAGGAATTTACCAATACAAAATTCCATGTATTTTTGTTTTCTGAGAAGTGTCTAAAATATAATCTGAAAATCAAGTGGAAAACAATTTATAAAGTCACATCTGCTTCTTGCTCACTGGATAACACACAGCAGGTGCATGATTATTTCTCTTGTTTGTATTTGACATAATTTTGTGGGTTTTGAGGATTTTTTCAGTATGAAAGCTTACTATGCTTCTTTTCTTAAATGAGGACTTAAAGAGTACTTATTCCCTGGTCTGTGAAATTCCGTCTTGAATTTCTGTCACTGTACCTGCCTTATCTATGCATGAACCCCAACTGCAGTTGTTGTTTGTCTTACTGCCTTATCATATGAATGACATTCTGTAAGAATAAATACATATATGACTGACATCAAACCCATATTTACAGGATCTGTACAAAAATACTTGTGTGGCATAAAGGGGAAGTGGTACTCATCTGAGTAATTAACATATATTGATCAAATTAGAGAAAGACAAATTTTAGTTAAGGACAACTAGTTTTCTTTTATTCTATCTGCAAAGTCCATTTCAATTTATGAATTTTATTTATGACAATCTTTGTTCTGTCTATGTACACCTTTAGCTGCTTCTGAAGATAGTGTGTTTGTTTATTTAAATGTACTAAGATTATTTTCATGTTGTCAATTTGGGAACTGAGCACAGGATTCAGTCACTACTTACCTTGAAGCTTAGTCTTAGCAGCTGGTTTTGAAAGTTGTGTTATTGGGCTGTATTGAAACCTCTCTTATGCTCTCTTATTCTTGTCTGTCAACACAAGCAAGAGGTACATTTTGATTATCATGCATATACATGTAACTGCCTTTATCCCTGTACAGTATTTACATACAATATTTTCTAATGCATTTGGTTTAAATATTTAGCTAAGAATATAGGGCAATTAGCTCTATTAGAACTGACAGCTCAGTATGACATGCTAGAGCTGATCTGAGGTTTATACAAACTTAGTTTTTGCAGTACTGGATAAATAGACATGGGGGAAAGGAAGGGAGAGAAAAGGACGTGGAAGAAGACTTTGAAATTCTGGGCAGGGAAAATCATAATTTCTGATGGGAAGGGAAAGGGATCAGCTCAGGTTTCAGAGAATGAGAATAAAGACATGCCTGACCAAGTGGGTTTCAGGGGGCTGTTGAAGATTTGGGCAGAATACAGATAGATACACTTCTGTCCTGGTCTCATTCTGCTGAAACACAGGATCTTTATCTCTTTAACCACTGCATGACTTTTCCTTACAGTCTTCTATTGACCCTCATTTCCTGGGCTGCTGGGAAGAAGTAATAGAATAGATTCCTACTGTGAGGAAAAGGTAGTAATATTTTTGAATTATTACTTGCATCTGCATAGCACACACTTCAACAGGTGTTATAAAAGTGGCCAGACTTTGTATATCCCACCTGCATGTTGCCCTTGGTACAACTACATACAGCACTGTGCTGTAAATTTTCACAAAGATTTCCACAGATGTGTTGAAATCATTGGTCATTGGAATCATAACTTCTGGTTTAAAAGGAAGAGCTTGTATAACACTGCTGAAGCATGAGACTCTCCATCAAAACACTGAATGAGTGTGCTTGTCAAATCCTTTATAGACCTGAGAATTACTCACTTTTAAAGACAAGTTAGGAAGGGGTCAGATATGACTGTTTTTAATCAGTTAGCAGTTGAAAGATTTTAGTGAGAAATTGCAGGGTTTCAGGAATTTTGTCTGGATTGTTTGGTTTGGATTGCATTTAACTTTTTTCAGAAAAATAATAAAACAAAAAAAAAAATAGTTGTGCAGTTCTTGTGAGATCCCACAATTACAAGCAATTCAGTTTGTCAATTTTGAGATGTTTGATGTTTGTGAGGTCTCCTGTTTTCATGCTACTTTCCATATCCAGGTCTAAAACAAGCATGAAAGGCAGTCTTCATGTGACTGTTGAAGTAATTTTGAGATGATTCCTGTGCTTAACCTGTGTCTGACTAAGTTATTATTATAAACACATCACTATAAATTAAGATGAGAAAGAATGAGGGAATAAAGGGAAGAGGAAATGACTGAACTCATATTTCTGAAAATGCTCCAATAAAACAATTCTCAGTGTGATGGAATTCTTGAAACTACTTTGAAATCCCTACTCCAGATTTATCTCTAGTGAAAATCTGAACTTGGTAGTGTCCCGTTATATGTGAATTTGGCCACTAGCTTTAAACAAATCCATTTCATACCTCCACCCTTTCCTCTTAAATGTCCCTCCTTAAAAAACACCATTTGCAAAAGGCTCATAATGTTCACTTACCATGAAGAGATTTGTTTGTCAGTTTAGTAACTGATCATCTAAACACAGCACATGGTAAGATTAAAAATAAACCAACTTTGACTATAATACTTAGTCATTTCCGATCAACCTTTCCATAAACATATGTTTATTTTATGCTTTGCTTCTTGGACTGTGCATGTAAATATTGCAAAATTATTCTTAGATGGATACTTAGATTATAACTTTTGGGGGACAGCAGTTTTGCTTTCAATCATTGCTCTATGAAGCACTAAATTCAAATTATTATTTACAGAAATTGCTTGAAAGAATGGTTAAAAACTGTTTTAAAGCTACACAAAAACTTTCAAAAAGGTCTGCTTTGAAAGGGTTTGGGGTTTTTGGTGGAAATCTTGAAATGTGAGATATTTGAGAGATTCAGTTACATATAATACATTTGGGTCCAAGTGTCCTGTGGCCATGCAAAGGACAGAATTGAGGTCCTTTAATGAAGAAACAGAGAACTTGTCTGCCTAAGGCAGTGTAAATAACATTAAAGCAAGGGTAGATGGTGGTTATACCTGTGATTATACCACTGAAATATAATATAATAGACTAGGAATTATTCATGTTAAGGTTATATAATTATTTTATGGTTGTAGGATTTAGAATATTTAAAGACCTGGGAGAAGTTGTGGATCCAACATCCCTGGGTGTGCTCCAGTATAGGATGCAGAGTTTTGACCAATCTGGTCTAACAAAAGGTTCCCCACCTGTGGCAGGAAGGTAGGAATTAGATGAGCTTTAAAGTCTTTTCCAACCTAAACCATTCTATGATTCCCTGATTCTTGGTGTTTCCTAAGTATGACTCCAAGCTGAAGCAGAAGTATGTCAAGAATGCTATTTAGACAGGTACTAAATGAGAATTAATCTCTTTTGCTTTGTCCAAGTGTATTCTGTCATTCTTCCAATTGTAGTTGTTGAGCACAGATTTTGAATTACTAAAACAAACTTTTTTGTCTAGGTCTGCAAACTTCTAGAAGCACAAGCTTCTAGTTTGGACTGCCAGTTGATACAGTTTTCAATATATTTTATCAATTGTCTTTTTTAAAGGTTCAGATATCCTTCATTTTGAGACTGAAAAAATGTAATAAAAAATTGCAGAAAGTAAAAAGGTAACTCATAACTGCATATTTGGATAGAAAATCATGTGTTTGGGACTGTGCTGTACAAGTATGAGTACATCAATCAAATGTGGAGAAGTACTGCATGACTTGCAGTGCAAATCTGTGCTTTAGTTGGAGGATGAACACAGAGATTTGGTCCAAATTAATACAGAGGTAAGTCTAGATAATCCAATTACACCACACAAAGTTGGGGCTGCTCCCCCAGGAGAATGGAAGGTTCTGTGGCAGCCTCAGAGCAGCCAGAGAGGGACTCCTCATCAGGAACTGTAGTGACAGCACAAGGAGTGAGGGGTACAGCCTGAAAGAGGGGAAATTCAGGTTAGATGTAGAGAAGAAATATTTGCTGTGGGGGTGATGAGACACTGGAACAGGCAGGGGGTGGGTGCCCCATGCCTGGGAACATTCAAGGGCAGGTTGGATAAAGCTCTGACCAACCTGGTCTGGTGGGAGGTGTCCCTGCTGGGACCAGGTGATCTTCAAAGTCCCTTCCAACCCCTTAACATGATTATGTTAATTATTAACCCCTTCTGTGATTATATCTTCAGTCTCCCAGATATTTTCAGAACCTGAAATGGACAGCAGAGGAGGAAAGGGAGTTCAGAGCTGAAGCTTTTAGGCCTCTGTTGTACATGTTTGATTTCTGTGGGAAAGTATCTAAAAAAAGGGACATTGTACTCCTTAAGAATTGCTACTTTCCACCTTTGTAAACTGTGTCAGATCTTATTCAACTTTAGTAGAGTTTTTTATAAGGTAGCATTTTTAATCAGTGCCAGTAAGTGCTTGCCTTCTGCAGTACTACTGTAAATAAACTACCAATGTTTACACTAAATTAAATCTTCTAGTCATCTTAAGAGTTTTAAATCAACAAATATTTGCAAACATATTCAGCTGCAACTTTAGATTAGTAATGCCACAGATAGATTTTCAGGTTCATTTGGTACGTTGTATCCGAAACCCAAAAACCTATGCTTGGATAACACTTGTTATGCAATTGTTATCCTCGACTTTATTTTCAAAATCAATAAATCAGTCACATGTGCCAAAGAGTGAGTGCAAATCAGAAAAATCTGGTAGAATTGGAGCCATTCATATTTTTTGAAAGATCTAGATGGAAAAGAAATATCTCCATAATAATGGGAAATATCTCTTATTTCATGCACAATGTTACAGATACGTAAAATGTGGAGGGAGAATAGTATTTTAATAAAACTTTGCTATTAATAGTAAGTTCCTCTCTTCTTAAATTTCAGCTTTAAATAAAAATGTAGTAATAGGAAGGAATGAAAAATCCAACCAGCTACTTTGAAGAGCTTGTAGAATTGAGGTGATGATGAGTGTGAGACAGATAAGAAAATTCAGCACAAGATCGAGACAGAGATGGACAAATGCCAAGATAAACCAGTAACATTATACAGAGATAATGTATCACTTTTTTCATAGATCTACACTTATTCACCTTGGGATACTCCCAATTATTTTTAGGACCTTACTCATTTCCTAGATGGCAGATTAGAGATGTTACATTGTCAACCCCTTGTGACTAGTGAAGTAAAGTTATGGAAAACCCCTGTGTCCTTCTGCTTTCTTTAATCTCCTAGAAAATAACTGTCGTGTCTCCAGACTCCTAGTCTGAGGTCAAGAAATGTCCAGCATTTGAAATAAAATTAAATAGGCTTGTCCATCCAAGAGGCACAGTAAATGTACTAAAGACCTTGCATGAGGATATGATTTGGAAAAGGCCATGCAGATACTGTTTGCTATTCTTAGTAAGCAAGGTGATTGCATTTTTCAACTTTCACCTTTAAACCAGAAACTGCAATAGCTGACCTTGAGCAAAATAATCTCATTGCCAAAACCATGCTATTGTAACAGTATCTTTAATGTAGTTTTTTACAGCTAGATTGAAAAAGGCAAATGCACTTTTAAACACATTACATCATCTGCACCTCAGTTTCTCCTCTGGAGCTAAAGGAAATTTGACAAAGGAGTTGAAATCTCCATTTGGAAAGCTGATTTTATGAGTAAGAATCCAAAAGCAAAATTTTATTCTATTGCATAGATATACAACTTGAAACAATGATTTTGGAAGAAGAGTAGTGTTGATTAAGGAAAATTACTGAAAACATCAGTACATTCTCAAAATAAAAATCCCAATCTAAATATAAAATTTAGGCTTTTCATATGAAGACTTAGATGTTCGCAGCACTGAACTGCCACTTACTTTTTATATCATTCATGCAAACAACTCAGCTGGTTTGAAGGATTTTGCTCAGTATCTCAAAGCAGCCTTCAGCACATCTATCCTGCATAGAACAGATGCTCTTATTTTCTGTGGTTTGTAAGATGCTAATCATTTTACAGAAACTTACAGAGTTGGCAGTCTCACTCACTTTAGATGTGACAGAAAAGAAAGCAGTAAACAAAAGATGTTAAGGGGAAGGAAAGTCAGAGGATGTGATTACAGAATGTAGTAATGCAGGAATTCTTGATCTTGGCACTGAAGTAATAAAAAACTGCAAATCAAAACTCATATGAGCATGAAGATACATTTATTTTTAAATTGGGAAGTGTCTTTAGATTAAGTCACATTGTGTCTTCAGGGTTTTTTTTAAATAAAAATCCTCACCTTAATCTTTTTATGATTACTCTCCTGTATGAAAAAAGGCAGTTAAAAAACAATCAAAAAGTTGTTTGACAGATGAGAATCACTATGATCTTTGTGAAATAACAGACTGCAAAGGGGAATAACAAACAGAAATGTGTAATACAAAAAGGGAAAAGGAGATATTTCTAGTTTACCTTCCCAGTAGCTTGCTGTAGTTTGTCTCATAGGAAGCAGATCTTACAGGACCTTTCTACTCATGAGTAATATTGACATCATGAAGGTTATTTTTAATAATTTTCAAAGCTCTCTCACAGAGCAGGCTTTGGTTTTCCACTATGAATAGACAGTTGGAACAGAACTTTCCCCAGTCACTGTACAATGGCCCCACAAAAATTACCTACATCAAAAATGATGCAAATAAAAGATATCAACATTTTATTATTTTAATGCATATAGATAGCTTTTCTTTCATATAAGACACTGAAAGTTTTCCCCTCTGACATTCCAGTCAAAACATTGCACACTGTCAGAATATTGCAGTCACTCACACAGGGGTATGAGGGTTTTTTTACTTTTTCAGAAATAGTTTTGGTTTATTGTGTGAAAAATCCTCTCTTACAGCACGTGCATTTTAGGCTAACTCGTGGTCTGTTAAAGGTTAAGAAAAATGCTGTTCTTAAAAGTATTATTTTTCCCTTTTATGGATGAGCACCAGGCTCTAAGACATCAGTGTAAATAGAGTTTCCTGTTCCAGGGAAGTTTGGCTACTGCAGGAGCCCAAAGGTCCTTTGGGAAAAGCTTGATAGGAACTATGAGTTGAATGTGACCTGAGGCTCCAGGAACCAAAGAGCCAGAACTGAGGGAAACACATTTCACAGCCCTTTTGTGCAATCTTAAGTCCCACAAGCACTTCTGGGAAAGTAAACCCTTCATCATACACACAGCATTTCTTGCTAGATGAGACCTTATGCTAATGGCCTTTAGAAATCATTCTGTTATCTGTAGATCTGTGACTTCTTTGCTTGAAGTTTGCTATAATTTCAAAAAAAATCAGCAGATTTGCAGAAATGCTGAGAAAGAATAGGAATGCTGAACATTTCTCCATGGCTCATAGGCATCGTGCCATATCCAGTCCAAACTGCAGTTTTGCATTCAACACTTTTAGGAATTTTTTGAAGAAAGTAGACTTGAATTCCTACATTAATTGTTCCATTAGAAATGCTAATTTATCAGAACTGTGTGTCTGTTTGTTCTGATCTCAGTGTGGCTTTTTTTCCTCCTCCTTTTCTCTCCCTCTCCCATTTACAGCTGGGCAGAGTTTATGTATGTGAAGAAGGAAGGAGCAAAACAAGCTGGACAGGGGAGATGATTTACTGATTTACTGCAGAGCAGCACCACACTTCTACTTTAACAAGGCTGCTTGTGTGAATATCACTTGCCTGCTGCATTTCTTCCTTCACTTGACCAAGTTTTAATTGGAACTCTGCCACAGATTTTCCAATATGACATGGAATGAATCATACAACCTCTAACTCTACTCTTTATCATTTTAAAAGGAGTTATAACACTCAGTGGGTCATTTTGTTTTGTTTTGTTTTGCTGGATGTGTTTTGGAAAACAAAGGCATTATTCCCTGAAAGTACTGTTGTAGTGCAAATAATTGAAATATTAAAATAATTTTGAATATTTGAGGAGCAACACTCAATTGATTATTTAATGTTTCCATTTGCTTTCTTTAGTACTGGTTTCACTCTTTTAGCATTATCAAAAATAATGATTCAGAAATTAAGTAACATTATTTAAAAATTCAAAATACATATTTTGAAAAAATAGAAGCAGACAAATTACATTAATTGAAGGAATTGGAATGAAGTAATGTATTCCAACTTTTTTTCATAACTACTCTTTGTGTTGCAAGAAGCTGTCCTTTGGAAACCTGGAGAATAACTTGCATAATTAGAAATTAATTGTGTTAGATTAAACCTCAATTAAACAGTGCTGAAATTAAACAATTATCGGTTTTTTTGTGACCTAAACTTTAAAAACTAATGTTCTCTCTCATTCTCCAGACTTTGGGTATGTTAGGCAGTTTTCAATAAGGGTTATTCTTGTGAAGAAAAACATTGGGTGTGTGCTTTCTAAAGACCTCAGTAAATCAACAAAGCTATACATAGCACAGTCTGATGTAGTTACCAGCTGATATTTCTGCAAAGACACTCGAAATGAGAGAGGAAATTTCAAACTTCCTTATTATTCCAACATGCTGAGCTTGCTAGTCAATAAAAGATTTCCAAGTTTTATTTAGTATATTGGTGGCATTTGGCTGGTTCCAGTGGCAAGTATCCTTTGTTTCCTACTCTTTGTTAGCTATTAACTTTTCATTAGAGTTGCATTTCTGAAACACCCCATTTTTATTATATGAGGTATAGCAATCAAACTATTTCCATTTAAGCATCCCAGCTACATCCTCTTTTGCCTGTTAGCAAGCAAAACTAAAATTATTATAGGTGATACTGCTTCCTTTTGCCTGTTAGCAGAAAGCAGTATTACACATAATAATTTCATGGAGAGGGTGTCCCTTTTGTATATGGCATTTGGAGAGCTCTGCTTTCAGGATCTTGTTTTATTAAAGAATATTGAATGTAGAAGGGGACATTAATCCTAAATTCTGCATATCTTTGGATTTCTCTTTTCAAGCTTTCATTTAGATCATCATAAGTCAGTCATCTGCAAATCCAGGCAATCTATGGTGAAGAACAATGAAAAAAAAAAGAGAGAAACAAACCAGGCTGATGGGAAATAAATGTGGTTGGCAATTTAACAAAAAAACCCTCTGTTGGTATAATGGGGAATAAAACAAAAGCAAAATGAGTATGCTCATGTTAGTGGTTAGAATGGCCATGTGAATAAATACATCCCCTTTGACTAGAATGGGCATATATTTAAACAAAGTAGGAAATATATCATCCTATTTCTAAGACACAAGGAAGAAACATTTGAGGAAAAATTCTAAATAATCCATGTGGATGTGGCTAAAATGCCATAGAAAAGCAACAGCAAAGAGTGACTATTAGATAGTGGAGCAGACACTCAAAGAGAGATTTAGTGGAAGACTGTCTTTTACCTAGAAGGAAAATAATTATACAAATAAATTTAGTATTTAGCTCCTGCCTCAGCTGTCTGGGGTGCAATTTTCAGCTCTGTGCTGGAGCAGGGTATCAGCACATTCCCAGATGGGTGATTGTCAGCCAAGCACATGTACCTCTTTGCATTTTTTTTCCCCTTGCTTAGTAGATGTGACTGTATTTTAAAACATTAAAACTCAATTTAAAATCAACCTTGTTTTATTTAGTTCATAAAGGTGTTAACAGCACCTTGATCTCAAATTAAGATTTTGAGATAAGAGGGTTGGGATATATTAGAAGACATGGAAAGGTATTGACAGAATTTTCACTTCAAAAATGGAAGTTAAATTTTCCAGACATTAAAACATCCTAAAATTGTTGTCATGGCAAAAATTAAAGGCTCTGTAAGTAAACTGTTAGATTCTTCATGTTAACTTATCCTGTGGATGGTTCATTTTAATTTCTTTTTATTTTAGTCATTCTCAGATTTAAAAGCAAAACATTCCTTTTCAATTTTGTCAGGGAGAAGATCAGTTAGTACCTTTGTGGTAAGTTTTGATGTTATTGATATAGGTGCTCCAAAATAAACAGCAAATTCCTGATGTTGGAAGTTTTTCAGGATTCTGTGAATGCATTGCAATCCTGGATAAAAGCATGTTTGGCTAAATCTGCTTATCTTTTATGCAGATAGTCTGGTTGGAATTGCCATTTAACATTGTTGCCAGTATTTCTGAAGCAGGAATGTACATACATTGTTCCTAAACTCTTTGGATTAAAATTCAGTAACCTCTCGTTTTAACAGCGTCAGAACAAGTTCTTTATCCGAAAATCATATCAAACAATAAAGCATGTCAGAGTTCAAGAAGGCAACATTTGATCATGGGGATCCAATTTAAAAGCTGTTTTTCATAACAGTGCATGTTAGCGTATAGCATTTATTGAAGCAGAGCTGAAAGACTTGTGCAGAAAGTCTTGACCTGTCAGGTTCCATGATACTTTCAGAAAATATTTTCTGTATGTATAACTCTGATTTCTACTCCTTAAACTGAATCTTCTGTAAATTTCTCCTGTACTAATACCTATTAGAAAATAAATCCTGTGAATTTTTTTACTGCTTCATTTTCACACTGTCTTTTATAAATCTGTTCCGAAATATTTAATGTTTTGCTTGGTCATAGACAGATTCTCCAGGGAAGGGGTGTTTGAGCATAACAGACAATAAAATGAAGCATTCTGTACCCTCCTCTGGGCCATGGTACTCCCATAGCTTGGGAGAAATCAGCCATGTCTTTTAAGAACTATTACTGGGAATTAACCTTCTGCATTTCATCATCTGGGACACTGAGCTCCCTTCACTCCTTCAAAGACACAGTGTGAATTGTGTTATTTCCATACTGGTGTAAAATAAATAAAATTCCATAAATATGCTGTTTCAATGTCAGTTTCATCTGTTTCAACAATGGCTGTCGTGTATTTGACATATTCTTTGCAGTTAAACTCATCACTGACTTGATTCCAAATATCTGAGGGTAGTAGGCTGAAATAAAAATCAATCATAAAGTCATAGGATTTGGCCAAAGCCATGTGTTTTATGTGGATTGTGGCACTGATCTCTTTAGCAAGTGGAATGTACCTGCCTAAGTATAGCATTGAGTTGTTAAAACTGCAACTATTACCAGAACTTTTTTTTTAATTACTATACTCACAAATTTTAGGAAGCATTTTTGTATGCTCTGGATACAAACAAAATAAAACAAAACAAACCCAAAACTAAAACAAAACAAAACAAAACAAAACAAAAACAACAACAAAAACCCCATAAACAAAACAAAACAAAGCAAATAATTTTGCTTTTAAGAGAAAATTTTCCTATAAATTTCTGTACTGTAAATCAAGTTGGTATCCTTTCTAAATAGTCAACAACATCCTGCATACCAGTATAGTCTTCTATCATACTTATTCCTACGCATCCATGTTCTGAAAAATATTACTTTTTCCAATTCACAGTTAAATCATTACAGGTCACTTTCTTTTCTTTGATTCCTCTAATCATGGAAAGCATGAGAAAGCTGACCTTCCCTTTCCTCACACTCTTCATTGTACATCAGAAGCTGGTATTTTTGTCTGCTGCAGTTCAGACAATGTCAAAGTGGAAGGGGATCAAAAAAAGGAGAAAAAGAGAAACAATAACTAGGGCTGTCTGCCCATCCTTCCACTGTGTGAACAGGGAGTGTCTGAGGCAGTGCTTTTCATGGGAGAGGATTTCATCAAGACTTAAAAAAAGTTTAAAAATATTGTTCTGATACTTTGGCAAATTGAGTGATTTTGTGGGGGGGACTTTTAGAAGCACTTCCACTCAGTTATTCATTACTGTACATAGAACTGGTACCAATTAATGAAATATTTTTGTTTTAAGTGCAGATAATAATACTCAGATTCGTAAGAACAGCTTTAGAGCTGTTTTAAAAGGTTGGCTGGTAGATCTGGATATATTTTTAGCACTGTGAGTTTCTCATCAATTGAATTTCTGTAGTGTTATTTACTTTGTTAGATAGTGTTCTGTATTTAATGTCTGAGGCTGTTCATCTTGCGTAGAATACTCGAGTAGAAAAATGGTACCTATTTCCCAAAATTCTTGACAGCAGGAAAACCAGTTTTACTGGTATTTTACTATTTGATGGAATTCAGGCTTTTTGGGAGGTGTTGTGTCTGTGACTCAATATGATTGTATCTTTGCTGAGAATTTTTTTTAGCTGTTCTAAAATGTGTGTCTAAAATTGTAGTTATACATTAAGGCATCAGGTAACTTCAAAGACAGCTTTAATAAATGTGGGTTTAAATTTTCTTTATCTCTGCCACAAAGTTTATTTGTTGATTCTGAAGGAATTAAATTGATAAATGCAGTGCTCAGGTAGCACCCTGTGACATTTTAACCTGGGTTCAAAGCTTCTCTTGTGGTCCAGCTCCCTCAAAGAACCTTTGATGTTCTTACATTCATTCCACCCTCATTTGCTATTGTCTTAATTATTTACCTTCTGGAGTTTATTTAGGAAAGGTATTCTAGGATGTAGCAGGGTATCTTAAAACAAAACTATGGCTGACTAGGATAGAGATGCTTACAGAGATGTTACTTACCTGTGATCTGTCATGTACTTACATGTAAGTTGCAAGGTCAAAACTAAACTTATACAATTCTGGATTGTTAAATGGGAGGAAGAAATTGTATGTTTCCTTAAAAGATATTTGTGTCATTTTCTCTTCAGGATGGTTTTCACATTTGATGATTGATTTTAACTTTTATAACTTCAACATTTGAATTAGAAAAAAAAATTATTGTAACACATTTGAAAAATAAAGTTTTCAGAAAATGCTTACTTTGTACAGCCCTTATAATTTTAAATATTAGTTTTTCACAGTTTTGTGTGGGTAATTAATAATATGTGTGGGCAAAAGATTTATTCTGTTCTGTTCATTGGAAATACTACATATCTCATGAGTCATTTGATATCAAAGCTGACTGGAACATCTGCCTTTTACTTTCATTGCAAGGCTGACCAATGGGACTAATGTGCATTATGCATGAGGTTGAAAATTAAACTAGGAAGAAGTAGCATGATCTGTGAATGCCATGCAAAATCAGAACTGGACAGTTATAATGTTTTCTCAAGGGGAACACTGCCAAGAGATTGTTTGCATAATTCCTGGGTGTAAAATCTATTTAGTCTATTTTATTTTAGGAATGTTCCTTTTCCAATCCCCAAATGAACAAGGCTGTATTATGACATTGAAATGGTAAAATAAGGATTTAAATATAAATGAAGATAAATTAGCAAGTTCTGAAGTCAAAGATAAATATTAGCAGAATTTTTCATTTTTCATTTCATTCAGGAAACTTAAGGCTAGAAGGAACTCCAGGGGCTGACAAGTATTCCCTCTGCCAGGATGCTCTCACAGCCTGTGGAATCTCCATCCTGAACAGCTGGCTCTAGGTGGGACGGTTGGACCAGAGGCCCCATCCAACATAAACCATTCTGTGATTCTGTGACCTGAAGCAAAATCAGTTGTTGGTGTGCCATTTTAAACAGATATTTGCCGACCTGATTGTAAAATTTATTTGATCTCTATTTAAAAAACCTGGAATGCTTTATCCATAGGTAGTACATTCACACACTTCACTGTGATTTTTCTTAATGCAGGTTAACCATGTAATGATTTTCTGTCCTATCCTCAGTGGTTATTAATCTAAACTGAATAAACTATCTAGGGAGGTAAAAACTCTTATTTTGTCTTTTTGAAGGTTGCTCCACAGGCTGTAGTGAACATAATCCAGTGTGGTGGGTTTATCCTCTTTTCCTTTCAGCAGCATCATATTCTTGGCTGGTGTTTACCTGTCATCTACAATTGCCCCTCAAGACTTTTTTCTTTGTTATTGATTTTCACTTTTAGGTTCCTCATCTTTAATACAGATTATTCCAGCCTTACTAAAATACCTTGAATTTGTTCACGTTGAGTATCATCTTACTATGCTTAGGCCATTTGTGTAAATTTCAAGATTATTTTAATTAGTCATGTTCTTGAAATTTCTTTATGCCCCTCCTCACTTTCTGGAAGTTTTAAAATTTAATAAATATATACCATCTTCAATCAGCTTGGGAAAAAGTTTTTTTTTTTTTGACTGGTTGATCCATATAGAACTTTAGTCTAGAAATACTTCCATTTTGACAGTGAACCACTGATATAAAATCTCTGGCTTGTTTTGCTAAGAAAATATATTTAAAAAATTACTGTTTAAATTCTCTGTGTAAGTTTTGCTACAGAGGAAAAAAGATATCTGTGAAACTCAATGCAAACAATATGTGTGTCTCTAAGTCTATATTATTATACCTATGTACTTATGTCTATATCTATGGAGGAAGGATTCAAAATTCCTATGCAAATTATATATAAAGGAACCTTCATATGTAGTTGTATATGTAGTTGTTGCTTGGAAGGGGGGGGGTATAGCTGTAGGTTAGTAATTCACAACTGGAATTACTCAGAGTTTAAAAAAGCAAAATAAGAAAAAAGATACTTTTTTTTGTTGTTGTTCTTGGGGGTTCTTCTTACTTATTTTTAACAAACTCTTTCAAATCCCTTAGTTAAGAGCCTGAAATAAGTTAGTATGAAGTCACTGTGTAAACAAAACTATAAAGAGCCATAAGAAATTATCTAAATTGGAATTTTACTTATACTTAGTCACCGTTACTCAGGCAGCAGTAGAGAAACTATAAAAAGTTCTCTGACTATGCATTATTTGCTAGTTTGTTTTCCTTGTAATTAGGGAAGTTGGTACAGTTTTTAAATCAGTTTTCAGTTTTCCATTGTGCTTTTTGCAGTGAAAATAATGGAAAAATAGGTACACTGGTACTGGTTGTGTAGTCAAATGTAGCATACAGTAGATAGTGATTTATATCCTATAGTGTACATATAAAATATAATGTCATCTTTGTCCCATGTGCATTGTTTGCAACTGTGCAGCTTTCTAACCTCAATATGGGAAAAGGTGATTAAGCTTAAATGAAAGGAGAGTTAAGCTTCAGTTCCAGAACAGCTCACTGGGTGCACAGTAAAAGGGAAGGTTTGAGTTCCTCGTGGCTCAGTTTCTTTTGGGCTATTGATTTACCCTTTACCCAATTGATTGTAATTAACCTGTTATTGCTAATCCCTGACTAGGCACCCGACCAAAGACAAATCTACTAAAGGCTCTTAATGATGCTCTGATTCTGCCAGAGTTTTAACAGGAATGTGGGAGAAAGGGAGGCTAAAGCCAGTCCCTTTAAGTTCAGCATGGAACTGTGCTTAGAATTGGAGAAGAGAAAGGGAGAGGCACATGAACCGTGGCTACCTTCTGCTCTGTTGTGACTCTGATAAGTTAGCTAGAACATGTTTGTCCTGAATTCCCAAAGGTTCAGAACAGAGTTAGTAATGCTGGCATGTCTTTGCGAAGAATTTTTTGGGTGAAAAATAATATTTAAATGCCCTTTGGAGCAAGATGATATTTAAAAAATAAGGGTTAGAAATAAAAGGTACTAACCCTTTTTTTTTTTTTTTTTTTTTTTTTTTTTTTGATGTCCTTGTTACAAGGTAAAAGCAGTAAGCAGAGGTCTGATAAACATCATTTTTAGTTGATCTTCTGGTGTTTCAGTCATATAGGCATTCTCAAGGAGTGTTGTATTTTCTTAGAGTCTTGCTTTAATTCTTAATATAATGGCCATTTAACTTGTGACAAAGGGTTGAACTGCAGCTGCTTCTGTGATCTTGGTCTGCTCAGTTGTAGACCCTTGAAAATCTTCTGAAATTGTAGGAATCAGCTACTTCCTTCCTGGACCATTTCTCAGTTATACTTGCAGTTATTCCATGGAACTGAGGTGGGGCGAGAGCTCTGACTCTTAGGCTTACCAGAAAAAGCATTTAAACACTTGGAATCAAGAACTTTGGGTTTTTCATAGTTTGTTGTTATGAAATTTATAGAATTGATTTTGATTTGTTACTTTCTGGAGAATCATCTTAATACTGTTAACACATCCAACCCTTCTTGTAAGATTCAAGCAGGTTATCAATTTTTTAATTACTTTTACCAGAGCAGTAATAATTAATTCTTGAAAAAAAATTTTTCCTGGTGAATGCATTACACTTGTAAAAGAATTAGGACACATGTATTGATTCTGGCTTGAAATTTAAAATGCAACCTTGAACACTTTGTGATCTTCCCAGTGGTATGTCCAAATTCCTTCTGGTGCCAAATACTGTGTTTAATCCATATTATGATTTAAACTCTTTCTGTCAAAATGCATTAAATTACTTATTTACTAATTTATATCACTGTTATTTGCAGAGATATAAAAGTATTTTTTCACAATATCTCTATCAATTTTTTTCATACAAATATGTCTTTCTTTCTACTCACCTCGTATTTCAATATTGTTGGGTTGATTCTGACCTACAACTATATGAATAATGACTTTAATGTGTGGCTATTCTGTGCATGAAATCACATTAAATATATGTGAACTTATAAACTCTTGTTGTGTGGGTAAAGATGAGAAATAATCTCATTTGTGAAAGCAGCCCATAATCAGCAGTCTGTGTCCTTGTCTTCATAACAAAAAGTTTGTTTTAATCCTAATTAAGCATACATCTTGGACATCTGTATACTTCAGTGTTACATTTGAAACTTTTGTAAACTGTGTCATTGCAGCTATTACTCACTGCTTATAGCTCTATATTAAAAACCCTGTTAGATTTTTATTACAGTACTATAAGAAAAAAATACATGTCCTATACCTCTTCTGGTCACTATGATTTTAATCCAACCAATTCAACATGTGAAAGTACACCTGTAGTAAGCTGCAAAAGTATTTCTGCAAAGGCTGTACAAATAATCTTCTGCTTCTGTTTCAGACAATAAGTGAACATATATCACAATCTATCAGTTTTCCAATACAGATTTCTTGATTTTGTATTTTATTGAAAATCGCTAGCAAAGGGAAAATGGTTTTGAGTAATTTTCCTCTTTGGATAATAATCCATGCTTGCTAACCACTTACCAGTAACTATGAGCAGAAGTAGTTGCTTTTATTCAAGGAAATTTTGAAACAGGAAATTTACAAATTCACCTTGAGCCAGTGACGCAAAAAGCTGTGGTTTATAAAGACATGCATAAAATCAGTAATCATACCACCAAAAGTCTGTATTTTAATTCTTTATTGTAAAGATTGCCTGTTGAATATTTTACAATTTTGTGTGTGCTTGACACTAAGAGCTCTTCTGAGCCAAAAACCTGTATGCACCTGACGAAGGGATTGCCCAGATTCCACACTCATTCCTGTACATAATCGAGTTTGTGAATATCTTTATTTTATCTTGTTTCAATTTCAGATCAACTTGTTGCTGCTGTAAACCTCTGGTAGGCTGGTATCCAGCCAGTGCTGTGCTGAGATTTAGTATCTATGATGGACCAGTGAGTCTCCATTAATGTGAAACCTTTCCAAAAATAGGTGATAGATGCAGCCTGAGTTCTGTAATCACACCTTGAAATAAAAATCAGTTGACTGCATTTCAGGAATTTTCTGAAGCTACAGGCTGCCAAGAAAATTCAGATAATTAGTTTTTAAAAAAATTGTACAGCTATTAATTAGGAACCTATGTAGTATAGTTACTTACCCAGATTAAACTTTTGTTGCTTGGATTTTGCTATTGAATAAGTCTGAGAAGTGGCAAAAAGTATGTGGTTGCACTATTGCAAACCTGAAAGGGAAATTTAAAAAGTGACTGCACCAACAAACATGCCTTCTACGGAAAGAAAATAATCAGTGGGGCTTGACTTTTACTTATCAGTAGCTCAGTCTGTGCTGTGGCATCTACTGACTGCTGCCTCACAGTGTCTGTGAAAAGCGCTGAGGAAATGCATTAATCAGTACTTAAGAAACAAACATGAACACAGAAGACTCCAAAAGCAAAAGTAGTAACTTATTAATATTTCATAATATTGAATGGAAAAAAAAAATCAGATATGAGAAGGTATGAAAACGTAGATAATCTTCTAGTGTCAGAAGCATGTGCTTGCTGATGTAACTGTGTCTTCACTAGCAAGATTTTCCTGTTTAAATAGGCACCAGGGGAGTTTTGCTGCTAAACAAATCTTGTGTTTACCTGGCCAAAGAGTAAAATGAAAAAAAAAATCCAAAAGCCGAAAAAAAACCCAAACCAAAAAAACAAACCACCTAACAACACAAGAAACCCACTTCTATAGTTCTGCCAGGTTCTGAAAGCTGCCAAGGAATCTCTGTATCATCCCCTCTTCCAAATGCTGTGTGAACAGACAGGAAGCTGCAGGAGCTGCAGGTCCTTCCTGAGCAGGACATGTTCCATGTTAGCTACAAGCTCAGACTTAATTCTGTGCTTAGTTGAAATGCAAATTATATTACTCAAGTTTCTTAGTTGGACTTTAATGAATGTATGAAATACACTAATATATTAGAAGCCTGACTATCCCTTTGATGAAAGGTAAAGGGAGAAGGATCTTTCTTTGAAAAAATTATTATTCTATTGGAAAAGCAATACTTTTCTTGCAAGAACCTGGCTTAAAGTATTCAATGGCAATATATCACAAATATAGTCTAACAAACAGTAACAAGAAGCCTGCCTAGGGCAGTATAAAATGTTTACCTCTGTCAGTGACATGCTTAGATACATCACTGGTTTCTCTCAGACACATTCCTTTTGAAAGTCTGATGTAGCAACTTCATAAAGAGCATTTTGTGCTGCAGAAAGTACTAATGAAGCATCTACAAAAATCCTTTACACTCTGTCCTTTGCTGCTCACAGTGTGTCTGTGTGGCTCCCTTAGGTGGCAGCTGCTCCTCCCAGCAGCTGTAGAGTTTTTAACAGGGTATTTCTGAGCCCCTAGCAGGTTTGCTGTACTATAAATGTTGGCTTTTGGGGAAAATGGGCTCCCTCTGGTGAGTGGTTGAGTGGTTGTCAACTGAAATACCTTTCAGTTTTGGGTTTTGCTTTGGGTTGTCTCAGTCCAGATTTTATTTTCAAATGCAGATCCCACGGTGCTTGAGCACTTGCATGTAGTGACATATAACGTGTCCTTGCAACTGTCAACACTTGTCATCTTTATTTCCTGGAGTAGCAGAGGGCTTGTAATATAAATCTTCCTACTTTTCACCACCTGGGAGGAAAGGCTAAGAGACTGCTGCAAAGAGATGCCTATGGAAAGTTAGGTACTACAATTGTGTCAGATAATTTTGGTGTGCTTCAGTTCCAATCCTAGCCTTTGTATTTGGTTAATAGTTCTTAGATATTTATCCTGTGCTGAGTGACTTGCTACCTTTACTTTTTGCAGGATCCTGGTGTGAATCAAAGAAACATGAATATGCAGTTGTCATGTGGCAAGTGCATTTATACACATGGAAACCCAGAAATTAGAGTTGTCTAGTATTCCACCTTGCTTCTTCAATTCCAGCCTCTCCAGCCTGTGATAGTAGAGGTCTGTTGACACTGCACATCTAGTCCTAAATAAACTGTCTACAAGACTTGAATACTTTTAAAAAACTGAAAATTTGTCATTGAAGCAAGGTTTCTAAAGGGAATGTTCAACTTGCATCTAGAACTCAGTTAAACAGTCATCCTATCTTAATGGAACAGGTAAACTGGAGATAGCTGGGTAGAAATTGTCTTAGATCTTGCAGGTTGTTTGCAGTAGGAGTGAGGATCTCTAGTCCTTGATCTAGCTACAGAGAAAGTTTATTGAAATTCCTGCTCTTCTTTTTTTATGTTTTCAGTTCTGTGTGATAACCACTCTCTCATCCTTTCAGTAAATACCCTTCAAAGGCTGTTGTGAAGATAAAAAGGTGATGTTAAGGGGACAAAGAAGGAGGGAAGGGGAATTTCATCCTTGGGTTTCATTCAAACAGAAATAGGCCAGGCAAGTGAAATAGGTGTGAGTGCTGAACCACAGGTAGGTAATTCTGAACACATCTAAAGCCCAGGAAATAACAACTGGATCAAAAAAACCACCCACCTGCATTACTCTTCTTAGCTTGGAGGTTTGTGAAGCTTAGCTGTCAAAGGTGTTCAGAATACTGAATATTAATTGTTCTAGGCAGAGAAATTGTAGACTTCATTGTGCCCAGTAGAAAAAGCAGATGTGTGTCAGTGAAAGTACTGTGAGTGTGGTAGTGTTAGAAACATGATCACATTGACTGCTTTGGATTTGGAAGATGTACAGATATCTTTTCTATAATCTGCAACTTTAAATTGTATTTAAATTGAACCTAATTGGGATTTTAATTAATATCAATAAACTAATAAGAAAATAATGAATATGAAAATTAAAATTGACTTTCTCCATTAAAAGTACTCAAAGAAAACAAATATGGAACAAAACACCTGCAGATATAAAAAAATGAAACCAAACTGATTCTCAAACCTTCCATCTGCCTGATGAGGTATTTTTCTTTTTGTAGTGTACTTAACTAAATAAATGTCAAGAGTCATCTGCTGTACACTTAGTCACTGAATATAATTGAAAAGATATGATGAAAATCCACAACATTTCCGCTGGACACATTTAAAAATTGAAACTTTTTTTTTTTTTTTTTTTTTTTTTAATTTGCAGTACAATATCAAATTTTGTATTCCTATGTTTTGCTTACAGAGAATTTTGGTGAGGTAACAAACCAGGTATTTTTAAACAACATTAACATTGCTTCTAATTTCAGGGATTATTAATTTATTTTAAAGTAAACATATCATATTCTCCATTTTGGAGAAAGGTTTTATCCATCTTTAGTGTTGTTGAGGATCTAAAACCACTCATAATTTCTGCCTGATCTTAGCAGTTCATCACTGCTGATTCATCAGAACTGCAGATGGGAAGATGTTGACATTTGAATTTAGTCTTCATTTAGTATTTTTATTACTACTTCTATCTTACTTCTGCTAAACAACTAGCCTAGGATTATTTTCTCATGCTAAAATCACTGATCATCTCTTCTGTGACCATAAGCAATTGGTATATTGGAAGTAACTTCCCAGTTCCAAGCCCAGCTACTTTCCCATTTGTATAATGAAACGCCTTTACTCTGGGTAGGACAAAACTTCACCCTTTGAAATTACTGTAAAATACTGCTGCCTACTGTTTTCAGACCCCAACAGCCTACTGAAAGAAACAATGTATATATATGAGTACAAGACTGCAACTATGCAGTGTAAAACCTACCTTCTAGAAAATATCTATGATATTCAGTCTTCTGGCCTTATTAAGGGCATTCTAGGAACCAAGTGATGCCAGTGAAGCAATTTTTTTCACTTCAGTGTAACTGGAGTCAGCTTTTTAATCCTACAGTTACATGACTTGTCCTTGACTAGTCCATGACTTTGGTATCTAGCATGTCAGAATAAATCTTACAGTAGAACAAATTAACAGTAGCTCCACTGACATAAAACCAGCATAAATAGAGAGGCTGGGCCAAATTGCCTAGGTCACATCAGATCCCTGAACTTCTGGAGTAGGTCCAGCATTGTTTAAAGCATTCCTTCCCCCTCCCCCCCCCCTCCCCTTTTCTTTTTCTTTTATTTAATGACTTGTATATACTTAAATATTAAAAGTAACAGGACTTCTGTTCTTGGAAATTCAAGTGTAGGGGGGTTGTAACTGGTCTCAGCTACTGTGCTGCCTCATGGTAAGTGCAACCCATTCTCAAGCCAAAGGGCACCGAAACCAGAATGAAGTTGGAAACTCGTGCAATCAAACCATTGACATTTTATTTTACAAATGAATATACAACAGGTCTGTGATATTAGTCTCATTAATTTATCTTTATATTAAAAGAGGAAGTAAGTTTATTAGTATAAAGGGTGATGAGACTTAGATCTAGATAATGCTGTTAGCGGTTTGAGAAAAGTGTCACTTCTATGCTTTCCTCATGAAAATAATATCATTTCAGTGTCATTCAAACTTTGGGTCTCCACATACTGTCTGTCTGCCTGCACTCTTGTCAGTTAAACATGTCCCTTCCCACTCGCTCCCATACATTTGGGTTCTGCCTTCAGGCGGGGGCAGGCAGGCGGTACAGCCGCGTTAGAGCCGAGCCCAAGCAGCCCCATCGGCGAGAGTTAACCCCTTCCTGGGAGAAACCATGGTCCTCCGCAGGTCCTCCAGGACGTGCACCATCAGAATCCACCATTAACATTTGATAACCTCATTGAAAAGCCATTTCCTTCAGACTAGGAAGTTTTCTGACCGTCATTCAGTGCAGTGTCACTGGCATGATGCATGCACCATGTAGTTGAAAGAACGATGGATGGCAAGCTGTATGTTTATGTGTATGTATAAAGAATGTGTTTCCTCGCACCGAGAAAAAAAGGATGAGAGAAATAGGACGGTAGTTTATCGCTCTCCTTCCTCGTGTGTTCTCTAGACCCAGGGCTGAGCCTGCCCAAAGGGAAACACCGCAATCCCTGCACAACCCCGGGGAGAAGAGGATTGGTTGCTGCTGAGCCCCCGTGTAGATACGCACATTTCTCTCTATCCCCTTTCAATCTCCCCGCTTCAACCGGCTCCAGGGCTGCGGGAGAGCGGGCTGTCCCGAGGGGAGCCAGCAGGAGTGCCGGGATAAGGGGCCGAGGGGGCAGCAGCGGGTCCAGCCTCGCCCCCACTGAGCATCACCCTGCGCGGGGACCTCGCTCGTGTCCGAAAGGAGGGAGGTGAAAGCGCTCTTACCTCGGAATGGGAGCCGCGCACGTCCCGCTCCCCCCGCCGGACTCCCTTCAGTTCTAAAATTCGGGCACACCGCTGCTAACACCCCCCTAAGCAGCCGCGCAGGGGAGCGGGAGCTCGCTGTGCGAGGCCGTGCTGTCCCACTGCCAATTGCCTGTCCCCGAGCCCGCGGCGACGGGACGTGACTCCAGCCAAGCGGCTCCGCTTCGGATGCTGAGGGCACTTGAGAGCCTCGAGCTTTCCTCAGGTCTGTGTGCATTTGCTGGAAAGCAACTTGCAGATTAAATTGAGGCAGGCGAAGTAGTAACTTTCTAGATGCTGGGGACTATTACTTCGCTATGAAGTAATTAATGGTGTTTCCATAGTTAAAGTTCTGAAAGGGAAATTTTTAATTTTTGGGATTTGATTTTTTTCCCCATTCAATAGTGAGTCCTTCCTGACCAGGGCCATTGCAATACACTCACTTTCCTAACGTAAAGTCCCAAAACGTCTTCATTCGGGGAAGTTTCTTGCACTATGCGGTGCTGTCGGGCTCGGCTGCTTTCATTTAGTGGTTTTGAATCGCTTTAAAGAGGCAAAGTGTGTTGTCTTTAAATACACGTTTAGGGAAAAAAAAAAAAAAAAAAAAAAAAAAAAAAAAGACTCTTGTCTTGGGAAACTGCTCGATTTGCAGGAAACCCTCCGGATGTTTGCTGCTTTTCATGTGGCATTTGTGGTCGGCTCTGATAACGCTGGGAGCACCACTTCCAACGCCGCATTCTGTAATGGACCTGAAATAGAAACACATCTCTCGCCGGAGGATCCCCACTCCGCGCCCCCGCGCTGTGTACCGGCGGGTTTAAAAGGTCAATAAATCAGAAGGATGAACTCTCGGTGGCATTGTTAGGTTGGGAAAGTTAACGAATGACCCCAGGAGTCGTGCGACTACGAAGGTTTCGGGACTGTCAGAAGAAGCTCCCTATGAAACGCTGCGGGGAAGTAAAGTCTGAGCACAGAGGGAGACTGGACTCGGAAGCAGTGCGGTGCTGTGTGTTTTAAAGTTACAATTCGAAAATACCCAAACAGCCAAAACAAAAAGCCAGAAAAGAAGAGAGATAATCCGTCTATGACGCCAGGGGCACTTAAAGGGTCACAAACTGCCAACATTTTCAAACCAGGTAGCTTTTACTTTCTCGGCTTAGATTCAAAACACACCTTTCTTTCTTTGATCCCAGATCAATGAGCTGTAGAAACGGTTTCAACAAATCTCCTAAACAAAGTCAACTGTAGTTGCTTAGTTTATTACCTCATGTTCATTATATAGAAAAACCTTTTCTTTTCTGCTGAAAGTGACAGCCCTAAAAATTGCTGCAAGCTTTATTTGCAAGCAGTCCCTCTACTCGCTGAACTTTTTAATTAAAAGCCCCTGCAGGATTTGGCTCAAGAAAATATTACTGCTAATTATAGTGAAAGGGAAATTTTGGCATTTTAACAAGATCAACTGGTTAAAAAAAGGTAATACTCTCTGTACTCTCTCCTACGGTTTAAACTCCTAGTTGGTTAATCTTGTCCGAGTCAGCAATGCGGCGTGAGCTGGGAGCTGCTCTGGGAATCAATGGAAAAGAACCGGCTCCCTTAGAGCGCCGCGTTGTTGCCTACTTGAGTTTTGCTTTCCTTGGAAGTCATGTTGCTTATTCCCCCAGCTGAGTATTCTGTTATCTGCAGGGCAAAATACACACGCTTTCTTCACGCATGAGTTTTCTTTAAACACGTTTCTGATTCTGTTTAATTCGGAATTTTCTCTGGGTATCGGCCATGCGTCGGTGCGTTACCTGTCTCGGAGCACCTGGCCTGGGATTGAGGGCTCTGAGTCCCGGCACGTCGGGTCGGGAAATGTCACAACCTCAGCCATAAAACTAGAGCCATTAGTACACCAGCCTTACCCAGGTACGCCCTAAGGTAGTGTCCCAAAGGCGCTGGACTAAAAACGAGTAAAAAAGCACTTTACTCCTGACCAATGTTGCTGGTTATCGCCAATTCTGCGCTGACGGTCGGATTTTGCAAGGACAGTGCCACCGTTAATTTGTTTTAAATTAATTATAAGTGCATAATACTTTTGCAAGAATGGTGTTGTTATATAGTAGTTTGAGATTAATTTAAATACACATATGTCTGACCATGGTTTTCACCTCCGCTGCTCTTTATAGAACGTAATATAAGGACGAAAAGCCGGGCTGTTTGATCTTTATGTTGGGCTAGCAGGAATGTTTAAAATGAGGAAAAGAAAATAAAAACTTTTTGGTTGGGTATAGGCAGATATCAGTCTTTTTGTAATAATTTTGGCTCCTTGCAACAGGGGTTAATATGCTATATTATTATGTTGGAAACATATCGCTTGTTTATAATTCTAAAAGAAAGCTAAATGTAGAAATGACTCGAAAATTGCCTTCACCGGTGTTAGTCCCTGGTAGCTCCTATCCACTACTGCGATCTTTTTAAAGTGTCTATCAAGTGTAAAGGAGCAGGCTTTGCGTTCTGCGAAACAGGAAATTCAATGTTAGAATACGTTAATGGTTATTCTAGCTTCATTCATTTAATTTCAGCGAGAATTCTTACAATATTGGTTTATTTGATCAAAGTGGCTACCCAAACAAAGGTGTCCTTAGCAAAATAAACCCCTTTGATCTTCAGTCTAAAGCTGAGCGGTTTCTCAAATAAGCATTGATGCATTTAATAGCACCACATAACAATGCAAATATTAACCAAAGCGTCCGTGAAAACGCCGTATTCTACATTAGTTTGTATGCCAAAGGAGAATATAAATGGTGCTGAGATAGAACTGTTTATTCTGAAGTGATGGACATTTTAAAAAAATCTGGTTGTAATTACAGTGGGCAAATCAGAGAAATCATGATAACGTAAAGTCACAAGAAATACATACCGCACACTTCAACTCTGCACTAATAACTAATAACAAGTGTCTGTCTTTTCACAGACATTGATTAGCTTTACTAAGAATGAAAAAGTGAGATAGGATAGGATAGGTATCCTAGGCTTTACTCTGGGTTCAGCTCATTATTGTCCAGGGAGTTGAGCTCTTTCATAGAGTTACGAGTGGAAATATGCTCGGGCAGCGCTACAGGGTAAGTAGCTAGGGTAAGGCACAGATGATGACTTCTCATTACCACGGTACAGCCTAGCTCTGCCTGCAGAAGTCTTTTGTGCCTCTCAGAGTGTTACGGGGTATCTCGGCACACCTGTAATCACTCTGTCCCTTTCCTCTCTCTGGTATCTGCTCCGCTCGAGGATGTCCATCAGCGCACAGCCTCGGGGGGCTGGTCGGAGCTGCCCTTGCGAAGGGAAGGGCTGCGGGCGGGGGCAGCGCTGGCCGCGGCGGAGCCCGCGATGCGCGCAGGTGCCGGGCCCCGCCGCGCCGGGAGGAGCCGCCCCGCGGGGCAGGGCAGGGCAGCGCCGCGGGGCCGCGGCCGCCGGCCGGCTGCGAGCCCGCCCCCGCCGCCCCATTGGCCGCCCCGCGGCTCAAATAAGCCCGGGCCGGGCGCCGGCTCCGCAGCAGCGAGCGGGCTCCGAGTGCCGAGTGTGTCCCGCGGGCCGGCCCGAGCTGCCGGCGCGTCCCGAGGCGAGGCGCTGCGAGATGAGCAGCCCCGATGCGGGCTACGCCAGCAGCGACGACCAGGTGCAGGGGCGGTGCTCGCTGCCCATCATGATGCCGGCCGTGTGCCCGTGGGCAGAGTCGCTGAGCCCGCTGGGCGAGGCGAAGGCGAAGGGCGGCGCGGCGCCGTCGGCGCCGTCGGGCGGCCGCAGCAAGGGCGAGGCGCGGATCCGGCGTCCCATGAACGCCTTCATGGTGTGGGCGAAGGACGAACGCAAGCGGCTGGCGCAGCAGAACCCGGACCTGCACAACGCCGAGCTCAGCAAGATGCTGGGTGAGCGCGGGGTCCCGTGGGGCGGCTCCAGGAGAGCGAGGAGCCCGGGGCAGCCTCAGGGTCCGGGCTGCGGGCGGCGAGCGGGGGGATCCGTGGGCTGTCGGGCCGGGGTCCCGGTGTGGCGGTCGCGTCCGAGGGCGAGCGAGGATCGCGCAGGGCCGGGCGGGGCGGTGTCGGTGCGGTCGGGAGCGGGTGCCGGTGGGCGAGCGGGCGGTCTGACGGTGTCGGTGGATGCAGGTAAATCGTGGAAGGCGCTGTCGCTGGCGGAGAAGCGTCCGTTCGTGGAGGAGGCGGAGCGGCTGCGGGTGCAGCACATGCAGGACCACCCGAACTACAAGTACCGGCCGCGGCGGCGGAAGCAGGTGAAGCGCCTGAAGCGGGTGGAGAGCGGCTTCCTGCAGCACGGCCCGGCGGAGGCGGCGGCGGGGCCCGGGCTGGGCAGCGAGGCGGCCGGCGGCGGCGGCAGGATGTGCGTGGAGGGCCTGGGACTGGCGTACGGCGAGCAGGGCTACGCGGCGGCGGCGAGCGCGGGCCACTACCGGGACTGTCCGCCGCTGGGCGCGGCGTTCGACGGCTACAGCCTGCCCACGCCGGACCCGTCGCCGCTGGACGCGGCGGAGAGCGAGGCGCCCTTCTTCGCGGCGGGGCTGCAGGAGGAGTGCGCGCTGGTGCCCTACGGCTACGGCCCGCACCCGGCGGCCGCCGAGTACCCGGCGGCGGCGGCGGCGAGCGAGAGCCCGTCGGGCGCGGCGCTGCGGCGGCACCTGGCGCCCGGGGAGGCGCTGGGCGCGGGCGGGTCGCTGCAGGGGCTGCTGGGCTGCCCGGCGCCGCTGCACGCGTTCTACGGGCAGTGCCAGCCGCCGGGCCCGGGGCGCGGGCCGCCGCCGCTGCCGCCGCCGGGGGCCGTGGGGCAGCCGTCGCCGCCGCCCGAGACGGCGCCGTGCCGGGAGCAGCTGGAGCAGCTGCCGCCGGAGGAGCTGCTGGGCGACGTGGACCGCACCGAGTTCGAGCAGTACCTGCGCTTCGCCTGCAAGCCCGAGCTGGCGCTGCCCTTCGGCGGGCACGACGCGGCCGCGCTGCCGCCGCCCGAGGGCGCGGGTCCCGTGTCGGCGGCCGTGTCGGACGCCAGCAGCGCCGTCTACTACTGCGGCTACCCCGACTTGTGAGGGGCTGGCCGGGGCACGGCTCGGACACTGGCAGGGGGGCGCCCGGCCCCGCTCCTATTTATGTAATTTATTTGAATCTTGAGAACTGACAGGGTATCCGTGACCTGCTCGAGGTTTAAAAGGTGATTTGCCATCTCGCTGTCCATGTGGTGCAGGTCTTCCCGTCATTGTCCGACAGTGACATGTAAAACTGTTCCTGTGGTTGAATCGTGATAATGGTAGCACACGGAGAATACCATTTCGGAGATCTTATTAGAGATCTGTATGCTTTTGTATGTTTTACAGAGTGCTGGGTTTTTTATTATGGATTTGTACAGAATAATTTTGCACTTTTACAATAAAGGGAAAATAATAAAACTGGTCTCTGATAACTCCTCCAAGAGATGCTATCGTCCTTTGTAATTGGTGGTTACGGCCTTTTAGACTTCCTTTGCGCGAGACCCCTGCACTAAGCTTTAGGTCCTCTCACACTTTCTGTCAACACTGTCTCTCCTGCTCCAGTTAATTTTAATCCTTCGGTAACTGCCTACTCCGGGCTCTTGTTTGTTTGGATTTTGTTTCTTTTTTTTTTTTTTTTTTTTTTTTTTTTTTTACTTTATTGCTGCTTTCTTATAGACTTGACTAGTATGACTGAATTTTAAAAAAGAAAATAATTAGACCCCATTTTATGTTTGAAGTGTTGTAAGTCTCTATGAAAGCGCCTGCTGAAGTACGTTAGATTTTGGTCCGTTTTTAATGGAAGCACGGACCCGTGGGAAAGTGCTGGTTTAAGTATCTCCTTGGAGAGAATGTCTTTCGTGTCCCCTTCGCTGTGCCGGGGCGGGGGTGGCAGTGTATCAGGCCTCCGCTGCGGAGAACAGGAGCTGTAAATCAGGATTCAAAGTAAGTGAAAAATTAGGACGCCGGCCTCCAAAGGGGGAGGCCGGCCGGGAGCATCCACTCGGCCCCCTGCCACGGCAGCACCTCCACCCGTGCCTCCCAGAATCTTACCTTTCCTCTCCTAAGGAAATCCCTCGGTCGATGAAAATGGAGCTGGAGATGGAAATATCTTCATGCCTGGGAAACGGGCACTCTGCAATTAAATGTGGGAGGGTAGGGGTGGGGGAAAGACCTTCTCGTTTAGTTGTTAGCTCGGAGTCTGGCTGTGGGTTGGGACTGATAAATTAATCATGTTTATTGCTTAAATCGGGGGGAGGAGGTAACAGTCATCTGGGTCGTTTGCTTCCTAAGATAAAGTTGTGGAGCTGAGCACTGGGGAGGAGGGGGCAAGGGCCAAAGTGGCAGACTTCCCACCGATTAACCCGTCTTCCACGAGGATGGGAAATTAAATTGGGTCCGTTTTCAAATTGCAATTAAAAAGACTTATGTTTGTACCCGTGAAAGATAAAATAGATGCAAACTGCCTCAATCAAAGGGATTTGAGAGTGGCCTGGTTGGCAGAAATCGACCTACTAATTGTGTACTATTAGTGAGTCTTGAATCTAAATGCATTCAGAGCCTTAATATTCGTAAAATAGTCTACCCTCTAGTTTCTTAATCCTCCCCCGTTACTTTTCAGTCTTCAGTTCTAAGAAATATGCCTAAAATATCCATCCTGTGACTCTCTTCACTCCTTTTCTAACGAGAGAAAATGATGGAATTCTGAAATAGGTGATACTTCAGAACAAGGACATATGTTTTCTTGATACTTTAATTTGGAAAAAAAATTACATTTTTAAAACATAGATACATAAACTCAGGAAACAAATGTACACGAGAGATGGTTTCTTGTTTGGTTGAGTTTTCCTTTTATTATGATATTTAAACCTACAGGATAAAAATGATGATATCTTTTCCACACATGTTCGCAGCTTTCTGTGGGAAAATCACTTTGGCTCATTTGGGAAATAAATAATCAATAAGCGTTTCTTAACTTCAGTCATCATTTCTTTTCATTTTTCCCTGAGATTCAGGTTTTGCTCCCTTCTTCTGTCCCTCACCCCAACTTGTCAGACAGATGAAGCCTGAAGCGGACTTAAAACTGTAAGTGGCTGGCTCATAACGAAATGAAGGTTAAAAACATTCTACATTTATTCTCTCTTTTTCTTTTTCTCTTTCTTTTCCATTTTTTTTTTTTTTTTAGCATAATAATATCAGAAGAGAATTAGACTAAATTGAATCAAATGCACCGGTTTTGGTAAGAGTGTTGGCCTGCACAACAGTCTAACACACCACAAGAGTGTGCTGAACTGTGTGTGACGAAGATGTAGCAGATCTTCCAGCAATCCTTTTCACATTTTGAGTTGCAGACTCAAATCTAAGAAGCATTATTTTCCTGTATGTAGCCAGATGTGTAGCTCTTTGCTTTTTTAGCCCTTCCCTACGAGAAGAACGGTCTGAAACTTCTTTAAAATGTCTGAAACGTGGCAGATTTATGAGCTGCCAATATGCATGAAGCAAAATATTCTTTATCTCCATCCAAAGCCCTATTTTCCTCAAAGCATCTTGAGTTTCTGATTCTAAATGACAGACACTCAAATCTGTCCTGTAGCCCTTTTGGAAGAGTTAAACCTCCCTTATGCCCCATGACAATAGGCATATTAAAAGAACCCCAGACTTACCCTTACCTTAACCTTACCCAAACTTTCTCCAGTTAAAGAACGGCATCACCAGAGCAGCTCCTTCCAGCCCCTTCCTATGGGAATGGTGAGTGCTCTCTGAAGTTCACGGAGATCGCTAATGCCCTAAAGCCCAAAAGGTATTCGGCTCTTGGTCTTTTGTTTGGTTTTGGGTTCTTCCTTTCCCTCTCTCATTGATTCACAATAAATCCCCAGTAACATTTCGATTTTTCTTAACACAGTCGAGTCCCTTACGTTGGTGTCACATTGCAGCTGGAAGAGTTTGGTTTGTTGTTCTTTTTTCTGAGTTGGTTTGTATGTTTGTTTTTTTGTTTTTTTGTTTTTTTTTTTTTTTTTTTTTGTACTGTTTGGTTGGGTTTGGGGTATTTTTTAGGGTGTTTTTTTGGTTTTTTTTTGGTTGGTTGAGGCTTTTGGTGGTTTTGGTTTTGATGGTCTTTGTGTGTGTATGTGTGCTCTCTGCCTTGCTGAAGTATATGGATAGAAAAGCAAGTGGGCCTAATGTAGAAAAAAGATTTCAGGCCAAGGTACTGAATTAAACTCAATTCAAGGCTCGTCCATACAAGACAGGTGGCAGGAAGGCCAGGAGATCAAAATAACAGCACACTAATGCAGAGGAGCTGGAAACGTCAAGAAGCACTGGTTTTGTGCTCTGAAAAAAAATCCAAACAAACAAACTTTCACATTAACATACCAGATTTTTGCCCATTTCTGGAGCTGTGTGCTTTTCCAGCTACAAAGACGATAATCGCTTGACAACATTAGCAGCAATACCGCTGACGAATTTCTCCTTGCACACAAATTTAGTTTACTTATTTGGCACTCCTCTTCTTGTGTTGTAGTAAATCCTCTCCCGTTCGCCCTGGGAAGGACGGCAGAAACCCCTGACAAGTGCTGGCACGCCAGCACGGGACCAGGAGCCAATACCCCGAGCACAGCTGACATGTGCGGCAGGGACAGGCCACTCACAGCCTTGTGACAAGCGACACCAGCGTGCATCAGGTGCTCTGATTGCACTTACCACTGCTCCGAGGGGCGAGCGAACTGTGAAACCCAGTAATTGCACACCCACATTTGTTAAACAGTCAAGTAATATGTTGACTAATTAGATGCCTGCGAGATCAGAGGTCAGTTGCTTTCTTTAAATTTCGGTCTACAAAAATAGGAATTTCTTTCACCTTTTCTGTGTTTAGAGGTTCTTAAATACAGCAGCTGTCCGTGCGTCTGAGAGTGTGCTGAGCACCCAAGGCTTCTCGCAGACTGGTATACTTTAGTATTTTAAGTGTATGATTTTAACCTGAAAAATTTACTCAGAAGGTCTGTCACAAAATCTTGTCCCAGATCAAATGCTAAATAATTCCCCTTGTTCCTGATGACATCTGAGTGACTTCCCTCTGCTTTGGATGCTGCAAGACCTATCGTAGATTTTGTCCCTTGTGCTAGGAGAAAAACCTCAAAGTCCACACCTCCTAGAGGAAAAAAAAAAAAAATTATTGCACTTTCTACACTGTAAAATGACAGGTTATGAATTCATTTGTAGAGAAAGGGGTAGGTTATTTGCTTCCCTTCCCTGCTTCGAGGCTTGCAAAGCTACCTGAATGTCGCTGCTGTTAACACTAACTCATAATCTGTTATCTGTTCCTGTTGTCGTTTACAGGGTCCCAAAGCATTTTTTTTTTTTCGGGTGTGTGTGTTTTTAATTTTTTTTTGTTTTGTTGAGTTTGTGTGGGTTTTTTTTGTTTGTTTGTTTTTTGTTTTTTTTCTTTCTTAGTGTGTGCTGCTGAATCTCTATTTTTGCTGCGCTCATACTCAGGGGAGCTGCTGATGGTGATGGTGGATCAATAGAACTGTTTTAGAGGACAAGCCCAACAAATTCATGCCGTCAAGTTGTTACGTGGTATGACTGAATGAACCGTGCGATGCAATCCTTGTCGCTGCGTTTTTCTGCTCGCCGGCCGGTGCTTTGACCCGGTCAGCTGTGAATTGCCCCATTTCGTGTCTGCTGAAGAAAACCGACGGCAAACTCGGGAGGTCGGGTGCCTGCTGCCTCAATACTCGGCAGCATCCATCCCGTCGCCCTGAGCCCCGCCCGGCAGCTCTGGGGTGGGAAAGTCCGCGGTGGCTCCTCTGTAGCTCTGCCAAAGAACGAGAAGGGGCAGCGCAGTGGGGCGCACAGAGGAGTGAAACAAGGGGAGGGGGTCACCGTGCAGGCGGCCAGGAAGGGCGGCACAGCGGCTCCAGGCTCAAAGACAGCCCGCTAAAAGCAATGCAGACCTGCAAGATAGGCCAGTCGCTCCTGTCCTTGAGGATGTCAACATTTGCTCAAAACAACTACTCCAAGTTAACTAGCTGCCTAGTTTTTATCCTAGGGAAATTTAAAATACGTGACCAAGGAATACAAGTGATCCTCTTTTTTCTTTCATATATATGTGTGTATGAGTTAAAAAACAGAGAAGAGAAACTAGCCTGTGTTGGGATAAGACACAGGAAAATAGTTACAACGAGGATGGTAAAACACTGGAACAAGAAGGCATCCTTGGAAGTGCTCAAGGCCAGATTGGATGGAGCTTTGAGCAACCTGGTCCAGTGGAAGGTGCTCCCGCCCATGGGAGGGGACAGGAATTAGACGATTTTAAAAGTTCCTTCCTACTCAAATTAGTCTGTGATCACTTCCTGCAGTTTAAACGGTTTAAATATAAATATATTTAACTAACTTCTGTCTGAAAGAAACAATTTCAAACTTGGTCTGACATCATTACCATTACCAATGGATTGTTTCTCAAGTAGGTATTCTGCCCCCCGAACCTTTCCCAGCCTGCAGGCATCTACATTCACTTTTCCGGGTTCCATGTGGAAGATGAAGGACTCTGCTAGTGCGGCCTTTTGTAAAGAACAAACAGAGAATTTGACACTCTCGACTTCAAGCAAAACATGAACAGAGGTACCAGGAAATACGATCACTTAAATAATTCCTGTGTCCATCGCATGAGAGAAGACGGGGGTTCCTCGATGGCAGGAATCTGTCGAGTGTGCTCCTGCTCCTGCTCCCCACCCGGATATACCGCAGTGCCTGGAGGGAGCCCTGCCCAGCAGCCCCGAATACCTGGCGGAGATATTGGAGGGGGGAAAAAAGGGCGCTAATGACCGGCAAACGTAATTAATGAGGGCAGGATTTATTCAGGTTTGTTTTTGTTTTAAACGCCTGTAACTTTACGCCTTTTCTATTCAGATAAGATGTGATCTCATGTATCTATGCAGAGATGTGGCTTTCAGCTTGTCCAGTTTGCTGGAGCACAAGAAAATGCGCCAAGAAACACAACCCAGGTCGTGCCAAAGTTTGTAAGTCGCGCCCGTTTATGGACAAACTTTCTCTCAGTCACTCTGTATGAAATATGACAGTGACAGCACTGAAAACACATCTCGCGAGGTGTACGGGCTGAAAAATAGGGTTGTTGGTCCTGTCGAAAAGATGATCGAATATTAGAAAACTGAAATGGGAAGAATTATTACAGTTCAGAAGAACGTCCCTTTTATCAAGATCGCTTTCAATACGATGGCAGTAGGATAGTTGTAAAATTAATTAAAGGCGCCTCGAACCCATCAGCTATTTTTAGGAAAAACAAACTGTATTGTTTTTACAAGTTTTTTTATATATTCCGATAAAATGACGGACGGCTTAATTTTGAATGCGTCGAGATTTAATGAAAACAACTTGCCGAGGAGGGAAAGCACAGAGAGCTGACGGCAAGGGGATCCTGAGGGGCAGCAACAGAGAAGCAAGAGGGGAAAAAATCTGTCTCTGTTCGCGAAACTCCCTCGCTATAGCTGAAATTGCGGATGCAGCGAAGCATTCCCGCACCGCTGGCTCGGAGCGGCGGCTTACATGGGAAGGGGCAGAGCGGGAGCAACCGGGTGGGCTCGGAGAAGGTGAATCGGCTGAAGTGATGATGACTTGTCTTATTATTACTAAGATACGTCCCACATTTACCTGCAGGAGAAGACGCTTGTGTCTCTCACAATGTTACAGGGTATCTCGGCATACCTGTAAATAAATACTCTGTCCCTTTCCTCTCTCTGGTATCTGCTCCGCTCGAGGATGTCCATCAGCGCACGGCCTCGGGGGCCGGTCGGAGCTGCCCTTGCGGAGGGCAGGGCTGCAGCCGGAGCCGCTCAGAAGGCGCTGCCGGGGCTGGAGCCCCGCCCGGTCCGGGTGCCGGGGGGGGGGCAGCGCTGGCCGCGGCGGAGCCCGCGATGCGCGCAGGTGCCGGGCCCCGCCGCGCCGGGAGGAGCCGCCCCGCGGGGCAGGGCAGGGCAGCGCCGCGGGGCCGCGGCCGCCGGCCGGCTGCGAGCCCGCCCCCGCCGCCCCATTGGCCGCCCCGCGGCTCAAATAAGCCCGGGCCGGGCGCCGGCTCCGCAGCAGCGAGCGGGCTCCGAGTGCCGAGTGTGTCCCGCGGGCCGGCCCGAGCTGCCGGCGCGTCCCGAGGCGAGGCGCTGCGAGATGAGCAGCCCCGATGCGGGCTACGCCAGCAGCGACGACCAGGTGCAGGGGCGGTGCTCGCTGCCCATCATGATGCCGGCCGTGTGCCCGTGGGCAGAGTCGCTGAGCCCGCTGGGCGAGGCGAAGGCGAAGGGCGGCGCGGCGCCGTCGGCGCCGTCGGGCGGCCGCAGCAAGGGCGAGGCGCGGATCCGGCGTCCCATGAACGCCTTCATGGTGTGGGCGAAGGACGAACGCAAGCGGCTGGCGCAGCAGAACCCGGACCTGCACAACGCCGAGCTCAGCAAGATGCTGGGTGAGCGCGGGGTCCCGTGGGGCGGCTCCAGGAGAGCGAGGAGCCCGGGGCAGCCCCAGGGTCCGGGCTGCGGGCGGCGAGCGGGGGGATCCGTGGGCTGTCGGGCCGGGGTCCCGGTGTGGCGGTCGCGTCCGAGGGCGAGCGAGGATCGCGCAGGGCCGGGCGGGGCGGTGTCGGTGCGGTCGGGCGCGGGTGCCGGTGGGCGAGCGGGCGGTCTGACGGTGTCGGTGGATGCAGGTAAATCGTGGAAGGCGCTGTCGCTGGCAGAGAAGCGTCCGTTCATGGAGGAGGCGGAGCGGCTGCGGGTGCAGCACATGCAGGACCACCCGAACTACAAGTACCGGCCGCGGCGGCGGAAGCAGGTGAAGCGCCTGAAGCGGGTGGAGAGCGGCTTCCTGCAGCACGGCCCGGCGGAGGCGGCGGCGGGGCCCGGGCTGGGCAGCGAGGCGGCCGGCGGCGGCGGCAGGATGTGCGTGGAGGGCCTGGGACTGGCGTACGGCGAGCAGGGCTACGCGGCGGCGGCGAGCGCGGGCCACTACCGGGACTGTCCGCCGCTGGGCGCGGCGTTCGACGGCTACAGCCTGCCCACGCCGGACCCGTCGCCGCTGGACGCGGCGGAGAGCGAGGCGCCCTTCTTCGCGGCGGGGCTGCAGGAGGAGTGCGCGCTGGTGCCTACGGCTACGGCCCGCACCCGGCGGCCGCCGAGTACCCGGCGGCGGCGGCGGCGGCGAGCGAGAGCCCGTCGGGCGCGGCGCTGCGGCGGCACCTGGCGCCCGGGGAGGCGCTGGGCGCGGGCGGGTCGCTGCAGGGGCTGCTGGGCTGCCCGGCGCCGCTGCACGCGTTCTACGGGCAGTGCCAGCCGCCGGGCCCGGGGCGCGGGCCGCCGCCGCTGCCGCCGCCGGGGGCCGTGGGGCAGCTGTCGCCGCCGCCCGAGACGGCGCCGTGCCGGGAGCAGCTGGAGCAGCTGCCGCCGGAGGAGCTGCTGGGCGACGTGGACCGCACCGAGTTCGAGCAGTACCTGCGCTTCGCCTGCAAGCCCGAGCTGGCGCTGCCCTTCGGCGGGCACGACGCGGCCGCGCTGCCGCCGCCCGAGGGCGCGGGTCCCGTGTCGGCGGCCGTGTCGGACGCCAGCAGCGCCGTCTACTACTGCGGCTACCCCGACTTGTGAGGGGCTGGCCGGGGCACGGCTCGGACACTGGCGGCGCCCGGCCCCGCTCCTATTTATGTAATTTATTTGAATCTGCTTGGGACAGTTCTACAAACTTTGTCTGGGTGGACATAAGCTCCTAGGCTGGTTATCCTGCAGGCTAGAAGCCTCGTTCGAACTGGTTTTCGACTGGGGTTAATGGAATGTTTACATATTTTTTCCCCTTTCGTTCATGTGCGTAATTATTGATATTTTTGAAAATATCCACAGTCTGTCTTCTTCGCCCCGAACGTATGTCAAGTTGTGTTTTTAACTATTTCTTTTTTGTATTTCCGGAAAATAAATTAATGTACTGCTGTTTCTGTCATTCTTTTTGGCCACGTGGCCCTCGAATGAGACTAATCTTGGGTTAAATTTGTCATGCCCCAAGGCGATGATTTCTGAAGGCAGATAGGATGTGATCCTTTCACCATGAGAATTGCTCGAAATCGGCCTCCAGGATGAAAGATTTTTTTTTTTTTTTTCCCCCCAGGTGTGGCTGTATTCTTATCACAAAGCTTAATGGTTAGATCTCTGCTGCTTCTCTGTCTCAGAGTACTGAACATGTGATTGTACTTGTGACGTTTTAGAGGTTTTTTCCTTCTTATTTGTGTGCCAAGTGCATTTACATTAATGCATTAGGAAGAAACCTCCCGTCAGCAACAAAGGAAGCTAGGTAATTTTGAGATGCTACTTTTAAAGTGTTCATGCAAATACACTGGTTTTGCAAACTTCTATATGAGAAAGTGACTTTGCTGTACATAGCGATTTTTTTTTTTTTTTTTGTTTGAACCAAAGGTTTCACAGACAGGATTTAAGCTGTATTTAGAAATCATAGTTCTGCCACCAACCTTCAAGTCTGTTTATGCCACTTAGTGCCATGGGATTCAAGCTCAGTTTATAGCAGTGAGGAGAAGAAAACAGTGCAGCCCAAATGCTCATCTCGGCTACTGTCAAGTATCACTGGACTTTTAAAATGTGTTTTTTTAGCATGTTCACCTGTGCTCTGTTGTGACATTTCTGCCACTGCGGGGTACAACTACATCATCACTCTTCTGATGTTTGGAAGATGCTGTCTGGAGTCAACTTACAATATTTGCAATGGAGATTTTCAGATATTTGAATTTGCAAATGACGGTTCAAAAGTGATAGGCAATAACAAATATTTTTTGGGTAACTGTGCTTCATCATACTTAGTTTACTATCCTACATAGCTTATTAGACTACTAAGTTGTGGGTGGAGAAATCCTGCAAAAATTCCATTTGTGCAATTTATGCTTATGAATTGCACAAATTTTTTCAAAATTGTTTGACAGTAACCATTTTTAAACCTATTATGGACACAGCTGGCAGTATTTTCAAACAAATCTAGTCAAAAATGGGATCAGATCATGTTTTACTTATTAATTCAGAAAAATGTAATTTTATTTAGGTCTCAAGAAATCCTGATTGTGTTCACTGCCTCTAGTGATGGTTTTTTAACAGCATGTCAATGAAAGACTGAAAAAAATCACTTGGAATCATGCTGCCCTCAGTGTCATAACATCTTTTTTTTCCCCCTTCACCTTGACAGTGGGAGAAGTGTGAAAGCCAGTGTCTGATATTAAGAGGGTTGAGTGCAGAGTGGGAAATAAGTCTGCATATATATCACTGTTTTAAAAGCATAGTAACTTCAATATAATATTTTTGTCTAGATAGGAATATTTGGCATGTTATAATTATGGGCTAGGAGAGGTCTAACAATGACCTCTAGCTGAAGAATTGGATTGTTCCAGTTGTCTGCTAGATGACCAGCTCTGCTGGTCACCATCATGCAGTTATGGTCTGCTACAACTGTAGTAGAGGCTCTTTCTCATACTGTTGCAGAAATGTTCTAAAAAAATGCCTTAGAATGATAGCAAAGGCAAATTGGGTGCTTTGAATAGATGCTTAGGTATATTGAAATAATATTTTGTTTTATTGGGTTTTTTTTGTATGTTGATTCACTACATGCATCCTAAGACTTTTTTTTCATAGTGCAGTAGCATATCCTCAGGGCCTAGCTGAATTCTGTTATAAAATAAAATTTAAAAATTTCTCCAGTAAAAGAAAATTTAGGAAGTGAAGTAAACTTATGTTCCTAAGTAAGGTTAAACAAATTCCAGGATTAAGGTTACCAGCATAGCTCTAATTAACCTCTAGTGAACACCATTGTAATATCAGTATTAATTGTAAATGATATGCACATTTTTTATGTAACTCCAATGCAGTTGATCTCTGTCCTAAACAGAAGGCATACATGAAGTTTCAAACCAAAATGTTCCCTAGTTATAGCACTTACAGCACTTTCCCTTCCCAACATCTAATTCCTGAGTCAAATTCCCTTTGCCTTGCAGTTGACCATCTAATACTGATTTCTACCTAGAACTTTGTCTATTATGTGCATGAAATGATGCAGCAAATGAGGAATCCCTCACCAAATAACAGCATCTAATTCTCTTCTACTGTGTGAGCCTGTATCTTAATTTTTTGCAAGGTAAAGGAACAGTGTGTTTTTGAGATAATAGTATAGGACAACAAAATGGTGCTGGGACTGTGGAATAATTGGTTTGATTCTCATTCTGGGAATGACATGTTACTTTTCCTCCCTATTTTCTGCCTTCTCTTTTGCTCTAGTCTCCCCCTCTTGCACTCTGCCTCGTTTGCTCCTTTTATTACTCATATAAGCCTTTCTCCTTTTCTGTAACCACTCCCATCTGGTTTGTCTATTTTTTCTATTCTCAAAATACCAAGCTTTCCCCCTTTTTCTGAAATCTACCTGTATCCTCTCCCTTTCCTTTGTGGCTTGCCTTTTCCTTTTTTCTTTTAACCCCTATTTTTTAAATGTCCCTAATTCTCCACTCTCTTTATCTTTACCTCTCCTCAGTGTCCTGGTTGTTTCAGTCCCAGCTGTGTCCTCTTTTGTACCTCATTGCAACCTCCTATGAGGTAGATTGATCTCCATAAGCTGTTTCTCCTGCCTTTCTGCTCCATGTTTCATAGCTTAGTTCTCCTCATGTATTGTAGAGTTTCTAGCTTCTTAAAGTTTTGACTGTAGACCTTGGGCAGCTTTCCATGGAGGACAATGGCAATCATAATTCTGATACTGAGGGAATGCTAAATATTAAAATTACTGCAAAAGGGTCCCAAAATTGATTCAATATGACTGAAAACACATGTTTTCTCTTAACCTATTTTCAGGAATATCTGACCAGCTTTAGCTGAAACTCTTGTAGTCTGCTGGAGTCAGCTGACTAGGATGAAATATTTGTAGTCCAAGTGTGTTCCTAAAGCTGTTGAAAGCTGATTTCTTGTTCTTTAAATGGAAAGTCTGAGATTAGTTTAGTTTAGCTGCAGACACCTGCATCACTTTCAACATCATCTGAATATAGTTCTCAAAAGCATTTGAGCACTACTTCACTGACATCACTAGGGATGGGAAAGTCATTTAACTGATGTATTGGTTCAAGCATAGAACAAGTCTTTTTCAGAAAATGCTACACAGGTATGTTCCAATTTCTCCTGCACTCCAGGGCCACAGTGAGCACTTTCTGAGTTGTGTGAAACGTGGTTGTCAGCTCCCCTTGTGTGCAGTGGGTACCAGGCTGCTTTCTGTGGCTACCTGGCTCCCTGGAGTGGCTGGGGCTTGTGCAGTGCCAGGTCTGAGGCTGATGTGGGAGTGTGGGTGCTGAAGTGCTCCCTGCTCTGAGTCCCTCTTGTGCTCCTGGAGCTGCTGCATGAGGAGTTTATGGGCTGATAAATGGTGTGTGTGTTATTCTCCTGTTATCCACTCCTGTTATCAGAGCAGTTTCTGGAACTCTCAAAGGGACTGTTGTCTTCTGTCATGGTAAATCAAGGGTCATCATATATCCAAGGCCACTAGTCTGGTAAAGTGGAAATCAGGGTGTGGAGGCTTTTAGGTATTTTAAACATAGATATATAAATACTTTTATTCAGTTCCTTAGAGCTGTTCTGCAGACACCACATTGCTTTGATTAGTTTCCCAAATTAATAAGGTGAAAGCAATAATGTTCCCTTTGCAGATATTATTTAAATTATTGATTGGTTTATTAAAATTCTTGCTTTTCTTAAATGAATAGAGACTTAGAAGAGGAATATATTAAGTATTTTAGTAACCACTACATTTATGGCTGCATATGCAATGACTACTACATTAATATGAATTGATATATATATAGATTTTAAATTTTGTGTTATAGATTGCAGTATAAAATGGAAAAGACTAGGATAGTCAGTGGAGCATATAATATTTAATCATGACAGCATAGTCTTAATGTCTAACTTACACTTCTTGTCAGGTAAATTACAAATAAGCATTTTGTCTTACCCCAATGATTTAAAAAATGTATTTAATTAAATGAACACATGGTCATGTGGTGACAAGGGATTTCTCACGAGGTGTCTTAATGTCCAGGTCATATGTAGTATTTTGTATAGTTTGAGATTAATTGTAGTTCTAAGGTGTCTCTCAGATTTAATTCAAGCATGAATATATCTTATGTATTACTACAAATTGAAATTGGCATGGCTGTTAAAATATATTAATGATGTAAGTTTTGAATTTTGAGGTAAAGAAACTGAAACACCCAAACATCATGGTGTATTTCACCTGACATAGATAAAAGTGAAACTCTGCTCATGATGTCATGAGTCCTTCAGTAAAAATAATTTGAAAACAAAGAGCATAAGGAGAAAACCACAGAACATTTCAAAGCAAATCTAGAAATGCCCTTTGAGATATTAGTAAATATGTGAGACTTGATGCAGTCTCCAGAAAATTCATAACTAAATAAATTGCAAATTTGTTTCCAGTTCTTTTCACACTCTTTCAGACCGCTTGTTTTAAGAATGTTTTTTACCTACAGTGGAGCAGTAACAAGCAAAATAAAAACGTCTGAGCTACTGAGGCTCTTTTATATGGGTCTGTTCTCTCCTTTTTAAATATTTCATTTTTATATCATAGCTGTATTGTGATACAAATTAATTCCAGGTATCTGACATTGAAAAATGCTGAAGTAAGATTTTAGAAACAAAGTTCTTCATAAAAATAATTTTTTACCTTGTTTAAAGAAGGATACCAGCATCTTGTGCATTTTAATAAGCAATAGTCCAGAGAAAGTAAATTTCCATGGTTCTCCTTATCAGGGATAACTCATTTCATGGAGTATTCCATAGAGTTGTCAGGGAAATATAGTTATTGTTCACATTGAGGGTGGCCTCTACATTTGTCCACAGAGAATATATTTAGGTACCAGCAAGTCTTGGGTTCTTTCCAAGGCATTGTGGAATTACTTTATGGTGTCTGATTTACTTTAAAGCTTCTTGTTATTGCCATGTAGAAACAAAATTTATCCTGCACACATCCTGTTTAAAACAAAAAATTGTCCCCTGTTGAACAAAGATAAAGATTATTAGAATGTTTTTCTGGGTAAAGGTTGTGTTCATTTAACTGGAAAGGTGAGCCAGTATTTGTGAATTCATGGAGGTGACTGGTTTGATGCCATAAAAATTCTGGTTTCACATGCACAGATTAGTATTACTGGGTAATAGCTAAGGCAGAGTCAGGTTATGTAGTCTTGATTGTTTTATTTTATGCTTTCATTATATTGCTGAAAGGTATCACTCCTACAAGTTTCTGTGGGCTACACTACATGTGTTTCCTTGATTTACACACAGTCTTTATGTCAACCAATGGTCATTTTGCCTGTGCAAAATCAGCAATGAAAACTGGCTTGCCTGAGCAAGGTAAAGCAGATTTATCCTCAGAAGAGTGCAATTTGTATAAATTTCTCATACCTTTGAATTGGGTATGATGACTGAAAGTGTAATACTGCAAAAACACTCACTAGTGCTGATGCAAGAACCTTGAATGTCTCACAATGTCCTGGGTTTGCTTTAAAAAGAATGGACTCAATTCACCACTGATTTGGAGTTAGAGCTTAAACCTGTAGAGAGCTATTTAATGCATGGAAAACTTGCTAGAATTTGTCAAGATACAAATGCTGTTACTTCTGTTCTCAGACAGAATTACCTAAGATATTTCCCTACAAACTCTATTACAGAGCAGAATATTAGAGAAAGCCAAACCTGAGGCAAAAACAAATAAAACTAACAACAGCAACAAAACCCAGAAAAAAACAAATGAAAAAAGATAACATCTATTTTGCTGTTCTTGAATAGGTCAGAGTAAATGTCTCAGGGAATAGCCCTCTGGTTAGTACCTACTCATATATGGTCTGGAAATCCTCACAGAAGATGCAAAAAATAACAAGGCTGTTATTTTGTTGCTACATATTGAAATGACTGCAAGAGAGCATCTTCTTCAACCAGTTTTCTTAGTGTCCTGCATGGAATCTTAGAGAGACAGGTGTGTTTCATTCATGAATCACATTTCCAATTATAGCCCTTAAAGCCTGCTTTACTAACTTCCCAGCAAGTGTAGCATCACTTATATACCTGTATCATTAATGTGGGGGATGTCTATCTTGATCCAATGGGTTTATTGTGCTCGGGGGTTGGGTGTATTTATATAAGTAAGCTTAGGTAGTCACTTTTCTTTTCAGGATAGTCTGTTCTGTAGTCATTTACAGGCTGTTCTAGTTGGGAGATGCAGAAAACTAGGCTTTGTCTTTCAAAATCTGCAAAAAACCTCATCTAGATGAATTTAGTTTTAGGACAGACAATTTCCCAAAACAGCTTGTCAATCAGTGAAACGCTTTCTTTAGAAATTTGACTGCCTAGACAAGATGTCAAGTAAAAGGTCCAAATAAAAATTTTCCTCAATGACATCAAACTTCAACTCTTTTCTTCTTTTAGAAAACCCTGTCTGAGGGCTTTACCCTGACTGACATATCTGAGGTTTTCATTCCACTGTGTTCCAAGGTGAAAAAAACACTGATCCGAGTTAAAATACTATTTTTTTGTCTTTAATCCAGTTTTGCTCTCAAAGTAGTGTTCATGGAACCCTCTGATTAAAGTACCAGAACAGCAGCAGGGCAGCACCTTACAACTTTTCTAGAGTGAAAATTGCTGTTACCAATTTGGCTTTATACTTTACACATTTTAAATATGTGGAGTAGGAGTCACAATTATCTATTCTATTTCTTCATAAAAACAAAAACAAAAAAAAAAAAAAAAAAAAAAACAAAAAACAAAAAAAAAATCAAAGATGCACAATGAAGCCTGAGTAGCTGCTTTCTCTCAGGAAGCTTCATGCTGAGAATGGAGTTAGGTTGATGCAAAGAACCAGCCATGCTGTCTCCCTTCAGTGGAAGTCTCACTGGGGAACATGACCCATAGATGGCTGAAAAACTATAAAAAACACTTGACAACGATTTGTAGAAGCACAATCTTAATTTTTATAAAAGAAGGTTATGATTTAGATGAAAAAGTTGCAATATATTGTATGTAATCTATGTTTAGAAACAGAGAAGCAATTGCTTGCTTGTATTTATAGATAATTGTTTAGTTTTAACAGAATTTTTAAAAATTGATGTGATGGACACCTGAAACCTTTTAGGAGTAAGTTGGACATGAATATTCTTGCATTGCTAGCAAACTTAATACTTCTGCCAGTCAGGATGAGGTATTTAGATTGACCTGGAAGGCATGAAGTATTTCAGAGTGACTACTTATTGCTGTTGAAATATATGATCTGTGAATAAATCCAGTCAATAAGAACTTGCTGCTGTAGAGAAGCCACCTACAGCAGTAAAGCAACAAAACATGTTCAGACTTGTCCTGCTGCCTGACAACCTTGACATAATTGTGCTATTTCCTCTATTTGTCTAACAGTCCCTGGCTACAGCACACATCCTTGGGCAAGATTTCTCATTTCACTGTTCCCAAATGGCCTTCATGTAATTTGCTGTGCACACATGATTGCAGTATTGCAGAAATAACTACACAAATCCTCAGCTTCAGCAGGATGTTAGTTGCCCTTCGTCATCCAGTCCATTTGTTTGTTGCACTTGAGTTTGTATCTGTGTAATACCATAACTCTTCAGTTTGCACAGCTAAGAATTTATTTTACATAGGAGAAATATTGGCTGCTGCATTCTCCTTTAGTTGTGATCTGCTAATGGCAAGTGTGACTGTAAGAGCACACACAAGATTAGAATTTTCCCTGAAGTGAAATACTAGAAATTCATGTGATTCCTTCTGCAGTGTAACCTACACTGTTCCTCACCTCTGCAACCTGGAAACTAGGCAGTGTCCTCTTCCTCAGGGAAGAACTGTTTTTCTTCACTGCTGTGTTTCCTGTATTAGTCACTTTTCCAGCCAGAAGCTCCAGAACACCAGTTGCACTTGGTAGTGACAAGTAACTTTCATTTTGGTTTGCAGCCATGACAACAAGGTTTCCACTCCTGTCTGTAACTGTGGTGCTGTCATTATTGACACTCCTTTGTGGGTTAGAGTCTGAAACACTCTGTGGATGACCTATAACCTAATGTATACATTATACAAGGTTATTAGGGAACTTTCTAAATATTCCAGATCCCTTTCTCTCAATATCAATGTTTTTGTATTTTATTGAGGTTAGAGATCTGAAAGAAAACCCAACAGACTTTTCCTATGATCTCCTATCTCAGTTAAAACAGTATTCCTGTAGAAAAAATCTTATCAAACCATCTTCATAGGCAAATATGTATTGTGGTATGTACTAATCTTTTCAGATGCTTTTTCAGACTTTCTATTAATTTTTATTCATGGTTTGGAGAGTCCTTATCTCTGCCAGGGATAAAATAACTGTAAATCTCAAAATAAGGAGCAGAATTAAGATCATCTTTAACTTTGTTCTTTAATTTACATCAGCAATAAGGCCACAGCATATTCCTGAGTTTTGGTAAAGTTTGTAGTCATTCTGCTGTTCTATGTTCTCATCTGCATCCTAAGAAACACTCTCTCAATGTTTGTGATGTATTTTTAATCAGTGGATTTTGTGACTCAAATACCTTCCAGATGATGCCCTACTTTTCTAAACTTGAGGGCCTGACACAATCTGAGATTTCCTAGGACAATAATGCAAGGCTGGCAGCCATCACATAGGACGTGTTGAAGACCTGCATCCTTGTGGAGGAGCATCCTGACTGGAGTATGCAATTGCTCCTGCAGCATTAGTAGCTCCTTCTGGAGCTAAATTTATCACAGGTCTGAGACCTCCCTAAGTAAAAACCTGGGAGTGAATCCTGGTGTCTGAGCTAGATAAAACTCCATTTCTGCTGTTGCCTCTTCAGCTGTCTCAAGTGTTTTGTGAAATTACTCCAGTTTGTAGATTGTCTGGAAATGCTCCAAGTTCCCCTTTGTGCCAAGTGATGAATAACAATAACAGTGTTGTGACGTCCCATATAAACAAACCACGTTAACTCCACTCTTCATACTTCCTAAATTAGAACTGCACTAATATCCAGGAATTACAGATATTTTCCAGTATCTGTAACCTCCATGAGTTCTCATGACTTACTTTAAAGCAAGAGAAACTAACTGATTTCCAAAGTTTACCTCTGTTATCCTTGATGACAGGAAGGCAAACAGTGTCAGTTTTAACTATGAGTGTTTCAGCTTGGAAGGCTCATTTGTCAAACAAGTTTTTCCTCCTCTTACAGCAGGAGCAAGGAGACTATCCTCTGAAGCATTGCACTGTATTTATAGCATCTTAAATACAAAGCACTGAGGAAGGGAAACTAATGGAAAATATAACAGCAGTCAAGAAAGGAAGAGAAAAATGATCCAAGTGGGAAGGTAACTAGGCAATTAGACTTGTCTGTATTAGGCCTTTAAATCAGTAGTTCTATACTTCTAGCTGTTAATATTTTCAAAAATGATAGTTTGCAATCTCCAATTTTCTAAAAATAATGATGTTGACACTGGTGGAAATTGATGGTGGAAAATCTAAAAGTATGAGGTAACTTAGTGAGAGCAGTCATGACATTCTCTTTCACAACCCTGAAGAAGATTCTCTGAAATAAAATAGGGAAATAATATTTTTCTTAAGGAAAACCTGACATTTGCAGATCCTTTGGTCTAATGCTGATAGTCAGAAATATACTAATTAATTATACAATTAATTAATTTACATTAACAATTAACATTACAAGTAGTGAGAGGATAAAGAAACTAAAGAAAAGCAAACAGATTTTTCAATAATAAATTTTCAAAAATTAATTCAATATTATTTCCTGTATTAGCAGGGTAAGTGGTTGAGTGTTTAAGAGAGAAGCAGTGTATGGAGTTTGATGACAGGAGTTTTAATGGAATTATGTGTTACTTCCCCTAAACTGGGGAGAGAGACATGGATCAGATTAAATCAGAGATAATCACAGTTATCAATGCCTTTACCTATAAAAGTTCTTTCAGATGGAGTCATTTTACAGGCACATTTCTTTCTTGCATTTAATGATGAGTCAGGAGCATAGATTATACTTCACAAAATTTCTGGATTTTGGCAGTTTGGGCAGGGCTGAAAACATAACAAACAATAAATTTAGAAGCTAAAATTATCCCGGTAATTTGGAGAAATACCTGATATCAGCAAGAAGAACTTCAACTAAAGAGAGCACAAACAAGCAAAAGAAGAACTGATGTTGTGAATGCTGCTGCAAAAGAGAAGAAGGAGAATCTCAAGGCAACAACAGAATGTGAATTAAGCCATTTATTCAGCAGAATACTGTGAGTTATGAACAGTTCATTTGGAACAGCTTGAATAGTTGCTGTTTCTTGGTGGGGAATTACTGCACCTCATCTGACACATAATAACTGACTACAGTCCCCTGCAGTGTAAAATAAAATATACTACCTTAATCTTTTTCTTTTTTCATCACATTCCTAATGATCTGAGTCAACAAAGCTGCTGTGAAAAAAAAAAAAAAAAGCAGAAGTAATCTTGGCAAGCATGAAGAAGAACATGTGTGACACCCAGGAGTTAATTATTTCCCTATAAGAGACCTCAGGTGAGCACTGCATCTATGTTTGCTCACCACACTTGAAGAAAGAGATAACCTAAGGGTGGGGCTGAGCTTTGAAAACATAACCTATGAGTAGGGACTGAAGGCTCAATTTCTGCTTACAAATGATGGTAACCATTTGTTCTCTTTGGTCACAAGGCAAAATTATTCGTCTAAACTTATTTCCTCCCTTACATAAATAAAGTACCATGAGTGTTTTCAATGCAAATGGAATTGTTCTAGATTTAAGAAACTACTTTTACAATACAAAAATATGGTGTGATCAATTAGTATTTCAGAGATTGTCATGATGTGCATTTTGATGTTTTGCTTTATCAAAAAAACTGCAAGAAATTCTTCAAATTTGTTAACAGGGTACATCAGTAGGGCTGCTCTCTTGTTTCTTGAATTGGATCCCAGCAGTGAGGGAATGGTGTGCAACAGATTGTAGGCAAAAGAACTGAGCTAGGTACAGCTAAATACCACAAGGAATTCCTATCTGGTGGCTCCTCAGGGCATCCCCCTCACCCAGTTGTACAGTACAGGACTCCACCATCTTCCTTTTCACTTGCTCCTCTAAATTAATCCCAGGTACTCAGCTCTCTCAGACTCTTCCCCATTTCACCATGAGTAACCTCATACACTCTTCCCCATCTTGAGAGCACCTGTGCAGGAGCAGACACTTCCTCCTGGCAGTGGTAGGTAATATATTGTTGTTCATGAGATGATAGGTAATTTTACAGAAACTAGATTATTAAATATTTTACATAGTATCTCTAAGGGAGCACCACATGTTGCTGAATATCTATAATCAGTTCCTGCAATATATGCTCTGTGTGACTCCATTTTATAATTTGCATGAATATTTTTATATTAATATTTTCATTAGCATGAAGAATCATGCCTGCAGGGGCACATCTTATTCTTAGAGTGTACCTGACCTCACTAATCTCTGTAACGTGTGGTCAGAAAGTTAAAGTCATCTAATACATGGCTGTTTCTGCAAATGTAAAGTGAAAATTTTTCTAAAGCAAAGATCAGACTCTGAGTTTATATTTCATCTCATAGACCAAGTGGGAAATTGTCAGTAGAAAATTGGCTTGAATCTTTTATTTTTACTTGTATAACAGGACATTGTTTTAAGATTATCATCTGTGTTGTGGAAGAGGACAACAGAAAAAGAGCCCCACACTAGATATTGTATAATTAAGTACAATATACAACTCAGAAAGAATTGTAATGAAGATACAGCCATGATGAAGATCAGAGAATTGAATAAAGGAAGAATAATTATCAGTTCATTCCTATTTAAGAGAAGTTATGATTTTTGGAAGCTTATAGGGAGCAAAATTAAGCTTCATAGGAGTAGAATTTTCTGCATGCATTACATTGGAAAGAAATGTATATATATGTGCATAAAAACATTAAAAAATATCACCTTTCATTTTTTCCCCACTGCAGCTTACCTAGAAAAATGAATGGATAGGTATTTTTCACAATTTAATTCCTATTAAATAAAGTGATCCCTCTGTTTGCTGACCATCTCTTGTAGAGAGTTTTGTAATAGCAAAGTGCTCACTGATGAACAGAGAAGGGCATGTCCTTAGAATCATAGAAATATTTAGGTTGAAAAAATACTTTTTTTAAAATTCAGTCCAACTGCTAACCCAGCACTGCCAAGCCCACCACGTTCTTGAGTGTCACATCTGCCCATCTTTTAAATGCCTCCAGGAGTGGTGAACCCACCATCCCCCTGGGTAGCCTGTTCCAGTACTAGCAATGCCTTCTGTGAAGAAGTTTTCTTCAATACTCAGTCTAAACATCCCCTGTAACAACTTGAGGGCATTTCCTCTCATTCTATCACTTGTTACTGGGGAGAAGAGAATGAACCCCACCTCTCTGCAATCTCCTTTGAGGTAGTTGTAGAGTGATAAGGGCTCACCTGAGCCTCCTTTTCTCCAGAGGAAACACCCCCAGCTCCATCAGCTGCTCCTGAAAAGAGTCAGGCTCAAGCCCCTCCTCCAGCTCTGTTTTCCTTCTCTGGATATGTTCCAGCACCTCAATGTCCTTGTAGAGTGAGGGACCCAAACCTGAACGTAGGATTCAAGGTGTGGCCACAGCAGTGCTGAGTACATCACTGCTGTAGCAGTTCTTCTTAGAGAAAAATAGTAAGTGAATTGCAGGGAAAAATATCATAGCCCTAGAACTGTTTTCCACTGCTGATAAGGCATGCTCATTGTTGATGCTTTTCTTGACTCAATCCCCATGTATCTGTGATTTTTTTCTGCAGTCGTGCCTTCTGAAGAGATTGAGAAACAGGGGTGACTTATGATAAATAATTTAATCTAGTATCTATTAGAACCAAAGATAATGACCTTGTCTGATAGACTCTACACATGATTCATAATTATTCCTGTAGTGAATGTCCAGGCAGCAATCAGTGGAAATGAAATGACTGTGTAGGGTTTTTTTACATGAGAGATGGAGCATGGAAGAGCTGGATTTGGACTGTGTAACCTCTTCCCTGTTCCTCATGCTAATTTTATTGTCATGAACATGACTAATCCCAAAGGCACACACACACCTGATAACCTACATGCACCTCAGACTAGGAAACAGGATCTCACTTAATTGGTGAGAAAATAGAAGAAAATGTTATTGGCTTGTCTCAAGATTTACTGGCTGTTTTCACAACTAAAAGCTTTGTAATTGTTGACTTTAACCTTTTACAGGGCCAGGTTATCATGTTATGCTCCTAGTTGCCAAATTTATTTAAATACATTGCAGTGGGGAACGAATTTCTAAATCAAACATGGTAGTTGAATCATATTAGGAGAAAAAAAACCCAACAATATAAACAGGTATCTAACATAGCCAGCCGTGGTGGAGTATTTAAGTCTTCAGGCAATATAAATTTGGAGTATATTTTATTTAGAGTAATCCAAACATATTAAACTGTACTAAGTTAGTTGTTTTCATTGTAAATGCATTTGCAGAAAACGTGATAATATTGCATAAAGTTTGACTTAATGCAGATTTCTTTAGTTGTAAATTTGATTTTGTAATACTTGATTGTTTCTTTCATTACTAAGCAGAGCTATGTTCTGATTTTTTTTAATTGTTCTCTCTTTAGAAACAGCATTAAAGTATTTTCTGTAAATACATTTAAAAATGTTTTTCATAATGAATGAATACTGGTTCTTGATTCTTCCTATTAAAAAGATTCACTAAAAAACAGTCTTCAGACTGTTTTAATAACAATTTTAAGAATTTTAATAACAAACCTGAAAACAAAGTTCCTACTAATTTTAAAATACTCTAACATGCATTTATGAATATATGTGTGGAAATGGTTTTATTTGATTTATGTTTCTTTGTTTGTTGATTTATGTTTTTTTCTACTATTGAAAATAAGACATTAAATTGATACAAACAGGCTGATGACTGCTAGTCAGTTTTGAAAACTTTGGGGTGTGTGTAACTGTTCTCTCACACATCACTGCAGAACCTTGTGTTTAAGGATCTTTATAATGCTTATGGAAGTGTAATGCTGAATTTAACAAAATCAGTGTTGTATTGTTTGAAATACAGTAAATGCAAACGCTTGTCTTGTAGTATACTTTCATTTATTTTCCTTTATCTGTACAGCCAACATTCTGTAATGATTTTCACTTGGAGAGTGGCCACCTATGGTGGCTGTTTATCCCAGTGTGTATGCCCATGGGCAGGCAGCCTCTGCCTGTAATCCAAACAGAAATTTTCATTTAAACAGACCCAAGCCTGCTGATCCTATCTCAGTAGGTGCAAATTAAGAAACTTGTGAAATTGATGATAGCTTAGGGGCTTGCAAACTCCAGAGCTAAAACACTTGGCAAGATTGCATTAGGGGACTACTCTAATTAACAAAGGACATGCTAAACCAAAATAAGGGTAATTGCTGACAAATCATATTTAACTGGTGTAAAAACATGTTTCAAGATAACATAAAATGGCATGTCGTAATTTCAGAAAATAGAAAAATCTATGATCACTGTAGAATCTTTTAATTAGTGAACCTTTAAATTAGTAGAACTGTTGCTTCTACCTTAAAAAAGAGATAGCAGATTTTATGCAGAAAATGAGTATAGGGCCACTGGCAGGAGAGAGAATCAAGAAGCCTAATATTTTGGCATTTATGGATCAAATTTCATGGTTCTCAAGTTTATGAAATTTGTCTTCCATTAGTCTGACATCCTATTCTTGTATACAAAGACCTCCCAAGTTAAAATCAGAAGTGTTGAAAAACTATTAAGAAGATATATTTCTGAAAGCTGCAGCATTTGTTGATAGATGCACAAATTATTTCATTTGGTGTTCCTTGCAGAAGCCCAAATTAGAAAGAATACTTCTACAAATAAAAAGTGCTTTTTGTGAGAACTGTTAACTGGTGGGATAGTGTAGAAAAATGCAGAAGGCAAAACCAGTTTTTTCTTTTGTTTTTGATATCTCTGTGCATGCAGGTTTTGGGACTGAGAGCTATAAACCATAAAATGGTGAAGTCAGTCTAGCTATGTTTATGTTATATGTCTGGGAAGACAGAGAAATTTTAAGGAACAGAAAGTCAGGACTTTTCTCAAAATGTACATCCTATCTCGCATTTCTGCGCTTTGTCTGCAGTGTGTATCCTTTTTGGTAAAATAGTTTATATGTGGTAGATAATAAATGGAAACAATGTAATACAGATGAGCAGTTATTTTCTGTCATGACAATTATTTTTACTAAGGGAGTTACTTCCATCCCATCTGCAGACATGCACATAAACACAGACATTTCTATTTTCTTTCTGTTTTGCAAGCCCCTTCCCCAAACACTAGGTTGGTGTCTTCCTTTAACATGATAATGGTATAAAATAGTGTTACTTGTGCTCAAAATAGGAAACTTTTCAGTAAGTTAACTACTCTGGGTTGTATCTTCAGCAGGATCTCTGCCTTTGAGCTCATCACAGCTGTTTTGAACCTGCTGCTTTTCTGCAAACTGTGGCCTTCAGGAGGAGTTTTACTTAAGACTTGCTAACTGAGGTCTTCAAAGTCAGGCTGTGTGCCCAAATAAAAACCCTCAATACAGTGGAAGGCTGGTGTGGAAGAGATGTGAAAGCAAAAGTGCTGCTGGAGCATATTTGGGTGCTCCATACAGGTGTGATGGGTGTTTGGGAAGCCCTCCCTTCTAGCTGAGCTGGTGTTTGATGCCATGGATGATGAGATTTGCAAGTGTTGAGCTGAATAGCTCAGGAAGTGTTTTAAGTCCAAAGTAGGACTTGCTACTGCTCTATATCTATTTTTTTGGGGAGCAAGAGAATATTTTTACTGTGTAATTTGGATGATACCTACAATGCACATGTGGGGCACAGTGGAAATCCTGTTTCCTGATTACTGCCTAAATGCACCAGCTCATGGAGTTAAGTTCAAGAGAATTACTCTTTTTTTTTCTCCAGCCTGTCTCATCTGCACAAGGACAAACTGTGCTTTGTCTGCAGAATCCTACCAGGATGTAAGAAGTGTGGAAAAACACATGTGGGGCTCCTGGAGACTGCTGATGTGCTATGGAAAGGGAGGAGTCAAAGACCTTCAGTTTGTGGCTGCTTGGGTGACAGCGTGGCCATACTGTGTGGTTACCTTGGGTTAGATGGCAAGTACAAAACCAGTCATTTTTACTGATTAAAAGGTGGTATTGAATAGAACAATAATTTAATCCAATTACATTATTAATAATAATAGAATGAGGGGGGATTGGCATCACTTGCTGATGAGGTAAATATGTTTTTTTGAAAGCATGCTGTAAACATAGAACACAAATGTGTGTTTGCAGGGCTGAGGGGAAGCCTGAACAAACATGGATCCTTCATTTCCTGGCACGACTTCTTGGGAAAAGATCTGTGGGAACAGGGTATTTGCTGTCCATCTTTACCCAGATGGAAGAAGTGATCTGCAAGAAAGTTTTTGTGCTCAATGTGTGCCTAATCTGTTGCAGAGCTGAGGATTTTTTAGTGTTAGCAAAACATGGATCAGTGAGAAAACACTCAGATTCCTTGCAATACAACTAAGCACAAAATACCAAAAAAGTTTAGATTTCAGGCTGCTGCTGGGCCACCTGTCTTGGTTTCCTAACCTTCTGGCCTCTGTCTGCCCTTTAGATGACAGATTAGCTGTGAACATCCTCTATAAAAGGAAATAGTGTTCTATAAAATTCACACCAGGGTTTCCAATTTAGTATCAGAGTCAGGACATCCTAAAATAAAATTTGTTTCAAAAATAGATTTGGAGGGGGGATGTCAGGGTTAAAAGCAAACAATCCACTGATGTCAGTTAATTCTGTGAGAAAACATGCATGGAAAAGGGGTTTAGAGTCTTGTTCAGGTGCAGTAGTGTTTTTTTGCTGATGGAGAGTAAAGCAAAGCAAAACAATAATAGCATGTTCCGTGAATCAAGTGTGATAAAGAAGAGTTCCTATAGAGCAAAACAGGAAGTTTAAAAAAAGGCCAAACAATTGATCTTTGAGGACGGGAATGATATTTTAATTTTAACCTTTTTTTTTTTTTTTTTTTTTTTTTGGCTTTAATTTAGAATTTACAAAGTAATGAAAATCATTGCCAGTAAATTGCATTTTTGTGTATTCAATGCCCACATGTTCATACATGTAGAGATATAAAAATATTTTAAATATTTAATTTTCCTTCTTCAATAGTGAGAGTTTTAGATACCTGAGGTGTGTAAATCCAGGATATTTATTTGCTTACACTACTTGTTGTCTTCCCAGTACATTTTCTTTCCTCCTGAATTATACAGCAAAATCTTTGTTTAAGCTTTTCCAAGAATTTTATTCTGAGGATTTTTTTCCCTTCCATTGTTAAGATTTATCCCTTGGAAATATTATTTTCCAGATCTCATCTATAGTCGAGGATGGTGGGTTTTTTTTTTTTTTTGAAATCTATGCAAAAACAATCATCTTACATTGTTAATAGTCTTTGGTCAAAAATTAAATGTGCCATGACATACAGCATATCCAGGCATTTACATCTTAAATACATTTATTTTTACTTTATTATTACCATTTGTCTATTTTAATAAAATAAGACATCCTTATGTAATTCATAATTATATCTAATACAATCTCGTAGTTTATCTGTCATTTAAAAACTGTGTCCTGTAGTGAAAATTACAGTAATATATAATTGAATAATACATGACACACTATATTATGAGGGTCCATCAATTAAAAAATAAAAAACCCAACATATTACTACAATATTCAGGATAATCTCATAGTCTTAAATATTTGCTCCTCAATATTGGGGAAAAATGGTTTAACCATTTTTACCAATAACAGGTAAGTACTGTTATTGTTAATATTTATCTTCTGCATATTTGGCTTCAACTTTCAGCCTTTGGGTCTTACTACATCTTTGTTACTAGCTTGAAAAATGCAGTTGTGCCAGGGTTTTCCATCCAGGTTCTTAAAGAAAATGATCAAATCATTGCTTCAGCTCTTCTCTGTTTTGCTGAAAAGATTGTCTCTAAATCCTGCACCATCTGACCTCTTAATAATCCCTATAATAATCCATATTATTATATAATAATAATAAATTATATCAATAATAATAATATTTTTGATGTAATTGTAGTTGATCACTGCTCTTTTTAGCACATTAGTTTGAAAACAGGTTATGCTATTAAAAAAAAAAAAAAAAAAAAAAAAAAAGAGAAGGACACAACACTGCCATACATGGAGTTAAAGGAACTACTGCGCTCCCGTTTTCTGCTTCTGCTTTATAATCTTCATTTTAAACATCTCAGAACCACAGTAGCCCCTCTGGGCACACAATTCACAAAAATTCCATGTTAATTTGACATCTCTTATCAGTGTTTCTGATCAGCAGAGCAGAAGCCATTGTCTCTGTTCCTATGCATGACTTTCATTTGCTTATCATAAAACAAATTGGGGTTGCTTGTGTCCGTGTTCCCATGTGATCTTGATTGCCCTGCATCAGTGAACTCTGCCTTTTCTGTCACTTGCCCTTTCCCACGTCTTCTCTAGCGACTTTTATTTCTTCCAGAAGCGTTTAGCTGGGGGAGATAAGAACTGGTTCTATAGGCTGCGGTTCGGTGCATGCTCTGCTGCCTTGTGGTTGTGTCAGTCCGGTGCTGAGCACACACCAGCGCTTTTGGGAGGGAGCTGCACAGCCAGCCCGCCTTCGGCTGCCGTCAGAGGGAGAGGGAGGACAGCAGGGCTGGAGCAAGTGTGGAACTGCTTTAATTTGGGGATCTGAACACGCTGCACTGGCCTTATTTGTTGCTGTTAGCTGGGCTGGTAACTACATCAAAAATCTATCAAACAGTTCCCATGATCTAATAATTTAGCATGTAATGGCTGTCCTTTGCTTTCTTATTCACTTAGGACTGCTGCTGGCACTGTTTTATTTTATCCAGGATTCTTTAAAGGTTGTCAGATCTTATAACATTGAAGATTTCTCAGTTATATTTACTGTTTATGACACAGACTGACTTTCTTCAAGTCTGAATTTTTTTTTTTGGCATCCTCTGACCTGAGAATTGTGAAGCATTCCTCTGTCACTTGCTTTTCTACGACACGGTCCTATCCTGATTGAATAATACTATCCAAATTTAAAGCTTTATATAGAAACCTCCTTAAATATTTATTAAAAAATAGAATTTTGTCAGCCTTATGGATTAATTGCATCTGATTTACCATGCATAAAACAGGCTAGTGGGCTATTAATTGTAAATTTCTTCTGTGCCCAAATTATCACAGAAAATTTATGGTAGCACCATTGTTTTTCTTTATTCTTAGTTTACTTAAAAATAATTAATATTTTCTCATAATAAAAATTCATTTTTATATTATTATTTTATATTTTTATTATTGTATTTAGTTTTAGTCAATGTAATAGAATAGTTTTATTTACATTTCTCTCATATTGTGGCTTCTTGAGAAACTGTCTCATGTACAAATTATTATGCTGTAAAAATACTTTCTTGCAACTATTATCACTAAACTATGTTTAACTTTATGACACTGACCCTTTAAGATAGCTGATACAGATTTGAATCTCTATATGCTTTTATGTGAACGTGTACAAATATGTGGGGAGGGACCTTTTGTGGTGTCTTTGGTCACCATAATGGCCAAACATAATGGCCAGTATAAATTATGATGTCTCTGAGATGCTTCCTCTGCACCTTTTGTTTGGGCTTTACTTTCTGGAGACAAATTTTGAAACACTGAGAGCTGTTTATGTTTGTGACCATTAAGGACAGTGTAATGAGTATAATTTTCCATGCAAAAAACCCAAAACCAAAACCAAAAACAAAAAAACCCCAAAAAACCGAAGAAAAAAGAAGGTAAAACTCTTATTTATCAAGATGTAGAAATTATAAAGCTCACTGGAGACACTGCTCTGTTTGCTTGGTTAGGGTGGTTACTAACCCAGAACAGCCCAAAAGGCAGATCTGTTGTATTTCCATTTCAAGTAATGCAGGTCCTTTGTAAAAGTACAAATAAAGAGGCCTTGTGGAAACAGTTTGTAAAACGAGGAATACTGGGAAAGTAGAACAGCTCCTTCTTGGCCACAGATGCTTGACCCCTGTACCCCTTGATTTGGATGGCTGCATTTTCAGCATTATTTACTTACTGCATTTAGATAAGAACAAGGGCACCCTGGTGCTGCCTTTTTGTGATGTTTTTTTTTTCTCGCTCTTTTTTTCTCCTTTTAATTTTTTTCCTTCATTCATTGTGTTTCTCTCAGATATTTATTGCATCTGTTTCCTGTTAAGGAAGCTTAGTGCTGCCTTTTGTCCAGCAGGTGGAAGACTTGCTGCAGTATGTATAGCTTAGCAGCCAGGCTATATATAAACATTTTAAAGAGGATACAGGAGTTTTAAGGTCTTGGGACAAGGGGATGCTATTGAATAAGTAGTTTTCAATTAATATTTTTTTTCCTTTTTCAATCACTGTGTTAGTCAAGGAGATATAATGATAGAGTTAAAAGAACGACAATATCTGCACCAAAATTTAAAAACCTGAATTCAATAGATGAATCCAGGAGGACTATAAATAGCTGTAAAACCTGCTGGGTTTTGTTCCATATTCATAGTGTCATCACAACTCTAGAATGTAACTCTTCTTAAATTCATGGAATACGCTTCCCCTGAGCACTTGCAGTTGGCAGATTTAGAAGGATTTTCTTAAAGTTCAGTGGGACAGCACCCACTAAAAATTAATGTTTATCACATTTTCTGATCAGGGAAAATACATCTGAAAACATTGGAGTTATCTCTGTCCAGGGAATAGGGAAGACCACAGGACTTACTGTGATGTGCAGCTGAGAGGACAAGATACTGCTGCTGAACCTGTGAATATTACCCACCCTGTTGTGTTGTGTTGATCTTCTTAGAAATGCTCTAGAATGTGCCTAGAGATGTCTGATACAGGCAGAAAGATGTTAAAAGCTGCTTTTAAGAAGTAATTACCTGTGTGAATAAATTTATTTGTATAAAGTAGCTAAGGGTTACTTTGAATAATGTGATATACATTGTAGGTATAAAAGTGAAGGAATTTACCAAGAGACAAAATAAGATCTGTAATGACTTTTTTGGCTATGAAGCTATTAAACATCTTTATGTGATTGGCATGAACTAAAGGAAAAACTGAAAAGGATAAGGTAAGATCCAGCAGAGAGCTGGAATGAGAACCAGGAACTAATGGACTTAACAGACTTAATAAGATAGATAAACCTCTGAGTACCTGGAATATGCTGAAAGTTGTGATCTTGAGTTTCAGATCTCGATAATTTCCAGTATTTGAATGACTCAGTGTCTTAGAATTAATAATTAGAGGCAGCAACATTGTTTTCATCTGACAGAGTGTGATTGTTTCAGAGATGAGGATGGTTGTGCTGATTTCAAGTGGATGAAAAAATGCTACAGAAGAACAGAATTTGGGGTAACATGTTGAACGTTTTAAGAGGCTCTTTTAGAGAAAGGGGGAGATAAAGATGATGTGTTTCTGTTAGACTGATGAGTTTGGCTGAAATTGTAGCAATCTGGCAAAGGGTAGGGTGTGAGATTGGGTCGTGACTCAAGGAAATAAATACATTTGTGTGCCAAACCTGTCTTTTTTATCTAGATATGCAGCCCTTACTCCTAAGGAAATTCAGATAGAAGATGAATGAGTTACCCTACTGAATGTCAAGACTGCAAGGTAGGTTTGTTTTTGTTTGGGGGTTTTTTTTGGGTTTTTTTTGGGTTTTTTTGGGTTTTTTGGTTGTTTTTTTTTGTTTTTTGGGTTTTTTTTTGTTTTTTTCCCTTGTTGTACAATGTATTGTGATCTAACTCTTCAGTGGTTTTGGGTGTAAAATTATATTGTCTGTAAAACAGGACTTTTATGCTACTCTTTGCTCACCAAAAATTTAATATTTTAGTCATTTAGAATTTGGTGTCCTAGGGTTGCAAAAATGCTGAAACTGTTTGTGTAATAGGAAAAGAACCATGTTAGGAGTAGACTACTAGAGGGATACTGCTAACACTTATTACAGTTCATGATGTAAATGCTGTGATAGATACATAATGTGGATGATACCTAAGTGGATGAAACTTTCTGCTTGTTACATCTTTTTGAAGCAATTCAAGTGTGTGCTACATGATTTATAATGTTTGCATATAGAGAGAAGTATACAACCATTGCAGATAATTATAGTGAAGTGATAGGTATGCTTTTATTTTTAATAACAAAATATTGTGAAACTCTTAGCCATTTAATTTTATTTTTCACAGGTGAACTGTGAAATTCTGTTAAGGCAAACTCCAAACATTCTGGAATTTGTTTGTGGAAGTTCTGTGGACACATCTACAGCCATGAGAGATGATCTGTGTTTTAGAGAAAATGTTTCTCTTCAGTGACAGTGGGCTGGGATCCCAGCTCTGCCCTTTCTTAGATGCATAAACCAAATCTTGTGCCAGACTCATGGAAATCGCTTGGTAAGATTCTAGAGACAGAACATATTTTTTTTTCTTTGCTTGCCTTGGCACAAAACTTTAAGGATATGTGATTGATAGCTGTGATACAGATTTCAGCAAAGGAGGAAGAAGAAAGCATTCAGATCAGCATTTTTGTTCAGCTACATATTTTCCCTGAAGCAAATAATAATTTATAAGTAGAAGCACTTATTCTGACAACAGGGATGTCCTCTCTTAAGACTCTAGTAATACAGTAGTCTCTTGTTCCCCCAATAATTAAATCAGATGCTTTCTGTGTGCCTGCTCTGTGCTCCTGCTGTTGGTTAGATTGAAGAGTGACATCAGCAGAGGAATTCTGTGTTGTTTTAAGCACTGCGTTTCACTGTGGCGCCAAGTTAAGGATCCTGATGGAGTTTAGTGTCTTCCAGACTATTTGAGCTGCTTTAAAAATTGGTGTGAGAGGATACAAAAGCCCTAATTTAGAGACCAGTAGAGTGTTTGACAGCAAATTAATATGAATTCAGTATTCTGCCTTCTCTTTCAGTTGTGCCTCAACTACTCTGCTACATTTTGCTGCTTATATCACCAATATATCCTTGTTAAGGAGAAAAAAGAGAAACATTTCGAATTCATTGTTTCAATGTGTGAAGCTTATGCTTGTTTTGCTGCTGGACATATGCCTGTAACTGGAAGTTTGTATGGCATCTTATTGATCCCACTACTTAAAAAGAAGGTGATATGTAGGATCTTTATTACTTAGAGCACAGAAATGCAACATATCATAGGGGCAGCGCTTATATTAATTTTAAAGCCTTTATAAATCTGCAGGTAACTTTTTAGTGCCACAAACTTTGTTCTAAAGATGTATAAAACATGTCTGCTTTTATGCAACTTGAAATCATGATCTAAGTATTTTCGGTTTGGGTGTACTTTTCTTTCAGAAACAGATTTCCTTCCCTGCTCTGGAAGTTTGTACCGTATGGACCTGTCTTAATTTTTGTCTTCTTCATACTTTGATTGTGTGTAGCAGAACCTTTGGAGCATAATCAACACATTTATTTTTGGTAGAGTACTTTTACAGGACTGTAGAAACAGTCTGTCCTGTATGGCTGCCTACACTGGTGAGTGAGCCAGAAAACCTTTTAAATAAACAAAAAAACAACTGCACAATTTAACAGGGATGTGTTAAGATTAACCATAACTGTAATTGAACAGCCTTCCTTATTTTGTTCTGCCTTAATCTTTCTCACATTTGTAGTACTTTAAGTGGCAAAGATTCAAGGTGTAGTGTTTGACAGACAATAGTGTCACTGTGCTCGTGTACTCCTGTACTTTTACAGGAATTGCACAACTGAAGCTCTTATGCCATTCATTGATTTTTATGTAGCAATACAGGGCTGTAGCTATCTCAGCAGATTGAACAGATTATCTGTTTAGTTACTTATGAATTTCAGGCTGTGACACAGGCTGGTGGCTTTTGGACCTCTGGAGCTGCAGTGTGCCCAGGCATCCCTGGCTAGGAGTGGGGCAGCAGGGCAGCCCCAGGCATCAGGCACCTCCCTGGGGATGGAGACCTGACTGGGGCAGGCTCTGACAACACCAGGAGCTGATGTGGGGTCCTGAGACCTGGGCAGAGTGTGCGTGAAGCTGGTCAGGACCAGGGAGCTCTCCTGGTGCCACCAAAGCTCCAGTGTTGAATGGCTTGGCAGTTCTTGACTCTTGATATTTTTTGAGTTTCATGCTGTCATTGTTTTCAGGACAGACCCTGTCAAAAAGACGTGGAAAGAATTCAAAACCATCTGGCAGTTTAGAATATGGAAAAACAGAGAGCAGTTCACTACATTTTTGGTAAAAAGCACAGGTTTCTTCTGGAGGAAAACAGCTGGTGTATGAGACTTGCATCCCGATTGCAAGGGATAATTTGAAAGGTGTTAAAAATGCCACTGAATTTTTTATCTTCTCCCATTTTATAGTTCAGTCCTGCAAACAGGTATTATTTCATACACTATTTACTAGAATGCAGGGTATAAACAGGATGTTTTCTATATAAGATGCTAAGTGGGAAGTGCTTGGGGGCTAAAGTCTAGCAGGGGGATGAGAAAATTCACTTATGTGCATCCTCGAATTTTTGACAGTTAAACTGGTGCAACTGTGCTTGAAAATCTTCTCTTCAGTTGAAATTAATGAACAAAAATCCAGCATATTTTTTTTCCTACTATCGGTTGACTATAATTTGAGGCAGCAGACATTAACACTTAAAGAATACCTTTTATAAGATGTAACAAGAAATTCACAGAAACATAGCTGAAAGGATTTTTGTTAATTTGGTTTATTGAAACAGAAACATTCTCTACAATAATGGAATTTCAGTGGAAGTCTGGCAAAAAAGTATTTGTCATTTGTCCATATATAGATTTATTCTTGGCAAAATCTGTTTACAGATTTTGAACTCAGTTCTTTGTGCCAGCAGATTATTTGGGGCTTGAACACACTATGCCCTCTCTAATTAAAGTGAAATTTGCACTGAACAGTTCTTGTTTCTTCTGTAGCTAAGTAGGAGTTGTCTCTTGGCAGAGTATATCGATTTGCTGCATCAGTAGACTGTCAAATAACTCTTCTTTTACCTTAACACCAAATTTTAATATTTTCAATCTATCTTTATTTTAATTCCCATTTTTTTCTTTACATTCTGTTGACATTTATCTCTTTGCATCAACAGTGAAGATAATGGGGAGGAGAAATTTGTTTTCTGACAATATAGAACATTTCTCTTTTTCCTTTCAGTTATTTATGTTCTGTTTCTATTTTGTTTTATTATGACTTTTTATATGGATTACTTTAACATGTGCTTGCTGCATGCATAAATCCACATAGGGAGGCTACAAGGGATATTTCTAGAAGCAAATCATGCCACCACACTGTGCTATTTGGCACAGGTGGCATTACAGAGATTCCTGCTTCTTTGAGTTTTTATTGAAAACAGGCTTTGTTGGCGTGGTCAGTGACAGGACCTTGTTCTAGATTCTGGACACAGGTTTTTCTTTGGTAATGCACAAAGTTGTAGAACTTTCCAGACTTTGCTTTCATTAGGGCATGGATATTACACTGCACATGGATCTGTGTCCACAGATGGAGCAGATCCTCAAGGGGCTCAGCAGTTTCCTCTCTGCAGGTGGAGGATCATTCCAGGCAGAGTGTCTAGCGTGCAGCTTGAATGCTATGTCCATTTTTAGGACCCCAGTCCAAAAAAGACAACAGTAAGCTGGGGTGTGTTCATGAAGGGCCACTGAGGCAGCTGGGGAGCCTGTTTCATGTGACTTCATTGGGACAGTGTGTTTAGGGAAGAAATACTGATTTTCTTACAGCAGAGAAGATACACACAGCCCTCTGACAGTGCACAGAGATTTATTTCCCTGGGCAACAAAATGAACCATGAGATTCTGCTCTTAGTGTAGCTGTGGGACTCAAGTATGTGGAGCTGCACTCTAAATTCAGGGTAGAATTTGTGCAGATTGCACTCCTCCCCTCACCCTCTGGTGACCTCTCTGCAGGACCATTTCTATTATAGGACTCTCAGACCATTAGGAGATTTTTGCATTCATGATATCTTTATAGCTGCTGTAAAAAACCAGCCCTGATGTCATTGGGATGAGAAGCTCTCTTTCACCTCCGGGTGGCACTGCTTAAAAACGCTTCTGTTTGCTTTAGAGATCTCTGCAGAAATGTCCATGGCACGTTTCACAACTACAGTAGCTGGCATCATCATGCATAGCAGATAAACTGAGGCCAGCTTCTGATCACAAACCACAGGGAGCTCAAGGGTTTTGTCAGTTTGTGCCCATTTTCCACAATTACAGGTTGCTGTTTCTCTGAACACGTTATTAGTATTCTGATTGTTTTTCTGTGTGTTACTGATAAAGATTTTACTACAGTTTTTACATGCACTGTTCATATGTTATGCCTGCCTGCTGATAAATGACCAAAGGGGAATCAAAACAAGAAACATTCTGATCACCTGCTTGTTCCAGACAGATATGTGATATATGCTCTTACATATATCAAATATTATACCCTTCCCAAAGAGTTCCAGAGTTTCATCTCAAAGCTTCTCAGAAGTCATAATTCAGCATTTGAAAAAACAAAAAGATATTAAAAGAACATCTGGTTTTAATTTTAATTGTATCTGACTTGCAAGTTGTCAGGGCACTCCTGGGTTAGTCTCTTCAGAACTGCCCATAAGTGGAGTTGCAGCTATTCTCAATGAAAGATGAAAAATCTCACTTTTTCTGGTATTTTAAGGAAGATTACACTATGAAAACCACAAGAGAACTCAGACCACTGGTTGTGTTGCCTAGACACAAACTGTACAGATATTGTCACCTTTTAGATCTTGGCTTCCATAATCTCATCTCAACAGCAGGTCCTCTCTTTAAATGAGAGAAAAGTTTAGGGCAGATGCAGAGCTATGTTGTTCCCTAGATTCTGTAGTCATTTACTTTGGCTGGGGAGAAATTACTTTGTTCCTGCATTTGAAACAGTCTGTTACAGATCTGTTGATGAAATGTGGAGGTAGGATGTGGGAGGAGGTCTGAAGAAGATCAAGTACACAGTGAGAGAAGAAGGAATTATTGCTCTACTTAAAAATAAAATCTTATGAGCTGAGTATCTATTTATTTTAATGGTAGAGCACTGTAAATTTTGTAACTCTTAAAAAAATGTAGATTTAATTTACTTTATGCTTCTCTGAATTTTTCCTTTTCTTCTGGTGCTGGAAAGAAAATCTGTGAAGAATACTGAAAGGAGAAGAAAATACACCTCAGGACTTGGCCAGGATATATGCTTTGGTATTTTGTTCTTCAAAACCAGTTTCTATTTCAGACAAGAAGTTGTTCATCTGCACACTGAAATATGAGTATGTTGTGTGGTGTATTTTAGGCATTATATTATACCCTGATTCACCTGAGTCTTCCTCCGTTTTCATGTAACTGCAACAATTTAAATGGAACAATATTCTAAACTGCACTGCTTTTCTGTAATATTCTCGGTAATACATTATCATACCTGTTATGTAATTCCAAATGAGTAATATAGCCCTTTGTTACATAATTTTATAATTTGAATAGGTTGTTAGGCCTGAGTGTAGGATTTAGAAATGCTCCTAAGCTCTTCTAAATATGATCTTGGATTTCCACAGTCCCTGAGCCTTCAGCAAGTAATGTATTCTTGAAACAGCAAAGCCCTTTATCTAATATCTAACTTTAGCAATGTGGTCAGAGGAAAAAGGCATTTCTCTGTCACTGTACCCTCAAATAATTTGTCTCTCTGGTGCCTTAATCTTTATTTTTTCCCACATTAAATACATCTAATACAGTTTCATATGAAAATGTTACAAAGGTTCAATAACTAATGTTTGTATAATGTTTAGTATGATATCATAAGCTATTATATGACTATTGGAGGTGTAGAATAAGATCCTAAATAAATAAGGTTTTCAAAAGCTTAAATAAACATTTTCTCTGTAGCAATTGTATTGTGAAAGAAAACATTTGAACAAGGTGAAGTGCACAGCACAGAAAACACAGCTTACAGGATATCATTTGCACACCACTCACACATTCCCAACTGCAACTCTGACAAGGGAATAATCAAACTCTTAAGTATTCAATATGTGTTTGCTATTGTTGTAGGTGGTATAGGAAATGATACTGAACTAACATCAGCATTTCTTTTCAGGTAGGGCAATGGCATTTGGAACATGCTGTGGCTGGAATACGTGTGAGCAGAAAGAAGCAGTACCATCACTTAAACACTGCATATCTGTATTTTCTCTCACCTGTTATAACACTTCAAGGATCATGGTTGCTGGCAGCTTGCTTTCCAGAGCACTAGGTAATGCCTCTTTCACTTGTTTCCCAATTATTATTCTATAATATGTTTATGTACTAGGATGAATTTATATTCTGATTACACTGTAGCATACTATATTTGTGGTTGTTTGGCTTTTGTTTTTTTAAGAGCTTGTGCCAGAATATTTGTTTCTAACATATTGACAAATGTTAATTTTTTTTAATGTGGACATTTGTCTACTTGATATTTTCTCTGTCATTGGGAAAGTTTATCACATTACTTCATGTATAATTTTCTTACTCCTTAATTCCATATCCACAGGATCAGGGGCCTGGTACCTTTCTTTAACTTGAGTCACAATCTCATTTTTTTCTTCAGAAAAAAACTAGTTTTATTTAAATGCTTAACCTTGTTAGTGATTATGTATACACCTTCAAAATAGATCAGACTAAGAAATGCCACTTAAAAATTATGGGTTAGCACATGCTGCTAGAGCATGAAAAAGAACAGTTTGTATATGCTTTGTGACTGTCAGTTGCATTTTTACCTATTCTAACTTTGCATTTTGAGTCAAGATACAATACTTTTCTTTGTTGAAAACTATTTTTTTCCGATTTGTTACCAATTTCACCACCTGAACATCTCAAATTAATCAAATTAAATTAGAAGGGTTTAATTTGCAGAAACTTTGACTTAAAATTTTTGAAGGCTCCTATAAATGATATTGGGATATAGACAAAATGAAACCATTGGCTTACTAGCTTAGGTGGTAAATTTTCTCCCATATTTTACTTAGCTCATGAAAAAGATAATGTCTTATACTCAGGGGTGCCAGCAGTGATCCTGAGCACAGTAATTGTCTATTTTGTTTTCTTTTTTTTTTTCTGTCACATACTGTTATTGCCTCTTGGCTGATTATGGGATTTACATTACCAAGGAATGGTAGCTATCTGTCATTGCTGTTATATAGTATTGCAAATTCAAGTTCATGGATTTTTACATCCTGGCAAAATATATTAAGAGTATTCCATCCAAAATCCATGAGAATGACATTGCTGAGTGGCCAGATATATCTTAAAAATATTGCTTTCAGCATTAGAGAAAAACAAACAATAAAGCCTCTTCTTTCTCTCTAGATTAAAAAAAAAAAAAAAAAAATCTGCCTGAAAGATTTACAATAAAGTGTTCCATCTTTGTGTGTCCCAAGCTCTTTTTCTGAGATATTGTATCTATGGCATCATATTCCTCCTTCAGGAATATGATGACAAAACACACAAACTGTGGCTCTGTTTAATTATTGGAGGAAAAAACTTTGAAAAGCCTTCTGAGAAGTCTGATATTTGCTTTAGAAGCTTCTTTATTCAGACATCACGATGTTCTTGCTGCATTAGTTGGACATTACTAGGAATTTCCAGTAATCTGCTTGGAGTGTTCTGTTTTGAAAAGAGAAGAAAGTTATATTATTCCTTCCATTGGAATTTTCTTTTTTAATTAAACAATTCTTGTTTTACCAACATTTTTGCCATTTTTACACAGCACATGCTGATATAGATATATATGATATATATATATATGCTGATATATATGTCTGCACAGGAAAACCATAATGTTATGAACAGTAGTTTACACTAATAGCAGTGTGAAATCAGGCTCTCACTGTGCTAGGCATTGCATGAACAACTTGTTGAACATAATTTCTGTCTCAGTGCTCACAGACTAAATATGGGGAGGCAAAGTGTGATGAAGGGATAGAAGTTTTTACCTGCATGCCCTCTAGATCCTATATTTTAGTCTAAGTGACATGGTTTAGAAACACCAAACCATGAAAAGCTGTAAGGATTAAGGTTGTAAAGCAGACTTCAAAGATCTAAAAAGATCATCTAATTGGTTAGGTAGAATCTCTTCAGTCAGGTACTTTACTTTTATTTTTGTTTTGTAGTGCATGAAGCCAGTTTACTCAAAATCAATAAGATATCAATTTTTGGCTAAAACATACAGTGGTTTCAAAAGATAAAAGACGTTTGAATGAATGAGTTGCTCTGTGTAAAGAAAAAAAAAATTCAATTTTAATGGTATTAAATTGTTGCAAATAATTACTGAATACAAACCTTCAAAGTGCCAGGCTGGGGAAATGGTGCCTTTCCTTACACTTGGACTTGCATTTTGATGTAGAGAGATGAGTTTTGTTGCCCCATTGCCAAAGAACAAAGATGAAAGAGCATGTTTCACTGATCTCCCTTTTGGACTCTGTAAATTAAAATGGAAACCAGTGCATGAATTATCTTAGCTGTTTATATTGCTTTAGAATGATAGAGACCTGACTTGAGTTTTTTGAAAGTCAAACTAAAATTTTTGTGTTTAGAAAATACTAAAATATTTGTGCCAAGTAGGACGAGAAATAGTAAGAAAAGCCACAAATCACTCCAGCATAAGCAGTAGTAATGAATTTTACTGGGATTGGAATGGTATGGACCTGCCTTATTGCAGAATTGAATTCAGCAGTGCAATTTTATTTTGATTTTACTCCAGCTATGCTATGCAGAGATAGATTTGGAGCTGACATTCATCTCAAAGCTGAGTGTACAAACACAGCAAGTTTGTTTTTGCCTTTCTAGACAAACAATTCTGGAGACTCAGAATTTTCCTGTGAGGTTCCTAGATCCCTGTCTTGGGATTGCAGACACAGCGACTAGATGGATTTAAGTGTTATTGATGTGCTTAAAAGGAAAATATATTCTACTTCTTTTGATTGTGCTTAGGGATGATTGCTAATACTAAGGGGAATGACACAGCCATATTCATGTTTATAGTGCTGAAGTTAACTAACCCAATGGTAGCAAAATACACACACTCAGATGTTATCCTGTTATTTCCTATGATATAAGCAATTTTATTTACACAGCAGAAAGGAAGTGGCTTGTTTGTTCAGCTATAACCCTTTAAAAATGCCTTAAGGATCCCCTTCCTTACTGAAGTGAATGTTCAATGCATTTTCTCTTTGTGCCATGGCAACACGTGCTTTCAGTTCCTTGGAATGTGTTCTACTGCCTTGGTATCAGTTGTGTCAGCACCACCTGGAAAATAAACAGCATCCTTGGAGACTGTAAACTAAACACAGGAACGCCACAGAGCTTGTGTGATTGGGTTTTGTGTTCTGATATGTGATAGAGATCACCCAGGAATAGCTTTTCAAGTCACAGTTGTACAGTATTCAGTGATAGAAGTTGCTACCCTTGAGATTTGATCCAAATAATAGCACAGAAAAAGTATTTGCTTCTGTGCAAGGAAAAGATTATGTTTTAACAATAGAAATATGGCTGAAAATAAATGACAGATGAACTGTAAGACTGAGCTGTTTTTCTTGTTTTCCTTATGATTTCTTTATGAAATGTTTCAAATGAATAAATAATTGTAAAACTTAATTTTCTTTCTATCTGACATGCCCATGTTGTGTGGACAGTTCAGACAGACAATGCAAAACAAGGTGAAACTTGAGGACACATAGAATAAGTACCTGCTAATGATTTTAAAATAGTTAGTAAAAGAGAATTTATTTCCCAAGATACTGAAAGTGTGCACTGCAGCTTTATTGTAGACACATTAGAGTGTGATTTTTAGAAACATTTTAATCCCCATCATTCCTTTTCTGTGTCTGCTGTTATGTTGGCCATAATCCTCCATATTTCAGGAAAGACTCTCCATTCAGTGGCGTATTTTAGGAATTCTTCTCTGGTCCATTTAATTTCTCCCTGATCTTACTGGTGGGAGAGTGAGCAACCACCTTGGTTGGTGGCTGAGATTAAAGCATGACAGTGATACATTCTTCACTGTATTGGAAACTGGTCTGTTCAGATCTTAAATATGACTTAATCTGCACTGGTTTAGTTGAGTAAAAGGAAATAGCCAAAAGCAATGAGCAAGAAATGCAAATTAAAATAAATTTAAACAGGAGTGAATCTGACAATTAATTACTGTTTCTCACAAGTAAGCCAATGTAGCTTTCAGGCAGCAAATTTGAAAGGAAAAGGTTGAAAGGTTGTGTTTATTTCTCCAAAACACTTGAAATTGTGGAAGTCTTTGTTATTTCTCTCATGGACGTTCAAAAGTATAAGTAGATAAAGGAAGGAATAAGGAAAAGTTGATGGAGAATATATTCATCAACAACTGTTGAACACTATGATCTATAATCAACCTCTTAGGATGCTTCTCATAATTTGGAATTTGGCAAGTTAAATGGGCCAGAGAAAGTATCTGTGAGAGATGCTTTATTTTTGGTCTTTCTCCCTAAGATTCTGCTGGTCACAGACTCTTGCTAAGCTGTTTTTGGGTCTGGCTTAGTTCCAAAGTTCAAAGAATTGTTTCCTTCACAAAGATTAAAACCTTGCTTTTGCCATCCTGACACAGGAGGATAGTAGCAGGTAAACTGGGTATTGTTGCTGTGAAGGTCCAAATAAGTAAAGGCATTTTATCACCATGACTTAAAGCTGACACTCTTTCCTCCACCCCAAGGTTTTGTTTGACAGATGACCCAACAGGACTGTTTTATTCTATCACATGCCCAACACTGCTGAAGGATTTCTGAGGTCTACATGTCAGGGTAGAGCTGTCTAAAAGATAACTTTTACCACAAATGGTTGGGGTGAACTCAGAAACATAACACATTAGCATCAGCCTTCAGAGTAACATTCCTTTGAAGCAGCACATTCCACATAATTTCTGTTCTGTATAGGGCTTCTCTGCCCCTTAGCCACAGCTCACCCTGCTGTGTTTTGTGCCAGCATTGCTCATTCTGATGTATTCCTTTAGTAGATTGTGAGTAATTCAGTGCTGGGCCTTAGCTTTTTAAATGTCACAAAGATGTCATGAATTTCTGCTGTGCCTTCAAAAGAACACAGTCACCAGGAATAAAAAATTAATAGGAAACAATTGAACTGAGAAGACCAAAGACAATGCAACAGAACAAGAAAATATGTCCCAAAACTTCTGTATCTACTACCTGCAGTTTCCAACAGCATATCTGTGATACAGATCTTTTTCCCAGTGGTTTACATTTGCCAAGCAGTAAAAATGTTGTACTTTTTCCAAGCATTTGAATATGCAGGCCCACTCATCTTAAAAATAATTCAGCTTTGAGTTTGTCTTTTTGTTCCTTTGACAGCTCTGTTCCAAAGCAGTGTTCCTCTCAATATGAGGGTGCTTTGGTCCCCTTCTACGTGAGTATCTACTGTGCATTTTTTGTTAGTCTCTTCAGTCAGCAGAGATCCTATTGTTACGTAGTGATCTGGGTCCCCAAATTCAGACTGAACATTCTGACAAATTTGGGCCAAAATTATGTTTTGTTCTAGTAGAAGAGACAGTGTAATATGTTCTACATAACATTTGCACTTTGTTCCAAATATATTTTGACCTTGGTTCTCTGCAGGGAGGTGCTGAGGCCTTTATTCTAACAATATGCTTCACTGTTAGAATCAGTACCTAATTTCTTTTAAATCTCAAAATTTACAGGAAGAAAAGGTCAAAGCAAGAGCTGAGAACTCAAACCCCATAATTTAAAAAGCTTAAAAAATTTACCCTATTTCCTCATTGTCATCAGCCTAAATTACAATTATTTTCCAAAGAAGAGTTTAATCAGCATTTCAGAATCCCTCAAAGAGAGGATTCTCTAGTGCATTGTAAAATTTTAGATGAAAGCATTTTATAATTTTGTGTTGTTAAAGATACTGTACTTTTAGAACATCACTCCATATGCTATTTTAGAAAATAGTATATACTTCTACCAACTGTGTGATTTTCTCCTACTTAATAACTACACTTGTCCAGTTTAAGAAACTTGCTTTATTAATATGTTTTATAAAATTAGTCAGATTGGGAATGTAGCTATTTCTCATTAGTTTTGTGTTTCTGCATAACATTAACTCAGGTAAGTTATCATTTACATAACCTTGGTTTTGAAATTTGAAAATGTTTATAAATTTCCATTTTGGCATTTTTATGAAAGTAGTTTGGACAGAAGTGGTATAGAGCTTCATTTATTGAAAAAAAATTACTTTTGAAATTTTTCTGTGTTTAGAAAGCATTCAAACCCTGCTGTGGATAAGCAGATAAAGGCAGGTTTTATTGGGAGCCTGAGTGGAGCCACATCTAGAAAAGTTTGAGCAGGAGACAAAGAATTTTGCTGAAAGCTGCTACTACTAAGTTTGGTACTAGTTGAAGGTGTTAAATATTGCACATGATCTGCCTGATTTAACTTTAGGCTTTGATCTTGTTAATAATTTAGAAGTTTTCCTCCTTTTGACTTGCATAGGCCTGGCTATATATAATATATAGATAATTATATACTTTAATCCACTGGGTCTTCCTGTCAGACCAATTTGTAAGGTAATATTATAATAGAAACTGAACAACTCAGATAGTAGGAGATCTTGCATCAACACTGAGCACACTTCTACATCATTGGGTCATTTATAGCTCACATTTAATATCATGTTACCCCAGAACAATGAGTAGTCTTGGTGAATAAAATCCTGGGTAACTGAAACAGGGCAAAAAGGATACTAGTGAACAGGGAATACTGAAAAGCTCTTGCCCGTTATGCAGTTTTTTTGATTTGAGGATGTACATTCATAACCTTCCCTTTAGTTTTCTGGTTGAGAATTCCTTCTGTATTCCCAGCTGATTCTAAATTTCTTGGGACTCATTGGACTGTGGCCTGAGTGTTAGTCTGTAGTGTGTTGGCCTTTAACCTGATTTAAAACCTGTCATTAAAGCAAGAGCCTGCATCATGCACACTTCTGCTTTTGGGAAGAAGAAAACAGCATGTGATACAAGAAAATCAAAGTATTCATTACAATACTGGGGAATATACATACACTGTCTTGGCAAGTAGTTTCATACCTTTGATATGATGGACAAATATGCACATAAAAATTACACTTTGGGTACTGGAAACTTAAGGGATTTGGGTGAGTCTTGACTATCTTATTCAGACAGAGCATATTCCATTTTTTGTAGTAACCAAGTGCAAAGGTTTTTTTTCTGTGTAATTATTTTGCACCTAAAATGATTGTCAGCATTGCACTTCTGTTGAAATCCTGGAACGGTAGATTTACTTTTATGCCCTTTTATTGATGAGTGAGACATTCAAAGTATATTTCCAGCTGCACTTGTAGGCAGAAATTTTGCTTGAAGTATATTTTATCAACTTATAGGAAAACTTAAGCCAAATCAAAATATGTTTTGTGGTTAAGCTTGTGACATTAAAGTATTGGCCCCTCTACTATGGTAAAATGAAAAGAAATAAGGTTGTGATCATTTCATAACATGGGAGAGTACTGACCAGGACAGATGGCTTGCTTGTATTCAAATAAGAATTTTTTTTGAAGCAGCATGACACATAGCAGCTTAGATGATGCATATTCTTTGCTTTCTAATTAGTCTTTTCAAAACTAACAGATCCAGGATTTGAATGTTCATTAACCTTGTGTGAGCTGCTCGGACATCAGTCTTTAAAGGCTGGGACTGCAGTTATTTCAGTGAAAAATTAGAGTCAATGTGTTGTGAGAGTTGCCCGCAGATTGTTTAATGATGGCTTCAAAACGACAACAAGAGTGGAGAAAAATGAATTAGCTAATTTATTCAGATTCTGGCACAACTTTTGTGCTGTTTTCAGACTGGGCTCTGTGGTCCTTTAATTCCAACAGCTGTTTTACAAAATTATATCCCATGACAAAGCCTATCCTTGTCTTTCTTTTACAGGATTAAAAACTGTGAGTGAGCATGTGTTAGATATGTAATGTCCTTAATTCACAATTTTGTGTGCTAAATCCCCCAGGCAATAACACATAACAAATGCTGCTGCCATTTGCACCTCAGTTTACTTGCTGTGTGATTAGGGATTTCAATAAATTTTAGGGAAGATTATTTGGATTTCTGGAAAAAGTTTAGCCAATAGACAAGTTGCTCTCTCCTATATGCCAATGTCTATTTAGAAGTCCTTGCATTCCAATCCTCTGTCCAGTGTTACCTTGTGGAAAGATGTCAATAGGTAACTCCAGCAGCAATGCAGAGGAAGAATCTGTCCTCCTCCCTTTCCTAGAGACAGCTCTTGCTTTTTGGCTGTTTCTGTGGCCCTGACACCTTGATCCTCATCTGATACATTTGTAACAGAAAAGGATGTGTGAAAATATTATTTTGCCTCTAGACTGTTGCTTGGATGTGGATGAACAAGTAATGCCTTAAAGCAGAAGGCTCTATTGTGCTGGTGAGATTACTTTTTTTTATTATGCTCCCCCAGGTGGGAGTAATTTCATTACTTTTTGCAATGAGATTGTGCTCGTTGGCGTTCTGTAGATAAAAGGGATAAAAATCCTGGGAACAAAGTTTACTTGGTGTTAGTACATATTTAGTATGTGAAAGATATCTTTCCAAATTTAAAGATAGAAGGAAAAAAGTAAAAGAAAAAACAATTCCCAATACAAGAAAGACATAGACCTTCTGGTATGAGTCCAGCAGCAGGTCACTAAGATGATTAAGGGATTGCTGGAGCATCTGATATTCAAAGAGAGGCTGAGAGACCTGGGTTTGATTAGCCTTGAGAAAGGGGGGAGGTCATTAATGCATATAAATAACTGATGGGCAGAGAGTGAAGAAGATGAAGCCAAACTCTTCTTCAGTGGAATCTAGGAAAAAAATCCAAAACAACAGCACAAGAAGAAATACAGGAAATTCCACTGAAATATAAGAAAAAACTAATTTAGTGTGAGGATGGTGAAACACCAGCACAGATTGCTCAGAGACAGGGGTGTCTTATCCTTGGAAATATTCTGAAGCCATCTAAACATGGTTCCAGGTGACCTGCTGTGGCTCACCCTGCTCTGAGCTGTGGGTTGGATTAGGTGAGCTCCAGAGGCACTTGCCAATATCAGCTGCTCTGTGATTCCAAGTCAAAACTCTAACAAACTTTTTCAATGGTCTGTTCATACTGATCTGAATGGACACCAATATCTGCTTGTTTATGTGTCTTAAGAGGCATTTGTAAAAATGAATTTTTGATGTACAAGTGATTTAGTCTGGATATTAAAGAACTAACTGGTACTTGTTTTTTTTCTTGTAAAAGACAACAATATTCTTTATTCTGTATGTATAAGTCAGTGTATTTGGCTGCATGCTCTAGCCTAATTTTGCATCTATTTTAGAGTAATAGGCTATAACTGCTTTTATAAAGCAAGAGTTTGCACAACATTCAAAATATTTGAGAAATGAGTCTGCACTGGGATCTTGGGTGCTAGAAAGCTGGAGGATTTCCAGAAGCTTATAAGATCTGTGTTTGTGTTATGCTTTTCACATGTAGAATCATAAATATATTTGCAGCTCTGCAACATGAGTTTCTAAAATCATCCTCTAAAGTTATCTATCAACTTAATCTGAACAGATGTAAAAAGAATATTTTTCTTTCTTACTTGTCTGGCTTGAAACCCAGTGTGATCATTCATATGAAACAAGTAAATAACTGTTTGCATTATATGTAGTTAAACAACAATGTTACCAATCAATTCTGAATATTGAGCCTGCAGTTCTATGTTTCTGTCACAGAAGTATTAATTCTCTTGAAGCTAAAATTCCTTCACAGGCCGAGTCAGAGTGAAAACCATATGAAAAATGTTGAAGTTTGCAAGTGAGAGCACTGGGAAGTGATTTATCTCAGCAGGGAGGGAGCTAATCTCTTTCCAGTTTTTGTCTGGAAATTGATGGGTTTGTTTTATAGATAAGGCTCTGGCATCAAACTGAAAAGAGGCACTGCAAAAGGCAAATGGGTGTGGACAGTATTAGTCAGCTTAGCACAGGACCAAATTTTGTCATCATTTAGTGACGAAGTTAGGTGATATGAATAATTTTTTGTGATATTTCAACAGTACCCAATTTTTTAGCTGTTCTCTCTGTCTGATATTAAAAGTATGAGCAAATACAGAATGAAAAATCTAATATGACATGACATTTTTCATATTTATGTGTTTTGAGGTTGTCTTTTCCAGAGGCTGGGGCTGAAACAGAAAATTTCTTGAGCATTGTACAACTTAGAGCATTTTGCAATAAGATGTATTCCAGAAATATTGCAAACTTTATGCTTTAGCAAGTCATTCTTAGATGCTAACACAGAAGTCTTGAAAACAGAAGTTCAAATTCATTGTTGGTATAATTTGTTTTACTCAAATCTCTCCCTTTTAAAAGGAACAGCAGGATTCTGCAGAAGTCAAATGGGCTTCTTTTCCATATATAGATTTTTGCATCAGCATTTGTGTTTGCTGAAATTAACTCACTTTAGCTTTGCCTTCCTAGAATGGACAGAGTTGCTCCCTCATGTCACAGATCTCTCAGAAGTTTTTTTTCCTGTCCCTGTGAGACACCTTGTTTTGATTTAACTCTTTTGTTTGTGAATATTTAACAATGTTATAGGAGTTTCCATTTCAGGACCTTAATAACAAAATCCTAGGTAATGCTTCTACTGCTTCATAAACTTTGGGGAAATTTTTTTTCCTCTGTATTTGTCCATTGACTTCACATTAGGATTCTGAACTCAGCAGGATGCAGTGGCTAAATTTGGTTCTTAGGTGGGTACATGTTTGCTATGCAGTGACTTCATGTGATGTTAAACTCAATTTTCTCAAATAGAAAAAAGTCAGCTTTTAAAATTTATTGGCTAATTATTGACATTGTAAAGAGGAAAAGATTCAAGCAGAGATGTGACACATACTTGGTATAAAAGAGACATTTTATCAGCATAAAGTTATTAATCTTTCTTTCAACAATGTGCACTAATAATTTCAAAAGAGTACTTTTAATGCTGAATAATGTTGGCTTTCTTTTGAGCATTTCTGTTACTACACCAAGGCACTCCCAAAGTAATGTTTTACTTTTTCATGAATCAGTAGTACTGGCTTGATTGTAGACATTTGTTGAGCAGCGTGCTTATAACATCACAGAAAGATCCACTTGATCTTCTGTTGTAATTTTCCAGAAGTTTTTGGCTTTTAGGAGAGTAAAAGTCATGTGGTCATCTGCCACATGGTGCAATCTCCCAGTTACACAGTTTTAATGTTCTTGTTCTAAATGTTAGAAAAAACAGCATTTACTTTTTAAGATGTGATCATAATGCTGATTGTCCTGTTAAATTCTAATAATGGCTTTTTTCCATCATGTAAGCATTTTTGAGATTTCAGCTGGGTTTTTTTTTTCTCATTTTCTGTGAATCCAGAGTTAAAATCTCAAAAGAAGGGGGGAAAAAATTGGACACCAACCAAGAAAAAAATCTCTGATTGGTTCAAAATATTTAATTTAAATGGTTTGATACATTGTTTTGACTGTGATTGCTCTTATTTCACCATTTTAAACATATGGTAAATTTCTAAAATAAAAGTGTCTTCTAACCAAGGAACAGAAATTTCTTTTAGAAAATAGCAGAATAGACTGAGAGGTTTTTTGTTTTTTTTTTTTAAGCATGTTAAATATTGGAATGCATTGAACCAAATTTTCTCTGAACAGATTCAATTTAGACATCTTTGAGTCCAAAACCCTTGGTCACAGTATTAGTTTCACTTACTTGAGTGGGATTACTTGGGCAAAGGACACAGTTTGTGTCAGTTTGTGGACAGATTGTCTGAAATCAACCAGTACCAAGAGAAATATTTCTCTGACTAAAGACTTCCTATTATAAGAGTGAGGATTTTAGCTCCAAATCCTTTGAAGATAACTGAAGCAAAAAGTATTTTCAGCCTCATTTGTCTCTTATCTGCATCTGCTGCTAGCAGGCATTGTGTTTAGAAAAGGAATATTTATGAGGCATTAATTCTCATGAAACACCTTGATTTTTCATCTAGATGAGCTGCACAAGCTGGGAGATGCAGTTTCTGAATTCAGGGATCTGTGTTTCTCCTGGGGAGCAGCAGTGGGTTAGCCACTGCCAAGAGCCAAACACCCACCCAGCTGCTCACCCACTCCTCCTCAGGGGGCAGGAGAACAAAATAGGATGAGCAAACTGGTGGGTTGAGATAAAGTTAGAGAAGCTGCATGCCAATTACTGTTGTGAGTAAAACAGCCCTGACTTGGGGAAAATGAATTTAATGTATTGCCAATGAAAATAGATTCAGGCAGTGAGAAACAAAGATGGGCGATAAAACAAAGCAGCATCTTTTCTTTCCCTCTTCCAGGCTCATCTTCACTTCTCTCAATGCATGAGCTTGTCTATCTGCAACCCTGACAAGAGAGCTTTTAAAAATAAATCAGGGAATCTATCTTTGCTATATGGCATAAAAGGTGACACGGTCTAAGACAACTGCAGAAGTAACAAAACTTTGAAATTGACACAATAAAAAGCCCTTTCACTATCTGATGACAATTTGTCTATCTTATTCTGAGTGCACATATATAAACAATTTGCTTCTTTTAAAAGAACTGTTATCACTAGGTATTAAATATGCTTTTTGAAAGCAGATCAATTATGAATCATTATTACCCCTTCCATAATTCTGTTCTCCAACTTTGAGATTTACACTTCTGTTCCTACTTGAATTGATAACAAAAACAAATATGTCTTGCATATTTGTGCAGTGTACGTAAAGTGATGGGGAACACATGCAATATAGAATGAAACTGGGTTGTTGATGATAGATGAAAGAAAAAGAAAAATGTATCAGTTCAACAAAGCTCTGATGTATTTAAAATTTGGAAAATGAACAACTGCATTGGGGAAGGGAAAAAAAACAGTGGTTCAAGCAAAATAATGGGAATTAAGGGCCTGATGGTATGTACATGTGTGGAGGGGACTTGGGTATGGTTGTTGTTTAGCACATTAGTTTGCCAACAAATAACACATTATTTGCTGACAAGTAAAAATTAGCCTAATTTGAATTAGTTCTTTTTGTAGTGTACAGACTTGCTGCTATTACTTAGTACTCTCTCATCTTACCTTCTTGCTTCTGCAGCTATTTTAGGTTACATCTTGACAGGGAACTTTTTTTTGAGTTGCAAACAAGTTTGTTGATATTTATTGCAGTATAAACAACTTGATGTATGTTAGGAATTTTCTCTCAATTTATATTTTTAATCCTAGGAAAATATGCAGTTTAAGGGATATGAGTGGCAATAAAAAGAAAGAAGTATCTAAAAGAAAATTTGTTTTTTAGCCCTGTAGTGGGGTCTTACAAAAATTATTTTTCACCTCCATTCCCCTCAGTTTCTGAAAGGAGGTAGAAGTTAAGGACTAGTATCCAGAAAACATTCTGAACAAAGCTTATTACATTTTCTTTTTCTCTGTAGTTCAAAAAGGCAAAGGAGTAACTCAATTCAGCTTGAGGTTATACATCTTACAAGAATGATGCAATGACTTTAATAGCCTCTGATATCATCATAAGTGCATGGATGATGTGGTGTAACATGTCCTGTGTTTTTCAAGCAGCAAGTCTTCTTTCCAAAAGCAAAAACTAAGCCTGAAATAGCGCTAAGCCACTAAGACACTCTAATTGCTAAGAGACAGTTCGCGTGACCAGATTACAGTATGTCACTTCTTTTTAGATCAGTCTCTTCTAAGTAAACAGACATCCTTCAGCATCTGAGAATTTCCCTGTGGCAGTTCTGCTAAGAAAAACATGAGAAGAGAGCTATCTGACAGGAGTCTTTCCGCTGGCTGTGATTTATGTGAAGTCACAGGGGTTGCTTATCTGCCCAGATAGAGCCGCAGAGCCCGCGCCGGCCCCTGGCTCCCAGTGCAGGGTCCATTGTTCTCTCCTGGCACTGGAGACATTGCCAAGGGTTGCCTTGGCTGCTGACCTTATCAGAGGTGATTTTGCAAAAATTTACTGCTTTATTTCAGTGACATTCAAATAATTTTCCACAAGTAGCTTTCTTTCCTTGGCACGTTCCAAGTGAAAGCCACAGAGCTTGTGATTCCAAGCAGAGGTTGCTCCGGAGGGGGTTTTGTATTTCTGAGGAGTTTTCTATTTTTTCCATTCTCTAAGGCCTTGTGCTGTCTTCTGATTCTCTGAAGACAGTGATGGCTGTGCCTGCAAAAAGCAAGTGTCAGCTGCTGCTCTTCTTAAGCAAAGTGTAACTGCATAAATGTGCCTTTAGAATCCTATGGAAGCCTGGCCAATATTTTACAATATAGCACGTTTTCTTTGTCACTGTGATAAGTAATCATTACCAAAAGGTTTCAAGAATTGATCTGAATATATTTCTCAGATTCACCATCCCTTTCTGTTCTAGAATACAGAAAGATAATACTTATTATTTCTGATATAATACTTAGGTAGTACTAGATCTTTATAAGAATACTGTTTTCTTTCAGTATGGTCTGAAAATCTGACCATTTTTTCTTAATTAGTGTTGGAAATTGTGAAGAAATTAAGAGACAATAACCAAAATTAAATAATTAAAGTTTGTCATTTTAAAATTTGGAAAATAATTTGAAAATAGGTACTGCTCAATATTCAGTAGAGTTAAAATAATTGCATGAATACATTTTAGAGTAGCATAATATAGTGTAGCTGCACCCTGAAAGGGAGTGGAGCATCTGAATGCACCTCCTTTCCAGCTGCAGTGACATTCATAGAAGCACAGAATGGGTCAGGTTGTAAGGCACCACATCAGGTCATCAGGTCACACCTCCCTACTCCTAGAGCACACGGCACAGGATTGCATCCAGATGGTTCTTGAGCAAGGGTCCACCACCTCTATGGACAATCTGTTCCAGTGCATGATCCCCTGCACAGTAGAGAAGCTCTTTCTTATATACAGGTGTAATTTCCTGTGCCTAAATTTCTGTCTGTTGCCTCTTGTTCTATTGGTTGGCACCACTGAGGAGCACCTGACTCGAAAACTAGCAGCTGATGGGAGAAAGAAGCATTGCTTTGTTTGTTTAAAGTGAAGAATAATAATAGTAAGAGGTGGGAAGCTTAAAAACATGTCAACTTTCTGCTGCAATGGAGCAGCAGAAGCAGAAACATTATAAACCTGTATTGACAGCCAGGACTTTCTATCATTGACTCCTCCTTGGTTTTGAATGATAGGTGATACATTGTCTTCTAAGTTAACTCATCTGTTTTTCTTTGTTTTGTGATATTTTAACACTGGAGAAACATCACAAGGGTCAGTCTGCATCCCAGCCTGACGAACAGATCCTTTCCATTAAATAGGAAATAGGCAGATCCTTTCCATTAAAAACTATATGTAATGGATTTTATCTGTGTCAAGCACTGAGCACATGGTTTGACTAAATTTACTTAAGAGATAGAAAAAAAAAGATAGTGGGTGCCCTATTCTTCGACTTGGCCAAGGTTTACTTTCCTTTTTTTAAAAAAATTTTGCATTTTATCTAGCCTAGTATCAGTGTTACATGATGAAACCTTGAGTAGTCTTTCTTATATTTTACTGAAAGAACTCGGAAACAGCAATGATACTTTTTACCACTCTATGGTCATGTATTCATCTCACAGACTTCCTACTTAGCAAATATTTTTATGGCTTTTGGTAATTTAATTATAACTTGATTAAAAATTAATAACCTCAATAAAAAGTATTTTATTAAATAAAAACCCATAATTTTGCTAGTGAACATTTAATTAAAATGAAGTAGTAAATTTTATTTTTTTATAATTTTAGTCAATATTATTGTGTATAGAAAAATTTTACTGAAAACATATGGGGCTTCATTTAGACAAGGGAAATGATTGAAAAATGGAGAATTGGTGGTGATAGGAGCTAATGTGATTTGATTATTTTTGAAACAGGTGGACATTGCCTTTCTATTTTTTATTGAGTATATGTCAAAAATATTTGTCAATCTAAGGTCATTTTTTAGTACTATTGGAGATTAGAAACTGACTCTATGACAAATTACAATGCAGAAATAGAGGCTGGAAATCTTAATTAAAAAAAAAAATCATGGATCTAATTGGCTCAAAATTCTATATATGTATAAGATCTTTTAATAAAACACCAATTCAGCATAGGAAGTAGTCAAGAGGAATGTAGTTCCAAACCAAAATAAAATGAAAGGGAAACAACAGGTCTGGAAAAATACAAGAAAGATGCCAGAAAATGACTATTTAATCTAAATGATATAAAAATGACTGGAGATATTTTGGTAGAGCTTCTCTTTTGGTGTAAGTGTGTATTTTTTTATCTACACATACCTAGTTAGATATTAACATGCCTATGCAGAAACATCTACTTAAAATGTTTATAAGTAAGTGAGATTAATGCAGGAAGGGCAAAACAAAGTCTTGGAGAGCTACAGTGACAGAAGTGGTGACTGACTTCAGCTTTGAATCAGCATAGGGATCCTGGGTTGATACCAGGAACATACATTTGGTTCCATTTTTTACATCTAGTGCTGCAGATATGACAGCACTAAATAAAAGTCAGTAGTACTTGTGGTTTTATAGACCTTCTTGCTTGTGCCTGCAGTTAACATAACTGAGCTGGACTTGTGCTGGGGATTCTGGTGCAGTGCTGCAGTGTTTGGAGGTGGTTTGGGTTGTTTCATCCAGGCACACTCAGATTTGAGTTGGATATTTTGGCTTCTGAATCCTGGGCAGATGCAGAGCCTTTAGATGGAGAAGGTGTTTGTGTGTGTGTGTGGGGGGGGTGTCTATATTTAACACTATTTTTGTGTCAAAGAAATGGGTATTGAAAACAAGGAATAAAATAAGGTGTGTCTTGCCACTGGACATTTGTAGCTGTGAAGTCTGTCGTGGAATAAGATGTTGAGCACTCATCAGTCTGTTCCTGCTCACAGCTAGACAGGAGGAGGAGCTCTGAGCTGGTTCACTGACTTGCAGGCTTAGATACACAGGCTTAAACCCTTGCTCTAAATCAGGCACTGATCTGGATCTCTGGAGTGGGAAGAGCTCTTTAACCAGCAGCCAGAGGAATGGAGGACAGCAACAGCTGGCTGCATGGCTGTGAGAGGGGATGGTCAGGTTTCTTCAGGCAAGATTGGCAAAGCAGTGCATTGCACCAAAGATAAGACATTAAGCAGCTTAAAGTTGTCAGAGCTGGAATAGTTGTACACGTGCCCAGCAGCAAAGCTGTGCTTTTTTAGCAGTTTGGGAGCCTCAGGAGTCTGGGCACCTACAGAAGTAGGCAGTAGATCAGAGCAAGTGTTTGAAGATGTAATTTTTTACTTTAAAACTTTTAACTTTAATTTTGTAGAAGGAAAAAATGTGAAATATCTAAGCCATCAAGGAAATAAGACCAGATCCTAGAAAAAGGTTTTATGATGTCCTCCCAAAGGAACCAAAAGTTCTGTCCCTCATTGTCACTTATGCCACTGGAGACTTTTTTAGTTTATGCTTCACAATGTCTCCATGAAACAGGAAAGTTGGCAAGGCCACTGCATAGAATTTTAGGTAGCAAAACTGAGGCACATGGTAAGGTAAACTGAAAACAGCTTGGCCAAGGAATTAATGTGCTTCCTGCTTAATCCTTTTCTTTGGTTATGCTCTTTGGGACATGCAAGAATAATAGTTATAAATTCACAGATTGTTAAGAAATACAAGAAAGGTAGAAAATCATAAAATAGATATTGTGTGACAACCCTAGCTGTCTTAATAAGAGACATTTTCAGTAAAACATTGTTTTATAACCAACACAGTAAGAAATCAATCTTTAATAAGCTGACAGCACTGACTGGATTTGCAGTTAGTTGTAACTTGACTTTTTTACAAATCATGATGTGCTAAGTTTGGTACACAGATGACTGCACTATTAATTTTGTGAAAGGGCTGCAAGGGTCATGAAAGCAAATATTCAGGGAAGAAAAGAAACCTTAAAATATTATAAAGGAAGAAAACTAGTGATACGGAAAAATTTCTAGTCGCTTTTTGTCCTGTATAGAGAATTTGAGAAGCTCTATAGGCATTCACACATCACTGCAATAACTTGTGTAAATGTAATGTAAACAAATGAAAATGCAGTCTAGGATGAATTTTTTTTCAAATGTTTGCACTCAGAAAAAAAGGAGAGCATGGCTGACCCTTCAGTTAGTATATATGACAGAGCAGAAGGTAAGTGTAGATGGTTGAATACATCTGAGGCAAAAAGGTAAGGAAAACTAATCTGAGAATGGTTATGCATTTAAATCTCAGCTAGACTGTACATTCCAGAATTAAATTCTAGCTCACTTAAAAATAATAGGTTAATTTGTACTTCTAGAAGGGCAGACATTTCCCAGAGGGATCTGTCTACTGAACACAAATGGGTATTCAGATTTGAGTTTGAGTAGTGGTGGTCAAAAACCAGAACAATTCAAACAGATTTTCAGTTCAGCTAACCATTCAGGCAGAGTACTCTTAAAAGCAGAGCTCTGGTTTTATTTTGTTTTGTTTTCCTCCCCAGAGTCATACTTTTTTTCCTCATTCTGCATCCTCAGCTGTTGGTTATCAAATCTCTGTTGGAGAATTTAATGAATAAAAGTCTGCGAGGATTAAATTGATAAGAAGTTCATGTATATCAAACAGCAAAATGCTGCTGTAATGTGATGGTTCAAAATCTTATCAGTAGTAACATATTAATAGTGCCACACTTTTTGGAAAGCTTTGCTGGAAAGGATGTAAACAGGGTGGGCACACTGAAGGGAACTTAACCCAGACCCCTGCTTCTAATGTAATAATTTCCTTTTTAGCTTGATAGCAGTTTCCTAGTTCCATACCTTACTGAGCAGCCCAATTAAAAAACAACAACAAAAAAAACTGAAACAGAAATATAACAGGTTGCAGGGACTTGGAAATATAAGGCACCTTTTCAATTTTTTCTTGGGGCAGGAGATCAACAGTAACACTTTAACTGGTGTAGCAACTGCCCTTTCTAAAGAAATGACTCATACTTCAATGATAAAAATACTCAAGTGTTAACTGCTGCTCCATCTGGCTCTGACTTAAACAAAGGGTGTCATTCAGGGGTAGGATTGCCAGGCAGGAAAGTCCTCATGGAACTCAGGATAATGCTGCAGAAAAGGCTGCTTATGCTCCTCAACCTGGGATGCTGATTATCTGCTAATGCAAAAAGGATGTGTCAGCAAACATACGAATATAATTGCTGCCATATTTTTCTTTCTTGAGCATCAGTTTCCTAGGTATGAGAAAGGTCTTGAGAAGTACTGAGGACTTGTAGAAGGAAGTGGAAGATGTAGGTTATATTTAGGTACTTGTAATGTTTAATCAATTCAGTGACTTAAGAAAAATCTGTAGAAAAGAACTTCATTTCAGCTTCACTACAGCTCAGGCTGGGCTGAACTCAGGAGGTTGTGTGTTTGCTTAGGGTGCTGGACTTAGCCCTTTTGCCTCATATTAAAGTGAGCTGGAATTTCAGGCTAATTTCAGGCACTGAACCTTCCACTGGCTGTATCTCTTTCACTGCCTTCCTAGAGGACAGTGTTTGGAAAAAAAAGGGAAAACATCCACTGATGCCTGCAGTCATTAGAGTAGATCTTTTGTACTTATCTGCTACGTTCATAAAGAGCCAAGCATGAGCTTTCTTCTTTTTGCTTCTTTTCAGTGAGAGACAAGACTTCTCACTGAAACTTAGTGACTCTCACAGTGATATGGTCATAATTTCAGTTATTGCCCAGTAAATAACCCTCAAATAGGACTAAGAGGGATACTGAGTACAGATTAAGTGCAATATTTAGTATTAGAAACTAGCACTGAAGATATTTTGGAGATAAACAGGTTTGTAATTTAAAAGCAAGAATGACAGCAGCTCAGAAAAATGGTAAATGTGCTTGCCTTTACAATTTTAACCAGTGATATATTTTCTCACATGGCCTGATTTTGCTTGCTTCTATTTTCTGGACTAATTTTGTGTTCCCTAGGTTTTCTTTGTTATAGGTTTATAGATAAAGAACAACTGTTCTCCAGATCTTAAGACTAAATATTTTATTGCAAAATTTTAATAATTCCATGGATGTTAGCCAGGCTGCCCACATCAGTGGATGAAAGGTGTTTCTGTGTCAACATTGATTGCTTTAGGACAGTGATATTTTTTTTTTTTGTAGCTTGTTCTCTTTAAGCCTGAATAAAGTGTAATTCTATTGATGCTATTTTTACTATATAGTTGATGATTCCTTCTATCTTTTCAGAATATGTGAAGTGTTTGTAGTACAAGAATGAATGCAATAGACCTTTAAGCTAGATGTGTCTGGACAGAAGCTTTGCAAGCCTTTTGAAGTCTCAGAGAAGTAAGAGGCACTCACACTCTCAAATGGTGACACTTGATTGTCATCTTCACCAGGTCCCAGCAGTATGATCTCCTGAGTCCCCAGCTCTAGTGATGCACTGAAGCCACTGATGGATTAGCTGTTTGTTGAAAGTGTTTTTGCACGCACTGGAAAGTTAATGAAGGTAACAATGATGTTTTAAATCCTACACTGCAGGGAAATCCAACCCAACATAAATCCCTGTTATAAAGAGTTTAGTTTTAAGACATCAGAATATAATTTGCACTTGTTAATTTTCTGAGGAAGTGTAAACAACAGACTACTGACTAGAATACATTAGCTGAAATAGATTATGGACCTGAGTTATTATATCAATATATTATTTTAAAAACCATGTTTATAGCATGTTATAACCTGTGCAACATTATAATTTAATCTTTGTTTGTACCTATGCATTTTATGAAAGTGGAACTGAAGTGGTATTTTGCAACTTTTATCAGTGTTGAATTCTCTACTAAGGAGACTAATTAAGCACTCATGACAGCATGTAGTGGTAGTGTTTACTGAGCAGTGTTTTTGTTACTGTTCTACACAGCTAGTTTGAGAGCTTGGTGTAATCCTGATTAAGCAAAGAATCTCCAAATCAGATTATGCATCTCGTGTCAATCAGATGGAACAATTACCACCTGGGAACGTAGCATTTGTACTGGGAAAAGAAAAAATTTCCACGTTCCATATCATAACTAAAAGACTGTAAAGCATAATCCTTCTATCTCTTCCTGAACTATATTCACACACATCAATAGTCATGGCCTTTTTCCCAACGTGTAGAAATAAAGAATACCTCATGGATGACAAAACTCCCTCAGACTTTCATATTTTAGTAACTCTTGTTAGAGAAACTGTGCAACTATTTTTATTGTGTTATCTGAGTGGAGAAAAAATATGGGAAAATCTTTAGCGCAAAGAGAATCAACTTAAGGAAGTGAATGAATGAAAGCAAAAATTAGAGGTAGCTAATAAGTAGAGGTAGTTAATAAATAGTCTCAGAAGGTGAGTGGTAGAAGCTCCATTTTTAATATATTAAAAATTTTTATCTCTAAAAACTTAGTTTGAATGATAAACCTACTCTGACAAGCCGGTAGATTAGATAACTCACATTCCCCACTTCCATTTTTATTTTATGTGGTTATGTGACTCTCTTGAGCAATCTGAGTAAATAGAAAATTATGCAAACAAAATATTTAATAGTTAAATAGTGTTTTAACATCATACAAGAAGACTTGCTGGATGGGATGTTAGACATTCTGCTCTGAACAATGGCTGCCTGTGGTGAACCTGGTCTGATGATTCACATTAGCTGAGATTAAGCAAGTGGATTATGATGTTTTTCCTGGCTGAGCATACTTGGAATAAGACTAAGGATATTGTTTCATGCTGCGTAGATGACCACAAGTACAATTTATAAATCTCTGAAAACAAGCTATACTCTTTTTTATTTACATAGGACTGTGGGTGAGTATGATAAAATTATATGTAGTGCTTACCAGCTCTATGGCATTGAAGGTATTCTTATGTATGTAAGAATACTGTCTTTATAGAATTTAGTTTTGTGCATAAACATTGCTTGAGTGGTTTTGCTTGTAGAATGGAGGGAAAAGATTAAATTCTGATTTATGTTAGATTTTCTTGGAGAATAATATTTTAGTTGCCAAAGTATCTTAATAGGCATCCTATTTCATGTAATATTAGTTATTTCTTAATTTTAGAATTATATTATTTAAGTATGAAAATTGATAGTATTTTTATTATGAAATTAAGGTATTATGTGGTAGCCTGTAGTATGAAAAAGTAGGTTCCACAATAAATTGATTTTTCATTGTTGAAATGTTTTGTTTGTAAAAGGTAATTATAAGGTATCTAAAATATGCAGAAGCATTTTGGTTACTAAAATTAACTCTAGAAACATAAGACCAAAATAAGACCAAATAAAGGTCTAGCATCCATTTTGCTAAATAAAACTTATTTTTCTTAGTTATGTGCATTCAAATTATTTTGTGTTTATGCTGAAAGTTGTGTTTTTTCTTTATTGATATGTATATTCCCTCTTTGTCTTGGATTTCAGTACTTCCACAGTGTCAAGACAAAGCATGATAATTAGCTCTTTGTAAAATATATTGCATTTGTCTTTGAAATGCTGGTGCTTATGTAACTGAATGTTTTGCACAAGCACAAATATCTAGAACAGCTTCTGAGATGCTAATTCCAAAGTGATTAATGTCACTGATCTCATGACAAAATCCACCTATTTTATCTCTTGTAAGAGTGAATAATCAAATCACACAGTTATATGAAATTCCACTCCATTTTCACAACGTGTTAGAAGTACAGTAGAGAGGAGCTGAGGAGCTGCATCTGTTTGTTTGTCTCTCTGGCCATTGTTGACAATGGCACTTTTCCCCCAAAGATCCTGGACTGGACTCTCAAACTCCCATCTTAGCCAGCTGAAATGGAGTGACATAACACAGTTCACTCAAGAACTTCTGTCACTGCCTCTTTCACTTCAGTAGAACTCTGTGAAGAGAGTAGGAAAGTTTGTGTTGAAACTAGAAACAAAAATGCCCTTACAGATTTACTCCAGGCATATTCAGCTTAGCAGAATGACACATGCAGCATGAAATGCCTCATTCAAATTGTGTCCCTAGTCTTAACTCACTTGTCAAACTCTCACTATAGAAGCATAGTGAAAATTTACTCAGCTAATCAGTAGATGTGTAAAAAAAGATGAAAACTGTAGCTCTCAGTGGTTTCAGTTGAAGTGGAGCTGCTCCTTCCTACAGAAAATAAGCCATTTCAGCAGCTGGGTTGTATAAGCTGCTGCAGCCAACCTTGAAAATTTCTTCTTGCATATCCCTTAATTATTTTTTTAATTATTTTTTAGGTTATTAAAATTTATTTATTTATTTTAAATGGAATTATGATTATGCAAATCAATCTTAGAGTACATCATTCTAGTGCAATCTCATTTGGCTATTTTTAAGTTTTAGCACTTAGAGAAGACTATTTTGCAGCATAAATTAAGATGGACTAAAGACATTTCTTCCTGTGTTCTGAATAGTATTCAAAATAACTAACTTCTAGTGAAGGCAAAACACCTGAGCTGAAGCTGAAGCATTATAGGAAAAGCTGTAAGATCACAGTAAGATAAGATCTTGTAAAATCTGGCTTTATTTGAACCTTCACTGTCTTGAAACATATAATTTTCTTGTCAATTTCAGAACTGATATATACAGTATTAAAATAATCAGAAGATGATTTTCCATAGCTTCATTAAGTAAAATATATGGTAGCCAGAGATTGCTACATTACTCAATATGGCTGCTATATTAAGATTACATAATAAAAGAATTTAATCTCTTCTATTTTGATGACAAGTGTTCCCTGAAGCTGCTATGTAGCTTTTCAGTAAAAGTCTACTAAAACTGTTTCCCTGAGGCTAATTAGTTAAAGTTTTTACCCTGTGTTTCAGTGAAAGCAAGCCAATTATTAAGAAAAAGTTATTCTAGGCACTTAAAGGGTTGTCATTACAGTATCTGTATTTAAATTGGATTAAAATTGAAAGATTGCTCCTCTATTTACAAGCATGAAGATTATCAACATGGGTGTCAGAAATAATTTGTTGTTCATAAAACCAGTATTTAAATGTTTTCATTTCAAGGCAATTTGTCCTGAAGGATACCTGAATATTTTTGTGTCTTTTTGAGGAACTTAAAGATTTTCTTTTACTAAAATGTATAAATACAACAATGTATAAATATATAAATACAACTGTTGTAGTAGATACGTACTGTGAGATATAAAACTTGTAATAGAAAAGCAAATAATATGTCAATTTATGATAAAACTTCACTCTAACAATGTTTTGGGCCTTATGGTATAGATTACAGTGCTGAAAGTCAGGAGATTTTTGTCTGATTTCCAAGTTTTTGCCTTGGTATGAAACTAGTGTATAAGATCAGACTTTCAGTTTAGCTATTTTGGACTAAAAAAGGCTTCTATCAAAGCACAAATTGTTCCCTCCTACAAGGACTTTTCTTAAATATCTTAAATGTGAAATGTCATTAGCTTTGTGTTCAAGAGAGGATGGACTGACAAACCACCTCCTTCTAAGTAAAGGTCTCTTGTACCAAAATGATAGGAGATTTGAAATTGCACTGGAGAGTTTTAGGAATACTTGCAAGTAGAGGTATGCTAGCTTAATCTGACAGTATTGGAGTCTTTGTGGAATTTAGTGATAACAGCTTGAATCCATTTAAATCAAATGATTTTTGGCACAACACGCCACTGTTGGTTTCTCATAAATCCTCTTTCTGCTCCTTTCAAAATGTAGATCATAATTTTGCTAGTCACAGGGAAAGTTTTACATCCATCTCCTCTTTCTTCCAGATTGCTATCAAAATGAGTGAAACACCTTCAAGTAGTTACTCAGTGAATCATCCAAACTCCTCCGAGAGTGAACAGAGTTTGTCCACGCGCCATTTGAATGTTACCGAACCTGTCGTGGCAAAACGGATTTGTTTCTATAAAAGTGGAGATCCCCAGTTTAATGGAATCAAAATGGTTGTTAATAGCAGGTCTTACAAGACATTTGATGCCTTGCTGGATAGTTTATCCAAACGGGTCCCGCTCCCTTTTGGAGTAAGGAACATTAGTACACCGAGAGGGAGACACAGCATCACCAACTTGGAGGATCTGGAGGATGGAAAATCCTACATTTGCTCCCATCAGAGGAAAATGAAGCCCATCAACCTGGAACAGGCGAGCAAAAAGCCACTGCCCTGGCAGATCAGCAGGCCTGTCAGCGCTCGTCGTCGAGCTGTGCAGTTGGCAAGGCAGAATGAAGATGGGTTTGGCCACCGAGAAAGCAGAATTACAACACCCAAAAAGATGCTCGTTTTCAAAAATGGGGATGTACGGCTCAGGCGCACCATAGTTTTGGGAAAGAAAAATACACAAACATTTGAGGCCTTTCTGGATTATATGAGTGAGTTGATGCAATACCCAGTTGCAAAACTCTATACCACTGATGGCAGAAAGGTGAGAAAAAAGATGAGTACTGACTTTTTTTTTTTTGTGATTTCTTCTAGATTATTTAAAATTTAAAATAAGTTGTATCCATGATTGAAACATGGTCCTGATGTATGACCTGATGTGCTAAATTTCATCTCTTTGCTTTGTAAGCTTTATTTCCCCTTCAGAAGGGCTGCTGGCTTGGAGGAAATATGCTGGAATCTTGGCAACAGAGGGAAGTTAGTGAGGACGCATCTCATTTTAAGTAAAAAAGAAAAAACATTTTTTTTTTCTCTTACTCAGGCCTCTTTAAGGCATGCTCCCAATTCTTTACTTTTATCCATTTACATAAAACCTTCCTTTAGTCTTGATGCTGTTTATCTGAGATTTTTAATGTTTTAGAACATGATAAGTAGCATCTAATACCCACACATATTTTTATCACAGCACAAGTGCAGAGTGGTTTGCCATTAATGACTTGGAGCTCTGACATCTGATTATCTATTATAGTTTCAAACCATGGACCAGGTTTTGCACCTCTAAACTCAGGTGATGCAGCACTAATAATTCAGATTTTAGTCTCATGTGCTGTTTGTATAATTTTATCTCAGTGTTTTTTCTCCCTGTTGTTTAATCGCAGAAAAACACTTATAGTTACACTTAGCAGATATCCCTGTTGTTTAATCGCAGAAAAACACTTATAGTTACACTTAGCAGATATCTAGAAAGAGAATTCTGTGCAGAATTCTAAGAGTTTAAAAAAATCTCCTGTTTACCCTTCAGTGGTTGAAATTGTGTATTAGGTTGGGAAACTGTCCATATTACCTATGAGTTAGTGAAGTACAATTTGTAAGCATTAATTGGCAATATATTCTGGAATATACATTCAAAACTGTCAGACAAGGATCTGAGCCCCTTGATTCAGTCAGATCTGATAAAATACTCAAGTAGAGGGTCAGACTACATGACCTCCAGTGGTCTTTTCTAAAGTATATAATGCTCAGTGATGATATCCTTTTCCTTTGTGGAAGTATGAGTCAACTGCTTGTGCTGTATTCTGAATTTTTCTCCAAGTATCTCTTCATGTGTATACCTACCTCCAAATGCATATTCATATTTCATGGCTATGAACAGTCACTGTGCAATGATGAAACAAAATTACATGTGCAAACACTTAAATTTTAAGAAAATTTTGATCTGGATCCAAGTTTCTTCTTGAAGTAATTATCCAATATATTTATGTAACAAGATATATCCTCACAGAAGTAGGAATTGCCTTATAGGAATTGAAAAATTAATTCTGTGCTGTGATACATATTTAATAGTCTGCTTGAAATGAATGTAGAGACTAAGAAGTGATGATATTAAAGCTTGAAAGGGATAAATCTCTTACATTATTTTTTGGTGGTTACTAAGGCAGAGAATTTAATGTTACTTTTTTTTCCAGGTTCCTAATCTTCAGGCCCTGGTATTGTGCTCTGGAGCTGTAGTTGCAGCAGGGAGAGAGCCCTTTAAACCGAGCAATTACGAATCCCTTGGGTTTCTGCGGCCTGCTAAATTGCTTGGAATTGGAAATCGTGTGTACCCAAAAGCAAATGCCAAGCCAGAAAGTGAGAAGAGTAAGTTCTTTGAATTAATTTGTATTTTATTAATTTGTTTATCTCTCTCAGCATAAGACATAAACAGTGACAATCTTACTAGGATCAAGGATATTCAGAAAGGCCAGTTGAAATTCTTTATATCTGCTGTGACTCCTCTATAAGCTTATGAAAGATCAAAGTGTTAATTCTCTTTTTAAAATGCAAGTTTCTGCTAAGTACTCAGCTAGTATGTATATTTCGTTTCTGACAGACTTACTTAGAACATGGATGAAAGTCTATGAGTATATTTCATTTTAATTCACTTGATTGCCATTGTAATTAATTTTTTGGTGCCACAATTAATAACAACAATGGTAAAAGTAAAACCTCAAGCTACTTCAGGTTCTCATTGAATTACTTGGGCAAAACTTATGTTCAGTTTTTAGGACTCAACAAATGGAGGTTTGAGTTGTCATGAATTCCCTTCCCTTGTTGCATGCTTCGCATAAATAGGAAAACTAGTGTAGCATCCATCCACTCTCAAATTCATGTTTTTGAAGCTGTTTTTGCCTAAACTGAGCCAATCATATATCCTTATGGCTGTTTTATATTTTTTTAATAACTTTGGGAAAAATCCACAAATATGTACTTTCTCTTTGATTACTTGCGGAGTTGCTCCACTGATAAGGCCAGGAAGAGTGTGAAATGACCAGTGGATGATCAAGATAATGAGGGGCTCTTGGAGAGAAGCCAGGCTAGACAAATAGCCTGAGGTCGAGGGAAATGAAATGCTGAAGTACCAGAGATTTAGGTCCTGTGGGAATTCCTGACATTAGAGCATGATGTAGGGTTGGGGTACTGTCTGCAGGAACTTCCTTAATCCAGAGGTACTCTCTTCTTTTGCTACAGCTTCATGCTGTACTGGAGAACCCAGGGAACACTGTAATTGTTACTGTACTGGGGCTTTCCACAGTAACCCTGACAGTGCCATGGAACACGTTTTTATATAAGACATTTGATATCCATTTGCTTGAGGGAGTTTCATTCACAGTCCTTGCACTTTATTATCTCCCCACTGAGTTATTAATCTTAGGTTTTTTTAGCCTTCATGTGCTTTGATTTGCACAGCTTGAGACTTGTTTCCAGAGCATAACTAATGAGTCAAGAGACAATGAATAAGAACATTTTGAGAATAAAAGTTCTGCAGAAATAAAAATCCTACCCAGATTTTGCTCTGAGACAGAGACTGAGCCTTGCAATTGTAGAAAATCTCAGTTGCTGAATCTGATTATCTCCTGCTTCTAATTCTTAGTTAACAGCAATCACAGAAGGAGGGAGGAAAAAACAACCCTCTTTTTGTCTTTAGCGTGAGAATTTAAACAGTATCAAGTATAGGAGATATTATTGATGATATGAAAATGAAAAATGGAAATTTCAGCATGTTTGTTCCAATTGCATATTCTGAGACAGAGAAGGTGAGATTTTTACTCTGTGAAGCATAAGTTCTGGTCTGTGTTAGAAGAGTTAGTACAAGCTTTTGTCTCTTATTCAGTTTGTTGTAAAGCATATGCTTGGGAAACTGAAGTTATAGACATTTTTATATAATGGTAATATTTTACTGTAAAAGTCTTGACATGAGACCATTTTAAAACCAAACAAACAAAAAAATAAATTCAAGAAATGTAGGTAAGGTAATATCGCATGTGTTGAAATGCTTTTTGCAAGTGAAACCTATTAAGTGGTGGATCATGGATATCAGTGGCCGTTGTTCATACCTTGGTGTGGTCGTACATGCATTGTTTCCCTTGCACATGCAGAAGACCTTGGAAGACAGCAAAACTTTATTCTTGTCTCATGTGCTTTGAGCTCTTAACTTGTCAGTGACAACTGGGTGAGAGAGATGTGATAAAATTTTTTAAAAGACACAAGTTATTGCAGAGTCATCAAAACATATTGTGGGAATATATATTGTGCTAACATATCTTCTTTATAGAAGGCCAGTCCTGAGGACTGGATATGAACGCTTTCCTCACGTGTCAGTGACATTACAAAGAGTAGTTACTCATGTACTGTAGATTGTTAGATTAAGCCCAGGGACATACATATTCACCTTGACTGACATGTTTTAGTACTAACTGTAAGAACTAATGGGAAATGATATATTAGTGATCACTAAAGCATGAAGAAGAAGTAAAGCTGGAAGCTTGAAGCCCAAACAAGTAAGCCCCTATGAATCCCTTGAAAAGCTCCAGGCAAACTCGGCTCTCAACCAAGTATAAAATTAGATCATCTAGTACTTTTTTAGGCTTTGGAGCTTTAAATAAGACTATTGTTCTGGCATTAGAAAGAACTTATTGTGAAATAAAATTAAGTGGACAAATATTTAAATGGTTAATTCTTTTTAAAGACTTATTTATATTTCTTTCTCTGAAAAACTTCCTAGAAGAATAGCAAGATTGCCCATTGTTTTTTTCTGTACTTTCTAATGCAAAATAAATAATAAAAAAACCCAAAGCATGTGAAATAACACACTTCATTAGCACCTTTAATACTAATTTTTCTCCTTTCTTCTTTTCTCCTTCTTTTTGCCTGTCTGCTGTCTCATCATCTGGATCCTTATCCATGGTATTTGTCTACTCTACTTTCTGTCTACTGAATGAATCTGCATTCTTTCAATGTAATTATTGGTAGTGAGAGGTGAAACGGACTCTAGTTCAAGATCTCAGATATTCTCAGTTTGTTCTGATAAAGAATTCAGCAATGATAACAACTCAAATGATAACAACTCAGATTCTTCCTATGTTCTTGACAGCCAAAATGGGATAGAAGGAAATCAGTCAGTTATTGGTGAAGGCTTGTCTGTGGCGCAGTATCAAGACGACATTGAGAAATCTGTTCATGTTAATCAAGATGGCAGTATCACAGTGGAAATGAAAGTTCGATTCAAAATTAAAGAGGAAGAAACCATTAAGTGGACAACCACTGTAAGTCGTGCGGGCCTTTCTGATGACAAAAAAATCTCCATTTACAATTCTTCTGCAATGAATGTGGAAGACTGCTCATCCAATGTAAATACATCAGACTGTATAAATACAAAAGATGCTTCATTTTTGAAGAGCTGCAATAAAGTAGAGGAAGACTCGTTACAGCAATCCAATGAGGAAGTGTCAGACAAAGAATCAGAATCTGATTTGAAAACTGCTGACTGTATTGTCTCTGAGAAGAGCAATTCTGCAGAGTTAGATGTAGGCAGGGTACCTGAGGAAAATATCAAGCCTCACTTTTATAGGCCTCCCACCCCTGGGCCAAGGTGTGTCAGACAAAAGAAAGCAGTAGTTGAAAGTGTTACCTTGGTATCTGAGAAAGAGGTTCAAGAGAAGACAATAGGACAGTTTTCCTACAGTGAGGAAATAGAGAATGGGGAAAAAACATCTGAGTATTGCATGGTAGCTCATTCAAGCAGAAAAAAATCAAGTGTCTGTAATCCAAAGTTTAATGAGATGAATGACAATGCTTTATTAAAGCTTTCTTCAGAGAATATAAAAGAAGAAATGCTTTTAAAAGTAAGCCACAAAAGTAGTGAGTTAATAGAAACCACAAATACTGAGACATTAGAAGTGCCTGATGAGGATGACATGGTACAAAATATATTGGAAAAATCAGTTGTGGGACAAGGTGCACATAGTAGTTTAGTATCAGCCTCTGAAGCTAACATCAGTGGTTTCATACCATCATCAAAAACTTATCAGACAGGTAGGCCAGGTACAGCAGATCACATCCATAAGTCATATGATATTAAACAAATAAAAAGATCAGTGAGTTCTTTCATTACGTATTCAGAGTTGTGTCAGTCAAAAGAAGAGTTAAAATGCCAAGCTACTGATTTAATAGCTGTTTCTCAAGATTCAGCCTGTACTGGACATAGTCAGATGAAGATGATGGCACATCCATGTAGTAAGAGTCCTACTGAGAACGTAAATCCAACAACTGGATTCTTTCCTAGTGTTACTGAAAGTGAGAGTCAAATCTGTACCACGACTGAATCTGTGATGACACCACTCATTGAGGACAGCCAATCTACATCATCCCTCACCAAAAAGAAGAAGAAGAAAAGAAAATCACCTAGCTTGCTAGAGCAAGGTACATATGAAAATCAAGATCAAGACATTTCAGAGGCAATTAAAAGTGAAGGATTGCATATTACACGGGATTCCACAAGAGAGGCTGTGGATAAATACTCTGAAATGCCTCAGAAAAAAGGATCTGAATATTTTGCAAAAAACAATGATGGATCTGCCAATTCAAACAAAACCATATATCTTGAAGATGAGTTCTATCACCAGGATTCTGTAGAACAAAATGGATCATCATCCTCTAATAAAAAAAGAAGAAGTAATAACAAGAAGTTAGCCAAGATAAAATTGAAGTCAGGCAAAAAAAGTAGTATAATTTCATCTGCAAAGAGTGAAGATGGTCTAATGGCAGCTGATTCAAACAATGAATCTGGACACAGTCAGGATGCCCTTAGTATTGACAAAGAAGGCTCACATCTTATAACCAGTTCTTCCAAACAGATACCTAACTCATCAGTGACTTCAAAGCCATTGTCAGAAGTGCCAAAAAATCCTACCTTTGAAAAAGAAAAGAATAATTCAGAACATTTGCTGTCAAAGAAAGAGAAAAAGCAGAAGGCGATGAAGAAAAATCTAGGTAAAGGTGTAAATAAGATAAATATGTCAGAGAGTGCCATTACACTAGAGGCTCTAAACCAGGAGAGTTTTCAAGAGGAGGGTGTTGAACATTCACGTGAAAACTATGTCCAAACTTGGCTGAAAAATTCATTATCAAATTCTGTCTTACCCCCTATAAAGAAAAAAGAAGGGACTGCAGAGAATAGCAACGCCTCTTCTTTTCCTAAAGAAAATACTGATGCTTCCATAGAAAAAGAAGCTAGATTTATCACAAATAGCATACGTGTAACTGGAAAAAAACATCTACTTGAAGATAATCTAACAAAAAAACCATTGAAGCCTATTGGTAAAATGAGAATTTCAGAAGACTCGGCCAAACATTCAGATGAAATACAAACTGACTTCTTAATTCATTCTAATGCATCTACAGTAAAAGAAACCATGTATTCACTAAAGTCAGAATTTCACCAGGACAGCAAGCTACAATTGTTTCATGAAGAACATGACACTGATAAAAAGATGGCAGAAGCTGACGTTCACCTTACCAACCTATACCAAAGAAAAAGATCTGAAGTTGCTGTTCAAGCTGATTGCACAATTGTAAGTGAGAAGATTGGAATTGAAGTTCAGAATAATTGCATGTCTAGCATGTTGCTGCATGAACTACAATCAGCTTTGCTTGGTCTGCAGAAAGAACATAGTGGATGCCTTGGAAAATCTTGCAGCTTTTCAGATCTTTCTCCTGCAGCTTTTGGTTCTTCTTCCAATGCCCTCCTAGCTTGGCTACTTTTACTGAATCTGAGAGAGAGTTTGATTGGGACAACCACAGATGATATGCACAAAAATGCCTGTAGCTGTTCTGAAATATTTATGCAGTTAAAATGTCTGAAACAAAGTGCAGCTGTAGAACAAGCTGATGAGCTGAAGGCTGTCTTCTCACATCTCCAACAATCAACAGAAAATAACTTATTACACTTAAGAAAGGAACTTGAAAAGCAGGACTCCACACATGAGAATATCCCCATATCTGAAATTCCTGGTGATGTGCATTTGCATGAATGCAAAGAATCAGTTGAGCCTTGTATTGCAATGGACAGTGTCAATTATGAAGAAGCTCTAAAATTAACTGGAGAATCAGAAAGCTGCTTTGACATAGAGAGGGATCTTTGTAAAGAAACAGAGACTTCAGACATGACTGCTCCCAAAACACAACTAGATGGTCAATATGCCAATACTAATTCAAATACCTGTAGCCTTCCATCAGCTGTAGAGACACTGGAAGGAAATGAAGAAATGCCTGATAGCCTGTATGAACAAACTCAAGATACATCATTTATTAATGAAGAGTCAGAGTCTTCAGTAGAACCTAATTCCACAGCTCATAGCGAAACTTCTAATGATAACAATTGTATTTTAGATCAGGATACTTCTGAGTTAGAAGGTGAAAAAGGCATTGTATCTGTTACAACTGATAAAAATGAAGATGAGGCTGTTGGTCCAAGGATGGCAGATATTGACAAAACCCCAAAAAACCAACCTACACTAGATGCTGAAACCTCTGTAGAATATAATAATGAGGATTATTCTGTACAGGGTGACAAGGAAGATGCAGAAATATCTGAGGAAACCTCTGAGAGGTTATCTACAGTCTCTCCATTATCATTTCGTTATGAATCAAAGCACATTACAGAATGTGACATGACTGAAGGAGAACTGAAATTACAAGTAGAAGAACCAGAGAATAAAATGTGTTCTGACACCTCTCAAATGAAAAAATGCTTAAAAAGTCCTGCTACTTCAGACTGGTCAGATTACAGACCAGATAGTGAAGAGAGTGATTACAACTTTAGAGCATCCAGTGACTTGACCAATGAAAGTGGGGAGGAAGCACTTGAAAAGCATTATAATACTGGCTATGTAAAGAGAACTATTGAAAGACTCTATGGCAAGACAGAAGCTTCATTTAAACCTGACTTTCACAAAGGATTTCCTTACACGTCAAAAGTATTTCAAGCTGATACTGGAGGATTCCACTCTGCAGTGGGGGAAAAAATAATTTATTTTTCTCAAGAATCTTTATCTTGTTCTGCAGAGAAATTGTCACATTCTTCATTACCATCACAAGAATATCCAGTAAAAGCAAACAAAGATGACAGTGTATTGAGAAGAGAAAAGACTCCTTTACCAACACCACAATCTGCTCTTAACAGAGAAGAGACAAGTTATGCTAATGACTGTTTAGGGGAATCTCCAAATCAACCTTGTCAACCTAGCATTCAGGCTAGTGAAGATGAAGGAATATTGATAGATAAAGGCAAATGGCTTCTGAAAGAAAATCATTTGATAAGAAGGTCACCACCTGAACGGATTGGAATGTACGGTAATTTGGATACAACATCAATCGAAAGTGATGAAGTTCCATACTCTCACTTTGGCAATCTGGATCAGTACCCTGCCCTTGATGAGATCCCTTCTTCAGAGCTTGAAGACATGGTGAAACCCCCTGAAAAATTTTGCAGCTACTTCAATATGCCTCATAATAGTGATTCAGACCCCCTTCAGGATGAGTCAAATTCAAAAGGCAAATCTAGTCGCAATGGTAAGATCCTTCCTGCACCAACCAAAGACAAGACCAATCCATCAACCGTGGTAGGTTCTACTTCCACACAGGCTGACACCAATTTTCCAGCCTTTTCATCTGCAGAATTTAGATTGCCTGATAACAAGGTGCATCCATTGGAAAAGCCTTCAAATGCTGTACCCATACAGTCTCAGCCAACTAATGTTAATAATGATGATAGAAGTGCTCTTCATGAAGAAGATTCTCTGGATAGACTCCATGCCATATGTGGCCAACATTGCCCAATACTGATGGTAACAATAATACCAATTAATGAGGAACAGAGAGGATATGCCTACCAAAAGGCATCTGATATTGAGAACCAGCTGGGTCCATATTTGTTGGCCAAAAAGACCAAACATTCAGAATGGCTGGGTCAATACCTGGCAGACAAAAATATTCATGTGACTTCGAAGAATAACTCTATCAATAAGATTGCTAATAATATCTTTAATAGATTTTATGCTGATAACACTTTAGATTTTATTAGTAACTGTGGAATACTTGCATCCTCATCTTTGAAGGATAGAAATATTTTAGGGGAGTTACATATTACCGAGGATATCAATGTAAACCCCACAGAAGCCAGAAATTGTCAAAATAGTGTATCCAAACACATACCCAGTGATCTTGTCACAGGCACAAATACTGAGCTACCCAATGGAAAGACAAAAATATGTCAAAACTTAAGAATAAATGTAATTTATATTGTTGAAGAAAAATTTTCTCCCATGTTGGCAGATTCAGCAAAAATCTGTCATTCTGAAGCATTTCTGAAGTGTGACACTTCCTTAAATAGCATTGAACATAAAGACTCTGAGAATCTGAAAAACAAAAATGCCTTTCCTACAGAAGAAGAAGAAGAAGAAGAAGAAGAAGAAGAAGAAGACAAAGAAGTAGTTTGCTCTTCTACAATGAACATTGGAAATAGTAAAGATAAGAAAAACTTAAAATAAAGATCTTGGAATTTTCATTGCATTAGGTTAGTGAAAACATCTTCAGAAAAAAAAATCATATCATATACTTCTGAACAATGCAACCAATAAAACTCCCAGTGTGAATAACTAGAAAAAAAAAAAGTTACAATTGTATATCAGTGCTGACATACAAATATTAATTAAATTTTTGTGGGAACCATCATACGAAAAAAAGTTGTTCTTCTAAGGCAATAATTTATTTGCTAGGAAACTGTTTTTCCCTGAAGCATTATCTGTTAAGAGATAGTTGTACACCAATCATCTAATTTTAGAGAAATGACGGCTGCTTGTTTCAACAGAGAACTGAAGTTTGAAATACCTGCCCAAGCGTTAAGATAAGATTTTTATGTTCCATGACATTTGAGAAGAAGCTTGAAAACTGCTTTTCAGTAGAAATGCTTTTCCCAGAAAAAAATCAACTGATATGTTTAATTTGAAATGAAAAGTAGGACATACTATTCAAATGCTGTAATACAATAACAAGCAGGAAACAGAAGTCATGTTAATTTCATATAGATGTGCATAAAAAAATTGTTGTTTGAGATTTTAAAGGCCAGCTGCTGAATGTGTATGTGAGTAAAGAGATTCTTCCATGTTGGGTCATCCAGACACTGAATAAAGTTGGCCTTTTTAACTCAGGGGACACTAGGAAAGGAGAATATTTAGGAACTGAGAATGGAGACTGTTTGTAAATGGACTTCCTGACTGCTCTTGCCATATTTCCTTCTGAGGCAGCACCACTTACTCTTAAATTTGTTCTACATACACTGAACATTTTAGTTGTGCGTTCTAACTTTACGTGTATCTGTACTTTAGAGATTGTATTTGTGTTTTTGTGTTGTTTTGCTTTGGTTTTTTCTTTTGTTTGTGTGAGCTTTTTGTTTTTTGTTCTGTTTGGTTTTGGTTTTTGTTTAATTTATTTTTGGTTTTTTATGGTTTTTTTGGTTTTTTTTTATATGTTGCATTTTCAAGTCATATGCAATATGTTTCAGGGTCTTTCAATCTGTTGTTAGAGTTATTTTGGATACCTGTTTACAGAATTTTTTTAAATACTGCATGTATTTAGTAAGCACCTACATATGGTTTACAATTTTCAGTAAATTATGTAATACATGGAATTGGAAAATACTTAATGTATATTTTGATTAGAGAAACTATTTCTTTTTTTTTTTTTTTTGTTAGATTTTAGTTTCTAACACTGCACAGTACCTCTCTTCAATGTCAATGAAGTCAGACATATACCTGGAAATAGAAGGTGCTACTTTTCAGGTAGACAATGAGAATTTGGCCATTCTGTACTCTTGAAGACTGTGTCTAGAATAACTAGGATGTACATGCTGTGATAAGCCCTGGGTCATGATCCTTTGATTATCCAGACTGGGGACCTAATAAAAGGCTGACGCAAATTCCTCTTGGCCCAGAGGCTTTGATTGTGTCAGCGTGGGACAGAAGGCACGTGGAAGGGAAGTAGAAGTTAGATGTGAAGCAAAAGGGGTTTGTAGCACAGGTGGGAAACCTAGAAGCACTCCTCAGTGTTTTTAGAAGTTCAGTGGCTGATATATTTCCCCCTAAAAAAATGTTATATTTCTGTTGTTTGAAGCGGTGTATTCTATGTAATAAACTAATGTTATAACTCTAAAGCAAGATGCATTGTCTCATATATTTCACACAAAATAGCTATGTGTTATTTCTTATGCTGCCCTTGTTTCTGATGTTCTTCTGTCCATCTCCACTTCTTGTGGTGTCCTCCTTCACATGTTTTGGAATTGCTCCAAGTGAAGAGTCTCAATGGTATTTTTTCATCCCTTTACATGTCGATAAAGAAATAAAATGTTTATTTGAAAAATGAAACTCAAAATTACTGGAATCTATCTGAATGTCATATAGCATTCTGTAAATAATGTCTAAATGATAGGCAAATTAACAGCTATATATATATCTCCATCACTCACAGTCTTTCTCTTGGATTCACAGCACTCAGTGCTGCATTCACAACACCTCAGTGTTTCCAGATCAAAGTTCAAGAACCTTTAATCAGATCCTTATTACTGAGTTACTGAGAGTTACTTAGCAAACTAAGCATTCAAAACATGAGATGTGAGGTACTCCCTAAGGTTACAATTAGCAGAGACCACAGCAAGTGTTGAGATGAATATTAACTGAAAGGCTTGGTTTTGATCTCTGTACGTTAGCTGAAAGAGAAGGAATAAAATGGTCACCTCAGAGCAGGACAAAAGATTCACAGTGAAATGTACCACTGTCATAGGGTTTATGTATCCATTAGTGGTACAGGGAAGATCAGAGAATAATGGAATCATTTAAGTTAGAAAAGGTCTTTGAGTCCATTAACCCAGAATTGCAAAGTCCAGCATTATACCATGTCCCCAGGTGCCACATCTACCCATCTTTTAAATACCTTCAGGGCTGGTGACTCAGCCGCTTCCCTGGACAGCCTCCAATACTTGATGACCCTTCCAGTGAAGTAATTTTTCCTATCATCCAGTCTCAAATCCAATCAAACCCTGCCTGGTTTGAAGCAAAGATAGAGAATATCAGATGTCTGAGATGCACAGATGAAATAAAATTGTTTTCATAGTTAAAGATTGGAGAAGGCTGAAGAGAGAACCTTGCAATGCTAGAGCAACATACTGATTGACAGAAGCAAAAAAAACCATGAGGAGCAATATGAGCTACTTGAGTAGCATAGAAGAACATATAGCAAGCATTCTGGGATTTATAGAGAGCATGCCATACATCTAGAAGGAACTCAGTTTTTGCCTTACCATAATTTAAAAATAATTTATACATAATTTAAAAATAATTTAAACATAACATAAAGATCAAAGTCCCAGGAACTCTCAGTTTATCTAGTTCAGCCACTTACTAGAAGGAAACAATTAGGTAAGTGATTACATTTAATAATTAAATCTCATTTAAGATCTTTTTCTCTGTAGTCATTGCAACTTCCACCAGACAGATGTTCTAGAGCTTGTGTCCTGCTTCTGGTGTCTGTCTCTAATGTTTCCTAGTTTCCATCCTCAGCCTACTCATGCTTAGTTTATATACATGTGTCCCAAAGCCATCACTGTAATTTACTTAGAAAAGTCTTTTTCTTCTTTATTATCTATCAACAAAATCAGACATTTTCTCAGGTTTTTCTCCCATATAAATATTTTCTCCATTTCCTCTAATCATCATGGTTATAGTCTCTGAAAAGCATAAGGCATATTTCTCTTAATTCTAAGGATGTCAGGGGGAAAAAAAGACCATTTTATTGTTCAATATATCACTATTCAACAACCACCGTGACTTTTACAGCACTAATGATATCAAATATCATTAATCTAATCACAGTGTTGATCCACTGTAAGAGTTATGCAGAATAGTTAATACAATTTTCTCACCTTGTATCACAGATTAGCTCCAGTCAGAACCAAGCCCCACTCAGCTGCTTGCTTACTTCCCCACCAGTGGGACTGGTGAGAGTAAAAGAGAGAAGAATCATGGGTTGAGATAAAGCTTAATGAGTAAAAAAAAGGTGCACACACAAGCAAAGAAAAACCAGGAATTCTAGCATCAGCTAATTTCAGCTGTGGGAAAAGCAGATTACAGCAACCTTTGAGGAGGCTCACACTGCTCTGTTGACAGTAAATGTGTTTCTGTCTGTTGTCTTCCTCAGATCTCACAGTTGTTATTTTTTCCTTATACTCTCAGTTAAATGTGTTCTATCTATGACAATTCTGAAATTCACATTTAGCTTGATGACAGGAGTATCCAGCAGTGATACAATTTCTTTTAATTCCATGCCATTGGTACTTAGCTTCCACTGAATGAATAGTTTGGGTCGCAAGGGGTCTTAGGACCCATCTGGTTCCAGCCCCCCTGCAGTGGTCAGGGACACCCTCCACTTACACCAGGTTGCTCAGAGCTTCATCCAACATGGTCTTGAGCACTTCCAGAGGTGAGGCATCCACAGATTCCCCGGTCAATGTATTCCAATGCCCCACCGCCCTCACAGGGAAGAATTTTCCCCTAATACCTAGTCTAAACCTGTTCTCTTTCAGTTTAAAGCCACTGTCCCTTTTCCTGTGACTACATGCTCTTGTAAATAGTCCCTCCCTGTCTTGCCTGTAAGCTCCATTCAGTTACTGGAAGCCCCCCCACCAAGCTTTCTCTTTTCCAGCTGAGCAAACCTGATTCTCTCAGCCTTTCCTCCTAGCAGAGGTTCTTCATCCCTGTGATCAGCTTGCTGGCCCCCTCTGGATTTTCTTCAAAAGATCAAAGTCCTTCCTGTGCTGCCTGTGTTGGTTTCAGGTGCTTGGGCGGAGGGTTGGCTTCCCCTCAGGGAAAGCTCCAGGTGGCCTGGGAATGGAGGGGGCTGTCCTGTCTCCTGGGGGTTCACAAGTGAGCTGCTGGCACCAATCAGAGAGCTGATTTGGTGATGGACAGCTCGAGAAACCAATGAAAAGTCATTTTGCTTTTACAAATCACAGTGGATCAAGTGCTGGGGGTCTTTTTCGGCTTCCGGCCTCTGGAGGAGCAGGGGTCCCTGGCTGGGGGCCCAGCCCGGCATCCCAGCCCGGCACCGGCTCTGTGGGGAGCTCAGCCCGGCTCGACTCTCCACATACCAGAAGAGGCCTCCAGCTGACTGCATGGCTTCTTCACGATCTGGATACAATTTTAACTTCTTAATGCCTGGATCAGATTCTCAATCCTCTAGGCTGCCCTGAATGAGAAGGGATGAAGAATGAAGTCCACAGAAGTCGGCGGAATGAAGATAAAGTTCGTGATGGGAAGAGATTGAAAAGATGCAGCTGATAAGTAGCTGGAAACCTTTTTTGTGGGGCTATGAGGGGATTGTGACTTCACTAAAATTCCTTTAAACTGTGAAATATACTTGGGGAGGTTTGGTGTGCTTGAGAAGAAGACTTTTTTGCCTTGGGGAAATTGAACTCTCTGATTTGGGACTGGAATATGAACAGAGACATTTGATAGAGAAGGAGATGAAGAGAATTCTGTTTTTCAGCAGCCTGCCTTTAAAAGTGGTACCCCATGTGTGCATCATAACCCATAACACAGCTCCGGAAGGACTGTGGGAATGAGAGGAAAATTCATAGTTCTGTAGGTCCCTGGCAGATGCAGACTGTGAAGGTGAAGACAGCCCCTTAGCCATAACTAAAAAAAGGAACTTTTCTCTCTTAAGTGAACTGAACTGATTATTTGGGTGGACAACTGGCTGAAGTGTTCTCTGTATGTTGTTGGTAAGAAATGTGGAATGAAGGGAGGAGGAAATAATCTAGGAATCTTATTATGATTTTTTTTTTGTGTGTTGTGTTATTAATAAATTTCTTATTGTACCTTTTAAAGTTTTGAGCCTGCCTTGTCTCTACTCCTGGGTCCTGTCTCTGAAAGAAATTAAGTATTTTAAAATTGGCAAACCCAAGTCACATTGTGACAATATTCCAATGCCCCAGCACCCTCACAGGGAAGAATTTTCCCCTAATACCTAGTCTAAACCTGTTCTCTTTCAGTTTAAAGCCATTGTCCCTTTTCCTGTGACTACATGCTCTTGTAAATAGTCCCTCCCTGTCTTGCCTGTAAGCTCCATTAGTTACTGGAAGCCCCCCCACCAAGCTTTCTCTTTTCCAGCTGAGTAAACCTGATTGTCTCAGCCTTTCCTCCTAGCAGAGGTTCTTCATCCCTGTGATCAGCTTGCTGGCCCCCTCTGGATTTTCTTCAACAGATCGAAGTCCTTCATGTACTGGTAAAACTGCTACACCTGTGTAGCTGATCACACCTTTGCAGAGATACAGATCCTTTCTTAAACAGCTTTTTTTCAGCAGAGCTAATTTGCTTTCAGAGTCCCTAATGTTTAAAGTGATGAGTGTCAAGGCTTTCATTACACATCACTGCATTGAGCAGAGCTGATATATACTAAGTAAAGAGAATCCCATATTTGATACAATATTTCAAAACTGTTTGAAAGGTGATGTACACCCATTCAAATTTGACTTGGTCATATAGAACATTTAGAATAAAAGATATTAATGCAATCTCACATTTCTTGACATGCCCAACACAGCAAACTCAGTATTTGCCTGCTGTAATTTTGTGAAACACATATTTCTGTATTCATTGGCAGGCTATTATTTAGAATTTTGATTACAGAAATGCATTTTATTTAAGAATCTTGAGTTGAAGTAGTTCAGTGAGCCTTTTTATCTTTTGATAGCTAGGAAATGGAACGTGTCAGTCCTCACCAGTGATGTGCCATCCACGGGAACAAGCTCAAAGGTTGATATTATATTGTATGGGGATCGTGGCTGTTTGGGTCCTATTTTTCTTGATGGAGAGAAGGGAAAATTATTTCAGAGAGGCAATGAAGACATCTTCACAGTAAGTAATATATATTCATTGTGTTGCCTTCTTGCTTCCTGCCAGATTGCATGACATTTCAAACTTTATGTGATAACAGGCAGTTTTTTATGTTGCACATAGCTAGAAATGAGAAATACGACTTAAATGTAGAGCTAAATTTAGTATCCCTTCCCACTCACTTATCCAAAGTTTATTTGATTCAACAGGTTTACTGTCTATTGCTGAAGGTAAACTAGTGTTTTATTTGCATTGTGCCCAAGAAAATACCAAGAAATAGACAACAACAGACACTTGCTTAGTTTGCAAATTTGAAACAGGACTGCAATATTAAAAATTAAATGAGGAAGTGAAGAATTAGGATATGGACTAAAATTGCAACTTAATTAAACACCCGCTGCTTTATTGAAATAGTGGAAAATTTTATACCTATAATAAATCTATCTGAAACTGCTTCTGCTTCCAGTTACACAAACAAATTCTTCCTCAATCAGTTTTAAAATGTGGTGATTTAGGTGAGCCAAACTAGGTCCTTTGTCACTATCTGCATTGCTGGAGTGTGTATATAGGATTGTCAGGGGTTGTTTACAGGTGTCTGCTATAGCCATGTGACAAACAGGGGCTTCCACCACTAGTATTCAGCATAGCAACTCCCCTTCTGAGAAAAGGTGTTTGATGGCAGCATTAATGAAGAGCTCACCTTTTCCACAAATGCCCCATTGATGTTTGGGTTGCAGGAAGTGCAGTTCTTATCTTTTTTCAGCCTATGGAGCTTCTCAGAAGAATCCAGCACCCCTGATAGAGGATGTCATTCTTCATCTGTGGTATCAGCCAGATTGAAAGAAGTGGATAAAATAAGTAAGCAGGTCCTGGCAGATTGAATAATGTTCTTCACAATAAATGTTGTTGGCTGTTTCCTGTGGCAATTACTGAAATTAATTTCACCTACAATGACTTTTGAATACAAGATATGGAGGACAGTCCCACTGTTTGGGATCTAGGACTCCCCTGTTAGGCAAGTACCCATAGCAATGAATACAATTAGGGAGAACATACTCTGAAATGATAGAAAATCCTCTCTGAGTGCACTGTATTTGCAAATAACTGTAGTCTGTCTTCACTGCTCTGTCTCTTTATCTTTTATAACACTGAGTTCAGGGAAATTTGTGATACAGGGAACTCGGTTCACACCCATCTATACAATGTCAATGAAAACATGAAAATTAAGTCTAAGGAAAACAACAGAAGGAGAGAAAATCAAGCCTACATTAACACAAAATAAATTATACAGTGAGGAAGGAAGACTGATGGTGTACTTCCAGTTCCTTGAAGATAAGCTTTCTATTTCTATACATGAGTTCATAGTAAGGTTGTTTGAATAACCTTCACACAAAGTTATTCCCTCAGTGCCCTGTTATCTGTACTGGACATATTCATCCAGCCTGCCCAAGAGCTAATCTTTCAAATACTGCTTTTAAACTTGATTTAATTGAAACTATTTGTAAAAAAAGAACATCAAAGCTGAACACAATTGTTTCCAAAATATTGTAAGGCGTACATTCCTGAAGGGGTAGGGAGAAACTCAGAAGTATGTGTGAGGCAAAAATAATTTTGGAGCAGATCACTAATATAGATGCTAAACTGAATAGGTTTAAGGGTCAAAACACTTTTACTTTTTAGTCACACAGATGGTCTTTCTCACTGAGACAAATATTCAGCCAGGAATTACTACAGCAACTTTCTGAAGATATTTAAATGGAATTGGCAGGCCAATGGGATTTTTGAGGGTGTTGTTTTAGAAGACCCAAATGTCTAAGGATTATCTGAAGTAAAATAATTTGGAAAGCCTTGCTTAAATGTCAGAATATTTAATTCCTCAAATCAGAAGTCTCACGGTTTCTAAATTATTTTTTGTTGCATGTCTTTTCTTTTTTACAATTGTTCTGTGCTTCATTAGCTGTGTTTCTTTTGCAGATCAATACTAGGAACATGGGACATCTTTACAAAACATGTATAGGAAATACAAATGCAGGAAACTCTCCTGCCTGGCACTGCAAAGAGGTAAAGGCAGTGAGAAAGAATTTTGTCTGTCCAAAAGCAGTCACTATGAGAGTGGATTCAAAATATGAGTAAGAAAAAAAAATCCCTGGGATTATATTAGCCTCATCAAATGCTTTCGCCTTCATTTAAGGGATTACTTATGAAGGAATGTTTTTGTGTGGGATTAAAGCATTTTATGATGTCTGGGTTGTCTGCTTGCAATTTAATACATTATGTGTTTTTAAAAATGTGTGGCTGGGCAGGAAGGAAGACTGATTAATTTAGCTGCTTTAGTCTGAGTCTTCTACAGTCGTTGTATGCTGCAAAGTGCTGGAGTTTGTTTATACTCATAAAGTCAGTGAACCCAGTCTAGCCAAGTCTTCCCCAAATCTGTGTCTGATGCCTATGGGTCCCTGTGCACAGCACCGGAACTGCATTGCAAGTGTTTCCATTTCTGTTTCTCTGACCAGAAAAAGACAGTGAGAGGTCCTTTTCCATCCTTATGTAAAAAGATGTCTTGATGCAGATTAAGCAAATATAATAATGCAAAGAGAATAAGCTAGTTGCATTTCAAGGTTTGGTTGGGAAACATAGTATATAGGATTCTGGACTGGAAATTAAGGTCTGACTTTTATCCTATTATCTGATATGGTACTGTGTGTATCAATTATATGCTATGCATGCCTGATACCCACCCATCTTTGTGCCAGAGTTTATTATATTTCAGTTAAAAGACTGCAGTTTGTGAAGAACTTTAGAAGCTGCTGGCAAACTCAATGTTAAAATTATATTTCATGGCATATCTAGATGTATCTAATGCAAAGTGCCCACTGAAGTCAAATATACATTGATCAGTACTCAAAATCTGTGGCTATTTGATGCTTATTTTTACCTGGGCCTGTGACTCAGAAGGAAGAGTCAGATCTGGAAAGTTCATACCTCTAGCCATTTCATGTCTACACTGAAATGCCATGTATTATCACTCTTGGAGGTTTCATGGTGGAATTATAGGGATTGTATCTCTTTCAATTCAAATTATGATTTCCTGATTATAAAACCTAGGTATTATTTTTTCAGTTGTTCTGGGTTTTGGGGACAGACATTTAAAAGGAGAGACTGAGGAAGTCTGACAAAAAATAAAAGGAAAGAGAAAATGAAAAGTGATTATTACCTTTCTTTCTACCTAGGATATATTAATTAAAATCAACAGTAAAATTAAAAAAAACCAACCCAAATACTTCAGTGTGTTCCATTAGTAATTTATTTATCAATTCTAATTGTCTCTTTATGGAATCTCAATCAGATATAGTTTTTAGCGAGTGGTCCATCAGACAGGGCCAGGTCATTCCCCCTTTGCAACATTAGGCAAAAAATCAAAGAAAAGGGGTAAAAAAGGAAATACATTCAAACCCTACAGGTAGTATTTTTTATGATTCAGAGACAAAGGAATACAGCCATTGATTTCTATTCTTCACACAAGTGTAACAACCTACAGGCATTAAGCATCACCGTTTCTTGAGGAACCTATGTTTTTTTTCAGGAAGAACTAAAATTAAAAGATCGTGTTCTACAACTGCAGAGCTGTTTTGGTAGTTAGGCAAACTAGACCTCCATCAGTGTCCCATGGTTTCTGTGTCTGTATCTGTACTGAGATCATATCAGACCAGGAAATGTCCATGAAGTGCTGCTTTGCTAACCCAAATTTTCCTTTCAGGCTTCATCAGCAGATGTTGACAGGCTAAAGTGTGCCAGGTTTTTCAGACAAGATGAATTCTTTGTCTTTAATGTTTAATATTCAGGCAGCAAAAGAGATAAAAATGTTTCCAGTAATTCTGAGTTTGTTCAGTATTCAAATTAAGGAGATTAGATTCTGCAAAGCACAGAGTGAAACGATGAGTAGGAGTGTCTTTCCTTCTCTCTCTAGATCCAAAATCTAGTAGAGATATGGGTAAAAATTATCATAATCACGGACTATGAGAACATACAGCAGCCTCTGAAGTGCTTACTAAGGAATACTTTGAAGTACAAAATAACCTCTTTTCCTCTTCAGCTGGTGTGCATATGGTCCTTTTGCTGCTACATGCTTGAGGCTGGGCACAGAATAAAAGAATGGGCATTGTAGGCTTCTACTGGAGTTGGGGCTAGCACTTTCATGGTTTATTTATGTCACAGGGAGTGTTGACGAGTCAAAACCTGTCCCTTTAATTCCTGTTTTGATAAAAGTACTAGGAATAGAGATACAAGTGTTGACAAGCTTCCCAGTGAGAAGTTCCGTCTTTGGTAAGCCATGCCACCTAGTGCCAGCCTCCATGGATGTCCCAGCTGGAACAACAGCTGGACCTTGTGGGAGTGCTCCTGAGCGGGCAAAAACCTGGTTCTCAGTTGCACTCGAGTTACTCTGCCCTTAGCTTTCAAATATGACTGAGTGAAAAGTCAGATTTGGGCAGCTGGATCCAGGAAGCAGAACTGCTCCAAACTCATGGTTTTGAGGTCATCCACAAAGCCCTCCCTGCACAAATTTCAACAGCATCACACACATTTTGTGTTCTGTTCCATCTGATCTGAGATCAGCAAGTTAAATTGGAATTTTTTATTTAGGTGCAGTTGCTGAACCTCCTCTCAGGGGAGCAATTCTCTTTCCCTGTGCATCGATTGCTGGTCAAGGACCAGGCTGGTGGGGAAATATCTGTGGAGCTTCCTGTTTTACAGCAGAGTCAGCCTATTCTTCCAGGTAAGCACAATACCACATCAGCAAAGTCAGACCCCAGGCTGATGTTGATAGAGGTGAGTTCATTGTTTTTCATCAGGTCCTCTATTACTTTTTGGCTGCCACAACACTTTTCCTGCTTTGTTTTCCTGTTGTTACTGTGCATACTCAGGTAAAAAGTTAAAAAGCATTGGAAAAAAAAGAGAGAGTCTTTAATGCTTTGAATTTCACACATTCCTTAAGTGGATTCCTTGTTTGGTAAGATTTTCAGGTGCTTGTGTTTGGTTTAAAATAAAGGCAATAGTAAAGACATGTCAGACATGTAACCACCATGAAGCCAGCATACGAGTCAGATCACAAACTCTGCTTTCAGTAACTGGGGATTATAATTCCAATGTTACTATTGTACGTCCTGTTTCAGTCTCTTTCTGATTTGCAGAATACTTTTAAATTTTGGATGTGGAATAAAACTTTCAGAATAATTATTTCAGGAGGTTATAAGTGTTAAAATCTCCATTATTCGCAGGGAGATTGCATTGTAATTCTAAAGATTAATGATTCCAAAGGATATGAAAATTCTTGGGTGTTGTTATTGTTGCAATGTTTTAGTCCTACTCTACCACACCAGTCCCTGACTTTGCAATATGATCTCTCTGCTTGTTCAAAGGAAAGGGGGTGGAAAGTCTGTGCTTGTGCTTCTATTCTCTCCAACTGGCATTGTCCTTTTCTGGAAAATTTTTAAGAAAATTACAAGGGCTTAGCAAGATCAGTGTATCCTGGGAGAGACGTGGGTGAGGCAGTAAGAATGCTGTGGCAGATTCCCATCCTGTTGGGATGGGATGCTAGAGAGGGAAAAGCCATAACACCACTGGTACTACTTGTGCTAGGACTTCACTTGAACAAGATCCACCTGGGACATGTCCTTTTCTCTTCCCCACAAAAATCATATCATCTCCAGAGGACAAAATTAATGGGATGAGAGAAACTTCCATTCTAAGTTCTCTAAAAACTATGGAAACCCTTTTTTTCAGACTGTTTAACTATTTATCAGCAATTTATGGTGTGCCTGTGATCCCTTGTGTTGATCTTGCAAAGTTGGAATTGTAACAGATACTTCAGTGGTAACAGATATTGTGGGTGCAGGCTAGAGGGAGACAAGATATGCAAATAGAATCGAGGGGCAAAAGTCCAGAAAATGGCCCATGGATGTGGGAAAACATACCTTGAGACAGTTACTCTTGTAATAAAAAGATGGGTGGCCTGAAGTTATATTTACATATAAATGTATGTGATGACTGAGTTTTGAGATTAAGAACCTGGCAAGAAGATCAGAAAAAAGAGGGTTGTGCCTCAAAAGTATGTTTTAAGAGAAAAAGAATAATGGGAGAGATTTCCTCCAGCTGTCAATGGCTCATTAAATGCTCTAGAGAGAGGCCCATCCACATTAACTGCTCTGATTTTTGGTCTTGGGTGCTCATGATCTTCCTGACATGAGGAGCCTCAGAGGCACTCAGCCTGCTTCATCAAGGTTTGGTCTCTTTAGTCTGGAGACTAATGTTGTTCATATAGGGGTACATGCACACTGGTGTGAAAGTCAAACACCTCCTTACCTCTTTAAGTAATCACTAATTATTGATTATTAATGTACTATACTGGGTATGTTCTATGCCCCTATTTGCAGTATCTGTTCTTGTCCAAATGTTCTCTTGTTTCCAATATTCCAAGACTGGAAATTCAACAGCCTCAGTTGTTGAGATCTCAGCAACCTCAGTTGGTTGACATGGTGCTAATGATGTCAAGGTTGTGGATTCAATCCCTGTATGGGCTGTTCACTTAAGAATTGTACTCAATGATCCCTGTGGGTCCCTTCCAAATGCAGAATATTCTGTGATTCTCTGTACATCCTAACTTTTGGGCATTTTCTGAGTAGCAGGTTTCCTTGTTTCTGAAATGAAGATACAATGTAAGATTTTTATTATCAAGTAATCTTCATGCATGAAAAGCACAAAGACACATTTACAACCAACCTCTCAATCTGCATTTTGTAGTTAACAACTTCTCTCTCACACAAGGGAGGAAAAAAAGAGCATCTGTGCAATTCTACCAGCTTCAGTGTAAAAGAGGTCATGCAGAAGGCTTTGGAGAAGGTTTCATCTCTGATTTAGTAATTGAAAGACATCCTCTGTGATTTTATACCAATGTTATATTTCTGCATGAGACAGTGAAAAGGGAACACAGCTTTTAACTTCAGAGAAGATAGTTTGATAACAGAACATTGAGAGAGTCTGGATTCAGTGTGACAGAGAGATGATGAGAGGCACTTTAAAACCAATTTCTGAATGAAGAGGCTGAAACACTCTTTGACATTTTCATTCAAAGAAAAACTTGGGAATTTAACTGTTAAGAAGTGTTATATAGAGACTTTGTTGCTATAATGCTGGAGGACTGATCAGTGTTCATTTGACTTTTTGTCCTTTATCATCCTACTTTTGTCCCTGCCTGCTCATGGTTTGACACAATCATTAATTGTATCCTCTGAATAAATCAGGCTAATACAGTGTTGGTGTCTGGTGGACGTTTGCTTTTCTTCTTGTAGGAATTAGAAAGTAGGTAGTTATTGAAGGAGAAAATTGTTGCAATAGAGGATTGTCATGGTCCTATTCATGGAATTGCTTGACTAGAGAAATTCATTCTCTCCTTCTGCTGTGGTATGTTCATGGACACGTGTTCATGTTGGTGCTGCAAAGAAAAACTTTGGCTGACATGTGAAATTGCATAGGTAAAATGCAGAATGAATTAACAGTTGCTAAATAAAAATTATTTTGAGTGTTGAGACAAGCATACACTGGGAAAGATAGTGCCTGATTATGCTGCTAAATAAAGAGTGTCAAAAGTTTCTCTGTGTTAAATGTGGCTGGCCTTTGCCACATATTTCAGAGAAGTTCAGAGGCTCTGATTTCAAAATGAGTTCCCTTTCATGCCAGAAGGAAATTGTCACTAGTGTTCTGTGTGGGTGCATTAGAACAACCTATGCAGGCTGTTTAGTGTTTTTGCTGAATTGTTACCATTATCCAAATCAAATTCTTTAAAGATAGCTTGTTTAGTAACAAACACAAAAATTTATCTACCATGTAAATAAATGAGAGATAATCATTAGAAATAAGGATGAAGGGAAAAATAGCATAATTGAAGATATGGACTGATGGTGAATAAATCTTCAGTGCATATTAAATAAAAGTGTTTGGCCATCAGAAGAGTGAGATATGGAATCAGCCTCCTTCAGAGAATTGCAGCCAAGCTTCATAACGTGTTTCAAATAGAAACTGACAATTGAATGATGATAATGTTGATGTTGTTTCGGACCCAGTGGTTCAGAAACTCTTTTCTGCTTGCAAGACAGAGGAGCACACAGACACCTACCCTTGGAAGAAGAGCTTGTGTGCCAGAAAAAGAGGTTTTCTCTTCCCCTCTCATTTTCTCTGTACTCACCTGGTCTAACAAAGTAGTGTTAGTGTATATTGGCACAAATTATGCCTTTCCCTTGTTAATAGTGAAGATTATAATTGCATGTTTTATCTTAATACTGAATTTTATGGAGTTTCCACCTTTGCATTTTAAGGACCACAATTTTATATTGGTAGATATTTTTAAGTAATATAGTCTTTAGTTTCATTATATTTTAACTCAAATTTAGTTCTACTTGCAATATCCACTCTTACTAAATAAATGATTTATTGAATTTAAATCTTAGTTGTTCCCTCCTAAATTTATATACTTTAAAGTGTTTCCATATGGAATATAGAGAGGTTGCTTATCCCTGTGAACATACAAAGTCAGTGTGGACATGGCTCTGAGCAGCCTGATGTAACTGAGGACATCCATGATCATGGCAGGAGTTGGACCAGATGGTTCTGGTCCTGTACCATGAATTGCTAAAATAATAAAACAATGCAGTTTTCTGAGTTTTAAGGTCCTAGAAAACTAAAATATTGGTGCTAGATTTTAGCCTATTTGGTTAACCACTGCATTCAAAATGTTAATGGCTCCCATTCCTTTTTATAGTTTCGATCTCACCACTTATGGTGACATTAATCTTGGATTTACCTTATTTACTTTTCAGTTTATGATGATTTCAAATGATGCTGCAGGATCAAAATATGTTACTGGGCATTTAAAATTAACTTGTATTTGCATTCTCCACAAATCACAGCCTGGGAAACAACAATAAATGCAACAGCCATAAAAAACCATAAAAGCAAGTTTGTATTTTATTTTATTGAATAGGATTTTTGAAGTTTTATACCCTGTCCTTGACACAGATGTATTTGGACTCTACAGCCAGCTGGATGTTATTGTAACTATAACAGTGCCTGTGATATGAAAAGTTGTCATCTTTTATTGTCAGTGACTGTCTACAAAGTGCATGTGACAACAGGAGACCTGTGGAATGCTGAAACTGAGGCTGATGTCTATATTTCTGTCTATGGAGAAAGAGGTGATACAGGATCAAGACAGCTGCTCAGGTCACAGAAATCCAAGAAATTTTTAAAAGGACAAGTAAGTGAAAGGGCTTTTTTTGACACCTTTGTTTGGCTTTTCTCTCTTGGGTGGGTGGTGATCCCAAGAAAGGTGCAGTTAAATAATTACTATATTCCAGTGGCTCCTCAAAATTCCCTAATAAATTTCCAAATACTTTCCAAAGTTATACCAGTGCTTTTGAAAGTGAGAATTTTCATTTATAAATAGGTAAGCTGTGTACTTTTGATTTTCATTCTTCTAAACATTTGGTTTAATAAATGAAGAGGATATGAAATTTCATTTAATATGTGCATTTCTTATTTTGAAATCTGCTGTAAATTTAAATATTTAGCCATTGATGCTTTCAACAGGTTTTTCATTCCTGACTCTTATCCCTTTCATTTGAATAGCACTATTCCCATTAGCAAAGTCATCAGGCTTATTTCTACTGCTGTTTCAGCTAATATTTGAAATTATGATCTTGACAAAGATGTTATAAGGGTTTAAGGGTCTTTACAATTTTTTGGCTGGAGAATGTTATGCTTTTTAGATTTTTCTGAAATGTTGTTGGTTTGATTACAGACTGACATCTTTGCTGTTGAAGCTGTGCACCTTGGATTTTGTTTATACAAGATTTTTATAGGACATAATGGGCTCGGATCAGGTCAGAAATTTCACCTTCACTCTACTCTCAACCATTATGTTCAGGACAGCATCTGACAGTAATTTTTGACTAATCCCTTTAAAAAACTGTGAGGAGAGGGAATGTTTTCATGTTAAGACATTGATTGTGTCTTGTATTAAAGTTAAAATGAGCTATTATAATTTTAGATGGATTAGCATTATCGGTTGCACTTTAAAGATGAAACTGATGATTTTTGTGACACCATCTTGTCATTAGACTTCCAATTAATGGTGAAACTTAAAATGCTTGCAGTTACAAGTCCTATTTTTCAACTCTTGAGCCTAAATACTGTAAACATAGCAACTTATTTTGAGCCATCATAAGCTGATATCTAATTTTGTTGATATTTTGATTGGAAAAATGGATAATTCTTATATGATGGCAATATTAAAGAATTGAGGGATGTAGCCAGGGCCTTAAGGAAGCTCTAGAGTACCTAGAGCAGGTACTGTCCTCTCTCCATCTGTGAGGGCAGCTGTGACACTTGCAACCTGCCAGTGGATCTGCAGATTTTGCAGTTCCAGTAGAAGAGAGGAAACTATAGGAAGTCTGAAATAATTAAATGTACCAACTTTTCTCTCATGAACAATGCTCTTTTTAGGTTTTTTTTTTTTTTTGTTTTGTTTTGGTTTTGTTTCTAAACTTTATTTCTTCTAAGGAAATGGATGGTTTCTGGACAAAGTTGTAATCAAGGATCCTGTAACAGATTTGGATTATACTTTTCTTTGTCGCAGGTTGGTTATGTTTGATTTGAGTTAGACTTTTGAAAACTTAGTAACTATTAGTTTTTCTCCTGAAAGGTCCTGTAAGGTGAAATATGTGTTTCCTAAGAAGTGAGTTGAGATGGTCTGATTCTTTTTACACCTCTAAGAGTTGTATCTGACCTTTGAACTCAGGAAAAAGCAACAAAAAGTTCTGTGTGGGAACTTGCCATTCTTGCACCTTTTGAACTATTTAAGATAGGCTTTTGTTACACATTATCTGTATCCAGCACCTCGTATCAGACACCAGCGGGTTCATCCATTCTTCCATGCCTTGCAACGCAAAGCTTTTCAGAAGAGTGGCTTGCTGTCTCCCTAGCAAACTGTTCCTGATATACTGGAGTTAGTATGGAGATTAATGTGGGGTTCAGTGAGCTCAGGATCAGACTTTAAGATCCTGTGAAACAGCAATCACAAATGCAGCTACCTGACCACACGCCCTTCACTCATTAGCTTTGCAGCCTGTCACTGAGCTGCAATGTAATTCAAAGCAATCCTAACTTCCCTGCCTTTCCTTTCCCCCTGCAGATGCTGCTGCTCTGAATCTTCTGTTCTACAACTCATTTACAGTTTTATCTATGCCTGATTAATTCTCAACACCTTGCAGAAAAATTTTAATCGATAAATATCAGTGCAAATATTAGGAATGGCAAAGTCCAGTCACGTAAGAGTCGAGCTGCAGCTTGCCAGTGGCTCCCCAATTCTATTTCCTCCTCTCACTTCTGTGAGTGAATAAATAACTGCCTGAGACAGCCCAGAGTGAGCGATGTGCACACTGAAACTGATTTATGTGTGAGTAAGGGCTTTCTGCCTATCAGATACAGCACCTCATCCTTGCCTGACCTAATTTTGAGTCTGTATTCTAGATGAGATGAACTGCTATGAGGAGATCTATAATGCTGGCTTCATACATAATTTAGGGAGAGTTCAAATCCATTTCAGGCAGAAAAATACAGGGTATGTGCTAGTTATTGTTAGAGTCTGATGCCGTGCTTGCTGTCTTGCTCCGAGTGTGTGAATGCTTTTGACTCAAATGGAGTTAGACTTAACTTACATAAGTAGATGTGTACAAAGGCATTGTGAAAGTGTAGTTCAGACATGGTGAAAGTGTTGCCACAGTTGGATTTGCCTCCTTGTATAGGGATTTTCAGGGCATGGAATGATTTGCATCTTGCTGTAGCCTTCTTGCAGACAGGAAGAACAAACATCATGACTACTGCACAACTCATTATTGATCTGGATGGATATGAGTTCTCGATTTGTAATAATTGAGTTAGGCCCTTGTACGTCAGTCGAAGAAAGTATTCACTTATGTTTCACCAAGAAAAAGGAAAAAACAAAATTTTTTTGCCAGTGTTAACGCTTTTTACTAAAGCTGGATTTTTGTATTGCTGTTTGTCAGCCTTGAGACTTTAATGCATAGGACAGCAAGTACCAGTATCCAAGTGCCATGCATACTTTGGAAGTTGCCATTCAAGGTTATTACTGAAAGAGGTTCTGGTTCTTAGGTGGTTGGACTAGAGACAGGATGATGGGAATATTGCTAGAGAGCTACATGTGACAGATCCCAGCATATTTCCAGGAAGTAAGTGAAAAGTAGTGGGGAAGAAAACTGTCTCAAAGAGAATGAAGGATCTCTTTAAATTAATTACACTGTTTTTATCTGCACAGGACAAGAGCTGGAACTCAAGAGAGAAAAAAACTGCAAGAGTATAGCTTTTTATTTCAATTTAAACCACTGAAAGGGTGCTATGAGTGAAATCAGGTCAGCTGAATGCTTTGTATGATAAATTCCTGTGTATCTTATTCTCATAAGTCTTTTCTGTTTGTTGCTTGCAAAACTAGTGGGCTGCAGAAAAGTGGAAATTTCAGAAAGGCATTACACTTCAGTTTTACAACAGGCTCATTCATGGCTTTATTTGCCTCTACCCAGACAGCAGAGTTGATGCTCTTGGTGACAAGAAAAACAAATAGGTGAAGTATTTTCCATGTGGATGCATGCATAAGAGACAGAAGTAAGAGACTTTCATATTGAGATTCCTGAAATGGATAGGAGTAGATAATCATACTAAACATTTTCCTTACTTGAAATAGACATGTATCCATGACTATAAGGACTCAGAAAATATAGGCTTAGTTTACACATGCACACAAATTACCATGTGGTGTCTTGTTGCTGGCTTTCCTTTACCAAATAGAAAAAAACTTCTTGTCTGCAGTTTAGTGTTCTCACAGAACTCACATGACAAGGACTGCTGGAGTATTTTGAAACTAGATCCAACTAAGATAACATGTTCAAATTTAGAGTTCCTTAATAAGGAGTACATACGTGTGTGTATACATATATATATATGTGTATGCATAAATTAATTTTATTCTATTTTTGTAATTGATTTTAATAGCAATTTACCAGTCCCACCCTTTATCAGCTTTACTCCTGCTGCATTAGTAACACTTAACTCTAATACATGTCATATTAGGTACATCTATTTTATTCCCTTGGTAGTGATGGAGCTGCTCAGTCTTTCTGGCATCACACCAGGGACTTTACACAGGGTCCTTACACAGATCTTGTTGGATGTGACAGAAACTTTCAGGACACACCAAAGAGTGCATCAGGACACCACAGGATTCCTCCAGGGACAGCTGCATCTTACAAAAAGGCAACTTAATGGACTGGTAGAAGAGTTGTTTAAAAAATCACTGTTGTCCCTGGGAACAATAAAAGTGGCAAGAATTTACCTTTCATCAGTATTTTGTAGCTGTAAGAGAATCAATTGCTCGGAAAATTGGCCAGATGTAAAATTTGAGAAGCCCTGAGCTGTGCTGCAAGATTTGTTTTACAAATTCTAATATGGATACAGAGAAAATGAATTCTCTTTCCTTACCCGAGAGCTTTATGTTCCCTACATCATCTGTTATTTATCATCTAAATTGATTGCTAGAGTCCAGTTCATTAGGCTGGAGTTCCCAGTTCCTTTTTATGGATTTTTTTTAAAACATATGTGCTGATAAAAAGAAATTTGTTCCTTATCATTACCTCTCAGGGCTTTTCTCCTCAAGGCAGCAAAATAGTCAGTAGTCCCTAGATGCCCTTTCCTGAAGGAATTAGAGAATTTATTGATCAGAGAGGTCAAACTGTTGAGTTAAACACTTAATTATTTTCTCATGAAAATGATAAACCATTGATTGTAATCAAATGCAAATATGAATTAATATACTTTCATATTCCTAACTTTTTTTTTTCCACTTAACTCTTAGGTCTTTTTGATATAAATGTCAAAAGGAGCAATATATGTATATTCAGCAGTCGTCAGATGCCATCTCTTGCTCTTGTTCTTGGCAGTGGCCGTGTAACTGGAAAGTTAGGAAATGCTGTTACTGATTCCTGCTTAATAAAGACATGTCATTGTCTGATTTTAAAAAAAATATTATCTGTCTAATAAATATTTGTATTTCCAATCAGATAAGGACTGAAGAATTGCAGGACTGAACCCAGGAAATTGCTGATAGCTAGGTGAATTTAGAGATAGGGCTTTGTTTTCTCACAGTTTACTTTTTATTCTTTGATTGATTTCTTTTCCTTAATTCAGATATATCAGGCCATTCCAAGATGTCATTTATATTTGTTTGCCACATGCTGACAAGCTACCTGGAATGCCCTAATATCTTCTCTTTTTCACCAAGGAAAAGTTCTCTGGCTTGACTTTAAATGGCCCTTTTTCCTTTTTGTTTTTTCTTTTTTTTTTAAAGTAACATGCCAGTCATAAGACAGTTGGTATAATCCAAGGTTTGTTTTGATGCATGTTGATTTGTTTCAAAGATTCAAAGTTTTACTATGCCCTTTCTTCCTCAGCAGTCAGTACACAGGTAGGTAAATGGAGTTGTAGAATTCAGTTCCTTCTGATCTATAGAATGAGAGAATATCCTGAGTTGGAAGGGACCCACAAGGATCATGGAAATCTGGTTTCTGGCCCTTCACAGGACAGCACCAAGAGTCTCACCATGGGCCTGAGAGTCCAGACACTTCTTGAGCTCTGTCAGGCTTGGTGCTGTGACATTCCCCTGGAGAGCTGTTCAATGCCCAAGCACCCTCTGGGTGAGAAACCTTTTCCTAATATCCATCTGTTATGACCTGTCCCAGGAGATGAGAGTAATCCAGGTTTTTGTAAATGGACTCCTTGGGCCTGATTAGAGTGAAGTGACACAGGATTGATGTGTGTAAAGACAGGCATATAGGGTTTATAGGAGGAGTGTGGGTGGAAATGCCCAGGTACCTCCCCTCATGCAGGAGGGCATTTGCTCCTCTGGTGAAAGACCTCAGAAATTAGTCTGAAGGGGCTTAGGGGTCTTTGATGTTTTATGACACCTGTAAGATACAATACCTGTCTCTCAGGCATTGGAGGAACAAAAAGGCTACACAAAATCACAGTTTGCCTTATAATTCCTACTTAATTGTGCTTTGAGGACATGCTTACTCACTTGTTTCACAACTACTTCTAAAATCCATACAATTTTCCCTTTTCTTTTTTAGGTATATTGGATCTGATAGACAGTTCTTTTAGCTTTTTCTTCAGAAGGTAGTGCCTTGAAAATGAAAAAAAATTCCTAAAAATATTGATTCTTTTTAAAGTATTAACATGGTGTAAATCAGAAGTATTCTCAATTATTAGAGGAATTTATAGCATTTTATATTGATTAAAATTTGAGTTTTATTTAAATATGAAAACGATGATGATTTAATAATATATTGATATATATATGTATATATTATTATGTATTGAGAAATGTTTTGATAAAATATTAAATTATGTATTTTATACAATAGGACCATAGAGCTAACCAAGCTGAACAGACAAAAGTAAACCATGTTGCATTACTCTTTCATGTAAAATTTCTGATTCTCTAAGTGTTTTCTGTGAGAACAGTATAAATGAATGAAGACAAACACAAAGGCAGGAGAAGATGGGCTGGTGGACAAGAGTTACCATGGTTCATTTCCTGTCTATGCCAGTTTTATATTTCTTTCCCATTTTCACAGGCTGTGACACACTCCTCAGCTAAGGCACTCAGGTATCTTTCATATTATTGCCAGATCTTGCAATATGCTATTTCTGTCAAATTCCAGAATCCACAGTTTCAGTCCTTGAGTATTGGGACTGCAAATCTGAAAAATGGAAAGATTTTTGTACTGGACTGCTGATATTGTGGGAACTTGAACAGCACAGAAACTGTATTGTGATACATCGGATTTTGCCATAAAGTTCATATAATTTATTATTTCTTCTTTGACTGTGTTAGAGCAAAGACAAGGCATGTGAGCTCTGTGTTTACCTTCAACCAAACAGTTGTGCCATTCTTGTGTCAGCCAGCTACCCAGGTCACACTGTGGCTTTCAACCTCCAAGGAAAAGTAGCTGATGAAATAACAGGATATGCTGGGATTTCCAAAGGATTTGTTGTGCACGTCAAGGTAAGGTGGGCAGAGGGAAATTAGGAAGACTCTTCAAAATTTGCTGATTATTTCTAACTGAGTTTCAGAGGTTTGGGAGCTAAAGGAGGGATCCTCTTCCACGAGGTGGAGCTCAACTACCAGTTTAAGAGGTAGGCAGAACTTGGGAAGGTTCCCTTTATCCCGGGATGAGGGATGCCAATACCACAGCAGGTTCATGTGAATAGGGTGGGCTGTAACACAGGAAAGGTGAGACCCTAAACTTCCTAGTAGTCCTCAGAAAAGCAGCACACGAGAGCTGCTTTTGAAAAGAGACCAGTTCCTTAATTTGCCACTCTCCTTACTCTCTGGATGTTGTGCTGTGCTGCTGAGCAAGAGAAAGTTGGGATGCTGCAGAGTAGGGAAGGGTTTCTGCTGCTCTGGTTAGTGCCTGCACAGAAAGCAGCGAATATTCAGACTGGAGGTATATTTGAATTATTTGACTGTCTCTTTTATCCTTTATACATGGATACACATGAATAAGTGCTTAAAACAAGACAGTAGGAGCAGTATCAGTATCAAAGTTTAGTATGGAGAAAAGCAGTGCTGTTCTTAGAGGACCTTTTGTTTCTGTTCTAAAGGATGTGCCATCATTCTGCTCAACACAAGTCTCTGCCAGGCTCTGTCCCTTAAACCTGATGGGAGCTGCAGTGGGACAGGTCAGCAGCAGCCAGAATCCTACTGGAATAGTAGGTGGATAAAATCAGCTCTGGACTCTGCATGTTTGAAAGTGTGAAAAAACCAAGAGCGTATCCGAAGACCAAAGATGACCAGTGTGATGGAACAGTAACTAGTTCTTGCTTATATTTCCCTCTGCAGATAGTTTGAGTGAATTGTCAGTGATAGGAGAGAATCTTTTTTAATTTGCTTGGGTAAAAATGACATAAAACTTAGTTCAGATTTAAAGTGTTTGAAATGTTTTCATTCTTTTGCCAAAGTAAAGGTAGAAAAATATAGCAAAAGAAGGTGTTGTGCCAATTTTGTAGTTGATTGTAACAGTAAATATCTGATTGTTGTTAAACTATTGAGAATGGGGATGTAGTTAAAACTTAGGTTTAAAAAAACTTAGGTTAAAACTTAGTTAGATGATGAAGATAAAGCACATTAAAAAATAATTAAGATGTAAGTAACTGTATACTTCCCTGGCTTTTAAAGTGTGATTCTGTTCATCTAAGTTAATATTTCTCATATTTGTGTGAGAAACATTCTTGCATAACTTTTATTTGGGAGTTTAAGACAACTAAATATGAAATATGATATTGATATGAAATATGAAATTGATATGATTGATATTGATCAGATATGAAGTCCATGGGAGTTTTTTCATTGCCTCTAGTACACTTTCAGGGAGTAAAATATTTGATCTATATTTTGAATACAGGCTTAGTGAGTGTCTTATTTTTCAGCAGTGCTCTCATCAATGGATCAAGAGGTCCGGATAAAAAGTGACATTGGGTGAAGGTTTTGAAATTAAACTTAAAACCAGTTGCATCTATTTAATGCATGTTATATTATGTAAAATTATCAAATATGTGCTATGTATAAATTTGTATAGAAATTCACATGTCTTCTGTGTGTTCTGAAATAGATATTTTCACATTCCTTAATGCTCTGGAAACTGTTTAAGTTGGAAACTCCTTTGAATATATCCTAACATTCACCTAAATCCTAACATAAATCAGCATGCTTTCACTTACCAACTGATGTGATTAGTCTTTCTGGTCATAAAGGAATAAACAGAGATTAGGTGCAAGTATGTTTCTGTGTGTGTAGCAATGTAGTATGTTGTGAAAAATGTAAAGTTAATCTGAAATATCACTGGAAAGTTGTAATAATTAAGACTTTTAAAAAGTCTTCTAGCTACATTAATTTAATTGTTGAATTAATGTTTCTGTTATCAATCTCTTAGGGCACAGGTGATTAATACTATCACTTTAAAATTGACAAGAATTTGGAAACTGGATTTGTGCAAAATAAATCCGTGCAAAATAGAGGGATATATGTTGGTCTTCTACCAGATTGCCAAACTAAACCAGTTGTTAACACTGAGAAATAAATATATTTTTCTACCCACAGGTCATCAAATGTATGTGATTTCTTAATAGCCTATGGTTTTATTTAGTAATTGGTGTTTCTAACTGACAAAATTCAAAGCAAAAGTGTAAAAGATACATTGACACAATTTCCCTTGTGTTTCAGTTGTTTGAAAAATTTATTGTATGCACACTTAATTTCTCCTAAATATTCAGTTAACTGAATTACATAATAATAATAATAATACAGTCAACTGTTTTACTATTAAGCTTTTAAAAATGAGAATTGAAACAGAGGACAAGATAAAGATGACATTGACTTCCTGGGTGTATTCCTCATTCTGGCCACAGATTTTGGCAGCCTGGGAGATGCTGTCCTGCTGCCAAGTTTAACACAATTTTTCCTGATTTTATAGGGGAATTGCAGACTTTCAAGAAGTCTGACTTGGCAGTGCTTAGTTTCTTTTTTCGTGATATGAAATACATTGTACACCCCACCCAGAATATTCATTATGTTAAGCCTCTGTCCCAAAGTCAGATTTGGAAGCTATTGTAGTCAAAATGTTTCCTCAGTACAGAGCTGACCTAGTCAACTAAACAGGACTCAGAAATTGGGTCTCAGCACACTCTGGATCACTGTCATTGGGTAGCCTGCTTGTCTTTTCCCCTTCAGGAGAAGAAAGTTTTTAATTTGGTGAAAAACTGGCTACCAAAGGTAGCTAACTGATTTAGATTACAGCTGCAGGAAACACTATTCTACAGGAAATGTGTTCTTATCTGGTGGACTGGACAACAGACACCAGGAAATGAAACAACTCATGAAAAGGTTAAATGGACATCAGTTTGCAATTGAGAAGTTGGTCAGATTTTTTTCCAAACACAGCAAGAACAAACTTATCTTAGCAAATAGAGAGTATCAAAAGCTACAATCACTCTTACAAATTGTTCCATGTATATTGTGATGGAAGCATTATGAGAGTCACTGTAAGCACATCCCTACTGTTCTGTCCCTGTTTGCTGCAGGGTGATAGGAATATTTTAATCACTATGTCCTTGTAGAAATGATGAAATTATTTTCCTTTATTACTTTTTGGAAGAGCAGTGTTTTCAATAGAAATTCTCAACAAGTCAGTGCTTCCTGGTGTCATTAAATAAAGCAAAATGTTACTTTGTCACAGGCTTCAACCCTTCTAAATCTGTGTTGCTCACTAAAAGGAATATAAAAAGGAGCTAATATTTTCTGTGCAAGGAATAAATATTGTCTGTCTGACATGTTCATATTAGCAATATCAATTTACTTTATGTTATTCAAATGGCCTCTAGCAATTTTCATTTCACCATTTCCACTCTTAAGAAAAAAATGTTTTGGGGGTGGAGAAGTTTATTTTGGAGAAAGCTACATTTTAACAAATATTTTTATTCCCACATCAATGCTAAATTTTTGCTTAGATGTTTGAAACATTGAATGGACTTTAATTGATATGTCAGGTTTTTTCCCAGTTTTTGTAGCATTCTACTAACAATGGAGAAAGGATTTTGATGTCTATTGTGTGGAACAACTGTGAGCAGTTGTTAGCTTCTGAGAAAGAAAAGCAAATGGCTGCTAGCTAGTGACAGATTTTACATCTCATTGTTTTACTTGGCCAGGAAAAGCCTATGGGAACATCTGCAGTACCCAAACAAGAGAGGAAAGACTTCAGAGAATTTAAATTCCAACCAGCAAAAGCCCAGAAGCTGCACCTCAAAAGCCTCCAACACCCCCACTCTCAAGTAAGTGACAGTTTAAAATCAGCTGTGCTACAAGTTTTATATTTGTCCTCTGTGTGTGTTTGCAAAGATTTCTTCCTTACGTCAGGAAGGACAATGAATGGCTTTTCTAGATTATTGAATTATGCACACAAACACACTACATAAAATACACTGCCAGTTACTCTTTTTCTAAAAGGAGCATTGGAACATGTTTTATTGATAAGGCAAAAATCAGCAGGTTGAAAAACTTGTTAAATAACTTCATTTTTCAAAAAATTGACTGATAATCTATTGATTGAATATTTCAGTGGAAATTTAGAGGTTGATATGGTGCAGAACCCTATCTAAAGCTCCCTGAAAGAGTGGAATATTTCTCATTTATGCTCTCACACTCATGTTTTCTGCTTTATGGTTCACTGGAGGAAAGAGGAAGGTTTTGATGAATTGCATGCTAGATTTATACCTAAGTTTTGCCAGGTAGGATTTAGATAAACAATGTTTTGGTCATGCTTTTGGAGTCATGGTCTAGCAGATGTGTTTTTCTAGAATTAAATGCTTTCTCATAGGTAAAGAAGTTGCACAAATGGTCTAAGACAAGAATTTTTTGAATATTCAGCATCCTAGTAACCAAACTAAGGAACTAGACAGCTAAATAAAACAGGGACTAATATATCTCTTAAAGAGTGGGCAAGATCATGTTTGCTTCCTGCATCTCTTATTTCAATATACTCAGTGACCCTGACAGTCTGAGTAGTGTCGTATCACCATAAAAAGCAGGTGGGGTAAATGGAAACTACTGAGCTTTAAACACAAGATTGTGTTGTAACTTCCAGTATGGGGACATGCTTACTCAGTTAGAGATATTCTCAAAGGCATTTATGCAGAAAATAATTCAGGTGGGCTGCTGATTTGATTTGAAACTTGATCCTCATATACACTGTTTCAAAGTGTGCATGGAAAGTTTCGCTATGTGAACAAGACATCACATCTGGCATCCTTGTTCATAGGGTATAATGGGAAGTATCAGGCAGGATTTTAATTAAATTCAGCACAACCAAAGTATTCTGGTTAAATTCCAAGCATAGGTGATACTCATTATAAATACTTTATTCTTTTTGGCAATATTTTTTCCATTTTTAGCTCAAGACACCCAATTTTTAATCTGTCAGACTTCATCTTGTATCATTGTGTTGCAAAGCCTTCCCAAAGTGTGGTGGGCTGTCAGCAGATAAGCTGTGTCTGAAACCCATGGCAACAATACACAAGCCATCAAACCTGTTTTCAAAGAAGCTGGATGTTTTTAGGGTTGGATACAAAGGATCCATTTATAGAAGCAATATCTGCCGTGAAATTGGTTACATGGAGTCTATAGCACTTTGTAAGTAGTTTTTCTGGCATTCATAAATATAGATTCTGCTCATGGAAAATGAATAGAAATATCAAAGTTACTCTGTCTTTCAAATAAAATGATCATTTTTAAATAAGATGCTTTTCACTCAACATATGTCTTTTGACATGTACAGGTGAACCTTGAGTTTTAAACTGATATTAATTAAATTCTCTCTTTTTTTTTTTTTTTTTTTTTTTTTAATATTTGGGAAAGGGTGATGTTTTTACTGAGTATACAATCCAGCAGTAGGCTTAGCAGGCAAACTCAGAGCAGATTAACTCTTAGACTGACCAGGCCCTCATTTCTATGTCTGTTTCTGCTAACTGGTAGGTGTGTTTTGGTTTTTGTTTTCACAAATAATAATTGATTTAGGATTCACTAAACTGCAAATCATGCTACAGCATTTGGGACTTCTCCCATTGCAGAGTGAGTGTTCCTCAACAAACTTCTTTCATTGGACTGAGATGTTGTCAGGTCCCACCTGCCACTTAATAGCTCAGATGTCGTTGGCTGCCATGACACAAATGCAATCTGTGAGTTTGAGAACAGCTCTGTGGTTTGGTATTTAACAAAATGTATCTTGGACAAATGTTCTCTATATCCTCCATCTTCTTTTCCTGTATGTCTGGTATTATTATTTGCTATTATTTTTAAAATATATTTTACTTATAAGATACAAAAATCTGATCTCATTTCCACCTCAGTTAACATTGGAAATGATGATACACACAGGTGTAAAATAAAATTATTGCCCAAACTTCTGCTCCAGAGATTAGTTTTTTCTGATGGTTAATTTTAAAAGTGTCACTCAATCATATGGTCTTCTGAGACAAAGTAATTTTCTTTTTGTGTTACATTTAGAAGTAAGTAAATATAAAAAAAAACGTTATTGCTGTGAAATTGTGGGAAAGGTTCTGACTTCATCATTCTCTTGCAGGCCTATTAGAATTAATTTTTGTCACAATAGATTTACAGCATGGTGTCATGAAGTGTGTAAAATCCCATGAGTAATGCAGGGCAACCATCAAATCCTCTTTTCAGACTGGAATATTTTTAGCCTGTAGCAAATCAATGCTACCGATTTCCATTTGTAAGAAGAGCCAGTAATTTATGAGGCAAAAAGCATTCCAAGCCTGTGAATTGTTTGTGCATTATAATTGTTCCAAGATACAGCAGTTTGAGGTTGCAGTAACTTTTTTGGGTAGCAACTGCCCAAGTGTGGAATTCTTGTCCTAAGCACATGAAGCACATGGGATTCTTTATGTTTCTTGAACATCTTTGCCTTTTATGAGCATTTAAATCTCTTTGCTGTAAGAAAGTTGTGATTTTAGATAGCTGTAAGGACCTCTAGCTTTCAGAGTTACAGGTGGAAAGTTAGGTAACTGCAGGTACAGAAAATTGTATAGTCAAATTCTCAAAAATATTTATCCAACCAAAGCAATTACTTTGCTATAGTTCTGTTATTTCAGGCACAGAAAGACAAGTGTAATTAAGTTATTATTCAGGTAAACTCTAGATGTTTGCCTCTTGCTTTATTTTTGAGATGCGGATTTTCTTTTTCCTTTCAGAATAACTTGTTCCCAGTTATGATGAAGAATACAATACAATCAGCTATTATTATGACAGTAAAGCTTATTCTAAATCTCTATGACCATTACAAAGCCATTCCACTACTGTTAGAAGCACTGCTGTAAAAGTCATGCTAGTGCAGTCCTGAATTTCTTAAAAATTCATTAGCCAAATAGTATAATCTTTACTAGTGCTAAATTTCCTGTGATTCCAGAAGTCAGTCCTTATTTTTTATAGAACTTTCTATTGGATCCTAAGTCCTTTGCAATTTCTTGTGTAAACGTTAGTTAAGATATCAATGCTAGTGGATCATAATTCAGTTTTGGTGCTTTAGTTACCATGTTGATTTAAATATAGGACAACATGATGATCCAAACACTGTATAATTCCTTTTGAGTGCAACTTCTAAGAATAAAATGCTGCTGCTGGTGAGTGATAGCTTTTGCATCACTTGTTTTTCTGTCTGGTTTTGGTTTGAGTTTGTTTGATTGAGTGTTTGGTTTTTTAACTTTGATGCTAAGGCAGTGTAATAAATGAAGGGAAAAGCTCCATCCATAGAAACTCAGTACAGTATTTTAATCAAGCAAATAAAAAAAGAAAGAACTCTAATACCACTACATAGCTTATGCAGTGCAGCAGAAACATCCACAGTGATGCACTGGGAATTCTTCAACAAATTCATGTTGGTGGCATATTAAAAATTCTTTTTGCAGTCACATGGAAAGTGCTCTTGTGAACAATTTGGGAACCCCTGGAGAACACAGTATATTGGCAATGTGTAGGTTCATCTTTTCAGATTTGGGGCTTATAAGTGCCTCTTATATCAGAACAGACTATAAATTCCTGGCAGCAAGGATCCCCTCTTTTGGAGAGGGCTCTGTGTTCAGTGGTCCCACTGCTGAAAAATAGTGTTCCAGACATCTGATGTTTGTATATTCCACTTTGATTAAATTACTCAAAACTAAATTCCTTTACCCTAACAGAGTATGATGTTTCTCTATCTCCTGTGCAGAGGTATAATTTGATGTCTCTGCATGTATGTACATTTATCTTAAGGGTAGATGGAAGATCACTAGGTGCTGTTCTAAAGTAAAGCCTGTGTTTTACAAAATTATATTTGCTCAGCCATTAGAGCTGTGAAATTTATTCATGAAGTGCTACTGTGCTGCCATTGTCTCATTCACGCAGAGCATGCCTCAATCCAAATGATGGCACTGCATAAGGTTGGGCAAGGCTATATTGAGGTATTTTTGTTAAATTTTTTTGCAGTATTTAGTTGATATTTAAATTGAAGAAAGTTAATTTCCTGGTTTTTTAAAAATTTGAAATGAAAATTATCTGTATTCCCAGACATGTGACTCTGCTAATGATGTCCCAACACAAGGCATTGGAGGAGGAATTCTACTTGTTTCTAAATTTCAGGAACCAGAAATGTCAATTTAATGGTCATAGTTCTGCACCATAGCATCCTTACTCTGCTCCAGAATATGAACAAAGAATGTGACAATAGTATGTGCAAGAGATAACTTGTTCTTTTCCAGCTGATTCTTGTAGCTCAACTAATCAGCACATTTCTGGTCTAGACAAGAAACATAAATCAATCTTTTCAGACTACCTCACTTGCCATGAAAAAATACAGTCCCCCTGCTGTTATGGCCTCCTCATGTGCTGAAGTTACAACAGCACCTGGCAGTTTAATGTCAATTTTCATCTCCCACTAACATTCTGTATTTCACAGAGGAAATGAGAAATCCCCAAGGTGGTGAGTGTCCCCTTCCTTCAGATGATGAATGGAAAGAGTCAATACTGACAGGAAATGCAGGAACTGAACCAAGTGTTGCTCTTTGGATATATGGAGACAGAGGATTAACTGGACCAATAACTCTTGGCAAGGACAACAGGAAGCAGCTGTTTTTTCTCAGGCAGGAAGATGAATTTCAGGTAGCTAATGAAGGCTAAGAACATTATTTTAATAGGTACCTTTACAAGGATTTTCCTGATGTGTGAAAAAAAAATATTTACCACATAAAATGAATCTGTTTCTAATCTCCATCAATTCTGTGTTAAATCAGCTTGTTATTTACAGTAAGCAACAGAAGAAATAATCTTTCTTTTAAACCCCCTCCCTCATATAGAAGATCAAATGGGAAAACTGCAGAAATAAATTGATTTCTTTAAGGCAATTGATTTGAAACTAGTTTTTAAAACTATTCATTCTGAAACAAACCATGTCTGATATAAGACTTGCATATTGTTTAGGGATCTTTAGTAATTAAATTTTCAGGCATACAGTTTCCAAAGCATACTATAAAATGTATGCTGTGGAACTTCTTCAATTTAAGAAGAAAACCCATTTTAGAGCTGCCATGTTATAAGTGACTGAAATGCCAGAAATATTTACCTGTGGAATAACTAAAAGTCCAATGAAATCTGTGTGTTACCACGCTGTGAAAACACAAAGTTTCTGCTTTTATTTAAGAATAACCCCACCTCTATTTTAATAAGGAAATTATGTCTAGGCAGGCTGAGAGGAAGTTAGCAAAGGAGCTAAAATTTCTGTTCTGCTTAAATCCCTGTCTGACATGCATATAACACTGCTGTCTTCAGTAGCTAAGCAGAAGTTATATGTTTCATGGTTTTTTTCTGAACTCATCAACTCTTCTAATACAATCTTAGCAAAATCCAAGCTTGCTACTGTCAATGATATTAATAATAGTCTCTATGAATAGGGCATAGGCACAGAGATAAGCTACCATAATATTCATTTTCTAAGCATATAGGCTATAGATTATGATCCACAGGGAATCCTGTTCTTCTAATTAGTAAATAATTTATAAGCTATGTTGGATAATGGCATGTTTGCAAAGTTAATCCATATGTTCAGAAGAGATGGACCAATTTTTCTTCTCTAAAATGGATGCGGCCCATTATGGCAGTGTGGTGCAGATATTGATCTTGTGAGAGAGCAGGATCTTTCTCTCTGCACCTGGGACTACTCCTAGGATGTTTTTACATCACATTGACACTATAGCTTTCAGGCATGAAACAGCAAATGTCACTGAAGTGTTTTTCACTCTTTAGTCTGCAGTGGATAAATCCACAAAGAAAAAGCCAATGAGTAAGAGCTCTTTCTTCTCCCTTTCCCTTTAAACTTTATCCTGTTTAGCAGGATAGGTCTTGAAATGAGGATAGGAATTTAAGACATAAAAAAGTTACATCTTCTTCTTCTTCTTACCATTTCTGTCTTTGAACTTTTATGTTTTCACTGATATATTCTAGAATAGAGGATACTAAATTTTATTTTTAAAGAAATCAACTCAATCATAGCTCTGGCCAGGAGTTCTAGGGAAAAGTGGCTTCTGAAAGGCTGTAATAATCCAGCAATTAGGAATCAGTTTAAAGTTCTTTAACCCTTCATTTATCAGCAACATGTGCAACTGTGAAAAGTTTGAGTAGAGCTAACTTAAGAATTGAAAACCATTTATATCTGGCCTTCTCTTTCTTACCTTACCTTACCCATGTGAGTTTTCATTGACTGTTTAATTGTTCCTGAGACTGTGCATGAGAAAAATCAAGACTACCAGAGTGTTTCTTCTGAAAGACTTATGCTTGTTTTAGGCAGAAAACACTATTGCATTCTGACTCAGTCTACTACATTTTGTTTTGTGTTGTGTTGATACATTAAATTATGTGCAATCCTTTTTCTTTAACTAAAAGTCTGTAGAGGGATTTATTAGAATAAGCAGATGACACATGTGTATATATATAATAGATGTTATATGAACAGCAGCCCTGTGAATGAGAAGCCCATATCCCATATTACTTGAGAAGTAGGTTTGTGAAATGGGGGGAAAGACAACACCTGTTTTTTTTCACATTCAAGTTGAGTATATGCCCATACTTTACTACTGCTTTAATTCCAAAGTCTCCAGGTTACCTCCAATAAAAATACTTTTAGAGGGGAATATTATGCAGCATAAACAAGAATGTGACTTGGCAGGGCAAAGCAAAGCTATTTTCTTAAGCCAATGGAAAAGAAGGAAACTATACTGTCACATTGCAAGCCTTGTGTCCACATTTCTTTGGTTAATGGAATTGAGGTTGATGTAACAAGTATACCAAAACAAATAACATGTGAAACCCACAGATTCAGTCTCAAACAACCATTGTGAAATTTCAGTGTGCATTTCACTGTTCAGGAAATCCAGAGTTAAAGTTTTTTTGCTTTTAGACATCTTTGACTAAAGCATGGCAAAGCTGTGAATATAACATAAAGTTTTCTTACATTAAAGCACAATAAGCCAAAAGCTGATACAGGAAATGAGGTAATTCTGACCTCTAAAGTTCCTAGAGTGCTTTCTGTTAGTGAATGTAAAGAATAAGTGGATAGTATACTAGTAGGTATTTCTAAGAGAACGAGAATAATTTTGTACAATGTAAATAGCTTTTTGGATGTAAATGGTGGAAAGGATTATGCTGTTACCAATCTTTTATGAATGAAATTATTTTTTGAGAAATAGCATAATAACACACTTAATCTTCCTTTTATAAAGATATATTACAAAGAATCTGGAATTATTTATGCTTGATTTAAATAGTGGTTAAACTTCAAACGAACCCTAGATAAGTGAGGCTTCATTTAAAATTTGAAGATAGGGCTGCATAGAGTAGTTTTTGTAAATAAGAATGCACATAATGCTTGAAAGTGCAAATGAATGCAAATCATAGTCAGAAAGCAAAGATAGCATCAGTGACTTCTGAAGGTTTGCAGATGTTCAGCTTTTGGGAGCTATTCTTTAAGGTCTCCAAAATTTTATATTCTGCATGTTGGCATCTTAGGGTTTATGGTCATCTAACTGTGCAGATTTGTTATTTGAAGTCAGAGGAAGCAATTTTTTTAGAGGATGTAGTTTTGTATTGCTCATTGCTCTAATGAACAGCCATCACCCACTTTTTTTACTCTTGAAACTTTGAAGAGTCCAAATACCTGCTGAATCACTCTCCTGGCAAGCACTGTAACCCCAGTAGGCTGTAATCTGGTCACACTGGGGCTCAGACAGTAATCTGTTTAGTCAAATACAGAAGCAATGTGTTTTCTGAATCTTGTAACCTCAAATCTCACTTGATTCAGGTTAAAATAAACAGTATTGGGAATATCTACAAGGTAAGAATTGAACTTGATGGATTACCAAATGAACAACCTGAGTGGAATTTACAAAGGGTGAGACTTATGATTATTTTGTTCCCATTTTATTAATTTTTATGTGAACTAAAGATCCATATTTCATAAATACTTAGGTTTATGAATCAAAAAATGCTGATTGGAATAAGTTCTTGCTGAATTGTGTTCTTATATTGCTTTAGAGATGACAAAAACACTGATACAGTTAATCTCCTAAAGGATGGAAATATGCACAATTATTTTGCAATTGTTTCTAATTCCTGCAGACAGAAATTTTATTGTATTGATGTGTTTGAACAAATTTTGCTTTGTGAAGATTTGCCATACTCTTTGGTGTTTCTGTAATCTTCAGTGTTAGGGAGATCCTACCTTTAAATTCCAGCTCTGAAAAATTGAAAATGGTGGAGCAACAATCATTCCATGACAACAATTTGCAAGGAATGAACAAAGTTTACTGAAAGGTAAACTAAGTATGTTACAACAAGCCACACCATTCCTCAGAATTATGAATATTTTCAGGGAAAAAAGGCTTCTGGGTTTCTTTCAATTTGGTGAAATAATTCTTCTTTTGTTTCATTATAATTCTTTTTTTCTCTCAATATTTAGGACTGTTCATCAGACTAAATTTGTTCTAAATGCTTGCTAAGGCTGACACTCATGTAAAATTTATTCCAGAACTGGGATACCAAGTATTTGTCTATTCCTTGCATTGAATTTGAAAAGGAAACAAGTTTATTATTTTTCATTTGAGTAATCTTAAAAAGCTTGATTTAGATGATCAGAATTAGTCAATAATAGCCGATTTTTACATTAGCCCAGAGATCTTAACTGAGACTGCAGTAAAACTGAATGTGAGTATAAATATTTCAGTTGCTCAAATGATTGCAGGAATCCTACAGACTGGTTGCTACAAAATATTGCTTTAACATATTGTTCCAAATTTCATAGGGTAAGCCAGGGATTTCAAAAACTTCATTTCACAACGAGAAATAAATCATTTTGAAAGCTGTGTTTTTCTGAAAAAGCAGTTAATATATGCAATTGTTATGAATCAGCATGGGGGCTCTGCCAATAACTATTAGAGATTAGGAATCAGTGCTGCCAAAGTATTCCATGTTAGAATAAATACATGCTTTGGTGTTGAAAGCAGTGTTAATTTTACTTTAAATAATATTTTATTGGAAAAGTGAGATAAAGACATCTATTGCCCTGATTCCCTAAGTATTAGAATTTGGATGTGAGTACTTGTTTTCATAATTTTGTTTGCAAGGCTTATGCATATTATATGCACACTCAAAAAGGCAGCTGCAGAAAGAAAATTTTTGATTTCCTTTTGCTAGTCAAGACCCCTGGAAAACCCCTGTAGTAAGTATTGTAATTCAAGACAAACAAAACCTGCCTTCATAAAAGAGAAAAAAGAGTGCTGTAATTATAGGAAACAAGTAAGGCAGCTGTCTCACCACATAGCAGCAAATAACTCTAGAAATTGGAATTCTAGCCATCTTAAGAATATATTGATGGTGACGGTACACAGGTTGTTTTTCATTTTGCTGTAGAAGAGCCAAAGATTATAAAAATTAATTTAAGATTCCAATGTATTCTCTGCTTGTCAAAGTTCAGAAGGATGTAGATGATGAGTTTCGTCCTGTTTTCATTCTAAAATAAAAAAATCTGTGTTGTCCATTTTTTCACACCTTCCAAAAGCTCAGTGTCATGTAACAGCAGCTACCAGAAGTCTTCAGTCTTCAGTTCTTCAAGCAGTGCTACATAGAGGTGGTTTAATCACTGAAACCAGACTTGGTGACATTTCAAATGGCAAACTCACAGGTTTCAACTACAGATTTGTTTGTTGCATAGTAGTGGCCAAAAAAAAAAAAAAAATTCATACTGGAATTTTGTATGTCATATTTACTGACTGTGTTACTGTTTTCTGAGGTAGAAAAAAAAAAAAAGATATATACAGAAACATCTTTTGCTGTTGAGAAGCAAAACTCTGGAACTGAGTTGGAATTGCTTCTACTTCAGGTGATGCTGCAACATCTAAAGAGCAAGAAAACACTGAATTTTCCAGCAAACACATGATTATCAAAGAATCATGATGATAGAGAATTTCTATGTGAACTTCCAGTAGTGGAAGCTGGAAAATCTATCTATCTATCTATCTATCTATCTATCTATCTATCTATCTATCTATCTATCTATCTATCTATCTATCTATCTATCTATCTATCTATCTATCTATCTATCTATCTATCTATCCATGTGTGTACAGTAATTTATATATTGGCTATCTGTCTTTCAGTATTAATACCAGCTTAATTGTGGTCCTAGCAATCTTAAAAGCAAATAGTTTGATTCCTGGAGAGTATCTTCCAGAAAACAAGTTGTAGATCAGACTTACTATCATTGTTATCATTAAGCTATTATGAATAAAATTAATTGTGGTTACATATGACTTACATTTTCTTCTTTTGGTTATTTTTGGAAGTTGTTTTCTACCATGTGTACTTCCACACTGGTGTCTTGGAGCAAGCTGATACAGGCTCTGCAGTTTATTTGTGTATCAATGGAAAAAGAGGAGATTCTGGCCTAAGACTTCTTAAAACTGATATACCAGTGACATTTCAGAGAGGAATGGTAAGTCTGAAAAACAACTATATACAGGTTATACTAGCTCCTAATAATAATAATAATGGAGCAAACCACATAAATTTAGCAAAATAACTTTTAAGAACTAAGGAAAATATTCTTCTACTGACCCAGGAATTAATAGGATGAGTGAAGACTTAGACAGGAAAAGGGAAAGAAAAATTATTTGAGGGCCTCACCCTCAGATGCTGAGAAGAGCTGCCTATGAATTTAAAACATATTGTTTTAAAGTGTGATGAGTTACAGTTGGCTGTAAAGAGTGTACAGAAATTGTTCCATGATTTCAGATCTTAGTAGATCTGTTTGTAATGAATTTCTTATAATGTATAATAGTAAAATATTGTAAATTATACAGGAGAGTAAAGTAATTTTTCTTTCAAATGATTACCTCCTAACTCTTCCAAAAGTAAAAGATGTATTGTCCTAATTTTCTGCAGTATGGTTGAATTTTAGCAACTACTGAATTTAATATTATCTCTGTCACTAGCCTTCTTGTGACCTTGTATTGAGCCTGTTTCTTTGTGATCTATTGAGGATTAACACTTGTATGTATAACCAATGGTATCAAGCTGTTAGTGCAACACATAATTGCAAAATGAAAAGCAGTACCTAAAGTGCTAAAAATAGCCATAACCCACTGGGAAACTTTAAATATATCTATACTAATTTTAAAATATATATTTTATGCTGTTGCTAATGTATGAGAGATAAAGTTCTATTCAAATTCAAATGCAGAATTTAAGTGGAATTTTCTGGGGGCATTATTCTAGTCAAATTGATAGTCAGTTCAGCATATTATTTACACAGGGGCTAAGGGGAATGGTTCAAAGTACACTTTGTTATGGAAATGGGTGAATAAGACACTGGGACAGGGATATATCATTTTATGGCAGAGATAGTGGAATGCTGACTTGAGGAACTTGATTTCATCCCTGCCACAGATATTCTGCATTATGTTGGGCAAATTGCTTAAAATAAAACTTTCCTGAGTGACCGTGTTTTTCATGCTTGTGCCTTGCTGCATAACCAGTTTAACTTTTCTGATTAACCATAGCTGTAACAGAGTTCAAATACAATTTTGCTCTGCACCTAGTAAGCTCTTTGAAATGCTAAATATTTCAGTAAATTAACCCTTTTCTTTCTCAGTTGCGCATCCACACCACTTTGACAGCTTTTGGCAGCAAACTCCATGCTTTAACTGTGTAGGTAAATTGAAATATTATGCAGATGGCCTTTCAAAAAAGAGATTAAGCAGTTGCAGAAAACCAGGGTGCTATGGGAGAAGTGCAAAGGTGAAGTCACTGGGGAAATCAGTTCCATTTCACTGAGCTCTTTGGGTGGTTGCAGTAAATAATGCATAGAGTCATAAAGATAATGAAGATAAAAAGAGATACTGAAAATCCGTCATCCTCCTGAGCACACTTTGAGGCAGGAATCTTTTAGAAAGACTAGCTTGTGATCATATATTATCTATACACAAGGGATAAGTAATCTTGCACAGGCAGTCTCAATTCTGCCATTTGCTGAGGACTAAGAACTTTACAGTTAAGATTTTTCCAGTGTATTTCCACCCTTCATTTTTCTTTTTGCTAAGAAGAATGATCTGGATCATTACACTTAGAGAAAGAAAGCTGTATGCTTTTTACTGGGACAGAAATTATCGACCTGAACCTGATCAGCTCCATGCTTATATGAAAACAATATTTTCCAACTACAAGCACAGGCCTAAATGAATAGCAAGGGGAGAATGGCATGCCAGATTTCAGTTTCTTTCAGTAGAATAAAATGTAAGTAGAGGAGGTGAAACCACAAAGAGAAAATTATGAGAAGGTCTGTTTTAAAGTGATATCAACAAAAGAAATAATAGCTTCAAGTCTTTCTTACTTAGAGAAATGTAAATGGCAAGGTATTGAAACAATACTAAATGGCTGTATGCAGCATTTAAGATGATGGCTGTAAAAGCCCAGTTTATTTAGGATTATTACTGCATCCTGATTTTGACTGTGTTTTCTTATTTTCTGTGACACTTCATCAAAAGACATTTAACTTTTCAGATCCGAACTCATTGAGTACAGTCCAACTATCATCAAAACCAGTTGAAATCTTTGTACATTATGGGAGTTGATCAGGCTTTTAACTTCAGTTTTTGGAGTGCCTTATTGGTAGCAAACTGCAGAGTGCTGTCTCCTCTGTCTTCCAGGTCAGTGTTTTTGAAGTGGAAGCTGTATCCCTTGGGAAGCTGCAGAAGGTGCTGTTGCACTGTGAGGCCAGTACCAAGTCCCAGCGTTGGTACTGTGATAAAGTCATTGTCAGAGAAGCTGAGAACAACTCAAAATACGTTTTCAATTGTGAAAGGTACTTTTTTACAACAATATTCTTAAGTATTCTTCAATATTTATTGGTAAAAATATCAATCGATGTGCTAATTGTGACTTTTTCAGTCAAAGACATGTTTTGATTATTTCACAGTTTCATAAAATCCACAAAATGTGTTGTTCCAGAACAGATTGCTTGAATTAATGTTCTGTATGGTCTGTAGCAAAGGTTAAACACTTATATTGAGTCTGTATTACTAGATTTTAGAGTACAGCCTTATCTTACAGTATCAGTGCTGTAAGCATGATTTACCTTTCAGGGAGGAAAGATAAAGCACCTGAAATGTTCTAAATTAAGTATATTTCTGAATGGGAAGGAAACCAGGTTTTTCATCTAGGACATTATGATTCCAGCATTCACTCTCTTTACAGCATGGCCAGAGAGACAAATATGATGCCCAGAACTATTTTGTATAGGTTCCATTTAAGTTAGTAAATGAACATCTTAAAAGTCATTTGATAAATACTTAATTTTGCCTTTTTAGAAAAATATGATAATCCCACATTTGGAGTTTCCAGTCTCTCTCAAGAGTATATGCATGACTCAAGAGAAATAAAGTGAAGAGAAACAATATGACTGTGTGACAAGGCACTATAACAAATAATTTTTAATTAATAATATTTAATAAATGCACATTGACTGATTATTTTGTCTGGATTTTAACGAATATGTTGCATAACCTTGAGCAGTTTCTTGCAATTCTTGGTGTTACATCCTTAAAAACAGGAATAAAGGTGTTTTCTCACCTTGATTGCCTCTAAATGTCAGATTTTTCTTCAACCAGTAAGATGCTTATAAATAGTAATGTAAAAGTGAATATTTCTCAGAGTAGATTTGGATGCAGACCAGCTGTTTTTGCTAGCTGTTTTTGCTACCTTTCTAAAAAAATATAGGTGAAATTTTCTTTGTGTCATAGCCAGCTCTAGTGAGCAAGATGTCTTAGGAACAGCGAATGGCAGGACACTTTGCTGTGTTAATTCTGTGAGAATTAACACCAGATGTTTATTAATCTGTGATAGTGTTAAAAAGAACAAGTGTTTCTTTTTTTAATGTCTAACTCCTCTACAAGGAAACGTTTCAACTGGAAAGGGATTAAAATAAATCAGTGGTGAGGATCAGGTGTAACTTCCATGTTTGCCAAAATGTACCTGTGCCCTATTCAAGAAGGGAGAAGGTTTTTGCTTTTCAGAAATCTAGTTCATTAATCTTCAGCCTCACATTTATTTTATTTTACCCAGCTATTTTCTGATCTAGGACATGAAAAAGTTCTTTCTTCTCATTTAACCAAGGGAACATGAGCATTTATCTGCCTTAAAAACCTGATACTAGTTTCTGAATATCTAACAGCTTCTACTCTATTTCAATGATACAGTGTTTATTAGTTGCTGATACCTTTTAGTATCTAGGAGTACGGAACATACTTGTGTCATCAGTTTTTAGCAGAAGTGATAGAAATAAGTAGTTTAGTAAGAGAAAATTTATTTCTTAGGGAGTACCTCATATGAATTTTCAAGACAAAAAATAGGAAACTTTGTAAGTTGCTCTGGATTTTTCTTGCCCAGCTTGCAGTGGAATCCCAATAGGCTTCATAGGAGACTGATTGACTTAGGTCATTCCTGGACAGTCCATGGAAGTGGACTGAGGAAATAAAAAACTACAGCCCAGATGATTGTTGCATTTCTTCTCTGGTAAAAAAAGAGTTGATTTTTTTACCAAGCAAGAGGAAACAAAAGCTGTTGGTAATCCATATTCTGAATGAAAAATTTTCAAAATTATACATTGGCTAGGATAACATGACTAGGAAACCTAAACCTGTCCTCAATTTATAGGAGGAATATGAAAGAGAAGTGATTGGTTTCATCTTTGTTTTTAACACTGAACTGTAGTTTTAAGAATATTGCAATAGATACATAGAAATTATACTTCTTAATCCATAGTTCTGAAAAAAATGATCTGTGCTGTATTCTTCTTTTTACCTATAGAAACAAGTACTGTAGTACCATATGAATCTCTTAATCTGATAGAAGTGTATTTCACACCTACATAGCTCTTACTTTTGCACAAAAGAAGTTTCTTTGTTGAGTCAGATAATTTCTACTGTAACATAAATCAAATACTAAAATTTTAGGAGTAGACACTCTTTGCTGTTAGGTGTATTCAGTATAAAAATCAGATATGGACCATTCAGTTATATGGTAATATAAATAAAAATTGATTTCTACCTGCTTTCTTATTTTCTTTCTTATTCTTAGGTGGCTTCCATTTATGTGTCAAAGTATAATCCATTCAGAAATTGAGCTGTACCCTCAAGGTAATATTTTTTAACTTTTTATGGAAGGAAGAACAATAATTAGTAACCCTTTTCCTCTGATGAAATCTGGGCAGATTTTATGCTGTAAATATCAGAGTTAACTGATATTGCATATTGCTTTGCTATATTTCTGAGAGAATATGTTTTATATAGGTGATAGTGAGGAAGTAAGAAGGGAATGAATGAGAAAGAGTTTTCTTATATTGGCTAGAAAAACTGAATGTCTTTTTGATATCTTCTTCCAAACATTTTCTGTAATATTAAAGGAAATATCCTAGATTAATGGATTTTTGTTTTGCATAGTTTAAAAAAAATCAGCAGCTGAAAATGCAAGAAGCAAATGGTAAATGCTGCTCTTGTTTTCTGATTTTAATGAAGACTGTTTCTGTTTCAAAACTAATTGCTTTGCACATTTGTTGCCATTTGTATTTATTTTAAAACATTAATTATTGCACGCTATCTGAATATTTCTGTAAACTCTGAACTTCACATTTTAATTTAATAAATAGCTTTTTTATGCTTTCTTTTTATTCTGTTATTTTTCTTTCCATAATATTATTTTTCCCTCTGCTTCTTTGAAAAATTACTATTTTTCTAGTACTTACTGGTGATGTATCTTAATTTCAGTCTTTTTGTTGTTAACATTTTAAACATGATTCTTTTTCCTGCCCTATATATAGTTTTGTTCTCAACAATAGTTTTTAATTTTCTGTTTTAATTGTGAATTCATATTTGTTCAGGTTGACTTTTCTGTCCTGGCAACCAGAGCAGATTAATTTCTTAATAACACATTAGAATTTCTCAGCTATGAGAAGTGCTTCCTGCTGTATGATGAACACTGACCTAGAAGGTGTTGTGAGAAAGTCTGAAAATGTTTATTCAGAATTTGTTGTATTGATCAAAATATCAATGAAGACCCAAATACCTTGTACTAAACTTTGTTCCTATGGTACGTAGTTAACTTTATTTTTTTTCACCAGTTATTTTAGAAAACATATTAAAATCCTATCCTGTTACAGATTTTCTTTTGAGTCACAAGTATCTTTGTCCTTCTTGCTTTCTATGCCTTTTTTAGCAGGCAGTATTTTGCTCTCTGTTCATCACTCTTTGTGCTTTTTCTGTTCCTCACACCTCACTTTTGCATGGCCTGCCCTGAGAGATGCTCCTTTCCTTAATTCAAATTGTTCTGCTCAGTCCTTTCTGCACCTACAGCTGGGCTGTGTCATTTCAGCTGTGCAAAAGTCTCAGTCAGAGTGAGGCAGCCAAAAGTGTCTGCCTGTAATGGCCTCTTATTTGGGGCACTTGGTAAAACATGATCAGTGGGAGAGACTTGAAATTGTGTATCCTACACCTAGAGGGACTGCTCCAATTCCTGGTTTAGTGGTTGATTGGGGGTTTGTTCACTTACCTTTTTTTCCCCCATGAGCTGTTCTTTCACATTTTCTTTCTGTATAACTTTTTTTTACAAAACAGAATTATTTTCCTAGAAAGTAGATCTTTCTAGTGTATTGTAATGTTTCTAATAATATAGAAAATTAGAAAAAAAAAAAAAGAAGAAAAAAAAGACAAAAAAAAGAACCAAAAGAATATGTATAGAAAGTGGTAAGATACCACTTTCTGATGCCCCCAAAACTTCAGGTGATAGGTTGCCCATTTCCTCTTTGTATGCTAAAAGAAAGTTTTGTCATAACACCTTTATCTATATTCTTTCCCTCTGAGTGTGTTCCTCATCAGTCTTTAATTAACTATTGGTACTCTACCTCATCAGAATAACCCAGCTTTTTATGCCAACAAAAATTTTGGTTTTGTACTTCTTACTGTTTCCCTTTTCTATTTGGAAGCATGCAGTGCAGTGAGGATTTCTGGCATTAGAAAAATTAGAAATTTAAGGACTCTTTTCCTATACCCACATTGTTTTTTGAACACAAGTCTTTCTATTTCCAGAAAAAAGGAACAAGCCTCAAAGTCAATATAGAGGCATTCAAAACAAAGCTCTTTTAAACGATGTTTTCAGGGAAGTTTGATTTCCTACTTTACCTTCAGAGGGGTAGTTGTGTGCCAAGAATTTATAGATACTAAGCTTATACCTGGGAGGTAGGAGCTGAACTAGATAGAAAATACAGCCTCAAAAGTAGCAACTGCATAATTTCAGAGCCCTATTGCTTAACAAAAGATAGACTTTGAGAGGTTGATACAATAGAAAGGGCCATCAATGCCACTGGAAGCTCAACTAATCAATGAATATGTCAAAAAGAAATATGTTTTACCTGCTTTAAAATGAGTGTTTCTGAATGATGTTTGAAATTTTAGGAGGAGTAGTGGTTTTACCTCTTGTATGCACCATTCTTCATAAGCCCTTGTAAATGGAATTGTCTTTGTTTTCCAGTCAAATGATTCAAATGAACTTTATCTTTAGGAAATAAGCATTATATTGTTTGAAAATGGAAAAGGCTGAATTTTTTGCAAAAAAACTTTTTCTGTAGGGGAGGGAGCCCTTGCCTGATGCTGTTTGTTTCCATCATCAGTGTATAGATGTTTTTGACTCTTCTAATTCATGTTTATCCTTTTGTTTTCTGATGCGATGGTTCTTTTGTCAAGGAAGTGAGTCTATAGAGAAAGCTGTGAAGATGCAGATTTTCAAAGGCACAAAAGAATTTCTCACAAACTGGAGTCTGACAATTCTTAATGAAAATTGGATGGTTCACTTCCTTTATGGAATTGTAGAATAATTTGGGTTGGAAGAAATCTTAAAGGATATCCCTGACATGGATGGGGACATCTTCCGCTGGATAGGGTTTCTCAAAGTCCCATCCAGCCTGGCTTCAATCACTTCCAGAGATGGGACATCCACAGCTTCTTCAGGCAACCTATTTCAGTGTCTTACAATCCTTACAGTAAAAAAAAAAAAAAAAAAAAAAAAAAAAAAAGAAATTCTTCATGTCTTATCTAAATCTACCCTGTTTCACTTTAAAACCATTCCCCTTTGGCATATCACTACATGTCCTTGTAAAAAGTCTTTGTTTTTCTTTTAAGCACCTTAATATATTGAAAGGCTGTCAATATAATCTACCTGCCTGAAACCCTCTCTTCTCCAAGCTGAACAACCTTTTGTTGTTCACATTAGAGTTGCTCCAGCCCCCAGACATTTCCATGGCCCTTGTCTGTGCCTGTTTCACTAGATCCACATCCTTTTGTTGGGGAACCCAGGGCTGGATGCATTCCCCCAGGTGGGGTCTCATCAGCAGCAGAGCTCAAAGGGATAATTTCTTCCCCCAGTCTCTGGGCCAGGTTTGATTGGACAGAACAAACAAGCTGTTGCTGCTTTTTGAATCTCTAGCTGCATATTTATGTTCATTTAAAATTCTATCACCTTCCCAAACCAGACATCAGCCAGACCTCTAAAGACTTGGAGAACAGGAAATCAAACTTCCTGCTCCAGTTCAATTTTTGTGGGGCAAATTACTGAGTGATAATGAGGCTGGCCCAAGATAAATACTTCTGTCAGACAACAGATTTAAATCATGCAGGCATTACCAGACAGCTTTCTACTAAGAAAACTGCAGTGTAGGCTATGGCATTTATTTATAAGATGACTGTGGGCTGGTATTTCATTTGTTGTTTTCCATGAACAGAATGAATTTAAGTTGCTATGTGGAACTTGTATCACACAGACAAAAGCTGCAATCAATGAGGGGTGGAGAAGTGTGCAATCCCATATTTTCAGATGTAGAAATGCATTTTACAATTATGAATTGTTCTTTTTTAAAATAAGATTTATATTAAGCTGCTTTTGAATATTTAAATAATGTATACATTGTATGGGAGCTGAGATGACAATTTAGTGTCAGGGAGCTTTATAAAAAATCATTTTCTAATGACTTTTAATCTAGTTCAGAATTTTATGCAAAATCATTTTTTTAATACTGATTTCAATACCATGCTCCCATCCAGGCAAATGGAACTCTCTTGATGTATCATTTCAATCTAAAATAAGAGTAAATTGTACTTAATTGGGATGCTTTGACATTGTTCCTGTTTCTTGATTATACTGTTGAACATAATCCAAATTCTGAGTGGTGGTCTGATTCTGTGTTGGCACTTGAGGTTACCACTAGAAATCTCACTTATCTCTGTGCTCATATTTCTGGCTTTAGTGCAGTGTAAACCTGCTTGGTCTTTGATCCATCACTCACTTAAGATGAGTTTGAATGATATAGTATTTGGCCAATCCTCTGTTGCCTCTCCCAGCATCATTACCTTTAAGGTATATTATAGTCAGGGTCCTTGGGTCAAACTATGCTTTCATTTAAATCTTTCAATTAAACTGCTTTGTATAAGTAACCTTTTTTAAAAGCTTTTTTTTTTTTTTTTTTTTTTTTTTTTCTGCAGAAGGAGACTGGAAGATAACTGTAGCCACTGGGGATTTTGAAACAGCTGGCACAACAGCAACAGTATTCCTTTATGCTTATGGAGGAAACAAAACTTCTGGTCCTATTATTTTGGGATCTGGGAAACAGCAGCTGTTTAATCCCAACAATGAAGATACATTTAAGGTATAATATGGCTGTTATAGAAACACCAGAGAATTCAAAACATATGGAAAGTGACTTTTCTCAAAAATAGATATTGGAGGTAATAAAAAAGATTCAAAGAAACATGTAAGGATGATTAAGTATTTCTGAGGGAGTGGTCATTTTTATGACCATGAATTTTGAATTAGGAAATGTGTTCACAACTGCATGGGGCAGAGTGTATCTCAGAATGTGCTTTATACTTGCATCTTCTTGATGTACCAGTTTACACTAGATACTCATTTGAAGAAGTAAAAAGAACTTTCTCTGCATTTGTGTTAAATAGTCTTGGTTATGGTTTGTGTTGCATATCCATCTTCAGAAGGGTCCACTCTAAATTCTTCCACAAACTTCCTCAGACTTCCACTGAAAGCACACTCTTGTGTGAACTTTTTCTTGGAAAAATAAGAAGGAAAGGGGTGGGGTGTGTGGCTAGAAACTAGAGGTAAAACACGTAGATTAAGTTAATTCATGGGATTTAAACTAGTGCTGTCCTGTTTCTCCAAACAAATGGAGATATTTCTTTATGCTGACAAAAAAGTCTTTGAGATGTGCTTCAGAAACATGACATTACTCAGGACTTTCTCAAGATCCTGTAATTCCAGTAATTTTCTCTAGTTCATGCAACTCCTTGGTCAGGACTGTGCCTACAGTAGTTAAATCTGTGATATGTCACTTAGATTAAATAATTCATGCCTAATGAACAGATGATGGGGAATCAGTGACAGATGGGACAGAAAGTATCTTTTGATATCTAAATCAGCCAGACAAAAAATTTCTAGCACAGTTTTTTTAAAGGAAGTGTTAACTGATGCAGAGTGCTGGAAGGGATCAACATAATATAGTGGAAACAAATAAAACACAGCCATGCCTCACAAAAACAATCAAAATACCATATAGTTTCAAAATCCCTGTACTCACACATGCAACCATAAGAAACACAGAGAAATGGCCCACAAAAAGAGAATGAGACTAAACTGTATTGAATTGTCCTAATAAAAATCAAGAATAGTAGTCTGATAGAAAGCACAGTTAACTGTGTAGTAACTTAAAAGTACACAGTGAATATTCAATAAAGTTAAAAATAAAAAAAAAGAAAGTTAGTAAAACTTGAATAAATCAGCTGGTGCTCCTTTATAGCCTTCTCCTCCTGAGATTTCATTCTAGAACTTAATTTTATTGTTGCTTCTATTGCTTTATATAGCAAGTGTAACTTCATTAGCCTTGGCTATCTCTGATTAATGTTTGCATAAATGAAATTAAAAACTTGCCAGAGTCCATTGTAATGCAGGTATAATGTAACAATGCTATTACCTTTGGAGATTTCCATGAAATTCATTGAAGGTAATTTACAATTGAGTGATAGGGAGAGTTCATTTTTCTGTCTGGAGTCCTGGGTTCTGGGTTTCCACAGAACAGTAATATGTACTCTGATAACATTTGGTCTTGTGGCTTAGCAGCTTTTCCCACCAGATGGGTATGTCAAGGATAAACAATATAGGAACAGGAAAAAAAATAGAATTTAAATTTGATGGGTTTGCTTTTCTGCTCTGAATTGTTCCTGTGTGTTCGACGAAACTACTTCTGGGCTGTGGTTTTCTGCTTCTGTTACTATTCAGGCATAGTTTTTAGGGCATAATTCTTCTGTTGAGAGTCATTCCTTCTCCAGTAGAGGAATATCAATCTACCATAAGTTACGGCTTTCATCACAACTCTTGTCTGTTTTCTGCATCTTCCTCTGGTGTCATCACAGTCCCTGAGTATTTCTCAGTATTTCAAAACTACTGATTTTGGCAGAATGCTGGGTTGCTTAAGACACTGGAGCTTTAATTATATTGTAAATTATATTATCTAGAGCCCTATATTCTGCATCATCATTCTTTGAAACATGCCAAATTATCTCTTGTGACTGTACACACTGTTTGATAAAGAAATTATTTTTAAAAGTATTCTTTTAATGTTTGGTCATGCCAAATATTCCCTTCTGTGTCAAAGAGAACTAAGCATAAGACTGTAAGCCTATTCTTCTGTAAAAGCCAGCTGCAATCTCTCAATTTTTATTACTTCCATACATAATAATTCCATACCTTCAGGTACAAGTTCTGCTGTTCTACTAATAATGAAGTCAGTTAAAACACAGACTGGTTCAGTAGATTTGCTTTCAAAGTAATACTTGCCTTAGTGATAGTGGCAGGACCTAGCATTTCCCCAACAAGACTTTTCCCATTATTTGCTTTGTGAATTTCTTCATTACCAGCTCTTCAATCTCTCTAAGGCGGTGTTTGTCTTAAGAATCTCAACACACTGTCGATTAAAAAAAAGTACAATATTGAACTACTAGAAGTGCTGGAATTTTTCCTTAGAAGCCTTCAAAATCTTCAGTTTAACCTGGGGTTATATTTTGTGGTTGGTGGCTGTGTTTGTAAGGAAGGTAGCTGTTCCATGTTTGCAAGTACAGAACATGAAGTGTGCATGGTATTTTAGGAGCATTGGAAACTGAAATCCACCCCTGGTGTGAATTTTGCTGCATGAGCTCATTTTTCAAACTTTTAAAGCTTTTAAATCATTTATATGATTTAGAGTTTCTTCATCTGCATAAACAGTCCTTAAATTCTCAGTGGTCTAGGGCAAATACCAGAAAGTAATACAGTGAGATGAAAAGCAGGGCTCCTATAATACTTGAAGAGATACTTAATACCATAAAAATTAAAAAATAATGCTCTATGATGAGACTGTTAAAGTGTTAAATGCAGCCATTTTCCTTCCACTTCCTCTTTACTTTGTTTGTTTAGAGTTGTGTTCATCAGATGTACATTCATGCTGTATTGCATCTCAGGAATGTGTTACACTCAGAACTTGATCTGTTGTTTTTCATTTTAGATTCTTCCTGTTCAAATAAAATTATCAGTCATTTTAAATAACTTATACATGAATAATTAAAGCTCCTTCCTTTAGAATCAGCCCTACAGACTCTAAGAATCTGTTGTGTTTTACTGTGAGTCTTTCTCTCCTTTACTTGGATCTATAGCCATTTTTTCATCAGTCCAAATTGAGCTCTCCAAAGTAAAATGAGAAGCAGTGAGAAGAAAACTAAATGTTGTAAAAATAGCTTGAAAGAAATCCATTTTCATGCTTTTGCTCATGATGTTCAAATAAAAGAGGCTGAAATGAGCTCAGTTAGAATCCTTCCAGAGTGGGAAGATTGCAAAAGTGAGCATAAGCACTAATGCAACTATCTACAATCTTAACCATGGGACTGACAATGCCTAAAAGCTGGACATTGCCTGTGTCTTGCTATTTTCCAGCTGTCCTTGTTTTCCATAATGACCATTTAAGTCCAGAAGCAGTTGAATAAAAGTTAGAGAAGCCCAGGATTTAGTCAGATCTGCTTAAGGCAGCATAAAACAGTCACACTCATGACTGTGACTCCACTTGAAACTGTCACTGTCTGTGAAGTGCCTATGATAACAAGAGGAACCTCATCCCTTACTGAGATTAAAGGGAGAAGTATGTAAAATGATCTTCATCAGCTATAGGCTGTGCATTAAACAAAATTTAACTTGTTCCAAGAAACAGCACAAGATTGCAAAGAGCTCACAAAAAATCTTGGAGAAAAACACAGCTCATCTCATCTTCAAGAAATGAGAGTGGGGAATGTGGTGTTACTTGCTCAGTAATTAGGCAGTATGTACTATATATATATATATATATATATATGCATATACATATATATATATATTTGTACTTGCTGTTGGCATAATTTAATTAACCTCACAGTAAAATGAAAGTTCTTCCATAGCTCGAGTGCCCTGAAAAAGAAAGTGTTTTAACAGTCACTGTGCAATGAGCATTATTTGTTTACCCAATACATTTTTGTGACCAAAACAAGTATGAAGTAGGAAAAAATAATGCTGATCTTTGTGTGGCCTTTAATCCTATTCCTTACACTATATCCACCTTTTTTCATGACACTGTTACATTTCTGTGTGAGCACCTGTGGCATACACTAATCCGTGAGTTGGTGTGTAACTGTGCCAAGTTTTTTGGGCACAATTAACAAATTGGCTGAATTCAGACATCTGGAAAAAGCAAGCAGCATGGGTGGACCCTGGGTACTGTAGTGGTGTAATTGCTATTGTATTTTTGGCAACAGTTATTAGCTGCATGTTTGCAATTAAAAAAAAATCTTCAACTTCCAAAGATTTCCCTGTTAAATACCAATACTGTAGAAGTAAAACTAATGCAATCAATGATTTTTCTTTTTTGGGAATCCAACTACTGCACATCATTCTCTGAAATTCTGTTAATGAAATGGCCTTACATTAAATTAATAACTGTTTGTTAAGCATATTCTCTGGGGGGTGTGTTAGACGTTAGGATTTTGGTGCAGCTGCATCTGAAGTGTTGATTTATCCAAATGATTTTCATGCTAGCCTGAGTTTATCTCAAAGAGATTACAGGATACTTCCTGCACAATAGGAAAGCAGTGATATTATTTCACTTATTCTAGTATATAAAAGAGAAATTACATGTATTCTTTCCATCCTTTTATTGGAGTATCTTTCCACTGAACCTTTTCTTGTTCAGACAAGGAACTTCTCTTTTCTTTTAGTTAAACATCTTAAGTACATAAAGATAGGTCATACCAACTCCACTCAAAATATCACAGGTATGCTAGGGACCAAAGGTGTATTTGCATAACTCATTTAGAAATGGAGTTAAAATTTAGTCCTTGCATCCTCTTTAGGAAGAACTTCTTGCTAATAAACCTGGATTTCAATTTATGCTTAGAGACAAATTGTAAAATATGAGCTTTGTTAAGCTTCAATTTCAAAAAATAAGGTCATGTTGTCTAACACATTATTTAATGAAAAAGTTCTCATTGCCTATGGTAAGAAGATTATTTAGTCCTATGAATAGTAGCAACAAGCAAAGCTTGCAAGTGTACTGTTTAGCAGGTCAGTCTAGTTAAACTTCTTGCAAACATTTAGGGTATGACTAAAGCAAAGATGCTGTGTGTCAAACATGGCCCTTTTGAAAGAGGTTGGATAGTTTTTTCAATAATTTGTACTGGTAGTTGTACCATGAAATATGATGTATTGATATTATTGCCTGTAACAGTGAAGAAAAACTTAACAAAGGCATGTAATGGAATTGCCACTCTCATTGTAGTCACAATGGTTTATTTAAGTTTATTAAGTACTGGTAGTCTGTCACATAAGCAAGGTCTATATGAGCCTCATCCTTTTTAGAACTTACTATAGGACTTAACATAAATTGGTTAATGCATCAAAAGGAGTTTCACAGTCAACCAACAAGTTAACTGTAGATGATGGTCCAAGTGTTTTGAAAACCTTTTTCTGGAAAGACATTGGCATTTGTAGAAGATTTCTCTAACAGGCCATCCCTAAGAAGATCACCAAACCTGATGTTTGTGGTGTCTAGATTCTTTTACCTCAATCTGTGTTTCCAAGCCCTTGTTTGCTACCTCTGCAGTTTAGGTGGCTGATGTAAGCCACCTCATAATAGGTGGGTGATACAAGCCACGTCATAAAGGAATTGAAATTTTCCTCCATATCCAATATTCTATTACAGTATCCATATCCATATTCTATTACATCATTGAAATTCATAATTGTTGGTATCTCAATTTAATTTTAGAGAAGTAGCGACTAACTCAAAATGAACAGAACATTTTAGAAAAAAATACAGAATTTTAGAGTGGTGCCTTTTTCTGAGGAAATCAAAATTTATGAAGAAAGTTTTGCAATGTCCCTGTAAGAGACATGTAAATGTTGTCCTTTTTATATAGCTGAGAAAGTGAAGCAAAAAGGGCTTGTGAATTTTGTAATGTTTCTTAGGAAGCCTAAAGCAGATCCAGGAATAGGATCTAGCTGCCTGATTTTCAGAGCAATGCTTTAGTCCTGGAACTCATCCTTTCCTCTTTGGACATTTATTGCAGGCCTATCAGAATGGCTGTTTTCATATAAAAAGGAATGTTACTTTTGCAGTTTTAGTGCTGGAACATCATAGAACAGCTAGACTACACTTTTTGTAAGCACATTGTTTACAAGGGCAACAAAGTCAACTTTGTTTTAAAACTTTTTACAGAACGTTCTGGCTGTGAAAGTAGATTTCTAAATGCCAGGTTGTGTTCAAGTCATGCAGAAGTTCAAGGCAATTTATTCAAGACAGGAAAGGAAGAAGCAACCTCAAGACACTGTTTATGTTGTCAAAAGAATATCGTTAGCTCTACTGTGTTATGAGAATATTTTCCTCTGCAATTCACTGCAAGAGCAAATTTTGACATACGTTTGACGGGATTCCAATTGACAAAAAATAATGTGTTAGCAAGTCAATACCACTGAGAGACCAATGTGATATGTGATCTGACATCAAGATGAATTGTTCCAATGCAACTGGTACAGAAAATAAATTTCTAATTGTATTGTAGATCTTTCAGAACATTGTATACAATTGATTTCCCCTCTGCCATTGCCTAATTTCCACCTAAGAGCAAAATTACTTTTTCGCTCCCAAGGTAACTAATAAACAATTATTCAGAAAAAGAATATTATCCAAATATCAAGCATGTTATCAAATGGGCAGTGTTCTGTGTTTTTAATTATTTTTGAGACTTTTCAGAATCAGAAATATGCCATTACCTGTAAGTCCAGCATAGTTTACCATACCAAAAACCTCTCAATTTGTAAGTCAAGTAGACAGGGATGCTTTATACTGCTTCTCCCTTTAACTGAAAACAAGCAAATATATTTGACTTGAAACTTCAGGCAAATTCTGCTTTAGCACATGGTCATAACTTTCTTAATTTAGTGATGTCATAACTGCTTTTAGAGAGTGTATGTTAGGGAAGGATAGGATGTATAGAAAAACAGAAGGACATACATGTTTAGAGATGATAAACAGGACTCAAACAAATGTAGTTGAACTAGTTGCATCTAGATGCATCTCCTGGAGAAACCTAATGGTCTGGACAGACTTTCTGTTCTTTACTGATTTTTCTAGAAACTTTATTTGATTAGGTTTGATGGATTGCTCTGTTGCTTACCCAGTAACAGGAAGTCCCTGCATGCTGATATGGTGATGAATGAGCTTCATCACTTCCCTCTCCTTTTTCAAATTGCTTCTTAATTTTTTCTTTTAAATTTTTTTTTCTCCCCCACCCATATTTGGGGTCAGCTCTCCTATGCATGCACATGTTTGTGATATTTTCCCCAGTTGTGCCAATGGTCTACCAAAGATCATCCATTGTGGAACTAGCAGGTCGAGGGGGGTGATTCTGCCCCTCTATTCTGCTCTTGTGGGATCCCACCTGGAGTGCTACATTCAGCTCTAGGGCTTCCAGCACAAGAAGGAAATGGATCTGCAGGAGCACAGCAGGAGAAGAATCAGAAGGACATATCCGTGGTCTTTGTAGGGGAATTCACCTGGAAACATATTTCCCATCTCAGACCTCCTTCTGAAACAAACAAAAAAAACCACATCCACTTTAGGATTATATTATAAATCAATATAATTTAAAAAGTTTTAGCTTAATTTTTGACCCAACTCATATATATGTATATGTACACCATAGACATTTAGGATTTGCTTATCATTGTTTCAGTTTGCTTCATAGCCAAATGACTGATTAGGTGCTTCAGAAATTGAAAGAGATTCTTTGATAGAGTTCTCTGGTCCTGACCAAGAATCATGGCAATGATTTTTGTATGCAATAATCTCTGATGTCTGTGATGCTTCTTTTTCAACAGGGTTTAAACCAGAATTTAATCTTGGACATAAGGTCACAAGGTATCAGTGTTTTAGTTTCTAAATCACCCTGTAACACTTCTGCACCACAAATAGCAGCCAGTGCCTACATCTCAGGAGAGCACCACTTTTGTTGTGCACCAATATCTTATTGTACTCAGTTTGCAATAAAAGTTGAGAGTTATATTATAATTTTGCATTTATTTTCAAGGTAACCCTAGCAGTCCCTTGCCCACTGCAGAGGTCTCTGTTTTGCAGCTGGGTGACATTTATTAGGGCAACTTATGTACTGGCTACATTTGTGGGTATTTTCTGAGTACTTTTCATCTGTTTTTGTAATTCTGCTGTATTAGCAGCATATCTTTGAGGTACATGGTTTTATTGCATTAATGCTATAATTGTATCTTCAGCTGGCACCTCTTACTTTAACATACTGTTTTAATATAGCAAAACATACTACAATGGTCATAAGACTCTGTTCAGACTTTTTACTACTAGCATACTCACCCTATGAGACTGAGTTGTGCCAAGCTTGCCTCAGGGATGTCTGTTTCCTTTTTGTTTTGATGTGAAATAGTACAAAATTGCTATAATAGTAAAGAAAATGACTGTGTTTTGTTCTTTTTTACTTCCCAATTACTATGACCTTTCAAACACAACACTGATAAAAAAAGTTTTTTAAAAAAAAGGTTGAAAGTGGTTAACCTTGCTTTTGTGCTTAGACTCCTGCCATCAGAATTGCCCAAAATACTTCTGCAACCCGAAACATAGTGGCTGTTATTCAAGGCTGCAGTATTCAATGTGACATAGTCATGTTTTATTGTTTAAATTTGCTTCACAGTGGCATCAACACTCACAGAGACAGTGAACCCTGACACCAGTGCACATAAAAACAGGAGTCAAAGAGAAAAGTAGCAGACTGGTAAGTGGTAGGAATAGTTAATAGGGCTCAGCTGACAGTAACTATGGATTTGTATGATTTTGTGTAGCAATGACTGAACTTTTTTCTTCTTGTTAAAGTATTTGTCTAGAAATAGAGATTTACATTCTAACACTAGAAAATTGATTCTGTGAAGAGGTCTAGAAACAGACTGGATTCTCTAAACCCTTTACTCATTTTAAATAATGTGGAACAGAAGTCAATAAAATTACACTTGCAGGCAACTCCATATGTTTTTACTGTGTATTTCTGGGTTTCATTGTATATTAAGGTTTAGTTTTCTAACAAAACTCATTACTCTTGGCTATGTTAGCTGTACATATAGCTTGCATGCCCAGTATAAGAAGAATGGCTAAAGACAAGTGTAATTTTTTAAATAAAATCTGGATTCTTTTTTTTTTTAATTAGTATTTTTTTTATTACAGATTAATCTCAGAGATCTTAGGCAGCTTTATAAAATCCACATTGGCCATGACAACAATGGAAATGATCCCAGCTGGTACCTGGAGGAAGTCAGAATTGAAAGAGTAGTCCCTCATTCTTATGAAGAGATTTGTCTCCCCATAGAGAGCTGGCTTTCCAAAGACAGGGGTGAAGGTGATATGTGGAGAGAAGTGGCAATAGGAAACCCTGCAGAGGAGCTTTTGCCTTGTACATGCTCAGTATTTTAGATCATGTGTTCACTAACCATATCCTGGGAGTATATGACAGTTTTTCATGTTTCCTCCAGGGCAGCCTGCCCAAAAGCCAGTGTAACCACAAAGAATCCCTTCCAGATACTTTCTAGCTCCAGGAGAGGGAAATGATCCCTTAACCCCATTCCTTTCCTTCCCAAAATCAGAATAATAGCTGTTTTCCATGGTATCTTACCCTGTAAAATGTTTGATTTCTCAGAGTGCCTGTACATGACTAGTAAATCCTGCTCTTTAGAGGAAGACATCAGGCAGGAAATCAAGGTATGTAATGTCATGTGATATCCAGTTCCTTTTAGCAAGCTTGAGATCATCCTTTCTTGTCCTGCATAAAACATACTTTATGAGAAGTCCATGATCCAAATCATCCCACAAGTGTTTTTCAAATCAGGCTTGAGTCACAGCCATTCACATAGAAATTGTTAGCTGCAGGGTGACACTTCAAAGTTTATGACAGCTTTGATACACTTTGTTCTCTTCAAGTGAAGTGGGAAATAGCCCACTATTATAAGGTTATTATTTAAAAAGTCCTGGACCTTTATAAAGAAATAAGGATTCAATATAATCACTATCTGTGGTTTTTTTTTCGTAGATTGTCTTTACATTAATAGAATGACGATGCAGCTGGTGGTTACTAATGTCTGACAGTGATGGGTCTTACATGGATAGGTGCTATCATTTAGCAAATTGGATTCAAACTGATGCAGTGAATTTTGCAAAGTGTCTGGGATAAAAAAAGATCATCATGCATTTAGTGACAGTCAAATAATTTCAGAAGAGAAAACCCTTAAGTCAAAAGAATATAATTCTCTGAAAAATATTAAGACTGTGATATGTGAATGTTTTATTGCAGAGGCCAGGAGATGCTGACAAACATGTACAAGCCAGCTCATATTTCTGCTTTGCTCTTTTTTTTCCCCCCAGAATAGTTATTAACTTCAATAAGAGATTTCAAAAGATAAGACTGATCAGGATGAATCAAGTTTTATGATCATTGACATGTACCACAATACCATATGCCACTCACAGTGACATATATGTCATTTACTGGTGCAGTAGAAAAACAGTGCAGAAGCCAATTAAGTTGTACAAAAAATCAATTCAGCATCAATAATTCAAATCTACATTATGCAGTATGAAAAACCCATCCATAGAAAAGTACTAATATTCTGGTCAGTGCACTCTATTTATATATTTGCATATGTAAAATCAGTTCTATCAAATGCTGGAAATGTCTTTAAAACTGCACGCTTATTTAGTCTTTAATCATTGTATTACTGCATAATTCCTTATATTTGAAGGAACATTATTAAAGTACATAGTTCAAGTATGTAAGAAAATATACATTTCCAAAAGAACTTGGAAATTTCTCAAAAATTTAAGTTTTACTAATTAGTTATTGATTTTAGGAACATTTAAATTGAACACCAATACAAACTCAGCAGGGAGTCCAAAGGATTTCCTATTTATTTTCTCAAGAACAAGCAAATGAAACACTATCCATTTTCATTTCCCATTTGAAAGCTAATTGCTTACAAGTACTGAGCAAACCACATCAAGTCACTTTCTCCAGCAGAAGAAACTACATGCTGGTAATTACTTAATGAGGATTTGATATGATTTAGGAGTTTGTATTCTGCACTTTCAATTTAATCTGTTATCTTCTGGTGATACTAGATTTGCTTAACTTTAAACAAAGTGAACAAGTATAAACTAAGCACATTGTTCTTGTAATTGCTGTTCTTAAATACTTACCTCATTGCTCAGCTTCCCTCTTAGAAGAAATGGTAATTTTTCCTTATTCTTTTTCTCCCTTTCCCCAGCTGAATTTTTCTTGCAACCAATATGGACCCAAAGCCTTGGAACTGTTTTTTGACTCCTCAGTTTCTTGGCTTTCTATTTTTTCTAGCATCTCATCTTAAGATCTGAATTTATTTCCTGAATCTCACCTTCCTCTCTGAACTTGCTTCTTTTCCATTCAAATTTCTCACCTTGGTAACCCCTCTTAGTTTTTCTGTCTGTCCCTCAGCCACTTCAAAAAATTGACAATGGTCTGGCCTCCCATTCCAAGTACTGATCTCAGTTCTTTCTCAACCACTCCATCACACCAGTCTCAATTTCCTTTCCTTTCCTAACTCAGGTTTCTTGTCCCTCCAATGTATGTTTGGCTTTGTCTTCCCTTTTCTTATTTTTTCCATATTGCCAAGGCTTCTGGTTTCAAGTCTCCTTTTCCTATTACATCTTCTCTTCTGTTTTTCCAGCCCTGGAGATCTAAACAAACTTCATCTGATCTGTCTTTGAAGTTGCCTCTGAATTCAGCATATTGTTGAAATGGGTGATCCCTGGAGGTTTCCTCCAACCCTTTTTTTTTTTTTTTTTTTTTTCCTGTGATTCTGCTCACTGACAGTCTCTCCATGTTTTATTCCCTTCAGTCTCTCCAGCTGCTGCCATGCAGGACTCCAAGTCCATTTGCTGGTACTTAGACTTCCCACCCACACATTTTCTAACACCACTTCCCCCCCAGCTCACCTAGATCCATCTATTTCCCTGCCTTTAGTTCCTTTCCTAAATGTCTTATAAGTACTCTGCAATCACAAAATGTTCCTCTTCTCTGCCCTATATTGTCACTAACACCCTTGGGCATCAAATCTCTTAGATATGATAGACACTCCAAACTCATCATGGTGGGTTTTAGGCCCAGACTGACTCCTGGGACAGCCCTGCAGGGGCTGGGAGAGTGTTCCCTTTCTCTAAGTCTCTGTGGGTTCCCACCTGCCTTTGTGCACCTGTGATTGTGGAGATGGGCTGATGGCTGCTGTGATGGGCCTGGGAGAGGCCAGAGCAGGATGTCACCTGGACTGCTCCCCTGCTTATATTCCTTTGTACATGTGCAGACCTTTATCACAGATCTAACATGGGTTGTCTTCAGGTATGGTTGAACTTTTGTTCTAAAGGGGTACCTGATGCATGAGATTCTAAATTTTCTTACTGCTGTGTTTATGTGAACATAAATGTCAAATGAGGATATAAATGGGTAAATGGGTCCTGTTCTTGTTCACATATTCAAAGGAATAACTGTACTGAAATAAAAGACAAATACTGAGACTGAGGCAGGAAAAATTGCAGCTCTGAAGATTTAGTATGCTTTTCCACTTGGAGACATGTACAGGCAAATACAGAAAGGTTAGAAGGTGGCCACTGACTGAAATAGTGCAAAAGATGACCAAAGCAAATAGAAATAACACATTATCTCAACAAAAATTTTATCCCTGTTTTATCACTCAGGAGGCACCAACTACGTAAGCAAATAGTCAGGCTTCTTTACTGTAAAATTCATTAGCAAGTGAGTTTTTTCAAAGCTGATAATTTCATGACAGTATGTTTTTTTAGACTACTGCTCCAAATAGTAGCAGTGGAGATTAGAGACCATTTAATGGAGATTAGAGTGAGAACTATAATTCTAACTGAAATATCCTAACCTGATATGGTTTTTGTATTTGTGTCTTCTAGATTAATATATGCACCACTTCTGAGGAAGATAGTCCCTCTTAACCAATATCAGATATTTAGAATTTGTTCTCTTTTAGTCTTAACACTGCTCTAACCTGTATCTTTACCCTTCTGTCATGCAAAAATGCCAAACACCCTTTGTGAATGCCAGGTAGTAAACACCAAGGGACAAAACCGGAGACTGAACCTTACTGTTTGACAGATTGAGCCAAAATGACCATTTCATTCAAGTGGGCTTGGCCTATGGAAAAAAAGGCAGAACCTGGAGCAATACTGTGCAATACTGTTCTGGTACCTTGGTATGCCAGCATAAAGAGAGGACTGAATAGAAACAGTTGGGCAATTTTAATGTTGTGTGTCATTTAACATCTCTCCAGGTTTTGTGCTCTTTGGCCAGTTTGTCTGTTTACACTGGCAGCCTGGTGGGAGTGGATTTGCTCAGTGAAGCACTCAGTGCTAAAATCCCACTTAGTTAAGTGTTCAGTGTCCTCTTTATGGGAGTCTAGAGGGAAGTTACTTCAGGCTTGTTCTGGTCTGTTCCGACAGACTGACTGCCAGTTTGTGTCAAGACTGTTGTAATTTTGTTCCTGGAATGTATTATCTGGCATAATTTCATCCAAAAATAACCTAGTTCTTTGCTTTAAAACCTCTCCATGCTGCACACCAGAAAGAAGGAAGTAGAGCCAACCAGGGAATTCAGTGGTGTTGTAAGCAAACCAGTGTCATTAGACACAGACAGCTGTGGATCTTCAATTCATTTGCTCTTAGCTAGAATTCTCAAATATACTTTCAGTAGAATTACTTTGAAAAGAGCTGACAGTGGGAGAGCAGTTTGTACCAAGTCAGCAGAAAGAGACTAATGTTTCTGCCATGAAAAATTTCATTTTCATATTCTCAACAATAAATTCTTCTTAAATTCTATTAGATTTTTTTCTTCTCCTAAAACATATCAAAATATTAACTTAGCCTTTAGTATGAAGCAACTGGAGGTGTTTGTTTACATTTACTTCTTAGGCAAGTGTCATAAGTCATTGAGTTCTGTTCAATAATTCTTCAAAAGGAATTGATAATTTTATACTGTGCCTGCAAACTGGGACCAAATTCTCTCTTGTCATTGGTGAAGGCTCAGGAGTGTATCAATTTTCTGTATTGAAAACCCTGATTCAGGTGTCCAGAATGGGAAATCTGGAAAAAAGGATTTTATAACTTTTTTTCTATTGCCCGTAGTGTTCCCTTAGGTTACCTCTTCTTCATACCCAGGAAAACTTCCTTTCTCTCTCTCTTTTGTCCAAGGTAGTTAACTTCTTATGTTATCAATAGATGCCAGAAGCTGAAGTTGGGATTTAAAAATCTCCTGAAGCCTCATGATAGTATCTCAAGAGATAGCATTTTTATAGACTGAACAACTAGAAATTTGGTACTAGTACACTTGACTGCTCATATGACTCTGCAGTATTTTTTATATACTTGGTTCTGTCATTTTTTTAGTACAGTTATTATACTGCTTTAAAGTCTGCCTCTTAGAAACTCCTCACCTCTGTCTTATAACACTTTAGTTCCCTTTTTTATCCATGCATCCATATTTCAGATTTTTCTGTTTGGTTTGTAGAACTAATCTAAGGTTACTCTGTGAGCAATTTGAAGATTTCAATCACTTATTTTCTGAAAGGTCATTTTCTTTTTTACTGAGTGCTGTGTGAATTTTTTTTTCTCCCTGCTATTCTCTATTAATTAATCCTCTTATATCCTTCATCAAAGTTGCTGTGTTTTCCAAGATATTTCTTCTATTACTTTGATGTTTTTCACATTGGACAGATGCCTAGATGTGAGTCTCACAGGTCCATCTCAATGCTGAAAGAGTTTCTTGACTTCCATTGACTGGCTAGTTTTGATAAATAATTTTTAATTTTCAACTTTTTTCCTTTTTTTTCCCTATGGGTTTACCTCTCTCTAGGTGTCTTGTCACCCCAGTTTACATTTGATGTAATTTGACTGAATCAGCATATCATAAAAGGAAATTACCAGTTGAGAAGATCAGGCCATACAGTTTTGATTTTCAGAGTTCTGGGATGGCTTTTTCTTCCTGCAGTGAAGGAGGTCTCCACTGCAGATGGGCCTGCAGCAGGGGCCTTAGAATAGGTTGGTTACTCAAAAGAAATGAAACCACAGTCCCAGAGGCTGAACACATTATCTAGGATCCTTTTACTTTACTCTATATATTCAACACACTGTGTTTTGTGAACAATCTACAGAAAACTGCAAATAAAAAAATTTCACATATGGTGAGTCTTTTTGTCTCAGCAGTACATTCAATGGGTAGGTGTGTTCTCCAGATTTGGCTGTATTGCCCCATCAAACAATTGGTGTACCTTGTTTTATCTGTTACAGAGTGGCACTGTTCTTCTTAGTTTTAAGCAATCTTTAGCTCAGGAGCCATTAGCACCAGCACCTTTTGTAGGTGCTCTGCAATCTAAAGGAGATGCTTGATGAAATTCACAAAGTTCAAATCCTCTCAGGCTGGTCTGTGCCTAGGTTTGCATTTGCACAGGAAAGACTTAATGTCCACAATCCATTTAGTGAATGTTTATTTGAATGTGCAGTTGTTTCACCATAGTGGCCATGTTCACCATGTTCTAATTAGGCATGTGTGTTTTGGACAAGATTTTCTTTGCTTCATTTTTTGTGTGATTCCTATGAAATGCATTGCAACATACACTCAAGTTAATAAACATTCCTTTTTTTATCCTAATATAAAAGCCTGCATTGTAGTAGCCTATATTTGTAGAAAAAAATTAGAGCACAAACTGGTCTTTTTTGTTAAGAATGTTCCTGTATAAATAATGCAGATTGTGTAGCTTAAATAAATGTCAGACTTAACATTTTACAGATGGTGAGAGATGTATAGACACAAGAAACTATGGAAAATATTTTCCAGTTTTTTTCATTTCAAGATGTGCATGTTGTCTACTTCAGACTGATTTATTTAGGCTGGTAGCAAAAGAAAGCTCTGTTTAATCATTAGATCATTATCATCATCTGGTTACCACAGAGATGCAGTGTAATAAAACGTACTGTAATTTATTCATCTGTTAATATCTTTGTGTTGTGTTATAATTACTTCTTGTTCTCTTCTTGTGTGTCCTTCCATGAAAAAACTTGTTGATATTTTGGTTTTGTAAACATTTACTTTTAAATGTTTTTGTTTTGTTTTGCTTTTTTTGTTAAAGCCTTGAATATGCTTTAAAATTGTGCTTATAGTTACTGAATGTTTTTATTTTTGATCATGGAAATTACTTGTAAGTAATACAGTCTTTCTGTGTAAACAATCATAACATAAGAAGTCTACACCCTTTTATTTCCTCCCACAGATATTTTGCATTTTCAAAACTAAGAATGTTAGTAAGTGTAAAAGTGTGGAGGATGCTTCATGTCAATATGTTTCATCTTTCACTACCTGCAGCATCTTGCTTCATGGGCAGTACAGCCCTGTTATAAAAATTTCTGTCCACAGATGATTATAATTTCTATTTTTTTTAAAAATGTAACCTCTCTCCTCCCACACTCCTAGATTTTGCCCCTTCATGATCAGTGTGGTTCTCTGTTTTGCTGCACATTTTCTGTCACAGTTTGCTGCCACCCCTTATCCTCTGCCCTTTAGCCAACTATGATTATATTAGCAGTTATGATACAAAATGTAATTTGGATATATAGCTCAATTATGCTAATTATCAGGTCAATTTATCTTTGCTACTTTCTATTCATATGTACAATTTGTTTTAGCATGAATTTAATGCTAAAAACCTCAAAACTAATTTTTATAAGGCTCTTCCAAAATTTTGAAAGTATGTGTGTGTTAGGGAGATCAATTATAAGTTATGGGTGGTGTTGGTACATTAATGCAAGGATGTGAGAGCTGCAATGAATGCTTGCAATTACAGAAAATAATAAAATTGGTCAAGGAATACCACTCCTATTTAAAATGCCAGTTGTAGCAGTGATAAAGAGTTGGAGACACGGTGTTTTAGGATAATTTTACACAGATTAAAAGAAATACTCTAATTTGGTTAAGCATAGAGTCTATTCATCAACATTTCTCCTATCTTTTAATACATGTGAGCCTATTTTTCTCCCGCAAGTATTATTTTACTCCTTGTTTGTCTTCTCCTATGGGAATCAGGAGCAGCTGTTTTTCAGTGATGGTGGTCAAGGTGATGTTTGAGTTTTATAAACAGATTTGGGAGCCAGTGAATAAAAAATTATGAAAATTTCAGATTCTAGTATCTATTTGGTGTTTTAGGGGTAACAGTATTTTAACTAGGTTTTGCAGAGTTTCAAGCATTTGTTGTATTCTGTTTTCTTCTTTGTTCCTCCTTAAAAGGGACTAATTGTATTTCTTAGGACTTCTATTACCTTTCTTCACTCCCAAGAACTGTTAAAATTACACACAAATAAAGCAGTAATCTTCCCTGTGATCTACTACATAGCAGCAGAAATGGCCAGCTGTGATTGGAATAGAAACACTGCATGGAAAAAATTGCCATTAAAATGCAAACAGGAATTCTTTTTTTTTAAAGTCACAGAGAAAAAAACTGAAATGAAACATTATATATGTATATGATGTATTATATATCATGTGTATGTGATATATTATATATATGTGTATGATCACTGCAAAGAATTTTGTAAAAATAAATTCGCACATCTGGATAGTTATAAAAATAATATGAATGTGGCATAGAACATCTGAATACAGTAATTCCAAATAATATTTCAGAATTCTTTGCAGATGTATATATTTTTTGGTCTAGACTATAAGGAGCGGCATTAGAAAGTTGTAAATATATTTTAAATGAGAGCTGGTTTTGGAAGTCCTATTCATTCACTAGTGACAGATGTAGAAACCTTCCAAAGCAAGATGAGTGTTCATTTTTTATAAGTGTGAGAGCTGTTCATCTGCTTGCCCACCTTTGTATGTGAGGTGAAAATCTAATCTGGATTTGTGGTTTTTATTCCTCTTTTAAGATGAAATAAAAGTTAACAACCCAGATAATTGTTTTGCATAAATCTGGAGGTTGAAAATGCTTAGGCAGTGCAAAGTAGCTCTTATTTCATATGATGACTCAAAACAGTTAGGTGGTCTCCAGATAAATTGTAAAGAAAGACATTGTGAATTAGCAATGCATAGCAGTGCTCAGCATAACTTGGTTTTCTTAAGCTTAGTGTTTTCATATTTTTGTGAAGAGAATTAAAAGATTTGAACCTGGAAGTGACAAATTCATGTGTATGCAGGTTGCTACTTGCAAATTTGAAAATCAGTTAGAGTACTCTGGCAATATTTTGATGAGGAAACTACAGAATTTTGTGCAAGCTGCAAGGATAATCTCGTGTTTTTTCTTCTTGTAGTGGTGGTGTATGAGGTCTACATATACACAGGTGCTAAACTTGTTGCTGAAACAGATTCCAATGTTTATATCAACCTCATTGGGACAAGAGGAGATGCTGGCAAAAGGAAGCTCCATAGATCTAAGAATAATAATGTTAAGTTTCAACATGGACAGGTAAAGTAAAAACAATGCTGCTTCTGATAAATAAGAATAAAGTATGACTAGAAAACTTTCATCAAGAAATGTAAAACCTTTTATTTACAAGGTTTATTCAGGCATTGACCATTTTCTTTACTCAAAATTGCTTATATAATTGCATCATCTAGATAATTTTTATCTGCTTGATCAGCCATATACTGAGAGCTTTAGATATTAGAATTTGGGTATTTTGGTTATTGGTATTGCACATAGAGATAAAATGGTAACAATAACATTTTTGTATTCCTGAACAGATCACTGTGAATTTTAGAATCAAGTTCTAAATCTGTATTCCTAAGTATGGTTTCCAATCTTGGTGAGGCAGGTAGGGTAGAAAATATAACACAGACACAACCAAGTAATTGAAACTGATCATTGTGTCATGACAAAGATATCGGTGTTATCTCTGTGGAGTAATTTTCAGGTTTTATTCACCTTAGAAAGTTTTAAAGGATCCTAACTGTTTGATCAGGATATAAAACAACTATGTTCATTTGAGGGGAAAAAAGGAAGAAAAAAGAACAGCAAAAAAGCTTTTCTATACTGTTAGAGTCGAAGCAATAGCTATGTCAAAGACCTTTATAATTTTCCTTGTATGGTTCCACAGATGGATATTTTCTACATACAGGCTGTCTCAATGGGAGACTTGGAGAAAGTTCTGATTAGCCATGATGGAGCTGGTCCAGGTAGGATTTAATTTCCTAGAGACCAGTCTGTTTTCAAGTTCTTTTTAAACCAAATGCACTTGTTTGTGTTGCATCCTTCATAGAAAATGTGACAGAAGGTCTTGCAGTGATAAAAAGTCTTCCTGCAGCTTGATCACTGTGATGGGATGATGAAAAACTGTGGTAATGGACAGAAAAAAGGGCATGAGTTTAATGTTATATACTGTTATTCCACTCTTTGTTTTCACAATTATTTATAAGAAATCACTTTTTTTTTTTTGCATGTAAAAAGCTCTCAGAATTGTGGCTCACATGGTAAGATAATCTTTCACTAGAAAAACAGTGAAAACTATACAGGAAGGAATTAAAGATACTCAGCAGATGGTTTGCTACCTGACAAAATTTGAGTAGCTATAGTACAATGTCCTTGCTGTTTTGGGCAATTGTAGAAGATTTGATTGCATATTTGATCTGTGAAAGTCCAGTGAGTGACATTGCATTCAGCTTGTAGGTTTTTCAGGAAAAAAGAAAGAATTTGGTAATGTGATGAATTTTGGTTATAGGCCATTGAAGAAATGTGCATCCCTGGAACGATGTAAATGAAGAAAAAGCTAGCATTTAAAAACACCTAAGATGTAAATTCTACAAATGTGCTTGCAGATCAATATCTAGGAAGAAGCTAAGAGAAGAAAAGGATTTTTAGACAGTTCAGGGTTTCACTGATAACAGATTAGAAAAGCCCTTTTACCCTACTCTGTTCTGAAATGGCCCCAAGCAACATCCATCTTGCTGTCTACACTGCTTAAGGCTCTGAGCAGGCTTGTGGCTAAAACACAAATAGCCATAACATTGCAGCCTTGGAATGGTGTGTGATCTTGTTTCCTGTAGCTGTAGTTCCATAGAGTTTGCTCTATTGCCTTCAGCAATAAGGATGATTGTACACCTGAGGGTTTCACTTTGTAGTAACCCAAGCTATAACACAAAAGGCGCTGTGGTGGAGCCCACCCTCCCTCTATTCCCCACAGCACCCTACCCTGCTCTCTTCCCTCATATCTCCTCATATTTCCTAATATCACAGCACAGATTGGCAGCATCAACACTGCAAATCTGTAACCCAATTCACCCATCTCCAGATGTTCTTTGGCATTGGAGTTCATATCTGTGGGTTTGAAGGACTGTCTGAATAGTGCAATGGATTGAATTCTACCTGTAACAAAATGCATGCTTTGGTAGTTCAGAAGGTTGTTCACTATACTCAGTACAGACACATCTCACAGGCATGTTTTGAACTGTGTCCAAAACTTGCTCCAAATAAACCTAGTCTGAGGAGACTGAGGGATTGAGAGCTGGGAAAAAAATAGTGACTCAGGAGAGACTCAACCTTTTGGGGGTTGAGGAGGAGAAAGGATGGTTGCTTTAGAGATGGGGTACCCCTTTTTCTCATCACTTGCCTGAGTGATAGGGCAGAAAGGTCTTTAGTCTTGATTTGGAGCCTGTCTCAGAAGGATCCTAGGACATGTTTCCTTTGAGGGTCCGAGGTTGTAAGGCATAGATCTACTCCCACAGCCACTGTGAATGAGGAAAGTAAAGAACTTTTGTTCTTAACAACAGGGTTTGCTCCATGCACTGCCTGCAGATACCCTTCCTATGTGACAGAAACTTCTGCCTTCTAGGGACTTCCAGACTGAGATGCGGGCAGGGAGGCAGAGCACAAGGAAAAATAGAATGATTGTTTGCTTCTGACCAATGCATCCCATGTGCTGGTTTGCTGCAATGTGCTGATGGTAATGGTGTGAGTCGAGCAAAACCTCGTAAGCAACATGACAAGTTGTGAGTGGTGCAGGTACAGTGAGAATAGGATATTTGAGAAGGGTGTCACAGGACAACCAGACCCCACACTAAGATGACCACTGGAAGTGATCTAAAAGATCAGCATGGATGTGCCTGTGGTTACTGCAGTCAGAGAAAAGGTGAACTCAGTAGCCCAGCAGAAGTGGGACTGCACAGCCCCATGCCACATGGTCTCATAGTGGCAAGGCTGAGTCTGTGCTCCCTGCAACATGCACACAAACACATTTATAAAACACATATATGTGTGCACAGCTGAGCAACACAGACAGGAACTCTGCAAGTTCACGAACAGTACAAGTGGTCTTTCCCTGTTACCCTCTGCAGCTGATCAGTACAATAGTCCATCAGTGTCAAACATAAAAAATTCATGCAGGATGGATGTATAAAGCCTCCAGTAGCTGACTTTAGGCAGTCAGTCTTTCTGTTGCTGGCTCTGGATCCTTGGATCCTTGGTTTTGCCAGTTAGTGGCACCAAACCATTCAAAACCCCTCCAAGGCTGCAACCCCACTCCATTTGCACGTGAGAACATAAGTTTTAAAGATTTGTTAATTAATATTTTTATATACACAATAGGAATTTCACTCATAGAGGACCAAAATTTCCAGCTTTCACGAAATTTTGATTACTGTCATAAACACATTTGTTCCAATATCCTTGTGCCTGATTACAGGGAATCAAAAGATATGAATGGTGTTGACAGTTCAGAGATATATGCTTGTATTTGGCTCCAAGGGAAAAACTCCACCCCTCTTAAATTTAAAATAATATAAGGCAGAGAAGGATTGCATCTCTTATGAGAGACAAAAAATAATAAAACTTTCATTCTGTTAATATATCTTATTTATTTAGGTGAGATCTGTCTCAGTATGATCTGTGATTCTACTAGAAAAAGATAATCTGGGCTTTTTTTCTTAAAATTTAATTAATTATTTAAGAAAAAAAAGATTTCACATGATAAACTTTTGTCATTTCAACACAGGCAGTGGATGGTTCCTGTGTAAGATTGTCATCAAACATAAAGAAGGAGAGGAAACTCAGGAGGTTGTATTTCCTTGTAATAGGTATGTCATTCATGGAGAAAAAGAATTTGTGGCCTGCCAGCAATGTAATGAAATAATTTTAGAGCAGATATGTGCACACAACCTAGATGTTTGAGCAATGCCCCAGAGTTTTCAACACACAAATTTTACAGCTGAAAGCAAGGAAAAGTTTCCTATATTGGCATGGAAGGGAGTCGTAGCCTAATGCAGAGAAGCCCCAAATCAAATGTTGCATTAGAGGAAAGGTTGATTTATTTTTTTTAAAAATCTAAATTCAAATTAAATAATCTTCCAGTTCTCAATCTTTTAAGGAGTATTGTGAGTAACGATCTGGAATGACAGAGCTGCCATCATGGAAACAGGGTGGGATGACTTTCACAGCTGCAGTGCTGCCATGGATGACCATAAATCCTTCAGCAGGGAGAGGCAAGGAAGGAGAGGAGGTGGGGAAGCCCTGAATGTTAGGGCATTTCTTGATTGTCTAGGGCCTGATGATGGTGATAATAAAGTTGGGTGTTTCTGGGTAAGAATCAAGGGAAAGCTAACAAGGCCACTGTTGTGGTAGAAGGGTCTAGGCTTTTTACAGATCAGTCAACCAAGAGGAGGAGGCTGACAAAATGTGCTATGAGCAGCAGTAAGAAGTCTCACAACTGCCAACTGCTGCTCCCATGAGGGACTCCAAATGCAGTACAGCAGAGGAGAACTTTAGGAGGTTCCTGGAGCCCATGGAAGAGAACCTCCAGACACAGTTGGTGAGGCAGCAGGGAAGGGAAGATGCCCACTGGATGAAGGAAAGCCTGACCCACTTAGTGCCTTCCCCTCAGTCTTCAACAGTAATACCAGATCACAGCCAGCCCCCTGAGCTAGAAGGAAGGAATGGAAAGCAGAATGAACCCCACAATCCAACCAGAAATAGTCAGTGTCCTGCTGCAGCACCTAGACACACGTCTGTTGGGCTGGATGTGACCCACACAAGGGTGCTGAAGGGACAGACACTTGGGTCACAACAGCCCCATGCAGTGCTACAGGTTTGGGGATGAGTGACTGGAAAGCTGTCTGGTGGAAAAGTGTCTGAAAGTGCTGGTAAAAAGCCAGCTGAACACAAGCCAGTGTGTGCCCAGGTGGCCAAGAAGGCCAATGGCAGCCTGGTTTCAATCAGCAACAGCGTGGCCAGCAGGACCAAGACAGTGATTACCCCCCATACTCGGCACAGGTGAGGCTGCATCTCGAATCCTGTGTCCAGTTTTTGTCAAAGAATTGCTTTCAACTTTTAGAAACTGCTAGTGATCTTTTGTTTCTTAGCATAGAATGAAGAGATAGGTGTCAAAAGTTAATCAAGCTGTTTATTGCAACAAGAGTTGTAATACAGTGGAATTTAGACTTCATGCATAAGAGATTTATTCATAGAGTTTTGTTGCATACAATAAATGAAATGTGTTATGGATTCTTGGGTTTAAACAACTACATCAACATGGAGTCAATAGAATAGAAGTCCATAGTGAGCACGTATTTCTTTATTTTTAAATAATGAGGTTGTTGAAGATTGGGAAATTTTATTTGAACAAGGGGGTTCAACTGAAGGAATATGAATGTGTGCTTGCAGTGAAATGATATTGGAGATATTACACTTCTAAAATCTATCAGTATAAAAAAAAAGTAAAGAACAGAAGTTCAGTTTGTTGCAGGAGATCTCCAAAAATTTTAGAAACTTCTGGACCTGCAGGTTTTATATATCATTTGAAGTACAATGACTATAACTAACCACTGCAGATTTTATAACGCTCTGACATGTACATGAGTCTCTGAACCAGTAAATAATTTGTGTTTCATATAATGTACTCCATACAGTGCTATTGCACTTCATGCAGCTATCATGAAAATTCTTCTTTACCTGGAGCAAATTGAACCCAATTCTTATATGAATGAGGCCAACTGTACTGAAGGTAGAAAAGAAAATTTGAACTTGGAAGTAGTTTCAAGGTGTAATTTGATAAAAGGTGTATAAAATACTATTGGAGACAAAAGGTAATGGTCAGATGATATATACTATACTAATTGTTTTTATTAATATTATTATTTTTGGTTTTACAATGAAAGATGGTTAGATGAATATCAAGATGATGGGAAAACAGAGAGGGAGCTAACTGTCTTTTGTTAAAGAAAATTTGTTGTAGCACTACAGTACATACTTAATACCTAGTTACTACAGAAGAGCTCTTCCAGATAAGACCATAACTTAAGAAAAAAGTGATAATAAAGTCTGCCCACAATTATTTTTTCTGTTCATATTTTAGAGAATGGCAGTTTAATGAAGACATTTCTTGAAGGTAAGAGTTGTTTTCCAGCCATTGTTTTCTATCCCGTAGTTTTTCCTGTTTGAATTAAAATCAGTATTGCAAGAAATATGTGAGCAAGTGACCTCATTTGTATATGTGTTTTCTCATATATCAGCTGTGAGAGAAAATGACAAATTGGCTGACAGTAGTCTACAGGAAGGACTAGACCTTTCTAAGCAATTGAGAAAACACATAAACTATTTCTAGTTTTTTTCTATTTCTACTATTCTGTCCTGAAATCAACCAGGAATTCCTCTGAGAAAAGATTCAAGTCTTGGTTTGTTTACCCCGATGTCACTGTCATTTAATACTTGGGGACAGGTCCCCTAGCAAACATCAGCAAGTTGAAAAATATGTTGTGAAGTGTCAGTGGAAACATTAACAGGTCAAAATTCCAAAGTAGCCAGAAATAATGCAAGCTTAAACTCTAAATCCTCCAGTGAAGCTAAATGTAGTATGCACATCCAGTTGGCTAAATCTGCTTGAATTAATAAAAAGACATTAATAAAAAACTCCTCACCCAGCTTTCTGATTTTATATCTACAAAGACAGTCTCATCCTTGTAATGCACTAGTACCATCTTCATGTCTCTTCCCAATCAGAAAAGAAAAACAGACTGACACGCGTATTTTTTATAAACATTTAACTGCAAATGGCTATTCTGTGCCACTGTGTCTGGGAATTTTATGGGAGCAACTAACCTAAAAAAAGTAGTGTTTCCATTTGTCTCTTAAAACAGTGACTTGCTTTCTGTAGGATGAATCTTAGTCTCTCAATCTAGTTCCAGTTTCAGTGAAAATTGGATCAATTTATTTCAATCAAACAGTTTAGCCAACAGCTTTATTATTCCATAAAAACATGACTTTGACAAGAGGAGAATGATGAACTCCAGTAAGTAAAGACTTTTTCACAGAGAAGGTTGACTTTCACGAGTGACTTGGAATTGGATTTTGCATTCTGCTAAGTGCACAGTTCTGAGACACAACCATAATATCTGTTTCACCTTATGTTCAGAAAATAGACTGTATTTTACTACCAATTCAAAATTTTTTCCAGCACATTTTCATTCTTCATTATGTTATAGTCAGCAGGCACAGATGCACAGGCTGCTCATTGCCTGTGAGCATCAAGAGTGATCAGACTCAGGATGTTGATTATGAAGAGAAAGGAGTGGCTTAATCCTAGCCAGCTTTTGAAATGTTACACTGTCAAAATGTCCAGGAGGACCAGAGATCATTGAAATCAGAGCTTCTGGAAAAAGAGGTTAGAAAAGAGAAGAACATTTTTAGGAAGTTATTTGTCACTTTGCTATGACAGCTTATCTTGAGCTGCTCTTCAGCCATCTTTGTTTTGCCCATGAGCTCATTCCAGTGAGGAACTGAAATAGGTTCGAGATTGGACTCATACCTTATGTGAAAAAGGTGATGATCAGGACTGATTTTTCACAGTTTGATTTGTGTTGTCATATCAGTGATTTCATAGACCTTGCATGCTTGGGCTTTGTAGGAGGGTAACAATCACAAGAGGTTTGGAAAGTTATCCTGTAGTCTGTTCTGTGTTGTTCTATCATGACTAAGTGACCATGTCAGAGCTGGTAAGAGAACATTCCAGAGATGCAGAGTCCTGGGAGAAAAAAATAATTCCCTCAGTTTCTCCTAGCACCTGTACTGAAGATTTTACATGGTAGAACAGTGGTAAGCAGTCCCCTTCAGAGTGGAGGTGAAAACTTTCCATGTAACATATATTTACTGAATAAGAGGCAAGTGGAAGTTCTGGTGTTAGGGAGCCAATGTTTTAGGCATTCATGTGGTCATATTCTGTATGGGCTTCAGGGCAAGTCATAACAAGCTGATTGGCATTAAGTTAGTGTTTGCTGATTTTCAGGGTGAGATCAATGTGCTTAGGTCGGGTTAAATTGCCGGTTACAGAAGAAATTACTTTATACATCACTCAGAAGAAATCTCATTCAGAAATCTCATTCACTTTGGATGAGGCTAGTAAACTGTTCAACCACCTAGCCAAAGAGGAAACTTTGAAAGGCATCCTTGCTAGGTAGGTTACTTGAGTGCTCTTTGTCCTTTTTCAGCCAGGCTGGTATTATGCCAGCTCTAATGAAGCAGAAATCCCAGATCCCTGTGGCTGCTGCTTCTGGCTATGGATTCTGCCAAAATGCAGTCTGCTGCGCATACCAAGTTTTCTCAGTAACCTTTGTACATTTGTACATTACAAAGAGGCTGTGGCAAACCAGGCATAGGAATAGATTTATTTGTGTGCCTCTGATTCCTCATATATTTGATGCAAGTGAAACAGAGAAAGTGTATTGCCCTGGTGGAGAAGGCAGATAGGTGCTCTTAGCTCTCAAATGAAGTTGATTTCAGGGATTTGAACTTGATTTGAATGGGACTTCATGTTACTCTCTAAAAGTTTCCTGTATGGTAGGGATATTTTACTACTTTTTCTTTCTGTTTTCTCTATTTTCCTTTTTTTTTTTTTTTTTTTTTTTTTTTCCTCAAAATAGACAAGGTATCGTAATAGCACATAAGAAAGAATTTTCTCCCAAGGCAAGGAGACAAGACACAGTGTGTTCCAATGATATCCTCACTGCAGTCAGCTAAAAGGAGCTGGCTTCCTGAAATGTGATGCCTGTAGGGTGTCCCAAGGTTTTGTGAGTTTTTGTGGGTGGTAAATAAAGTGTGGTTCAGTAGTAGAGTTTGGTTAATAGATATTTCTCTGTTGGCTCTTCTTCTGTTGTGCAAGGTTTTTGGTATTAAGGCATATAGAAAATTCATAATGAAAAGAGAAAATATTCAGTAAATTCTGCCATGACTAATTTTGTTTTGGAATTATTCCCTACCTTGCAAGTTCTTGATAATAGACTAAGAATAACCACAGAATTCCCAAATTTAAAATTGAATGGACCTGCTTTTTAAAAGCAACAACAGTGTGTTTCCATTGCCAGATGGAGGCGGAAATCCCTAAGAAAAAGAATTAAGCAGACTGTTCTGCCTCAAGGCAACACAAATTTCTACAATCTTCAGGAAATAAGCAACCAACTCCTATATCTTGCAAAGTGTGAATGTCATTCTAGGTCTTAAGACCAAAAAACACCAGAGTGAAATCTCCCCTGAAATAGTGTATTGTACTAACAATTCTGGAAATTCTTTAAAAATACATAAATGGCTCATACTTGTAAAAACCTACAAAACCCCTTCCTTTTGCAGCTATCTGAATTATATTAGGAAACACTGACTTCAGGTTTTAACATGCCCAGATTTTTATGTACAGGAGTCATTGCAGGTTTGATTTTCACAGTTTTATCAAAGGGACTTTCAATTTCCAGACTAGTAGTTAAAAGAATTTCTGGTGGGAAATTGTTATGACTGGTCCTATTTAATTTCTGAAAGTCAAGAAACGATCCCTAATTCTAACATATCTCTGGATAAATCCCCCTAACAGCAATCAGATTCCTGGTTATATCATCAAAGAGAAAATTCTGAGAATTTTTTCACAGCATTCTGTTTCTGTTTTTTCCCCACTATTCATTTTAGTGTTTACTACATTGGTGTCTCAAAGTAAATGACTCTAGCTTTACACATAAGCTATAAAAGTACAATAGCACACTCACACACTAATCACTCAAAGGAAGTTAACACAGGTCAGTGATATAAGGGAAAAGTCTTTTTTAATGTGGCTACACACATATGAAACACAGAAAATGACCTATTGAAGCCCATCTATCTCATTTCCAACACTTCACTCCTGGAGAGATATAGAAATCACTGAACACAAAAAATACTTGGCATCGGTCTTCTGTCTCATGTAACCATCCTTGCCAAGTCAATGTCTATGTGTATAGAATATTAGACAAAGGATTTTCTGATTCTTCTGGCATGAGCAGGTTAAATGAATTTGTTGAACTGAGGGTAAATGCAGTCAGTCTGTGTTAGTTCACTTGCTAAACTGTAGAAGCATTAAAAGCAGGTGTAGGAGAATAAAGAATCACAGATACTAAGAAGCCTTAAATCTGTAACCATTGATTTATTCCCTGGAAAACTCCCAACTGTGGTCTTAGTCTTCCTACTGAAATAATAATTAAAAACACAGTCATAGAGATTAATTAAAACAAAACACCTTGCCTAAATACCTTCTCTGAACATGCTGCCTCTTTGAGGAGGGAACAGGCAGTTGTGCATCTGTGATTTCTCTTAAATTAGGGCTTGCTCTCTCCTGGAGCAGAGGGATATTACAAAGAGGAAAAAAAAGTGCTTCACTTGGGAAATACAGAACTGCAAAATTATCTTAATTTCTTCTCTGCTGTGTTCCTGGGACACCCTCAAAACGAGGCATGGTTGGACAGGATCAGAGATTCAGGGCTATGTTGGGAGTCTTTGTAAAAATGTGAAGCTCCTCATAAACCCTTGGAGTGCTCAGGAAGAGCAAAAGCTCAAACAATGCTTGACTTCACCAAGTGTGACACCCTGAAGAGTACCACATGCCAACCTGGCACAAGGAGATATCCAAAGCTGGCACATATATCAAACAGCAAAAGTTCCTCATTAGGCAAAGTGTGGATCTTCCACACACTACATCTGACTCATTGCTGGAAATGACCTTAAAAAAAGAGTTCAGATGGAAGGATCCTTTCAGCTAGTGTGTTACTCAGAAGCCTGGCTGTGAGATGAGTATTTGCCTGCTATTTTCTAGCTGTGTGAGCCCAGAAGAGTCAGGGAACAGTCAGATGTAAGGCAGAAACAGGTTCTCTAACAAGAGGAAAAACAGGATTAGATAAAAAAACAATAAGAAAAAAGAGGAAAATTATAAATAAGGAAACCAGATCAGGTTTTTCATCTAGTCTTCATCTTTAAGCAGAGAGAGGAAAACAAAAGGTAGGAAAAAAAGGCACACAATTCTGTAAGAAAAAGTCACATCTGATTTAATTCTGAATTAAATGATTCTAAAATTCATCTTATCAGCACATTGTATTGTGGGCTTGCACACAGTCACAAAATAGTTCTCTTTTATGTTAGTCCCATTGGCAAATTATTGCATTGTCACGGTATTGGCCACAGTCTAAAAAAAAGCTTTTAATTTGCTTCCACTCATAAGTTCCTCTTGCCATGCAGGAACAAGAGTCTTTTCAACAAATAATACATTTGAATTCAGAGCTTGATTTACCTTCAAGCAGTAAAGTAGCTTCCTAAACTATACTGTCCATCTAAGGCACTGTATTTTTCCCATGCCTGGAACAGTTTCCCAGTTGCATACTGGTCTTCTAGCACTGTTATGAGCACAGGTGATTTACCAAAAAACATCCTCTAAAAGGCTCAAGCCATGAGGTGAGGTCAGTGCAAACATCTCTTCAAAATTTCCTGAATTTTGTATTCAACTCTAAGGAGTGATCTGAGCAGACTGGGTATGACAAATTAAATTAGAAAAATCTAAGGGAAAAATGTTGAAATTTCATTGGTTAGCTGGCTATGTATTAGCCAAATGGATCACATACAAGTCTTCCAAAATGTTAATATCCTTTTCATGTTACATAAGAATATTCTAAGAACTGAAATTTATAAAAGTAATTACTGTAATTAAAGTAGCTATTTTCTTACAAAGAATGCAAAAAAGCCACCAAAACCCTGGGGCAAAGTGTCTTTTTTCTGCTTCCTAGGTGTTGATTTCTGTTTTCATACCAAACAATTGTCTTAGGCTTATCAAGTCTAAGCTCTACTTATCTTCTAGAGATTTTTTTTTTTATTATTTATTTATAGTAAATGGGGTGTAAACTCATGGTAATCTATAATTCTTCATTTTGGCAGTAGCAAAGGCATCCATTGCTCTCTACCATTGATACTAAAAATGTTTAATTGCTAGATTGTTGCTGAAAATGTTTTTCCTCTTTTAGCACAACATTAGAGAGTGCAGGTTAAAACAGATGGAGATTCCCCAGAGCCACGGGAGTGTAAAAGGACCCTTGTGATTTATGGCTCAAGGGCAAAAGTGATGAGCTTCTGCTTGCTCCACAAAGCCCAGGATATGTATGCTTTCTCCCCAGAGCAACTGATGAATTCATTGTAAGTCAGAAATATACAGTACTACAAGGAACTTATCATGACATTGCCCTCTAGGATATATAGATATACATAAAGGTATATATGGATGCAAGTGTGTGTGCACATAACTAGCATTATGTATATACAGTTGGTATGTCTGGTAAAAAGTGATGTAATTATTTACAAAGATGGAATGATGTAAGTATAGGTCTTGGATCATCTCCTCCTGCTACTCCTGTTCTACTACAGCCAGCTCCATGGACTCTTTTGTGTAATCTATTGCATTCACCAGCTCATCTTGCATTTTTTATAATTCCCTAAAGATTCCTGAGTTGAAGTTCATACAAAAGGCAATATACAATTATTTGTGAAAGCAGAAGATGAAGGATTGAGCAGCATTCCCAGGAGACATAAGTGGGCTTTTCTTTCCTTCATTTCCATCTTTGTAAAGTAGTATCCACTCTCTGCAGGATTGTTCTGTCTCTCAGGCCAGCAGGCAGAGGATTTTTCTGGATAATCACAATTCACAGGAGAATGCATTCATGCATATCAAAGAGTGGTGAACTCTAAAGCAATAGCTTATATATGGCCAGTATTTAAATCAACCCTAACACAGTCTTGACCACCCATACACCTGACACACATGCTGATGATTTGAGAGGATTCATCTGAGGCATCTTTTAAATCTTCAAATTCTGTCCTGGCTTTCTAAGCTAAGGCATTGCAAATTCTGGTGATTGGCATGAAGAACAACTTCTAGCCAGCAAGAGGGGAGAAATAGCTTGCAATTTGAGGCAGTTTTATACAGTTCAGAAAGACTTTTCAATGGCTACAATAAACATTCTGAAAACAATGGCAAAACTGCATTTAGAAAATTATGTCAAAGCTTCATTGTAATGACCTGAACCAGGCTGAATTTTTAGTTTAAATAACAAGCTGAAGCAATTTAGGAACTTTATGGGGAGTAAATGAAAAGATAAATGGCTTTTCTTAAAGACAAGGAAGCAGCTGCTTATCAGAAAACACATAGGAAACACACTGAGCAACAAAACAAGCTTCCAATCCTATGCCATGAACATAAACTGAAGAGGTCAGTAGAGGCAGAATCTGTCTATGGAGCAGCAGCACCAGCTGACTGAATTTTGGCAAGCATCATTGCATAAAGCAGACCTTCGCTATATCCAACATGTTGGCAATTTCCCCAGTGTCACGTATTCCCTGTTAAGGCTGCCTAATTTCAATGATTGGGTATCACACTAGGAGAAATTAGTATTTCTGTGTGTCAGTCGTGGTTGTCCCTCACAGCCTGCTATCCCTGGCACACAGTACATTATTCATTGTACCCTTCCATCCCAGCAGCTTTCTGAATGCTTGTTCATACTTAGGATAGGCTTTGGGTTAGTGCCTGTATTTCCCCCACAGCTATTTGTGTCCTTGTTTTTATTGCTTTGTAAGAAGAAGTTAGCACTATTTGAGCATTATTTACTGTGTATGATGTTTTATCTCTTTGCTGCATTGCTTACAGTGCAGTTTACAGAATAACAGCTCTGTATAAAGGGACATTTGGGGATTCACAGGTATCTCCAAAAAACACCCTCATACCTCTTTAGGTGCTTGAGCCAATAAACCCAATTTCTTTTTGCTTTCCCTTTCTTTGTTCTTACTAAGGCTATGCAGAAGAATGCAGAAACTTTTATTATGCTTTCTCACTGCAGCAGCAGGCTGGAGGCATGAACGTGATATCACAAGGAAGACAAGCTGTGAATTCAGCTTTCCAACACTCAGGAATAAATGAACTTTTAACCTTCCCCCAAGATCCTGGTCCTAGACAAACATCCTTAATAATACAGTGCAGTAAAAAGAACAACAGGTTATGTGCTATAAGCTGCTTACATAGTTTTGAAATAGCAAGCTTAATTTTGATCTCAGAGACACATTGATTGCACACTGAGAACAGAAAGGCATGTAAATTCCTGATTTTCCAGGTGTTCTCACACAAGCATATGCACAGATGTGTATCATATTCAGAATGATCATTCCATCCAAAATGTCCAATCAAGTTCTGTGAAAGACCAGGTGTAGCTTAATTGCACATTGCAAGCATAAAGTATAAATTAAAAGAGAGAAAAGAGCAGCATGCTCTTAGGTACAGTTGGGTTTCAGTAGTCTCAGAAATGTGTAGTATGGCAGTTGAGCTGCTTAAATAAGAATGAATTTTGTAAGAACACCTTAGTTTTAAAAAAATAAATTGAAAAACATGTGAATGTGTCAACATGATAAAATCTGACAGGAGTTGTATAGCTGAAGGCAGCATGGCAAGAAACCAGTGAAGTGGTATATTTTTTTTCTTGGTAGTCTGGTGTTGATTGGAATCAAATATTGGACTCACATGGAATGAGTAGATTTGAAAAGTCTTTCTCACAGTTATCTTTGTTTCTCAGTTGCTAGTAGAGTTAGTTTGTCAGAATATGCCTTTGGAAAGTCCTGGTGTATTGTGCACATTCTGTTCTCCAGAGAATTATAAAATACAAGGGACAGAGTGTGAGATTAGGATGCCCAAAACTATTGTCCAAAACACAAGCAAGGTAGTACAAAATGAGCAATTGCACTCTTCAAGTAGCAATGAAGGACTAAATACACAATAAATTCTGAATGTATTTTGTGTTAAGGATCAAGAAGGTGACAGAAAATTTCAAACACATAGTACAATAATCCATGTGTTTTCCACAGTATGAGATGATGCTCCAAACAACAAGCAGAAGGATTTCTGGAGTATGTGACCGATGGCTGTCCAGTTGAATTTTAGGATACTTTGACAAAACCCTATTAACTAGAACAATTTATGGGGTGTGTGTGTGTGTGTGTGTGTGATTTGTTGTTGTTGTTGTTGTTTTAGCAGGGAAAAGAATGAAAAGGAATTACTTTTAATATGCACCAAAACAATAAAATTTACAAGGCTTTAGTTATCCTAGGCATGATGTCTTTAAGAAGCCCTGAGTTAAAGAGGAAAATATTTAAAATGTTATTAAATTCTCCAATCAACTTCATCACCTGTCTCTGAGATCTTCAGATGCCCAGTGGCTCCTCCTAATTTTAAGAGCCATGCTTCTTCAGTCTTGTAATGGAAAACATACTGTGTTGTTTACTATGTGACAAATCTTGCCAACCCAGCTAAGATTTCAAGTTCTGAATATTAGAGAAAACTATTCAGAAGAAATAAATGTGAAAAAATTAATTAGGAAATTATAATAATGAATGAGGTAAAATATCTTCTTGCAAATATTCAATAAATTTAAAACCAGGACATTCACTGGATATATACTTTGTGATGGATTGTATCAGTATTTCTGCTTCAAAATTCACGTTGCATCAATTAACAGCCATTGGTGGAGGGAACAGACAATTTTTGGATCAAAGATAAAATATTCCAAAGGAAAACTGCTTGTACTAAATTGTTCAGAAAAGGATTAAAAGAATGATGTAATGACAGTGCTGGGTACAATGATGGATCTGAACAAAAAGACTAACACTGACCACAACTCTAAGTGAAGAAACAAATCCATGAGAAAAGGGGAATTATCTAAGACACTCAGTTGAAAATAGCTGGTGTTTAATTCCATGGGTCATAAATTGCATGATTATTAGTACTTGCTGTTTCAAAGGCAGCCAGGGAATTAATTGAAATTGTGATTCTAGAAACAAAATGGACAATTGTGGCTTCTAAATATTCTGTATTCTGGAATTATTTTCCTATAAATCTCCTCTGTGCATTTCCTACAAGGATTATAGCACATGTATTTATGACAACTTAGAATCCTAGTGAATTGCAAATTTGGGAAGCAGAAGACAAAGTAAAATGTGAATTACAGCTTGCCCTGTCACATAAAAATAACCGAGTTCTTTACTTTAGAAACTCCAAAAAAAAGAGCACTATGGAATCAGTTGTTCACAGCATTTATAATAGCTGTGTGATACAGTCATGGAGTCCATGCATCAGAAAAAAAAAATCTGCAAGTAATAATTTTAGAAGTCAGTGGTCTGGTTCTGAAAGAGAAGAAGCAATGGCTTTGCTGCTTGTGAAAGAAGCAAAGTTTAGATGTTAGTTTAGATGGCTGAAGAACATGTGCACTCTCCTCTCAATGAACCCAAATAATTCCTGTTAAGTTTAATCAAGTGGAATGTATATTTTGGGAGGAATTAATCCACTTAGTCCACCACAGCTAATGATACATAGCTAATGATATCCCTTGCAACATCCACAGCACGAATGAAAAATCTGGATGCCAAATTCTGCCCACGCATTTCCCTTTTCACAGTGCAGGAGTGGAGACCAAGTCAGGGACAGCTTTGATCTCTGCAAGCAGGATGGCACAGAGACAGGCAGGGCAGGCTGGGCTCAGAGAGAGGACAAGTCTGCTGCCCTCTTCTTTGGTGTAAAGCTACTGCTGTGTGGCCTTTATGAGTACTGTGGAGTTGCAGTTCAAGAGCTGAGAGATTCTGAGCAGCCCAGGGCTGTTATATGGAATGGAAAGGAGTTCTTCCCTGCCCCTTAAACAACGCCCCGAGTCATGAAATTGTGTAGGAGTGACATGGCAACCATTTATAATATTTACCTCAAGAAATTCAGAGTGGAAGAGATCTTTTAATGCATCAAGTGCAATTCCTTACTACCAAAGGCCTCTTCTCATAAGTTCTGCATCATAAACTCCTCATAAAATTCCTGTAAAACGTTTTGGGCAGGTAGCTTTATTTTCAATTAATTACTCCTCTTCATACTCTGATATTTCACCATTTCTTATGTGCATAACAGTTATTAAAAAGGGTGTACAACTCTCCCAAAATGACAAAAGCACATTTTTTAGTACCTCTCTAATTAGGATAAGGTAGCTGATACTTTCCCACATCCATGTGCTCCCTGTGCAATTGCACATGAACTAGCTTTAAGAAAGTGAAGTCAGCAGTGAAGGGCTGTCACATTCAGAGCTCTGATGAGAAGCAGAATAAATTATTCTGTTAGGAGCTCTGTGCTCTATCTCAGGAGCCAGTCTGCTGGTGGTGCTGCCAGAGCCAGGGTATGATTGTGTAAGGCTAATTTCAGTTTCTTATTGTGATGTTATAGGGTGCACAAAGGATTTTTTCTCTGCAAACTCAACAAGTCTTATGTTATAACTGGTGTGGGGGGAAAAATAGCAGCAATACAGGAGAAGAACAAAGCCACTGGCAAGATTTTTTTGTATTAAGTATTTTGATATTTAATAAAAACAATTATTGCCTTTAAAAATTGCTACTTCTCAGTTGTTTCACCCAAAAATCACTTCCCATATTATCTTTATTGTAGTTGCCCAGTGAATGGCTATCACATTACTTCTTGCTGTTCATAAGACTTATCAGGCTGTGGTCATGCAGATCATTATCCACAATCAGCCACCAGTTACTGAATTTCCACATGCAGTGTGGGAACAGGGCTGTGTTATCCTACAAAGTTATTTCTGTAACATTAATGATTTGTTTTTATTCAGAAATATCCCTTTCCTTTAATGAAGAATTTGATATAAAGTAGTTTTATGTTCTAAACAAAGCCATTTAACAAATAAGAATTTAGTAAAACCTCTTTACCAGTAGGATTGTCAAGCACTGGGACAGGCTGACCAGGGCAGTGGTAAAGAACCACCCTGGAGGTATTTACAAACATGCTGATGTGGCACTCAGGGACATGGTTTACTGGTGGACTTGGCAGTGGTGTGTTAATGATTTGACTTGGTGATATCAAAGGTCTTTTCCAACCTAAACAATGCTGCGATTCCAGGCTCATAGTAATAATCTTCAAATTAATAACTCACTCAGCTGCTGATATTAGAATCTTTAATTGTGAGTTAATGCTCTCTTTATCCAGTAGGGTCACAACTTTCTGTGTTACTACTTGCCTAAAGAGCCTAAATGCACAGATCTTCCTAATTTTAACTGTGGCTCACTCTGAAGTTATCATGCTTTCAGTAGGAATTCTTACAGAGATAATCTCACCCACGATTAGGCCATGAAATAAAAATGATTGATTTTATCAACTCACTTATCCCAGCCTCAAACTCAAATTTCCATTATTTGTTGTTAAGTTTAGAAATTCTACACTGGGATTGAGGAAAATCTCTCTAGGTGAACCCTCTTCCTCATGCTATTTGGTGCAGGTTGAGACTGGAGATCTGAGAGATGTATACAAGATTTGAGTCAGCTGTGATGATGTGCCAGGCTTTAAGGGCTGGCATCTGAAATCTTTTCACTTACAAGAGTTGCATACAAAACAAAACCTGAACTTTGAATGTAATGGTTTGTTCTTAAGAGAGAAGATAAGGAGCTGGTAAAAGAATTCCCTGCAGTCACTGATGACCAGGAAACTTTACCAGGTAAAAGCACCAAGAAGATATAAACACTGAAATTAACTGCTTGAAATAAATCAATACCACAGATATAATATAGTGCTTTTTCTGGTCTTGATACCTTCAGTGGCTCTGTTGCACCTGTCTTCATATATGCACTGCAAGAAGGCTGACCACTTAAATTTTAATTTTCCAGTTAAGTTGCACGTTGGATTTTACAGTTGCTAAATCTTCTGCATGATTTTAAATGAGAAAACTGAACAATACAATTGGATTTTTAAGAGAAATGAACATGTTTAAAGCCGTGGAAATGATTTGTTCTAGAGTTACTATTGAATTACTTAGCTTGCAGTAGCTTTACTTGCTAATGTAGGTTTCAGAAGTAAGTCTTATTGCACAGAAAGTTTCTGGGTTTTTTTTTCCCTAAGGACTTCTTTTTCTTGCCATGCTTAGAGTTTTCAGAGAATTCCCTTGGAATGTGAACACTTACAGAAATCCTGCATTTCTTCAGATAAGTTAGCAGTTACACATGAGATAATAGTAATTAGAGACATGACTGCTTTGCTAAACTAAAGTTCCAGAAGTTCTGATCCGGAATACTCAAACCTACTCATGACCTTAAAAGAAAATATAGTGTTTCATTAGCTAAATGTTAACTCCACAGGATTGTACATTAAAAATATTTGAAAAATTTTGATTCTTCTTTTTGTATGAGCCTGAATATATATGCAATTAAATTATCTTCCTCAGAAGAAAATCTGATCTAACTGTAGAAATTAATTCATACAGGGTCAATATAGAGACAAATAATTTATGGTTTCCTTCCATAAGTTAGTAAGTGCATTTTTAAAATTTTTGTACTTATATGTCATGTCATGCACCCAGATGCTATGTTGCATCTGTTTCTTATTTAAATTTGCATAGCCTTATTCTTATTCTTTGGCCTGTGTTAATTATTATCTATTTCAAAGGTAATTCAGTTTTTAATTAGTTTTCAGTTTAGTTCTGTTCCTGAACTAAGTAAAATGGGTTCCTACTTTCCATACTTTGCACAATAAAACAGAATTGGGCAGAATTTGCCTAGAATCCTAAATCTGATTTGTACAAGTCCAATTTCCTTCAAATTTTTAAGAAAGTGAATGGAAAATTTTCATTGAGCTTAGCATGAAGAGATTAGATTCATAAAGAATAACCTGATTATTTTATTCACTGTGTAGCAGATATTTTTGTAGTTGCAGAAATAAAAAAAAGCAATAGTCTTACTAAATATTCTGTGTTGCTGTTTTATTTTAAGTACATCTTGTACTTAATGAGCTCTAATTAAACTTTTTCTTCTCTTTTTGTACAGTCTATGTTTTTTCTGTACATATTGGTGACCACTGGGGAGAAGAGACTTTTGCAAATGTTTATCTCATTCTCTATGGCAAAAGAGGCGACACAGGTGTGAGGAGACTTCATAAATCTTTAATGAAAAGAAGAAAATTTCAAAGAAATAAGGTAATGGCACCATAATACAGCCTTAGATGTGCAGGGTTAGCACTGCATTAAGTGTTGCATGATGCCTGCTCAGAATACATCTGGCTACTAGATAGGCAAGAATTTGGAAACATTCACAGAATTTATGTTTCAGATATTCACAATATACCAATGCCAGCGTTATTTATTTCCTGTATAAGTGCACATCCACGTGGCAATAAAGGCTCCACACAAGCCATGCAAAATGGTGAAAAATTAGTTACAGAATTTTCCACTAGACTTTTGCAGACAATGGTGTTTCTGAAACCACAATCCCACTTTGAAACACCAACTCAATATCAGTAAATTTAGGCAAGAAACAAAAATTCCACCTAGAAAAAGAATGCAAATAAACCCAGTGTTTCTAGATGACTACTATAAATAAAATTCTTCTTTTGTGAATCAGACTTTCACTCACTGAACAATGACATTTGAAAAAAACTTATGTCAAAGTGTCCATTGTCAAGGAGTGGCTTAGATTTCTGTCAAATACTTTTATTAGATAATTACCAGAGCACTTGTTAGAGTAAAAGTGGAATCAGTAATGAACTAAGGGAATTTCTAAATTTAATTTCTTTGTTTTTCTCAGAACTATGCCTATATACAGAAGACAGCAGTATATTGTAATTATTTTAATTTATGTTCATACATGGATTTATTTCCTATAATATCTTAATTAATGAAGTTAATGATTTCTGCTCACAATCTGCTGTTGGGTTCTGACTATTAAAAAAAAAAGATTTTTTGTCATATGAATGTACTTTCAATATTAGCAGCAGAAAATCTGCTTCTCCAATATTTTATTTAAAAAGAAATAGGGACAACACACTACTTTGAGTGAGAACGCTCTTTTATGCTTCCAGTTTTCCTTTAGACCTATTAATATATATCAAAACCTGTATGATAAGCTTCAGAAAGCAGATATCTGAAAGATAGAAATTTGATTACAACCAAAATCCTGTCATAACTGACTGTCAGAAAGTTGAGGTATATAGATTTTAGTGTAATATGAAATGATTGATGCAGTGATACGTATTGACCAAAGATCAAATGAAATTATAATGCCTCATTAATGATGAGTGCAGGATTAAATGTTAGCTCTAATCAGTGTGTGCTTTCTTAGATTCAGCAGGGGGATGCTAAATTTTGCAAAGAAACAGACTTTTAAAATTTTGAATTCGCAGGTGAATCCAGGCCTATATTTTCTCTGAAGCTCAAATCCAAGTTCTGTGTTATGAAGTATTTCCCTCTTTTGCAGGTGGATTCATATCTGGTGGAAGCTGTTTCTCTGAGTCATTTGCAAAAAGTGGTCACAGGTCATGATGGAGAAGGCTGTGGGGCAGGGATGCACCTCAAGATGGCAACAATTAAGGAATCACAAGATTCCGACAAAGAATGGGTCTTTACAATGTGGAATTGCCTTGAAATTTATCTGGGCTTATGTGAGACTGTTTGTGAGATTGTAACTCTTGGTAAGTTCTGCAAAACTGACCTGCCCATTTTTATATACATATATTTTGCTACAGCTCTTTTAGAACTCTATAATATCTTTTATTGAAAATCTGAATTTTCAGTTTGATCTTAGTGTTATAGTAGAGCCACATCTGGTAAGGTCAAAGTTAATATAATTCTGTCTTGTCAATGTGTTGGATATGGAACACCTGCCTTCCAAATTAAACACAGCATATCTCAATGAAATATAAGTAGCTGAGCTTAGGATGTGCATCTCATGGGGAAAAATAGCTTAAATTTTATGCACTATTTTTTGGCCTGGAATCTGATTTGAAATCCAAAGAAAAATGACTTTGGTGAAATGAGCCTAGTCTTTACCTGTGAGAGTATTCCACTGCACAAAGCAGCAGTTCTGGTATGCTCATTTCTGCTCATTTCACACCTACTACCACACCATGATTTGTGCAAAGCTAAACCTGGATGTCCTTGCAAAAGAACACTTACAGCAGGACCTTTAGTCATTTAGAAGTAGCAAAAGATTTCTTCTTTCAGTCCTGTGAAAGCCATTCAATGCAAAGGAAATGAGTACTGAAGTTTGTCCAAAGGGAATAGGACACAAAGTGTGTCCTTGATTCAGTTGTGTGGTTTTTCTGAGTTGTAGAAAGTACATTTTTCTGAGCTGTTCCTCTTCATGAAAGCATTTTCACTTTACCCAAAATAGTTAAAACAGAATTAAAATGAAGAATAACAGCAATTAATGAAGAAAAAGAGAGGAAGATAGTAATATTGATCTTCTAAGGAACTGGCAACTAATTTTGTGTGTTTATTATAGTTTACCTCTCAGTCTCATACTATTACAGCACCTATGATATTGCTAGGTAACATGTAGTGACAAGCAAAGTTCATTAGAAGTGTTCATTTTGCATTAGGTGCCTACATGCTACATATGGCTACATGCTCTTAAATGATAAATTGGCTTTAGTAACACTGACTGCTTTTTAAAGAACAATTACTTAAACCTCTAAAAGGTGACTGAATATTCTCTTAGCAATTACTTCCAAACATGACAAGAAAAATACATTGGCATCTAAAAATGCCATTAAAACTAAATTTTAAACCCAGAAAGAATTTTTCATTAAACTGCTAAATTCTTCACAAAAATAATAAAGATATTGATGTGTTATTCTTAGTGAGCAGTTGCTATAGATACAACATAACCTGCAAAAAGGGCTTTGTTTGTGTACTGTAAAAGGTATGGTCCTGCTAGATTATGCCATTCTCTCATGCTGTCATCTTTCCTTTCTCTTTGGTAATTTTTAAAGGTAGAAGGTCGACTTTTAGTTCTAAACTGCCTGAAATCAACATGAAGTCATCAGGTTTCTGGATAATGGATATCACTGGATCTGACTTGAGTGGTGAAGAGGATCCAATATTCCTTTCTTTTATCTTCTACAGCAAACTGAGTCAAAAAGTTGCCAATCCCAGTCACAGGAAAGGCAATTCAGATTAAAGTACTTCAACCTTTCTGTGTTGCTAGAAAAGCCTTCGAATCATGTAGCCAATAATCCACTTAATTCTGAGATAAATTGTTTCTTTAAGCTAAACTACCAAATTGATTTTTAAGTCCTCTGTGTAGTTTGGCACAGATCATCATTTTTGTTTGTAGGTAGCAGCACATGAACAATGGTTTTTGAATGAGCAAATTCTCCCAGTGTCTCATACCGAGAATGTTTAAGTGAGTGAATTGGTCCCTTGGTGCCTATCACAGTGTACACCACACGGCAGGTACTGATTTACAGGCTTTGTTGATCTCACAAAAATCAGCAATTTGTAAGCATACAATATGCCATGGGATACCATAGAGCTTTTGGGGCTGATGATAGAGAAGGAAGAATCATAAATGAGATTAAATGCACAGATGCACAGAATGTACAGAAGGTTAATTTTTCTCTTTTCTCTCTTACGTAATTTATTCATCCCTGCCATCAGTTTCTCTGAACTGCTTTTTCTAAAATGGTTTCTCTTTTCCCCTTGTTATTTGTTGTCTCTTCCTTTTTCCTCTTAATAAATTTAATTTTATGATTGAGCTAAAGAAATAATTTGTTGTGTGTTGATGCTTCTCTGTTGTTTGATGAAAGAGGAACTAAGCAGACTAGACTAACCACAAACATGATCCAAAATGAGGAGCACTTGGAGGGTATTTCTGAGTTATTTCCAAGAACCTCTGATAAATAAAAACAAGATAGTATGAAACTGGAAGTGCTGTGTCAGAGGAAAAGCTGAAGTCAAGTCACATGGACTTCTATTATCTGAGCATATCTAAAATGAAAGATCAGAGGAAAGAATCCAAGAACTACTAGATAGGCAAATTCTGTTTTCTCCCCTTTTTTCCTTACAGTGAAAAAAACCATATTTTAAATCACAAGTTATAATATGTAAATCCTCATGTGCTTTCACTTACTCAAACAATGGTATGTCCTAGAGATGGTGCATTGTCCCCAGAAGAGCTAGACTGGGTTTATTTCTCAAGTATGAATGCAAGATTTTAATGTACAACTTCTATGATCTAGAGTGAGAGTGAAGGATGTCTTGGATGTTTCCTCAAAACTGGACTAGCTTTTCTTCAATTTTATAATTAATTGCATCATTTTTTATTGCGGTAAGAAATATTTCCAATAGTGTCCAATGTTTTAAAAATTTGCTAAAGCTTCTGTGCCTGAAAATAATCTACTGAATCTGTGTAATATATATGAACATTGTGCCTTGCTCTATGTACAAATTTCAGCAGTGACTGCCATTGCTTGTTCCTTAATATCAAATCTCAAGAATTCCATCTCCTCATTCATGTTTTTAGATCAATTTTGTATTGATTAGAAAGGGGAAAATAGTACTAGTTATAGATCTGCCCCAATTTTTAAACTACTGAAGTTTGTTCAACTGTTGCATGCAGCTGCCAACTGCATTTATTCTGGCACAATTGAAATGAGACCCATTCATCTTCTCTTTCTCTGCACACAGGAGAAACTGGCAAAAATTGGCTCAATACACAAAGTTCAGGTAACTGGTCCACACAGTGAGCTAAAACAGCCATGGCACTTAGATTTACTGCATATGGAGCACACAGGCACAAAGGAAGAGAGTGTTTAGCTTCTGACTGCTGGTTCAACCCTAAGGAAGACAAATGTGTGGAGCTGCCAGCCCTCTATGCAGATCAGGAGCCTTTGCCTGGTGAGCTATGTCCTTTTCTGTTACTGGGGTCAGGATCTGTCTCTGGAATGCCAGTATATCTCTTTTGGGCTGAAAATATTATGTGAAGATTTCCATAAGATTTTAATATTAAGGAATGTGATGGTTTTGCACATGCATTTACCACAAAAGAGAAATCATTGGGATGAAGATTATGAGAGATGCTCTAACTGCTGATACCAAACCTAGGACTGGGTTTCTTTCACATTAGATGGTGCTCCAGTTTTAGCTCTTGATTATTTATCATCTCTTCAAATTAATATGTCAGCTGAAGATGAGTACAAAATATCATCTACTGTGTAATATTGTCTCTTCCCTTTATTTAACTCTTCCCATTCATAAAGAAATATATGTGATCTAGAAACGTAGTAAAGAAGGAAAATAATGCAGACCCCCTACACAACAAAGGTAGAATTTTTAAAATGCCACACAGTTAGCCAGCAAAGAGATATCCAAGAATTTCAATTACACTAGTATTTTATTGATGTCAATGAGAAATTTATAGCACAGCTAGTGATATTCTACAGAAATATACATGAAATTGCAAGTTGCTCAGCTGTTATTAACACATGGGAGTGGTATGATGCCAGAGATATAATTAAGTGATTTCTGCCAACCATCCTCCACCACTCTCCCTGGAACAACCAATTGTATACTGATAACTTGATCACTAGTACTTAAGGACAAGCTTCCCATTTATTCAGCTCATTAGAATAAAGGGAATTGATGGAGAGAGTAAAGACCATATATTGAGGCTTTTAGTGCCAGTTAAGAGGTTTATTGCTAGAGGCTACAGTACAAAGAGTGCTCTGCTTAAATGGAAACTAATAGAAAAAGATGGAAGCAGCCCAGAAAAAAGAAATAAAATAGACCACATGGACTTTTGCAGAGCATTCTCTGAGGAGAGCTTCCTAAATGTTTCACCCAACTTAAAGTTGAAACTTGAAAAAACCAGCCAAGACCTTTTAAATTTCTGGTTTTGTGTGGGTTTGCATAATTTTAAAAAATTGCCACTTTGTATTCATATACTGAAAAATCTTACCATTTTAGAGTTTTGATCCATAAGATTCAAAAAAATATTGGATGCTGGATGTACATATTCAATCATAAATATAGTAATTCTATTAAGAGGCCCTATTTCCCTAATTTATTTAAGAAAAAATGAGAGAACTGTAAATATGAACAATTATTTTCTGAATTCAAACCTGTTAATTTTTTTACTGCATATAAAAAGTACAAAAATTTTTAAAAATTAAAATTCTAGAATACACCTCTCAAAGCCTCTATTATGTTAAGATCCAAATGGAAATAATGTCTGAAAGCATTATTCTAATATGAAAAGTAATTAATTATTGAGGTGTATTAGAAATTCAGGGTGTTTTTCCTGGAAAATTTCTGGGAAAAGATGTGTATAGACTCTCCCTCAAAAATTAATTCATAGATGGGAGTATCTACCAACCTAGACAGTTTTTCAAAAACTATTTTGTTGAGTCCAACTAGAAGTGTTAATATCACTTCTATTCTTTGTGGTCTCAATTCTACTTCAGTCTAAAATTTCTTCTTTGTTGTATTCTGATTTTATTCATAAACACATACACAAGAAATTAATACAAAATAATAAAAAAATGTATTTACTCTCCTATTTTTACGTTTTGTTTTTTTTTCCTTTTTGAATGAGCATTAGGTGGTCATTTTCAGTTTTGCAGTATGTTGGCTTACATCTGAAAGAGAATTTTTATACACAGGATTGGGAGGAGACAAAGAATGCCAAGCTTGGATGGAACACTTTGTCCTAGTAGATTTTTGTTGTTGGGGAATGCTGTTCATGCAGAACACAATCAGAATGGTCCCAAACTCAGCCTAAAATCTTTTACCCCATTTCCCAGCATTTCCTTTCTGTTATGACTCTTTTCACAGGAGACACTTTTTTTCCACTTAAATAGTGGAAAATTAATAGGAAATATTTGCTATGACTGCATTGAGCTTTAAATTATGCATCAATAGATTCAGCAGATTCTGCTGAAAATCCAGACTCAGCAGAAGCTACATACATTTCTAAGCTATGCTTGTGATTCTGTATATTAATGATTCAAATATTAATGGACAAAAGCAGTAACAAGGTGTGCACTGTGATTTCAGGAGTTGTCAGGCAGATGGACCCAAATATTTTTGGTCTTATTCACATCAGTAGCCATTTGACTTCAACAAATCTGCTCACAAGGCCGAGTTACACAGACAAGGCAGCACCCTGAATGAGCAACAGAGAAATTTCATATCCTAACTCCCCTGAAAGAAAAATGCCATTGGCCACATGCTAATTAAACAGTCAGCTGGGCAGCTCATGTATTTTCAACTATCTGGAGCTCCAGAAAGACCAAATCTGTGTAGCTGCTCTGACTTTAATGCAGCTATGTTGTCTTTTACCTGGCAGTGCATATTTAACTCCCTTGAAGAGGGGAATGAGATATGTTAGAGCCCCAGGGTGGGAAAACTCTTGGTTTACTTCTTATCATCAAACATGAATGATACCATCAATTATAAGAACTTTCCCAGCCTTTAGTTTAAATTATTTTTTTTAAAAATAGTCCCAGGGGAGTCCCTGAAGCAAACAGTACTGCAGTGAAATAAAGCCACTTTTAAACAGATTTTCTCAGACATCATCCTCATGAAGTAAAAGGTAAAAAGAAATAAATACATTTCAGAAGTTTATTGAAGTGAGCGAGCACACTTTTTTTGGCAGACTTATATAGACCTTATTATTTAATGAACCCTTTTAAATATTAATTTTACAGTCTATATAAACCCACTCTTTAAAACAGTTAATCCTGTTATGGGATCTTTTTATTTCAGAAATAGAAAGAAATAGTTATATAGGATGTCACAATACTTGAATTCAGACCTTTTGATTATAACACTCAACATGAATAGCACCAACTTGTGAAAAGAGCTGTAAGAAAAGCTTAAAATAAATATCCTCGGAACACTTTTTTCCCTCCCTGTTTTCCTGTCACCTACGCTTGAAACTAAATGACAGCTTTAGCTTCTGGGTTCATTGAATCATTCTTAAACCTACTAGAATTTTCTCATAATTATAATCTTTTTTTTTAAATGCACAATTTGCTTAAATAGACCATTTCTATATTAGAAAAAAATTGATTGAAGAAGAAAACTATACTGAGAATATCAGATGTTTCCAGGATGTATATTTAGATATTCATGTATCCTATGGTGTACATTAGACTGATGTTTCAGAATGGAATAATGTGCATTTCCATGCTCTCTAGCTTGTACTGTCAGCTGTGAAACTCAAAGTGCTCAGTTTCTCTTTGGTTTCATGCCTGTCCAAAGCACCACTCCCCTCCTTTGCACACATGACTTGCCTGGCAAAACAGATGTCGTAGATCCAACCAATTTCCAGGGAGGGACAAGAGGCACAATGAGGCTGGAAGATTTTCTCCAGCAAATATTGTCACACAGTCTAGAAGTTGTCTATATTTTACTGCTACAATAAAGAAGGTTGTGGGAGTAAGGGCTGATAATATTTGATGGTCAAAGATAGCTTGTAATTGCAAAATGCAAGTAAGGCTGCTCAATTCTTAAAAAAAAAAAAAAAAAATCATTATGTTTGTGATAAAAAAGTTCAAGAGATAATACAAATCTTTTCGAATACATTCTTGGTATGTATGCATTGCTCATTCATCCCAAATGAGACTTTGCATTTTAAAGCGGAGAAAAGAATCCTTATTAAAAATATTAGACAGTCATGTTTTACAAACATGTTGCTATAAAAGCATGGCTTGTATTCTTAAGCTGAAGAAATGATGCCTGTGGTTGGAAGCAGAGGAATATTTAGACCATCTAAGTTTAGACTCTTGAGTTCTAGTGTTTATCTCTAAATGTGTGGGAACCCATCAGAGGTGTTTTCTATAGCACCTGCCTTCCTCTGCTGACTACATAAGGATCTGAGTCCTAATATAGCTACCAAAGTTAGATTCCTGAATTGACAGTATCAGTTCATTACACAAATGAGCCCAAATGAACACTCTATACAAATTATGCTTATTATTATAACCTGAAATAGAGCACACAATACCAGAAGGAAAATAAAATGGATCCCCCAAATCCCTTCTTATTTTGTCCTGGAGTCCTTGTTGTTACAATGATGCAAATAACAGTGAATATTGAGATTGTGACCTGCTTCTGTTTAAGTGTTTCATTGTTTCCATGATAAACACAGGGGCTGAGATAGCTAATTTAAAAAGTGAACGTAGGAGATTTCCATGAAGTGTCTTTGGCATTATTTCAGTCTAGTCTCATCTGCAGCACTTATCTATGCATTGTGACAAAAAGAGGCAAAGAAGCAGAAGCTTTATATGGGGGACATAGGTGTCTCTTCTAATCTCTGTATTATGACCATGGCTGAGAAATTCAGGAATGCTTTTCCTTCAACTCAAAATTCACTTACCTGACCTGGATCTGTGGGCTATTATATCATTAATGGAAGACTCTTTGGAGAATGATGCAAAATGTCAGGAGACTTTTCTGTATATGTGCTAGAGCTGATGTTGAAATAATTTTTAATTCATTATTTTTATTTCATATTACCATATTTCAATTTAACAACATTCTGATAGTATTATGGTCTAACTATTGATAAATAAAAATGGAGTTAAAACCAAAGAAATATCAGTAAATAATCTTAAAAAGAAAAAAAATTAGACTTTCTGAAGGGGATGCAAGTATGGCTCTTAAAAAGGAATTTCCTGCCTTGTGAAGTGAACAGTACACAAGAGATCCTGTGCCCCAAACAGTAACCCATAGCACTTATTTTCTGGGAGTGGTGCCAGAGCACAGCAAATCTATATTCTCTAGATTGCCATCCTGTTGTGCAGCAGGAATGTGTTTTGGTTATGCATGTCTCCAGGATAGAAGAGACCTTGTTTGGTTGTACTAGGGTGGGATATGGGATCATCTGCAATGATTTCTACAAGAATTAATACATAATGCAGGTGTCAGGCAAGAGGACGAGTTTTTTTCTCCTGCTGACTTTCTGGATTTCTTTGTCTATTTTTTCTGAAGTTGTGGAATATGAAATCCATTTGCTCATAGGGTGACTTGAAGAGGGCAGATGCCACTGGAGAGATTTATCGTCATATACAAGGAGAAAAAAGTGACTCAGGGAAGCAGTGGCTTAACCCAAGAAACAGCCTGATCACTTGTGCTAAAGGACAGGTAAAATAATGAGGAAAAATGTAACAATCTGTGAGCGTCTTTTTGTTAGAACTTATATTTCAGAAAACCTTTAATGGATGGAATGTCAAAAGTATTAATGTTTTATACTCCATATAGTGATTGTTTCCATAGCTAATACACTGTTTTTAAGCATCATCTCTGTTGTGCCACAGTAAAACAGTTAGGGTGATAAAGTAATTTTGACAAGGACTAAATGATGTCTTAGAGATCTGTATTAATATTCCAGACTTCTAAGGCCAGGGAGCCATCACTGCTCATCATAATAAAATATGACTGATTGATGGAACTGGTAACATTTTTGTAGGATAACTTGCATTTGTAACCACTCCATCTAAAGTAGTCTATGAACTTTTCTTGTTAACTTTCCTGAACACTGTCACTGTTCCAAGAAGACTCTTATTTTTCATGTTTCAAATTTCTCCACGCAATCTTGCTTTTTGGTAAACATATTGTTGCTTTTTGAGATTAAATAGCATTTCCTAGAAGAGTAATTCCTTGAGCAGTTATTGGCATAAGAACAAAGTGACTAAACAGACTTCAGATCAAACGAAATATCTCTTTCAAATCAGAAGAGCATGTCTAGCTGATACATTATTAGACCATAGTGTTCAGAATTTCAGCTTGGATTTTTTTTTCTTATAAGGAAATAGTGAAATAATTATGAAGTACCTAGAAATCTTGTTTTGGGGAGGGTAGGAGAGAGTATTTCACTGCTGACAGCCTAGTGCAGTTTCTTCTCTGGTGCAGAAAGCTAGAGAAATGTATTTGATATATGCTTCATTTATTCTTTATACATACCTGTGTTTATTTCATCAGCTTCTCTTACTGTTTTTAAAGATTCTAGAAGATACAAGGTTTTTGTATGAAAAAGAAACCCAGATCTTAGTCATTATCTCCTCTGTATTTTCATTCTCCATTGTGGAAGAGAATATGCATGCCCAATGTCATGCTGGTCAAGAACTGATCACACTGGTTCACAAGCTAAATCTAAAAACAATTACAGGATAGTAGAGCTCACCTTGTTTAAAGCAGTAATGCAGGAAGTTGTATAGATCAGTAATTTTGATGATAATAGTCCTGTGCAGTATGTCTTATGGATAGTGTCTTAGGGAAATCTGAACACCAAGACTACCTGTTACAATGGATGAGGTATCAGTACAGACTGGAAGAGGGACAGATTCCTGTTTCTTTCAAAATCCCAAACGGACCTGACCTTTTAAAAAACTATTTTAAGAATGTGTTGCATTGTTGCCAAGAATAAAGCTTGTAGGGAAAAACCTGAACAATAGCACTTGACTTCTATGAATACTCACTCCTGTGGAAGTATTACTCATCTGCAAATTGACAAGGATTTTTTCTGTATAATCCAGATTCTGTGTCAGCTGTTGAACAGGCTTGTTCAGGCTTGCTAAATCCTTCCTCTGAAATTCTAAAGGGCTTTTTCTATATCCTGGGCTATAAGACCCTGATCTTCTTCTTATAAGAAAAGATTTTGAGTAACAACTCTTTGGGTATTCATTCTGTTGTAGTCCTCTTTGCTCCAATTTACCCTCAAATGATGAATGCTCTGTTCTTAATCATTGCTCTTCTTTTCCTAAATGATTTTTTCATCAATATTATTCTCACAGAAATTGAAATTCTGGAACTGTGCAACTATGAGAGCAATGCATAGGTTTTATTTTTATTTTCAAATCCACAAACTAGTCCTCAGTTATTACATTCTAACTTGCATTTTCAACCCAGCTTCCTCAAGACAACTGCTTCTGTGCTTAACAGAATAACTCATGAAGGCACATGAAACAAAAGTCTTAGCTGTAGAGATTTAATTTTGCATCTGGTTTCTCAAAAGATTAGATAAACCATTCATAAATAGTATGCTTCCAAACTTCATTTCTTCAGGCCCAGTTAAAAAAAAAGCCAAGGAATATGCATTTTAGGCAATGTGCGTTCCCAGTGTCAGTGCACATACTCAAAGAAGATGAACATATATAGACAAGAAGGTGAATAAACCATAAAGATTTAGGGTATGGAAAAAAGTAAAGACTCCATGGAGTCTACTGATCAATTAAGTCTGTTGTATGTAGAAAATTTGACCTATTATAGAGATGACTTCAAGGAGACATCCTCATTCCAAAAGCATAGTGCTTGAAATCTTCACAGATACCATTCACTTAATTCCCATTTACATGCCTAATTCCCACTAAATTAATTGTGAATTTTAGTGAAAATGAAATTACTCCAGATTTTCAGAATTATTAGACATCTAGTATTTATCAGTTTCATTGGAAGTTAGATTCTGGACTAAAGTAACTTTCAACACGCTAGGAATTGATCTGATTTGGTTATTTCAGTCCATGAAGGCACGAGAAATGAGAATATTATTGCTAGTGTGTGTATCTGATGTTTCAAAAATTACTTCCTCTTAAATACAGAGGCATTCTGAAATTCATAATTTATAATATAAACTGGATAAGAGAAAATGAGCTATAATACATAATATTAAATTATGAAGTCAAAGACAATGAAATTGCATAGATGAGATAAATTTGCTTCCATCAGGGTACAAAACAATGGCCAGACACCCCAGGCTAAACAGATAAATACTCAAAACCAGAGCCCTATTAAATTTAACTAAAATAGCATTTTGATTATTTTTATATTGCAGGTGGATATTTTCAAAATCAAGTCTATATACCTGAGCAAGTTGAATCAAATTTGTGTTGTATTTAAAAGTATAAGAAAAGGCTGGTAAATTTTTCAGTCAATATAAGGTAATAATGATGTAGATTTTAGATTTAAGTGATCCTAGTACTTCAGAAATGTCTGAAATTTAACATGAAAGTGGTTTTAAAAAAATTCTAGAAAAATAGGAAATTGCTTTTCGTTTTCTGCTATTCAGTATTTCTTTTGGATTTTATATGTCAGTCTCTAGATCCAGCTTGGTTTTACTAAAATGTGCAAGGAATTCCAGGAAAATGCTGTGACAATGTAAAATGCCAAAATTATATATAAAACTTTACTCTATTGAAGTTTCTATGTTTTTATAAGGACAGTCAACAAAACTTTTGTTTTTCAGAAGGCAATATGAAACCATACTTTTGAAACTTTCATCTTCCTGTGCATTTTTAGATGATGGATAAGTAAAAAAAATAATTTATTTTCAAGGCTCTATGCTTCTAGGTAAAGAGAAGAACATAAAATTGGTTCATTAAATTGAGAAGTAGAATACAGAAGAAAGGCTGTGCTGGCCTTACAAGTACTTTCCTTCTAATCCATGCAAAAATGTTTTTTAAGGGATCCTCCATATGTGAGGTTAACTGGCAGATAAAAAGTGCATTTCTGCAGCATTTTTTTCTCATCCTGCTTCTGACTCCAAAGCAGCTGTTGTAGCTTTAAAAATTGCTTATTTCTTGAAAATATATAGAAACAGCAAAGAGTATAATGAATTGATATTTTAGTCAATCTTTTGGCTACAATTTTGGCTCTTTTTTTAAAAGGCAACAGAACAGAGATTCTACAGGCATTTTACTCCTGCAGATAATGTTTTTATAATGGAAATGATTGTTCCAGAGTATGATAACCTGAGTCTCTTGTTCCTTCTTCTTTTTTAAAAAATCCCAAGATTGCAAAATTACTCTGTAGGTTAAACTCAGACTCAGAAAAACAGGCTGGGAGACTATTACCTAGATGGTAACATTAAAATGAATGAAATTCCATTCACTTCAGCAAAACTGGGAGTGTAACCAAGTTTACCAAGACTCAGAGTTCCGACTCTACAAATGCTTTGTTTCCAAAGAATCATTGTCTCAAGTTGAGATGAAACTAGCTGCAGTTTGTTCCTTGTTGTATCAAATGGAGCCTCACCAGAGAGAAAGCTGTGTGTTGAGTGGATTTTCTGATGGCTAATGTCATAAAAATCCTGATCCTTTTTCATTTAGGTGATCATTTCCTATTGGAGTTTCTCGTGTCTAGAGATTGCATTCAGAAGCCTTTCCATTCTTTGAGATGTAATAGATCATTACAGCAAATTAGATCCTACATTTAATTTCACAAGATCTGTAAAAACATTGAGTATTTTGGAGTGCAATGGAACAGACAGAAACACATGCAAATATATTTTCAGAAGTTTTATTTCCTTAAGCAGTCTGTCAAAAAAACCCCATTTTATTGACTTAATGATGGTACAAACTTATGACTGCATACACAGAATATTTTGTTGCTTTAAAGGTATAAATTAATAATGTCCTGTTTATTTTCAATCAGATGGGTTGTTTCGGGAAAAAATTGTTATAAAAGAAGTCTTCTACCCTTTTTCTGCACTTTTTTTTTTTTTTTTTTTTTCACAATGGTTGGATCAATAAACACTCCAAGGAAGATTTTGCAGAAGTCGCAATTCCTCTGGAAGGTAATAGAAGGAGAAGAGTCCTTTGTATCCATGAATCACTCTGTGTGGCAGAGCAGATCACTGCTGGTGCAAGGTTACTTCACACCATAGGAAGAACTGGGCATTGGTACCCCAATGGTGAGGGGCACAGGCCTGGAGCAGGGTAAATCATGCCTTCTGTAAACTAAGGGGAAGAAATTATGGCTGGGATGGAGAAATTTGAAATGGCAGTATTGATAGATTGTCCTCTGGCAGGACATTTCCTGTCCTTGGAACAATGCAAAGAAAAGAGGCATGGCCTGTGTGTGGCTGTGGCATGGATCCATGCAGCCACTGGCCTGGGATTAACATGAGAAATGAGGGGCTTGTGTCTTCACTGCCTGAATTTCCTCTGCTAGACACAACACTACCAGGCAATATAATCTTTTGGTTTATACTGCCTTGTTACAGATAGGGGCTCTAAGTACAGATTTGCTTTTACTGCAGAAATGTCTGTGACATCCCTTCCCACAGAAAATTTAGATATGAAAAGCAGAGGACGATGACAAACATGGATGCACTGCACACAAGTACCAGATGTTCCTAACATTCAGGTTGTTGCATTTGGAAGAAAAGGGAAACCCCCAGCAGAGAAAGTTCAAAATCTAAGTGATACTCTCTTTTTTGGATGGTTTATTTTCTATTTCATACAAGTCTTATCAAATATTTTCAGCAAAATAATTATTGTAGCCAATAAGTATGACATTATATGGACTGGTTGTTTATTTGTAAGACAATGTTTATGCCCCTATCTCTTAAATAATGCTTGGAAAACTTCTCATTTGTGGGCCACAACATATCACTTAGGAAAACTCTTTTAAGGAAATGCCAAATTTGATGGGAGAAATCTCATTAACTTCAAATTAAGTGGGGAGAAAAGAACTGGCCTTCAAAATACAGAATTCAGTTAAATATTTCCTTTTGTTTGTTGTGCTGATCTGTGCTCTGCAACCCTCACTAAAAAATAGACATAATTTATGATACAAGTGTGAGTCCAAATTAACTTGAATTCTTAATAGGACATACTCACTCTAACACTAACCTCACTGACTAAGATTTTTACCTGCTGTATTTATCTTTTTATTTGGTTTAATGTATGCCATGAAAATGGTTGCATACAACGTATAGTTAATTATTACTTTTTTTTTTCCTAACAGTTGACCATTGGTGATATTGGAGATATAACAAAAGTCTCTTTTGTGTTGTGTGGTCCACCCTTGAGAAGCGGAATTAAACTTCAGAAGGTATTCCAAATATAACACATATAAACTCGCAACATTTTTCAATGTAGCAGTAAATAACTTTTGTTGAGACACAGATGGTCTCACTTACCTGGTATCTACAGATGACTGCCTACAGCTTGCAGATCTCTTTGTGGGCAGCCTGACCTTGTTTGCACCTGCTGAAGTGCATATTGCTATAGCTCCTCACTGGAGTGCAGACCCATTCTGCACAGTTCGTCATGACATGGAAGGCAGTTTTCCTGCTGATCTTAGGAAATGTTAATTCCTGCATGGAAATACTGAGAGCCTCCAAACTCAGACCAATCTACCTGTGGAAGTCAATTAAGTTAATATTCAATATCTATTCTTGGCAATATGGCCATCAGTGGGCCTTAAACTTCTGATTGTAGTTTAATACTTCTTTCAGAATTCTCATAAAAAGGAATGTAGAAAGAATTTAATGCTGTCAATCTTAAAATAGAATTAGAATTTAAAAGTATACTTAATACTTAAACTTGAAGGTTAATTCAAGAAAAAATTGTTTCAATGAGCTTTGCCTATGAGCAAGGGCAAAAAATCCCATTGTGGGCATATCACTGAATTAATCCGAAGTGGAAGAATGCTTTCCTGAACTGAGCCACAGAGTCCCTTAACCCTGCTATGGAATTGAAAGATCAAGGTGATTCCTTAAATGCCTAAAGACTCCGGAAACTGTTCTGATGGGAAATGCTAGAGACAGATGCATTCCAGAGTAAAATGCAAACGAGCTTGTGGCACTCAAAAGACTGTTGAGTCTGAATTTATGAGCTCCTCTGGGGATAGAGGAAGAGTTTATCTTATATTTTCTCCCCAAATGTGTTCTGTGTCACCTAAATTCGTAGTCTCAGTTTAGGCTATAAAAATAGAAAGAATAGGTAAGCAAAGTTTATTTCTCATTTTAAATATGCATCTCCAAGGCATTTGATAAAACATTCAAAAAATATTTTGACACTGTATTTAATATATCCATTATGTAATAGAATACTTCAACCTGAAGTGGCTCAAAAATCTTCAGACCTGGCCGCTCAAAACATGGCAGAAAATTCATAAATTTCATAGTTTACTTTCTGCTTTCTTTTCCAAAACAATCCTATTCAACTGGCTAAGTGATTTTTGTCTGTACTTTCAAATACTTCACAGTTCATTTAATAATTGTTTTATTAGTAGCTATAAATTGTTGCAAGAAGTCAGTAGGTTGCTATAGACCTAAGTAGTCTCTTGCATGCATGTGCAACCCATAGCATAAACCACAGCAGCATCTATTGATATTGCCATTAATATGCTTATAATATCTAATACTAATTTATTAGTCTATTTATAAATTAGCTATTCATGGAAGCATAATCTAAAATGTAACAAGTTGGGCTTATTCTAGTTGGATACTTACAGTGCAGTAAAAAATAGACATGTTGTATAGAAACAGAAAAATTACAGGCAGCAATCAGGATGTTTGAACCAGTGATCAAACCCAGCCCCAACTAAATACAATTCCCTTCTTTGACTTCTTTTTGAGTGAAAGAAGTAATATTCAAAGTTCCAGAAATTTCCCAGAAACTACAGATGAAACTGTAAAAAGGAGATAAAATCCTTATGTTCATTTTGCTACTCTGTCTTCTCTATTTTGATGTTCATAGGGTCCTTCCAAGTACCAAAGTTTTTCCTGATACCTCCTACAGTTTTCTGCAAAATTCTGTAGTGAATTATATAACCTTAGCTAAAATTTATGTGCTTTCTGTAACTTCTGCAGATTTATGTACTATAGAATGAGTAGCTATTTCTTGCTCAAAAAGAGTTTCTGGCCTTTCCTAAAATAGAATGCAAACTCATTTTTAAATTCTCATTTAGAATATAGAAACAATATTTGATTTGAAGTTCACACTTAGATGTAATCTTAGAACTTGCAAAAATTTGTTGGGTATGTTTCATTTTATGGCCAAAGGCTGAATAAATTTGCACACCTCATTTTAATGAGTCCAGTTTCTGCAGGCTGTCCCTCTGCATATACAGGTAAACCTTAGTGCAATTTTAAGACAGATAGGAGTTTGTGATATGTATTTAGTTAGGGTTGCACATATTGATAGAAGTTAGGGGGAAATATTTTTGTGTAAGGAGTTGTTATACATTTAATAGAAAAAAAATTGTTATTGCAAGTCCAAAAATAGGTAAACAATGGGCTGCAATTTTAGTGGAATTTAATACTATCTAAATAAAACGACCTTTTATTTAAGTAATTAATTATTTAAGTCTGGAAAGGGTCATGGGGTATGGTTTACTTTCATCTGGAAGCCCTGTGACTGATCTTGTAAAGCACTGGGCAGAATGAATAGGCAATAATGGAAAATAAAATGTCATTGCATTTCTAAGAACTCAAGCGCAAGACAATCTGGAAAAATTTGTAAGAGTGGAACTGTCAAATTCCCAATAATTTAATTTATCTAATTCAATTATATAAATATTTATACATATCAAAGCCTGCAGTTGAAATCTGTGTGAGGAAACGTCTACTCAGGTTTTCCAAACACTTGTATATGTATTTTGTATGATGAGCACAAAGTTTTGGTGTTGCAGCTGCTATTGGTACTGGAAAGATGTGACCACAATAATTTCAGGAATCCCTGCCTAAAAATTTCAATTACTTACTGTCCTGATGAAATTAAGTTTTTGTTTCTTTTTCTTTCATTTTGAATGTCTTGGACATACTATTTCTATATATATAGATTCTGAAGACTGAAGAAACCATTTCTACAAACTTGCAGTCATTTGCTATTTATGATGCTCAATATTGCATGTAATAGTTACCAGAAATGTTTCTGCATATACTTGATAGATTTTCACTCTGTATTTCATAACCTGACTGAGTATAGAGTACCTGAGTTAACCACCATGACCCTCTCAGTGGGGATATGTGGGCTCCCAAAGTTGTGCTTCTTCAGCTGATTTGAGGGTTCTAAGTCCACAAACTTGGAACCTAATTTATTCACTCTCCAATAAATATTTAAAGCCAAGTAGAATGAAGCTGGACCTAAGCTTGACCATTCTATTGAAATTCATTTTTCAAATAACTTATTTCCACAGACAGCCCTGAAAGCTGCTGGACACCTAATTTCTGCCAACTTTGAAAATCCTACCTGAGATATAGCAAGACTAATTTAAAAAAATAAAAAGTAGCAAAGCAAATGTTTTTGCAAAATGGGCACATGCTAAGATTGATGCAACTGTATTCCTTCATTTGACATTCTGAAATTGCAAGCACATACAGGTCAATTTAAGCTGTATCTCTCATTGGTTCTTTACAAATGGGTCCTATGCTTGTGTTGATATGCAATGAAGAATACACCTATAAACATCAGGCTGCAGAATTAGCAGCTTGAAGAAGCTGCTGTAACTGTTATGCAGAATCAGGTAGCTGTTATAAAGTGTGTGCAGGAGTTAGTAAAAAGAAGAAATGTCAGTTTCTCTTGGGATGGAAATAGGAAATTAAATAATTCAGATAAATTAATTTCTTTCTCTGATTCTGCCTGCAGCTTCAGCTAAAAGACCTGGACAGTAAACAAGAGTTGGGTTTTCACACTGAAGCCTCGTGTCTATTTGGAGAAGATGGATCTGAGACCGCGACAGAGCTTGCTGAGGTCAGGCCAGACCAGGCACCACTCAGGGGTATGCTGCTGAAATGAAAAATAAATACATGAGCAATCGCACACACACACACAGAGAATTGTAAATTGCTTAATAGGATGTACACAAGGCATAAGATTGCAGAGCATTTTATATATATATTAAAAAAACAATCAAAATTTCTTTTAACTATTCATTCAATAAAGTGTGGGATCACAGAATCACAGAATCACTAGGTTGGAAGACACCTTCAAGGTCATTGAATCCAACCCATGCCCTCACACCTCAACTGAACCATGGCACCGAGTGTCATATCCAATCTTCTTTCAACACATCCAGGGATGGTGACTCCACCACCTTTCTGACCATTCCAGTACTTTATAACTCTTTCCATAAAAAACTTTTTCCTAATACCAAACCTAAATTTCCCTTGGCACAGCTTAAGGCTGTGTCCTCTCATTCTGTCAGTTTCTGCCTGGAGAAAGAGACCAACCCCCACCTGGCTACAGCCACCTTTCAGGAGGCTGTAGAGAGTGACAAGGTCACCCCTGAGTCTCCTTTTCTCCAGGCTAAACACCCCCAGCTCCCTCAGCCATTCCTCACAGGATTTGTGTTCCAGCCCCTCACCAGCCTTGGTGCCTCCTCTGGATGTGCTCAAGCATCTCAATGTCCTTCCTAAACTGAGGGGACACAACTGGAGACAGCACTCAAGGTGTGACCTCACCAATGCTGAGTATAGGGCAAGAATGTCCTCCCTGCTCCTGCTGGCCACACTATTCCTGATCCAGGCCAGGAGCCATTGGCCTTCTTGGCCACCTGGGCACACTGCTGGCTCATGTCCAGTCAGCTGTTGACCAGGACCCCCAGGTCCCTTTCTGCCTGGGCACTGTCCAGCCATACTGTCCCAGCCTGTAACACTGCAGGGGGTGATTGTGGCCAAATGCAGGACTTACCACTTGGACTTGTTAAACTTCATCATGTTGGACTCTGCCCATCCATCCAACCATTCCAAGTCTCTCTGCAGAGCCCTCCTACTTTCCAATGAATCGACACACACTCCCAGCTGTGTCATCTGCAAATTTTCTAATGAAGGACTCAATACTCTCATCCATGTCATCAATAAAACCATTGAACAGGACACAGGCCCCTGAGGGGCATCACTGGTAACAGCTGGATGCAGCACCATTCCCACTCTTTGTGCCCAGCTGTCCAGCCAGTTCCTAACCCAGCACAGAGTGCTCCTGTCCAAACCTGGGCTGGGCTGCAGCTATTCCAGAGTATGTTGTGGGAGACAGTGTCAAAGGCCTTTCTGAAGTCCAGGTACACAACATCCACAGCTATTCTTGCATCCACCAGGTGGGTCACTTTGTCATAAAAAGAGACCAGGTTGGTCAAACACGACCTAACCCTCCTAAACCCATGCTGGCTGGGTCTGACACCCTGGCCATCCTGTAAGTATCCCTATATGTATCTAGTTGAAGCATTTTCTTCTCTTTTTAAACAGGTGATGTGTATTGTTTTCACCAGACCAAGTACCAATTTGAAAGTCTGAAAAACACAAAAAACCCTGTTAGTATATTTTAATGCCAGTTTTCAGAAAATGACTGATTTACACTTAATGAGGGATTAAATCACAGATTAAAAAAAGGTGGGTGCAAAGTCATAATGACATGAATCACAAAGAGAAAAATGCAGGGTTTTTTGAGGTTTTCTTCAAGCCCCATTTCTGCCCCTGAAGCCATATTTAATTTCATCATTGTATTTAAAAGATGATAACATCTTCCTTTGTTCAGATTACATTTTATAAAATATGTAGAAAAGAATTCTCATTCATTATACTCTGTGAACAGAAGTCTTAGTTAAAATATTTAAAACTTTTTGCATGTAATATCTAACTGGAGGCTAGACTGCAAATGGAAATGTATCTTAAGAGTCTGTTATAACATTTAATTCTTCACAGAACCCATTAAAAATCCTCTGTCATGCTGCCTCAAGGAATATGCACTGTATAACTCATCAGACAAAAGTCATGGCAAGCCATCCTTTGTTGCAAAGAATAATAACAATGCATATTTGTATAAATAGCTGAGCCATTTCTCCTCAACATATTAAATGATGTTGGCCATAATTCTCAAAATATGAGATTAAAACACAATTCAGCTGATCCAGAACAAAAAGTGGTTTTCATCATCTGTTATATATCTGTGTTTTTTCCTTGGTAAAATGGAGTTGATAAATCCTAACTCAATTGAAGACCTATAATTCCTACAAGAACTCCTGTTTTCTTTACAAAGTATGACAAAATCACTCTGAGTCTTTCAGGTGATTCCAGAATCCAGAAGTAGGACATTTTCTCCTTCTGTAATGCAAGCATGGATTGTTGCATTGATTCATAAAGGATTTTCATCCCTAATGCTATAGTGTGTGCTGTGAAATAGCTATCAATCTATATGAAACTCAGAAAATTGATGCCAATTCCTACAACTTAATTCCTTGGTTTTGAAATTAATCTTGTACCTAAAATATATCTGTTTATAATGTTTGTTAATTACATTGCTAATAATCTCATTTAGTAATGTTTCGTGTCACCGATTTTTCATGGCAGAAGTTCTTTACTTCATCAATGTCCATACAAAAACACCGCCTACATCAGGAACTGATGCAGATGTAGTTATCACAGTATTTGGAGAGTGGGGAGATACCTGTAAAAGGAGACTAGGACACTCACATTTTGAAAAAGGGCAGGTTAGTACTGAGTAATTTTCTTTCCATGTTTGTTTGATGTATTTAATTTTTTTTATTTTCTAATACCACATTTCTTTCCAATTATGAAATATCAGCATGGATGTTGCACTCTGGTAACCTGTGGAAAGAATGTGATGCTTACTAAGTATAGACCTGAATAAGTATATTTTACCTGAATTGAGATTACAGTTTAAGAATAGTTTGAGTACAAATAAATTTTAAATCCACAAACTACCAGCAAATGTTCTTGGAATCTAGAACTGAAGACTACCAGCAAATGTTCTTGGAATCTAGAACTGAATCCATTGTTAAATAAAATTCTATGGCTTAATTTTCAACTATTTGTGAAGCTAGTATAGAAATACAAGGGCTATTTCCTGTGACTGTCCTTTTAATTTGTTTTTAAAAATCTTCCCAGATAGAGTTGAAAGAGTTTAAATGTGTTAGCTACTATATGTTAATTAATCCATTTATTTGTAGAATTGCAAACAGGTAAGTGTGCTTGTAAACATAATTGTTTGCTCAAGACAAATTCTAGGAGAGATTTTCTAGTCAACCTTTTCTTATTACCACATTAATGTTTATATCTACACAACATATTCACCCATACCCTGAACTCAGAGCACCCAATCAATTCATGATGTACAGTAAAGCAGAATCCTCTGTATGTTTTCATACTCTTTCTTATGCTCTCTCATGCCTGAGATGCCATAACTTTCCTAAGCAACCTGTTCCACTGCTTTCCTAGCCTCTCACTTAAAACAACCCTTCCTCCACTAGATTTATTATGTCTTGAGCTTAGGAACTTAGAAACCAGCCACATCATTTTGTTCCAGAGTCATACTCTAGTTCATTGATGCATTTTCTTCCATGAATTTGTGTAAATCCTTCTATAGACATGTGAGAAGTGTCCATAGTCTCCTGTGCCAATTTAATTGCACTTGATCTGCTACCTGAGTAAAACTAAACATTCACATACCACTTGAATCTCATTCCACATCTTTTTTTTTTAGAAGAGACAGTGAACGTTTTCTTCCACGCTGGTTTCTCTTTGCTTCTCTCTTGCCTTATGCACCTCTACCATGTGTGGACTTGTATTGCTGCTGTGTTCTTTGCAAAGAAGAATGTCTCTTTAATCTTCCTACTGAGACTTTTCTATATGTTGCTCTGACTCTTCAATGATCCTTCCTTTTCTTTAAGAGCCTCTTTTTAATTTTTTTTTTTTTTTTTTTTTAAGAATCCTGCTGTCTTAGTCCAAACTGTGCTAAAACAATATAGGAAAAGCTTCATGATGTTGATTGTCTGGATGATATTATTAAAAATACGAGTCAATCCTTGACATTTTCATGACAAATGTTTATGGACAATTAGCAGGGTTAATCAAGGATGTAAAGGCAGATAGTCAGTCACATAAAAGAAAAAGTTTTCTGAAAAAGAAATCTGAAGAGAAATAATTCATATGGATCATACTGGATCTTAATACAGAGCCAGAGATGCTGCTGTTAATGATAAAGAACTCAGAGCCACTACACTGAGCAGCAGAGTCCTGAGTGTCTTCCCCAGCAGCTCCCTTGTTTTCAGGGAGCAGTTTTTGTACTGCAGATGATGAAAGTGTTTGGCTTAGGTGTTTTGTGTGTTCACGTTCTTCATTGTTCAATAGGCTCCTGGGAAAGGGTTGAGCAGTGGGATGGCAAAATGTTCTGACCATACTGAGCTATTTAAGGTAATAAATATTAAAGCTGGTGACAGAGACTGCAGAAGAACCGCATACACAGTGAGAGGTAATAAAATGGCAGATTAAATTCTTTGTAGCTAAATGAAAAGCAGTGGCTGTGAAGGGGAATAACCCCTTAAATTTGCATGCAAAATAATGGGCTCTGAAATATGAAAGTAGTAGAATTATCATCTCAGTAGAAGCAAAAAAAAAAAAAAAGGAGAAAAGAACAAATAACATGTTTAGAAATTATTTTAAAACCAGCCACTTGAAGGCAGAAAACACAGCCATGCATCCAAAGATGTTCACTAGTTCAGATGCATAATAGATGCTCTGTTTTGTTGATTCACTTGTCTTAAAAAGTGCGAGAAGAATGTCAAGTGATATGCAGTATCTTCCATACAAAGAACAATGAAGCAAACAAGTATGTTTAGTCTGGAAAAGAGATGATGAGAGGAAAGGTGAGGGAAATAAGAAATACCAAATGGCATAGAGAAAGTGAACATTTCAATTTATTTGTGAAATACAAGAGCTCAAGAGCCTTCAATGTAATGCGCAGGTGGCAGATTCAAAACAAAAGGAGGTAGCTGCTTACTCAATGTGTAATTAATACATTTTACTTTCTGGCACAAGATGTTGCAGATGGTAAAAGACATATTGGTGCAAAAAGCCATTGCACATTGTCATGGAAGACAACTTTCCACTGAGGCTGTTAAATGCAAAGGCATAATCTCTGGCTCAGGCAATCTCTGAACCACAAATTGCAAAAGGCTGAGAGACTTTATATTCAAGAAACATCTCTATATATTTGCCCTGTTTTTCAACTCTTTCCTAGAAATCTGTTGCTGGTAGCTGTTGGCAACACTATACTGGACTAGATGGATCTGCAATTTAAAATGCTGCTTCCAGTCTTATATTATTTTTACATAGAAGTACATTAATAAAAAAGTTAGAATGAGTTCTTGTGAGAGCTTCTAAGAATAGAAGGTGAAAAGAAGGAATGTAAAGGGCAAGCTGTCTTGGGAGTCAAGATTATGTCAGCAATATCCCTGAAAAATGTGGAATGGCAAAGAAAACAAAGTTTAGAAAACTTGAGATACAAAAAAAATTATCTCTCTTGACTGATAAAAACCATAAATATAAAGAAAAGCTAGGAAGACAAGATTTCAACAAAGTGTAAGAAAACAGAGTAAAATGGGTTTGCAAAACAGTTTAAATAAAATCCTTTTGGCTTTCATTAATTGTACTTCCAGTAGTGTGCTTAATGCAGTTCCAAATGTCTTTAAACTGAAGGGAAAAAAAGAAATGGAATGACATCAACCAAAAGTACATTCTTACTAATGCTGAGGGAGTAGGCAATTTAATGTATTATTATGAGAATTCATTGATAACAATGGGTGATTATGACCACTGTTGTCTAATGAATGTTAATTATTATCACAATGAATGAAACTAATGATAGGTCCCTTTCTCAATTATAGTTAGCTGTGAAGGAACATGAATATTAGCAATACAGGCTATTTCCTCTAAGTCAAAGGTCATGTAGACTGACAGGAAAATTATATTTGGCTTGGAACTACAAAGAATAAAATTTAAAAGTAATGAGTGCTCCCAAAAAGTTATTGGCAAGATGTTCCTCCCAACTCGATCTTATTTTGGGCTACATATACTTAAATGCAGGGGTATAACTTGCCATGGTAACTGTTTGAGGATATTGTGGATATAACAAGGTATGAATGCTGAAAGTCCTAAGGCTGTGATAGGAATAATAACTTGGATGTTTTCTTTTTCTGATCACATTGTGGAGAATAGTCTGACACAGACAGGAGAATGGACCAGATGACATAAATCGTTCTAAAAATCATCTCTTCCTTCATTGCTTTCTGGTCCTCATGCTTTTTCCTGCCTGGTGGCAAATTGGTTGGCAACAAATAAAAATTATAGCGTCTGTTTCTGCTATCCATCTGGGGTTTTTTTAATGTCACCCACACACATGCCCATGTATCTACCCACCCACTTATATTATCTTGCACAGAACACATTCATTCTCTCACTCACATAATTTATTCATCCCAACATGCACTAGTGCAGTTGCCATTTAGCTTTTGTTTACTGGTAGCCGTAGCAATATTTAAACAGATGTCTATTTACATCCGAGGAGAACATCAATTCTTGCCTGCATGCGTGCACAGCCTTAGTTATAGTTTCTAATGTCAGTATCTTCCTTTGTTTGTGTAGTCATCAACAGTATTTCTGTTCAGAGTCGAATAATACGGCATTTCCTACTTGAATAATAGGGTGCCTTAGAATGTAAAGTACATGGAAATGTTTAAAAATGAAATGCCTTATCTAAACAGAAATTTAAGTTACCAGGTCTATCCTAATTCTTGAAGAACTCCCTCTGTTTCCATTATGAGGGACTAGTTGAGCTTCAATTTTCATGAGCTTTCTCAAGGTTTTTTTAATCAGAGATTTGTTTCTACCCAGAAAAAGAGGGGTAGTTTTTGTAATATAAGCTGAGCTGCAGTGATTATGATGGCAAAAAAATAAAAGTATATATTCAAGGATCCATATAGTTTCTGAACAGGTTCCCCAAATATGAATGTCAGCCTATAACATCTTTCCTTATTCTCAGAAAAAGATACTCCAGCAATGAAAGGAATCTGTCTTTCCAAATGCAAACTTCTTAAAGACAGAAGATATGTGGTCTAATAATTTGCTGTTCTTTTTTGCCTCTGTCTTCTCAGATTTGTATCTCTGAAATGAGAGCAGTAGACCTTGGACAGTTAAGCAAAGTGCTTGTTGAGCACCATAATTTGGGTTATGGAGAAGGATGGTACCTCGACCAAATTGTCATCCATGAATCAGACAAGACTGAAGAACAATATGTATTTCTTTGCCAGCAATGGTTAGACATTGGAGTTGGTGATGCACAGATGGAAAGAACATTGAAACTTCTTAGAAAAGTCAGAAACAGAATGCTGACAGGAAAGATTTATGGTAAGGTCCAAAATCCTCAAAATTCCTTCCAGCTCTTGTTTTAATTGTAATTCATAATATTTTCTTGGTTATTTTTAAGGCTAAAACCAAATTACAGAAATAGTGTAGCTTGAATGTGAACTGCCTCTCTCACAACAATTGTCTCTCCAAATACTCTCCTGAGATGGTAAATACAATTACAATGCTCAGGGAAGAAAAACTACACCATAAGGGAGATATTAAGTGATAAAGGCAATGAAGGTACTATGATTTTAGTTGAGGTTGGAAAAAAAGCTGAAGCAGAAAGAAAGTAGGTTGTTCCATATGGCATTCAATGCAGAGCAGAAGGCTCCTGCAACAGTGATGAAATCACAAGAAGAGATACAAAAACTCTTTTAGCAGAATGCGATTTTCCCTTATGTTCATATATTTGCAGAAAGCATTTGCTTTTATTTGCAGTTTTCTTTTTTACTTGTATCAATGGCACAAGTTCTTGCAAACAGTTAGTTGACCTGAACTCAATATTCTATTCAAATTGTTTAATTATAAAACAACCAAAATTCAGAAACAACTTAGGCACTGTAAACATGCTTTGCCAGAATACTGGATTTTTTAGCTCTCTCATGTGTCTTTTTTGAAGATGTGTAAAATGCTGGTTTGGGTCCATTTATGAAAACTGAATCAGAACTGATAGACCAAGCTATGTGAAGTTTAACTAATCTGAAGGTGTGAATTTGCATTCAGTATCAGCCATTTTGTAAACCAATCTCCATTAACTTCCATGCTCCTGTATATTTCCTTTTATGTTCAGAGAATTTTATATTTTACATAGTCAAATACAGACAAAACTAATAGATTATATCCTGATATTTAGCAATCTATAGTTACTCCACTTGTGAATACCTCATATCATCTAACAAAATAAAAATAATGTTACTGATGCACCAGAAGAAAAACATGGAAATATAAGCATAGTGTGAGCAGCTGGAGTAGTGACAATTTTAGAACAAGAAATAGCTGTATTTCAGCACTGCAAGTATTCTAGGTCTCTATTGAGTAGATTCCATAGGATTCCTACATAGTCCACAGAGCAAGGCAGGTGTCTCCTGAGGGTAATTCAGAGCAGAAGCCCAAGGCTGGTCAAAATCTGCCACATCTTTCCTCACTGATGATAAGAAAAATGAGAGAAATCTTGCATTCCTTGTTTATGCACCTTGATTAATGTCTGAATATAGCTGTGTAAAAACAATTTCCTTCCTTGGTTCCTTCCTTACACACGCACATATAGTCCTCAAAAATCTGAGTATAGACTTGCTAATAATTTCATGTCTATGGTTGTTGATACTCAGTGCTGCATCTATTGAAAATCATTTGTGATCTGGGTGTATAATGGATCCAGAAATAATATGACAAATAAGCAGCCTACGAGGAATGGATAAATAAAAGACAAATCAGCAAAGAGCAATATACCTCAGGGACCAGAAACTATCTGGATACAATAGAACTTACTAAATTTCAGGCTAAGTCACACATTGTAAAAGAAGTAAACCAAATAGTATTGTTTTTTCAACCATTTAGTCATGAGAAGAACCTTCAAAGATTAATAACTATTCAGGAACAATAGAGTTCAGCTGAAGATCATGTAGGTACAATCCCTAAACAAATAGAATCCATTGCCTCTCTTTTCATTAAGGAACCATAAAGTTGGCCAGGGAAGCAAAAGCACAGTTACTAATGGGATGAGTTTATTGGAAATCAGAAAATCTGAAACCCAAATAGAACTTTGAGTTCCATTTACTCAAACAGTGACAATCAGGGTAGTTGTTAGTCCACTGGCAGATCTAATGGCAAGGATTTTAAACTATTTTATGAAGACTTAACATCAGCAAACATAATGCCTCTATCTAAAAAATAAAAAACATAATGTAGGTGAATATAGACCTAGTAATTGTTCACATGAAAACCTTTTAACACACTTATAAAGAAAAGAATAGTTGAGACAATAGGGGCAAAAGAAATAAGAAGGAAAGCACCATGACTTTACTAAAGATAGACTGTAAAACAAGATAATACTACAGAAATATTTAGCAGTAAGACAAATGTAATGACATTTAATCTGTCTAAATTCCTGTACTGAATTTTATTTTCCCTGTGGTATGGAAATTATTAGGTAATCACAAGAAAGTGAAAAGTAGTAGTAAAAGGAAGAACTGCAAAGAGCTGGAGAAGAGACAGTAAATATGTTAATGAAATCTTTTGGTCCTACAAAACTATCAGGAGAATAAAAGGTTGTGTGATAAACTTTGAGAGCTGAAGGAAAGAAATTGTACAGAATTCTGTGGCAAACAGCTTGTATACAACTAAGTGTAAGCTCAGCTAGCTATTTGAGCTCTCAGTTCTGATACACGGTCCTAATTTCAATTGTTTTGGGTTTTTCTTTGAAATTTGGAGCAAAGTAATAGCTAAGGGTCCAAAAACTGTATTTGATCTGTACTGCCGTGCTTTGTAACAATTTCTGCTACACAAATTCATCAGCAGGAGGACTGTGAGAAATACCTGTGTTTGTTATAAGACCACAGGATAATTTTGAGACAGTAATGTGACATGGCTATGGGGTTACTTTGACCCCACAGTGTATTACCCCACCATCATTATCAGTCAAAATCAAAGTGTATTACTGGCTTTACAGAGAAACTGTGATATTTCACTGGTTATGCCATGTGCAATTGTAGCCACCTCTGTCCAGAAGGACTGGATCAAGCTGCAATAGTTGTAAAGAAGATATGATGACAGAAAATGGCAACTCTTTGTTGTGAAAGGGTATTGAAAAAATTGACAGATTCAGAATACCTAATGAAATGCTCAAAATGGACACAGTAGTGATCTATCAAATTAATGATGGCTTACACATCAAAGAGGGAAGAGAGTTGTTTAAGCTAACAAAGTTGTCTTAAAAATAAATGGGTTTCAGCAGTCCATTAATGTCCTTCTGAAAAGATGTCTGAGAAAGAAAAAAAAGAAAGATTAGATTTTTAGCACTGTGCTCTGTGTTGGGTTGACCCTGGCTGGATGCCAGGTGCCCTTCAAGGCTGCTAATCATTCCCCTCCTCAGCTGGACAGGAGAGAATAAAACACAATAAAAGGCTCATGAGTCAGGATAAAGACATGGAGAGATCACTCAGCAGTTACTGCCATGGACCAAACAGACTTGACTAGGGGAAATTAGCTTAATTTATTACCAATGAAATTAGAGTAGGATAATGAGAACTAAACCCAAATCTAGAAACGTCTTTCCTCCTTCTTCCTGGACTAAACTTTATTCCCAATTTTCTCTACCTCTTCCCATCCAGTTGTGCACTGAGACAGGAAATGAAGGTTGCAGTCAATTTATCCATTGTCTCTATTGCTCAGCATGGGATGACAAGAGATAGCCCTCCCCAAACTTCTCTGAAGTGAAGCCTTCCAATGGGCTGCAGTTCATGAACTGCTCCAGCAGGGATTCCTTCCATAGGGTGTAGTCCTTCAGGAGCAAACCTGCTCCAGCACAGAGTCTCTCCATGGGGCCATAAGTCTGCTGGGAGTCTGCTCTGCTGGGAGCGCAGGCTTCCATGAGATCTCATCCTCCTTTGGACATCCCCCTGCTCCATCATGGGATGCCTCATGGATGCAGATGGATCTCTGCTCCACCATGGGCCTCCATGGGCCACAGGGACACAGCTGCCTCATCACGGTCTTCACCACAGGCTGCAGGGGAATCCCTGCCCACCCTCCTTCTGCATTGACCTGAAGAATGCAGAATTGTTTCTCTTGCCTTTTCTCACTCTTCTCCAGCTGCAATTGTGCAAGTCTTTCTGCTCCACTTTCCTAAACACCTTATCCCAGAGGTGCTCTCATCATCACTGATGGCTCAGCCTTGGCCAGGAGTGAGTCAGTCTTGGAGCAAGCAGGCACTGGCTCTGCTGGACTAGAGGGGCTTCTTCTAAAGGCTTCTCACAGAAGCCAGCCCTGAAATCCCCTGCCACCAAAACATGGCCATGCAAACCCAATACACTGCTTTATACTTAACTAAGGAGAAGGAAGGAAGCTGCTTTTAAATTGGACCTTAAAAAATTTATCAGAAATGGTACCATTTAATTTATGTGTTATAGCAGCGTGTGGTACTGTACTATCCAACAGCCATAGTCCTTCCATTCCTGGACAGCTATATTTTGATAATTTTAGGCCAAGAATTTCAGTACTAAAGGGCTAAAATATCCTTATGCCACATGGGATGTGATAAATTTTCATTTGACTTCCACATTGTCACAGATATCATTGGTTTCATTTGCATTTAATGTTCATAGGCATGAAAATAGATTTAGTACTAACTTACTAAATCTAGTCATAACTCTGAAATTATTTTAGATGATTTTACAGATAGTAAGTACTAAATTTTTATGTCAACAAGTGCTGGATTTACAGCACAGATTCTTACCAAATCTAAAGCAATAAAGCTTTATTTGCATTAGTTAGTAGGAGACAAAGACTTTCCTGTTGTGGTTAGGAAGTTGAGGTGACTGAACATTCTGAAGCTGAGGTAGGAAGCTGAGATTTATGGACATAAACTCTGAGAGTCTCTGGTTCCATTACTCAAAGTAAAATACCTGTTTTATAAAATAGCTATTTGAAATTATCAGATCCATACTTTGTTTTGCTTTGCATAAACAGAGCTAAATCATGTTATTAAAAAACTCTGCTCAATTGTGCAGTTGCCCAGGTGACCAAAAATTCAGATTTTCACAATTTTTAAAAATTGAAACCATGACTTTGCTAAGCCAGAATTTTCCATATATTCTATTAACATTACTTAAAATATTAAAGCTGGCTAAATCAGTGAGATTTTTTTTGGATGGGTTTCTGATCTTCAAAACAATCTTGTTGATTGAAGCTTTAACCAAATATTTGTTCCATGTAAAGTTGCTGAAGTTACTTAGGAGCCTACCTGGCATCAGTCCATAGTCCTTCTGAGCCTTCATGGATCTGTCAATTCATCTACAATGCTTAAGTGATTAAATGTTTCAAAAAGACCTAGTAAAAATTCTCCTGGAGTGTTTCCTGAGTCCCTAAAGTAGACAAATTTATGTGATGCTGTGTAGGACTATTTTTAATCTCTCAGCAAACATTACTTCTTCATAGAAGAAATGGATAAAGTTTGGTACTTTCCTGTCATGATAACTGTGATGAGGTGTGATAAAAATATCACATTTCAAGCTCTGAACCAGTTTATCTCATCCCCATCTTCTTATAGTATGTATGGAGCAAATTTTAACATACTCATTTAAGTAAATCCCTAAAAACTTAAAATGAAAATATACCCTTCCCTGACCAAAGGCACATCTGATAATCAGTAGTATCTTGTAAAAAATATGCTTCTTTTGAATGGTGACTAATGAGAAAAAAAATTTAAAATCTTTAGAAGATATATGCAAGGGGCAGGGGGAGAAATCAACAGATGGTCATGGCTCTTCACAAGTCTCTAATGTGGAACTGGCAGTCTCATCTGCACACTGCTCTTGGACTGGCCCATCTCTAAAGAATCAGCTACCACTATGGAAGGACTGGTGTCCAAATTTGCTTCTCACTAAACTAATGATAGCGAGTGAACCTGTTATATGACAATATTTGAGCTCAGTAAAAAGGTGGGGATAGGTTGCTAGTCACTCACTAACTCAGCCTGTTACAAACTGATGCATTATTTTGGATGTGTAGCAAACCTATTTTTTTTTTTTTCTGCTGTTTTAACAGGGACTTGGGATGTCCACATCACAACTAGTGGTATTTCTTCTAGTTCCACGAACCCTAAAATGTCTCTAGCTGTATGTGGGGAAAAAGGAACTTGTACTTGAGTCATATTCCCCAAAGGATCCCTTAAAAAAGAGCAGATTTATGAGACTTCTATTGAACTAAGTAAGAAAATTAATACTATATTCAAAGTTCACCTAGAAATTGAAGAAGCTGGAGAAGGAGAGACTTGACAATGCCATGAGGTAAAAATTAAAACCTAAAGCAATTATTTATTGTGTGTCTATTTTTTTTTTTTTTTTTGCTCTTTCCATATTCTGTTGTTATTTCTTTCAATTTTCAGTCCTGTCTGACATTGCTAAATTTTTAATTTACAGAAGTGCAATGCTTGTACAGTGCTAACTTCAGAGACTGCTCAAAACATGACAATAGCTATGGATAACAAAAATCTTGTGAACTTGGGTGTTTTTTCTGGACAGCCATATATACAGATGTGTCATCATCTGTACTATATCCAGTGATGTCTTTTCAGAACTGTGCTCACTGGCATACATTGCAGTATTTACATAACTCTAAATTGGCTGTTACATGTTGTAGATTCAGTGATCCATGGCAAATAATTAAGGTAGACACTAGACATGCATTTTGATGAAACTATCTGCCTTTTGAGTTGGCATGTGAAAAAAATAAGTGAATAGCAAAAGTGACAATCCTTCTTCTGATATCCAGCTAAAATCTGTCTTCACACTGAAATTGCCATGGCATTTCACAGAAAAATATCTTCATCTTCTTACGCTGGCAAAATAAAAACAATTCTAAAGGAAAGAGTAATCTTCTCTAAAATTACAGACATGCTTTTCTCCATTAATGTTTCTATTTTGTTCTTATTAAAAAATGGAGAAAAATTATTTTCTTTTCTAATACATGCTATTACTGAGCTGAACTCCCTGACATTTAAATGGTAGGCAGGTTGTTAATTTCATCTTCATAGCCAGATGAAATAGTCATCCAACAAATCTATCAAAATTAAGACTGCTTCTGGAGTATTGCAGGAGACAGTAAATCACAGCAAAAATTTCAGAACAGAAACTTGGCAGTTGAAAACAGTGACATCTATTAGTCTTCTTTACTTCATTAGCTCAGAACAATCACTTAAAGTTCAGTTTAAGAGAAATCAGCATAACTTATATAAATAAGGAAAAGATGCACATTTACCTTAGGTAGGAATAGGTAGAGAAATAAATTATAAATTTCCCTGCTTTGGGATACGTGTAAATTAGGTGGGTTTTAGGAAAACATTTCCTCTTATTGCATGTTTTTTTGCAGCAGGACTGGCTGAATCCTTGTATGAAATAACAAGGTTGGTACAGGAGGTTGTGGATAATATCTGTTATTAAAGACAACTTAGCAGTGTATTTACACTGCTGGTTAGGATCAGCATGGTCATTTCTATGCTATTTTGTTTTGATTTTACAAGATTGCACCTCCAGAGAGCCTGAGATTTCCCCTTTCTACCAAAAGTAAATGCAGGTGTAGTTGGTTGAATTCCGTATTTAGATTCAGACTTCATTCTTATAACCATACCTACAAAATAATAATCATGCTTTTTTGAGGAAATTGAAATCATTACAAAATAATGCCTAGAACAAAATTAATTAAGGTATGCCTTATTTCTGCAGCATGTAATAGCTAGCATCTTCATTCTTGTTTCTTTCACTTCTTGAAAAAATAAAACAGTAAATGAAATCTGAGTTTCAATAAACTGTTCAGGAATGTAGATATTATTATGAAAGGAAAATTGTCCTAGCATTATACTTCACAGTGCATTTAAAAAACTCTTTTCAGTGTGCCTATCATAATGAAAAATACTGAGAGTCTTTTGAAGACAAAATTATGCTACCATCTCCCAGTGACAATTCCTAACCAAAGCTGGTTTTGCTTACTGTCTTAAAGGTTTGGACATTTTAGTGAGTTAGGTCATGAAGAATTGAATGAGTGAATTTTATTGCCCTTTTCAAAGCAGCTTTGCTTCCTCGGAAATGTTTTCAAATATGCTGTCTCACCTAGGTTTAAATAGTTTAGAAAATGGGAATTTATCTCAGTGTAGCTGGTAGTACCATAGTGTAAGATATCTTATTATTAAAATATGTTTTCTTATAAAAAGAAAAAGCCATTTAGCTCAGGATCACCATTTTCTTAGTTTGTACATGGAATTTAATAGACATTAAAATTAGTATCAAACTCTATATATTCAAGTGATACATATGTACTGACATATATACATGTCAGAAAGCATTCCTAGTTTCTGTATTTCAGTTTTTCCCTTCTTTTTCTTTCTCCTTTTACTTAGAATTAGAAAACATTCTGCACTGTAAAATACTGTGGCATATTGACATTTCTCACAAGCTGAAATGTGCCCATATCAACACTTCTTTTTCTTCCATATGCTGGATGAATAGGTTACATAAAGGAAACTTTTTGAACATTTTAATCTTTTTTTTCCTTCACAGCAGTCTCTGCAGCAATAATGTTGACAACATTTTAATTGCCTTTAATTGGGAAAGACATTTATTTCTTCTTATTTAAAAGGCTGTTTTCAAAAACATTTTAGAAAAATTTTTTCCTCTTATTTTTAAATTTTGAGATGATGTGTCATAATTGTTTAATAGCTTGTCTTTAGCTGTAGTTTGCATTAGAGCACAACAGATGCTGAAGTTATTTCTTTTTATCTCTTTGCTAAGGTAAAGCTTTAACACAGAGAAACTAAAAATGTTCTAGAATCCCCATTTTGTCATAACTTTGCTGATGAAGAAGGAGGAAGAGTGGCTGAGCTTCCAGTTCTCACATCTGGGTCTCCTTTTCCAGCAGGTTTATCACAAATTGGAAACTCTGGGAGAGATTTGGTCAGTGACAATGTCAATTTTCAGAGCAGTCCAAAGGATTTTGCAGATATTTTCTGTTCATTTCTGCCTGGTGATGGAAGGCTAGGTCCAGTCTAGTCCAATGTTTAAAACCAGATCCTAAAACTGAGCATTGTGCATTCAAGTCTGATTGGTATCAGTTTGTGACACATAAAAGAGCAAGTGTATGGCACTGAAACTATTAAAAGGGTTTTGAACAGAGTTCAGCTTTTACTCAGTAATATCATCTGGTTCTCTCACAGACTGAGCAAGGGAAATACAGAGGAAATAACTCTTGTCCTGTAATTTCAGACTAGAAGGATATCCATGCCAACCCCCAGCACAAACACCTCTCCTGCTGTTTGTGTTCCTAGAATTGCAGGCATTCTTTTTCTGTGACCTAGAACTTGCTCGTCATCAAACTCCATCAGAATTGTGCCTTGGTCCTCTCAAGATATTTTTAGTTTGTTCTGTTTCTGTTTCTTGTGAGGTTCCATAACCAAAGGTAGAGAATAGAAGAGCTTTTATCCTAAATGAATATTCTACCATGATAATATCCTAGGCTACTCCAGAAGTTAAGGGTTTAGATCAAGCATATAAGTAATCTATATATTCTTGCCTCTTCTGTTATGCTTTCAAATTTAATATCAAACAAAACACTTAGGCAGAAGATTTGAGAAAGTATTGAAGAGAAATTCACTGGTAATATTCTTCACTTTTAAATACTTCTGAGATTTATTTCTTTCTGGAAGAACACAGATATTGAAATCTTTAAAAATGCTGCTCCTTTTTCTGAGGAGCATTTAACATGGAGGACAGGCACATTTTCTTTACCTCTCCCCATGTCTTTTATCATTCTAAATTGAATGTTTTAGGGCCATATCACCAGTGTGTTATGCATTTCCCTGGGAGTACAAACAGGTATTTTACATAAGCAGCCTTTCAAGCAGTGCTCAGTTTGAAGGGTTGTGTGTTCACACTGTGTCTTCTCCCACATGTCATCTCCCTTCCTGAGGCCAATAACTTCAGCTAGCACAGTGCAGAGAGAACAGCCAATGCCTGGACCATGATCCAAAGAAAATACAAAAGTTGCTTTCTCCCTGACAGAGTCCAGCTTAGTTTGAACTCCATGAGCATAGATGTACTTGTTGAGTGATTTATTATTGTCCATAGCCTAGGAATTTGGAGTGTTATGTATTTAAATACATACAAGTAGTGATAGAGTAATATTTACATCTTTTTATATCACTTTATTATGTGGGTTTTAAAATTTTTTTTCTTCTGCCTGTTTAAGGTCCACTCAAATTATTTAGCTTATTATCCTTTATAGTGGCTCTTAAATTCTAATTACAATGCATCTATGTGCTCTTCCAAGCACATTGGTCTTCTGATCACTCCAGATAGGATGAAAAATGAAAACATAAAGTAGTAATTTATTAAATAACATATGATTTAACTGGTTTAGATTTGGTAAATCTTTGATCTCCTTTTCCCCACAGTGAAAATCTATGTTCTCTGCATCACAGTTGGAGCTACCCCTGGGTCAGGAACAGATGCAGATGTGTATGTCATGCTGCAAGGCTCCTTGGGAGATACTGGCAGAAGAAAGTTAATTAGAAAAGGAGATGAAAATTTCTCTAAAGGAAAGGTATACTTTCAAGTTCTGCAAGATATTTTTCACTTTTAGAACCCAGTCCAATTCATGTGGATTTAGTGGGAATAGGGAAGTCTACAAGGTCCAGTTTGCAATGCTCTGTGATTGTTAAGTGTGCCTATCAATATCTCTACCTTATGTGGGAAATACCAACCCTTATGTAGCTAGCAATACTGACAGATAGTAGTGACTATATCAAGTGCTTTTATATTAAATTTTGAAAATATTGAAAGTTTTCAGTGACATGCCACTGCTTTTCCTTCTTATTTGCTTCACAATAGAACTATAAAAAGACTCAATTTCCTTTCATGGCCTCTTTTCTTCCCATGCCATTCTTCAGACTATAGCATCTTTCCCTGATTTCTGCTATTTACCCCTCACTCTGGCTCTTGGTCTCTCTCCAGACTGTCAGACACCACCCTCCACAGTTCTCTTGGGTCTACCAGGACCAGGAGGGTGTTTTATTCACTGTGTGGGACTGTTTTTTTGTAGCTCATAGACACAGACCACTCAAAGTCCAATATTTTTGCCAGAGGTGCATTTCTTTGATGCATTGTCAGTATAAGCAGAAATTGGAGGGAATTTAGGTACTGAATGTGCTGCAGAAACATGGGTAGATTTACATCAAAGTGCATGTCTTGGACATAGCACCTTGTGCTCATTGGAAGCTCTGGACAGAGGGAGTGAATTTTTCATCTGAAAAGATCACAAGATGCTTTAAACATTGAGTAAACAAATTGCTTGTATTTGCTCCGGATCTTTTTTGAAAACAAATTTGAGGATTGAGACAATTTTATAAAGATTCTGAAACAAAAATCTGCTACAGAAAATTTGGGTTGGAATAGTTAAAGTTTAGGAAAAAATCCACCAATGTCTTGCAGCCAGTAAGTTATTTTCTACTGTTGGTGTTGGCTGCCAAAAAAATGAGAGTTTCTCTAAGGATGCAAGCTTCCAAATCAGCCTAGACTGATAGCCAAAGCAGAGACATGGAATGTGTGATTAGGAGGAGCTCAGCTCCTAACTACCCCTAGCTCATCAATTCAGTGGGAATTGCAAGTGGATATTTTATTTCTGGATTTCACTTACTTGAAATACTTACTCATAAAAAAAGTTGGAGAATTTAAATCTTTATTTTTATGGGATTAAATACTGTCATTAAGGTTACACATTTTTGATCAAGTCACATTTTTCTTCCCTATGCCAAAAATTCAGATTATGGTTTACTGATAAGTTGATTTAACTGAATTTTAGAGCCCCAGTCTTTTTGTCCTCATGAACCAAAGTTAGTTTAATATAAGTTTTACTGGATTTCTCCTTAAATCATAGTCCCACTAGTGAGCAATCTGATTTCTACTCTGGTAGTTTTTAGAGAGGCACCAGGGATGCACATCTAGAAATGTTGATCAAGAAAGCAGAAGTGAACCACAAAGATTTATAACCTGAAGGATAATTTTATAGTATTTGCATCTAATTCAGTTTAGCTCAGAATTTTCCTCTCTTACAGAGTGAGATGCAGATCTGGCATGTAGCCATCTCTTCATTATTTATTTGACATTTTATAGGAGCAGTGTCCTTATATTTCTAAATGTAGATATTACCACAGGAGTATTTTAGGGCTCTAAAAAGAAATTGCTTGTAGATAAGTAATGGAGAAACACTAAAAAGTCTTGATTCACTCTTTCTCAGTAAAAATAAAGGTATTTGGTTAATTGAAAAGTATAAAATTATTCTGCAAGAAAGACTCCTGCCTATGCAGCAGTATTTTTTCATTATATATTTTGGAAATTTCCCAATGTTTTCTTCCTTTTAAAAGTAATCTCCAAAAAGACTCTCAAGTGTGGAATGTCTCTTTCTATACCAGCCCAATCACATATTGTGCCAAGCACCCCTGCAATCAGAGAGTCTGCACTTGGTGGTATAGGGGATTTGGAATACAACAGGCAGAATTTGCATTCGGAATCTTAACAGTTGTTCTGACATTTTAAAATGTGCTTTTCCTTGCAATAATTTTTCCCCTGACTATACAGTAACAGCTAGTGAACTGGAACAGTGTTTCTGTTGGAAATCACATAAAAATATGGTGTTAGTCTCACAGAATGTCACGGCTGTTACAAGTAACAGTTTAGTTATGCAGAAATACATAGAAATGTTTAAATATTCAGCATAGTTTGCAGTAGATTGGAGATATTCTTCTCTCATTTAGCAGGGTGTTTTTTTCTTTTCCTAAGTTACATGATAGTAAAAGGTTGAATTAGCATCTTATATCTGAAAAGTTGCTTTGTGCCTTTCCAAAGTCCTTGCACCTGTGAGACCATCAGGGAACAAAGGCAAAGTAATGTCTATGATATTATTAATTCACCAGTAAGGCCCTGTAGCTCACCACCAAGAGGGCAGTGCTGTCACTTTGAGACCTGAGCTTCTGGTGATCTACCATACAAATGAGTGTGAGGACTTGTCCTGCAAGAGCCACAGTCTTTCAAATTGGTATGACATTGATGCCTTGTTTGATGTTCTCCTAAAAGCTGTGAGGACAGACAGTGCAATCTCAGCACACATCTTCATGCAGCTCAGTTTTCATTAAATCCTAAGTGTTCATTCTTCATGAGTCAGTTTAAGCCTGATAGGTGTTACTTGCTTATGAGCATTTTCTTGATCCAAGTATACTCAGTGCAGACATTCTGTGAAAACCAGGGCCTAGTTGTGTAAAATCTTTACAGTATCTCCATGTTGCTTCTGACACACCTTTTTCAGCAAACGTAATTCTTGATGCTTCTGTGCATGGATGGTCTTGCTGTATGCTCTGTCATATGGCTGTGAGTTATCAAAAAATTTTCTCTTTCAGAATGTGAGTTGTTTTTTTTTCAAATCAGTTCCACCAAAACCAGAAAAGTACACTGAATATGTTATGACTGATATTTAAGCATTTTAATCTAGGTTTTATGAAATTGGCCAGTATTTTAAGTACTCCACATTATGGAAGCACTAAATTCTCTGACAATTTTTGCTTCATTCTATTAGTATTTGAAAAGATATATTCTTTATCCTGCCCTATATTTAGACATCAACTGCTCAGGTTGGTGTCATGGTAACTGCAGCACATACAAAAATTTTCAGTGAGAGGTGACTGCTGGTGTTCAGTTTCAGTACTCACAGATTAGGCACTGACAATTTAAAAAGAAAATACTTTGGGAAAAGTCCATGCCAGGATACACTAAGAATCAGAAAGTGGGACAGGGTCCTGAGGTCACAAGTAGGAAATCAGTAATGCCCAGATCCCACCACACTGACAGTGCTGATATTTTGTGACTGCAGATAAACCTTCTCTTATGGAAAGCATGCCTGACATGATTAAATAGTTGCCAAATGTCATTGATCCAAACTTATTAATCACAGTGGTAGGCTGTTGGCCAAGGTACTGTTTTACAGAAATGAGCACTAAATCAATGTGGTCATCACAGAATCATAGAATTGTTTAGATTGGAAGAGACCTTTAAGATCAAGTCCAACCATTGGCCCAGAAGTGCTAAGTCCATTACTGAACCATGTCCCCGACTACCTCAGCCTCTCCTTTGCTGGCTCTGTTTGTGGCACTCCTGGCTGCTTGCACTCCCTCAGGGCTTCTTCTGTATATGGGGGGAGCTTGGCCACCATTGCTTCTGGCCCTGCATGCTGTCACCTGCTGTGGGCTCCTGGGGGCTCTCCCTGCTACCCCTGGGGTTCCTTTGGGAAGATCCCCTGTGTACCACACTCCAGTGTTCACTGCTGACTGTGCCTGCACCTGCATGCCTCACTCTGTTGGGTTGATGTGGCCAGAAATGTGTGTTCTATCACCATCTGTTGAATCTGGGTGCAGCAGTGACCCTTATCTCCGTGGCACACACCATCTGCTAATGGGCCATCTTTAAAACCAGGTGGGGCAATCATCTTTATCTTCTCCACAACCCATCCTCCCTCCAGGAAGATATCATCTGCTGCTGGGCCATTCAGTCCCACTGTGTGACTGATAAAATTACATCATCCCACTGGGAGATGCTCCAGCCAGGGGGAGGAGCCAAGCCTTTCCTACCTAGATAAAAACTGAGATTTTTTTCTTTGCCTTTATTGGCAGACATCTGTCCTTCAGACCAGGACACTCACCTTGGCCACTTTGCTGCTTTTGGTTACACCAAAATGCTTAAATCCACTGAGGAGAAGGATAAATTAGATGGGAGCTAGGAAAATATGGAATACCACCAGAGTGAAGGAAAGACTGGTGAAGGTTGTCAGAAAGTACGAGGAGAAACACAGAAAGAAAGAACATTACTGAAGCTTTATGTAATCCTAGGAGACAGTTGCAAATACCTCAGCCATGTGCAGTTCTCATTGATACCTCCAGGATGGCATTTCCCAGTCAGTGGCTACAATCAGTGAGAGATTTTTAAGGGACAGAGTCAGAATATCCCATTGTAATCACCTAGTTTGCCTATAGAGCACTGGCCAATGTTTAGACCTGTGTGAATAATTAATTTTGGTTTCCTGACATTCTTGCAGGGTGAGAAAAAATTTTGCTGCAAAAAATTAAAAACTAGGCAAAATCAATTAATGCTAAAATTAGCTGCAAGAGGGGAGTACTTCATTCTGTCTATATAGATCTTAAAAATAAATCATGTAAGTGACATTTCAAAAGCTGAAATGCATCTCACTTAGTTTTACTTGCCTGTATTGTACACATTTGTTCTAACATGATGGTTTAAGCATCTGTTGCAGAAGGGAGTGATGGTTACCTTCTCTCTTCATATGGAAACTTACCTTAAAATAAAATTAGTTAACCTGAGAGAGTACCTGCTGCTTTCTTTGCAGGAAATTGGCTTCTTATATAGACTTATTTTAGATGGGCCAAGCTCGGTAAGTGAATTTTATGCCCTGTTCATTTCAGGGTTTTGATAAACAAGATAGCTTAAAAATAAAATGCAGTTAAATTAATTAGCTTGATTTATAAAAAAAAAAAGTTAAAATATTTATGGTTGATACAAATATGCATTTTTCAGGAAACAAAATATTCAATCTTTTTCCTCAATGCAGCAAGAACTAAATTAAATTCACTTCAAGTTAAATATTTTAGAAAATCCATCTAACTCCAAATGAATGGCTACCAGTGATGAAGTTTAAATCTAGCTGGAAAGTTGTTACAAAGCTTGAGGATACTTTTTTTTTCTTTTAAATATTAGAGATTGATACTATTGTCTGTTTAATTTTTTCAAACTTTAGCTTCTAGGAATTGAATTTTGTCACACTTTTGACTGTTAGTTTGGATAACTCTCTTACACCAAACTTCTACTGCCTTTGGCAGTATTTATGGTGCCTAGAGAGGCTACCTGGAACAGAGACTAGAAGGTGTCAAAGGACTAAAGTAGGTTTTTATTTGAAGGCCTTCAAAGGACACACCTTGGGCAGTGCAAGAGCCCAGCCATGGCTCCACCCAAGATGGATGGCATGTCATGAGTTTTCACACTTTTATAAGTTTTAGTCCATTTACATGTTGGGATTAATGGTCCAACTATAGCTCCAGGTTATGAAGTCCCACCCTCCCAGATTGCTCTCCTCAATTCACTGTTGTTTCCACTTATTTGCCCTGAAGCTGCAATGGTGTCCTTGGTTCTCAGGCTGGAGAAGGATTGTTTTGTCTATCTAAACTGTGAAGGGAACTTGCAACACTTTATATGAAGTTCAGAGTTATATACTAATGCAGCACAGAATCTGGAAAATATGAAAACTAAAACTTAAGGCATCATTATGACAATAAGAATATCAGTATGCCTTTGACAAGTTAAATAGATTATTCTGCTTAATTCACTGAAAAGAAGGCTTTCCAGTGATTTATTAACTCTCACAAATCTTTTCAGTGCACTCTTCAATTTAGCACCCTACTTCTTCAAGTGTCATAACTGGAGATTGTATTTACATAATCTCTGAAATCTTGTTTTCTTCCAGATAAATCATGGAAATACTAAAGAGCATAAGCTTATTAACTGGCCTCACTGCAATGAAATGTGCTTGAAAATAGTCTCTTTTTACAGCTGCACTTGGAGACATAAAAGTTAGACATCTTATTATTATAATTATTAATAGTATTTATTATTATATTTTATCATAGTGTCTTAATCAAAATATTATACAATGATATGCATTACTGAAGTAGAAGAAAATTACATTCATCCTATTTTCTTTGCCTGTTAAACCAGGTCTCAGACTTGGACTGTTATTAAACCAATCCAACAATCAGGCTGCATCAGATGGGATTGAATCTGTCCAAATTGATGGCTGTCATTTGTTTGTTTGTGCTTTGTTGCTGTCTTGGTTTGGTTTTTAAATCTCTTTTGTTTGACATAATTTATGATTACAGCTTTGGATGTGACTGATGATACTGATCTATGTAGCAGTCCTTTTGCATTTCATTAAATACATTTTACTTAAAGTCTGATTGAAATGTCTTTAACTAGTTAGCAGAATGGTTATAGCTACTGATCATTATGAGATGTCCCTATTCTTTCTTACTCCTGTTGCTGTTTTGTGTGTAGAAATCTTGTTTCAAAAAGATTTCTTCCCAGTTATACTAAGTTTATTAACATAAGATCAGTGCAGAACAAATGAAGTTGGGATTTTTTACTATCCCTATTCTTTCACTAATTCTTCACTAATCTTGTTGAAGATTGATAAACCATGATAAATGTGGGTTATCAAAAACCTCTAATGATTCATTCATTATAATTTATGTTACTTTTTTCACGCAGAGATAAAAATGCTCAATGCATTTATAGCTGAGATTTTAACATAATACAAATCATGCTTGCAGAATGTGAGTCTAGAGGGAAACTAGGGGGTGGTTTTTTCAGATGCATGAAAACCCCTATTTTTAAGGAAGCATTTGTACAGAACACTACAAGGCAGTGAGGGCACAGAGTTCATCCTTCCACTGAGCTGAGCCAAGGCAGTACTGCTACCAGCTTGTCATCCCTGCTGCTTACCACCCAACATTTCCACCTCTGCAGTCTGCTGGCACAAACATTTGCTCTGTCCAAATGTTTATTTAAGCAGTTAATATCATGACTGATTTGAGCTTTTTTACTTGGTCCATCTTTGGTAAAATTTGGCTGGTGCTGATTTTTTGGTTATCCTGGCACAACTAAAAAGGTGATAACATCCATCTAAGAGAAGGCAGTGATGTGATAAGCATTTGGGACAGGGTGGAGAGGTTCTGTTCAGCACAGCTGGAAAAGCCAATAGGATCACAGTCTGAAGGGGCAAAAGTAATTTTTTTCTTTTTTTTCTCCTTTTCCAGCAATGTTCACACATTATTTTTGATTTGGCTCAGTGTTACAGGGGGCTTTCATTTTGCCTACCAATGTTAACACTTTTTGTTTTCAGCAGAGTTTCTCCAGATTAACAAGCGAGATCAAAACAATCAGGCAGCAAATCAATAGGTTCACTAAGCTTAATAGAAAAGGTCCTTTATCTAGACACTGACTCCTTTTCCAATAAAAAAGCCTATTAAAATGATACTAACATTAGCAGTATGGGAAATCACTTGTGCATACAGGTTGATGAAATGAAGCATATGGTGTGTCTTGACTTGCCATTTTCAGTTCTTCTGGGAAAATCATCATTAACCAACCATCAAGTCTCAATACCAAGTCTGTAAAATGATTGGCATTTGTAAAGGTAAATATTGCACAGTGACTGTTCAAGTGCTTCTTCTGTTACAAGAGCTATTGCAGCTGCTGCAGACAGTGATATGTTGCCAGCACTGACACAGAAGATACTGAATAAAGTCATAGTAAATGGGTCATATATTTAAAGAAAAGGCTTGAAACATGGGTCCCAGGAAAAGAAAGAAACATTTGAAGAAAATCTGGAAAGGAGTTTAGGAAAAAAACAAGCTTTAAATATTCTGAAAGGATTGCTGGAGTTCTTGTTATAAAGGAATTTTTTAGTCCTTATTTGGTTAGCCAAGAAATATGAAAAGTAACAATTCTGTTTTTGCTAGGGGAGCTCTTCTGGGTCACAGAGGATTTATGGCCCTACCATTGTCAATCTTAGCTGCTCAGACTGGGAGAATATGTGTCTTTCTCCAGGCAATGTTAATTAAGAAAATTTAGTGGGCTGTACATACATACAAATTGCTTTAATGCTATTCTGAGAAAATTCAATATAAGCTCTGCTGAATTAGACAATATGTATGATTATCAATATTTAAGGTGACTTTTCTCCATTCAAACCTAATTTGCTAGCAGTAACTAAAAAACAATTAACATTTTTTCCCTAGGGGAAAATGATAAATTCGGTATTCTATAGTTTTGTTTACTTTGTGTGTGTTTTCTTCCTCTCTCTTTCTCTTTTTGCAGAAGAATTAACCCTCCAGTAATTTAGAAGGTCTTAATTTGTAAGTCAAATAAAAGATAGAGTATCATGTGACATACAAGATCTGCCAACAACTCGACTATTTAGAAAATGGTATTCCTAATCCATGGTCTCAAATCAATCTACAAGAATATCAGCTAAATTATTATTAATAATTGAATTTCATAAAATTAAAATGAAATATATGTCATAATCTCTCTGTTTGCAGACAGCTTGAGAGGAGAAAAGTGAATTAAATTTAGCAAATAAATTATCTCTAGCCAGTTGTTTTTAGATCTAACAATTATAGTTGCTGCTCTTTCTCTATTCTTTTTTAGTCTCTTGACTACAATAAAGCTCATTACACTGCGTGGATTTTCAAATGTACACATAAAGAGAAAATGTAATCTTATCTGTGAAGTGAATTTACCCCAGATGACACAATTTCTAGTCTATTTAATAGTTCCTTAACTTGCAGCTTATTAGATGTTTGAATAGTCTGCAGATTTGACCATGGATTTCTGAGATTTTGCATTCTCTAAAGAGAGCTTGTTAAAATGGCACATTGACAATTGGCACATTGACAAATGATGAAATAGTGTGTCTAACACAAACCAAACATCAAAGTTTTTTGCAAATGTTTATTCCATCAAAATATACTTATTTTCATATGAAAAAGGAGTTGGAAAACCTTTTGTGTGTTAACTATAAATACTGACATACTTTTATCTGTGACTGGATCCTCCACGTCATAGATGACCTGTAGCACATGTCACTCCTGATTTATTTAGTCACTAGGTTAATAAATACTAAAAGTTTGTTAAGAATCAAGCCTGGTGCAAGTCAGACCCAACAATCCTTCTGGATACAGCACAAGTCTAGAATCCAGCTACTGACTGTAGTTTTCCTGTATTCCTAATTGTCCTTTCCAAGAGTGGATCACTTTTTTTGAGATGCTGGCGATCAGGCCACTAAATTAGTCATTCTCTGGAAAACTCTTTTATCTTAAAAAGAAATTATTTGAACAAGTGTCTGACAAAAGCTTTCTCATGCGCTTCCGATAAAATTATTGTGCTTGTTTTAAGTGGGGTAGAATTACTTTTCTTCACAGTGGCTGTATGAGGCTCTGTTTTGGATTTGTGTTGGACATAGGGTTGATAATACAGAGATGTTTTTGTTATCACTGAGCAGGACTCACACAGAGCCAAGGCTTTCCTGCTTTTTGTGCTGTCATGCTGGTGAGGAGTCTGGGTGTGCATGGAAGGGTGGGGAGACACAGCCAGGACAGGTGATCCCTGTCACCAAAGGGATATTCCAGACTATGTTACAACATGTTCAGTGTATAAATCTGGGGGAAAAATGAGGAAGGGTAGATGTTTGGAGTGATGGCATTTTTCTTCCTAAAAAACCACTACAGGTGCTGGGGCCCTGCTCTCCTGGGGTTGACTGAGCACCTGCCTGCCCATGGGAAGCAGTGAATTCATTCCTTGTTTTGCTCTGCTGGTGTGCATGGCTGTTGCTTTCTCTATTTCTCAACCCACGAATTTTCTAGCTTTTACCATTCACATTTTCCCCTTCATCTTGCTGGTGAGGGGGTGAGGGAGCAGCTCTGTGGAGCTTGGATACTGCATAGGGTTAAACAATCATATATTAATATAAGCATAATAATTTGCAAGAACTAGCAGCAATTTTAGGATAAATTTTCACATTTTGTGAGCTTAAAATATTTTATTACTGTCAGACACAGGGGTCTGTATGCTTCTTACTTCAGTCTATGTTTTCCAGTCATCTCCTAACTGTGTGTATTTTTAATACATTTTATTTAATAAGTGTAACAAATTCATTTTATTCAGACATGATGGTATAACTTTACCAATCAAATTAAAGCTGGAATAAAGGAGTGATCAAATTAATATCACAATTTAGGTAAATTAAGAGTTCAAATTAATGGCATTGAATCATCAAATTTGTCCAATAGATAATAAAATAAAATGGTTGTGTTGACACTAAACCTTAATTTTTTGATTTAGCTAAGGATAACATGAGGAGGAGCCTCTTTTCCTGCAGTTCTTCACTCCATCTAGAATTTCAGCTGTTCCAATGTATTTGCTCTGCTGTTAAACTCACTAAGCCACTGATAACCTTGACTCCTTGTGAGGAAGAATAATTTTCAAGTGCCTCTTTCAGATTTTTTTCCTTAATATCATTCTCATTTTCCCATTTCACATGATAACTTGATAGTGATAATGCAGATGTGATGATTAGATAGTACATTGTAGCAGGTTTTAACTAACATGACCTTTTGGTCTAGAAGTTATAGAGTAATCAATAACAAGCAGAATATTGTTTTTAGGGCACTGTTAAAGGTGTGTTTCACAAACACACTCTCAAAGTCACATGTACAGATATTCATGAAAAACAAGAAACAAAAGTTGAAGAACAAATTTAAAATTTTATGGTCTCTGGAGATTTTTAAAAGTGGATGGTCATATATTACCTGCAATTTTAAGCTCAATATTTGAGCATATGCTGTGTCTTATTCAATTGCAAACTGGTTAAGCTCATCTTTGTGACACAAATCTTTCATCAGTTCTTCACTTGGAAAACCTGTCCAGGAAAGCAACTGTGACTGGTGGAGCAAGAGAACTGCTATTCTCTGTTTCATCTCTGCATAAACCTTTAAGGGTTGCTGCCCTCTTGCTCTGGCAGAGCAACTTCAGTGTGAATTGTGTTTGGAAGACTTCAAGACTTCTCAGCACTCAAGTGGTTTCATCATTATTGCTACCTAGACCCTTCAAAGCTACCTTTGCATCTTTAAATCCTGCTGGAAATTCCACCACAATTAACACTAGATTTTAACAGTTATTAACCCCAGCAGAAATGAGATGATAATTCATAAATTTATAAGGCATATATGTGGAAAATCTCTGTGCCAAGAATTTAATGTCTGTTTTTCTGCTGAGGACACAGGAAATAAGTGTAGCAGTCACAAAAATCTAGAATCACATATTGTGAAAGTGTTGAATGTCTGATATATCATAATTTTCTTTAGAAATCTTACTTCAGTGTTCTAAACATTGTAGAAATATTGTGGCTTTTTTAACTGGTAGAGAAAGCAGAACTTATTTCAACATAGTTTTATTTAATATTTTCCTTTAAATTCAATTACTTATATTGAAACAAATCTTACTATTTAATCCAAATCTGGAACCAAGTTTGTCATTCTTTGCTAAGAGATTCCTTCCGTGGTGCTAATTTCTACCCTTCTCATTCCCTGTATTTAATTTCTCAAATAGCTCTTGGCGTCTATTTTGTTGAGAGTAAGATATATTTAAAATATATTCCCTGTAGGTCATTAAACAACAATTTTGGGAAGGAAAATTTCTGATTAAGTGGGAATAAACAACTGATAGATCTGTGTGGGCAAGGAGGTTGTTTAACTGTAAATTGCAGAACCACAGAGGGAATAAAAACTTCTTAATGCAGGCATTTAGCATGTTTAAACTTGTCATCTCTGGTTCTGTTGGTATTTATTGAATTAATAAAAAAAAATTCTGTTTTTCTTCTCCCTTTCATATTTCAAAATAAACTGCTAATTTAGTTACACAGTTCTGTTTCCATATGACTTCTGATTCTGAATTTTTCAGGTGGATGTTTTTGAAGTGGAAGCAGTAGATATTGGTATTCTGCAAAGAATGGTTGTCAAAAAAAGGAGTGGCTCTGACTGTCTTCTGGAGAAGATTGCTGTGAAAGAGTCAGCATCTTCAGGGACAGAAACATTGTTTATGGCTCAAACATGGCTTAAATGTGATGGAAAAAGATCTGCCTCAGTAACTCTGGATGCCACAGGTCAACACTATCTTCAAATTAGCATCCACTAAGAAATTAATTCCAAACTGGGGAATGCAGCTATATGATTTGCTTCCACAAATGAGTTGTGATTTAAAATATTCCAGTAGAATATTGTTATTATACAGGGAATTAGTGTGTCTGAACACTTTGTGTTTTAGTACCACTTAATAACCACTGTTTACCAGAGGATAATTTCTGCTTTGTTACTCTGTTAGATTTTCAGTGGTGTAAACGCCAAGAAATTTGTCCTATTCCTTTTTACAAGTTCCCACCTCTCCAAGTCTTACTTCTACACTTGTAAACTATTTCTTAAGCTTCTAATATCAATTTCTTGCTAGGCAGAGTAATGAGATAAAAGAAATGAGGTAAAAGTTGGGAAAACTCTGTTTAAGCAGTGGATGAAATGTCTCCATTGTATTCAAGATCACTAATTTACATTATTTATGCTACACTGTTTGGACAGCTTTTACCAGAAACTGGGGACACTTTTGACTGGCACCATGAGAGTAATCAGGCCACAGAGGAGCAGTTTTGACCCCACTGCCTGTGGCTCTTTGCCAAGACAGGAAGGGATGTGCACCCTCCCTCCCTCCCTGTGTCATGGTTTCAATCCAAGCATGGATTTCAATACAATCTGGTGTGCAAGCTGGGACGAACCAAAACACATTCCAACCGAATCCGTAGGCACCAAAGACCAGAATGGACCTCTAACACGGATGTATTTATTCTCCTGCCTCTCAGATAAGTTAATTGACAGTATTGATGAGTCCTTGGATTGCAAAACGTGTTCTAATTTTTTTCTTCCTAACTCCCTGGGAATTTGCTGGCATTTGTCCAGCAATAGCCTCTTGAGACTGAAGAAGATTCTTGTTCAATCAATTTCATCTGCTGTATGATCTCTGACTTTTGATCATTTGAAACCAGAACAAATGGGCAAACTGTTAGAGTGTAAAAGCAAATAATTTCAGCTTTGGTTTGGTTTGTATGTTTTTACCAGACTTAATTGATTTGGATAAATGTTCCTGTGAGTTTCTTTATACAATAATTGGCAAATCCAATCATGGTTATGAACTCAAAAGGAGTCTTCTTATTTTCAGTTCAGGTCACTACCTAATGTTTGCAAGCAGCTTTGATCTATACCAAATCCTGATGAAATCAATGGGGGCTAATATCTGTGGGAGGAACATCAGCCTCTAGAATGGGCATTAAAAACATCCAATTAGTGCTTATTCATACAGAGCATAAATTGTACAAATGAAACAGAAATGCTTTAAAATCAAAAATATTTGAACCTTCATGTTACTACCCTTTTCCTGGTAAAGAGCCAGCCCTAGAGACAGTTTACTTAACAGGATGATATTTAGATGATGCTTAATTAGAAAATCACACTGTACATTTCCTAGTTAAATCTTTAATATAAATGATATAATATTCAATCAATTGCCTTACTAGACATGAGTACAGGCCTTTATTATAATATAGATACTTCTCTACAAAAATATTAATTTTATCTTTTTTTTTAATTAGAAGTTCAAGAGAGGAGGAGTACATCTGCTTGGCCTGTAGGAAGAGAGCAAATGAATTCAGGTGTAGCTTCTGTCATTACTTTGTTTTATTAATCTATTCTGAAATAATAATGTGAGAATATTTTCCTCACAGTATGTCATTACACTGACTAGTACTGACAATAATAATAGTAAAAAATGGCAATAAACTTAGGGAGCTGCTCAATACTCAGGTGACATGCTTATAAAATAATGTTCTCCATGTAGAACAGGGCACATCTTAGAAATTTTATATCAGATATTTTTGTTAATATATGAAAACAGAAACAGCCTTAATATTTTTTCCTTTTTATTTTCCTTATTTTATTTGTTCAAAAAGCAGATGGAGGATTTATTTCACAAAGCATCAAGAAGAAACAAAATCAGAATTTGAAAAGTTGTCAGAAAATATATCCAAGATGGTTATGGTTTTTTAGGGAAGCAATGGCAAGTCAAATCCAGTTTCCATGGAAAACAAATTGGAACATCAGACTGAGAACCAAATAACATATGATGTAAAATAATATATAGATTTGCATATATTAAAATTTTCTTTGAGTTTCCTTTTAAAGATAAATAATCATGTAGTGCTGTAAATATTGGAGGTATTATTGTTTAAATATCCAAGAAAATCAGAGCTGAAGTTTTCAGTTGCATGCCAGATTTCATTTTTAATTTCTTGCTTTCTCAAGTTCATTATGATCAAGCATATTATTTTTCCCCCAACAAATAGTCATAGTTAATAATGCATATCATTTTAAATGACATTAACATTACTTATTCACATTAGAAATCATTGCTGTATGTAATTTGAATTTGATAGAACAATTACAATGAATGCCCCTAGAGGATCAAGCTAAAATGTCCTTAAGTGCCTACACTCAACCTGGTTCTGCTGCTTTTGAAATGAATGGGACTTTTAGCACCAAGACTGATGCAAATGGGTCCAGGACTGTGCTGACTCCTTTAGAGCCAACTTTCTGTCTTCCTGCAAACTGCCTTTGCGTTTCTCTCTATACCTGTTTGGATGCTAGCTCATTGTTTTGTTGATTCCTAGATACATTTGCCATCCAACTTGGGAACTCTTCATAAAGTGAGACTTGGTCTCCAGAGTCAGAAAACAACATATCTCAGTTGTCTCTTCATCACTTTAAAATACGGAACATATCAACACTGGATACCTTTAGTCTCACCATAAATAAAACACTTCCTCTTCCTCCTAATGGAGACAGATGGATTGAATTCCCTGTACAGTGGCCATTAAAAGAAGCACTTTCTGGTAGGTATAAATCTGTTTCAAAGCAGTAGAGTGGTTCAGGAGGTTAACATGTCCTAGTATTACAGTAGAAACCTTTATCAAAACAGAAAATTTTATCATCTTTATTTAATGATTCATAGAGAGTGGATAAGAATTTAAAAAGTAAGAAGGAAAATATTACCCACTCAGCTTAATTTCTGTACCATAAAGTGGGAAATGCAATATTCATTTGATTGCACAAAAGCATTATTATGTGCTACAAAGAACAGTTTATAAGAAATATCCTTTTCTTGCAATATTGTAATATTTCTATTCTCTTTTGTTTAGTCCTCAGCTGCTCATATTACTGATATTAACAACATGATTTTTTATACCTCATTTACTATTAAGTGATTTTGTTGTTTGTTTGCACATTCCAAACAAATATTCTCAGTAAATAACAGATCAAAACTACATAGAAGATTCAGCTTTATTACTTTTATGCACTCCAAATATTTATGCGTCCTAAAATTAGCTCAACAATTCTTATATTGTCACCTTGGTTAAGTAAAATAAAAGAAATCCTTTCACCTAAAATCCACCCTATTCCCTAAGTGATGCTTACTGAATGCTGCCATATGATGGAACAAATACTAACTTAATTAACAGACCAAATAATGATAGTTATTATTAAAATAATTTGTGCCTGGGCTTTATGCAGAAAACAAATTAATTATTTGGGTAAAAAAAAAGTCAGCTCATCTAAAGTGAGCTGAAGCAGATGTAACATTAACTAGTCCAGCACACTCTGGGTTGGAACTTATGGCCCAATTTCAGTGAGGTCTCTGAATGCATCCAAAAATAGATATGTGAATAAACTCAGTAGAAGTAACAGAGATTGAGATTTGGGGGGTTTTTTGTATATTTTGGCTGCAATTGAAAATTTAAAATTTGTATCTAGGCTTTAGGTGTTATATTGCTTAGAGGTGTTATTTTCACTTGACCACTTACATAATATGGGCACAGAACAGGTCGCAGTGGCTCTCATCTCCTACACAAAAGATAGAAACAAAGAGGACTTTCAGATTAACATAAAGTACATGAGTGTACCACTTGCAAAGGACTGATTCCTATTTCATGCAGAATTATTCAGGATACAGTTATAAGCACACAGAAATGAGGAGAGAAAGATGCAGCATGGGTGATAAAGGGGTGATGAGATTAGAGTCCTTATAACCTTGGCTCTGTCTCTATCACTGACCTCTTGGTTGAACATCAAATTTCCCCATTATTTGGGTTTTTATTTTTTTCTTTTTAATAATATTTTTATTCTTTGTAAATATTCTGAAATCAAGAGATAAAAAAATCACACTCAAGGAATAGATATTATATTACCTATAAGTTTAGGTAAAAGAACAAACAAATTAAATTAGCTATTTCTGTGGTTTTTATTTCTTTCCACCCATGCTTTAGATATCTTCAAGGAGGGATTTGTAGCCAGTGAAGAAAAAAAAATAACCTAGAACAGATATTCCCCCAAATCTTTGCCATTTATGTCCAAGAGAGCTCTAAGAAGCTCCACAGCAGGTGGTACAAGTGGAGTTCAAAGTGATCTTTACAGACAAATTTACTCTCAATTTATTGTGAAAACCAGATATGCTTTTTGACAGCTTTCTAAAGCTAATTTGTTTTCTCCCTTTTCTCAGCTAAAAGCAAAACCAGTATTGTATTAATTGGAATGGAAAGCAGCTAATCACGCTCACCATAACCAGAAGCCATATAATGTTAAATTTCAGATCCAGCTCTGTCATCCATAGAGTGCCTTAGTATTTTATCTCAGTTATATTTTCCTTTTTGAAAAAATCTTCTGCTTGGGATTGTGGTGAAGCATTTGCTAATGGCTAATTGAAGCTATCAAAATGCAGTTGATAGAGTACAGACCCTCGAGACCTGGCAGTGCACACTTGTGCCTTTGGGTGCATTAATGAGCAGAGGCCTCCAGCTGAGTATATACATAAATAGTTTCCCTTTACTGTACCTTCCTTTGAGATGCTTAAACCTCAGGAATCCCCAGAGATGACATGGTGCTGTCTCTCTCCTCTTACACACAGGGCTGTTCAGAAGGTCAGTTTTGCACTACTGTAGTTTTTAAAGCAAAACAATTAAATATTGAAAAGGTGAAAAAAAACTATTATGCTACTTTCAAGCTTGTTATTTCCATAAATTTAACAGAGAGCTGCAATTCATATTGATACTATGGAATAATAAGAATTTTATAAAATTAACAGAATTGTAACATTCGTATATGTTACCCTTGTTGTATGTAACTTCTTTTCAGAGATTCCTTTAATCTTTCCCATTTCCAATTTATTCCATACACTAGAGAGATAAAAGCTTGGTTGCTACATTTGTGATCTGATTGCACTACCTGAACAAAGACAACTATTTAAGCATGTTAGCCCTCCTACCCTTGCCTACATTAATCTCCCTCAATGGCTTCCTTTGTACCATGGACTCTGGACTCACCTGGAACCTCCAGCCATGATGGGAGGAGGATGTCCTGGTCAGATCATGCCTGAGCTACATCCTATGTGCATCTTCCTCTAGTCCTCTCTGCCTCTTCCTTCTGCACAGACTTTGTGCCTATGTTGTAGCATTATTCTCATTCCTTCTCTGGCCCTTTCTCCTCCTGCCCCCAACTCAATCACCAGGATGGATCCCAGGACTTTTTCACTGTTTGCTGCATCTGGGAGAGTTGACAGCTCTGGCTGCCTCATGCAGATGCTGCAGAACCTGGTCAGAGAGAGCACTGCCTGAGCTAGGGTAGTGCCCAGCTTCTGCCTTGTCCAATCTTGTGGGGCAGGTCCACTCTTCAACACAGTGATCCAAGAATAAAGCCTTCCAAACACAATCCTTTCACTTTTGTTTTGGCCTGGTCCAGCCTCACTTCTCAAATTTCAGATCTGGAAGATGGTGGCAAAACAATTAGGATGAAAAAAATTACAAAACATCTCGAGTTTTGCTATTATTTTCAAGTGCTTGAATTTTAATTACATCTGACTGCAGAATGCCATGTTGTTAAATAGCTGTGCAAGGTTGTGGCATAGGCTTAACAAGATCTCTTTTTGCTTGTTAGTGGTTACATATCATCTAACAGTACCTTCAACAGATATTTTGAATGAGAGAAATTTAGTGCATATGACTGCATGTATATATGGTACTTATGGTGACACAGGAGACAGATTCCTTCTCCAGTCATTGCAGAATGTACAGCAGGGAGAGAAAAATGAGTTACTCTGTCTTAAAGTATTTTAAAATTTACCCTTTAATCCATTCTTGTATTTCCTATTATTTTCAAAATTTCCCATACAGTTAAGTAACATGGTTTTATATTGCAATACTGAATAATTTTATTCTAGTAATTTCTAGTTGTCGTGGATGCTGTTAACTTGGGAGAACTGGAAAAAATTGCTCTTTTCATCAGCAATAAAACAGGTAAAATACTTTTTACTTTCCAAAGTCAGTCATGTAAAGCACACAGCTAGCCTCTTGTTAAAGGCAACAAAGTCACTGCCAAAGTTAAATTCTAATTATTTCCTTTTGGCTATTTTTGCTAAAGGGTAATGGTTTAAAAAGCAAAATCCTGCATTTTGACAAATTAAAATCCTGGGATCTAAAGGTTATAGCATTATTGCATCAGGAAAGTAAACTATTCCTTTGCATACAAGAAAATAGAATAAAAAATTAAGATAAATTTAATTATGTTCTGTGCTTAATACATGCACTACTAATAAATTATCTCAGAGAATAATTATAACTCAAGAAAAAAATTGGTATTGTTTAATTTTCCTTATGTGATTCAATTATTTTTACTGTTTTCCCCCCCCAGTTCTGTGTTCTCCCTGTGACATTCAGAGGGAAATTTTACCTCTGTTTGGCAGTCAGCAAGTTTTGTCACTGAACTGCCTTAAAATTTTCTTGACCTCAGCATCACTCTGCTTTATCTGTAGGATGCATATCATGCTACTAATTCAAAGAATTCATTATAAAATTTTGTGAAATCTGTTAATGAAGTTTGCTATATAATTGCAAATCATTACAATACATCACACTTTCAGACAGTTTTGCAGGGAAAACAAGGATTCTGTGTTTGCACTTTTTATGTTCTTTTTTTTCTTTTATTTTCTTTTTTTTTTGTGTTTTGGGGTTTTTTTGTTAGTTTGGTTTTTTGTTTTTGTTTTTGTTGTTGTGGGGTTTTTTTGTTGTTGTTGTTTTTTGTTTGTTTGTTTGGGGTTTTTTTGTTTGCTCATCCAAAGGCTCCTCATAAAAACCTTCAAGGCACAGCACCCAATTTCACCCAAGTATGAAAGGTGACTTTCAGTGAGCATGCACAAACTCCTTGGCTGGTCAGCACATGCCAGTGCCTGGGTCACTCCCAGGGGATGCAGTGTGGAGCTGCAGTTTCTCTGGAGGGGAAGGGAAGGACAGGGACAGCCCTGCCATGCTGCTGCAGGGAGCAAGGCTGCAGCTCACTGCTTTTGTTTCCCACAGCTTCAGTTGTGAAAGTTAACTGCAGCCATCTGTCTGACTGACAGTCACTGAGTGTGGCAATTGAGTGCAGCCAAAGGGCACCACTGAGAGCGTGACAGCAGAGACTTTTCCATTCAGGTTTGAAAACACAATTCACAAAGGAGGGGCAGTGGGCTCATTGCCTCTGTGTGTGGTGTGAAGAGAGGATTGGGATGAGGTATAACAGATATTTCTTCCAAAGGGGTTACTGAGATAATAAACACTTCAGATGAGTAAAGGTGTCCATATTGTAGCTAGACTTGTTTGAACTGAGACTAGTTTGGACCAAGATTCTGAACCAAAACCCCACAAAATCTCTTTAAAGTCATAGGTACCCTGCAGGACTGATCAGTCCAGGCAATGCTCTCTAGTGCATTTATGCTTTCATTCCTTATCAGAGCAAGTTTTTAAGATCAGATGGTTCATGGCCCTTTCCTGAATCTTCTGGCTCTCTCTTTGCACTTATCTTGGCAGGTCATGAGTGTAACACAATGACCTAGATTCCTCCATAGAAGCATTATTATATCCTATTGATATAATTAAAGGGAGTTGGATAGTAGCTGAAGAGATTGGAATGCAGTTTGTTGAACAGGGCTGAAGCTATAAATAATAGAAGGGAAAATTAATAGTTGTCATGACTAACTAGTGGCAAGACACTCAGGCCACGCCTCTGAAGCCCCCAGCAGAAAATTGAAAAAGAAGTGTAAGTCAGAGAGCAATCTTTCCCAAACAGCAGAGGGATGCAGTGAGCTGCTGAGCTCCCTTCCTACCTGCCACCTAAAGAGATCCTCTCTGTGCTGCATGTGGAATAGAACTCCAGTCCTCTAGTCAAACAGTTGCTGAGGAGGAAGAAACAAATGTGTGTTTCTGCTCTTCCTTCCCAAATGTGCCTCCCCGAGTCATGCTGGATCTTTTCTGCATGCCTGTCCAAGCACAGTGAGGACAGCATTCCTTTGCTTCACTAAAACAAAGGAAATGCTTACTCCTAAATATCTAAGCTGAGGTTTACAAATAGGAACAAAATAAAGAATATTGTAGTCATTCCAGCACTTTCAACTCAGTTGTTTGCATTCATAAATTAACCAAAAAATGAAGTTTTCATATAAGTAAGAATGCCACCATTATACCACAATTATACCAACGACATTCTGCCTTATTTCTTGTCATGCAATGGAACATTTTCACTCTATTCTCTTTTCTTCTTTGCAGACTGCAAACTGGATATTAAAAAATTGCATGTGCAAGAAGCTGCAAAAGAACATCCTATCTATGTATTTGAAGTGAATAAGTAAGTATATTGTGTAAATCTAATAGTGTTTTTAATAGTGTAATTCTTGAAAACACTGAGCAGACACTGAATTAAATTAACTACCACAGAGTGATTCTGTGAATAGATATTTTAAAAATATGCCCATCTTTAGTTGTTCCACATAAATTCATAGAATTTTTTTCATTTGACATATTATTTACTTACCAGAAAAACATATGTGGTTCTCTTTTTCAGAGAATTTTCTGTGAATGCAAATAAGCCCAAAATACAGAGAGAAATCCCAGGATCTTTTGTTATTAGAGGAGAGAAACAAAAGAATAACATAGATAGCAACTTGAATACAGAAGAAAGTCAAATAAAAAACTTGACTGAATATATACTATTAAAGTGTACACAGGTGACAAAAGAGGAGCAGGGACTGATGCCAATGTGCATATTGTTTTATTTGGGAATGGGGACAAATCTGAGATATTTCAACTCTCTCAGTCACTGGAGCATCAAAATCCCTTTGAAAGAAGAAAGGTGAGTACACAGATTTTATAGGTTGTGCCCTTTCTACACTGGAAAAGCAAACATTAAATCTATGCAAGTTCTTCAGAAAACTTGAAATATTTATTCAGTTTTCCACAACACTACACGAGTCACAGTCTCAGCTCGGCGTGGTCTTTTCACCAGATTCACCAAGGAACATTTCACTTCTATTGCATCTATCTGTCTTTGCTGCTCTTCTGCCTCTTAGTCCCAAATACATCTTCATACTGCATCCACTGGCGTGCCCAGTTTTTATTTCCTCATTCTGAACTGCACAGAGTGTGTTGCCTGTGCATGTGTGTGTGTGTGCACTACCCTGTGCTGTTGTGCACACCCTGAAAACCCTGCATGAGAGCACATCAGTCTCTTACATCCCAACATTTTACTTTGCCATGGAAACTGGTGCTGTGAGCATCCCTGAATGTATAAGCCTAAAACCAGATGAAATGGAACCATACACATCAGCCTGATTCTGATATCCATCGTGCTTTAGGCTGTTATTCAGAGACCCTTAGTACAGATACAGATATTTGCATAAGAATGTAGATTCCCTGCATGATGTCCTAGTGCTTTGGCTGGATGTTCTCCTAATTTAATAAACATATTATCCTGGGAAAGAAATTGCTCTGTTTGGTCACCACCTCTGCAATGGAATACAATGATGGTTACCCTTAAGTAAAAAAGAAATATATATATATATATATATTATCTGTAAATTTCTCTTGTGGAGTTATTGAAAGTAATGACTAAATAATTAGAACTCCAGTGAAAATATATCCCTTAAGAGATCTACCTCATTATCTCCAGCAATATTAATCAACTTTTTACCTAGAAATAGTCTGAGTTTCTTCAGCCAGGTTATCTGTGAGATAAAGATATTTACCCATGAATTGTCTTCCATGCTGAGGAGGGTAATAAATCTAGCTACCTACAGGCACAAGGAACAAGTTAAAAAGTGTCTTGAGCAGTCCCTCCTTTTGCCTGGTACTACACAGGATGTGTCATTACCCCTCAAAAAAGAAAAGTAGATATGTAGAAATCCCATAAGCAATCCAGCTAAGTCGATAGGCAGCCAGACATTTCAAAAGTCTTAAGAAACAAGAATTTCTTTTTAAAAATCTGCAATATGAAACAATGTAATAATTTAAAGTATATCATATTTGAGATAAATAATGGCTAATGTAGTAAAAGCCTTTAATTTTTATGTTCCTGAATTTTTATTTATGTATCATATACTAAAAATATATTAGAAGACTATACCAGTTGGGAATTCATGAGACCAAAAATGTTTTCACAGTAGATGAAAGTCAAGAAAGAGGTAGAGATTATCATATTATAAGTTGAAAAGTGAGTCTTCTGTGTTGAAACTGAGACCTAATAAGAGAGGATTTATGCCACATATCAGTAAGGAAAATAAACCACATTAGTGGCTCACTTATTCTGAGTTTATACTGTTGCATTTGAATTGGTCTCAGAACTGGCCTAGACAAATATGCAAGCTTCCAAACATTGGTATAGTGTTTTTAAAAACTGTATTTTTTAATATTAAAGGTTATTACATTCAAGCTTAAGACAAAAGAATTAGGCAGCCTACGTTCAATTGAAATTGGACACAATGGGAAAGGATTTGGTAGAGTATTCTGTGTTCCTCAGCCTGCAAACATCTTTTTAAGGATCTGCCTGACATTTGAAAGGGCGTTTGTAGTGACACTGCTGCTATAGCTAGCTAATACAAATCTGTGTACAAATGAGGTCAGCCTTACTGCCCTTGTTTTCACTCCCTCTGTCACATTTCCCTTGACTCTACCATATTTTTTTTCCTAACAGGGATCTAGTTAAAATAAACCTCAGATAGTTTTATCCTTCAGACATTGCTCAGCCAAAACCCTTATTAGATGTCTTAAATAAAATAGGATTGAATTTTCAAACTGCAGGCTAAACTTTCCACAACTTGAGCAAGTTTGGGGACTCTGGTCAAAGCATGCTGTAGATCTCCTGTTGTGAAAGTCTGAGGAAACCAGTGTGCACCAGGTCCTGCCCTGATGTTAAGTTAGGATGTGGCTATAGAACATAGCCACACATGATGATGGAAAATGTTTCTGTGTACAGTAACCTGTATTTTTATTACCTCTATTTTTATTACATAAAAATAAAACAGGAGACTAGAGTATATAATCTTTTGAGTTTACATTTATTAGTGCTAAAACCTCCTCAGGATTTGCAGATATCAAGATATATACAGACATATAGAGATATACAGATGCATAAACTGAATTTGCAGTGAATGTATAACTTGAATCCAAAAGGTCTGATTGTATTAAGGCACTCTAGTCAGGTGAAGTTTGCATCTCAAAGAAATAGGTTTAGGTTTAAAAATCTGATTAATCTAAGTTCATGAGGCATAATAAAGTGCCAAATCCTATAATTTCTAGGATGAGCCAAGAAAAATTCTGCAAATAGGAATTTCTATTTGAAAAAAGTTAAACAGCTTTTTAATTTCCCTAACTACCTATGCTGTATATTTCCTGGTGTTGAAAACAGAAAAAATCACTAAACCTGTTGACATATCTATAATAAACAAATTGTCCTGCTGACTTTCATCTTATTTGTGATAACTGCTATACATACACACAGTCTAGCTTATGTCTGACATGAGAAGGAAACTCCACAATGCCAGACTTTTAGTACTGAGAGCTGCACAGAAGTCTGCAGGGGAAATAATAGATTCAATTTTTATTTCCTGGGTCCTGATCTATCAACAAAATTTTTATTTTCCCCTTTCTGTGTCCTGATCAACATCCCATAGCTGCTAATAGTGCCTTCCTAGCACAGCTGGTGTGTGTCAATTCATCTTAGACATGACAACCCTCCTCTAAATATTTCTCTGAAATTACCTCCAAGTGTCTTTTGTCACAGCAGCTGTTATCCCCACAAGCTTCCTCAAATGTTACATTTCTTTGAGATGTCTCATCTGTTTGCTAATACATCCTAGCTACCTCTAGATTTCTCCATACCTGGAGATTTCAGTGAGGTCTGTTGGAGTTTTGTCAATAAAGGATGAAGCATTAGATTTTAATCTGTTCAAGAGAGCAAACTTGCCTTTCTCTTCTTTTGTAAAGTGTCATGTAAATTTGAGAGACTGTAAAATTTTATAGCTGATAATCTTGACTCTGATTTAGAGATTTCATGAAAGGTCATCTATTCCAAGTAGAGTCTATGATATATTAAACCATTCACAAAATTTCATTAAAAGAGTTTCAAAAGTACTTCACAGTATCAATAAATGAATCTTGAGAATTGAAGGTGGAATACCTAGACACCTTCATGGCCTACTTAACCCAGCTATTTTTTTGGGAAATTGTTTTTACAAAAAAGAAATAGTGTAGTACCCTTACATTTTATCCAAATCTACACAATTTGCAAATATTTTCATAATGCTTTTTTAGCATGTAGAATTAAAATTTAGCATTTGGAAATAAAAATATTTTTATTGACTTTAGCCTACTTAGTACTTTATCCAAATATTTGAAACCCAAAATAATTAGATAGGATATAATTCTTTATCTCTAGGACACATAAAGAGCACCAAAAGGTTGTCAACTGCTAGCAGTATAATCCTAATTAGCTTTAAAATGTTGTCATTAAGTATTTGCATTGGCAAACACAACTAAGCATATTAGCACAGACATTGTATATATAAAATAAAGTTTTGGTTTTAAAATATTAATATTTTAATATTCTATGAAATAAAATTCTATATCAGAAGGATGAAGGTATTTCTTCACTCAGCAAAATAGGAGATTAAAATAGAATATTTAATACCTTCTTAAAGCTGAAACAAATATGAGTTCTGGCCTAAATGAAAATGCTATTCTGAATCATGACTGCTGGAAAAATAGGGATATGAGAAGCACTCAGTTTCATCACTTGGTTCACATACATATCGATACATTAATTAGAAAAGAATAGTAGAATGCCCACTAGGAGTGCATTTTGAGTGCATTTCCAAGTTCCTCAATGGGCAAAATGTTTTTTTCAAGAATGTATTGAATATTACCATGCATTCTGTTTCATTTGTCTTACTGTCTGTTCTATCCAATATGGAAAAATAAGTTATAACAAAAATCTTCTATTACATTTTCTGTCAAAAACATCAAAGTCCTTCCCTGTAAAACTGAGAGAAGTTGGTAGTAATTTGAGTCATCTGTGTTTCAGTTTTATTATTGATGTTGAACACAACTGGAAGTACTGAACCACATGGGGTTTGGGAAATGAAATTAGAAAGCTTTCTTATGCTGTATTTGTGTTTTGGTTATATTAAATTTGCTGTTTGGTTTTTTTTTTTTTTTTTCTTCCTTCTAAAGCAAGTGGCTGGTTTCTAGAAATAGTGGAAATCACAGATGCAGCTAGGAATTCAATCCATTGCTTCAACTGTAACAGGTTAGTAGATCAGTCCATCAGCACTCTGTACATGCTGTTTTCTTTTTCACATGTCTCTCAGTTGCTTCTGTCTGGTTTTCTAAGACAGTAATGATTTTTTTTTAACAATGTTGTGTTCTCATCAGTCCATCCCAAATGACTTTTGAACCCTTTGGCCAACTGAAACTAATTTGTCAGAAGAATTGTTAGAGGAAGACACTAGATTTTCCCAAGCTTGTAAGAGGGAGTGATATAATTTAATGCCTTTCCCAAGAAAAGTATTCATATATATTTTAAAGAGGTAAAGGTGGCTGTTAACACTGTAAAAGCATTAGTCCATAAATAGCTCTGGCAAACATATCAGGGATAAGCAGACAGGCATGGAAGGGAATCAGAAAGGAGGACAGTGGAATATGGCAGCACAGATTCAAAACTTGAGAAAAAAGTAGAGTATTTTATTGAGAAAAGGCAACATTAACACACTAGAATCCTTCTGTTTCAATGTTTGCTTAGTATGGGTCAAGATACATTCAGCAAATAGGACAAAGAAAAGAAAACTTTACATAATATAATGTAGAAGTATAGTGATCCAAATTTAGGAATACATTTCGGTACTGGCTTGCTTGAGAAAAGGGCTTCTGATGTACAAAAAGAAGATGAACATCAGACTGCATCAAACTGAAACAATACAGTTTCAAAAACTGGAAATTAAACTGAAGGGTATATTTGGAATGACTGTTCATTACAATATATAGTTCACATCTTGAAGAACTTCAGAATATATAACTGATGCAAACATATTCATGTTCACCCATGTGGAAATTAGCTTTTTAATGCATCTGGAAAACACAGAAGTGTGAAAATTTCCAAGTTCCCTGTATCTAGAATGAGAAATGTTACCTGGTAATCTGAAAACAGAAATAGTCGCTAAGAATATTTAATTTTATCCTTTCCCAAAATATTTCTGTGAACTTGAAAATTAATGGAAGCCAAATCCCAGCCCATGTACCCAAAAAATAATAATAAAAAAAAGGAACTTTTAAAGTTCTTGGATACTCAGCTGGTCTTTACAGTCTAAATCACGAGAGTGTGAGGGTGTTACTGACCCCAACAACATTAAACTTCTTCCAACAACATTAAACTTCCCTTGCTTCAACTTTGTCCAAAGGCATGCTCAGATGCTCTCTAATCTTCTAATCTTCTAGATACCTAAATCTAAGTTGGTGGGCATGAAGAAAGTTCTTAAACCACAATATCACTCAGATGTGCAAAACAATCCATGACAGGATTTTCAGACGATGCCACTTCACCTCTTTGGCTTGTAAGAGCTCTCAGACCACACCAGTCAGAGGAAGATTCTTGAAGATAGACTGCAGCAAAATCTTTCTTTCCCAGAGATTTGGGTTTTGTTTTTCAATTTTATTTAAAATCTTATAGCAAAAGCACAAAGGTAAATAAGAGACTGGCACAAGAACTTGAATCACATCATTGATGTAGGGGAGTGGCTAGCACAGATTGATTCCACATCTGCTGACAAGGACATTCAACTGGTCCTTGGTGGTGCAGGGCTTTTTGCCTTCCTTGAAGTGTATCAACCTACTGAAACTGGAAGTTATTTAATAGGAGAGATTAGGAGGTTAACCCCAAAGTACTCAGCCACCCAGAGGTTCATCAGACAGAGGAAACTCTAAGTTCATAGCCCCCTTCCAGCTGAGACATGGAGACCCTCATGGAGCTCCTTGTCTTGTGGCCAACAGAGTGAATGAGGAATGGGCTCATTCTCTCCCATAAAAGAGCCTCCTCCAATACAAATAACATCTCTAAAAGATATTAATCACTGAGAAACCTGAATCCTTTGCTAACCCATTTAAATGCCTGTTCTCTAGCTTACACATCACACCCTTCCTAGGCTCTGTGACTTTCACATTCAGCTTTAGCTGCCCAAATCAATTGTGCTTCAGCCTGGACCTGTTTATCTTCAGCCCTATCTCCCAGCTGCTGAATGGTGCAGCTCCAGACATGAGCTGCTTTGATGCTGTACTTACTGCCTGGGAATCCCTCCCATACTACCCCCTTCATAGATATCACATCAGGTAGACTGTCATAAACCTTCCAAAGTATAAAAGATTTTAAACTCTCTTTGGAAATTAATACCACTGTATCCATGGTTCTAGTTCAAATTAGTCTACCTGAACTTTAGGCTCAGGCCTGTTTCTCATACAAAGAAAAAAGCTCCATAGGCTCTTATAGAGCTAGGATTGCATCATGCAACTCAATATTTTGTGAACCAGCAAAGAGATATGGGAAAGAGAGAGTTCCTGGAATGAGTTACAAGGACAATAATTTGCCATCACAGAACATGTTTCCCTACTCTAAATTATCCTGATTTTATGTAAATTTTTAGAGCAATTTACTAGTTACCTATATGACCAACAAATAAAATTATGTATATTTCATAAATATTCTAATAAAATTAATTACACTTTAAAATTACACATATGTGAGTAGTAAACCAAAAGTTTAAAATTCACTGTTTTCTTACGGTTGGTTTATTCTTCTGTATAAAATGATGCAAAACCTCTCCTAGAAAATCAAAGGTGCAGAACCAGGCTCTCAGAATTGTCTGTTTCTTAAGTTTTGTATGTGCTGTGTCTATGACAGGTTTTTATGTTTTTCCCTTAAGGTGACTTTCTGAAGATGAAAGTGATGGTCTCACCACAGTGTAACTTTAACCACAGCTGCTTGATTTCTGATTCTTTCTGAGTGTGGTGCTTCTCCAAATCCATGCTGATTTGATTTACTTGTCTTCTATAATTCTGAAGGCATTGTAATTGTTGTGAAGAAAAGTCAAAACAATGTATTAAAAACATCACAGTAAATTAAATGTCTAATGTGAACACAGAATTCTGATCCTATTATAGATGCTCAAAAACTTTGCATGACAGAAATTTAGATATCAGAAACTTAAATCTGTAACATGACTCTGTGGACTTGAACTGAGCAATCATAATGGTAGACATATGTAGTAACATACTCAAATATTTTTGTTTCAGTAATGATTTGTGGGTAAGCTAAATTTAGTTAATTTCAAATCTGTCAGTATGTGTTAATTTGATAATTTTTCTTTCATTTTCAACATTTATTACAATTTAAATTTTCTCAAAATCATTTTCCAAACAAACTGCACAACCCCTCAGCCTTACTATATATTGCTTCTCTTAAGACCATAAGAGAGAGTAATAAAGATCTTATTCAGAAGTTCACCCAGTGCCAGTAAGCCTCTCTCTGACATTTGATTGTAAAATCTTGTAGCTGAGCCAGAACCTCAGCTGAGAACCTTTAGATCCAAAGGGTCTCTTAAGAGAGGCTGTTATCAGTAACACTGCAATAGCTTAGGCAGGCTTAGGCAGCTCCCTGCTCAGCTTGATGATTTTTGCAGTGCCTCTCCTTTGCTATCAAACCAGCTTTCCAGTGCTACATGTGTGAAAGCCTTTATGTCAAAGAAAGACCAAAAAAAAAGGCCCAATTAGTTTTGTAAATTCACAGTAAAAAAAAATGTATTTAGCAATACATGCACAAATTAATGTTTGATTTGGTAGGCTTTCATATTGCCAGAATTGACTCAGGAAGGATTTAGGATACAGAAAAGTCTGAAATTAAATCAGGACTTGCACACCACCTGAAATTTCATGTGTGTGATCAAAATACAAATATTTTATATAAACTATATAAGACATCCCTCTCTTAATACAAGATTTTACCTTTTGTACCTCCAAAATCTTTCTGAAGATATGAAATTCAGACTTGTTTCACCCTCAAGACACTACCATGTTGTGTAGCAGCAATGGACTTTCTATAATTATAAGAAATAAATGAATTTGTAACCTGTATTGATAAAAAATTGCCTGTCTTTTTAATATGTTTAATGCTTATTTACTCACACTGTTCTGTGAAACTAGGACAGTTGGCTGACATCTGTATGGGTTATGAGATCTCAGTTACTTTGACACAAGAAAAAATAATAAATGCCTATATTTGGCCTTGGTAGGCAATATAACTTTCCAATATAATTTTTATCTACCTAGGTCAGCAAAAGGACAACTGTTGTAAGGTGTGGATATGGTCAGTGTGAGCAATGGAACACTAAAATTCTTTTTTTTTTTTGCTCACACTGCTACCACACTCACTGGAATGGATTTTAAATTGTATCCCCAGAGCCCACAGTTCACTTACTTGGTATCAATATTCATTACACTGAATCACTTCCTTGTGATCTATTATGTGATTTGTTTCATTATTATGTGTTTCATTAATAGTTTGCAATACTAGCTCACTTTTATGCCATTTCTGATTTATCAAGTGTAAATAATGCCTTCCTAATCTGTTTTTCTTTACTAACAGTGGATACCCTTCTTCTGCAGCTGCCTTCCATACTTGAAAATTGTTTTCTCTACCTATCCAGTGTCCAAATCAGGTTTTGGATTTGTTTCCCTGGATCCAGAGCTGTGCATACAGCTCTCTAACCCTTTCAATAACAGGACCAGCAGTGCAGAGGACTTCATTTCAAGAGCAGCACACAATACCAGGGGATTACACTTTGATAAGGAAATGTGAAATACCACATAACCCCCTGCTTAGGTCTTGCTTGGAACACATGCCAGTTAGCACATTTAGCTTGTGCCTAGTGCCAAATCCCAAACATGCTTCTTCCACATGGGGTACACTGATGTGTGTTTGGCACCAGAGTCACTTAATCTCTGTCCCTTGCCAGTGGGATGAATTTTGGAGAATTTGTTGTCCAAAGACAGGGACATTACAAAGGTGCCTCCTCTTGTGCACTCTGCTGTTCATACACAGCAAGGGTGCTGCCTTGCTTTTTTCCTCCCAACACCCTGCTCTGCCTGTGGAGAGCCTGGGCAGACACTGACACAACTGATGCTTCCACGGGGAGCAGAGATTTAGGAAAAGAGGCTGCCTAGGCCAACAAGTAACCCAGGAATTTGACACACAGAGAAGCCTCGGAAGGAGCAGCGAGGCAGCTCAATCAGCTGGAGGAGGCAAGGCTGTAGTGAAGGGTTTGACTTCTATCACCTCTCTCTGTTGCAATCTGACTAAATATCTGTGAAAAAAGGCAGGCTAGAAGATTCTGCTGCTATTGTTATTAAACATTTGATTATGCACTGCAGACAAAGCCTGAAGTTGGGTGCTAAAATATTTACCCTGTACACCATATCATAGACTCTTAAACAAAACTGAGTCTGAAAATGTCCATTAGAGTCCAGTGAATCCTATCTTTCTTCCTCATCTGCCTCTCCTGGTGTGCTGTTATATGTCTATTATTAGGTTGATCTAGATGATACATTTCTGCCCTTTTAAGCTCTTAAGTGTCTCAGTTTCTTTTGCTGCTATATTTTGAAAAAAAATATAATCATGCTCTGACTCACTGGACCATTCTGGTCTCATTGGACCATTTAATATCCTTGCAGCAACTCCAAGTACTGTTTTTCTGAAACTCATCATACATAAGAAAGGATTCCTTCCTTTGAAGTACATATGAGCAGTTGTATTGCAGCTATCTATCCTGTAGTTTGTCAGTTGTGGAAATGGCATGAGAGTAAGAAAAAAAGGAAGTATCAAGTACTCCTTTGAGCTCCTTTAGACATCTTGGATGAATGTCATCTAGTCCTGCATTGTTAGTATTTATAAATGTCTTAGCAAATATAAACAATCTCTGCTCACTTATCAGTCTGAAATGGTCCTTTGCACTTCTCCATGAAGAAAGGCAGTAGATTGGAGAAGTTCATAAAATCCTCTGTACTTAGCAGTGCAAAGTAGTGTCATAACTTCCTGTGCTGTGGCTAAACCCTTCTTTTCCTTGACTTAATTTTAAACAGGGAATCAATAAGGGGAAAGGAAATAGGACTTCTAATTTTCTTTTCAAATTTTTGAAAATCCTTAATTACATCTTATAGTGTAAGAAGGCATACAAAATTTCCTTAGGCATTCTATAAATGCTCTTCTCATCATAAAATGTGATGGGCATGGTAGTTGGTTGGTTTTTGCATGCACAATAGCAGCAAAAAAGAGTTGCCAGCATTGTACAAGGTTGAACAAAGTGAAGCAAGCCTGTTTCCTTACTGTCTTCCTGTATCTCTGTCTTCTACCATTCCTTTTATATTTTTATCTATCTTTGATTATATATTTAAATACAAGCTATGAAGAAACTTGAAAGTTGATGAACATCCATTTCTAAATAATAAGTGTAAATTCAAGAAATCCTGAGTTAAATCTTAAAAAAAAAAAAAAAAAACCAAACCCAAGAAATAATTTCTTCTTTCATAGGTAATTTAAAAATCCATATGCTGTCTTCTAAGCATGGCTATTGTCTGTCTGCTTAAACCTGGAATCTATTTATCTATCTATCTGGAGTATACAGTTGAATCTCCTTATATGTTTTTAATGTTTAGACATTCTGGAAATATAATGAAATAAACCACAGCCATGATACACCATGAAATTTAAGTATGTGCCTAAAATGTGTTTTCCTAAGCAATAAGGATTTAATAATAATACCCACTGCTCTGATTTATAGTCTTCCTTCATTTAGGTGTACACTAAGAGGCCCTTGACATTGGGTCTTTTCCTTTGAGGTCTCATGTGGTGGGTGTGTGTGTGTTGGCATTTTCACATGAACCTTAGCATGCTACGAAAAAGAGTATAAGGTGTACCAAATACAAATACCAATATCAGGGTGTTATAAAGCAAAGTCATTTCAGAAGCCAGGAAACCTTCCAGAGTATTATTTGTAATTGCAAAAGGGGGATAATATATGGACATACTCGATTCATCCTTCTTTTGAAATTTTAAAAATACAGAATTTGACTGCATACAGAGTATGTAGACCTATAAATAAAATAAGCTAAATAAAGAAAACAATAGCTATTTCTACTTTTAAAAACAGATAGTATTTTAATATCAGTTTTCTAAACTGCATACTGATTTACAAATGTATTTCTGATTTGTGCTTATCTTAATTTGCTGAAATATTGTCTGAACTGAAAGGAAATGTATCCTCCCTTTGCAATGAGGTATCAGAGCATACAGTAGCATGTGCCTGCTTGAATGAAGCTAATTGGGCAAAAAGACAATTAAGTATTTTAGTGCATAAATGTTAAACATAAGCCTATATTACAACTTCCACTGACACTTGTGTGTACAGTTTAAACATTAATCTGTTGAAAATACCTAAAACCTATGAACATCTTGGAGAATTGTTCTTACTTGATGTGCCCAAAGAAATTGATTTCACATGTATCTGTGCCTGAGGGCACTGTTTTAACATGGAAAAATAGTTAAAACCAGTTGTATGGAAGACATAGGAGTGAGACTATGTCTGATTGAGTGAATGAGAAAATAAATGTTCATCAGATTCTCCCTCAGGTCAATCCAGTTTTGTGTCAAACACAACGAGGGAAGCACAGTGCAGGAAAAGACACTGGGTGCCAGGAAGGAAGGAAGGAAGGAAGGAAGGAGGAAGGAAGGAAGGAAGGAAGGAAGGAAGGAAAGGAAGGAAGGAGGAAGGAAGGAAGGAAGGAAGGAAGGAGGAAGAAGGAAGGGA